>NC_045596.1:9287500-10487500 GCF_009762305.2 Zalophus californianus
TCCCAGGTCTCCTACACAGCCCTCATTCCAATGCACCATGTTGTCTCCTCACAGAGATGTCCCAAAGGACGGTCTTAGGACCCTTCCCAAGTTAGTTGGGAAAAGCCTGGGAAGACAGAATTTGTCACTCGCACTGAGGACGTTCTCTGCTGCTGCACTAGATGTGACAGTGCTGGGTGTAGATTTCCCTGCCACAGGTTCATCTTTTCTACATGGAGCTCCTGGCCTGAAGGCCCTTTTCAGAGGGCCCTGACAATTGAAGGAGCTAGGTGTCGTCACGTCCTCAGGTCACAGCCGGGCTCAGAGTGTTGGCCTCTGCAAAAACACACCTGAACAAGCATCAGGGGATGGAGAACACCTCTCCCTACCCTGGTGTGAAGTGTTTGATGGAAGAAAAATAACAAATATGTCTGCCGTGAGGAGGCAAACTTCAGCTGTACCTGTTAGAGCAACACTGGCCTTTTTTAAAGGCACCGATAGCCCAACACTTGGGTTTTTCAGCAGCTCCTCAAAAATGTGTTTGAAGAAAGAGGACTTCTGAGAGGCTGTGTCTGGAAGCAAGTTGCCAGCCTTCCGATGAAGGGAGATTACTTACCAGCTCTTTTCCACAAGCTGATAACCCTGTCCTCCCTCTATGACTTTCCACACAGAGTATGATGGTTGCCTTGTCTCTTGTGGTTTCAGATCAGAGATCAAAGGACAGAGATCTGTTGGTCACCATGTAACAAAAACCCACTCAGAACTGGTTTCAAGTCATGGGGTTGGGAGATTGTTGGAATTACTGGAACAGTAACAGCAGTATCATATGGAAAATAAGGGCAGAGAATATAACGGCCTCACAAGCCACTGAGGGCAATAAAGGGAATGTTTTCAGGATCAGCTGAGATCTGTACTCTCTCTACCTCCCTCATTCTGCCACCATGGGCTTTGTTTTTGTTGTTTTAATTTTTTTCTGTTTTTTTAAAGCTCTATTTCTTGATCTTTTCATCTCTCTTTGTATGCGGCTTACACATAACTATGAAATGGGAACTCTAGCCTACACATCCCACCAGTTAAAGATATTCCATAAAGATTGGCCAGAGCTATTGTGACCCATGCAACATTATGGGTGAAATAAATTGATGAACCCAGTGTTATTTTCCCTGAAGCAGGTATCCTCATCTGTAGAGAAAGGGAATCAAAGAACGCAAACACAGCTGCAGGAGTCACCCTTGTGGCTGAAAGGTGAACTGTTGTCAGAGCAGGATCATAGGCTTATAGACAACCCAAAGATGTTCATGGAGAGCATGATACAACTTCAGAACAGAAATGGGCTTCAGGGAGTATGTCAGTCACCAATAATGTCTCAGACACAATGGCCCGGAAAAGTGAGTGTCTATCCAGTAGGCTGAGAAAAATAAGCCTGAGAAAATGAGAGGTTAACTTGCTCAACAGTATGCTTCTGGAGCAAAAGCCTTGAAAATCAAACCCACCTCCTTTATTTCAGAAGCCTTTACAGATAATTGGCTACCTGGGTGAATTTACTACTGACCAAGTTCTAGCCCTCAACTCACAGGCCTAGAATCATGACTTGCAAACACACAGAGGGTAGATCCATCTCTTTGGATAGACACACTTATGAGCTCACAGGAACTGTTGAAACGTAAGATGCTTATCTACTCATTGACAAGGAGATGATCCACCTTAATTCATACGAGAATTCCAGAAACAGATGTAAGCCTTTTTGTAAGGAGGCAAGTATATGGAATCGGAATATAGGTATTTCCTATATAATTCAAATATTTCAGCTTATATGGAGATAGTAGCCTGATGTGACCATCTATATAATTATGATGGACCAACTCTTAGGTCCTGGTAGGTTATGTCTCAGGGCCTGGGCATGTGCTGTGCAGTGCACCTCAGCCATGTTTGTCTTTATGACTCTCCTTTTCTTTATTTTCTACTAAGCAAACTCCTTTCTGATTGGCAAATCCTTTCTGTTTTGTTTTTTGTGGGTTTTTTTTTTTTTGGATAGATTAACCCCTTTGATCACTGCTTGTACTTGCCTGAGAGCCAATCTACCTTTTCGAAGCAATTTTTCATATCTCTCCTCTGACCCAGTTGTCTATCCATTTTATAGCTTAAATCTCTGAGGAAGTCCAGTTTTTGGGGTATGCTTCATTCTTGCCTCTTATACCTACCACCAATGCCCAGATCTACATATTTAAAATGCAACTGAAAATTAAAGCCATTACAGAAGCTTTCCAAATGGGCAAATATTTGCCTCAATTATTCTATTTACAATTCCAAAAATATTTCTTCTGTTGAAGTCTGTGTACAAGAAGTGGCTCCAAAACCATTTTTAAGGGAGTTTTGACATCAATGAAACGTTATGCTGGCAGGGCGAGTGAAGTGCTTGATTAATAAAGAGTCTCAGTGTTTTCAAACACATATTCCAAGCAGCCTCATTTGAAGAAAACCACAAACGGAGAATGCTTTGCTGCTCACAGTCACAAGGGGGTTGTGTATTTCATTCCTGCTTACACAGTCCGCTTACTTTGGAGCTTGGGTAGGAAAGAAACATGGCCAGCAGAAATAAGGCTACATTCAGTGACCCTACTCTTCCACCCATTGGCCTGATGGGAGAACTTTTTTACCCCTCTTTGCTACTGTTTTTTTAGTTTTTAGCCTTTTAATACTTAATAATTCCCTAAAAGACCATCTTGACAGAAAAGAGGGGGGATACCTTAGGATTCCATTGTGCTAGCAACAGGGGATTCTGAGGTTCCTAATTTCCCAGTTTCCAGGCAGTGGTGTTGGCGTCCCATATAGAAACGTAATTGAGCATGTTCATGTTAATTACTTTGAAGTGCTTTCCTCTTTTCCAGTGCTTTACAAAAACACAGCAATTTAAATTGGGTCATTATTTCATATGTCTAAGATTCTACTCAGCTACTTAAGGTAACCCTGGAAATGTAGTCAAAGAATTAATTAAAAATGGGTTCTTTTACTTGCTAATAAAAGGGAAAAAGCTAATTAAAAATAAAAGGGTGAAATGAAAGAATACATTGGCAATGTAATTACTAAAATAGGTACTTATAATAATAATTTAAACATCACAAAATATCATTTTTAAATCCCTATTTCATTCTACTAATATATTTTAGGTGCCAGCAATGTGCCAAGCATCTCCAGTTTTATCAATGCATTCCATTGTACGCTCTCAACAATCCCAAAACACACAGAATTATCATGCCAATGAGGTACAGAGAAGTTAAGTGACTTATCTAAAGTCACACAGTTAGTGAGAAAGCAGATGTATGGACTCAGATCTAAATCCTTCCACCAATGCTCCTCTAGTGCACATGTTTCCCAAGAGCAAGATATAATTTAGACATTAATAGCCCACAAATCCAGCTACTATATTTATTTTTGCCATAAATTTAAATCTACTCCTACTAAAACATTTACAAGAATAATTACTACTCTTAAACAGCAAATGTGAGTATATGTGTATGTACATTTGTGTTTAACTTTTTTTTTATTCTCAGCCATCAGAAGATGATGAAATGGACAGAAAAAAATAAAACAAATTTCATTCATTAGTTTGTTCAACAGTACAAGTCACCTAATCTCCCAGACAACATGATGTGATGTTAAAAATCCAGAGATGGACAAGAGCCCAGTTACATTCTCACAAGCAAGAACTAAGTTCATTTAGTTCACTTTTCCATAATATTGCACCAGTTCAGGACTTCATCACCTAACATTGGGCTATGACGATGAGTGTCCTGTTTCCCTGCCTTTGTTCTCTCCCCTTCTAATGAATGAACCACGTTGTCTTCTAATTAATGAGCCCAGTTGGTTTGTTTCTTTTTCACAGGGCGTATCGTTTATCTATATCTGCATAACAAAACTCTAAACTTAGTGGCTTAAGTCAAAAGCTATTTTATTTGTTCACCATTCTAAGTCAGGAATTCAAGCAAAGCTCAGCAAGCAGGCTCATCTCTGCTTCATGATAGCTGGGGCTTTAGCTGGAATGAATGGCTTGGGACTGACCTGAAACGCTTGATCTCTCTCTTTTCAAGGTGTCATCTGGAGTAACTTGACTAGGGTTGGAAAACCCAGGATAGCTGTCCTTATATCTGTCATTTTGGTTCTAGATGTTGGCAGAAATGCCTTGGTTCCTTACCTCCTGGTCTAGCTCTCTCTCGTGGCTTATCTCCCCAGCAGGATATCTTGAACCATTTTTCATAGCACATGGGTCTCCTTCCAGGCAAAACTGAAGACTCTAAATCCTCTGAAGATGTATGCTTGGAAGGCCCAGAACTTCATTTCTACCACATTATATGAAATAGAACAAATCACAAGGTCAGAGAGATTCAAGTGGTGGGGAAGTAGACTCTACCTTTTCATGAGAGGAGCAACATGCATATACTGGAATGGGAGGAATTATTGGTGGCCATCTTTCTAGATGAGCTATTAAGCAACATGTTTGCCTATTCAGATATCTTCAGTGGTGCTTGATTGCTCAAATAATAATACCAAACACCTTTGTCAGGAAATTCAAGAAATTCTGTGATAGAGCTTAACTTCCTAGCAGTGAATTATTTATGAATTACTTTGTCCCAGTCAAACCCTCAACTAATCAATTTATAGAATTTCCCTGGTGTTTCCTCTATTCCAACTATTTTTCTTTCCCATTTACATATGAATATATAATTATACATAAAAAGAGTTAAAATTATTTGGGGAGAAATACTTATCTTTTGGGGAGGCCCATCTCCCTCATTCTTTATTCTTAGAGTTAGTCCTTTTCCCACTTCAGTGTTAGTTAGACATGGGAACCAGGCCTGGGCAAGCAGAATATACCCATCTTCCTGGCCACAACATTAATGCAAGGATGGTAACATGACTAAGCAAAGCCAATCAAAATCTCCTTGAGAATTTTGTAGAACAATCTGTAGAAGGCATAGCTACAGTCTTTGATATTACATAGACACAAAGTTCCAAGAAAGCCTGGAACTTCTAGAGCTCTCTTTAACACTGCATGGAGCCGGCCTGCCTAAAATGGGAGCCAACAGAATTAAAATCAGAGACAAGAAATGAAGAAAGAGGAGAAGAGATTTGCCCCAGATAGTCTTAACCCTTGTATAGCTTTGAGTCACATGAGCCAATCCATTTTCTTTGGCTAACTTGGCAGGCTTGTGTTTTTTGTTTTTGTTTTTATTTTTGTTTAATCAGAAGATCCATGACTAACATATTTCTCTGTGTTCATCTGAAACACAGGACATTGAAATATTCCCCTGGAAACTTCTCAGCATCCAGAATCTTGGTTCTTGATCACCTGTCATCCTGCCCATGATATCTAGACCCATTCTTCTTTCTTGGCTTCTGATCTCCTTGATTGCATGTTCAACCTCCTATTTCTTGGCTTTATTCTTAATGTTTCTCCTTTACTCTTATTTTTATCCTATTGCCAGCTCCTAACTTAACTCAATTATCCTCCTCTACCTGCCTTTTCATCCCAGGTCTTGCCAGTCTCATCCAAACACTACAGATTCTACACACACATATGCACAAATTTTATAAATTTATACATTTTCAAGTTTCTTCTTAAATAGTTTGGTACACCTTGGTAAAATGCATGCTTTCCCTGAAAGAACTGCAACTTATCAAAATTTACATAAGAAAATTTAGAAAGCTAACGTCCCCAACAACCATGAAATAAGAGGAGAAAAAAAGCATAAAACAAGTTGCTGCTCGAAAGGCTCAAATTTCATACAGTTTTATGTCCCTGTGCTTTCAAGTTAAAGTTATAGGTTATTTATACATTATTTAAACTGATTTAGAGATTATAAAGAAGAGTGCTGCTAAATTTTCAGGCTAAATCAGAATAATGTGATATAAAACATAACAAAGTGAGCCTATAATTAAAGATGAAAAATATCAAAGTATAGATATTGTCACTTAATGAACGTCATGCCAGTTCTTTTCTAAAGTTCCAGCAAATTTAGCTCACAGTATGGTAAAGAATAATACAACATTGTCAAGTATATATTTGGCAATATTTCATGACCATTTCAGAAGACAGCCTCAGTAAACTAGGAATAAAAGGATGCTGCCTTAATATAATTTACCTCAACCAATGGAGGCATTTCTCCTAAAATGGGACAAGAGACAAACTACTATACTGATATTATTACGTGCATTTGTTCTTAATGATCTATACAGTGAGAACTTAAGCAATTTTCACACATTCTGATTCCAGTCTGAGCTTTCTATATGATTTTTATCTCTCAGAAGTGGTTTAAATCCTTGGTGGGTTTTCAACTAGTCAGCATCCTTCCCTGCTTCTAAGAGTAACACTTCAATCTTCCTTTAAGGAACTACTCTTACCTATTACATGCAGTCTTGATGGGCATATTAGCCAAGCTGTCTTGCCCTCTTCCTGGCCAAAGAGTAGGCATGCAACCAACCAATCTAACTCCCCACTCCTTCTCCCCAGTTCTGTGGAACTTGGATTCTTTTAAAGATTTATTTATTTATTTATTTGAGAGATAGGGAGTGAGAGAGAACAGTGTGGGAAGGGGCAGAGGGAGAGGGAAAGAGAGAAAATCTCAAGCAGACTTCCTGCTGAGCAGGGAGCCTGATGCAGGGCTCGATCCCATGACCCATGAGATCATGACCTGAGCTGAAATCACCAGTCAATGGCTTAACTGACTGACCCACCCAGATGCCCCTTGAATTTGGATCTTTAACATAATGATCAAGTGTGTTAATGGTTCAAACTGATCCACCCTGAAGGATGTGGTCTCAGTAAGCCATGCTTTTATTCGTAGAGTCTTCTCATTCCTGTCCTTTCTATGTCCTGGTTTTTAATGTGTCCTTTCAATCTATGAGTCATCTTTAAATCCTTTAAATAAATATTTTTTAAAAATACATTTTGTTAAAGTGAGTCAGTGTATGTCTTGTCACTTGCAAAGAAACTTAGCTGGTATATCTGCATTCCCAATCAACTAAGCTAGAACTCATGCTTCATTCCTTAATCCACATAATTAATCAGTTGCCATATCCTATGAATTTTAGTTTTGCAGTATTCTCAGTCCTCATTCCCTCGTCTCTCCTCTTCTTATTGTTGCCCTGGTGTAAGTCATCATTACCTCCTGCCTGAATTATTACAATAGCTTCTTAAACTGTCTCCTTGCTGGCAGTCTCTTCCTGTCTAATCCATTCCAACAGCTGTCAGATTTTTACTGCAGTAAGAATATCCTTGATGATGTGACTCATCTGCCACTCCACATTTCAAACAGAATGAATTCCAAAGTTCAAAAGACAACCTGACAATCCTGAACCTACACACCTAAACTTAATTCTCCCTTCTTTCCTCCTTGACACTTTACTTAAGTCAAATGAAGTCACTGGTTCTCTTCAATATGCTACACATTCTTGCCCTTCAATCTAGCCAAAGTATCTTTTCCTTTCCGCATATCTTGCAATCCTTATGCAGCCAGATCTTACTTACATTTAGAGACCAACCATAACCACCACTTCCTTTTTTAAACCTACCCATAGAACTGAAAATCTTATCCACTTTTTTCTTATTCCATCATACTCCCTCACTTCTACCTATCTTGGCCCTCTAAAAGCGTTCTACCTATGTTTTATTTAAATATGAACATGTTTTACCTTTATTCTAAACATAAGCCAAGCCGTGTGTCCTGTTTTTAAGGACAATTAGGATAGGAAAATTGAATGATTAAGCAGGAATAGAAGGCTTGATCCAGACCAAGATGTTTCCTAAACTCAGCTCATTAAACCCAAGAAGATAGATAGGGTGTGGTCACTGAGAATATTTCTGAGAAGGCCCTGTGTGTATGAAGCCTTCTTTCAGCATCTAACTCCATCTGTGAATTGTGTGGTCACAGCCCAGTGACCAATGTGGTCAGCTGAAAGCACACCCATGGCCACACACATGTAACAGACTGCCAAGAATGAATGACAGCAGCATCATTGTTGAAAGAAGCTAAATAAAAAATGTTCATCATTCTTAAGTCTCACACTTCTAAGACTTCTTTATTTTCTTAGTGTATGACATCTCTCAAACCTCCAAAAGGCCCTACGACCAAAACTCATGGAGCAGAGTAGATTAGGCACAAGGAAAACTCAGACTTTAGAATCAAACAAACCCCAGTTTCACTACTGGTCTATCATGCATTAGTTACATGATTTATCATTCTTTGCCTTAACCACAGAATGGGTATAATAATATAACCAAGAAGTGCCATTCTGAAGATCAAGTGAGATCATTCACATCTGATGTCTAATACAGTGCATAGCCACAGTGCTTATCAATTGTATGTGTTCATGTCAATAGCTGTTATTAACTTCTTTTTTAAAAATGTTGTGAGGTGAGGGGCACCTGGGTGGCTCAGATGGTTAAGCAGAGTCACAGAAAAAGCATTGAGACTAGAGTCAGTGTCAAAAGATTTAAACTTAAATAGAACTTTTTAAAAAGTTATATTTTTATAACTTTTATAAAAAAGTTATAAGGAGAGCAAACTGAATTATTTCCCATCTGATGATCTGTGTTTTCTCTGCAAAATGGAGAGAGGGGAGAGAGAAGAGCTTTACCTGCTAAAAGCAAGAAAGTGGGTGGCCACGTAGAAAACTATAGAAATGAGACTGTCTTTTTTCCATTGCATGTTTTTTCCTGCTTTGTCAAAGATTATTTGACCATAGAGTTGAGGGTCAATATCTGGGTTCTTTATTCTGTTTCATTCGTCTATATGTCTGTTTTTGTGCCAGTACCATGCTGTCTTGGTGATCACAGCTTTGTAATATAGCTTGAAATCAGACAAGGTGATATCCCCAGCTTTGTTTTTCTTTTTCAACATTTCCTTGGCGGTTCGGGGTCTTTTCTAATTCCATACAAATTTTAGGATTGTTTGTTCCAGCACTTTGAAAAATGTCATTGGAATTTTGATCAGTATGGCATTGAAGGTATAGATTGCTCTGGGTAGCATAGACATTTTAACAATGTTTATTCTTCCGATCCATGAGCATGGAATATTTTTCCATCTTTTTGTGTCTTCCTCAATTGCTTTCATGAGTGTTCTGTAGTTCCTAGAGTATAGATTCTTTACCTCTTTGGTTAGGTTTATTCCGAGGTATCTTATGGCTTTTGGTGCTATTGTAAATGGAATCGTTTCTTTAATTTCTCTTTCTACAGTTGCATTGTTAGTGTATAAGAAAGCAACTGATTTCTGTGCACTGATTTTGTTTTTGTTTTTGTTTTTTAAGATTTTATTTATTTATTTGAGAGAGAGAGAATGAGAGATAGAGAGCACAAGAGGGAAGAGGGTCAGAGGGAGAAGCAGACTCCCTGCTGAGCAGGGAGCCCGATGTGGGACTCGATCCAGGGACTCCAGGATCATGACCTGAGCCGAAGGCAGTCGCTTAACCAACTGAGCCACCCAGGCGCCCTGTGCACTGATTTTGTATCCTGCCACATTACTGAATTGCTGTATGAGTTCTAGAAATTTGAGGGTGGAGTCTTTTGGGTTTTCCACATAAAGTATCAGGTCATCTGTGAAAAGAGAGAGTTTGACTTCTTCTTTGCCAATTTGAATACCTTTTATTTCTTTTTGTTATCTGATTGCTGTTACTAGGACTTCTAGTACTATGTTGAACAATAGTGGCGAGAGTGCGCATCCTTGACGTGTCCCTGATCTTAAGGGAAAGGCTCTCAGCTTTTCCCCATTGAGGATGATATTCACTGTGGGTTTTTCATAGATGGATTTTATGAACGTAAGGAATGTTCCTTCTATCCTTATACTCTGAAGAGTTTTAATCAAGAAAGGATGTTGTATTTTGTCAAGTGCTTTTTCTGCATCAATTGAGAGGACCATATGGTTCTTCTCCCTCCTTTTATTAATGTGATCTATCACGTTGATTGATTTTTGAATGTTGAACCACCCTTGCACCCCGGGGATAAATCCCACTTGGTTGTGGTGGATGATCCTTTTAATGTACTGTTGGATCCTATTAGCTAGGATTTTGTTGGAAAGAAACAACAAATGTTGGAGAGGTTGTAGAGAAAGGGGAACCCTCTTACACTGTTGGTGAGAATGCAAGTTGGTACAGCCACTTGGGAAAACAGTGTGGAGGTGCCTCAAAAAATTAAAAATAGAGCTACCCTATGACCCATCAACTGCACTCCTGGGTGTTTACCCCAAAGACACAGATGTAGTGAAAAGAAGGGCCATATGCACCCCAATGTTCATAGCAGCAATGTCCGCAATAGCCAAACTGTGGAAAGAGCCGAAATGCCCTTCAACAGATGAATGGATAAAGAAGATGTGGTCCATATATACAATGGAATATTACTCAGCCATCAGAAAGGATGAATACCCAACTTTTACATCAACATGGATGGGACTGGAGGAGATGATGCTAAGTGAAATAAGTCAAGCGGAGAAAGTCAATGATCATATGGTTTCACTTATTTGTGGAACATCAGGAATAGCAGGGAGGACATTAGGAGAAGGAAGGGAAAAATAAAGGGGGGGGGAATCAGAGGGAGAGACGAACCATGAGAGACTATGGACTCTGAGAACAGCGTTTTAAAAGGGAGGGAGGAGGGAGGAT
Source organism: Zalophus californianus (assembly GCF_009762305.2). NCBI lineage: Eukaryota > Metazoa > Chordata > Mammalia > Carnivora > Otariidae > Zalophus > Zalophus californianus. The sequence goes on from NC_045596.1 coordinate 9,298,130, forward strand.
TGGTTAGCCAGTGACGGGTATTAAGGAGGGCACGTACTGCATGGAGCACTGGGTGTTATACGAAAACAATGGATCATGGATCACCACCTCAAAAACTAATGATGTATTGTATGGTGACTAACATAACATAATAAAATTAAAAAAAAAGAAAACTATAGAAATGAATCAGGGTTTGAATTAGCTTCATTGGGGTAATGATGATGACAATGATAAAAGGACAAATAAACACCAATTGCTGCAGCTAATATTTGTTACACATTTACCATGTGCCAGATACAATATTGAGAGGTTTTGGAGTCACTATCACATTTAACAATCACATAAGCCCTAGGAAGTAGATCCCATTATTATTTTTAATTTTTATTATTATTTTATACTATTATATATAACATAATACAGCATATGACATCATATATTATATATAACATAAATGCATAATACATAGACATATGTTAATTACATATAATTAATATGTTATAAATATAATGTTTATTTTTATTTTGCTATTATTTTATGGACTAGCGAACAAGCTCAGAGAGGTTAAGTAAACTGACTAAGCACACATACCTAGTAGATAGCAGACCATGAAATCAAATCATGGGCTGTTGATTCCAAAGTCTGTTGTCTTAACCATTATATTTTATTACATCACCATCTTAAAATGTTTTCTCAAAAAGCCCTCTCAGAAGTCCGCATAACTTTCCATTAGTACTCCTTATCTTCTCAAATCAACATCATCCATCCATGTCCCCATTTCTCCACAAAAAGGGCTCCTCACACCATCATGAGACCCTCCACTGACAACTCCACCAGTCATATCCATCCTTGCTTTCCTCAGTGTTCGATGCCGTACACCTCTCTTCTCCATGCACCTCTTCATTTCATTGCCTGCAATGACACCACACTTCCAAATCCTGTCTCTGTTGGTGTAGCCAGGTGTATCATATTTTCACAAACCCAGTCTGAAGGTTGCACTGAAATGATTATTGACCAGGAAGACTGTAGAGCTGGTCCTCATTCTCCATCACTAAGCCTCTGAGTGGCCATGGACACTCTCCTCATTTCCTCTACACCTCAATTTGTTCACTTCCAAATAAGGGAGATGATCCAGAGAGTCTAAATCAGGTCCCACAGTCTATAATTTCAAGTTCATAAAAAGGACATTGAGAGGGAGAAATCTTGGCTGTCTGCCTCAGGGAAAAAATAATTAAGATATCACTTTGCAAAAGGAGTAAGTGAATTTCAACAGCATCATGCCTGTCTCTGTCTGGAGTTGGCTGCCTCTCCAGGTCTGGCCTCCCTTTTGGACACTATAAATTATTCAAGGACATAGGCTAATTGACACAGTTGAGAGGAGAGGGACACAAATAGTCCCAAGCTTGGAGAGTGAGACCTCTGTGGGGAGGTTAATAGAATTGGAACAGCTCAGGCTGGAGGGACGGCCGCTGAAGGGAGCCATCATTCTGCCGACACATTCATAAAAAGATATTGTGAGAAGGGCAGGGATCAGTCTTCATATTAATCAACAAGGGCAGAATGAGAATTAACAAGCTGTAAGCTGCAATGAGGAATATCGAAGCTAAATATCAGGGAAAATATTAGACCATTGGGAGCAGTTAGGCAATGGAACACACTGCTAAAAGAAGCCATGAAGTCACTCTAATTGGGGACATTCGAGACAGAGAACAGATACACATCTGTCACAGGGGAGGGAATTCCAGAGGGAAAGTGAAGACTGACTCTAACAGACCTCAGTGACCTCAGTGTCACCAGCCCTCAACATCACTAGTGGAGCACAATCTAAGGTCCAGTGTGAAGGCCAAGTGGGGTGACATTGGCAGTGGCAGGGTGGAGATAAACATAGAGTCTAGAGGGTAGAGTCATTGAGACCACAGTTTGGGGAGTTTTCATGAACTGGGTTCAAACCCTAACTCTACCACCTACCAACTTGCACAGTTTCCTTCTGAGATTCAGTTCCTGGTTGTGAAATGGGGACCATGATGACCGCCCTATAAAGGCTGCTATAAGAATGAAATAAGGTCATGTCTACAAATCACTTAGCATGACATCCAGCATATGCAAAGTTCCAGACAGACAGTGTTTATGATGAAATCAAGAGCTCTCTAGGGGCAGGAAGTAAGGCAAAGTGAAGGTTCCAGTCCCCAACTTGCTTCAGGGAGCTTGAGGTGGACAAGGGCTCAGTGTCCGGAACTGGTGATATTCAACCACTGATTGTGTCTCCCTTGCAGGAATCAACAATATTAGGAAAAAGACATTTTAAGATTTGATTGGGCCATGTGTGAAAGACAGAATGCTTTTCTGAACTGCCCATGTGTTAGGGAGTACCACAGGCCAGAAACTAGAAAAGGAGTTTGGTAGCATCCACAGGGTAGGAATTGCTGCCTGTAGCAGATGGGCTCTGTGTCTCACAGCATGACCCTTCAGCCCACCTCTGAGTTCACCCACAGTGCTGGACAGTCCTACATGAGCTCACAGTCAGATGATGACAAAGCCCCATGTCTATGCCAGGCTTGCCACTTTCTGCCTTGGAAGATAGACTTTTCTGAAGCTGTGGGAGTCAAAGAGACCTATGCAAAATTGTAGCCCAGAAGAGCAGATTGGTTAATGTCCCAGAGACAACCCTCAACCAACACAAGATAGGAGCCAATGGATACATGACCCCGCTTCCCTTCCTCAGGCAGAAATTTTGAGATATATTGACTCTCCCTAGATCCCTCCAAACCAAAATTCCTCTGCCTACAGCAGAAACACCCCTCCTATCAGCTTTCATTCTTGCTCTGATTTAATTTCCCCACATCCTCATTCATGCTCCCTGGGATTACTTTCCAAATAAAGTACCTGCACACAAATCCCTGGATCAGGTTCTGCTTTGCAGGGAAACAAACTAAGGCAGTGTCTGAAAGAGACAAAAACTCCAAAGGTCAGAAATTAAAGGGACCCTTCAACAGAGAAGCTTTGTATATTAAGACTCACCATGATGAGTACTTTAGAAGAAGTATGCATCCTCAGTCTTTAGTTTTGAACATATGTTGCCATCTATTTGTTTTTTAATTAAGCATTGCCCCTTCTGATATGCCTCCATCCTCCTCATAGAGGCGAAAGCAAAATTTTAAGACTTTTGAATGCCTTCTATCCTTCTCTCTTCTCATACCTCTCATGGCTGAGATTCCATCCTGGTCCTTTAATCAGAATTTTTCTGGTTTAATCTACTGAGGCATTTGCCTTCTGAGATTTACAGGACGTTATGAACTCAGAATTAATTTCCACCAAATCCCTCTCTGCTTCAGTGTACATGTGTGTCTTATCTTCCTGAAGAATAGGAATGGATGGAGGTCATGGACACACCTAGCAGAATATAGCTCTCATTTTATTGGCTAGATCTTTGTGTAATAGCTGCTCCTAGCAGCAAGGGAAGCAGGAAATTGAGGTGTTTTTGTTTTGTTTTGTTTTGTTTTGTTTTGTTTTTTCCTACAGTAGAGATGAGTAAGCAAAAAAGGAGTAAAGAATGAGCACTTAGTTAGCCAGTGGAAAAGATTTTCCATAAAGATGAAAATGTTAACCCCAGATTTTTGTGGAGAATGAAGGAGCTATTGAGTTTTATTCAAGGAAACTGTGACCTGTTAGAGATAATTTAAAACTCCCACAAATATATAGGTACAGAAATAATAATCGCTGTTTGTTTCATAAATTATGTTTGTACAAGGGATATAAAAGGAGTACTGTGGTGTCTACCCTCATCAATATCCCCACATATAAGATATACAAGGAACTTGCAGCCTGTTAGGAAAACACAGGGATCATTGCAATGCAGTGTGGAAAGTGCAGTGAGTGTGGTGTGCATACAACATTGTAGGAGCAGGCAATTGGGTAGGGGGCACCTGACCCAATTCTCAAGAAGTCTTCCTGGGAGACCTGTGAAGGGGCTTAACAGGTAACTTTGGATTATAGGTGGTTTATTTTGGTTGGTGTGAAAAGGAACCATTTGGAGTTTTAAGCAGGAGAACAAGGTAATCTGATGCACCTTTTATAAAGAGCATTCTGTTAGTTATGCGGAGAGTGGAAGTAGAGAGACTGGTTGCTGGTCCCTGCAGTTAGCTAAGAGAGAAGGGTGGCTTGCTCTGAGGCTGGAGCTTTGGAGACGCTAAGGAGTGATCAAATTCAGAATATGTTTTAGAGCTACTCCATGCCATTCAATCAGATGTAAAACAGAAGGGAAAGAGAACAAAAAGGTGACATCTAGTTTTTTTCAGCTGTGGTAGTTGGAAACATGTAGGTTTTATTTACTATGATGGAGAAGACTGAAAGACTGATTACGTGGGAAGGGGGTGGTCTCTTGTGTTGTTAAGTTTGAGAGGCCCATGAGTTAATGAAGTGGAGATGTCAAGTAGACTGACTAGTACTTAGAGAAAGTCTAAATCCCATGGAGAAGCATGATCACTTCCTTTATGAGAACTTCCATGATGCCTTCACCCCTAAATCTGATTTTTAAGTGCGTCTCGATGGACTTCTTTAGAACCTCCAACACAGCTCTTACTGAACTCTGCCCTGATTCTCTTTATCCACTTTTCCACCTGCCTATAACCTTGTTGAGTTCAGCCACTACATTTTATTTATCTTTGCATTTCTGTCACAAGATCCAGCATATGATACCACAGGTATCTTTTGGTGGCAATGGTATTTTGTTTAAGAAAAAATGAGCATCCCTGTCAAGTAGAAAAAGCATAAATGACTAATCATCTTCTCATCATCTACATTTTACAGGTACTGAATGTGACATATTAGGGACTCCCAGCCCATCTTCTAATTTTAAATCTCTAATTCTTGCCACTAGACCATGCAGAATCAGGTCCTTAATAATACAGAATTGACTAAATTGACTTGTTTCCATGGAGTCCAAAAAGAAATGTCTCACTTTTTTAATAGATTTTTCAGAAAGGATAGACCTCCAATGGAATACCCATCCATTGTCAAAGCCTGTTGCTTACACAGGTTAATGGGTAAGTTTCATTAATATTTGATTAAATTGGGTCATTGAAGAAAAAAGTGTCAGTATTGGGGGATATTACCAATAATAGTCCATATGTACAGCATTTCCATTTCAATGATCATTTTTATTCCCTCGTTTCAAGGTAAAAGGACTAATCTCTCAGAGTAAATCTTTGTTCATAATTTAAAAATGAAGCTGAAGTTTGGGCCACAAAATTTGATATACATTTCCCTGTAACTTCTCTGGGATAGAAGGTAAAAATGTCCATGTTGAAAGTATTATGAAATATGTTATTTAATCGTACAAACTTGATTCAAAGTGGAGCAATACATTCAGATAACAAAGATTTTCAACACATAAATTGCTTTCTTTTTCTTCAGTTCATATGTACTCTAAAAGATTTACTGATTACGGGTGTGTTGTGATTATGACCGCTAAATTGTTATTTGCTTGGGATTTTCAAAGTTGTAACTTTGCAGTCAACATCAATCTGTAGCTTGTTCCAGTTACACTCATTTGCGGTGATTAATTAACCTTGTGGAAAAGTTGACACTTCTCCTGGGATTGTTCTTTGTTATTTTTTACCATGCCTTTTTTTTTTTTGTATTAAACTACTTATGTTTATATCTCCTGAGGCCATATAATTTAATACTTGGTGATTTAAGATAGATTTAATTGGTGGAAAACCTTACATACTATTGCTAATGTAAGAGAAAAGCTTAGGGAAAGCCAAATTGAGTTTAGAAATTATCATGCCATGCTGTTTAGCAATACCTACTATAATAATCTGCAATTTTTAGATTATTTTCCCCAAAATAAAATAAAAATGAGTTCTGTGAATAAAAAGTGATTTTTGTGCCCTTCACCTAGAGTATATGCAATATGAACATTATGTTCTTTTTGAATGACTGACTCATTTAGTTATAAGCTATTTTTACTATTGGGAAACTATTGGGATAATCTGGCTTCTCTTGAAAGTATCATTGGTTGATCATGTAGTGACATGGTAATAATAACCGGTTACATTTGTACAGCACTTTAAAATTAGCAATGTAGGGCGCCTGCGTGCCTCAGTTGGTTAAGCGACTGCCTTCGGCGCAGGTCATGATCCTAGAGTCCCTGGATCGAGTCCCGCATTGGGTTCCCTGCTCTGCAGGGAGTCCGCTTCTCCCTCTGACCCTCCCCCCCCATGTGCTTTCTCTCTCTCTCTCATTCTCTCTCTCTCAAATAAATAAACAAAATCTTAAAAAAATAAAAAATAAAAAAATAAAATTAGCAATGTAATTTGTAATTCTCAAAGTGCTTTCACATTTGAGACTCACAGAAACCTCATGAAGACAAAAGAGTATTTGCGTTTTAATTGTGCAGTGGAACAAACCAAGGCTCCAATAAAAGGAGGGACCTGGACTCAACATAGGTCTGAATTTGAATCTATGTTCTTTCAATTGCACCACATTTAGGGATTAGAAGACATCATGATATAAGCCTCTAGAAGGCTAATGATCTTCTATATGGGATTAATAAACCCCGTTGTGTCTGGATGGTATCTTGTGGAGTGGGGAGTGTCCACTACATGAAAGGGGTGATACTCTAGCAGACTGTTAAGAATTAACAAAACTAGGGAATGGGGATGGGGAGGATAGGAGAGTTCTGGGCACAGAACTATAATTTGCACTCCCTCCTCTACCATCCTCTATTCTCCACCCTGCTTGTTTCTCTTAGTAGCTCTTATCACTCACCTGATATTGCTGTTTATACTCATATGTTCATTGGCCACCTCCCCCACTACAATGCAAAGAGGCAGGGACTCTGTGTAATTTATACACCTCTGCTTCCCCAACCCTTGGAAGAGATAGTGCATATTCTAGGCACTTAATACATATCCATGGGGTTAATGAACACTGAAGGAACCACACGTGCAGATGCAGGATATCTGACACAGCAGTGGTCCTTTTGGAAAATTGCAAGCCCTCTCATCTCCCTAACAGGTTGAATTATATCAGATACTGACATTTGACTACTCTTAATCATATTTACATGGAGACTTTGTATAGTTCACCTTGATAGAACACAGAGAGAAAATCAGGAAGGGAAGAACACTTAAGGTTGGAAACAAAGGAAATGACCAAGTTTGGGATGACCCTGGCATGTTTAAATGTTGGATAAATCCTATGAAAAATTGGTTGCCATTGATGGGTTTTAAGTAGGGGATTGACATGACCAGGTAGATCTCCCTGATCATTTGTAACAACAGATTCAGAAGGAGAAGAGTAGAGGTTGGAAGATAGCACAGAAGTCATTGCATCATTAGGCAAGAGAGGCTAAGTGCCAAAACCCACTGGTTGGTGAGGTTCTGACTCACCCCCTCAGGTTCACTTTTTCCAGTCTCTCTCTCTCTGAATTCCTTCTACATGACCAGACCTATCTGGTCTCCTGAATAGATACCAGCTCTCCTTTTTCACTATTGCCTCAAGCATGAAATGACTCAAATATATTTTCTCACAGTTGAGACAGATGGGATTTCCTTAAAAACTGAGGAGACGTGAAATGTAAGAAAACAGACAAAAGCACTGAATGCAGCTTTCTGATCTGACCGAAGCCAGCTCACTCATCACAAGATCTCCAAGATCCCACCTCCTCACCCTTTTGAATTCTTAGGGCCTTTGCCCATCCTCTCCCTTGATTAATCTGCTTTGTACAATTTAAAACACCTTTAAGAGGAAAAATATGCACTATTTATAATGATTATACACCAGGACTTCCCCAGGCAAACTGGACATAGGTCACCCTGGATACAACTAAAAACTCAATATTCAGGCAGTCATTGGATTTCTCTCCCAGGGTGTAAGCTTTGCAACTAGCTTGTTTGCAATACTTCACCAGGATAGTGCAGTGTATAAAGTCTAAGTGTTTTTTCAGCACGACTGGCTATATCTTATTTAAACATTTCTATGCTAAAATTATTAGTGGTTGTTCCTTCCAGCTTTCAGATGTTTACTTGATGTCTTCTAAATGTCATAAGAATCCTATGAGAAAGACAGGACCCTGGGTTAATATGTGCATTTAATAGATAAGGAAATTGGGGTCAGGGATATTGGATCTAAAAAGTAATGTTATAAAGGAGAAGGAAGACTAACCCTAGGGTCACAGAATATGTTCTTGAGCCCTGGCCCATCAGCACTCTGTTTACAGCAGCACACCTCAAAGTGTGGGCCACAGATGCTTTCACCCAAATGCAATGAGAGTAGACTATAGAAACTTTTATCACAATTTGGCAGAATTGCTTTATGTCGATTGAACCTAATAAAAAAAATCAAGCATGTATTTTATAAGCTCTTCTTTTTTTGATTGTATTTTTCTCATAATTCATGCTTATTTCATTTTATAGAAGCATTAGTCCATGACAAATTGAAAAATTTTAAATATAAATCCTTTATGACAGCTCATTTGAGAAATACAGGGCTCCAGGAGATCAGGCAATTACTTAAGCATTCTTGGTTTTAGCTTCCTCGCTTTTAAAAACTGAAAACAATATGTCATTCCACCTCACAGGGCTGATGAAACAATAAAGAAATAAAGTAATAACTAACATTTGTATAGGTCCTAAGGGTAGTGATTTTTAAAATATGCTCTGTAGTAGCCCCCAAAATTGACAGGACTTTAGCTAGTGGAGGATGGGGCTTGGTGAATGATTTCAGCACCAGTCCTGCCCTACTCCTCACTCCCTCTTCAAGCTAAATTGGGTTTAATTTCACCTCTTTCAAATATTAGGTTTCTGCTCTAAGATTGCCATTTAAGAAAGGTTTCCATTAAAAACAAAATTCTAACTCTTCTCTAGAGTGTACAAAGTGTTTTATACTCATTATCTCATTCAAGCCTCACAAAAGCCATGTGATGTCTGGATCATTATTTCACAGATGAAAGAAAACAAGGCAAACTTACACAGTGGTCAGCATCTCAGCTGGTAAGTGATGGATCTTGCCACAAGCGTGGGCCTTAGGATTCTATGCCCTGGTCTCTTCCTGGCAGCCTGGTAAGTATAAAAAAAGAGCCTACAGTTTTGGGCACATGTTTTTCTTTCCTTCTCCTACATTTCCTTGCAAAGTCTTGGCTCACAAAAAGAACCTTCAAAGAAAGAGTTCAAAGATCACCAGAAGTATATATTGTGCTTAGGAAAATCAAATTTATACTTCCTAAATAATAAACTCAGAAACATCTCCCTACTGAGGCTTAACTCTGTGTGTGTGTGTGCGCGCGCGCGCGTGTGTGCGTGCGTGTGTGTGTGTGTGTGTGTGTGTGTGTTGTGCAGTGAATTGTTTTCCTCAAAATTCATATGTTCAAGGCGCCAGAATGAAACTGTATTTAGAGATGGTCTTTAAAGAGATAATCAAATTAAAATGAGGTCATTAGAGTGGGTCCTAATCCAATATGGCCAATGTCCTTACAAGAAAAGGAAATAGGGACCCAGACACAACAGAGAGAAAATGATGTAAAGACACAGAGAACACAGCCAAAGAAAGAGGTTTGCAGCAGATCCTTCCTCATGGCCCTCAGAAGGAAGTAAAGATGCCAATACCTTGATCTGGGACTTCTAGTCTCCAGAATTGTGAGAAAATAATTTTTTTGTTGTTGTTGTTATTTGAGCCACCTGGTCTGTGATAGGTTGTTATGGCAGCCCTATTAAAAGAAAATAGTGTGGGGTGCCTGGGTAGCTCAGTCAGATAAGCATCCAATCCTTTATGTCAGCTCAGGTTATAATCTCAGGGTCGTGAGATGGAGCCCTGCATCAGGTTCTGTGCTGAGCATGGAGTGTGCTTGAGTCTCTCTCTCCCTCTAGCCCTCCCCCGCTCCTGCACACTCTCTTAGTATAAATAAATAAAATCTCAAAAAAATAATAATATAGTGAGTGTATGATATTATAACAATGTATGGATTCACTTGTTAAATTTTATGCACCAGGTAACAAAAACACATCATATTATTGTCTGTCCCATAGATTTAGGAAATACTGTGTTTACATTCCACAGCAAGTGAGTCACAGTTTTGAGCTTCCCTCTCTCTTTTTTTTTTCTTTTAAAATTCTGCATTTTCAGAGGAGTGTTAAAGCCCATAAACAAGTACTTTGTTAACAGGAACTTAGCTGTTCTTTGGAGCTAGCAACCCAAATTTCCAGGGATCCCACTACCACCTGTAAGGTCATTAGGAAGGCATCCGTCATTCTTAGACTTAATTTTTCATCTGCAAAAGGGAGGATTGGAGAGGATTATCTCTAGGCAATGTGTTACAGTTATAAGGATGCTGAACTTGGAACAGAATTGTCTGAATCCAAGTCCTGATTTTATCACTGTCTAGCTATGTAATGTCAGACAGGTCTCTCAGCTCCTTGGAGATTTTATTTACTCTTTTGTAAAAATGTGGCTAACATACTGAAATCACAATGTGGCTATGAGGACACGGTAAGATAATAAATGTGAAAATACCTGGAACACTGAAGAATCCAAACCAAAGTTGATTTTACTTTCCTTTCAGTTCTGAAACGCTAGGTCTGTGAGCATTTTGATTGGATCAGATAGTATCTTGAAATATAATTTCAACTAAACTTCTAAAGGCCTGGCAAGATTGCATATGTAGAAAAAGCAGCTCAATTATCCTGCATTCTTATTTCTTAAAAAAGTATTTTAAAAGCCAAGAAGGATGTCTTCTGGATATTATCATGACATGCCAGAATATGATGTCAGTCAGTGTGGAAATCGATCATCATGTCCTCTAACATCCCTGATGCTGGCAGATGCCTTTAATTTCAAATGAGCAGATTGAAGGTACTACAGATTCTCAATGAAATGTTAAGATCCAAGTGGATTCTTAATACCCACAGCCAAGCTTTTGGGGATGTCTTATAGAGTCTAAAGAGGATATCAGCAGAGACCATAGTTCTCCAGATCCCTGGGGCAGAGGTGGAGGTGGAATTCGAGTTAGCAACTCAGAAAGATGAGATGGTATTGAATAATTCATCCATTCACTTGACAGATGCTTATTAAATACCTATTAGATGCTCATCACTGTACTCATAGAAAGGGAAAAAGTAACTTGGCTTTTATTTCTTGATCAAATTCAATAAACATGTTGATGGCCTAGGGTGTAATCTGCTAGGAATAAAGATGAATATAAGAGCATCTTCCCTTCAAGAATACATAGAGGAGACATGCAAAAGTCACTTATTATACACACAAGGGCCAACAGTAAAATTGATGTCAAGCTGCTACTTTATTAATAACAAAGTTAGCAACTGACAAAATGACAACTCATTACAAAGCCCTGTTGAAGGGTCTTTAGGAGCCTGTGGCTGAAGCACAAGGCTGAAGCCAGACCTCTGATCACCCAGTCCCCATGAGATCTAAGCCTTGGGATCTTACCTTCTTTGGCCAACAGCAAGGAGAAAATAATCTGTGGAAGCTCCAGCGTTCATTTCCTTGGTTTTGGAGAAGCAGAGAAAGTGAGAGAGTGAGACAGAGAAACAGTAAAAGAGAGTGGCAGAGGAATTTGAGAGGTATGAGAGGAATCCAGAAAGAATTTTTGCTAATTTGACCAATCGGATTAATGATTTCCCCTCCTTTATCTGGAAATTAAAGGAGATTTGTGACAGGAAAATATAAGCCTTTTCCTTCTTTTAGGTGTTGGAGGGAAGAAGCTAGAGACAGGGAAATGAGTTAGAAAGCTTTTGTAATCGGCCAGGGATAAGGTCCTCCAAAGGACACTGGTGCTGTAAATGATGGGGCTATATCTGAGAAAAATCGTATGAGAAAAAAAGCTATAAACATGGGGCCTAAGAACAGCAACAGCAGAGCCACAAAAGGTTGCCATATTTTTGAAGCCTAGCCAGCCAAGGCAATGACTACTAATTTACTCAACATTTTAAAGCACCTACTCGGTGCATTCATTGCACTAGACTTGTTCGTTCATAGATATAGACATAACCTCTTAAGTTCAAATATCTTATACTTTCAGGCCAGCTATATCCATAAACACACAACTGGAATACAACATGGTGTCACCATAAAGGATGAACATACCAGAAACCAGGCAAATCAGAAGGAATGCATTGTTATGCCCCAGGACCTGGAGGAAGGCTCCACGGAGAGAGAGAACATATGAACTAAGTCTTTGAAGCCAGAGAAAGGGCTGACTGAGCAAGGTGACTATATGGAAAGAGAATGCTGACTGAGTGACCAAAGGAAAGGAAGCATTGCTGAACACACGGTGTGTTGAGAACCATTTATTTATGTCTGCTGAGCTCCTGCCCTAGATACGGATACCAGAATGCATCATAGAGAAAGTCTCTGCTCTTACGAAGATTCCACTATGGTTATGCAGGAGACGGAGCACAGACAATAAACAAATAAATGATAAAGATATTATTAGAAACCAACATTCACAACCTAGAAAATAAAAGGGGCTGATGAGATAGCTCCAGGAAACCTATTTTATTTGGAGAGGGGATCAAAGAAAGTGTCTTTTGGCCCTGACAGTTGAGCTTAAGTATTAGGAGGGATTCAGCCATGTGAAGATGAGGGACAACACTCCAGGAAAACGGGATAATGAGAACAAATGCTCAGAGACAAGACCAGACTTGGAAGATTTAAGGACTAGGTTGAAGGTCCACACAGCTGGAGCTCGTGAATAAAGGATCAAAGAAACAGGAAGTGGCCAGACCATGTGAGTCCTAGGAATATTTGACATGGTGGGGACATAGAGTGGGGAACCTGGCAGCAAGGTTAGATCATGAAGAGCTAAAGGTGCTGCACTATGGAATCAGGACTTGCACCCATTGTCTTAGCTCAATCCCGCTGCTGAAACAAAATGCAATCAACTGGGTGGCTTATAAGCAACAGGAAATTTTTTTCACAGTTGTAGAGGCTGGGAAGTCTGAGATCAATATGCTGACAGATTTGGTGTCTGGTGAGAGCCCCCTTCCTCATAGACAACAGTCTTCTCTCTATGTCCTCACATGGTGGAGGGGGTGAGGGAGCTCTCTGGGGTCTCTCTTGCAAGGACACTAACCTTATTCATGAGGACTCCACTCTCATGACCTAATTGTTTCCCAAAGGTTTAAATTGGCCCTGCTCCTAATGCCATCATATTCAGGGTTAGAATTTCAACATATGAATTTAAGAGGGATATAAGCATTCAGCCTATTGTATTCATATAATTGGAAACTAGTGAAAAGGAACAAGATTGGGGAAAAGTTCTAATTTTAGCTTTGTTAGCTGAGTGGCTGAGGCGCCCTCACCCAGACACCATCCAGCCTCTGGATAGATTAACAGTGGTCTATAAAAGGATGCTCACAGCAGGCAAGACTGGGGATTAAGTATTAATAAATTGTCTATGTGAGCCTGGAATGCAGCCTCAACAGTCATCCAGAGAGAGGAAAATTCACAAGATTTTTTTTTTTCTCTTCTTTCACAAGCCCCTTGGACACAGAATGTCCTCTGTGCACTAGCCAGGAGAAAGCAATCTGGCTTTACAGTGCATGTAATCTGAAAAGCAGGGAAAGAAACATTTAAGCTGTTATTCAAACAAGTTTCATTCCAATTACTACTTTCCTCTCTGTCAAAATCAATTATTCTCACTTTTGACATGGCCATTGCTTGCTGAGGCGATGGAGGCATCTGGCTCCGTATTTTTCTCTCGATGTTTGCTTTCGGTTGTGGGTTGCTCTATAGTGTTGTTGTTGATTTTCACATTGCAGCCAGCGCCACGGAATTGCTTTTACATGGCCATAAAATGAAATGAATGTACACAGGAAAGGGAGACTTGCTCCAAGTCAAGTACTGGACAGCTTAGTTTAATATACACTCAGTTTCACAGGCAGAGACCTGTTTGCTCTCATTGCTTAAAGACACAGTGACCATTTGCTTTGTGACATCCCCCACATCAGCACTGGACTCTAGCTGGACGAGGACTGACAGGCCAGCTCATTTTTGCCTTGTGACCCTGGGAGAAACGCGAGTCCCAAATGACTTTGATGGGCTAATTGTAGCAGCACACTGAGTTAATCACACCACAGTTGGGTGCCTGTCAGCACCTCCATGACGCTATCAGCTGAGGCTTCATGACACAGAGAAAAGGGAAGTGAACAGAGAGAGCTTAAGTATTTCCTAATATGTGGTTATTAAATTGAATTTGACCAATGTTCCCGCAGTCAAGTTGGGTCCCTTTTTGTTCTGTCATCTTGAGTCTCCTTGTGTTATTCTTTGCCCTGTCTTCTGAAAGTCAGGCATGAATTTCAAAATGATGGCCAGCATGCGTGTTTTCAGTGACTAAAATTTTTATTAAAATTTACTCTATTAGAAACTGAGTGTTACTGGAGTGGTTGGGGGTGGGAGGGATGGGGTGGCTGGGTGATAGACATTGGGGAGGGTATGTGCCACGGTGAGCGCTGTGAATTGTGCAAGACTGTTGAATCACAGATCTGTACTTCTGAAACAAATAACGCAACATATTTTAAGAAAAAAGAAAAAGAAGATAACAGGAGAGGAAGAAAAGGGGAGTATGTCAGAGGGGGAAACGAACCATGAGAGATGATGGACTCTGAAAAACAAACTGAGGGTTCTAGAGGGGAGGGGGGTGGGGGGATGGGTTAGCCTGGTGATGGGTATTGAGGAGGGCACGTTCTGCATGGAGCACTGGGTGTTATGAACAAACAATGAATCATGGAACACTGCACCAAAAACTAATGATGTAATATATGGTGATTAACATAACAATAAAAAAATTAAAAAAATAAAATAAAATAAAATAAAATTGTTTTAAAATGTATTCAGCTGTAGTTTTAAAACATCTCTTAAATCATATATTCATTCCTGTCTGTATTCCGATAGACTCTAAGAAATCCAATTTAAAACTCAGTGGAGTGATAGTAGGAAAGATGTGTGAAGGTCCAGGAATACCTATACTTTCTTTTGTTACATCCACATTAAATTTATTTTTGTCCTCTGCTTATTTCCTGCTTTTTATCACATTCAAGATTTTGTTCATAACATTCTTGTAGACTTGCCTTAGACTGGGTGGCTTAAACAACAATGTATTTCTCATAGTTCTAGAGGCTTCTCCTTGTACCCAAATGTGACACAGTGAAAGTGAGGATGTCTATCCTATACCTGTCCCACCATTATATTTTGGATGCACATAATTTGCTTGGTTTCACAGTTTCACAGCTAGAAAGGAATTTTACCTCAGGATGAATCCTACCTCGAGTGTCACCCATATCTGATTTATATGATACTTATACTTAGAATTTAGGTGAGACTTTGGACTTTAAAGTTGATGCTAGAATGAGTTGAAAGTTTTGGGCTGTTGGGAAAGAAGAAATGTATCTTGCATACAAGAATGACATGAACTTTAGGGGACAAGAGTTAGAATGCTGTTTACTGAATGATTGTGTCCACCCACAAAATCCATAAGTGGAAGCCCTAATGCCCAATGTGAAGGTATTCAGAGATGGGACCTTGAGAGGTGATTACATCATGAAGGTAGAGGCCTCATAAATTGGATTAGCTGCTTCTTCAAAACTTTGCTTAGAAATCTCTTCAGTTATTAAAAAAAAAAGAAATCTCTTCAGTTAAATATCCAATTTCATTGGTCTCAAGATCTACCTTCCACAAAACAGTAGAACACAAACAATTCAGTGAGGTTTCTTGCTGCTTTATGACAAGGATTGCCCTTTTTCCCCGTTGTCCAGTAACATGCTCCTTGTTCTCATCTAAGACCTCACCAGAATGGCTTTGACCATCGTATTTCTATCAACATTCTGTTCATGATCATTCATGCATTCTCTCAGGAGATGAATGTTTTCTTGCAGGTCTCCTCTTTCCTTGCTAAGTTCCCACCAGAATCTCTTTTCACAGTCCCTTCATGATGACCGGGCTTTCTCTAGCAAGCTCCACAAAACGCTTCCAACTGCTACCTCTTACCCAGTTCAAAAGCTGCCTCCACAATTTTAGGTATTTGTTACAGCAGCACCCCACTTTCAGTACCAATTACTGTCTTGGGTCATCTCAGGTTTCCATGACAAATACCATAGCTCACAGTACTGAAGGGTGGAAAGTCTGAGATTGGGGTGACAGCAAATTCAGTGTCTGATGAGAGAGCTCTCTTCCTGGTTCGCACATGGTCACCTTCTCTCTGTATCATCACATGGATGAAAGAGAGGAATCATCTCTCTTGTCTCTTCTTATAAGGGCTCCACCCTCACAACCTAATCACCTCCTAAAGGCCCCACCTCCAAATACCATCACACTGGGAATTAGAGCTTGAATATATGAATTAGTCAGTCCATAGCAGAAGAATTAAAAGAAGTGACTGATCTCCGCAGTTGGGTTGATATTTATTGTTCTCTAAAAAGGTTTCTTCTTGTACACACACTTACATATACATGTACATATATTAATATGTAAATACATCTAGTTATATGTTTTTCTTATATTTATTTATTTACTTATTTACTTATTTATTTATTTTTATTTTATTTTTTACCAAATGTGATTGTTGATATTATGAGCTATGGTAGTATTGGCAAACTTTGAGATCTATGGGAAATTACTTATCTTACATGAACATCAAGATTTTACTATATTAAATAAGCTATTTTCTGACACTCTTTATTTGCCAGATTTGCTTGCCAATCCATGAGTTGACTATACTTAAAACAGCCACCAGAGATATCATTGCTGTATCCCAAATTCAATAATTTTTAATTCTTCCAAAAGAATATCTGATACTCACAGTAACTCAAGGAAGCAAGAAGTGGAGATCTTTTCTCATCTGTTGTATACACAAAGAAATAAAGTTACATAAAGATAAAGTGGGCTAGGGTCTTTGGAGGCAGTGATGTTGACTGTCTTGGTCACTTCGCATCCCTCCATCTAGTATTGGCATATAATAACTGCTTAATTACTAAATAACTAATTTAGTGATTAAATTAATTGTGGAAGTTACATCATCCTTTACTGTCACAACTGCTCCTATAGTTTTTGGTCTCTAAACCTACAACCCTGTGCTAAGTGCACATAGGAACATCCCATAATGTGTTGCTTTGGTCACAAGCAAACATTGCATGAATACTATTATTTAAAGATTTTGAAAGTGCTTAAAAAGCATCAGAATCATTATCATTATAAAAATAAGAAGTTTATTTGACATTTCCAAAATTATAAGTTACATACGGGAGGAAGGTAATGGGGACCCATAGTGTTTTGGTCCTTGTGGCCCCTGAGGTTCTTACTCTCGCCATCTCTCCATGTTCTTTCTTCATCAGCTCCTGCTTCCTTTAGCCTTTGAATTGGAGTGTTTGGGCTCTTTTTGCCATCAAAAGACTTAATCTGGACTCTTGTGATGCCTACCAAGAGAAGCTTTCATAGCCTGGAAAATCTCTATAAGAACCACCACTAGCCATCTACCTCTAAGATACCTACTCAGAAACCCTAGAGCTAGATATAGTTTGGTCTCAAGTAAGAGGCAGACCCTTACCCCAGAAGTGTTTATTTTTCTTTTAATAAATTAGTGAAGCAACACAGACATTACAGAAATGCTGAGGGCCCTCTCCCAAAGCACCAGCAGGATGAGGTTAGAGAAGCCAGGAGGATCCCCTGGTGAGTCTGGGCAAAGTCTGAGACAGCCCTGGGATTTCTTAACTCTGAGCTCAGAACTCAACAGCTCACCATGAGGCCTTCCCAGTGAACTTTGTTTCAATGAGGGTGGGCATTACAGGAAAAGATAATGACCAGTCTTAGCTCCTCCTGTGGCCTGGGAAAGATAGGTGTGTGAGCTGCTGTCTACCCAAGGTTGCAAGGACAATGAGCCCCTGAGCTAGATGGTCTTAGAATAGACTCACAGAATCCAAGAGATAAAATGGAAAAATGAACCATCTCTATGTTCTCTTTCACTGGTGTTTTTTATCCACTGCTAAGTGACTCTTGTGATGGGATCTTACGACTTTCTAATGTTACAATTATTAAATCAAATCATTTTAATGCTAGATATGCCTACTAAAATATACCCTAAGTGACATTGCATTATTCATTGTTTTGCTCTGTGGAGGCAAAATAAATGGGAACTTTTCCCTACTTTCTATAAGAAGTCTTCAAATATTTGAAGATAGCAGGCTTACAGCCATAATTCTTCTTCTATCTGGGCTAAACAATTCCATACCTCTTCCTACTCCAGCCTGGTTTCTACCTTCACTGAAATTTCTCACCATGGCTACCAATGAACTTAAAAATAATGAATCCTGTGAACAGATTTCAGTTCCTACTTTACTGAACTCTTCGGATGCATCTAACAGGCATAATTACTTTCTCCTTGGAATATTTCTCTTGACACATCTTTCCCAGTTGGCCAGCCTCACCCCATGGCATGTATTCTCAGTCACCCTTCTGCACTGGTCTTCTCTGCTTTAACTACCCACTAAGTGTTGACATTCCTTGGGTTCTTGTCTTTGCCTTCTTATCAGTGTAGGAACGAATCCTCAGTGAATGCATCCACACCTGTGCCTCAACTCTTATCTAAACATTGATTATAACCAAATTTACACTTCCTGTTTGAGCATCACATGACAATATTCAACTTCACCAAAAAACACCCCATTGGGATCTCAAACTCATTAAGTGCAAAAACTATGCTAATTGCATTCTTCACAAGAATGAGTTCCTCCTCTTCTGTGTTCTTGCTTTCCTCCTCCTGTGCTCCCCAACTTAATAAATTGCCCTGTCATCTATCTCCTCGATGACACAGCGAAAAAACCTACAAGTTATCTTTGGCCTAAGTCATTTATCTGCAATTTTCCAACAAATGAGGATCGAAGATGGAATTTAAATCCAAGACTCCTGCCTTCTTGATGTGAAACCAAATGGTTTTTCTTCATATATTTATTTTTGTATACCTATCTTGTAATTTATCTTTACTCAGGTAAATATATGCAAATACAACTTCTCAGAGAACATTAACTATTATGTGCTGAAATTAATTTCAATGACAGATAGAATATATACTTCCAGGGCATCTGGGTGGTGCAGTCAGTTAGGTGGCTGGCTCTTAATTTCAGCTTAGGTCATGATCTCAGGGTCCTGGGATTAAGCCCCACAACAGGCTGCACACTCAGCAAGGAGTCTCCTTGAGATCCTTTCTCTCCCTCTTCTTCTACCATCCCCTGCTTGCACACTCTCTCTCTCTTTAAAACAAATAAGTATATCTTAAATATATATATTTTTCCATTCTATTTCATATCATCTTCATATGAATGCAGAACTTTGATACATCCTACAATTGGTTATGAAGTTTATTTCTGTCAAGGAGAGGTGAGTCAATAAGGCAAAGTTCACAGCTGACACCAGGCACACTTTGCCAACAGTTAACTTCAACAAGGAGAACTTTGACATTTGCAATAGAGGGAAACCTTTCCATGAATTGCTGCTTTATTAAAACCTTGCCCAGCAGATGCAGTTTAAGTGGAAAGGGAATTTCTGCTGCTGTTTATAGGACTGTGGGGTCAGATGTCAACCAGGGTCTTCTCAAGCTGGACTGGAAGAGCTTGTCACTTCTATGTCAGCCTCCATATTTTAACCGATGACAAATACTTAAGAATTAAATACTTCTATTAAGGAGGCATGATGCCTTGCACAGCCTGCATGCCTAAGTGTTGCCATGGATGTGAACTTCAGTGTTTCCATATTTCTAAATATTTGCCGAGAACCATTTCCTGCTTCAAGAATTACAAAAGTCTAACTCGGAGATTAGATATTTTAGGGCCAGTCAATTATTTCAGAAGAATTGTACTTTGTTGAAATCAACACTCAAATATGCTCCAGCAACACTGGGGTTTGGCAAGCTTGCCTAATCTAGGAAGTTCAAAATAAAGGCTGCATGCTCCATCCTTAGAGTTCTCAGCTCGGGTCGGACAGCACAGTGGGCTGTTACATAGGAGGCCATTCTCTTGAAAGCAAGTCGTGGAAATTGGGCATGAAATCCTCTATTCAGGAGAATACAACTTGGTATTATCCTAAAATGTGCATGATTAGGTGAACACATTCAGATAGAATAACATTTCCTCCCCAATCCACCCTCTTAACCTTCAGTTGCCTTTCAAATGATTTCATTATTCAGATTATAAAATTTAACTTACTTGCTTGCTCTTGCTGCCAAAAGTTTGCAGACTGTTGCTGGGATCTGCTAGATATTCTGAGGATGAATCATCCAGTGTCTTACTTTTCCATGCAATATCAAATATATTCACTGCACAGAAGAAAATAGTAGCCACAATTTTTTAAATGTCTGCCATGTGCCATATTCTATATGAAGCTCTTTGTTGACCTTATCTTTTTAAATTTTTATAAGTACTCTATGAGGCAGAAATTATTTTAAATATGTGTATATTCTGCCTTAATCTTAAAAGAATTCAAGACAAAGAAGATGACAGTAAACTTACTCTCTCAAAGAGTAATTTAAATCTCAGAGTACTTAGGTAATGTTCTAAGAGGCATAGAGCTAAGGAGTGGCAGAATTGGGGATTATACTCCAATTGGCTTAATTCCAAGGGTTCTACAGTGCCCACCATACCTTTAATAGGCACTATAATGACTAGCAAAGTGACTGGTGGACCACAGTAGAACTGAGTGTGGCAGGGCAAAGCACAAGATGGGAGAAGCCGCTGTTAGATGGAAAAATGCAGAACCAGCAGTGAGCAAAACTTTTAAAAAAAAATCTATGGCATTTAATATCTCACAATGAGAGGACTATAGGCATTTTGGCTTGATAGTTATTTCTTTTTTTTTTTTTTTAAAGATTATTTATTTATTCATGAGAGACAGAGAGAGAGAGAGAGAGGCAGAGGGAGAAGCAGGCTTCCCGCTGAGCGGGGAGCCCGATGCGGGACTCGATCCCAGGACCCCAGGATCATGACCTGAGCCGAAGGCAGACGCTTAACCATCTGAGCCACCCAGGCGCCCTTGATAGTTATTTCTTAAGCAGCACTGTTCCGACATTGCAGGATGGTGCCAGTACTCTCTCCAGATACTTAATGTCAGCAGCATGCCTATCACTGAGACAAACAAAAACACCCTCTGCATTTCCAAATGCCCTTTAAGGGGGCAGTGCTGCTCCCAATTAAGAACCACTGTTTAGAGGAAGGGGGAACTATAATCTTAATAATTATAGATATTTTTTCCAGAAGTGGAAATTCTAAATTCTAGTTCATACCTTTGGAATAGATGCTAAATGTTATCTTTTAACCCAATAATACCACTGCCATAATTGCCTTGATATTTCTTTTCTTGTAAAGATCATAATCTTGTACCTAAAGAGACATTTTGTAGACACATATGCAGATCATTCATTTCCTAAAACAAGACGTGGGTCTTCTATAATCTCCAGAGTGTTCTTCTTATGATAGATACTTGAATAACCTGCTTAACTTAATTTTCTACTTAATTGATTAAAGACAAGATCCTAATAAAGGCAATCCAATTCTTTTTTATTCCAGTGTAGTTAACAGAAAGTGTTATATTAGTTTCATGTGTACAATATAATGATTCAACACTTCATACATCACCCAGTGCTCATCACGACAAGTGCAGTCCTTAATCCCCATCACCTATTATCACCACACCCCATCCCCCTCCCTTCTGGTAACTATCAGTTTGTTCTCTATAGTTAAGAGTCTGTTTCTTGGTTTGTCTCTCTTTCTCTCCTTTTCCTTCCCTTTGCTGATTTGTTTTGTTTCTTAAATTCTACCTATGAATGAAATCATATGGTATTTGTCTTTCTCTGACTTTCACTTAGCATTATACTCTCTAGCTCCAACCATGTCATTGCAAAGGGCATGATTTCATTGTTTTTATGGCTTAATAATATTCCATTGTGTATATACAGCACACCTTCTTTAGCCATTCATCTATCAATAGACACTTGGGCTGCTTCCATAATTTCGCTATTATAAATAATGCTGCAATAAACATAGGGGTGTATTTATCTCTTTGAATTAGTGTTTTTGTATTTTGGGGGGTAAATGCCCAGTGGTGAGATTACTGAGTCATAGGGTAGTTCTATTTTTAACTTTCTGAGTAAACTCCGTATTGTTTTCAACAGTGACTGCACTAGAAGGCAAAACAACTTTTGGTCCATTTCTGCTTGGGAGTCTGAATAGGAAAGACTTCATGAAATAAGTGGTAATCTCGTGAACACTAATTCAATATGCAATATTAATTTAATACTTATTTAAGATTTAAAGGGTATTCATAGATAGGAAAAGACATGGTGATTGAGAACATAACAAAGTCTATGACATGGGAAAGCATTCAAAATGTGATCACACTTAGCAAGACCAAAGGATTCAGGTTATTTCCAAGTAGGAGGGTAACTTAGGGTTTCTGCAGAGCATCTGGGTTACACTGAACAATGGTAGACATCTTTTTCTAACCAGTGTAACCCCCACATTTGTCCATTTTTTCCTTGTCCATGAGTGGCAGAAAATGACTGTGTCCTAGCTCTAAAATCTCTACTATAGCATATGTTTCTAGTGAGCATCAAGAAAGCATGAACTCGGGTGGCGGAGCAAGGAGACCTGGATTTCGTCTGGTCTCAGGAATTCAGCTGCATAGGGATCAGACCATTCTGAACACCTACAAACTCAACAGGAGATTGAAGAAAAGACTAGCAACAACTCTCTGAACAGAAAAACGACCACTTTCTGGAAGGTAGGACATGCGGAGAAGTGAATCCGAGGTGATATTTGGGAGGATAGATGGCGAGGGAGGGGGCCTCCGTTGGCCGCTTCTGGCAAGTGATAGAGCCGTGGAGCACAAAATCGGAACTTTTAGAAGCCGGCTCTGCTGAGGGACGTCGCTCCAGTGGCTAAGCAGGGGGTGGAAGCCTCATGGGACAGTGTGGTCTCAGGACCCTCGGGGTCACAGAAAGACCGGGGGTGCCTGAGTGCGGCAGAGCTCCTGGGTATCAGAGCAGGGAAGCCGGCTGCAGAGACGGAGCTGAGGCGCGGGCTCTCAGCTTGGGGTTGCCATAAACTGTGATCCGCGGCCCAGTTGGGCCACTGCTCCTCCAGCAGGGACCCAACAAGCAGCAGAGCCGGGAGACTCCCCTTCCTCCCCTGGGGGGAGCGGTGCAGGAGTGCACTGCAGGGATCTGCTGGGTTTGGAGACTCCACATCGAGTCGGATGCCAGAGATAGAAATGTTCAGACACAGGCTGGTTGAGCACAGAGTGCAGCCAGAGACCAGGAAGACGGGAGTGATTGACTGCTTTTCTCTGGGGGCGCACTGAGGAGTGGGGCCCCGAGTTCTCGGCTCCTCTGGAGCAGAGATTGGGAGGCCGCCATTTTCACTCTCATCCTCCAAAGCTGTACCCAAAGCTTGCTGGGAACAAAAGCTCCTGAGAGCAAATCTGAGCAGATTACTTACTGCACATAGAATTCATGGCTTTTTTGCCATGATTCTTTAGTCTTTCAAAGTTAATTTTTTTAACTGTCTTTTTTTTTAATTTTTCTTTTTCCCTTTTCAAGCAACATCTTATCAATCCTTTTTTAAAAAAAAATTTTATTTTTCATTTTTAGAGTCATATTCTACCCCTTCATAGTAGTTACCCTTATTTTTGGCATATATATATATATATATATATATATATATATATATATATATATATATATAAGTTGTTCTCTCTTTAAAATTTTGAAATACAGTTTCTTCTAACAGATCAAAATATACCCTAAATCTCTAGTGTATGGCTTTGTTCTAGTCTCCTGCCTGATCACATTCTCTCCCCCCCTTTTTTTTCTTTCTTTCCTTTTTTTTAATCCTCTTCTTTCTTTTTTCAAACAATTTCTTATCTTATCAATTCCTTTTATAAAATTTTTTATAATTTTCATCTTTACAGTCATATTCCATCCCTTCATCGTATCAACCCTTACTTTGTACATATATAAGGCTTTCTTTCTTTAAAATTTGGGGAGGCACTTTCTTCTAACAGACCAAAATACACCCAAAATCTAGTGTGTGGCACTGATCTATGCACCAGCCTGGTCATATTTGATCGTATTCTGTTTTTTGTTTTGTTTTGTTTGGTTCTCTTTTTGTTTGTTTTTATCTTTTTCTTTTTCTTTTTTTTTTTCTCTTTCTTTTTTCTTTCCATCCCTTTCTTTTCCCCTGGTTTAATTCTAATTTGTTTAGAGTATATTTTCTGGGGACGTTGTTACCCTGTTAGCATTTTGTTCTCTCATTCATCTATTCTCCTCTGGACAAAATGACAAGACAGAATCACCTCAACAAAAAGAACAAGAGAGAGTACCGTCTGCCAAGGACCTACTCAATACGGACATTAGTACAATGTCAGACCTAGAGTTCAGAATCATGATTTTAAAGATACTAGCTGGGCTTGAAGAAACCATGGAAGTTACTAGAGAAACCCTTTCTGGAGAAATAAAAGAACTAAAATCTAACCAAGTAGAAATCAAAAAGGCTATCAATAAGGTGCAATAAAAAATGGGGGAACTAACTGCTAGAATAAATGAGGCAGAAGAGAGAATCAGCGATATAGAAGACCTAATGATGGAAAATAAAGAAGCTGAGAAAAAGAGAGATAAACAACTACTGGATCACGAGGGCAGAATTTGAGAGATAAGTGATACCATAAGATGGAACAACATTAGAATAATTGGGATCCCAAAAGAAAAAGAAAGAGAGAGGGGGGCAGAAGGTATATTGGAGCAAATTATAGCAGAGAACTTCCCTAATGTGGGGAGGGAAACAGGCATCAAAATCCAGGAGGCACAGAGAACCCCGCTCAAAATCAATAAAAATAAGTCAACACCTTGACATCAAATAGTAAAACTTCCGAGTCTCAGAGACAAAGAGAAAATCCTGAAAGCAGCTCAGGAGAAGAGATCTGTAACCTACAATGGTAGAAACATTAGATTGTCAACAGACCTATCCACAGAGACCTGGCAGGCCACAAAGGACTGGCATGATATATTCAGAGCACTAAACAAGAAAAATATGCAGCCAAGAATACTATATCTAGCTAGGCTGTCATTGAAAATAGAAGGAGAGATAAAAAGCTTCCAGGACAAAAAAAAAAAAAAAACTAAGGGAATTTGCAAACACGAAACCAGCCCTACAAGAAATATTGAAAGAGGTCCTCTAAGCAAAGAGAGAGCCTAAAAGTAACATAGACCAGAAACAACACAGACAATCTACAGTAACAGTCACCTGACAGGCAATACAATGGCACTAAATTCATATCTTTCAATAGTTACCCTGAATGTAAATGGGCTAAATGCCCCAATCAAAAGAAACAGGCATTCAGATTGGATTAAAAAACAAGACCCATCAATATCCTGTCTGGAAGAGACTCATTTTAGACCCAAAGACACCCCCAGATTGAAAGTGAGGGGGTCGAAAACCATTTACCATGCTAATGGACACCAAAAGAAAGCTGGGGTGGCAATCCTTATATCAGACAAATTAGATTTTCAACCAAAAACTGTAATAAAAGATGAGGAAGGACACTATATTCTACTTAAAGGGTCTCTCCAACAAGAAGATCTAACAATTGTAAATATCTATGCCCCGAACATGGGAGCAGCAAATTATATAAGGCAATTAATAACAAAAGCAAAGAAACACATTGAAAACAATACAGTAATAGTGGGGGACTTTAACAGCCCCCTGACTGAAATGGACAGATCATCTAAGCAAAAGATCAACAAGGAAATGAAGACTTAAATGACACACTGGGCCAAATGGACTTCACAGACATATTCAGAACATTCCATCCCAAAGCAATGGAATACACATTCTTCTCTAGTGCCCATGGAACATTCTCCAGAATAGATCACATCCTAGGTCACAAATCAGGTCTCAACCAGTACCAAAAGACTGGGATTATTCCCTGCATATTTTCAGACCACAATGCTTTGAAACTAGAACTCAATCACAAGAGGAAAGTTGGAAAGAACTCAAATACATGGAGGCTAAAGAGCATCCTACTAAAGAATGAATGGGTCAACCAGGAAATTAAAGAATTAAAAAAATTCGTGGAAACAAATGAAAATGAAAACACAACTGTTCAAAATCTTTGGGATGCAGCAAAGGCAGTCCTAAGAGGAAAGTAAATAGCAACACAAGCCTGTCTCAAATACACAACCTAACCCTACACCTAAAGGAGCTAGAGAAAAAACAGCAAAAAAAGCCTAAACCCAGCAGGAAAAGAGAAATACTAAAGATCAGAACAGAAATCAATGAAATAGAACCCAAAAGAACAGTAGAACAGATCAACAAAACTAGGAGCTGGTTCTTTGAAAGAATTAACAAGATTGATAAACCCCTGGTCAGACTTTTCAAAAACAAAAGAGAAATGACCCAAATCAACAAAATCATGAATGAAAGAGGAGAGATCACAACCAACACCAAAGAAATACAAACAATTATAAGAACATATTATGAGCAACTCTATGCCAGTAATTAGATAACTTGGAAAATATGGATGCATTCCTAGAGATGTATCAACTACCAAAACGGAACCAGGAAGAAATAGAAAACCTGAACAGACCTATAACCACTAAGGAAATTGAAGCGCTCATCAAAAATCTCCCAGCAAACAAAAGCCCAGGGCCAGATGGCTTCCCAGGGGAATTCTACCAAACATTTCAAGAAGAATTAATACCTATTCTCCTGAGACTGTTCCAATAAATAGAAATGGAAGGAAAACTTCCAAACTCATTTTATGAGGCCACCCATTCCCTCAATCCCCAAACCAGACAAAGACCCTACCAAAAAGGAGAATTACAGACCAATATCCTTGATGAACATGGATGCAAAAATTCTCACCAAAATACTAGCCAATAGGATCCAACAGTATATTAAAAGGATTATTCACCACAACCAAGTGGGATTATCCCTGGGCTGAAAAGTTGGTTCAACATCCACAAATCAATCAATGTGATACAATACATTAACAAAAGAAAGAGCAGGAATCATATGATCCTCTCAATAGATGCAGAAAAAGCATTTGACAAAGTACAGCATCCTTTCTTGATCAAAACTCTTCAGAGTATAGGGATAGAGGGTACATACCTCAATATCATAAAAGCCATCTATGAAAAACCTACAGCAAATATCATTCTCAATGGGGAAAAACTGAGAGCTTTCCCCCTAAGGTCAGGAATGCGGCAGGGATGTCCACTATCACCACTGCTATTCAACATAGTATTAGAAGTCCTAGCCACAGCAATCAGACAACAAAAAGAAATCAAAGGCATCCAAATTGGCAAAGAAGAAGTCAAACTCTCACTCTTTGCAGATGATATGATACTTTATGTGGAAAACCCAAAAGACTCCACCCTAAAACTGCTAGAACTCAGACAGTAATTCAGTAAAGTGGCAGGATATAAAATCAATGCACAGAGATTAGTGGCATTCCTATACACCAACAAGAGAGAAGAGAGAGAAATTAAGGAGTCGATCCCATTTACAATTGCACCCAAAACCATAAGATACCTAGGAATAAATCTAACCAAAGAGGCAAAGGATCTGTACTTACAGAAAACTATAAAACACTCATGAAAGAAATTGAGGAAGACAGAAAGAAATAGAAAAACGTTCTTGCTCATGGACTGCAAGAACAAATACTGTGAAGATGTCAATGCTACCTAGAGCAATCTACACATTCAATGCAATCCCCATCAAAATACCATCCACTTTTTTCAAAGAAATGGAACAAGTAATCCTAAAATTTGTATGGAACCAGAAGAGACCCCGAATAGCCAGAAGAATGGTCAAAAGAAATGAAAAGAATGGTCAAAAAGAAAGGCAAAGATGGCAGCATCACAATTCCGGACTTCCAGCTCTATTACAAAGCTGTCATCATCAATACAGTATGGTACTGGCACAAAAACAGACACATAGATCAACGGAACCGAATAGAGAGCCCAGAAATGGACCCTCAACTCTATGGTCAACTAATCCCTGACAAAGCAGGAAAGAATGTCCAATGGAAAAAAGACAGTCTCTTCAACAAATGGTGTTGGGAAAATTGGACAGCCACATGCAGAAGAATGAAACTGGACCATTTCCTTACACCACACACAAAAATAGACTCCAAATGGTTGAAAGACCTAAATGTGAGACAGGAGTCCATCAAAATCCTAAAGCAGAACACAGGCAGCAACCTCTTCGACCTCAGCCGCAGCAACTTCTCCCTAGAAACATTGCCAAAGGCAAGGGAAGCAAGGGCAAAAATGAACTATTGGGACTTCATCAAGATAAAAAGCTTTTGCACAGGAAAGGAAACAGTCCACAAAACCAAAAGACAACCGACAGAATGGGAGAAGATATTTGCAAATGACATATCAGATACAGGGCTAGTATCCAAAATCTATAAAGAACTTATAAAACTCAACACCCAAAGAACAAATAATCCAATCAAGAAATGGGCAGAAGACAGGAACAGACATTTTTCCAAAGAAGACATCCAAATGGCCAACAGGCACATGAAAAAGTGCTCAACATCGCTCGGCATCAGGGAAATCCAAATCAAAACCTCAATGAGTTACCACCTCACACCAGTCAGAATGGCTAAAATTAACAAATCAGGAAACGACAGATGTTGGCGGGGATGCAGAGAAAGGGGAGCCCTCCTACACTGTTGGTGGGAATGCAAGCTGGTGCAACCACTCTGGAAAACAGTATGGAGGTTCCTCAAAAAGTTGAAAATAGAGCTACCATACGATCCAGCAATTGCACTACTGAGTATTTACCCCAAAGATAAAAATGTAGGGATCCAAAGGGGTATGTGCACCCTGATGTTTATAGCAGCAATGTCCACAATAGCCAAACTGTGGAAAGAGCCAAGATGTCCATTGACAGTCGAATGGATAAAGAAGATGTGGTGTACATATACATATATATATAAATATATATATATATATATATATATATATATATATATATACACACACACACACAATGGAATATTATGCAGCCATCAAAAGGAATGAGATCTTGCCATTTGCAATGACATGGATGGAACTGGAGGGTGTCATGCTGAGTGAAATAAGTCAATCAGAGAAAGACATGTATCATATGACCTCACTGATATGAGGAATTCTTAATCTCAGGAAACAAACTGAGGGTTGCTGGAGTGGGGGTGGGGTGGAAGGGATGGGGTGGCTGGGTGATAGACATTGGGGAGGGTATGTGCTATGGTGAGCACTGTGAATTGTGCAAGGCTGTTGAATCACAGATCTGTACTTCTGAAACAAAAAAATGCAATATATGTTAAGAAAAAAAAAGAAGAAGATAGCAGGAGTGGAAGAATGAAGGGGGGAAATCGGAGGGGGAGAAGAACCATGAGAGACAATGGACTCTGAAAATCAAACTGAGGGTTCTAGAGGGGAGGGGTGGGGGGATGGGTTAGCCTGGTGATGGGTATTAAAGAGGGCACGTTTTGCGTGGAGCACAGGGTGTTATGCACACACAATGAATCATGGACCACTATATCAAAAACTAATGATGTAATGTATGGTGATTAACATAACAACAAAAAAATTTTTTAAAAAAGCATGAATTCCCAGTGAACACAGCACAAAAACACTAAATCAAAACGCAGACCTCTCAGAGTGAGCCAGGTTTCATTAATGCAACGAAAGGAATGCTTACAGCCTCTCTATGACATTTAGTACAAACTACAAGCATATAATATGCCATCCAACTTTAACTCAGTCCTCTATTAACACCCAGGCCCTGATTCCCAGACTTCTCTATGCATCTTTTCATTGATAAAGTCCTCCTTTTTTCTCTCAACTAGCGAGCCTATATCCACCTGTTACCACTAAACACGTGCTTTTCAGTTCTCTGCCCCACTTTTTCCCTGAAATCAAACTTCCATGATGGAAAAGCAGATTCCAGGGTCATCTTCTCTTTGACTTCCAACTGGGTACAGCAATTGAGAGGAAAGGTCCCAAATGCAGAAAAACAGGATTAGTGGAGATAGTGCTGGAGCATTTATCTCCCACCCCCCTCCCTGCTGCCTCCCTGACTTGCTGATGTGGTTCTGGCATTGGCTGTATTCCTCCTGGACCACAGTTCCCATAGACATTTTTTCCTTTATGGTCTGGTGCTTAGTGGGCTTTTTAACACTGTTTCCTCGGCTTGGATCTTCAGACCAAGGGGTAGTAATGACTGCCCACAATTACCAGTCGCTGGGTGCCTTATTTTTCCTTGTTGATTCCCCTGAGCCCTGCCTACAGCTTGATAAATTGTTCCCCTTTATTAAAGTCTCCAAAATTGAACCACTGGAGTGGTTTTGTTGGGACTCTAACCAATGTGTCCTCCCTCCATTGCTATCCATCATACCTTGGAACTCCCCACCTGTAATCAGCAAGCTCCTCTTGACCCTTGGCCTCTTCACAAAACGTTCACTCTCCCATCTTACCTAGAAACCTAGCTGAGACTCTTTCCAAGTTCACTTTCCCTATAGCTTTGCAAGTGGAGGATTTGTTATCTCACAACACTTGTGGCTTGGGAGCAGCACTGACTCATCATTATAGTTTTCTGGCCATTATCCATTACACACACACACACCAAAAGCAAAGGAACCCTTATAGTTTAAAATGGTCATGCCATCCTGTTTTATCTTCATCTTTACTGATTTGTTGCTGTCATCCACTGACCTCCAAACCACTTCTCCTCATTCATTTAAGTCTTTAGCTGTTAATTCATCCTTCCACCATTACTCTTGTCTTATAGTGACATCAGCATTTATTCATTCATCCAACAGATATTTTTGGAGTACCTATTAATCTTGTAGTTACTAAAGATACAGTGTTGAATAAGACAGAAGAAGCCCCTACTCTCAAATACTAATATGTGGGGACAAAGGAGGAAATCTAAGTGAATTAATCATTTAAACCTTAGCCTAACCAGTGTCACCGATGACTATTGAATGGGGTCCCAGGAATTGTGCAAGGGAATAGCCCTGTTAGCCCTTTATTCCTCATTTTCCTTATCTCTAAAGACTGCTCTTTCAAACTGACTTTACTTACTCACTCCCATGTGTCACACTCACATTATCATCACTAGAACCTGCATTGCCTACAAAATCTCAAATTGAAATATAGAATTTTCTGATCTTCATCTTCCCTTCCAGGGCTCACTTTCTTTGGTGACACTCTTACAAGTTGTTTAGCCTCACTAGACCTCCAGGCTCTTGGTACCACTTTTTTCTCACTATTCCTGAAGGGTTTTTTTTTTTTTCCCTATCTTTAGGACAAATGGGAGAGCTGAACTGAGACTGCACATTAAACCAGAGATTCTCAAGGAAACCTGAGTGGTCCCAGCTTACCGGGGCTGAAAACACAACATCTTCTTTTTGTCCACCAGTCCAAAAACAGTATTGCTTTACTCCATCCCTACAGAACCAAAGCCTGGCAATAATATTCCTCTGTTTAAATTCTTAAAGTTGTTTTTGTACTCTTCTTTGGACCCCAACTAAAACACAAAAGGCCAGTAACATTGAAAAGATGTCTAACTCAATAATATCAAGGGGAAATCAAAATTAAGACAACATATCAGCCAAATTGACAATAAATAAAAAGTTTCTGTACAGCAAAGGAAACAATCAACAAAATTAAAAAGCAGTCTATGGAATGGGGGCAGATATTTGCAAATGACATATCTGATAAAGGATTGGTATCCAAAATATATAAGGAACTTATAAAACTCTACACTCAAAAAATAAATAATCCAATTAAAAATGGGCAGAAGATATGAATAGATATTTTTTCAAAGAAGACACACAGATGGACAACAAACACATGAAAAGATGCTCAGCATTACTCATCATCAGGGAAATGCAAATCAAAACTACAATGTGATATCACCTCACACCAGTCAGAATGGCTAAAATCAACAACACAAGAAACAACAGATGTTGGTGAGGATGTGGAGAAAGTGGAACACTCTTGCATTATTGCAGTGACTCTGGAAAACAGTATGGAGGTTTCTCAAAAAGTTTAAAATAGAACTATCCTACGATCTAGCAATTGCATTACTAGGTATTTCCCCAAAGAATATAAAATACTAATCCAAAAGGATACAGACACTCCAATGTTTATAGCATCATTATCTACCAAATTATGCAAACAGCCCAAGTGTCCATCAACTGATGAACGGATAAAGAAGAGGTGGTATATCTTTACATACAATGGAATATTACTCAGCCATAAAAAAGAATGAAATCTTGCCACTTGAAACAACATGGATGGAGCTAGAGAGTATTATGCTAAGCAAAATAAGTCAGGTAGAGAAAGACAAATGCCATATGACTTCATTCATATGTGGAATTCAAGAAACAAAACAAACAAACAAAGAAAAGAGAGAGAGAAAGAAACCATGAAAGAGACTCTTAACTCTAGAGAACAAACTGATGGTTACCAGGGGGGAGGTTGGTGGAGGATGGAAGAAATAGGTGATGGGGATTAAGCAGTGCACTTGTTGTGATGAGCACCAGCTTATTGTGTGGAGTGTTGAAACACTATATTGTACATCTGAAACTAATAATAAACTGTATGTTAACTAGCTAGAATTTAAATAAAAACTAAAAAAAAGAGAAAAACACCTATATCTTAAAGAAAAAAAGTGGTTGGCATGGTTATAGAGTTAAGAAACACTTATACATTTCTACTGGGAATGTAAATTAAAATAACAAATTGCAATTGAAAACAACTTATATTACCTTACATTAGTGGACATTTATACATCTAGCACTTGTAATTCCTAATAATTAGAGAAACTCTTGCCCTTTATACTCTTCTGCAAAGTCTTGTACAAACTTAACATATTTTTTAAATGTTAGGAATAATCAGAAAGAAAGAAAGAAACCCAAATGACCATTAGCAATGTTATGGATTATAAATTATAAAATATAAATATATATGATAAATTATGAAATATATATATAATGGAAAAACCTACCTTAGAGAGCTTTAGTGGTTATTATGTATGTATGTATTATGTGTGTATTTATTTATTTATTTTTGGAGAGTGCACATATGCACATGCACATGCTGAGAGTGAACAGGCAGGAGGGGCAAAGGAAGAGGGAGAGAGAGAATCTTAAGCATGCTTCACGCCCAGCAAGGAGTGTGACCCAGGGCTCAATCTAATGACCCTGAGATCATGACCTGGGCCAAAAGCAAGAGTCTAATGCTTAACTGACTGAGCCACCCGAGCACGCCTTTAGTGGTTATTATTTAACTATTCTATGCCTCAGTATCTTCACTGGAAGAATGAGGAGCTGACCCTTCATATCTCATGAGGACTTTGTGAAGATAAAATCAAGCAATTTAAGAAAAGTATTTAATGGTGTCTGGCACAAAGAAACGTTCAAAAAATAGTATCTCCTCTTATTATATTATCATATAAATAATGATATTCTCACACAAAAATTAAGTTATAGAAAGCATGGTGCAGAGACTGCTATGTATAGTGTGGACATGACAGAGTTTTTCTGAGATGGCCCTACTGTATGAGAAGGAACACTCATTCATGTGGTCAACATCTCAGATAAGCTACCCAAAAGACGTTAACAAGACTTT
This sequence comes from Zalophus californianus, assembly GCF_009762305.2. Lineage (NCBI taxonomy): Eukaryota > Metazoa > Chordata > Mammalia > Carnivora > Otariidae > Zalophus > Zalophus californianus. The sequence continues at coordinate 9,331,788 of NC_045596.1, forward strand.
TTATTGCACGATCATGACCTTTGCCAAAGAATGTCCAAAATGCAAGCAGAGTAGCCAGAAGGAAATAGTCCTGTGGTCAGAAATAAAGTTTAAACAGAAATAAATTATGTGACATTAATGAAGTTCAATCTCTACCTCCAAAAAGCTGGGCATTAGCTTAGTCTCACTGTATCTTAATTTCCAAGTCTACAGTAACAGCTTAAAAGACTGGTCTCTGCAATCAAACTACTAGAGATTTGGTCTTGAATCCATCGCTGACCAACTATCTGACTTGACTCAGTAAACTCTCTAGGTCTCAGTTTTCTTATATATAAAATAAGGATACTATACATAAAATGGTCAAGAAGATTACATGAAATAATGTTTATAAAAGGCTTCACCCAGTAGCAGGCACATTCAAAGTGCTCAATAAATGTTTTGACTGTCATTTCTCTGTCTCTTTCATGGCATCTATTTGAATCCTGAGGGTCACTTCCCATTTATCTTTATGACTCAACATCCCCCCAAATCCAATACATAGAGTATATTCAAAGGGTATTTCTTGACTTGCATTCTTGTTGATCACAGAGAACCCAATTAGGTCTTTAGCATCCATGTGAAGTTTATTTGGAAAACCCTTTGGGGTTAATTGGTGCTGTGCTCTTGGTAAAACATGGCTTCCTTGGTAGCAAGAGGGGAAAAGTCTATATTTTAAAAGGTTTCATGGACTGCCAAGAACTGTTATAAAACAATATTTTGATGAGTTATACAGTAAATGAATCAGAAACATATGAGCTTAATTTCCCTGAAAATACATGTGGGTTTAAAAATGAAAGGAAAGGAATCTTGGCACACTTTGCTATGCCAAACCCAAAATGTTAGAAAAACATTTTAATATGTTAGGATGCACAAATCCTAAATGCAGCTCAATTTGCTCATCCTTCAGTGGCCTGCTCCCAATGTACCTGTTGAGTCTGGTCTGCCATAGTCATAATGAGGAAAACCTAAAAAAGAAAAAAAAAAAAAAAAAGCATATTGGCATAAGACAGGAAACCAAGAGTTCCAAGTCTAGACCTGGCCCTGCCACTGGCTAGCTGTGGGACTACAGATTAATCACTTAGCCTTCCTGGACTTCAGCTCAAGAAAATAGTCCATGCCTTGCAGACCTCACAGTGTTGTTAGAAGCTGTTAGAATGGCAGTTTAAGAATGTGTTAAGCCCCGAATTGTAGGGACCAGGCAAAAAAGTCAGATGGTGTCCTCAGGGTGGAACAAGTGTCTAGATGATCCCAGATCGATGGGTCAGAGTAAAACAGGCATGAACAAGATGAACACACGGCTCACTACAGATAACTCTTCAGCAAAATTAAGCAAACATCCATGGTGAATTATCTGAACCACTCATGCTCACCTCCTTAATCCCCTTGCATCTTCAGCCTTTTACCGCACCTGCAGAGCAAAGCCCCACCATCCAGGTGGCTGTATACCTTAAATATAAGGTCCTCAACATAATTTGGACCCAGGGATCTTTTCCAACTCTTCTGCTTCCATTATTTCCATTCTATTTTCGGCTCTTCTCTTTTCCATTATGCTAACTACAGACTCATCATGAATTCAAATCCTCTACTAAAACTACCATCCTCTTATTTGCAGCAAATTTGGGGTCAAGAGACATTAATGAATCAACATTACTCTGAAGTCTCTATTTATACTTGTCCATACCCTCCTGTATTATCTAACTATTGCTGTGCAATGTAGTATCCCATAACTTAGTCACTTAAAACAACATGTATTATCCCATAGAGTTGCAGAGGGGTTGGAATTCAGGAACATCTTAGCTAGGTGGTACTGGCTCAGGATCTATCACAGTTTTGCATTCAAGTTGTCAACAGGGACTATAGTTGGGTGAAGTTTTGAAGTGGGGAGGACCTACTTCCAAGCTCTTACACGGTGGTTAGCAAGTCTCAGTTCTTCATTGGGCCAGAGGCCTCTATTTTTCATTGCATGGGCCTCTCGGTTTCCTGACATGTTCTCAGGACATGGTAATTGGCTTTCCCCAAAACAAGTGACCAGAGAGGAAAAGAGTATGCCTAAGACGGAAGCCAATCTTTCATAAACTAACCATGAAGGTCACATACCATCAGTTTTCCCACATGCTATTGGCCACACAGATCAACCTTGGTGTAATGTGGATGGAGGACAACACTAGGGTGCAAGTATCAAGAAGTTATCATCATCAGGGCCACTTCAGAGGTGGTTTCCACACCCCCTGCACTCTCAGCTCAGTATTTTCTTCAGCCACCCTACTCAACCAAGATCTTCCCATCACATCTTACCTCCCTCTGGGCTGCTGTTCTCTGCCACTCTCCTGGTGCTCCACCTACCCTTGAAAGTGTTCTCTCCCTCTCTATGGATTCTCCATTTCTAGCCTTAGTATATACTTACTTGATCAGCTACAGAAAAATCCTTTGGGACCTTAGGAGATTACTACACCTAGGATTCCTGTTTGTTTGTTTGTTTGTTTGTTTGTTTGTTTGTTTGTTTTAAGAGAATAAGCTTAACCAACGCTTTTGCTAGTTTTAAGGGTTATGTCATTTGTTGAGGCAAAGAACTCTGCCACCCTGTTCACAAGTGATTGAAGCAATAAGTGAACTAAGCATTTCTGGGTAGGGGCTAGACAAGACCAAGGTCAGCCCTATCTGAAATGACTCAGTGCCAATGTCGTCCCAAGGGCCTCCATAGTGGACAGTAGCAAACCTGTGCAATCAAATCAATTGTTGTGCAAAATGTAAGTATTAAATAAATAAAGAGAAATCAAGTCACTTTGATGCAGGCCATGGACCAAATAATGGAAACATGATGGTCAGTTCTTCATATTTCTCCTACTTTAGGAACCCAGAGTATCTGAAGAGCTAAAAAGATAACATCCCTTTTTTCTCTCATATTCTAATGATTTCTTATAATTAGTATCCCATTATCAAAGGGAACTTATACAAACTTAAAGTGCCTGATTTTCCCATTCCAATAAATAAAAAGTGTTAATAGTTTTTTATGTTGTAGCATTCCAACCATACCTCTACTACTTTCTTCTTTAGTCAAGGTGAACTAAAGAAATTCTGTATTTCTGCTCTGGACTTAGACTACTCCCTTCCAACCTTTCTCCATGTAGAAACACCCTATGACCCAAGAGTGTCCAAATCTTGTCTACTTACCCATACCCTATTAGTTTTGTTCCTGAATTATTTAAAATGATGTGTTCATGCAACACAGGGTGAGGGACATGTTACAGAAAAAACATGCCATAGTGACTTAGCCAGATACAGGTTTTAATTTTTGCACAAAAATTTCCTGCTTGACCATCCTTGAGTGCAGCTTTTATCCTCATGCCTGCGATTGCAAAAGATTGTAACTGACTTTCAATTCCAACATTGCATCAGTGTCCCAGGCAGGAATAAGAAAGGCAACATGTGAAAGGTATGGGGCATCTTTAAAGAACTCTTTAAAGAGTTATCTTGGAAACTTCACTTAATGACCTTAGTTACATTTCATGGACGAGAACTCCTTGACATCTCTACTGATTACCAGTCCCAGCCACCTACAAAGGAGATTAGGACATAAATTTTTTTGAGCTGGGAACATTACCTCTCTGAACAAAATCAAGGTTCATTTGATACAGATGAAAGAGAAAAATGGATATTAAGGAATTGCCCCCACAGTTTCCACTTCAAAGAATGAAGAGCAAGACAGGCATCATGGAAACTCGTATCATGTCAATTTACCTAAGCAGCAACCGAGTATCCCAGAATCTCCTTTCCTGTAAGGGTCTGGGCTATAAAGGACATTCTGAATCTGATTACAAGTGAAAGTGATGCAGCAACCATATTCTTTTTATGCCCAGGTGGTCTGTACAAGGCATCAGGAGCCATCATGGTCATGCATGTTGCTGATCTGCTAGCTTGTCTCATGACTATGAAGCAGCAACTGGGTGCACAGCTCCTCTTCCCTAGCTTCCTGCGGAGTTTGTCCCCAGCACCAAACACAGAAGGAAAGGCATACATCAATGTTTGACCAGCTTACAGAATTACATTAGGTCAAGTCCTTGTGATAAAGGTCATATTCTGTATCATTCTTAAAGGTTCAATTTCTCTAATCCAATAATGGCTGATTAAAAAAATCCTCCATTTGGTAGATGAAGAAACTGATAATTATCTGATGACTTCCAACATTGAAGCAGGTGGAAAGCTTCCTACTCATAGTAGAAAACATCATCTGATAACTGATCAACATGGAGAAGAACAAAGTGCCATGGGTACCAAAGTCAGAGTCATTGTATTATATCCCAAATATGCAATTTTCTGGGGGTTTGACCTTGGGCAATGTAACCTCTTGAAGACCTGGTTCTCTTATTTGTAGGACAAAGCTAATTGTACACCTATCTTTCAGGATTTTTGTTAGGTTTATGAATAATATATGTAAAAAGCCCAGCACAGTATTTAATAAAGAGCAAATGTTTCAATCAATGATGGCTGTTAATGCAGAGTTTCCATTACACCAATGGAGAATAAATAAAAATATTTTTTTAGTGTTGTAACAGAAGGAGCCACATATCATAATTGTAGGAAACTGCCAATGAATTGTATTAGATAATAAAAAAAAATTGTCTGATGTTTGATAATTTAAGACAGAAATGTTCCCTTCTCTCTCTCTCTCTCCATCTCACTGCCATCCCAGTGTGGGGATTTAACAAGTAAATTGCATCTTTTCCAGTGCCACTTAACTGACTTAAAGATACTTAAAAAAATGTTTTAATCAATTAATAAACAAATATCTAAGTAGAAAAATGAACAAGGAGCATTAGTGAAAACTTGTCAAAAGAATGAACAGTAATGACAGAATCACATATTAAAATATATTCATTCTGAGCAGGAAATATACAAGATGAGCCTGGAGCACCTTGCAGTGCCCAAGTAAGGAAATGTTCGAACAAGAAAAGGAAAAAGAGAGTTGCAATGATGAGGATGTGTCAAAGTGATACAGGAACCACCAAAAGTGCTCCTAGAGGCCAAAGCTGAAACAATCTGAGCAACAAAATAAATAAAATAGTAATGGACTATATCCCAACATATTAAATAAATATCCATGAGGTCATACTGATATAAGAAAATGAATGGATGATAGATAGATGATTGGTAGATAGATAGATGATAGATAGATAGATGATAGATAGATAGATAGATAGATAGATAGATAGATAGATAGATAGATAGATAGATAGATAGATAGATAGATGATAGATGATAGATGATAGATAGATAGATGATAGATAAATGTAGAATAGAACAATCTCTCATGTAGAAAAATTCCAAATAATTTATGTAGTTAATTGCCCAAAAGAAGGTGAAGGATAACTTTTCTCATTAAGTGCAGGCTACACACAGTGATTTTTTTTCCAATGAATGCAGTATGGAAATGGAGAACAAAAGAGAACTTTCTAGCGCAGAAACCTGACAAATGCTACTTCGGGTAGTCAACGTCAACATCAGCACTTGTAAGTCATTCGCTAGAACGTACCCTGGATATAAGTGACAGAAATGGCATTTCACTTCTGTTAACTTCCACATAACCTGAAGCATCATCATGAAAGAAATCTCAAGCAAACCCCAATAGAGGAATATTCTACAAATACCTGACCGGTACTCCTCAAAACTGTCAAGGTCATCAAAAACTAAGAAAGTATGAGAAACTGTCGCAGCCAAGAGGAGGCTATGGAGGCTATGTAATATAGTATCATGGTAGGATTCTGGAAAGAAAAAGAACATTAGATCAAAACTAAGGAAATCCGAATAAAGCATGTACTTCAGTAATAATAATGTATCAATAGTAGTTCATTGATTATAACAAATGTATCACACGAATGTCATATATTAACAATAGGGGAAAAGGTATATAGGAACTCTCTACTACCTTCCCAATTTTTCTGTAAATCTAAAACTGTTCTTTAAAAAAAACAACATGTTCTAAAGAGATGCTCATTCTCATTTTAAAGAAATGAATAACTTTAGAAAGTTACAATTTTTCACATATTTTACTGGCAAGGTTTATTTTTAAAGTAGAGAAATTCAGGATCGACAAGAAAACAGGTACTCACACTCCAGAAGTATAAATTCATACAAATTTCTAGAAAACAATTTTGTGCTATGAAACAGTTAAAAGTGGAAAACACTTTGATTTAGCAATCTCATTTCTAAAATGTATTCCTATGATGCTTACTTTCTGCGTAAGTGAGCAATTGTACGAGGATGCTCATTGAAGCCAAGTGCTTATCAATATGAAACTAGTTAAGTAAATAGTGCTGCATCTATACATTCAATATTATCCAGCCGCTAAAATTATGCCCTTGGGAGCATTATGCTCATATCACAGTTTTGATTAAAAATTTGCAGTATGGGCCTACTTTTGTAAGTGTAGTACAATCCACACACACACGCACACACACACACACCTATATATGTATATAGATGTTAAAATATTAGCAGCAGTGAGTGCCTGGGTGGCTCAGTCGTTAAGCGTCTGCCTTCCACTCAGGTCATGGTCTCAGGGTCCTGGGATCAAGCCCTACATCGGGCTCCCTGCTCAGCGGGAAGCCTGCTTCTCCGTCTCCCACTCCCCCTGCTTGTATTCCCTCTCTCGCTGTGTCTCTGTCAAATAAATAAATAAAATCTTTTAAAAAAATTAGCAGCAGTTAATGGAGAATGTATATAGAGCTATTATCATCTTTATATCTTTATGTTTCTTATTGATGTTTATAAAGTATTATAAATCTATTCTATGTGCTAAAGTCATATGATATTTGTTTTTAATTTTTAGACACCTACGGAATATCTTACCTTGGTGAATGAGTCAGTAACCATAAGCCCCTTTTTCCCCCAAGTTGATGCCCAGGGAAAGAGGTTCTCAACACCTAACCCCACTTTCTAAGTGTAGCTTTTTGGATCTTAACCAGCTGGGGGGGGGGGGCGGTGGGGGAGGGCTGGCAATGTGAACAAAAGGAAACTGAAGTCTTAAGTGGTTCAACAACTTAACCAAGGTCATGCTATTAGCGAGAAGCCTCAGCAGTATGCATATACTGATCTGTTTCATTCCAGAACTAGTTTTGCAACAACCCAACATTGTTCTGGAAAAAGACAGAAATTGTTCACATCTTGACTCTGCTATGTCTTAGCTGTGTCAATATCGAGCCATTTAAATAATTTCTCAGATAGTTTCATTTATCATCTGTAAAGCTGAGGTAACTACACCCAGTTTGCAAAATTATGGCAGAAAAGGATGATCCTGCCAAAGTAGGTGCTTAATAAATATTTCTTGGATGAATAGATGAATGAATGTCGGGACAATAAACATTAGCTAAACAGAGTATGATGACCATTTTTGTCAATGTACTAGTAGAGTAAGAGGTTCTAATTATAAAACATCCTTTACAAGGATGATTCATCATAAGATATAGAACTGTATACATTTTACTCACCACTAAGTGGTTTTTTATCACTTTGATCTCCCTCAGAAATGTTCATTCTTTCTCAAATGCATACTATAAACTCTTTTAAAAGGTGTTTATTTTAAATATGGAAAAAAATACTACTTCTTTACTTGCCCAAATAATAGATATATTAATTACATAGGTAGTTAAAACTAATATATTAAATTGTATTAAAAGCATTTTGTTAATTTCATAACTGGAATATAATGCATGAATAAGGATGTTTTGACATTAAGAATCTGTCAATACATTATCTAGAAAGATATTATGAAATATCTGGAAAATTTCTATAAAATCTAGAAAATTTAGAAAAACTTGAAAGTGAAGCTATAGTCCAAACATTGATGCCTCTCATCAGCTGATTGAAATTGATAACTATTAAGAAATATCTCAGCATCAGGATTGTTTTCCCCATTTTTTTGCCGGTATCTGTCAATTACATGATGGCAGCATGAATACACATATAAAGGTTGATCTTCATCAGTTTTTTTAAAAATATAAGAGAATGTAATTTTTATTTGACAATTGCTTCTAAAGATATATTTCTTAAAAAGAAATAAAATCCAGTTTGTTCTCTGTATTTAAGAGTCTGGCTTTTTTGTTTGTCTCTTTTTTTTTTCTATTTTTCATCATTTGTTCTGTTTCTTAAATTCTATTATGTGATATATAATATTGTATAATGTATATAATTGTATAATATATACACATATAAACATATAATTTATTATATATAAATATAAATTTTGTAAAGTAATATAAAATATTGTATAATACATAAAAGTGTATAATATAAAGATACACAAATAAATAAAATCCACACTATAATTCAGTAATGACAACTTTAACCCCCATAAAATAAATAAAAATAGAAAGACACTAAAATAAATAAATAAATAAGTCCCTCTTTTGAAAAGGAACCCAAAGCTAATAGACAAGAAACTGAATTAAAACTCCTTAGCATTTAAACTTGCCTAAGTGAAGAATTTTCACAGGCCTGATAGGGATGAGCTCAAGCTCTGTGGTAGGAACCAGCGCTGTGGGTTTATCGGCAACAACGATGGTTAAAATCCAGGACCTTTATGACCTGCTCAGTGGTGGGTTTACATTGAAACTGTTATAAATTATTACAGAGGTGAAGCCAAGCCAAACAGTCCAACATAAATATATCTGCAGACACACTGGCTACTATATATTCTAAACACTGTCAGTAAATGAATAAACAGAGGTTTCTAAATCATTTAAGAAAATATATTTATTCATAAAATCAATAATTTTTATTTTCTAGCTTGAACTCCTTCATTAAAAAAAAGACCTATTATATCAAATATTTTGGAATCTGTAAATCTCATGGACTCCCAGGCGGCTGCTTTCCTGCATAATGGCCAGAATTTCATGCGTCTCTGAGCGATGTGTGAATGTTTTTCAGTTTGCATACTTGACTAATCACTACCTGTTGAAATTGTTCCACTGCATTACACAAATTAAATATTTGAGCCCCACAATTTCGGCAGACTGACTCTACATCTGTATAAAGGGACAAAGAAGTATAACATGACAGTCTGATTTTCCTGGGGTTTTGGGGAAAGCAGCAAGACTGCTGGCTTGTCCCTATGGCTGAATCATAGCCAACCAGAGGAGACAAAATTTTGTGGTCTGCTTTTATTTGCCTAGTCATATAACTCAGGGCTTTAAGTCTGCACATTGTTGACCAAAATATTAATTGTGGCAAAATAGTTTGTGTCGGTACCGACAGTAAAACCAGAGTAACCCACATGTACGACCATGAATTAGTTTAAACCGGGGGAAAAAAGCTCCAAACCTCTGAAGTTAAAGTCACTGAGAGGTCTGCTGTTGAAAACAGCTTCAATAGAAATGAGGGACTTTTTTTTTTTTGGTCATGGGAGCAAGGTTGGGGAGCTGCCTATGGAAATATAGGAATTGGAAGTCAAAGCCTTTCTGGTTAATATTTCTTTCTCTCTCTGCTCCAGTATTAATCAATGTAATTGTCTTTCTCTGTCATCTGAATTTCCTTATCTATTAAACAGAGCCAACTTGTGATAATCTGCAGCCCACTTTTCTAAGAGTAATTTGCCTTCCCTTTTCCCTTTAGTGATAGGTAGTATCTACGAAATTTTGATGTAATCAACGGAAGTTGGACACAGAGGAGTAAAGCAAACCCGAAAATGTCAAACTGGATGTCATAGGATATGAAAGGTTTCCAAGGGGAATATGAAAGGAGACCTCCTAAAACAAACACATTTGAGTTTAGGATGCAAATCTCAGGGTGAGAATGAAAATTAATGTTTGTTTTTGTTTGTTTGTTTGTTTGTTTTCTGCTCTATCCTAAGAATGTCTACTTTGGAGTTAAGCTGGAGACAAAACATGCCCTATTCCCAATGCCTTCGTTCCATATTATCCAGGTCAACTCCCAGACATCAGTGCAGTAGTCTAAGTTCCTATGAGTGAGACAAGACTTTATCTTCTCTTAAACAGCCCCAGCACTCCATAGGGTGAAACTATTTGCTGGGGCTCCAGCAACAGTAACATCTGATAGTGGAAGATTCGAAGAACTCCTGATTGATGGGAATCAACTTCCAGATCTCTAAATGCCATGCATTGCAATGGGCCAGGAGAGCCTTTATTTGTTTTTCTTTGGCAAAAGTTCTTTAATTATTATAGGAGAACCACCTTTCCTGGATTTACAATAGTAATTAATGTCTATCCCACTTCTGTGTCTTTAGAACAAGCTTGGTGTACTAGTTTCCTAGGTCTGCCAGAGCAAAGTACCACAAAGTGGGTGGCTCAAACAACACAACTCTTCCATGCCTCTCTTCTATCTCTGGTGATGACAGGCAATTTTTGCACAGTAAAGCACTTCAATCTCTACTTCTCCTGTCACATGCTTCTCCCTGTTTGTCTCTCCCCTCTTCTAATAAGGACACCACCCTATTCCTTGATGATCTCCTCTCCACTAATTACATCTGCAATAACCTTGTTTCCAAATAAAGTTCCATTCTTTGATACTAGGGGTTAGGACTTCAAAATGTGTTTCAGGGAGGGGGGAAACAATTCAACTCAAACACCAATCTGTTCATATATCATACTTCTTCCAGTCTATAAAGCTATTTTGGCCTTAAATGTTCATAACTATCTGTTCTCAAAGTGTGGTCCTACAGTCTGCAAAACCTTCTCAAGGAACCTGCAAGCCCTTCTTAAGGAACCTGTAAGGTGAAAACTATTTTCCTAATAATATTAAGAGTTATTTGCTTTTTTCACTCTTATTTTTTCATGACTATACAGTGGACTTTCCCAGGTTCTTTACAATTTGTGATGACATCAGCCATCTGGTGATAGAATGAGTGAGTATTGTCATGTTTTTCTAGAATTCTCTAATGTTCTAGTGTTAGAGAATAAATGTGTGCATTTTCTGAGACTAACTCAGGCTTATTCTTAGTACTTCTACTATGCTTTTAGCTTTCTTTGGAAATATCTGCTTTAATGTCTGTAATCCATTTTGTTCAAAAATCATTTGTTCGAAATTCCAAAATTTCTCTTATACCAACATAAAAACAAAAAGGAATAAGTATACTTTGTTGTACTTATTTTTACACTTGTATCTTAGGATAGATCATTAGCTAAAAAAGGGAGATTGGAACACTTCCTCTCACCCTATATCTGCACCATTAACATCTAAATATTCTAAACAATTTGCTGAAAAAATATGTTGAAAACTGTAATAAGAGGAAATTATATAGAAAGCTCTAAGTAAAAAAAGAGAATGTGAAAAAAATATTTTACTTGATCACATCTTATGCAATACAACGTTTTTTAATAGTGTTATGCTTCCAGTTAAATTGAGATGTTATTCTGAAATTAAATATCCAGAGTTTGAGAAGAAGAAATTGAATATTTTAAATAAAGGCACAATGAGCCTGTTAAGCCAACAATTGTTTGGTACAATTTTTCCAACTAAAATGAAAAAGCCATCAAAGCATCTTACATACTGCCTTGGCTAAAGAAGGGCAGTCAATAGCTAAGAGCTTAATAAAACCTTGCCGAGAGGCACCTGGGTGGCTCAGTGAGTTAAGCATCCAAGTCTTGGTTTTGGCTCAAGTCATAATCTCAGGGTCCTGGGATTGAGCCCCGATGAGCAGGGAGTCGGCTTGTCCCTCTCCCTCCGCCTTGGCCCCTCCCCCTTCTCATGCTTGCTTGCTTGCTCTCTCTCAAATAAAATCTTTAAAAAATTATAAATAAATAAATAAATAATAAAAATAAAACCTTGCTGAGTTGACATTGCCAAATGTCTGCCAAATGAAGTCAGTAAAAGAAATAACACTGACACTTTTCAATGACACAGTAACTTGTCAAATGAAAGGCATAGCTGCAAATATGAAGACTGAGTTACTATCTCCACTAAAGACTTGAATTTAAGCTGTTGTTCACCATTATGGACTTGCTGGAAATTTTTTAAAGCGGACAGGAAAAGTCAGTATTACTTAAGAACAACTGTAGTAAAGCCCTAAAAGTTACTAATGTTATTAAATCTCAGCTCTTGATGACAAGCCATGTTTTACTATTTTATGTGGTGGAATGAGATGTATCTATATAGTGCCTCTGCTTCAGAGCTAAATCTGATGGTTATCTCCGGGACAAACACTGATGCAATTGATTGAATTGAAAGTTAACTTATTATTTGGTGGGGTGTTTTTGTTTTTTTTTTTTTTGCTTTTTCACGAAATACCATTTTTATTTGAAAGAATGACTGACGAACTATGTTTATTCAAACTTGATTATTAGACAAACATTCCCTTGAACATTAATGAAGTGAGGCTGTCCAGTCAAGAAAAACAACATAGTGCAGTTTTTGCTGCCAAGGATAAAATTCAAGCTTAAAAGTGAAAATTAGGATTTTGGATATCTTGTATCCTTCACCATGAGATTGACAGCTTCTTGATTTATTTACTTTTCTGATAAAATTGATGGTGATATTAACAAATGCTAATCTCAGTATTACTTTAGATCTAGAAAATTCAATGACCTAATATTTTTTCAAATGACCATTACACAATGTTACAAAATAGGTCAAGATGGACCAATGGAAAACCCAGTTATCAATACGGCTTCAGATTATACATTGCAACTGTCCTCTTAGAAACTACCACTTGGCAGTTTTATTATAATATCCAGGAAGAAATCCACAATTATTTGAAAAGCTGATTAGAGTGCTCTTTCTTTGATTATACACTTGTGTGAAGCTGGATTATCTACATATATTTCAACTGAAACAATGTATTATAAGGACTGAATGAAGAAGCAGATAAGAGTGGACCTGTTCTTTATTAAACCAAATATTTAAAAGGTTTGCAAAAAATTAAAACAATGACATTCTTCTCACTAAGGAGGTTTTGTTTTCAAATATAGCGGTTTATCACAAAAGTATGTATGTTAGCATTTCATAATTTATTATTACTTTTAAATGAATTAATAAACATTTTAGTTTTTTTCAGTGTATATACACATATTAAATAACTATAAATACATAATTAACATCTCTTGGGGGTTCTCAATATTGTTAATACTAAAAGAGATCTTGAGATCATAAAATTTGAGAACTGCTTATCTAAACAATCACTGAGCAGCACTTCGATAGTTCAGTTGGTTGAGCATTGACTCTTGATTTTGGCTCGGGTCATGATCTCAGGGTCGTGAGATGGAGCCCTGCATCAGCTCCCACTCAGCAGGGAGTCTGCTTGAGATTCTCTCTCTCCCTCTCCCTCTACCTTTCCCCCAGCATGTGCTTTCTCTCTCTCTCAAATAAATAAATACATCTTAAGAAAAATAACAATCACTGATAATCTTTCTTTATCTGTCCCCTTGTTCTTTGAATCCAATTTGCTTTAATTCAGTTTTGTATTCTTTATTTCAAAATCATGTCTCTAAGTACCCTGTTAGTATAGCCCTGTGAGGGAGAATCACTCTCTCACTCTCTAGGACACTAGATTAGAAGGAAAGGGGAAAAGAACAAAGGAAACAGAAGGAAGAGGAGAGGGAAGGGGCATGGTTGGAGAGGTGAGCTCCCTGTCTCATCCTCCCCCTGTAACACAATCCAAAAACTAAGGTGTTAATACCTGGGGTAGCAAGGAGTTTCCATGACCCAGACCAAGCACTAAAGCAACATCTGTTCTCACCTATTGATGCTGTGTTCTACTTGCTGTTAAATATTTTTAATCATTCTGACACATAAAATTGTTAAGAGGATTAAGTAATACAACATATGTAAAGGGCTAGCACAGTGCCTGGGGCATAAACATGCTCAGTGAGTATTAGATGTTGTTATAATTATAATTTCCTCACCCTACTCCTACACTGCTTGTTCCTTGACTTGTCTCTTGAGCTACGACTATCTTTTCACAATAGGGCATCATCAGTCTTGAATTATGCAAGAAGGACTGAATGCATCTCCAGAATATTCCAAAACAATGTTTGCTTTGGGACGCAACCCAACACCTTTCAAAGGAGCCTGAACAAAGTGTTCAGGGCATATGCATACCTTCTAAGCATTGGCTTTAGCTGCCCTTTGACAGTTGCTAAAGGAAAAAGAGCGAACTTGCAAAACTACCCCTGAGAGACTTCTTGGTATTTGAACCTGGCTTAAGGCATAAAATATGAAAAGCCCTGTGTGAAAACCTGTCTCTGGTTAGAGACCTCTGGCCAGCAAAGACTGACCCCAATACTCTTCATAAAGCAAACAAGCCTCTGCAAACCTGGCCACTCACTCCTGAAGCAACTCAAATTCCAACACTGGGAATCTGACTTATTACTAATACAATTTCCTTCATGAGGAGATGTTGGACACAGAGAATATCCCAACTAGGGCAATTCTGACCCCCAATCCTTCCTATTTTACTTAAGCTGTAGGTGTATTTACACAAAAGTTTGGGTAGCATTAAACCACAGCTAGTCAGAGAGGTCCTGGACGCTCGGACTAACTCATCCTTCCCCACTTGAAAGGCATCTTTTGGCCCTCGAATTAGCCAAAGGAGTTTCTGGTTCACTTGGAATCCAGGACTCTAGCACAACATGGCTTTTGGCTTTTTTTTTCTTTGCCTACCTGTTCAACCAACAAGCAAGCTAAAACATTAAGTATTTTTCCACGGCTCTCCACAAATGCAAATGCTGCTTCTGCTCACATATAAATGAAGCCTTACAGTTTACAAAGTGCTCTCTTACCTGTTTCCTCATTTTGTCCTCACAGAAGCCCTGAAAGTGAGGCGGCTGGAGGTACCAGTTGTTGTGGGGTAAAATAAAAACAACTGCATTTAGAGTCAAGACAATTGAGGGTAAAATTCAGTGGTGCTAGTAACTAACCATGTGATCTTACAACAGTTGAGGTTAAAATTCTGAGAGACAAAAACTAAAACTAAAACTAAAATAATAGTGGTTCAGGTCTATTGATCCGTCACATAACAGAATCCAGAAATTTACAGTCCCAAGTTGGTAGGGTGAAGCCTAACCTTTTATTATTCCACCCTCCTTAACATGTGGCTTCCACTTCATGCTTTAGGACAGCTGTTTGGACTTCATCCATCCAATTCACATTCTAGTCATCACAAAGGAAGAGAAGATGAAGAAGAAAGAGAGCAGAGGGTAGATAACAGCTGTCCTCCATGCTGCCATATCTGTCTTCCACTTATCTCCCATTGTTTAGAACTTGGTCATGTGACACAGGGACCTGCAAGGAAGACTGGGAAATGTAGTCTTATTTCAGACCATGTGGCCCCCTAAGAATCTCAAGTCACACTGGCAAAAAATAATGAGAAAATGAATTTTGGGGGACAACCAGCAGACTCTGCTAAAACCTTAAGCAAGTTACATGGACTCTCTGAGCCTATTTCTTCATCTGAGAAACATAGGAACCCTCACTTCACAGGCTCGTCCTTAAGAAGAGCTGCAGCATCTTCCTGGTCACGGATCACCAGCTTTGAGGCAGATGATGTCTGAATCAGGGACTTTATTCCTGTGATATGTGAACTTCCAAGACACCAGTGTGTATTAAACAAAAACCCAGCAGGAGACTGGAGGTCTCAGTGCCAAACACAGAAAAAGAGGCATTTTTGGACAGGATGGAGATGGAAACAAAAGTTAGCACTAAGGAGGTGAAATCAAATCAAAGATAATGTGATGAAGTGGGAAGGAGAAAGGCCTATGTGATTACTCGGAACTACAGCTATTTAGTAGCATTGGATATTTTTTAATATATATTAGATGTTTATAGAGGTGTGTTTCTAGAAGAATCACCCAGTTTTAAAGTCTAGGGTTACATAAGAATATTTGCAAGAGAGTTGTGTGAACTATATAGTGTCACCCGAATGTAACAAATGCTAGTAGATTTATGAATAACTAATAATATCTTATCATATTTTTGTGATTTTAAACTACCTTAAATCTCCAGTGTCCAAAATGAATGGTTCCAAAAATGGGATTTAGAGCCACTACAGACCAGGGACCAAAGAAACTTACCCTTTGGCTGAGGATACAATTCTCAGCTGCCCCCCAATCCTAAGCAAGAGATGACTCTAGATTGGAGTTTAGGAGACCTGGTTTCCTGACCTGGTTCCACTATTTACTAGTTTTGGAGCCTTTGGAGTTCATTTAAACAAACTGATCCTCAGCATACCCACAAAATGAAGTTATATGTGAAATGATATGTGTTTATCCAAGAGATGAAGTTCCATATAGATCCTGGATCCACATATTAAGCAAATATTAACATAATAATTTTTTCTGTGTCACAAGCTTTGCTAGAAGCTGATCAGCTATAATGCACTAATGTAAAGCAGTATTAGGCTGTGATTAGGAGTATAAGAATGGGAGGCATACCACCTAGAATCCTGGCTCTGTTTCTTGCTGGGTGCATGATTCTGGCAAAGGCACTTATCCTCTCTGTGATGAAGTTTTCTCATTTGCAAAAGGAAGATGATAGCAATGTGTTCTTCATAGGACTGCAGATGCATGTAAAGTGCTTCTAAGATAGTCTGCATATAACAAATGTTCAATATATATTAGCTAGTATTTTTATTTATGTTGTTGTTCCAACAAAAGCAACTGCTCAGTCCGTTCACATGTACTTCTTATCCTTGGCTTCACTATCCAGATCCTTCAGTGGATGCCATTTTGGGCAACTTCTTCAGAACCAGCAAATGACAAGGACATGGAGATCCACTGTCATTTCTAACAAGCAGCCCTGCAATTGTTCCTGTTGTTATCAGAAAAAAACTCATGCTTTGTCTAAACTCACGCTGCTGATAAGTAGTAGAACTGGGATCTGAATGAGGTCTTTCTGGCTCCAACAACTGTGTTTTTTCAACCTCAACTTATTTTATTTTTATATCCCTCCCTGATATTTTCCAATTATTTGTTTATTCCACCTCTCTGATTAGAAGGAAAAGGAGCTCTGCTTAGTTCACCCCTAGATGTTACTTACAGCATAAGGCCCATGCTGTTTAGTATAACACTCAAGGCCTCCATGGTCTGATCCTTACCTACTTCCCAAATCTTATCTCTTTTCATTCCCCTCCACTGCTCTGTCATTGATATACTTCCTTCCTCTTACTGAACTTTCCACTGCTCTTCAGAGAAGGCTTCGCCTCCAATAACCACATGTCTTTGATCTTGCCACATATTCTATTTTCCATGCTCCTCTTTCCTATGCTTATGCTATGTGATAACTCAGGCTTCTTCTTTAAAATTCAACTCAGGGACGCCTAGGTGACTCAGTCGGTTAAGCATCCAACTCATGATTTCAGCTCCGGTCATGATCTTATGGGTCATAAGATCGAGCCCCGCATCGGTCTCTGTGCTCAGCAGGGAGTCTGGTTGGGATTCCTTCTCTCTCTCACTTTCCCTCTGCCCCTCCTCTCTCTCTCTCCCTCTTTCTCTCTCTCTAAAAAACAAATTAAAAAATCTTTAAAAAAAAGTCACATCACAACTTATAGAGGGAAGGTATAGTGAGTGAAGTCTTCACTGAAATCCATTGCAACTGGATCTTTATTTATAACATCTCTCTACTTCTGTAGACTAGGGATAAGATATGCATTTCCTTCATTTCCTACAAGATGTAAGCTTTCCCCTAAATTTCCAACTGAAGTCTCATTCTTTAGACATTTATTGACCTCAGACGCTGTGACAAACTTACTTAGAGAGAGCTGACCCTCTGAAGGTTCAGTGTACACCGACCACATCCCTAAATGCATGCAATTATTCCTGCTGCCCAAATGTAGCCAGCTATTTATCAAAATAATTTGCAATTTGAATCAGAGCCATAGATATGACTGGATAGAGCAATCTGAAGCATACTACATAAACACAGCCAGAGATGTTCTGTGCATCCTAATTCCTAGTTTGAGCTCAGTTTTCTCCAACTGCTCTTGAAAGCATAAGTTCAGCTTCATCACTTCTCTTGGGGCTGAACTGTATACATGTGCACACAATTATTATGTTCTAGTTTATGACATGTACTTCAAATAATCAGACATGCCTGACCTCATGCCCACTCTGGGAAAATGGGACAATGGCAGTCAGTGCATTTGCATTATATGCCCTGGAAGTGAAATAGACAGGAGAAGACAATTTTGTTAGTCCTTTTACAAAGGATGACTTTACAAACTCCTGAGGAACAATAATTTTAAAGATCCCACACTAGAGTAATATCTAGTCAGAGTTGTAGAAAGAACTTTGTGTAAAAGGGTTTGTATTTTAGTTGAAGGAATATCTTACAAGTTAGACGTATAAATGGGCTGTAAGTAAAATATAAGCTTTGTTGGTGTTGCAGAAAGAGCACAAGGATGGAGTTGGAGCTCAAGATAAATTCCAGCTCTGTCATATGCTGTGTAACTTTGAGCAATAACCTTAAACTCTGCTAAGCCTCAGTTATCTCAGCTGTAAAATTAGAATACTAATAATTTCTAGTGCCTGGAGGAGCCTTAATCATTCAAAGACATTATCTATGCTACTGCTTGTCTTGGAAACTAGAGCCTTAGAGATGACTGCAGATGTAAATATAAGGACTTGTCACAGAGAGAAGAAAGCCTGTGCTATGACTGACAGTCCAGCTAAAGCTGAGTAACCTCCACTCCTGGGTCTAAATTCCTGCTCTGAAAGCCCAGCAATCTACTCATGGCAGCCCCAGAGGTGATCAGTTTCAGAGAAACCAACCGAAATGTACAGCAGATGGAAGTAGATCACAGAATGCTTTTATAACTGGAAATCTGATGTTGAACCCTATCTTGAAACTACTTTGGGAAGTTGCATAGTTATTTATCTAAAAATGGAAGTAGGTCCATACTGGTAGTTACTGCAAAACTTTAACTGAATTGTGAATAGGCACTAGAGAAAGCTGAGATCTCCTCAAAATAAAATGGAAAAGTGTGTGTGTGTGTCCATCCAGGTAGACTGGTGGGTAGTTCTCAGAAGGACAGAGTGGGGAATGGGCAAGAAGGATGGCAAAGAGAGAAATGACTGGGATGCTAGAAGAAGGCAAGGATATCTAACGTCTACCTTAAAGTTATTGCACTGATCTAAAGTGCTGTTATCTCAAAACTGCAGGGAATGTTTCCATGCCTACTCTGGCCTTGTAGATATTGTACATTTTTTGTTGTTAGGAAGGAGAGATTGAGTTTCCTGGATCAATGGCAGAGGAAAGATAAAGGAACAGCCACAAAACCTCAAATGAGCATTGATAGCAAATTGGGGCCAAAAGTGACCCCAAGAATATGAACATGCCCCTTCTGCCCCACCGTGGAAAACGCTCAGAAATATTAGGAAGAATATTGAACTTTTCCACAAAGACATAGAATGGGGGATTGAGATGATCTTATCTAGAACTTAAGGGGTATACAAACATGCAATGTTTTCAAAGAGGGAAAGCAATGTATCCAAAGAATGAGATTATTTGAAATCTTTATGAGTGCCTGCTCTCTCTGCCATTACTCTCCTCGGGAATCTGTCCTAATCAGAAGTTTGCTTAGATGAGTGGAAAGTCAAACTATAAGAATATAATGATCTTTTCTTTCTTTTTTTTTTTTTTTAAGGAGGCACCACACCCAGCGTGGAACCCAATGCCAGGCTTGAACTAAAACCCTGATATCAAAACCTGAACTGAGATCAAGAGTCAAATGCTCAACCTGTTGAGCCACCCAGGCACCCCAAGAATATAATGATGTTAAGGAACATTCTTTTGTAAGATAGCTTCTGGATTTTTACAAAATGGGCAATGATCTTTGCAAATTAAGAATGGCCTACCCATCTTCCATTGACCAAGATGCCCTCTCAAGGAGGCAATGCTGGAACACATTGACCACGTCTTTATCCAACTCTGTCTCTTGGATGTACTATTCTGATTAACTTCAGTTGGCACTTTTTCTCTCTCTTCATTTTATTAATACCATTGTTTATGACTCAACTTTATCATACTCTTATAGCCCAAACATTTCTAGCTACTCCAGATTGGAATAATCTCCTGAGTCATTCCCACTGTTATTTTAGGCTGCTTCTTTTAGGGTTGGTTAATTTCCCCCACCATGTGCTGACTTTGCAATTTAGATTTTGGAAAGTAATTTTACTGTTCTTGTTCTCAAGTCCTTAGCAAACAAGGAACTGTAGCCCTGAGTATGGAAAACTAGTTTTATGAACTTGGCACTTATGTCGATTATGTTGATATGTTCAATACATATCAATCTCCTTTTTTTCCCTGTGGGGGATAAAAGATCATCACAATCTATTAATGAACAAGTACTTCATAAGAGCAGGGAGTAATGAGTTAATGACAGAGGCTGCCATGAAAAATACATTGGCAAAGTCAGTAACAACAGTTATGTCTTTCAGATAGGAGACTAGTAAAGTGGATTGCAATGTGATTCCAATAGTATTGTTGAGAATGAATGAGAAGATTATTTATTACCATTGCAATATATCTGGGCAAAAGAGTTTTGATTCTAAAGTTGTCTGGAAGTTAACACCAGTTAGTATAGAACCATAAAATTAAAAAATTGTTAAAAATGCTCATGCCACTAATATAACATGTTTCTGGCATGCTTGTCTTTATACATCTGTTTTCTCTACTAGTTTATGAAATCCTTGAAGGCAAGATCTGTGTCTAATTAATCTATTCCCTAGCAGTGCCTACTACACAATAGTACCTAATAGATGTTTACAGAATGTACATTGAATCCTCAACTGATCTTTCCACTTAAGAAATTACCTTGTCCATGAAATGACCATATGCACTTTATTGTAATACTGTGTAAACATTCAACCCTCTCGCTACATTTCTTTCCAGGGGCTAATATTTCTCCTCTTTCAGTTTAAAGCTTTTGTAAAAGAATAAAGAAATAAGAATTGGAGGTTGGCTGGGGTGGAAGTTTTTCTTTGGGGTTTGAGATTTTTGGTTTCATTTTGACAGGACTGCTCAAGATTTGAATACTGAAATGTTTGCTACTTATCAAAACAACCCCTCCAAAGATGGAAAGGAAAGAACAAAATAAGCAAAAATGTTTTGCTACTATGGAATTTTAACGGGCTCAGAGAAACTTCACTTCTTTCATTGTGCATGCTGATGCTGCCTGAACCCCCATGGCTGCTGAAGGAAAAGAGCATGTCTTCCCATGAATTATGGAGTGGCCCTAAGCAGCTACCAAATGAAGGAAAATAGAAAACAAATATTGGGTTCCTGGATGGGGATGAGTGGGAGAAAAATAAGTTGAATGTGTATTGTGTGTCTACTTTGCACCAGGTGTTATGGGTACAATGGTTTTCTTTGGTTTGGTACAATCACATAGGAAAGACATCAGTATGGTTGCCATTCTAAAGATATGGAAACTGATGCACTCACAGTTGCATAACTAGTAATGGCTGGGATGCTTAAGTAGGTCTTTCTGGCTCAAAGCTTCTATCTATTCTACCAAATCACTATTTTCTACGTATTTCTGAGTAAAGGAACCACCTGGAGCACTTGATACAATATATGTTTCCAGGCCTGCATCTGGACATCTTGCCTTGGTGGTAAGTGTGGAATGGGGGTAAGCATGACCTAGCAAGGCTTACATCCCCTGCTGCACCACAAAACCTTCCCAGAGATACCCAAAGTATCAAAATATCCCAGAGTGTCAGAATAGTCCAAAATGGGTAAGAAACTAAAGGGCTTTGCGTATCTCCATCATCCCCCACTCCCTTCCAGTCTTTGTCTATCCATTTCATTTAATGAACAAGAAAAATATATTCATGTCATGTCAATTCAGCTTAAATCATCTCATCTCTTTCCACAGATGGACCCTGCCGAGACTCTCCTATACAAAAATTTGGAAGCCCACTAATGGAGAGCGCTTAGGTGGGACAATGTCATTCTAGAAAGTCTAGGCAAAAAAGAGCAAGTCAAATGATTGTCCACATTAACGTAGTTTAAAGGTATATGAAAGTTCTCTTTCTTAACTCTCTTTCCCATCTCTGTTTTTCTGTCTCTGCATCTGTTTCTGGATTTTGATGTCTCCAAAACGTGTATGGATTATCTGTGAATGCCTACCTCTTGCCACTAAGCTTGGAAGTGATCATGAGTTCTCATTTATTAAGGCTAGGTTTCTAGAACCCTCTCTACAAAATTATTTTGAAAGAATAAACACTTAAGGTGGTGTTTTCGAAACATTTCCCTTGATGTGACCCAAATGACAAAAGAAAGTTACTTGGGAGCCCTGGAAGATATGTAAACAAAACCACCGCATCCTACAATAAATGTGAAACTCATTTAAAGTTTCCATTTTTCTTAAAATTTCATATGGACTGGGCTTTCTAATATTTAAGATATTTAAATGTTAAATATCTTAATTAAAAATTAAATAAATTTAATAAAAATTTGATTACTTTATTTAAATAATACAATTATTTAATAACAATTAAATTAATGAAATAAAATAAAATTTAAATATTTAGATTTAAATATGGCTTTCCATATTCAAGATATATTGCCATTTGCTTTCATTAAAAACTATATTTTCTCAATATGAATAAAATTGAATCTCCATGCATATTATGTGTAATACATATAAATATATATATATTTTTTAATATTTGTCTCATCTAAAGGTTTGCCATCCCCGTTCACAGATGAAGACACATGGTATTTATCCACCACCATGCATTAACACCTCAGCTTAAATAAGTTTACTGGATGAGTTAACTTTCCCAAGACATTGCGACCCAAGATGGTAATTCCTTAAATAGAAAGTGGGAAAGACAAGACACAAGCAGTGGTAGGAGTTTAGACACACCCTGATGTTGAGGGTTAAGTAAAAGATAATCTATTGACCAGTCAGTTTTAGTAGAGGTATCCCTTGGGGTCAGACCTGCTTTCCAAGTCCTCTCTTCCTCGACCCCAGAATAAGTAATCATGCCTAAATTATGTTCCAGATTACATGTTGCTTCCCCATACTCCATCACATTCAATCTTTGTATTAATTTTATAGAATTCACAAAGCAGAAGGTGCAATTAAGGAGCAGCAAGATTACAAGACTTGCCCAGAATTACATAGATAGTCTACTCTCTCTTCAACCAGTACTTCTTTCATTCCCAGCAATGCCTTAGAGATTTTCATAAGCACAAGACACATTTAGTCAATCATGGCCATACTGAATTTATTATTCCTATTTAACAAGATTGTGAGTGCAAAACTCAGAATTATAGCTCCGTCTTTCCACCCTTCTGAATCTGGGGTCATTAAAAAACCTCATGCTTTTTGCGAAAATGCTAATGATAATTTGACTCATATTTACGCACCTCCCCACAAACCAGCTTTTAGATTATAAGTATGGAATTGTGCACTGCCCGACTGAAATATCTCCTTCTGATTTATTGCTGAAAACTCAAGAGACTATTTTTTTAAGTTCCAAAGGGCTAGACTGAAGTCAATATTTGTAAATATTAACTACTGTATTTTTTTCTTCTGAGTAGTCCAATCTGATAACAAGCAATCCAAATTGGATTGGGGTCTGTGCTAAATAAAACTCTGCATTTACATGAAATGTGCTCTTTAACAGAAAGGTGGTGGTATAAAAAGAGGCAAAATTCAGCTCAGAAGCCTTGACTCCTTATCATCCATCAGTCAAGGTGAAAAGCTCTCTGAAACTCCAGTGAGATCAGATTTAACACAAACTTCCTGAGCTGAATTCCATTATTGTCAAAATAACTAGAAGGAAATCATTTAAATATTTTCCAGAATGCCAATATTCAGGCTTACTCAGCTTTTGACTCATAGAATTTTGCAAAAAGTTCATCCTCCCTCGAAGTGTCAAAAATCACTTAAGTTTTATATATAAAAAGGACATTAAGGACACCTGGGTGGCTGCTTCAGTCAGTTAAGCGTCCTACTCTCGATTTCAGCTCAGCTCATGACCTGAGGGTCATGAAATTGAGCTTTGTGTTGGGCTTTGTACTCATTGGGAGTGTCTGCTTGAGATTTTCTCTTTCTCCCTCTCCCTCTGCCTCCTCTCGCTCTCTCAAATAATAAATAAATAAATCTTAAACAAATAATTCAAAGGACATTAAAGGAGTTTTATCTCAACCTTCCCACTAACGAAAGATACCCTGACAGAACTGAACCAAACATTGCTCCAAATGTCCAGTAGTGTGTACCATTACTCCTCAAGGAATGTCATTCCATTGTTGAACATAAAATTATATTGGTAGATACAACCAAAATGAAAAGAAATAACTGTAAGCCCATACTACAGCCCCCAGACAGAGAAAAGAAATAGGTGATAAATTTCTTGTATTCTTATAGCCAGGCTTGATATGGTTATGATGAAAACAGTTAATAGTTCAAACATCTGCTAGAAATATCATTCAGTTAAAAGAAAAACATGCAATAAGTTCTTAACTTACCAGTGATTATTTCCATTTTCAGGATATAGAAAAAAAGAAATACGGTGTGGACCTTATTCGTAAGAAGTAATTACCAGTTATATGGAAATGATTTAAACTTGAAAAAAAAGGATTAGTACATTATATTAAACTTCATATAATTGAGAAAATCAACTTGGTACAAAATTGGACTTGAAGCAACTATCACCAAAAGGCCAAAAACAAAAACCCGTGTAATCTTATGATGTCCATTCACTTACCCTATTACTTTTCTACTATTTGGCATTTATTGAGCATCTACTGTGTGCCTTGCTCTGTGAGGCATAAAGGGAATAAAGTTGAATATCTGACTGAGGAGTTGGCAATCTAGCAAACAAAACAAATAAATCCAGGAATCAGGCCTGTGATCATAACTTTAAGAGAAAAAGTTGTGTTCTCTTGACTTTATTCTTCCCCTGTATACATTACAGGATTTGGACAAGGAGCTCTTTGAGCCTCCTTACAGTTGTGAGCAACTAGATAATTAGTGGGAGGATTTGTTCCTATCTTCATCTCAGGTCAATACAAACAGCTTTAAAAACACCTCTAATGAACATTCTAGGAACAAGATAGGGTGAGAAGGAGAAAGGTAAGGAAACTAACACTTTTAAGTGCCTAATATTATTAGTCATTACACGGGGTGTTTTACCTTCAATATCTAACTTAACCAAAAAAAAAAAAAAAATTACACAGACTTAAGTGTTCTTATATCAATTTTATGGCTCAGGGAGCTAAAGCCGGGGGGATTCTACCACATGCCTGAAATCACACACTAGAAAGTACCTGAGAAAGTTATTAGACCCTTCTAAATTCCAAACAAAACTTCACATTGTCAGGCTCAGGCCTGTCCATTTTCCAAGGCTTTGAAAACTGCCTTCCAAGATTTGCTTTTTCTGCATCCCTTATCTGATATCATCCACGGGACACTGAGTCTGTTTGATTGAACTTAATTCAACAATGCCTTCAACTCACATTCCAAAAATGTATCGGCCAAATTTTGGAGATACAAAGATGAATGAGATATGGTTTCTTTCTTCAAAGAATTTGAGGCTAGCAAGAGAGACAAAATGCTAACACAGAAAGAGAATTGTGCAGGATGTGGTTGTAGACATTAAACCAGGCGCTGTTGTTGGCCATGCCACAACCAACTCCCTCCATGATGGGACTCTGCTTACCTCTCTATCCTCTGCCCTTTCCCTCTCCTACAAGCTCCAAACTCAGCCATAATGACATTTTCTCAGCTCCCGAACCTCTCATGCAGGCTTTTTTCCAGGCTTCACACACCTTATTTCCTCTGCAAGTCTCCACTCCCCTGCAAGTCTCCACTCCCCTCCACCTCCACTTCCTCTGCAAGTCTCCACTCCCCTCCACCTCCACTTCCTCTGCAAGTCTCCACTCCCTCCCCTCCACATCACTCTTCCCATTCCCACTGACATGCTCACCTGCTTAACTCTCACTTGTCTTTCAAGTCTCAGTCTGTGATCTCTCTAGTTTGCAGTAGGTGCCCCTGCTTATTTTAACCATATTACCTTGGGTGAGCTATGGTGAGATCAGATGCAGATCAAAGGAGAGAAACTGGAAAGGGTTTTTCAGGTTTGATACTCACAGTTCCCTTCAGCATGCAGTGCAGGGCCACATGGGGAAGCACCGAGGTCAGCCATGAAGAAGGGGGAACTGTGTATGGCCCCTTTATGTGGTTTCCATGAGAAAGATGGGCAAGGCAAGGTGAACAAATTTAGGATTGGATAGTTTGAACAACTCCAGCAGGATCTGGGTCAGGGGTTGTCCCTGGTTGTCTGGCACCTGACTCTGGGGGTCTTAGGGCAGGTATACTAGTGGTCTAGAGGGTGAGAGCCCAGAATTGAGGCAGTTGAACACTGGACTTCATCAGTTGATCAAGAAGGGACCTAACTGGGGACGCCTGGGTGGCTCAGTCAGTTAAGCATCTGCCTTCGGCTCACCTCATGATCCCAGGGTCCTGGGATTGAGTCCCACGTCGGGCTCCTTGCTCAGCAGGGAGCCTGCTTCTCCCTCTGCCCCTCCCCCTGCTTGTGCTTTCTCTTTCTCTCTCTGACAAATAAATAAAACCTTTTAAAAAAAAATTTTAAGACGGGAACTAAGTGGCCTGTAACCAGGGTCCCAAAACTGGGTCAAAACAACCTTTTTAAAAACTATTACACTGTGCGTCATCTCAGACACCCTGGACAACTCCAGTCATTAAGTGCATACAGTGTTGTAATTGCTTATTGAGTTTATCTTTCCCGTTTGATTAGTCTGGCTCTGTGAGGGCAAGAACAACCCTACCATACAAGATTTAGGAGATGTCTGATGCATGGTTTGAATGAAAGGTAATGGCATTTCAGTTGTGTTTTGAAGGATGAATAGGAGATCTCTAGAAGCAAGTGAGTTGGGTGGAAAAGTTAGGCAAGGAAAGAGTAGACCAAAAACTTCAAGATACACCAGGAAGTGTTTATTTGAGAATGACAAATGGTGTTAGGTTTTTTAGGTTAACGTTCAAGGAGAAGCATCAAGGTGCAATGAGGATAGAAAAGATAACTTGAGGTCTAATTAAGAAAAGCATTTTAGGTGTGCCTGGGTAGCTCAGGCCATTAAGCGTCTGCCTTTGGCTTGGGTCATGATCCTAGGGTCCTGGGATTGAGCCCCATGTCAGGCTCCCTGCTCAGTGGAAGCCTGCTTCTCCCTCTCCCTCTGCCTCTCTCTCTCTCTCTCTCTCTCTCTCTCAAATAAATAAATAAATAAATAAATAAATAAATAAATAAATAAATAAATAAAATCTTTAAAAAAAGAAGGCTTTCTATGTTAGGTTAAGAAATTGTGATTTTATTTTCTATGTAATGGGGAATCATCAAGCCCCAGCACTAGAAGATGGCCATATCAGTAAGTACCATAGGTGACTTCTCAGTGTGGAAAAGAAATAGGAGAGATCAAATGTGTCACCATAACAGATGTCCAGTGTTCAACTAGCACAGTTTTAAGTAGAAATGCTTTTACTCCTATAGCCAACCTCCCCATTCAGTTCACAGCAGGGTCCGTGATGAGATACAGTGTCATGTGTTGACGAACCCCAAAATGAGCTACAAAGAAATCCCTCAGCTCAATAGATTACATCTTGTTTTTCACCTCTTTTCCCAGTGTAGCACAAGTAGATGAAAAAGAAGCCTACGGAAGTATAGATAGTGCATATTTCCAAGTAATATGTAATGTGTAATATATAATTGCTAAAGTCATAAAAGATCTGGTCTCTAGGCAAGTTATATTTATCTAATGACTGTCCAACTATCTTTAAATTACTGTTTAATAACTATCCTGCTCTCTTATTAAGGAAAACCCATAAATGGTGTGATATTGTGCTATCGTTTATTATTTTTCTTCAGACACAGACATGACACCATAACATTAAGAAGTCATGTCTTTGGCCATATTCAAATAAATAAAATACACTAAAAGCCGCAATCTGTGAAAGATCGCAGGGTTTCCATAAGAACATGAAAATGTAGATGCAGACATCTGATTTGTTCAGTTCCTTCATGAACCCTTTGCAGCCTGCTCCATGTGAGACACAAAGGGCTTTTGTGACGCATATGCTGTGCATCACAAATGGAGAGCCCCGGCCAAAGAAAATATACAGTTACAAGAAGAATAAACCCAGGATGAAAAGCACAGAGGTAGCATCAATAGACGTCTACTACGCCATTGACCCCATCTGGTTAGAATCACATCATCAAAATTAGAGCTGGAGTAGACCTTCCAGGTCATCCCTGGAACACCTTGCCAACACAACAATCATCTTTTTGAGGTCCAGGTCCAGTTCAATTTCATTTGTCTCAAGAGACAAGAATTCCACAGATTCTGTAGGCAAGATATTTACCATATTTAAAGAGGTAAATGTGGTCATAGTAGAGATTTCAGTCAGTAAAATAATTGCCGTCAACCTTTGAAACGTAAGGCATTGTTTTTTTTAAGTGGAGATATTCTGCATAGAAGACAAAGAGCTTGGTGCCTGCAGAATCATGATGGGGAGAGAAATAAGAATTGCTGCAAGCGGTCAAGGATTTAAGGAAGCCTCAGAACCATGTCAAGCGATCTCCTAGAATCAATCCAAAGAAATTCTGTGTTCAGCCCCTTCTTCCATGATACAGAAAATACTGGCACAGTTGTGACCAGGAACCAGCTAAGGTGCTGGAAAAAAGACAAAATCAGAGTTACAGGTTCTCACCGGAGATAATGGAGGACACCTGGTCTTCTTTAGGAGACAGTGGGAGAAAGGAGGACGATTGCATATTAAGAGAAGTCCTATGTGAAAAGCCAAGAGGTAGAGTCAGAACATATGTCCAATTTTCAAAGATCTAAAGGTGGGATCAAAGATACAGCCTGTGGAGTCAAGAGTTTGGAAGTAGGGAGTTAAGATCTAATACAAACAGTTTGGGATCAGAAAGAATGAGGCGGTCTCCCAAGTGATTATGTTTGAGTCATTTTAAAATTATTTTTAAATAGTGAAAGCTTTTGTTCAAAAGAAGTGTTAAGTGGCAGCTCGATATGCATAGCATATATACAACATAGAAACACCAGCCTTTCTCAGTGAAACATGACTCGAGATTGGATAAGCAGGGAATGCTGGAGCCATCATGCCCAAACCTACCTTTTCCAGTGGAGGACCTTGCTGTACTTCTGTGGTACCGCTGGAATTGATTTAAAACATGAATTTGCAACCATAGAGCTATTAATCAATTATTCTGAGTATTCTGTGGTGGGACTCATCAAAAGGGAGGAAGCATAATTCTCTCATAAAGAATTCTACCCATGAAACTTAGAGCTTGTTTTATTTAAGGCAATATCCTATTACTTCACACATCCACACGGGTAAATAGTCCTCACGAACCCCACAATCATATTTATCTCTGCAGACAGAGCATGTGATAGGCTGCCTGTGAACGTTGTCTGTGGCTTGCATTCATATACCAGCCCAGCCTAAAGGGTTCAAGATGGGAAGTATAGCTAGGAGACAGAATGGGATATCAAGTTGAGAAAACAGAAGAGATAATAGCCAAACTAGAAAACAGGAGAGGAGTTAGAAAAAATAACACCAGAATCAGTAACAGGACTGTCAGAGATGAAACTGGGTACTGTGGTTTATGGCTATACCATCATTATTATTATAAGATTATTGTCTTCCTGAAGCAAGTGCATAGACCATCCTTCTTTCTTGCTAACAGAAATATAACTTTGCTTGGATAATGTACTCTCCTCCACCCAGCCAGGCTTAACTAGACCAGTCATGGTAATTCTTTTCAATTTGCCAATAACTGATTTAGGAATGGGCATATGATGCCATTGTGAGCAAAGGGTAGGTCTAATAGACAAATTCTGTAAAGAATTTCCTGCTCCTGCAATGGTGTAACTGGAGTAATATGGTCCCTATTCTTTTCCTAGATATTATGTCCGGATAACTGAAACAATAGCAGTCATCTTGCAACTATGAGAGAACATACTGAGTGATAATGTTGACACAGATAGCTTGAGTCCACTATATCATGGTTGAGTCACTGGAATCTTGGAACTGCCTACCCTGTGCTTTCTCTTTATGGGAAATATGACCTTTTTTCTTATTGCTTAGTTTAGTTGAGGCAGGGGTTTCTGTTACTGGCAAGCTAAGAATCTTGATTAATACCAGGAGGTAGAAAGCAGCTTTATAACTCAACTCACCATTGTTATCCCCTTAGGCATTTCTTGTACACATTGTTCAGTGTCTGTCACTGAATTGTAACTTGCAGCAGATATTCCCTCAGTAGAGAAGGCCCAGGAGATATGATTGCAGAGAAACATGGGCTGGTTTCATAAGGTGAGGCCACACTTTTATCACAGAGTTCAAATGAACAGTTTAAATGTTTATATATATTGAACTGACCGAGACCAAGTGGAAGAAATAAAAATCTTTGGAAAAAAACAAGGAAAATAAATCAATAATGTCTGTGAGCTCCTTGAGGGTAGGCACCACATTTCCTCTATTGTTGGGTATCTAACACTTAGCAACATGCCTGGCCTATGGCAAATTCTTTATAAATGCAGAATTAAGTAATTAAATGAGACTAGGGATCTAGTAAATAATATTTATTCTTAGTTTCATCTAGGCATTTTCCAGTTCCTATGGCATATTTGAGTAGGTAAGGCTGGGCTGGTACCAAGGACTAAATCCAAACACCAAAACTAGTTAAGCATGAGCTGCAAACATGGCATACTCACGGGAATTCTGAGACAGAGACTGCTGATTATTCGTTAAAACTAAAACACATGTTCAACTTCCCAGGATGGCAATAAGAGACACAATGCATAAATCTAGAACCTATGTGCATGAGCATCATGGTTCACAATAATTTGACATGTCCTACCTGCTATGACCTTTCCAACAGTGCCGGTGCCACACTAGACTACAGTTTCCAGACTCTGTTGCATGGTTTTTCCATGTGACAAGTTCATGTGACTAAGCCAACAGAATGTGAGTGGACTTGACTGGCCTCATTTCTGGGCATAACTTTTAAGAAGCAAGCATGTTGTCTTCATACCCTCTATTCACTGTCCTGCCAGCTGGATAGGGATGGCAATGAAACTCTAGAGAGCTCCAAAGTCACAAGCTGGTAGATACCTGGGTCTGTGAATTACTGTGATGAACAATTAATACCAGCCAGTAATAATCTGCAGTTGAGATTTCTCTGTTACATATTATGCCATCTTTCATTACCATAGTTTAGCCTGCTTTAAATAATGTAACTTGTCCAAACCCATTTGGCTTATAAGCACAATACCAGCCTTGTCAATATCTCAGGATGATAAGGGAGAACTATATTTTTAAAATTTTTCAGTGAAGGGCACCTGGGTGGCTCAGCTGGTTAAGCAACTGTCTTCGGCTCAGGTCATGATCCTGGAGTCCCGGGATCGAGTCCCACATTGGGCTCCCTGCTCAGCGGGGGGTCTGCTTCTCTCTCTGATCCTCTTCCCTCTCATGCTCTCTGTCTCTCATTCTCTCTCTCTCAAATAAATAAATAAAATCTTTAAAAAATAAAAAAATAAAAATTTTCAGTGAAAATGGATGTGCTGTGTAGTTCATAATGTATTAATATACACTAGTTTGTATGATCCTCCCAACAAACCCATAAAATAAAATAGGCAGAGTAGATATTGTTACCCTCATCTGAGAGGTGAGAAAATCGATGATCAAGGAGATTAAACAAAACGTCTAAATCTACTGAGTGCTAGATTTAGAACTCAAGAGTAAATCCTTTTACTTCAAAGTCTTTGCTTTTCTCATTGTAAATATGCTGAATGTCTGCCTCTATACAAAATATTTTCTTGATGGATAACTTTACTGCAGAAATTCTCCCAGGGGATTAGAGATTATTTTAGGAGATTCAACTCACTTGAATTCTAAATATGGAATTTAAATATGGAAGGATTTATAATTCCAGAGGATTTGGCAATGAGGTTGGCTCTACCGCAGACTATTTTCTTTGTAGATTCTCTCAGTGCCTCAGACTTGGATGAATCCCACTGAGGTTACTGACTCGTTCTTCCCAAAAAACAAAAGCTTCTCTGACACATCACTGAGAACAGGTCAGCCTCTCTACTTGATCATCTCTAATGATGGAGCACACATTACTTCAAAAGCTTTCTCAACCTGCTCTTAGGGTGGCCAACTTGTCCTCTTTTCCAAGAACTTTTCTGGCTTTATAACTCAAAGTCCCACATCCTGGGAACCCCCTCAGTTTTGACCAAACTGGAAACTGTAGTCACCTTATTATTGCCGAACAATAGAAATTATTAATTTCCAATTTTAATTGAAATGATATCTGCCTTGCTACAACTTCTAATTAGTTTCTATTATTCAACCAAAATTAGTTTCTTGGTCATATTGGATTGTTTATGGTTTTCCATAGCTACCAAAGTCTGAGGTAAAACCACACTACCATAAACTATGAGATCAATAGATCATAGATCTAAACTTTTCATCTGGGGTGCCTAGATGGCTCAGTCAGTTAAGCGTCTAACTTCAGCTCAGGTCATGATCCCAGGGTCCTGGAATTGAGTCCCACATCAGGCTCCCTGCTCAGGGCAGAGTCTGCTTCTCCCTCTCCCTCTGCTCCCCCTCCTTCTTGTGTTCTCTCTCTCTCTCTCTCTCTCTCTCTCTCTCAAATAAATAAATAAAATATTTAAAAATTTAAAAAATAAACTGTTCATCTTTGGGTTAGACGGGGCCTGATGACACTAGCAACAATCCATGTCCCCTAAATACATTATTCTCCCTATAAGCCTAAGGGTTAGCTTTTTGAAATTGTTTTCCTGGTGTCCCCAAGTTGAGTTTTATGATAGAAATAATAACAATAAAAATAAAAGTACTCTTATTTTAATCTTTTGTGGGTAAAGATAATTTATTAAATAATGATAATTGATTCTTAAACAGAAATTAGTTATTTTCCCATTTAATACTCTTGAGAAAAAAATAATAATTGTCTTCTAAGATTTCACCATTGAGGTTAATGTGTCTCTGAGAATCGACTTTTTTTTTTTTTTAATATGAGTGCACCACTTGGTTTTTGGATACTGAGGGACCACCAAAACCAGGAAATTCATGCGTTGTGAGTTTTCCCCAAATCAAAGCAACAGGGTTATGGTCAGCATCATCCTTTCACTCCCACTGGGTACTTCCAGAGAGGTGCCTTTTGGGGCAAACGAAACTTTTTGCAGTGAAAAGCACATCCACTTCATTGCTTTCTTTCCTGCTGAAAATCAAGACTGGGATCCTAAGAGCACATAAGGCTCTGCACCAAGCCAGACAGGTCTCTTTATGCTGTCTTGATTTTCTTGCTACTTAGGATATCTGTCACCTGATAAAACACTTCCTAAACCTAGCTCTTGACTGTATACTTTCTGTACGTAGCAAAATATAAACTAAAAAGATGAGTGTTATCATAATTACCATGATGACTCTGAGAATTCTGAGAAGCAAATGTTTCTAGAGATTTAGGCTGACTGTACTTTGGGAAGGTCATAAGGTTAAAATAATAATATATAAGGTCATAAGGTTAAAATAATATAGTCTTGTAAATGGGGTAGGATTTTTAAGAACTAACTTTTTAAACTGTAGGATGATAGAATGAAATGGGACTTCAGAGATCATTTAGTTAAACCATACCCATTTTGCAGATGGGAAAACTGAAGTCCAGAGAGCATAGATCATCACACTGATGGTCCATGGTGGATTCTGCAGACAACCAGACTGACTTCTCATTCTAATTCAACAAGTTCAACAGTGGTTCTCTAGGGGAGTGATGAAGTCCTTTGAGAACTGGATTAATGTTATGGAACCTGCCAAAATGCACATACACTCAAGATTTCTCATGTAATTTCAGGAGATTTATATACCTTATGATGTTTGTCTTGGATCCCCTTGGACCGTGCTCTTAGGCCATGGATAATTTTCCAAGGGAACAAATCAGGGAATTCCTGAATGGACTGTATATTTGATGGATATTTAGAATTAAGAATTTAATTATTTGAAATTCAATACTTTTTTAAGAGAAATAAATTTTTGGTCATTGTTTTACATTCAAATTAAGGCTTTATGCAAGGTTCCTATGAATGCATTGTTAGGTATTAGAATTAAAACTCAGAAATTTACCTCAAGGATTACTAGGGCAAGACCTGGGCACTGTTATTCAAATTAACACCTTAGACTATAGAGACCTGATTTTTCTAAATCTAACTGTGATTCAAGCTTTATATAAAAATTTAGGGAAAACAACTTAAACTTTTTTCCCCCCAATTTTAGGGTGACCTCTACAGTCCAACTGTATTTCATGTCTTTGATAAATAAACAATGATAAATAACTGATACTAGTAACTAATATTTATTATTCTCTCACTTTATACCAAGTGTATTTTAATGAGTTCATGTGTTACATCTTTTCATAACTGTGTAAGTTGGGTTCTCTATACACATTTTTAACAGTTAAAAAGAATCAAATCCCACAGGGTTTTAAACATTCTCTAAGGTTATCGGCTAGTGCCATGGTTCTTTTCCCAGGGCAATTACCCCCTTTTCTACCGCCACTCCACTCGAAAGCCAAGAGATATTTGGCAATATCTGGAGGCATTTTGAATCATCATAACTAGGAAAGTGAGATTCCTATTTAGTTAGTCAAACCAGAAATGTCAAGCCCTGATACTGGGGACTGGAAGAAAACAGAAGAGTGGTTTGACCCAGCCACCAGGTAAGCAAAAGGCATACAAGGGCAGGTGCAAAATTTGGGGACTTAACTATCTCAGGGTGCCCCAGTATGTTCCTTAGGTGACAGGCCTTGAAAACATGGGTTGGTAGAACATTGGCAGTGAACACCATCTTCCTGACTTTTAATCTTCAGTCCTGGCTGTGTGTCATTATCATCTCCTGGAGTTTGTCTACAAGTGTAAATGCCAAGACCCCACCCCAGACCAGCAAATCAGAATTTCTGGAGGTAAAGCTCAAGAAGCTATATATTGAAGAAGCACTTCAGGTGATTATGAAGCAAAGTCTGGCATGAAGGTCATGGTACTAGAGCTTCGGGATGGGGGCGGGAGGGTGGAGGGTGTTGTGGGCAATAAAACCTTTTCACTTCTGGTTTAGGCTCTTCAATATGCAAAAGTGATTCTAAGATGATTCGAGCTCATACATGAGAAGAGAGATCCTTTCTTTGATAATATGATCATCAGCGGGTCAGTCTGTCTGGATAGTGTGATATACCACCCTCCCTCCAACATGTCCCATCTCTAGGAATCCCATCTCTTCTTTCTTAATTTCTGCATCCATTCGCACACCAAATCTTGTCTATCAAACTTTTTTAAAATATTTCTCAATCCTTCTCACTTTCTTCTCTCCATTTATACCACCTTAGGTCAAACCTTCATCATCTCTTCATTTCTAATTTTGGAAGCCTGTTTTATCTATTTGAATAAGAAGAGAAAATTAAATATTAAGGTGAAAAAAAGAAAAACAAAAGCTGGGCTAGCACATAAAGCTAGCATGTAAAGTGGGAGTTAGCATGTAAAGCAACTACTACTTGTAAACCTTGTTCCAGTGTCTTCATACATCACCTAATTTTTATCCTGACAACAATCTCATGAATTCAGCTGACACCTCAGAGCACTCTACAGAGGAGAAACTAAGATGAGCAATGATTATTTCTAATGTTACACAGCTAATAAATGGCTAAGCAGAGTCTTGAATCTAGTATCCTTCCTACAACGAAAGATTTCAAGAACTTTCACAGTAATTACCAGTTCATCCTTCTGAATGGCTAATCTACATTCCAACAGCTTTACATAAATCTCTTTTCATTGTTTTCTTTGCCTGATGGACTCAAGGACTAACTGTTTCCTGTCACTCATCTGTTACACTTTTATGCAGTTGAAGCTTGAGAACCTCTTCAAATTTTCTAATTAATCAATCAGTCTTTCACACACTGAGTTCAGTTTCCACTGAAGCAGCAGCCACAGATTGCTTCACCATCCTTGGCACTGAGGGGCAGGGGTCAGGAGGGAGGGAGATGACAATTTCACTGCCGTTGGAGTACTGAAGTCCAATAGAAGTTTGACAGATGACAACCAGGCAAACCAGTTAAGTGCATTCTCCTAAGTCAAGTCCTGAAATAAATAGGAAGGCTGTGTGTGAAATGAGGCAATAGTCCAACAGCCCTCTTACCCAGCTGAGCAACCTCTTAGAGAAATAAACAGCATCCTTTTAACCATCCAGACAGGCTCATGGTTGAGCCGATTTATCTGTATCATCTACAAACAATATTTAACTTAATCTAAGGCAGAACAGGAGCACAAACATTGAGGTCTGGGTCTGTAACCATTCCTCCAGCACCGCAATGTTTATGGGAACATTCAAGGCCAAGAAAGAATATGTGAGTTCTCAGCAGACATTTCCCTCCTTGCTGGATGCCTATTTCTTACTTATTCGTATAGCATGTGCTTCAGAAGACCTACATTATCCAACAGTCCTTTGGGACAGGGGAGGAGTGGTATAAAGTCAAGAGTTTGTGGTTCTGGGCTGAGCTGTACTTCTCACCAGTTGTGTGATGGCAGGAAAGTCACTTAGTTCACTCAGACTCAGTTTGGTCAAAAGTCCAAAAAGAGAGTTGGGCTAGATTTCTCTAGAGAGCTCTTCCAGTTTCACAACTCAAGCGTTTATATAAATGAGAGTTCTAAGAGAGAAAATGGGATCAATGCATCTTATCTGTGGAGATACAGAAGTAGTCTCAGTAGAAAGAGGGTCTTCAGTCTCCCTCAATCTCTAAGTCACCTGTGTGTGTGATTGCCATTGTCCACCAATGTCAGCTAGGAGTGGGCCAGTGCTTTCTCTTAATCCTACATGTCTGTCATGTGCACCTTCCCACTAACCCACCTGCTAGAGGTCTCTCTTAGGCTTAGCACACCATCATTCCCAAGTAGCACACTGTGTCAAAGAGGAGGTATCGGGTGGCACTATGCCAAAATACAATCCATGGAGTCTACCTGTGAGACGCCAAGGGGAAATGTGGATAAAGGTCAAATAAGAAAACAATTTGAATGACTTCCCAAATAGATTTGGGTCTTCATAGGCATGGGCGATATTTGTTGTTTTTGCCAGCCCACCATTCATACCCCTCACTCCAGTAAAAGCAGCCCAATTTCTCCCTTACTCTCAGTACATATGCTTTTGGAGTGGACATGGGAGCCAGGCCTCAAGCAACCACATGATCTAAAGCCTGGATTCAGTAACTAGTTCAGTGATGGGTACATAACCTACCTGGGGCTGGTAAGAATCTTACGAAGGTTGAAGAGAGAATTCTTCTCCTAAGACTACCCACAGCAAGGATGATTTAAGCCTGGAGCTGTCATGAGCTATCACTAGAAAATGAAAAAATAAAAAGCCAAAACAAGGGAAGGCAGAACTCAGAGATAAAGAAAATGAGTCGTAATGATACTAACAGAGTCCTTTGATTCAGCCATGCCTGAAACTACTTTTTCATTTTTGCAAGCCAGTGGAGTCCCTTTTCTGTTTACCAGCTGGGTTTTTACCACTTGACTAGAAGCTCCATGACTTACAATTGAACGCAAGCACTGGGCCTCGTATCTGTGTACTAAAAAATTTCAAGAAATGGTTTGACAGATTTGATGATCTAAAGATGCTTCCAGTTCTATCATTTGGTGGTATTGTTTTAAAACTAATCTGTCTGAGAAAAGCAGCATAGTAGAAAGAGCAGGAATTGTGAAATCAGGCTGACCTGAATTTGAGTCCCAACTTACCCACTGTCTCATTCCAAAGACCTAGTTACTTAGCCTCTATAAGCTTGTGTGTTTCCGGAAAATGGGGAGTAATAGTATGTGGAATTGAAGAATTTCTTTCCAGGATTAAAACAAAGTACTGAACACATTGCCTACCACATAATATGCAAGCAATGGACGACAGCTATCATTACTTTATTAGTTCATGGAACCAGAAACCGCATCAAGTGGTGTCCACTATGAATGTAAAAATGGTACTTCCTTACAACTTCAAGGCTCAGTATAGTTTACAAAACATTTTCTTACCCACCAGCTCATTCCTCCTACTCTCTAACACTCAGAAGTGGTGAAATTGGGTTTGATAACCTCCACTTTATAAAAGAAGAAACCAAGTTCTCGCAGCCAGTAACAAGCAGATTCAGGACCAAAGTCCCGCATTTGACCCCAAGCTTAGAGCTCTAACTTTCCCACTATGCAGTCCCACAGGCCTGATGCCCAGAACATGAGTTCTCCCTGAATCTCCACTGATAATCCCTGAGTTATCTATACTACATCGAGTAATAAAGCTAGAAAAATCATTGGAAATCTCAAACTCCACCTGTGAAAACTTCCACTAATATTATGGTTAAAAGTGTAGGATGGAAGGTAAGAAAGATCAGGGTTAAAATGCATCAATTTGGAGTATTGTGACTACAAGCATGTAAAAATGTCCTGCTGATCTAGAGTTGTCTTACTGTATTGTAGGGGTCCTATGATTGCCTACCTCTTCTGCTTATAAAAATAATTAAATGGACATTTATTGTAAAGCAATTAGCATAATACCTATCACATGGAAGCACTGTGAATGGCATAAATATCAAGTTACTTATTGTTGCAATTATTATTATTATTATAAACCCACAATTCTGAACTACCAGTGTTTTTTCCACTCCTTATCTCTTTATACTATACATTTTAAGAAATATATATTGCACTGAGGCTAGAGACTGTGTCTCTGCTGCCTTTGTATCCCCAAATCAATTCATATTTCTCGAATGTCACATTTAGTGAATGATTGCCATGCCTTAACGTTCAAAGTATTATCCTAAGGGAATAATTACCTTTGAATTCTTACGAGGGCTCCTTTCCCTTCTCATCAGAAAGAAGACTACGGAAGCTGATGAAGGTGAGGGAGGTTGAATCATACATTTTTGTTCCTTCAAGGGTTGTTTCTTTTTGTGTGTTTTTTTTCATCTGTGTTTACCCCTTGCTTCTTTACACACCTGCTTCTGATCCAGTCAGGGATAGAGGGGCTGGACGTGAACCCCATTAGGGAAGATTTGGACTTTATCCCTTGCTTGTGTTCTCCACTTGTGATTTGTATTAAATTCACTTTGGGACACATGCTATAAAGTACAAGAGGCCTTTTTGATTGAACAGTGAAAGGAGCCTATTAGAAATGTGAAATCATAATTTCTGGAGGTTTGGGGACTTAAAAAAAATGTGGACAGCTGTTGGCTAAAGAACTGAGAAATGTTTAAGTCAGGAAAATATCCTAGGTAATGGAGCCAGAGAGCCTAAATCAGTGGTAAATACTGCTAAGCCATCATTACACATTAAATAGTTATTAGTCATCTCTCTGTTTTTAACGGAAAGCTTAAGGGTCTGAAGTCCCAAGCTTAGACTCCATTCTCTCTAACAAATCAAAAATCCCATCCCCTCCAATAACAGAAATCTGCCAAGAGAACATTAAAGGTCAAGCTAAACCCACAAAAGCAAAGCAATGCCGATTTCAAAGACTCTGAATGGAAAAATACAATTAAAAGTCACCGGTTCATTCTGAGAAGGAAAAAAAGATTGAGTGCTTGATTTAAGGTCAGGAGCCCAAGGGGCAATGGGGAAGGGAAGCAGGAACCCCAAGCCAAACCATAAGCAAAGTGGCCTGGAAACTCTCAAACTTGGCGGGAGCCTTTCCCTTTCCGGCCCCCTCTTGGGTGAGTGGGTCACAGTGTGGCTGGAACGTTGAGTTGCCCCCATGGGACCTATATTGGGAACTGAATGTGAAGACCTGGCCTCCAGTGGGTAGGCCTGTGCTACGGACCTGGCTCTGTCCCAACTCCGCAGTGATTTTCCTGCATTACCCTACACAAGTCATTCACCCTGCCCTGCCCTAGTTTTACCTAATTACAAAATAATTTCTTCTAATGAGGTTAAGCTTACCAGTAAGCCTGCATTTTGTGGTTTGAGGGATGCCAAGAAGACACCACTGGGACTTGAGGCCCAGCTCTATAATATTCACAGCCCCCGTTAGACTTTTTCTCCAGTGCCTGAAATACCACTATTTATAAATATACTTAATCTAAAAAACATCTTTTGAATGCCTAGACATTTTTTTCATGCCAGACACTGTACTAGGCATTGGTATATAAGAGTGAACGAAACAAACATGAATCTTACACACTGTCTAGTTGGAAGAGAGAGATTGAATTAAACAGGTAAATGCACACATACATACGTGCAAATTAGAGTTCCCTGTAAAGTTACTGAACACATTACTTCGGGAAATCTTGGAAGCCTGAATCTTATTTAGGGCCATTAGCGAAGACATTGAGAAGGTGATTTATGGCTTGAGCAGCAAATGAGGTGGCAAAGGCATTGTCTCAAGAAAACCTCCAGAATACAGGTAGATTAGATGATTGAGCTCTAGCCTGAATAAGAACTACCCCAGCCACCCCAGACCTGTGCATGTCATAAGTCATAATACATGTGTAAGGATACTAAGTTTGGGGGGTAGTTTACTTTGCAGCATTCTTGTGGCCATAGCTGGGTGAGGCAGGAACCATGAAATTCAAGGGAAAATTATGAGTTAATTTTGAAATGTCAGACTTGAGAGAGCGGTGAAACACCCACATGGGATTATCAGTTACACAAGGGAACACACCATACTATAAATATATGGATGAGTTCTCAGCTCAAGATAAACTTTTTGGAGTCACCAGTCTAAAGATTATATTTAAATTCATTATGGTATGGATGATACCATCCAGGAAATTGCCAATTCCTATCCACGGAGTCATTCAATATATAGAGGTCATGAGAAGGAAACTCCAAAAAAGACCAGAGAGGTGATGGGAAAACATGAGAGTGTGAGAGTACAGCATCCGAGAGAGGAGGTGTTTTTAGGAAGGAGAGAACAGCCACCTGCGTCAAGCATTAATATGAGACTCTGTCAGTTTCCTAGTGCTGCTGTAACAAATTACCACAGCCTTGGTGGCTTAAAACAACACAAATTTATTATCATACAGTTCTGGAGATCAAAAATCCAAGATAGGTCTAACTAAGCTAAAGTTAGAGTGTCAGCAACAACGCGTTCCTTCTGGAGACTACAGGAGAGAATCAGTTTTCTAGCCTTTCCCAGCTGCCAGATACCACCCACATACCCCGCTTCCTTCTTGCATTTAGAAAAATCTTTGTGGTTACATTGGGCCCACCTGAATACTCCAAGATAATTTCCCCATCTCAAACTCAACAGATCAGCAACCTTTGTTCCATCTGCTACCTTAATGTCCCCTTGCCCAATGTAACATAACATGTTCACCGGGGCCAGGGATTAGTAAGCACACAGCAATGGGAGACCATTATTCTGCAACCACAGAGACTAAATAGGATGAGCTTTGCTTTCTGAGAAAATGGACAGATGTTTCTAGAAAAGTTTAGGATTTCTGGTGTGTTAGTTAGTTTTCCAGAGTATTAAAATAATATTTCTCTTAAACACAGACTTGTATGACACTTGAATCAGAGAAACAGATTTAACCATAAAGAAAACCCCCTTCAGCTACTTAATTTTAACAACTAAGGGTTTCCAACCACGTGAGGGGAAAAAAGAGCACAAAATAGAAAAATCAAGATAAACAAGAGAATACTGGAACAGAGATAATCCATAGAATATGAGAACATTCAAAATGATCCTAATGAGGATTCCCAGAGATAGCTGAGAAAAGATCACATCAATAAGATAAGCATAAGTTGACATAAAAGAATTGATCAGGAGACATAAAAGTATTCATGGAAATTTAAAATATGATGGCTGAATTTTGTTTTTTTTTTTATTTAATATGGTCTGAGGAAATCACAAAACAGAAACAAAGAAAAATAATATAAGGTAAAGTAAAATCTTAAAGGACCAACCCAGAAGGATCATCCTTCACCCAAAAGATTTCTAGAAAAAGAGAAGAGAGAACATGAAGTTTTTTTTTTTTTTAATGCTGCAGGTTGGCAGGGCAATGGGATGTGTTATTTTGTACTCAGAATTCCATACCTAGTCATAAGTCTCACTAAGTGTGAGAGTAAAATAAAGAAATTTCTAGACATGAAAGGAATCCGAACATTTGTCTTCTGCAGGTTTCTGAGGTTAAAAACAAACAAACAAACTTGATTATATAGTCCAACAAAGAAAAAGAAGATACAAAAAGAGGAACCTGTGGGATTAACTCAAGAGTGTCTTTAGAGGCTGGGTTCTCCACCTCTCCCTAGACCAACAGTGGATCCATTTCCTGGCATTCCTCCATCCACGTAGGCCATCTTACTGTTCCTGTCAGTGGAATATGATCAGAAGTCATGCGTGCCACCTCTCGCACAAAGAGATTAGAAGCACACATGCCTTCCCCATAGCCAACCTATCTTGCCATTGGCTGACTGC
The DNA here is from genome assembly GCF_009762305.2 of Zalophus californianus. NCBI lineage: Eukaryota > Metazoa > Chordata > Mammalia > Carnivora > Otariidae > Zalophus > Zalophus californianus. The sequence goes on from NC_045596.1 coordinate 9,374,245, forward strand.
AGAGGAGATCAAGATCTATAAGACAGTGAAACACGTGAGGGCAATGTCTGTTTCCAGAAAATCTGCCTGAAACAGACTGCCTTCTCTTCCTCGTTGGACTGGAATGTGAGTGAGGAATAGACTTTAAGCCTCCGAAATTTGGAGATATTATAGCCTTAAACCAAGCCTGATTAATACAAGATATAATGGGGGAAATTCTGGAAAAGTAGCTCTGCGCCAGGCTTATAAAGCACTAAGTCCAAATTTGAACAGAATTCAGAGCACTTCGATAGTTTTAATAAAGAATACAGTTAAAAAGCCAAGAAATTCTGTGGACATGGTAAACAAAGTGGATGTTTCTTCTATCAGCAAGTAAAAGATAGCAATTAGAAACACCAAGAAAAAATAAAGGATGTGTAATATTTATGGTTTAAGTATAAAGAATGCTAAAACGTAGCATGATTCTGAGCAATTAGAATGGAAAAAAGAGTATATTTGAACCTAACTTTGGAAGCATCGTCTGCCAGTCCTAAATGACATAGAATTACATTTCCTTCACTCTGAGTTCAGAACCACTTGGTTCTATGGCACAGTTGCTGCTATTACATTGACATCGTCATAATACTGTAAAATATTGCTTTCAAATTTTTAGAATCGATTTTAGAAAAAGAAAACAGAACAAATATAATCATAAAACAAAATATAAGTGTTAAAACTCTGATATTGGGTAATTGTACAACTGACAGCAAGCACTTGGGGGATTCAAGGAGGCAGGGAGGGAGGGAGGTCAAGAACATGTTGAGACTCTAATGTTCTCGTTATAAATGGTGGAGCATCAAGAAATCCTCTCTCGATTTGGTGAAAAGAAACACAGTTTTAAATATAACATTTAGTACAACTGGGGAGTACTGTATGTGATCTGATGGTCTGATTTTCACCACAAAGTGTCAACAGAAAAATATGTAAGTAAATTGGTTAACATTACTTCAGTAACAATTAGAAGAAATATAAACATAAATAATCCTACTATGGAGTTAAACTCTGGAAGGAAGGTAGGAATGGGGGATGATGTTAATTTTTTACTTACTATTGGCATTCGACCTTTCAAAGAATGTGCACATATTACTTTTATGGTGCCACCAACCAAAACTATGAGGGGGCAGAACAGGTGTGTATGAAGGTGGCAAGAGTAGCAGTGCATGAAGATTTCAGCTGAAACTTGGTGAGTCATTTATTTTACATCTTTAGATCAAACAAGAGCATTTATTCTAAACTCTCTGACAGTGGGATTACAGAAATACACTGACACACAACAGAGGGCTTTAGTGTACTCACTTTGAAACTTGCATTTTTATTTTGGAAGGAATTTTGTGTTCAAAGTTTTTGTTTGTTTTCAAATGTATCCACTTCTTTGACTTAGAGTAATCACATTTAATAAAACCAAAACAGCAGCAATGGTTCCATTGCTCATCATAAAAATCTCATTTTAATTCATGTTTTCCAACGTCTCCTCGAGTGGTTACATTACTGAAATATTTTATGGAAAACACCAGAGTTTTTCAATTGGTACACTTCCTACAGTTCCTTAAAGTCATATACCATGAACTTGGTTTGTCAGTTAATAGGTTCCTTCCTAAGTCCCCTCCTCATGCACGGCACAGCATGAGGTAATTTGTTGGTCTTATCCAAGGAAAAATGCACAAGAGAGGTGTACACACATGTCCAGACCTTGGCAAAGACAGAGAGGTCAGGATGCAAGGGGTATAACTGGTGGTGATTAAAATGTTGATAGCGCCAGCCATGGACTTGAGATGAAACTGCTATGCAACGAGTAAAGGGAAATGAGATGAGAAATAACAGCACAAGTCAGGCGATCCTCACACACCAAGATGCAGACTTAAGAATATAAATCATGGGGAGCCTGTGTGGCTCAGTCGGTTGAGCGTCCGACTCTCGGTTTTGGCTCAGGTCATGATCTCAGGGTAGCGGAATCAAGCCCGTGTTGGGCTCTGCACTCAGCGGGAGGGAGGGGCGGTCTGCTTGAAGATTCTTTCCCCCTCCCCCCTAGAATAAATAAGGAAGTCTTTTTAAAAAACAATAAAGCACAAAGATTAAGGTACAGTTGGAAGGAATAAGATGCAAACTCACTACACTCTGAATTACTTTATCACAAAAATTGTCATCCCTGACATTTTATTCCAGAACACCCCTTTCCCTGATCTATTATAGACACTTCTCAAATAGTTTTTAAGTGAGAGGACAGAGGAAGAATTCAGAATGGGTGAAGATGAAGAGAAACCTTCTAGCAGACTCAAGAGAAAATAAGTGTGCTGAACACGATTGTTGCCATAATGTAGGAAGAGCAGCTTCTATGTAGTAAATGCTTAGCAGAAGTAGAAGGGATGGATAAATGAAGTACAGGCTGGGATGGGCACAGGGGTAAGGGGGAAGAAGAACAGGTAGGTCTGTTCTGTCTGAGCGAAGGAACTGAGTCAGTGTTTTCCTTAGTCCATCCAATTGGAAGCGATGAATTATTAGCATGAATACATTCACTTCACCTCTCAGGTGCTAAAGCCAACTTAAGAGCATACAGGGGAAACCTGCTTTCATTTCTCTAATTCTGTATCACAACCTATGAGTGTGGACCAAGCTACATTAATAGCAGAAAAGCAGCAGAATATCAGTACAGTACTAATCACAAAACTACTTGGTACATTTTCTTTCCGGGAGAAATGGGTTGATTTCTGACCACAGGTGGGGCCTGGGAGGAACCACAGCTGGTCAGAAGTCACCGATCTCTGTCTCACCAAGGTAAAGATACTTTCCTGGAAGGATGGGCCATTCCCAGCCAGCGAGAATGTTCAGTCTGCATTCCTCTGTGGGCTCTCATCAGTTCTTGGGATACATCTTGGGATACACACATATATCTTGGGATATCATTGTTACATATTCCTGGATCTTCCAAACCACTTCCAAACCACTCCATTGTTTCCTTGGGAGGATGCATGTGAAAGTACAGTAGATTCTCACTATTTGCAGTAACTATGCTCCATAAAATCACCACAAAGACTGAATTAGTGAATACTGAGCCATGGCTCCTAGGAGAGATGTAGGGTTAGGTTTTTACAAACCTCTGGCCACAAAATTTTTATCAGCCAATCAATACATAAACTTGTTGAATATGTGTCTGTGATTAAAGGCATCTTACTTAATACATATTAACTCATTAACATTGAATTCACAGCCGACAACACTATTACTCCTGTCTGAGCAAAGCTAAACTACTACATGTATTTTCTCTGTAAGCCACATCACAGTCTCCTTGCACTTGGGGACACAAAACAGCACTTCAGCACTAGGCTTGGGGGCCATTTAAACATCTAAAACAGCACCAAGAAAAAGCACAAGAATAAAAAACAGAGCACTAAGTAGACACTAAAAAAGAAGCTTGTTTACAGCAAGAGCACCTTCTTCATCTCAGAGCAAAATGTGTGTGGCATTGTTCACAATGACCATGAAAGCACCATGAACATGGATTCAGATGCTATGATAAATTTTAGCACTAGGTCAATGTACAAATACAGAATCCACGAATAATTAGGATCAATCGTAATTTAAAAAAAAAAAAAAGCTGCCATCTATTGCTCAGTTACCACATGCCAGGTGTTTACCCCAGTCAATCCCCACAAAAACTCACTGAGTAGGTACAGGTCCCATCCCCAAATCATAGATAAGGGAACTACAGACGGAGTGACTCAAATGCCCAGCTGCCTAGGAGAGGCACCAGCTTTTAGTCTGTAGCCACGTGACTCAGCATCTGCACTCACAGCCACATCCCTGGATGCAAGGCGCGTGCACAGGTCTCTTTCTCACCCTGGCCCACCCATCAGTGTGCTTTCCTAAGTGAAATAACTATATTCCTGAACTTGAATTAATTTGAACACTCCCTGAGGGGACAGAATGAGGCTAGAATCAGTTTTTGTTTTAAATGGCACTTGTTTCTTTCTTCTTGCCAAGTACAGACAACAGTTACTATGTGCAAGGCACTGGCACCTGAGGGACAGGGGGCGGTTACCAGGCATGTGAGTAACCAGCAGCTGCAACAGTGATGAAAGGTGCTGATGCTGAGACCTCCCAGCCCCTGTATGTCCCACTGAAGAGATGCAATTCAAGTTCAATTCGGTGCATTTACTCAGCCCACATCCCTGAATACACAAGGATCTCCACATCATAGTGGTCATGTGAGTCCAGTGAGGAGGAGCTCCCCCGCCTAGCTCAGTGCCACCATGATGGAAAGGGTGGTGTAGAGCTTCGTGGGAGGGTGTGACTCCCCCTGCCTATGCTGCCCACACCCTCACTACTGTGTTCCATTTGCCCCGTTTCCTTCCCCACCCCCACCCCCACTAGGGCTCTGGATACCAAACAGATATGATTATCCTGTATCCCAAGAGAGGAACCAAATGCTCGGAGCAATCATGACATGATGGTAAGGAACAAATATTTGACTAAAGGAGATGCTGCCCTTGTATTTGTGAACATGCAGTGGTTATAAAGGGATTTTGCATTTAATCCTCACAACATACCTGAAGAAAAGGCATTACTTTCTCTATTTTACATACTATGATGCCAAGTCTTGGGGAGGGTCAGTGATTTTCCTCCAATCATCTGGCTGAAAAGCGGGAGAGGTAGAACTGGAATTGCATTTTCTGTCTCGTGGTCCAGGGCCATGCTTGCTGCATCTGGACAGGTCAAGAAAATCAGCAGAGCATCCAGAGCAGGTGGTACAACCCAAGCAGAGGCACACAGACTCGATGCACTGCCAATGCACACAACTGCTGGTGCTCTTCATCCATTCCCTTGGCAGACAGTTATGACCCCTGCAACAAGCTAGGGCTATACTAGAGCACTGGATAAAACAGGACACAGCTTCTGGTGCCATCAAGAGGCGCACTGAGCTAGCCACTCAAGGTGAGACGAGACAAGCCCATTGTCTGGGCACAGAGCAGATAACAGAAGGTCCCATGATGCCAGGGAGTCCAGGAAATGCTCCTGAAGAATGACATCATGGCTGATATCTGAAAGTGGTGGCAAGAAGCAGCTGTTAGGCAGAAGGAGGTACAGATACAAAAAGCCAAAGGCAGGAAAGACTTTGGAAAATCTGAAAAGCTAAGAGTCCGGAGAGGAAAACGAAGCATAAAGAGGAGGGGGCAGAGGACATGCAATGGGACTGGGACAACAGAGCCAGATGTTAGAGAACCCCCTACTTCAAGGACCCGAAGACCTCAGTACTATGGGCTCGCCAGTGGGCCTCTCGGCTGTCAGGGGTCCCTGGCTGGGGGAGGAAGTCAAGCCCATTAAGCTCCTTAATCTCTCCCACCCAGGTCATTTCCTCCAGCTACGAATGAATCATACGGTTTCCTTCTCTCCATCCACATGGCCTGGGTACCGAGGCTTGGAACAGGGGCCTGTTTTCCAGCTGCAGTCTCACCAGTGCCGTATAAAGGGGGATTATTCCCCTTCCTGCAGCTTGACTCCTCACACAGGCTGGCCCCAGCAGGGCTGGCTTTCCTCATGGCCAGATCACGTTACAAGCTAATATCTAATTTGTAAGTTCTATATCATACCTCAGTTTCACAGCATCGTGGCTTCCAAGTGAACATTCACTTCTTCCTCTTTCAAAATTAGCTGAGTGCCCCATGATGGGAGAAGGAGAATGGAATGTACAAATGGTCAAATAAAATGGAGAGACCCCACATTGCTATCTGACCACAAGGATGTAACCTCATCCCTTAGTTAACAATCTGTATAATGGGGTCTTAATTCTTTCAGCCATTACAGAGCTGCATACAGTCCAAAATCAAGTGGGAAGTTTAATGGACTGGAATTCTCATTCTAATACCAGCTTTTCCACCAACCATTTCTCTTGTCTTCAGCTTCCCCATCTGTAACATAAACAGATGGAAGTAAATAGGGCCTAAAGTCCCCTTTAAATATAGCACTCTTTGCTGGGCTGTGTGATTAGAGGCTCAAAGATTATTCTGAGTTTTTAGGTCCTAAGAATTAATATCACTGTGGTTACATTACTATATTTTTTAGGTGTCAAATTGCTAGGATGTTTTGGAGAAGGAGGCAGAGGATACGTAAGAGTAAACAATCTTCTGGCCGAATAGTATAGTGATCCCGGGTCTCCCCACTCCCAAATCTGTACTGTGTAGCTTCATGGTACGTCCCACTATGGTCTTATTTGGGCCTTTTTTTGGTGGGGGGGAACAATGTGATATTGGTGAATATGATACAAGCAGGCTCAAAAAACTTATGTGCTATTGGGGTTGTTTCTCTTGCCTTCTGCCGTAGCCATGCAAAAGCCATGCCCAGGCTTGCCCCCCAGCCCCAGGAGAGAATGAGGCACATGTGAGGATGAGTCAACGTACAGACATGTAAGCAAGCCCAAAAAAACTATAGACTTGTGAGTGATCCCAGACAAACCCTGCCAAGCCCTTCCTAGATGATCTGATCCTCGCTGAGAAGCTAGAAATAAATATTTGTTGTCATATACTATTGGACTTTGAGGAAATTTGTTACACGGCATTATTTTAGCAGATGACATGATCTGAGTCTAAGTCCTTTGTAATTTCTTTATTCTACAGGAAAAAGTAATCTCTAACTTGTCTGTCTCAATTTCTCTAACTTATCTGCCCTCCATCTTTCCTCCTGTCTCCCCCGCAAAGGTTTGTCCCCACTCTGAGCCAACACTAACCCTACTATCTCCACTCCAGTTCCCTTCCTTCCAACCCCCTCCCTGACACCACTTTATCCATCATCTCATCTCTCAGAATACTTCATGCACCTTGACATCTCTAAGGGTTACTTTTCTCAGAGAGGTGAATTTAAGAGATGACATTGTCTGGAAGCAGCTGGTTGTAACAACCCATTTTGTTTGGAGGGATTTAAAAGAAAAGTGTCCATCCTCTGGTAATCCCCAGAGGACAAAAAAGATAAGCATCCTAGAACTAATCTTGACCAGCTCTACTGGTCTAAGGCTTACACCCTGGGAGGTGGCTCAGTAGGAAGACTTCAAGCAAAGAGCTGCCTCTAGGACTGGGTTTGGGGGTGGGGGGTGGGGGGAGGGTGGCAAATGTGGAAGCTTCTTCGTGAGGCTTATCAGGGAGGGAAGATCAGAGTCATCCTTTAGAAATCACTGTAGCCTGTGCAAGAATATGTCCTCATCAGCCTATGCTGTTACTGAAGACCAAAGCCTCAAGTATGGGAGAGAAGTTGTCCAGAGACATGATCCTCCTACACCAGCAATTATCATCCAGAGATTCAACTCAGTGTAAGGGAGTTAGCTCTTTTATGATGATTACTACTGACTCTTAACTCTGAACAATATAAACATTAAAATGAAATGTATTTATTTATATTTTGCTATTGAAAATTAATTCTTCAGAAATGTTAACTATGCTTCCAGAACCTTCTTCAAATAACTTTTAACTTGGGATTTCCTTAGTTAGGGCCCAGGACTAGAGAATAAACTTCAGTAGGCTGCTTTTATTCTTCTCCTTGTATAGGAAGCCCTATGTCAAAGAACTTGGAAATAAAAATAAAGGTTTACAAGAGGGATGTGAATATCTTATGGGAGGTGACAAGCACATAAACAATAGGTGATATTTATGCATTTAAGTATATTGTATGTGATTTATAACAGCAAGCATTCAGTAGATGTGCGTTAAAATGTGCTTGCATTTCAATAAAATTATTTCTGGAATTCTAGCATTGATAGAATATTAACTCCATCAGACGAGACATTGTCACTTTTATTTATAACTATATACTCAGAGGGGTGCCTGGGTAACATAGTTGGTTGAATGTCCAGCTCTTGGTTTTAGCTCAGGTCATGATCTCAGGGTCATGAGATAGAGTCCTGCGTCAGGCTCTGCACTCAGCCGGAAGTTTGCTTGAGATGTTCTCTCTCCCTCTCCTCTGCCCCTCCACCTCCAGTGAACACACTCTCTCCCTCTCAAATAAATAAATAAATCTTTAAAAAAGTAACTATATACTCAGCACTTCTCAGGATATCTCAGATATTTGTGGAATAGATGGATGGGTGGAAGATGAACTGATGAAACATATATATGTTTTATATATGCACATATATATAAATTAAAAATATATAATATTATGTTGATATTATATTATATGTGTTGAATACCCACTATAAGCCAGATATGCTTTTAGGCTGAAGGGATACGAAAAAAAAAAAAACAATAAAACAAAATCTTAACTTGAAGATCTTCAGTCATCCAGTTCTGATCATATTTCACAATTCAACAATTAGTCTGCTCTGACTTACGATGGAATATAACATATATCTTTAGGTCAAATGTGTTTTCCCCTGGAACAAAAACACCTCTTTACGTCATCTTGACCAAGCCATTTTTGATAGAATGTTCTTCATATATCTATCACTGAGCTTACAGCCTATGTCTTTGGGTGACTATAGTTCCCCTTCGAATAGCAGATCTTTGAAGACCAGAACAACATTCTACTCTCAATTTCTGGCATGTTGCAAATGCTTGATAAATATCCATATTCATAGAATAACCAACTGGATTAGTGTATATATCTTCCAAATTTAAATTTTTATGAGAACAAGTCTTCTCTTTAAATCCTCACCTTTAAAATACAGAAATGAATTAAACTGAACAAAAGGTTCATGATCACATGCCTATTAGACAATTCTTTCAAGTGTGCACATCATCCTGTTTTGCAGAGCTAGGTGCTGGGAAAGGACACTATGAGGTATAAATATTCTGAGACCAGAATAGCCAGATCAAAGATAAGAGGGGAGTAGGGAAGATATCCTCCAGCACTTCCCTCCAGGAAAGATGTTTCTTTCCACCCCAGTGTGAAGTAACTGTACATAAAATAAAGATGTTGGAAGAAGGGAAATAAAATATTATCTTTGTTACTGGTAAAGACTAGGTCTGGGAGAAATTGGACTTCCTCACAATAAACCCCAGAATTACACAGCCGTCTACAGCCCACCACAAGCTGTGCTGGGTCACCGCATGGGAGGCAAATCCCTACAAACACTGTCCTGCTTGGAGCAGAGAGAGCAAGGTTTCTCTGTAGGAATCTGGTTTCCAAGAAAGGGGGAGAGAACGGAACCAGGCTATGCGTGTCCAGTTTCTCCTTCATAACTCAATAATCAGAAAAGCCCTCAGGAACTGCTGAGTGAGGCAACATGAGAGGGCAGAAGTGTTACTCTCATGGATGCTCTCTATATGGTAGGACACATACGAAGTGGAGAAGCATTCCCGCTGATCAAATCTCAGTCCTCAGAGGAGATGGGGATGGGCAGAATTCCAGATCAAGCAGCTGGGTGCTCACGTTTGAGACAAGGTGGACTTGAGAAGTAGGCTCAGTGGGTGATCCAAGATCAAAACTATCAGTGACTTGGTTGACAAGAAGGCTCAAAACAAGAGTGGAACTCTAAGATCTCCTAGATAATTTCTGCTGCTGCAGGCACCTTCCATCCCCCTCCTCTTTCCCCTGAGCGCTGACAAATATGTATCCCCTCTGTTCTTCTACCACAGCACTCAGAACTAAATCAGTCTCCCTGTCCTTTTCATAATCAATTTCATATCCCTGCATAGTATGTATAGACATACCTTTTTTTTTTAAACATCAGAATTTCCTTCTTTGTTTTTTGGGTAGGTGTGCATTAAGTGCAGGTCTCAATTTTCAAGAACCTCTTCAATTAATGCTTAATTTACTGTGTGGCAGACAGTGAAGAAAGGAGCATATATCTTCTTGTAGAGTCAAATACCTCCAAGGGCAAATGGAAGAAAAAAGATATTAGGCATTTCCAAAGCCTCTACTCTGAAAGTCGCAGCAGGTTGACATTGATTAAAATACCACACACTGTAAAATGTGTGAAAGAAGGTGAACTGGGGCCAGCAAAAATATTTTGTTCCCTCAGGTGAGTAAAATCTTGGATTACATGATTTTCATGTATTCTAGACCTAGCTGGAGGTTATCCTAATTTGAACAAGGCATCATCTTTCCATACTGCAATTGGCACTTAATTGTATAGCTCATGTCAGAACTACCCGGAACGGTATTTATAGAATATGGACGGTCTTTTCTTAAGCACAGTGCTGGGCTCTCCAAAGTCATGTGTTTGAGGAAATCACTTGCTTAAACTGCTCTGTTCTGTACCAGGGAAAGGAACAAACACTTGTTAAGTATTTAGGAGATACATATTTATATAACTCCTGTTGGTTCTTTTTCTCTGAAGAACCCTCACTGATACAACAATCAAACAAAACATGGGAGTACCTACTGCTTAGGGTATAAATACCTGTCTTCTTTATCTTTTTTCTTCACATCTTTATTGAGATGTTACTCACTGCTATAAAATTCACTCTTTCAGAGCGAACCCACCAGTGATTGTTAGTATATGCAGACATCACCATGGTCTAAGTTTGGGGCAATTTCATCCCCCCACAGAAAAGCTTCACACCTCTTAGCCATCACTTGCCACGTCCCACTCCATACCGCTAGCCTCTGGAAACCACTAAAATGCTTTTTGTCTCCACAGATTTGCTTATTCTGAAACACACAAGTGTGGTCTTGTGGGATTGGCTTCCTTCACTTAGTGCAATGTTTTCAAGATTCATCCATGTTTTAGCCTTTATTCATACTTTGTTCCTTTTGATTGCTGAATAATATCTCATTCTACGTAGATAACATATTTTGTTTATCCATTCATCAGTTGAGGTACATTTAGGTTGTTAGCACATTTTGGTTATTATGAATAATGCTGGTGTAACTATGTGTGTGCAAGTTTTTGTGTAGACATGTATTTTCATTGCTTTTCCCCGTATGCCTAGGAGTGGGATTAGTGTCTCATTCTCCTTTATCTCTGAGCAAAGGAAGTAATCCTTGTGGAAGGTTGGGAAGAAAAGTGGAGAATTCATATAGTTAGCACCAAAACCACTGATGGTGCTGTATCAGAGTATATGAGCTTCCTTTTGCTGCTGTAACAAATTACCACAAATTCAGGAGTTTGAAACAATGCAATTTCTTTTTTTATTTTACTGAAATCCAAGATGGGTCGACAGGACAGTACTCCTTCTGGAGGCTCCACAAAATAGTCTGTTTCCTTGCCTTGTCCAGCTTCTTGAGGCACCTTTTTTCTTTGGCTCATGGCCCCTTCCTTCATGTCCAAAGCTAACAGCCTAGCATCTTCACATCTCTCTCATGCTCTCTCTTTCAGTCTATCTCTTTCCCAAGAAGACTCTCATAAATTGTTGGTTTTCTAAATACTAGATACTTTGAGGGTAGCATGTCCAGTCCATTGATATTATAATTTGAATAACCCAAGCATAGAAATAGAATTAATTTGGGTTTTATAAAATGAGACAAATACATTTGCTATTTTCATTTAGACAAATAAGAATCCTAGTGCTACAGAAGTACTTAATCAGAATGGTTATATAAATAGGTCCTTGGGTTAGACGTCTAGGGATCAAAACCCTAGCACTCCCATTTACCAGCTAAGTGGCTTTGGCAAGTTCTTTAAACCTTCTGTGCCTTAGTTTCTTCACCTAGTCAATGGAGATATTATTTCACAGACTTGCTTTAAGAATTAAATAAGAGAATAATACATGCAAAATGCTGAGAACAGTGCCTGGAATGTAGTAAATGTTAATATATGCTTATGACTGTAAAATTACTTAAAACATCTTTAAAGAAAATCAGTCAGGTAAAACCATACAAAGCAAATGAAAATATGTCTCTAAAGGAGAGATAAGTGATTTACCAGGGAAATCTCCAGCTTTGTTTTTTTATAGAAAACTATTTTTCAGGTTACCAATTTCTAAGACTGAGTCAAGCTGGCTGTCCTGGTGCTGAAATATTTGGATATTACTAGAGATCCTAAGCCTTATAACAGCAAATGATGCTAGGGGTCTTTATCTAATGTCCTGACATGGCTTTAATCTCCCCCATGGCACAACGGTCATAATTACCATATGGTGGTTAACATTCCTTGAGGACCTACTATGTGCCGGGAACCGTTCTAAGCATTTAATAGGAATTAACTCATTTAATCCTCACTCCAGCCCCATCAGGTAGATCATAATCTCCACTTTATAGAAGAGGAAACTGAGGCCTAGAGACTCTAAGCATCTTGTTCAATGTTACACAACCTGATAAGAAGCAAACCCAAGGGAGTAAGTTTGATTTCTTGTTCTCAGGGGTGTGGACCTTCCCACAGGGGAGATGGTGAACATGGTGGGTGGGAGCCATCTCTGGAGCCAGCCTGCCTGGGTTCAAAGTCTGGCTTTGTGATGCACACAAGCTGCATAACCTCAGGTAAATCACTTAACCTCTCTGTACCTCATCTGTAAATGGTGGTGGACATAACATCTACTTCAGGGGGTCACGGTGGGGAGTAAATTACATTTACAACATTGCCTCACCCACAGAAAATGCTCAATAAGTGCTTCCAAATCAGAATTGGTTTCTTTTGTAATAGGTTCTGCCTTTTAAATAACTTCGAAAGTTAAAGAAAATTAATTCTAGTATGTATGCTCAATCATGTTCCCTGATATATGCTTATAAACTCATGTTTAGTCTTCAACAGGCTTTCTTTGAATTTTCTTACTCATTTACTTGTTCATTGTCTTATTTCTTCAACAAAATGTTTTTTGGGCTTCCTGCATGAGCTAAATCCTGTGTCATAGATTCTCATCCCCAATCCTTATAAACACCCCATGCAAATGATAGTTTGGCCCCCATTTTTCCAATGGGAAAATGGAGACTCAGAGATGCTAGGTGACAGTGGTAGAAGGGCAGTCCCAGGCAACAGGGACCCCTTCACCCACCCTGCCGACAATCACACTATCCTTTCCTCTGTTGGGTTGTGGGATGAGCACACTGAGCCACTGACCATGAGATCTACTTCAACAAGTTGCCAACTGTTTACCTTCAGTGGTATACTTTATCTGAGATTCAGTTTCCCCATTTACAAAACAGAAACCATAGTATCTACTTGCCAGGGTTATTGTGCGAGTAGCTCAATATATTGATATGCCTACATGAAATTAGGTGTCCCATATATGGTTACTTTTTGTTATATCCATTTATTAACTTCTTTGTGAAATTTAGCCTGCTCTTTCTAATGAGCCACTAATACGCTCTTTGTATAGAATGCATCGGGGCAAATTTTCATCTAAGTTTTTTTTTTATTTTTAATATAAATGATGAAAAGGTAGCCTGGAACTTTTTACACACCTGTTGCAAAACCCCTGGGAGTTGACTTGAATCCAAAGCAGGTGGCTGTGCAGGACATATTGGTCTGTATGTAGAGCTGGACTTCCCTCAAAAGCCCACAAACCAAGGAAAAAGTCCAAAAGAACTGTGAGAAAATAGTAATTAGTAACTACAAACGCAGCTTCTAGTCCTTGTGATGAAGTTCCTGTGCAAAGTCATAAAGAGATCAATTCCACATTTCAAATTCTCCCAGCTCCAAAGCATCATTAAGCAACAGGAGTGAAGCTCTGTTAGCAGACGGTACCAGGCATGAGTCAAATGTTCTAAGCATTTTATGTACATTATCTCATTTTTTTATCCACAAAACAACTGTTATGAGTTGAATTATCCACAAACCCCCAAATTCATATGTTGAAGCCCTAACCCTCAGGACCTCAGAATGTGATTTTATTTGGGTATAAGGCCCTTGCAGATATAATTAGTTAAGATGAGGTCATTAAGGTGGGCCCCAATCCAATATGACTTATGTCCTTTTAAAAAGAGGAAATTTGGACACACACACACACACACACACACACACACACATAGGGAGAACATCACGTGAACATGAAGGGAGAGATTGGTGTGATGCTTCTACAAGCCAAAGAATACCAAGGATTGCCAGCAAGCCCGCAGAAGCTAGAAGAGTCATGGAGCAGATTTTTCCTCACAGCTGTCAGAAGAAAGCAACCCAGCCAACACCTTGATCTTGACTTCAAGCTTCCAGAACCATGAGACAATAAATTTCTGTTGTCTAACCCATCCAGCTCATGGTACTTTATTATGGCAGCCCTGGGAAACTAACACAGCAACCCATAGAGAGAGGTATTGTTGTTCTTGTGTTTTGGAAACTTACACCTCAAGAGTTTGATTGTCTTGCCCAAGGAACCACTGCTGGTGATCGGGTAAAGTTGGTGGGACAGCCTTATTCCCAAGACCGTGCTGTTAGGCTACGTGGGTTCCACCATCCACCTTCTTTCAAATCTTTACGTAAAAAAGAAAAAAAAAGAGAGAAGATGCTCCTTGTTGTGTTTGCACTGGTCAGTTAAACTTTCTCAGAAACCAAGTATGTTTTCTAAAATAATTCATTTATATGCATAAAGACTATTGGCCTACCCCCATCAAGAAACATCACAATCCTAAAGAATAATAGCAAACATTTCAACAGTACTTTGTGTACTCACCGGTGTCGGCTTAGGTCTTCACAGGAACCCCTAGAGCAAATGTTGCCATCCCAAAGGAGGAACATACAAAAAGAGGTTGTGGGATTTGCCAAGGTGAGGCAATGAGCACGTGCCCAAGCCAGCACTGTAGCCACGGTTTCCTGGTCCACCATGTTGTCTTCACACCCTGAACACAAGGTTAACCTGCTTTTTTCTACATCTGATATATCTGCTTCTCATCTCCAATCAGGCAGAGTACTAGGCAGGTAGGGTACCTATTAGAAAAAGTACGGCCTTTGGAACAGGGCAATTGTAAGTTCAATTGACAGTTAACCCTGAGCAACACCCTCAGTCCCTTTAATTGTGAAGTCGACTGTTGTGAGGATTGATGGGACCAACTATAAAAAGTATCCCGCAGAGAATCCTGCCAAAGAAATTGTATTACACTATCCAAAAGAATACCTAGCTTAACCCTAGCTTCTGCATTGATTTAGGGTCCCGTCTTGAGTTTCTGTCCTTTTGCTTAGGTGTTAACTCATATACATACAGTTTGTAGTGTTACATGGATAAAATAACACTTCCTAGATTTTCATTCTATGCAAATGTAAGGAATTAATTATAAGGAATCTGAAGAGGTACCAGACAAGGCCCAGAACATTCAAGGTATTAAATATATATAAAAACTACTACACCCACTTCACCCCCAAGATTCAGAAGAACCTGTTTTGATGAACATAAACAAGATAAATTTCACCAAGACAGTGTCTACATAGGTGAGAGAAGGAAGAGAGTTTATTTACTCTGGAAAATTAGAAACCATAAGCACCAGTTTGATTAGTAAGAACATCTCATGTTTTAGTTTTAATTGTAACTAAAACCCAAAAGTTTCATTTAAAAAAACAAAAAGAACTTGGTGCAATTTCTTTTTAGTTAACTGTGAATTTAATTTTAGATCCACTCATCCCCTAATTCAATATTACTACAAATAAAACATGTTTTAAACTATGTCCCTGTGCAAGTATTTTTTAGAAACACATCTATGGATTTATCTTGGAAGAATTCTAATAAACATCTTGAAATCCTTGTCTAATCCGGGTTTGATATTTGATAACAGGAGATGCTAGGAAGGCCTATCTCATAGTTTTCCTTTGGAGACAAACCTCAAATGATCACTGAGTGTTCAAAGTCAATACCTATTAATGCTTGTACATATGGTATTAATTCCACATTAATTCTGTCAAAAGTGATATCATAGTTAGAAGTTCCAAATGATGACATCACTAAAACAACTTGGTTTTCATGAGCGTGGGACCAGTCAGTGCCAAAATCCAGTTCAATGTATTCACCCGTCCATTCTGACAAGTTCAGTTTAATTAGTTCATGGCCTCATAACGAACAAGAGACTGGCTTTCTGTCCAATTGCCAGAGCCATTTCTATTCTCTTCAACTTAAGTGCCAAATGCTTACACTGCTTTGCCCAATTTATACCTTTGCCTATAATTACTGGTCCCCAAGGTGTGATTGTCCTTTTTCATAAGAGTTTGTGCAGCTGCCAACATGAAGTTGTAAATAAATTGTAATACCGTTGCTATGAGGTGTAAAAATCCCACAGCTCATATCCAGAGCCTTGTATAATAAACTCGAGTAAACATTCCATTTCCTGCAAATGATTGTGGTCTGTGACTAGATTTAGAAAACAGGGCAGTAAGTCATCTTTCTTTAATGAGTCGTTGAAAACAAAGTCGTATCCCATGAAACCAAAACCTGTCCTTGACAAAAACAAATAGCTTATTTGTAAAAGACCCTCCAAAGGGGGATAGGTTTCTCTGTGGCTCATGATCTGAGTTCCATTTTTGCAGTTAGAAGTGCTTAAACAATAGCCACCCTGCTCTCCCAACAGCACCCACTGCCAATGAAGTTCAAGGCATTGGTTTTCTAACAAGGCGGACAATCTGCTAAGGGAGAGAAGGAGAGAATCCAACAAAGAGACCCAGCTTGACGGCTCACTCTTCTACTTGCCAGCTGTGCAACCTTGGTCATCTAAAACCTCCATGCCTCAGTTTCTTCCACTGTAACTGGGGAGAATGACGTCCTCAGCGGGGTTGGTGTGATCACACAATGAGATAATTAAAAGCAGAGCACCTAGCCACAGTCCTGCCCAACAACAGGTGACGCAGAAATGTTAATTCCTTCCTCCTTTTTCTTTGTAATAGACATAAAACCTGCATTTCTCAATTTCCGCCAGACCAATCCTTAGGCTTTGTGTGGAAGGGGCTGCAACTAAGGAAAAAGCCATATTTTTTCTAGCACTGCCATTCTTAAGAGCCCTGATGATAATGCTTTCTTCTAAAAGTGCCTCCACTGTGAAATGTGATCAAGACTGCCAAAGTGATACCCCAAATACAAACTGTATCTAAAATTTATTAAGGCTATTGGGATTTTTCTCATTTTTTTTTATTGAAAGTTTCATTGATGATCTTTCTTGCTTAATTACAACAGAATTTAAGAAACTAGACACTTTAAATCAGAATTTTATCCCGTAGAACTCAGAAAAACCGTGGATTCAACTTTAATATGAAACAAAGTTTAGATTTGAATCAACTAGGTCAAGAAGTAATCACTGATGCAGGTCACTGTGTGCCCAAGAGCCCAATTCTTTCAGTGGAAAATTAAATGAATCAAGATTAACAATTCATTCTTGTACATGGAAAAGACCATTAATGCTGCCCAAGACACATGGTTTCTCCAAACATGTATATTTCTCAGCCTCCCTTGTAGTTAGTTTGGGGTCATTTGACTAGTTCTTGTCAATAGATCAGAATTGAAAATTATGTGTATCATTATTGATTAAAGGAAGTTGAGAGTCAGTGTATCTCCTCCACATCTCTCTCCAGCTTCAGAGACCCTAGAAAACATGTACCAGATGACACATAGTATAAGATGAAGTAGATAGGAAGGCACATGATATGATGACACTGGGTGTTATACTCAACTGATAAATTACTGAACAGTACATCTGAAACTAATGATGTACTATAAGTTAGATAACTGAATTTAAATTTAAAAAATTTTTTAAAAAGATGAAGTAGAACCCTATCATAGAATTTTGTGCCAGTGAGAGGTTAAACATTATAATATTAAGTACGTGGGGGTGATTTGCTACAGTCTTTTGCATTATCTGTGCCCTTCTATTAGGTCACAGTTCAGAATTCACGTTCCTTTGTGTTCTAGAAAAATTATCCATGGTTTCCTAACTTTTGCCAGATATAATTATAGAATTATACCAGGTATAATTCAGGTCACGTTCACAGTCTTTCTTAAAAAAATAAAACATAAAAACACCTCCTCATGTAGTCGTGCTTCCTATTTTCAGTCACCATGGGAAATCCACCAGACAAGTATCATTTTGGTGACCATAGTGTCCTCCAATGGGCACCACTTTCAGTTCTCCTGGGTCTTCCCACATCTTCTGGGCACCCCATTCTCACAGGGCTTCCATGTCTATATTAGTTTCCTATAGCCACCCTAATGAACTATTGTGAAGTGGGTGGCTTGAAAGAACAGGAATTTGTTCTCTCACCGTTTTAGAAGGTAAGTCTAAAAATCAAGGTGTGGACAGGCTGCACTCCCTCAGTAGACTCTAGAGGGAGAAGAATGCTCCCCTGCACCTCCTAGCTTCTGGTGGCTGCTGGTATATCTTGACCTCATTGCCTTATGTCCCTGCTTCATCCCCACAATACCTCCTCAATGCGTGGCTTCTCCCTTTATAAGGACATTTGCCATTGGATTTAGGGCCCATCCAGATAAGCCAGGAGGATCTTTTCATCTCAAGATCCTTCATGTTATATCTCCAAAAATCATTTTTCCAAATGAGGTAACATTCACAGGTTCCAGGAATTGAGACTTAAACATATCTCTGTAGATACCATTTTTAGGCCTACTAAAATATCTTCTATGCAAATGTGAACAACACAGAACACTCCCATTTATGTTGCCTTCTCACCACAGGTTCTAAAGCAGAGCTGCCTTGCTCTTCAACGTCTGAATTTTCACTGCAGCAGGATAAAATGTCCCTTTAGTTCCTTCCTCATAGTTCCTCCTTCCCCGGGACTCAGACATGGGCCATGGACAAACTGATGAGCAGGATTCATTAGACACTGACTTTCAGGGGTGGGTCCCCAAGCCAAAATTTTCCTTGGGAAGAACATTTCTTTCCCTAGAAGACAGGGGTCCCTCATGGCTAGCCCACTTAGAAGTTCACTAGTTCTTCTCTAGGATTTTGGTTTCTAGGAAGAGTCAAAATATGGTCTCACACCCGGACCCAAGGTATAATTAGTTTGCATTTCCCAGTCCCGGGAGATTCTGAGATCCTTGTAAGAGTTACTCATTTTTCTCTTCTTATCTCTCACTGTAGATACTCCTATTGGTTTTTTATTAAAGTGCACTGAATTGACAAACTAATGAAACATTTCAAAATTAAATTTTCAATAGTCCTATTATAAATAGTCATTCTATGACCGTAATTATAACATTATCAGAACATAAACAGACCTTAAATCATGTTTTTAGGCCTGTCATTTTATAGAGGGGAAAACAGATCCCATAATAGCAGTGATTTATTCAAGATCACCCAGCTACTCAAACAAACTACCAGTTTATTTGTTGGAATTGTCCAAGAACATTGGTTTCTGGTTAGAAAGCCAGGGTTTGGACTCAAACCCTGGCACTTACTAGCTGCTGAAGACAGTTCCAAGGAAGTCACATGGCCTTTCTCCTCTTCAGCTTCTTACTCTGCAAAATGGAAATAGATACCAACCTTCAGACCATCTGTGAAGCTCAAGTAACATAGCATAGGTAAAAAAAAAAAAAAAAGTCTTGTAAACTATCTTTCACCAGAATGAGCTTCTTGAGACTAGAGCACATATCATCCTTGATGGCCACTCCAGCATATAGCTCAGGGACTGACGCAGGAACAGGGTTCAGGGAAAGCTGAGCCAATGACCGGGTTAATCCATTAGTTAATAAAAACTCATGCTGTGAAAAGTTGAAAGTAGTATTACCCTCAAATACAATGAGACTGTAGAGAAACAGGGATTAAGAGCATTGGCTCTGGAGCCTTGGCTGCCTGGGTTCAAATCCACCACTTGCTAGCTGTGCCACCTCGGGTAAATCACTTAACCTCTCTGCTCCACCTTCTCCTCTGTAAAAGGAGAAGACTACTGGTACTCATCACGTGGAGTTAAGGCGAGACTCAAATTTTAACTTAGAAATTAAAAAAAAAGAAAACTAAATAAATGTCAAATAATTTCTGGTTACTACAGAGTAACTACAAATAAGCATTTTCATTATAAGTGTCACGTTTATACCCTGTCCTGGAATGTATTCTAATCTAGCTCTGCTTTGTTTTCCATCCAATTTTGGCATTCTGTCATTATCATGGCTTTCCATATGTTTTATCTTATTTTGAATTATTAAATTCAAAATTATTTTAATTATTTTAAATTCACAAGAAAGTGAAGATCACAGACATCTTTGTATTAACTTATACATGCTCCCTGTAACAAAAGGCCCACAGACAGCCAAGGAAAATACATCGAAATGACATCATGTGGCATCATGGCGGCCCTCAGATACTGCAGAAAAGTGCTACTTTGAAAGAGAATGTCAGAGTATTAGGCACATCACAAATGAGATTTTTGGAAGCTCACCCAAGAATGATACTATTTAACTTGTGCTTCTCTCTTGATCTCCTAGGGTTCTTTTAGGAATGCCATTGTCTATTTAATCTGTCCCAAAACCTGGTAATACCATGACTTTATTAGCAACAAATGACTGCATGTTTACAACCAAAACTACTGCGGTGACTAAAGAGGGTAGGTCACCCTCCCCGCCTGCTCTCGCCTTGCACGCCTGGCACCCACTTCATCCATCTAACTTAGATTTTACATTTAAAACTCAACACAAGTGTCTGTGTCACTTCAAAAAATTCTCTACTCACTCCTCCCACACACACTTAATTATCAAATCCAGAAGGGAAGGACCCAAGTCTGATGTAAATTTGCATCGACAGTAACACAGCACAGTGCTCCCGTGTTGTAAGTACCCAGAAATGTCTTTTTGAACAGATCATAAATTCATGAAAAAGGATTTTTGGTTAACCTTGATAGGCTGTTTTAACAAGCAGAAGTCCAAAAAATTTTGAGAAAAATTTATAAAGTAAAAGCTTGAAATTAAAAAAAAAATACATCTTTTTATTCTTTCCCTGATCATTGGGAAAAGATGGGTGTTATTTGGCATCATTGATCTAGCTTGTGGAACACTGGTGTTCTGTGGAAATATTAAGACCAATTGAATTAAACTACCCCAAACTACACAGAGCACCTAAAAGGTTGAAGTGTGGTCAACTTAACAATAACTGACAGATATTTTATTACCACAGCTCAACCCAATCAATGCCCACCCACACTAAGGCACAAAGGTGAGAAAAATAAACCACCCTGCCCTGAGGCCTCCTATGCTTCAATGTCTATAAATCCATTCTTTTTACCATCCAAAAGCCTTGCAACTTAGATATTATCATTCTTATTTTAGAAATTAAAAAAAAAAGAAAACTAAATAAATGTTAAATAAACTCTTCAGGGGCACAGAGCTAGTGAGTGAAGAAGCTAGAATTTGAACTCATACACATTTGATGCAGAGCCCATGTGCTTTCTCCCCAACTTCAGTTTTCAATAGGTCAGAGAGTAGAAATTAACCCAGGGGCACCTGGGTGGCTCAGTCAGTTAAGCATCTGACTCTTTTTCCTTTTTTCAAGTCAAACTTTTATTCATTATACAGATACAGCAAGGACGCCATTTTGTCTGGTTCAAAAGCGTTAGAAGAATGAACGCTTACTGTTATTTTCTTTCTTTCTTTCCCTTTCTCCAAACTTTTGTCTAATATACGCTGGCTAACTGAACATAATAAAAAAGTTAAAAAATAAAAGTAATTAACATATAGCAGTATAAGCATCTTACTCTTGAGTTCAGCTCAGGTTGTGATCTCAGGGTGGTGGGATGGAGCCCCACATCGGACTCCACACTCAGCAGACAATCTGCTTGAGATCCTCTCTTACCCCTCCGCCTGCCATACACTCTCTCTCTCATAAATAAATAAATCTTAAAAAAAAAAGAAATTAACCCAAAATTTGAAATGATCGGCTACGTGCACAACACCCGTACTGATCATCAAAAGTTGAACATTCAGCAAAAATATGTTTTAATATAGTAGAATTTTAAAACTATGACATACAGAACAGATTAAGAAGTGCATTATACAAATGTAAAGCTAAAGTCTAGAAGGGTTAAGGAGGCCAAACCCCTCATCATCAGTTTATAGCATCTTACCTCTTTCAGAGAACCTAAGCAACTTAAACTAGCTTAGGGAACATACCACAGTTGCAGTGCTCCATTTACTTGTGTGACTATCTGAATAAGGTTAATCTCCTCCACCAAACTCCACAAGGTCAGGACCAGATAGGTAGAGACCAAGGTTGTTTTCTCTCCCCATTGTGTCCCTAGACTCTATCACCGTATCCATACAATAAATCTGAAATAATACATGGTAACCCTTAATTTATTCTGTGTAATTTGTTCTGATGACAGTAGGAAATTACAAGTATTTTTAAAGGTTGAAATGAAAGTGAAATCTCTTCCAACAAAATATTCTGTAAAAAGAAATCTCTACGATGCTTTTAGAAACATATGCAAGTTCTCCTTCCCCCAGATAGTTGCTCCAGGCCAATTCCTGCCTTGCTAAATCATAGGTAATTCTACTGAGCACCAACATCAGGGAATCTCTTGCAGAAACCATCTTTACCTATCTCAATTCTACTCAACTCAACAACCACTTGGGGAGGGCCTAGCACTCTAGGTGAGGAGGACTCGAGATGTGAGCCTTGGCCTTAGTCATCAATATGCTCACAATCAGTAGAGCCCAGGTGACCACTCCCCCAGGTCCCTCTCTGGGATACCTGCTCCCACTTCTGCTCTGTGGCTCAGTAATAAAAGCTGTAATAAAAGGTGCTGCTGACACAGATGCTTCAGGGGGAACCTAGCCAGCACTGGGAGAGTTTTTGTAAAGCAAAAATAAAAACAAGTTTCATCTGGGCAATTTCTCTAACTTTTCCTTTAAAAACATTATGCATTCTTGTAATCACGGGTGAGCTATGCACTGAATCCAAAGAACCATCACTGAAATTCATAGAGAAAATGGTTGAAATGACTCCTTAAAACAACCCAGTTTGGCAAGGGGCAAAATGTTTACTTTTATTATCAGTTTTAAGTGTCTGTGACTCAACCTTCGCACTACATCTGACTGATAGCCATCATTAAATACATCTTCTTTGAATAAATATATGAATGAATGAATGAATGAATGAATGAGTGGCTGCCTTATCATGTTCTTAAGAGGGATCTGGCTTAAGGGCCATTGTAGGACTACCACTTGATTCCCCAAATCTCTGTGAACCCTTGGTTGCTATTGAGTGAATATACCTAGAAAGGAGCAATTTGGGGTGGTTTTAGGAGTAAAGATTCTGTTCCCAAACTTGTGGCTAATTTTATGGCTCAGAAGTTTTCATTGGATCCATTAATAACCTATGCTTTACCTTTCGAAAAAAGAAATGAAGGCGCTGACCTGTCTCGCCTTGGAAACAGCATCCGTACCATCCTGACATTTTGAGACCGTACACATGCCTTCTTCGCAGATGCCTCCTGGCTCCTCTGTCATCTGGAACATCAGCCAAACAAAAACATTAATTCTGTCCTTCAGAGATGCTACCAATAAATTTCACATGGAAGCTTTACAAAAAAGACCAAAGAGTATACAGATTTTATTAGCAGGCAGTGTCACAACTCCTGGAGGAAATGCAATAGGAAGAACAGGGGAAATTTGGCCTGCATGGTGCTTGGTGTGGTGGGAAAAGCAGTGGACTGAAAGTCCAGACCATTTCAATTTAGTCCTGCCTTTGCTGCTAACATGGTATGTGGGACCTTAGGAAAGCAATCAGCGTCTCCATGCCTCAAGCTCCTCTTCTTAAAATGAAGGAGTTAGATCTCTAAAACCCTTACCAATTCTTACCTTCCATGACCTTCAAATCTCTTTGATATTGGCTGCATTTGGGTTATTTCACCATTAATATGTCACATTTCCCAACCCAGTCACCGGGTAGAAATATATACATAACTTGTAAATGTCCGATTCTCCAAAAGATTATTCTAAATGATTTTTGAAGTAGTTGGTCTTATGATACCACAAGATATTTTTGCAGCAAAAAAAAAAAAAAAAAAAGCAAAAATCCTGTCTTGGGCAGAAAATATTCATAACTAACAGATTTTCACCCAATACTGAAAATGAAAGTGGCTGTGGCAAAGTGTGCTGAGACTCGGGCACTTCCCCGGAGCTTCCCTTCAATGTCCTAGGGAAGATGGCTGGTAAAATGTGGCAAAGATCCCCACTGATACTCCCAAAAATAATAAGTGCCTCTACCTGATAGTAGTGAATAGTGTCTTCCAGTTGGCTGCAAGTGTTTCCTTTTCTAAATAGCTCAAAGCCTAACATGATACAGTTTGTAGATTTGGGGGGCAATTCTTGGAGCCTAAGAGAATGTTGTCTTGGATAGCTGAAATGCACTACAGTAAAAGGATCCCGGCTCCTTTCTGCTAGGAAAGGGCACGCGTAGTACTATTTTGAATGGCCTTGTTTTTTAGGAAATGGTCCTGTCATTCAGGTTGAAGGATTCAATTGCGTGACTAATTATGTTTTCCTTTGCAAACTGTTTCACCATCCATTATGCAAAAGCCTTAATGAGCTATTTCTAGAGAGGGCCGACTACATACAGTCTTTTCTGTGAAAACATTCAGGGAATAAATTTAGAGCAAAAACTCGGCTCCAATGCCATTTCTCCAGTGGCCCTTCTCGTTGGTAGAATTAATCTCTCTTTTTTAAAGTGCTATCCGAACTCATTAATTGTTCTTCTATTTATAGATGTAGGTAAAAAAATTAAGAAAAAAAGAGTTGAAGGGAGACCACAACTCAGTTTGATGTGGTATGATGTCTTTATTCGATATATTAAAAGAAAATACGAATGGTGGGGCGCCTGGGTGGCTCAGTCAGTTAAACATCCAACTCTTGATTTCAGCTCAGGTCATGATCTCAGGGTTGTGAGATAAAGCCCCTCATCAGACTCCATGCTCAGCGGGGAGTCTGTTGGAGATTCTCTCTCCCTCTGCCGCTCCCCCTCCCCACCCCCCCTCAAATAAATAAACAAGTAAATAAATAAATAAATATTTTTTAAAAAATAAAAGGAAAGGAAAATATGAATGTTATCCCACCACAGACAAAATAAACCAGGACTCCTGATTCGTAATTTGTAACCCCGAGTTCAGGTACAACTGATGGTCACATGAATTGGCAGGATGTTCTGCAACTTTTTTCAACTCTAGACTATGGAGTGCTATATTGGTATCTTTATATGATGGGAGGATGTTGGAAAGGGGGTAGAGTTGTGTCCTAACTTCGTCTCTATCCCACCCTCCAGTAGTCTTGGAGAGTATTTTTATTCTTTTTCTAACAGCTTTTTTGAGGTATATTTTACATATCATAAAATCCACCCCTTGATGTGTATAATTCAATGATTTTTAGTTAATTTGCCAAGTGGTGCAGTCATCACCATAAGCCAGTTTTAAAACATGTCATCCCTCCAGTAAGATCCCTTCTGCCCATTTATAGTAATCCTCATTCCTACCCCTAGCCCCAGGCAACCACTAATCTGCTTTATGTCTCTATAAATTTTCCTTTCTGGACTCTTCATATAAATGGAATTATATAGCATGTGGTCTCTTGTGTCTGGCTTCTTCCATTTAGCGTCATATTTTTTGAAGTTCATCCATAATGTAGCATGCATCAGTAGTTATTCCTTCTGATTCCATCACATGGTAGACACGTTTTGTCTATCCATTCTCCAGTTGAGGGGCATTAAGTTGTTTCTACTTTGGGGGCCATTATAAACAAAGTCCCTGTGGACATTGATTTATATCAATGTATGTATGGACATTTCTTTTGGGTAGATATCTGTAAGTGATCTTTAATGCTTCTATTCCATTCTTGAACTCAGATTAATTCCTTGGCTATATATCTAGATAAGTAAACCCTGCCCTATGGAAGGACATAAAATGAGAGAAGTTTACTCTGTTGTGGGGAAAACAAGAACATACACATGGAAAGTATAAAGTGATGTCTTGGAGAGGTAGACTTTAGAGGAGGGAGGGATTGGGTTCAGTAGAAAAACAGAAAGACTTGCTGGATGAAAGTCACACTTAAGCAGAAAATACATGGGATTTTAATAGCTGGATATTTTCAATGTAGACCACTGTCTTCTAAATCCCCAGGGTTGCACTTATTTACACAAAGTGTGAGGAACAGCAGTCATACTGATTTCAGGGTCAGGATTTGTGGCCTCTAGGCCTGACTCAGTCTCTAAGCGTGTGTCTAAATTCTCTGGTTTTCATGGTTTTCTCATTTGAAATAAAAATCATCCCTTTCCTCCTGAACCTTTGCTCCACTTGCCTCTGACCTGCACAGGGCTGGGGAGAGAAGTCCTTGAAGTATTGGATATAAGTGCTTTTTTAAAAAGGTAAAATTTCCTCCAAATCTATGCACAATCTTTTATAGAAATGGATTGATAATGAGAAATATCTTATAGGAAGCGGTCCTCCATACATAAACTGATACCAGTGAGCTCAGCTATATTCTAGAACAGTTAAGTGGGCCCTACCTGACTTTGAGCTGGCTTATCTCCCTGATC
This sequence comes from Zalophus californianus, assembly GCF_009762305.2. Classification (NCBI taxonomy): domain Eukaryota; kingdom Metazoa; phylum Chordata; class Mammalia; order Carnivora; family Otariidae; genus Zalophus; species Zalophus californianus. The sequence goes on from NC_045596.1 coordinate 9,400,552, forward strand.
CATCTGGTACCAGTTTGCTCTTCAGGCCTGTGAAGCCTAGCCATGCTAGCCTTTCTATTTCTTTAAAAATATGTCAAGCCCCATATCCTGTTAAAGCCTTTGAACTTACTATTCCCCCTGCTAAGAATGTTCTTTTCCCTATAATCCAAATAGTTAGCTCCTTATTACTATTATTATTTTTCATTATTTACTTGTAAAGCTCTCCTCTGATGGAGACCTTCACCGACTATTCTGGGCAACAGTGACATCAATGTATGTGGTAGACCTGGAATGTAGTAGGTGCTCAACACGTAAGAGCTAGAATTAACCATTGCTATTAACAGTAATAGTTGGCAACCACTGCCATAACGAAGTACCACACATGGCAGTTTATACGACAGAAATTTATCTCACAGTTCTGGAGGCTAGAAGTCCAAAATCAAGGTGTCAGGAGTGCTGGTCCCTTCTGAGGGCTCTGAGGTAAGGACCTGCAGCAAGTCTCATCCTTTGTCTGTAGATACTCACCTTTCCCCTATGTCCCTTTAGATCATCTTCCCTCTGTGAGTACCTCTGTGTCCAAACTGCCCCTTGCTATAAGGACACGAGTCATATTAGATTATGGTCCTCCACCCTAGTGACCTCTTTATAACCTGATTATCTGTGTGACAACCCTACCTCCAAATAAACACACATCATGAGGTTCAAAAGATTACACTTTACCATATGAATTTTGGGGAGACAAAATTCAACTCATAATACACACCATTATTCAAATTGCAATCAAAAGGAGCTCGTTCCAAAAGGAGATTATGGCTGGAGGTGCACCAGTGGAGATTACAGTTTGACAACTCTAAGCAAAAAGCAGACGATTGCATTGGAGGTCTTATGCATTGGATAATACATTGCACTCATATGCATTTGACTGACCGAGACTGCTCTTCAGCGAGGCGTGTCACTGTCTCAATAAAGCAGACACTCTCCCAGTCAGGAGACTAGCCAAACCAAACCGGGCACTCTCTAAGGAGCTCTAACACATCAGGGCCACTCTCTCAAGCACTGTGTAAAGTCAAGAACATAGTGAAGTCTGTGAACATCGACTATTCAAACACTAAATTAATCAAAAGGATAGAGGAAAGGCAACATAGTTAACTTAAAAAAAGTCAAACCTAAAATGTTCCCCATGTTATTACCTACTCAGCATCCTCTGGCTTATCTACTTTTTCCTAATCAAAGGTTGCTGTCTATATACGAACATGTTAGGTCTGCTGCACCACCTAATTTTTTTTCTTTTTTTTCTGACCAGTGGAGAGGATGCAATTAAAAGAAGGAAGTGAGGGATGCCTGGGTGGCTCAGTCAAGTTGAGCATCTGCCTTCAGCTCAGGTCATGATTCCAGGGTCCTGGGATCAAGCCCCACATCAGGCTCCCTTCTCCGTGGGGAGCCTGCTTCCCCCTCTCCCTCTGCCTGCCACTCCCCCTGCTTGTGCTCTTTCTCTCTGTGTCAAATAAATAAATAAAATCTTAAAAAAAAGAAGAAAGTGAGAATTTCAGTTTTTGATAATCAACAAAACCTCCGAAGTTTAAATGATCACTTGCTCGTACTGAAGTGAAATAAGTGTGAATGTGTAATATTTGACATATCCCAAAAGAATTTGCATTTTAATGCTACATCTTGTGAAACAGGGTAGAACAAGAGCTATTTTTTTTAAAGATTTTATTTATTTATTTGAGAGAGAGAGAGAATGAGAGATAGAAAGCACGAGAGGGAAGAGGGTCAGAGGGAGAAGCAGACTCCCTGCTGAGCAGAAAGCCCGATGTGGGACTCGATCCCGGGACTCCAGGATCATGACCTGAGCCGAAGGCAGTAGCTTAACCAACTGAGCCACCCAGGCTCCCGAACAAGAGCTATTTTAAAATTGGAGGAACTGTTAGGGAGATCAAGAGACTTGGCCATGGTCCAGAGAGGACTTGAGGTAGCAATGTATGGGCTGAGGTGGGGGCTCCGGATCCTGACTCCTAGCCTGGCAACTTTCCTGGATTCTACAGCTTTAGAAAAGCTGTGAGGGAAATGTGGAGGAAGGGGCAGGAGCACTTTGTTTCAGTATCAGTCTTTGCCACCTCAAATGTTTATGGGTACATTTCACTCAGGTCACCCAGTGGGTGGGGTGGATCAACATGACCTCATGCTCAAGAACACAGGACTACTACTCTAGGACCCAGGTGTTAAATTCGATGTCCCTTAAAAATCTCTAGGTTCACTACATTTTTAAGGGTGTGTCTGTGTGTCTGCTTATGTTTTAAATATCAGTCAACTACCAGAAAAATGATCATGGGTAAAACAGATCAGGGAGAAGCCAAGGACAAGGAGAGGGTAATGAACACAACAATTAGGGTGGTTGCCAACCTCTTAGGTGAAAGTGCTAACCTAGGTTTTAAACTTAGACCTTTCTGACCCAAGAAGATATGGAACATGTGAAAAATCCATATGGAAAATGTAGAGACATTTTGCAGAGAATTAGGATCTGGACTCAAGAGATGAAAATTTCTTCAGAGGCTCTTGCCAACGCACCTCATAGAGGACACATGGAAACAGACCAAAGCAGCCTGTCAGGCTGCCTCTGCCAGGGAACGTATTTTTTTAAGTATGTTCGTCATTTATCTTGGTAATTACAATCCAAGACTGTAGTACATTATGTATGTTAGAAACTTGAAACATTGTGGAGGAATAGAGAATATTTTTTTTTTTTAAGTTATAGAACTCAGGAATTGAGCATCCTGATGTCCAATTTGCTATGAGATCAAAGGAGTTCAGCATGAGAAATGTAGAATCCATTCCCAACTTTTTCTAGGCTAAAGCCAAGGTGCTACAGCATGCCCTCAGCTGTATCTTTCTTTTCTTCTTCGGGTACAATATTCTAGAATATGTGTTGGGTAAGAGCTGTATGGCATCCATATTGTAGCAGGAAAGAGCCTGTTCCAAATTATCAAATCCCAACACTTGATCAGGGACGTCAATTAGTTTTTCTGAATCTGTGTCCCTGATTAAGCAATCTAGTGAAAAACCACAGTTGCTAGGGTACAAGTCATTAGGTTTAATAGAGGTAAGATACTTCAGGTGGTAACCTCAAATGGAAGAGACACCCCCACTGGTGGTGCTGAGCATTAACACTGGGCCCCAAATCCTCACCCCTGACAGAGGCTACGCTAGGCCTGCCCCAGCCTCAGGAAGGACTCTGTGATGACATCACATGGGCCCTCATGCCATCATTCCCCAATCTCCTTTTCTCTCTGCTTTGGAGACCAGGCCCTGTGGTCTCTGGATGTAAGGCTCATTCAGACTTCCTTACCTCAGCTCGGATTCACTCAACAAATATTTATGGAGTCCTAGTTGATGCCTGAAATGCGGCTAAATATTGATCAAGATGAAGTCTTCAAATATGCAAGATCTATCCTGATACAAGGGGGCCTGTAACCGTGATCAGACCAATTTTTACAAGGTCAACAATAATGAAATGAGTCATTATGAAAGCCTGCCCAGGGCCAGGCGGTGCTCTTGGCACTGTGCAGATAGAAAGGCAGGGGTGGCTCTTTGAAGAGCCATCCCTGTGATCTATTTAGACCAGACACATTCTGCTAAAAGGAGATAAATACTCAAAATCCCAGGGTAAAGTCCACAGGGAGGTGGGTGTGAGGTGTTAGGAAAGAGAAAATACTTAACTCTATTTTCTCTCTGCCCTTATCCCCATGTGAGTAAGGATTAAATTTAAAACACACAGAAAGGGCTTGCCTCGGTATAAGCACTTTGTACATGTCACCAGGGACTATGACATCATCATTCCCAGAGACAATGACTCCCATCCACCCCTCAAGAATCAGCTCAGGTGTAGTGACATCCACAATGCCCCCTCCCAGCCTTCCCTACCTGGGTACGCCATGCCTCCTACTGCACTCCCATAACACCTCACGTCTGCTACATCCCAGCACTTGCCTTACTTTGTTGAAATCATCACTGTTGTACTGGGCTCGCCCTTTGCGTGGGCCACTAGGGAGCAGAGACTGTTATGTCATTCATCCTTACATCCCAAGACTCAGGTGCAGGGCCCGCTACAAAGCAGTTGTTTCGTTATTGAGTAAAGTGACATTCCATAAATATCTGTTGAGAAAAAAAAAAATATTTAGATGGAATGGTAATGAATCAAATTAGATTCTACTGAGAAATCTGGGGTGATCCCCAAACTACTGGGGCTATGCCCCTTGGTTCAAGAAGACCACAGAATGCCATGGCTGTGGCTATGTGTCCTTAGCAGACACTTTCTCCCCCACTGATCCACTGCAGGCCTACCCAGAGAAATATTATTAATGGTAGGGGGTGACTTCTTTGTTCAAATTCATTGAGAAAATACTACACTTAAAGCATTTTGTTTTGATTTGATTTGTCTTTACCATGGGATTTCTCAGCCTGAGGGCCTGCAGAGTGCAGGAATTCCCAGACATTTGGCCCAGATGCCATTTTGTTGGGGAGCTAGTCCTTAAGGACACGTGCTGTCCTGCAGAGCCACACACCTGTGCAGATGGGCAAGTCAGCAAAGCAAATGTTTCACGGTGCACAGAGTACTGAGACTGTGTACAGACTTCCGGCCCACAAGAAAGAAGATCCAAGAAGGAACCAGGGCCGTGAGCTAATGCCCCCACAAGGCGCAAGGAGTCAAGAATCATTAATAGCAATACAAGCAACACTATCTGAAGGAAGGAAAGCTTGATTATTCATGGGAGAAAAACACAGACATTTTGTTGGAGGAATGAAAAAGGTGAAGGATCTAATATTTATGGCAGTTCTTTGACTAGAAGCAACAGAAATCAATTACTTATAGTGCAAGAAAAAATATTACTGGAAATACAGGGGGAAGAAGAACTACATTCGCAAAAAGCAGTACCCAGGGCAGTTTCTGGAGATCCAGGTAGGGAGTCCTGATGGCTTAAAGGTACCCTGGTCAACAGGAAGAGCTCTAAGAGTTTCTGCCTTGGTGTCCCTCCCCTCAAGACTCAACTCCCCGGGAGAGAAGCTCTGACTGGTCTCACTTTGGTCACATGGCCACCTCTTGGCCAGGAGAGGCAGGTCACCTTGAATGACAGTCTCTTCACGGAGATGTCCAAAGTACAATTGTGGTGCTGTTCCTGGGAGGGGGAATGGATGTTGGGTGGCAGCAAACTATTACATTCCTTCTCCTCTCAGCCACCATATGAAGTACTATGACTTCCATTGGATGGAAGGAAAGAGTGAGGCTCTCAAGTTTAAGAAACCAGCCCAAAAACTTCGAATAGAAAGTTTGCCTGAGTTTAGAGCCCAAGGGCATCACTATTACTACACCCCCACCCCCTCCCCGGAACAAAACTTAAGCTCTTTCCATTGCAAGCAAATTGAGCTGGGCCTTGAAAGGTGCATGGGATTCCAAATGGCAGAGACATGAAGGCGAGGAAAGTGGGACATGACCATGCCATTTACCACGATGTACATTTGATATTTGCAGCATTCCCTTCCACGAGAGAAGCCAGCATCTTTTGTAAATGCTATGGCGAGAAAAAAGCATGCTCAGACTTTCCTCAGAGACTCACAAACATTCTACTAAAGGGAAAGTGATCCAAGGCAACATTTGTTTAAATTAAAAATAACAATAAAAAGAAAAACTTGACATCTATTCCTGGCCAAAAGGTTGAGCATTAAATAACATTTAAATTTGGCTTTGATAAAAAATGTATGTTGTTTTGGATAGCTATATTTAAGCAATTTTTGCAAGCCTCAGAGGAAACTAAAAATGCCTTAATTGCTTCCTCATTTTTACATGCTCCATTATATGAACGACAGCAGCATCTGTCACCAAATTACCAGTATTACAAAAACATTGTATATTTTATACATGGAAGAACCCCAAATACCTGAAAATACCTCCAAGTGTTTGAGGAGTCAGTTGAGTATTTTTAAAAATGTATTTAACTTCTAGCTGTGCCTGGGTATCTGGGACACACCCTAAGGCCTTTGGGGTTTTTCATTCACAGTAAGGAATTTTCCACTGAAATTCTCCCTCATAGGCTCACTCATGGGGAGAGTCACTGAGCATCTTCTCAAAGGCAAAAATAATTTCCTTGACGTTTTCAAATATGAAGACTTACATCAGGTATGAAAAAGACCAAGTGTGTGATGAATGGAAATTAACATTTCAGGAACACCTACCTTTCTGTTCCCAAATCTCAGTGACCCAAACACCAGCACTCGCCGAGCAGTGATACTATGGGTCTCCTCCAGTAACATCACCGTTTAGAGGTGAAGGACCTGGAGCTGAGAAGCAATTTGCTCCAAGCCACATGATAATTTAGTGATGGAATGAGTTTTCCACCCCAACAACGTATAAACAGTAGGTGCATTTTTATAAGAGCTGAAGACCTTGGGTTTCCATCCCTTCCTCATCCCAAATAATCTATGAAATGAAAAAACAAAACAAAACAAAAACAAAAAAACTAGCATTCGATGCTTTGATTCTTGGTTTGACATCCCGCTTTGCCTCAGTGGCTCAATGACCACCCTAATCTGTCAGCAGCATGGGTTACTCATCACTTTAATCCACATCTGGCACAGGATTGCTGCCATGACCCTACCTCCCTGGCGTGTGGCAATCTGGATCTCCGATAATTTATTCCTAATTCTTTCCTCTCCATTAGCCCCAGACTCATCACTCAGTTTGCTGATTCCGTCTGCATACCTCTCAAACTGCCCTGCAAGCTTGGCCATCCAACCCCCTTTCCCTAGCGCAGTCATGTTCCGGTGTGGTGATGCGCTGCGCCTCATTGCCCTCCCCTTCCTGCCTCTCCCGGTAGGCTCATAGCACTGCTAGGGAAGGGGCCCCTCTTCTTTGTCTCCATGTGCCCCACTCCTAGCAAAGAGCCTGACATGGGCCATGGGCTCACTAGATGTTGGCGAAGTAAAAAAATCAATACAAGAAACAGCCACATCACATACGATAATGTGCAAATCCTCCGAAAATAATAACAGAGCAACAAACATAAGAGGGTATTATTGACTCTGGCCTCCTAAAGTCCTTTTTACTTATATGCTTTTGCTGTGTCTGGCTGTTCTCTTTTCTCCAATCAGACACATGTGTTTATTTCCCTTGAGTTCACCTTTCGCTGCTTCCCTGATATTTTGGCTCTCTCGTTGTACCTAGAGTACATCCAAACTATAATTGGACGTTTATCATATGCATGGGCCCTCGCAGCCTGGCCACAACTCTCCTATATAAACAATTCCACCCAATGAACCCTAAAAACAAGGCAAAGTATAGTTCCTATTGTTTCTCTTAGAACGCCCTTTTTTTTCTTTGTGTGGTCAATGCCTATCAGATTCTCAAGGACTGGTTCATGGACACCTTCGCTCTGAAGACTTTTCTGACCTGCCCCCATCACTGGTTTCTTCTGCTAAGACACTTACTGAAGATGGCGTATCAGCATGGGTCCACTCAGAAGACAGGAAGGCCATGCCACAGAGGACAATGTGGTAATTTCATATAAGGAACTAGTGACAAGTTTTGGAAGACCTAAAAGGGCAAACTCAGGAGACTGTGAGGCCCTCCAGAGGTCAACAAAGACGGGAAGCCATTTTCCCCATTGGAGCCAGAGGGTCAAATGGTGGAGGTTGTGTGACCAGAGCCCAGAATCTACACGCACTCTGAGGGGCGCTGCCTGAGGCAGTTGGAATAGTAGGGCAGCTCTGACTACTCCCAGAGAGGCGTCTTGAAGCAGAGAGGAAGGCAGAGAGAGTGGCCTTCTTTTCTCCCTGCTGTCCAATCTCCTGGAAGGGCCTCCTCCACTGGTCAGTTGACAAGGGAGCTGGGCCATGCACTCCCTGTGATAGGTTAGGGGAAGGGTGTGGAATGGGTCTGAAAGCAAACAGGCAGAAAATAGCACACGTCATACATTTGCGTATTTTTACTTACTTATACATGTGGACGGTGAGACTTCTTCAGGCAGAGACCTCGTCATCCGCATGCATATGTCCACAACACCGAAGATAATGTCTTCACATGGATCTTTGTGAATCAGTTAAAAGAAGAAGGAGGAAGAGAGGAGGAGGAATGTGGTTATGAATGAATAAATGTGATAATGTTTTCAGATAACACACAGAATCTTTCAGTCTGTAGGTGCAACTACCATCTGCTCCCGTTATAAACCTTTAGAACTTCACCGCTGGCTTGCTAACTGTTTTCTCTCCCCTCCCACTCACACGTTACTGTTCTAAATCCCTGTTCCCTTGTTTTATTACTCCTTCCAGGCAAGCAAAACTGGTATTGCATTTATTTCAAACACTTTATATATATTTTTGTTTGATTACAGGGTATTCATTTTAATTACTTTGTATTACTTTGTTACTTATGTAACGGAAATCCTGAGTAAAACAGCTCAAACCACTAAAGGGATCCCGTGGAAGGATGTCAGGTACCTGATGGGATTTTGGAGCTGGGTTATTGCAACGGGAGGTGAGCCATGTTGGGGCCGGCATGGTGCAGAGGGCTCCAGAGGGTTCCCGGCCTCACTGCCCTGACTTTCTTGTGCATCTGCACCTCTGGCCAGTGTGATGCACATGAAGTTGCTTCCTTTCCTGCTCTCACTTCCAGGCATCCAGAGAGATACTCATCTCAGGTTTCTCATACTTGATACCTACCACACATCTCAAGGATCAGTCACTACGAAATTCTCAGACTTTTTCCATTTTTCCCTCCTCTTTCTCCTCAATCCACTCGTTCTGCCTTTTTCCCCTCATTTTTAAAAGAGAAATTGGCCTTGGAAATGTGAGCTCCTTGTGTCTTAGCTCCTCCTGCCCACTGAGTGGCTCAGAGTGGCCAGGCACTCATCCTTGTAACAATTGATGGCTGTGTGGCATGAACCTGGAGCCTCTCATAGACACTGTGTGTAGGGATTCTGGGAGCAGGAACAGTGGTCAGGAAGGAGCCGGGAGCCCTGGGCAGCTGTTTTGACAAGTTCCCATTCTGAACCTAAGTCAGGGACTCCAAGGCAATATGTGTTCTGAGCACAAGTAGTCTCAAAAGATGTAAGGAAAAGGACCTGCAGGCTGCAGGCTTTTAGGGGGCCAAGGTGCACATTAGCATATTAAAGGCTCTGAGAAGTCCTGCAGATTAACCCAGCATATGCCAAGTCTATGCGAGCAAGGGTTACCTTCTCAAAACATTAATTAATATCTCCCCCAAATACATGAGACCCGCTCTGTTAAACCAGGTTGGCTCTAATAGTGGTCCTTCAGGGCTCAGGGCCCAATTTCCTCCCAGAGGCTCCTTGAAACAAGCAAGGACAGTCTTAGGGCCTCCTCCCTGCCTTTGAGGTTTATAATTTTGTCCTGTCTATTTAATCAGGACACTGACTTGCAATTGGGTTTAAGCCCCACAGCAGTGGGGATCTGACCCATTTACCAGCCCTCAGTCTGGTCCCTCACATGCCCCGAGCCAGTTTGTTCCCTTCTAGGAGGCGATCAGAACACTTACGTCAGAAAATAGAAACTCAGTAAGGTCGTAGATGCAAAACATCTAGCAGAGTACTTGGCAAGCAGGAAGCCTTCAAGAAACGGGAGTCTCTTTCCTCTCATTGTCCTAACATCTGGGGAAGGATGAGTTGCCAGAGGAAGAGCCAGTAACATTCTTCCTTTCCCGCTCTCTCTCTCTGTCTCCCTCCCTCTCCCTATACACAATATGTGTACATCATTTAGAACTTCATTTCACTGAATTCAAAATTAACTTCTCCGTCCTTTCGCCTCCTCCTTGTTCCTCCCACCCCTTCTCCTACTTTATTCTTTCCCTCTTGCTGGTTTTCTTCTTCCAGACAGCACCCCATTAAACTGCCAAGTATCTGTGGCCTGAGGAAGAATGTCAGTTCATAGAGGTTGGTCTTCAAGGACGCTCAGCAGGAGTTAGGGTGGGGAATCCGGGGACTCGAGCATGGGGCCGAGTAGACAGGATCTATCGTGTGTTCGGGAGACTTCCGGAACGAGTCTCTAAATGGCACAGAGCCAGGAAGACGGGTCTCTGGATCCCTGTGTTTTCATATTCAGCATCACTAGGATGATCGGGACATACCTGATACCTACCGCACATCTCAAGGATCAGTCACTACGAAATTCTCAGACTTTTTCCATTTTTCCCTCCTCTTTCTCCTCAATCCACTTGTTCTGCCTTTTCCCCCCTCATTTTTAAAAGAGAAATTAGCCTTGGAAATGTGAGCTCATTGTGTCTTAGCTCCTCCTGCCAAGAAGTGTTTCAGAAGATACCTTTACCCACATTACTAAAGTCCCTGCTTCCTTCTTTTTCCTTGTTTTTGTCATATGCAAATTAGTTTTTAAAAATCCACGAAGGGCCCTACTTGGTACAGGGCAACATGATTAGTGCCTTCAGGGTATTTAGATATTAACTTAATACCAGAGAAATAAATGTGAAGAAAACTTCCACTTTTGTAGTGCTTGTATCTGTAGTAAAAGAGGCATTACAGGAAGAGGGTCCCAACAGAAAACTGTTTCTTCCTGCAGAGAATTAACAAATGCGGGTCTTGGTTTCGAAAATCACCTGTAGACATTGTTTCTATTTCCTACTTTTAAGCCATTTCAAAATCACAAACATTTCAGCCATACTCTACATCTCAAGCATTTCTGAGGAGCCCACATTCTATTGGAGACAATGTTACACTTTTAAGAAACGAAATGAGTAGAACACAACAGAGTGTAATAAATGTCCCAAGAGGCCTGGACACTGAGCTCCCCGACTGAGAGACCAGTCCTGCCTCCTCAGATGTCTATTGGGAGTATTTTCAGCAGTCCATGGTGAGGAAAAAGGGCTGAAGCTATTCAGGGCAGGGAAAGAGCAGAAGGGGCCAAGGGGTTACAACAATCCAGCTCACAAACACTCGGTTCCCCAAGTGGACTTTATTTTCCTTCTGTCTGTCCTGGTGGATAGATGCACACATCTCCACCCTCAGGGACACTGGGCTTGGCTGTGGCATTTGCAGGCTGACTCCATACATCCTGTGGGTCTGTAAAAGATTTCAAATCCATTGCATGCTTCTCTGTAGGCTCTAGTCTGCTCATCTCTCTCTGCCATGAAAAAAGCAGATCCCCAGTAAGAGCTGCTCTTTCATCCTGGTTCCTGGATGGCAGCCGACCTATAGCCACCAACATGTAAGAAAGAAATGTGTGCTGTTCCAGCCTTTGAGATTTGGTGTGTGGCGGGGAGGGGATGAGGGGTTGTTTTTAATGCGGGAAAAAACTGAGTACTACAAATCTTCCTTTCTTTATTGTATTTCACAGAAAAATGGGGGTCCTAAAACTTCTGTCCAGTGTTCTGCATTAAGCTTCATAGTAAGAGCTATCCCTTCTATAATTTTTTTTTAATTTAAGATTAAGGCAATTTCTCTGTATCGGTGGATTTGATTTTTCTGGTTTCTATAAGAAGAGACGTGGCCCAACGATTTTTCCTAGAAGAGGCCTGTTCTTTCTCTCATCAGTTCGGCGATGTTTTTATAAGTGTTTGCTGCACAGTTGGAAGACAATAAGTAGAGGCAGCAGAGTTTGGGGGACACGCTCTGGGAAAGAACTGAGTTCTGGGTCTGGTCAGATCAGACACATTTAAAAAATAAGACCCATTTTTCCCCAGGTCGACTCCTCCTTGTGAGACGGTGAAAGTGTTGAATGGCAAATCTTCAAGTGCTTTCCTTTAATAAATTTTTTTGTTTTATTTATAAAATTATTTTAGTTCACCTAAACCCATAAAAAACAGACTGGACCCTAAGATCCAGAGGATCCTTTGTGTCTGGTTCATCATAGCCCTCCAGGGCCTGGAATAGTTCTTGCTGAATAAATGAACGAAGTGCATGTCTGAAACATATATTGAACATTACCGTACGCACACAGAGGACCAAGAAGATGGATCACAGAGTGCAAGGCCACAAATATGAGAAAGATACAATCAGAGGCATGAAGAAGACAGAGATACAGCAAGGACTGACTTCTATAAAGCACAGCGAGCAATGACAAGCATGAGGTGTCATGAAAGCACACACCATAGCCGTCAGCCTCAGCCTCGTGTCAGACAAGGCTTGTCACCTCTCAAAAGGTTTGTCCTCCCCTGGGAGTAGTTTCAGAGTCACATTTGAGAAGCAGTTATTTAGGGATTACAGAGTATCAGTCAGGTGAGGTGTGTCCCCTTAAACACCATATAAAAACGGTTCGAGAAATGTGAGAGGGGCAAGAGGATAATAAAGCCGATGCTTCCAGAAATTGGAAATAATGAAGAAAACAGAACTCCTCAAACAACTGCTCTGGAGACATCCTGAGAGATAGAAATTTAAGACAAAGAAAGTTTTTTTGTTTGTTTGGCTTTTTTTATGCTTGAGTGTGAGGCTTGATCCGCATGTACTAAGTAAGGATTTTCGATAATACTCTATTTACAAACAACACAGGTAGTGCTTTTCGGGAGGGCTGCAGAAGGGTCTCATTCCAGTTAAGAAATTCAGAATAAGACATGGAACTCCTCTTAGTCAGTGGTTTCAAGCACCATTATTTGACCGTTTCTGTATTTAGAACTCATTCAAACTTATATAGCATATTACATTTAATTAATTGAGTGTTTATGCGCTAAAGCATTACTTGCTTGTGACTATAGTGGAATTCCCAGGGTTTATGACGGGAACACTTTAGAAAAGCAGCCTGTGTTTCCCCCAATTTGTATAGCTTCATTCATTATAATTTTTCCTGATGTTTTGCCTACCATATTATTAACTTCCCCAAAGCAATGAAATACCAGCTTGTCTTCTCACGGCAGAGAAATGAGAGGAATAATTATGAACGTGGAAATCCCAGTGAAAACATGCTTCTATTGAAAGAGGCTAGCGGTCCAAGAAGGAGCTCCCTGGATTTATGGAAACCATTAAAAAAAAAAAAGCAAACACACAGCAAAACAGATGCATTTTGTCATCTAGCATCTTGGACACCCCATATCCAGGGAAAAGAAATCTTTTATATACATACATACATATATATATATATATTTTAATATTTATGTACTTATATATTTATTTATATTTATAAATATCTTACACTGGACAACAATTTCTATTTTACTCTAAGTTATAAAATCTGAACAAATCATCAAAGTTTCAAGTGCATACCACACATAAATATTTAATCACTGCAAAGTGTTCTTTTCAAAACGTAAGTGTTTGTAAGCACAGTGTTTGATTTGTAACTGATTCCAGGGGCAGCGCCGAGATGCATTCCTCCCGGTTCCTAAAGACCCTCCAATAATGGGACAAAGACAGTGTAAGGCAGACCTCAGCGCCTGTCAGTGCAGAGATGCAGGGCCATCTGGGAAATCCATCGCAGCCAGGGCTGGGGGTCAGTGGCTATTTTACAAAGAGCAGGACCTGACAGGACCACCACAGGCATGCGTGTTTATTGTCCAGCCAGGTGTTTGGGGGCCATCCAGACCCAACCAGGATCCTGTGAAGAAAGCGGCCGAGGAGAGGTGTGGGGAGGGGGAGAGAACAGTGAGGACCCAGGGCAGGGAGGGGAGCAGGGTGCCGACCGGCTGGGAGGCAGCCTTCCCTCCTGTTCGAGGGAACATCCTGCAAGCTCCATTGTTTGTATTATGACATCCTGCAAGCTCCATTGTTATTTCTCACAACATCACAGCCTGCTTCAGTACCCGGACCATCCTGGTGGCCTCTCATAAAAGGTAAAAAAGAAACCCTCAATTTACATTCTTCCTTCAGAAATGCTCCCTGCCTTCTCACTTGGTGTGGCCCTGTATTCCTGATATTTCACTTTCGTTTACATGGCCCTTCGATCAGTCACCAGTGCCAAATGTGTATTCAGTAAGAGGAAGTTTCAGTTGGAAAATAGTTCCCAATCTCAATTCTTCCTTCCAAAATCTGTGCCTCAGACTTGCTCTACAATTTGGAGTTATTTCTGTGTAAATGCGGGGAAAAGAAGGAAATTTCCAAAGTAAAGATAACTAGCTCGGGGTAGGTCGCTCCAGTGATGAGGCTGGGATAGCTGTATTTCTTAAACAACTTCATTGAGAATGTAGCATTCACCATCAAAACTTTGTAAGTCTCTCAAAGCAAGATTTTGGGATTTCAAGAACCCCTGATTTTCAGTGGTTTATCTTTTAACCCCTACCTTTTATAATCATTTTCATTACAAATAATACCTTTATAGAAATGACCCAAGTTCACCCTTTTACAGCCCTACCTAATCTCTGGGACCAAAGCCAATCCTGATGCTAACACCCATACCAAGCTCATCATCAAAACAATCCGGAGGAGGCAGAGAACAGACCTCGGTAAAACACTGGGACAGGAGAGCCCAAGGAAGAATGGCAATATTCATTGAGAAATAAAGAACCCACTTTTATTCTAAATTAATTATTCTCTGATTTTGAGAAGCCACACACAGTGTAGCCCACATTGCAGAATTTCCAGAAAGAACTTACGATTTTGTAAATTTTGTGTTGAGCGATCAGCTTTGCATACTTAAATGCAAGAGCGTGACTATATGATAAACATTATATTTTGAAGCATGAAATAAGGTTTCTGCAATCAAGTCTTATTATAAGATTAAGAGTTTGAATTGTGATAACTTGCCTGGAAACTTTTGTACAAGAGTCACATATCACAGTGATACGTTGGAGATCACTTGACTTCAGGTCTCTGTTTCTCAGAAAGCAAGGGTCTAGTGAATGCCTTAATGCTCAGAATATCAACAAAGTATCATTGTGTAGGCACCTACAGAATGGTCCCCGGTGATGTCTGCCTCCTAGTAAGTATTCAGGCTCTTGGGTTATCTTTTGTGTGTGCACTGCAGCTACTGACTTGCTCGCTTCTATCTTTGTGTGGCAAAATATGTTATGTTCTAGATTAGAACACAAAAAACTGTATCTTCCACCTTGCTCCTTCCCCTCTCTTGTGACTTGCACTCTCTCTCTCTCTCTCCCTCCATCCCTCCCTCCCTCCCCTTCTTTCTTTGCCTTAGAGCCCTTATTCTGGGGGATGTAAGCTGCTCTGTTGTCAGTAGCCCTATGGATAGAGCCATGTGACAAGGAACTGATGTCTATGGCCAACAGCCACAGAGACCTACAAAGAGACACGTGAGTGAGCTTGGGAGCCGATTCTCTGCTACCCTACCAGGCAAGCCTTGAAATGACAGCAGCCCCAGCCAATCTCTTGGCTGCTGCCTGTGAGAAACACCAAGCCAGGGAGTCTAGCTAAGCTTCACCCAGATTCCCTCACCCACAAAAATCATGAGACAATAAAAGTTCTTTTAAGCTACAGAATTTTGGAATAATTGGTTATGCAACAACACATAAATAACACAATAATACTCTTCCCGACTTTAAAATAGTTCTGCATAAGTCATTGATGATATGCACCCTAAAACTCTAGCCGTTAAAATAAGATCACTGATAAAGAACAGTTCAGAGCCCCAAGCCACAAATCACCTTACCATGGCTCATTGGCAGAATCCTCCCCAAAGTTATATGAAATCAATAAACCTCCCTATTCCTCATGCATCTCTTATCCTCTAACACACTTTTTATAAAATTGACTTCCTTATTATGTTTATCCTTGATTTTCTTTCTGTCCTATTAGAATATAAGCCGCACCAGGGCAAGGATTTCATCTTTTTTCTCTCCGTTCATATATCCCAAGGACTAAAACCAGCATTGAGCTCATAGGAATTGCCCAAAAAATGTCTCTCATGAATGAATGAATTTGACATGGTTCAATGTCAAATTCACAGTCTCCAGCCACAACCCACAAACCATGTTGTTCCCCAGTCACACCTTCCACCTTCCTAAACTCACTGTCTTCCCTAGGCTGTTCATCACACCCAGAATGCCCTGTGTCTTAGGTTGCATTCTCCAAAAATGCACTGTGAGACAAGAATCTGTGTGCGAGTAATTTATTAAGGAAGTGCACCCAAGAGAAACCAGGAAGAGTGGGGGAAGCATAACGGTGAAGGAGAAGCCAGACAAGGGTGTGATTTCAGGCAGAGTCCCAGAGAGGGCACCTTCCACATAATCCCACTGGGGAGTTCTCAAGTATAAATTATGCCTCCAAGTTTGTCCCAACCCCAGGCAAGAGAGTTGAGCTTGCACACTCCCATGCTAATTAGTCATCAATGAAGGGCTGCCCCAGGGATGTAAACTCCCAGGTACTTCCAGCTGTCTGCAAGTGTGCGGAGAGCCAAGGGCAGCCCGCCAAAGAAGAGACACAGGTGCAGGCTTTGGAGGCAAACAAGCACAGAGACTGAGAGAGAAGAGCAAAGAGCCAGTGGGGGAATGCAAGAAAATCCAGGTGGATCTCCAGCGGTGTCTGCGACCCCCACATGTTTCCCAGGTTATTTTACTGAAATCTTACCCATCCTTCAACTAATTCTCTATACCTTAGCACTACCTTAGAACCATACCCACTGCCTCATTCTTTTGTCATTAACTTTCCCTCCCCTCCCCTAGATCATAAAACCCATAAAAGCAGAGGTCGTAGGGGATATGTGTTTGTGCCTCCCACTCTGTGTTGTAAAGAGTCTCAATGCCACTGAATAGCTCTAGATTCCATGGCAGTGCACACAGCAGGCATGGAGATAGCATGTGCAGAACAAGTGTGAGACATGTGGTATAGGCTACAGCGTGCCTTCCTGTCTGTTATTCCATGTACCCCTCACAGGATACACAGAGGTACACAGAATAAGGACAACTACCCCATTTTTCAGAAAGAAAGGCTTAGTGATAAAGATTTCCTAATGTCTTGTCCACTAAATAGGCATTGAGTGATGCCTCAGAGCTAAATCTGATTCCAAGTCCAGTTTGCCTTCCCCTCTACTGATTAAGTGGGGAAGTAATCAAAAAATGTTGGATCTTATTTAAGTGAATCACAGAAAATAAAATGGCATGCAAATGTTCGGCTTGAATTAATATAGATTGAGATCATTTAAATTAAACTGAATTTTAAGGTGTCTTTTACTTCTTGATTTGCTGTATTTTGTCTAAAACTGAGGGTGCAAGCAGAAGAGGGGAGGAAGGTTGAGGGCAGGCTTGGTGACTCTAAATTTCTGGCTGTAATTCATTAATATATGTCAAGTAACCTACACACAGGTCAGACCTCCAGAACTCTGCATTGTAAACTTGTCTGCAAGCATGGGAGCCTGCTACTGCCTGGGCAGGTAGTGTTCTGTTTGCCCAGACTCTTCACTCAACTCCTTCCACCCCCAGCAAATGGACCGCTGTCCTCACTTCTCCATCCTTAGACGTCGTGGAGGCAAGCCCTCACACAATCTAGTTCACACTAAGCTGGCAAGGACTGATAGGTAGGGACTCTGACACACAGCTGCACAGACTGACCCAACACCCCCGGCCCAGGACATACCCAACAGGGACCTACTGCAAACACTGGTGTTCTTTGCCTTAGTGCCTGGCCCAAGCATGACAGACTGGAAGAGCAAGTGTCCATGGCCCCCAGGGAATAGCTGTCAACCGATGACACCTGGAGTGACAACTTCCCTAACTTTTTTGTCATTCTAATGGGTCAACTGTGACATATATTGGCCATTTCCTCCCAGAATTCCCCCAAAGGGCTGGAGCCTCAGCTGCCCATAGCAGTCGCCTGTTCAGTAGCTTGCCTTCTCTTGGTTTCCTTGACTTCTCTGTGTCCTCCACACTCCCACACCAATGCTTCCCAGAATTATCTCCAAAATAAACTGCTGGCCCTCAAATCCTTGTCTCTGGGACTGCTTCTAGGAGAAGCCAAGCCTGGGTTGTGTTGCTCCATTCAAGGATATTCATACTTTTAACGTAGATAGCTGGACTGACAACCCAAAGGGATGAATCAGTAATGAGGGAATCTTAATAAATAGGATAGTCACGTGGGGGAATAAATCTCAACAAAGAGCCTCCCTAGCAGCACCGTTGGGGTGACCACATCATTTGTCTGCACAATAGGCAGGCTGGCGTGGTGGACAAAACCGTGGACTGGATGTTGGAAATGTGGATTCTAATATTGTCACTGCCACTGGCTCACTCCTCATCCTTGTCATCCTCTCTGATCTCTCTGATCTTTAGTTTTTCTCTTCTGGAAATTTACAGGACTGGATTATTTGATCCTAGGGCCCTTTTGGGCTCCTAATCCCCATGAATCCATGGAAGAGGATGAAGTGCATGGCACCTCTTTAAAGGTATGTTCCACCAGTAATTAATAAACAAGCAAACTTTTCACACAGCCCCGGCTGTAGGAGGGACTGTTTAATTAGGCACACGAGACGTTCCAATCTGTCTAGACAGGCTTCTCTTTTTCCCCTGGACGTCGTCAACCATGCTTGCTCTGACACTGTGACAAGGTGTCCTTTGGCTACAGACGGCAATTTTGTTGGGTGATAATTCTAATGCCATAGAGTCAGCTGTGGAACTTTCTTTAGTTTTAATGCTGTTTGTTTTTCCAAGTGGAACTGACTAGAGAGAGTTACCCAAGAAAGAGCCAGGAGAGGCAGCTCCTCCAACAGGAGTCACCAAAAAGTTGTTTCTGGTGTAGCCCCTCTGCCTATCTTTGTCAGTGGGCTTTTTAGTTATTGCCCCTCTCCACATTCCTGCCCTTGGGGAATAAAAGGTCCAAACATTGAAAAGGGAATTCCCAAGTCATTCAGTTGACACCCTCCACCCCTCCCAAGATCTCTGACAAAGTCTTAAGAGCAGAAAAAGAGATACCTTGACACCCAGATTTCTCAACACTCAAACTTGAGTCTCTTGATGACTCTGGCAAATAGACTGTAAAATCCTTGATCTTCCAAGGGCTGAGACCTTAACATTTGTGTGGATAATATTGACAGAGCTCATCTGGTATGAGGACTGGAGAAGAAATGCATGAAATCCCTGTCAGTAGCTAAAGAAAATTTTCAAGGTGCAGCCAGTTGATTAGACAAACACAACTCACCAGACATAATCAAAAACATTGAATCTTTGTCTCTTACGGTCTTGTTCAAATTTATTCAGAGGAGGAAGATGAAAAATTGTCAGGAACCATATTTTTCATTTAATTCCTGTAGTTCTACAACCATATTAAGTCACAAAACACAATCTCAATTCAGTTACTGGAAGTGTCTGCCGAAGTTACTCGTCACATTTTCAATCTTCCTTCAAGGCTAGACTCCTCCCATCCCACCGTCACCTCAGGCTAGGTGGCTATGTTTGGCCTCTGTTCTCTTTCTCTTCCATTTCCTCCCCCACTCACTAGCTGCTGCTCCACACCTCATAAAAGTCAAAGAGGATGGGCTGCCAAGGAGAAGAGGAGGAGAAAAGGCAGTCTCTGCTAGAGTGAATGGCTTCATGCTCTCTGGACCTGGCAATTGGACAGCAGTAGCTCTTTCCTTGTAGATGCTTTGAAAGTTGTTTGGAAGCTTCTCTGCTGGCCCCTCCAACTACGACTCCTCTGATGTGGGCAATGCCTTGCCTTCACCTGGCTGCTTCCCCCACCCTCGATTCCTCAAAGATGAGGTCCACATCCATTGTGCCATGTAAGTCCAAAAGCACTCCCAGGCAGTCCACTTGGGCAGGACTTGAAATGGCTCCAGGCTGGCTCTGTGACCATCTGCTCCATGAAACATGCTCCTGTACTTCCTCCTCTGGTTACTTGACAGGCACTGTAGTCTACTCTCTCTGGTCCATCACAGGTTGCTCTAGCTTTTCTGAGGTGATAGTATGTCTGGGTCCTTGGTGTCCACCAACTGCAGGGAACATAACTAAAGCTTTATGAGTGCTCCCATTGTAACAAGCTCTCTAAGCATGAGAAAGACCCAGCACCCTCACCCCTTCACTTGTGACCAGGATAGGATTGGAATTGACACATAAGAGAAACTCTTTACAAAGAAAAGCCCCCACCGTTCTTCCTCTCCATTTTCTTGCACACTTTATATTCTCAAAGCAGATGACAGGCTACAAGAATCATGGAATTGGATCCTGATCATCCCCTTAGAAGATTCCCCCAGGGCAGTCTGCCTCACATTATCTGAAATCTCCCATATCGATTACATGCTTGTGCTTAATTCAGAACTCGGGTCTTAAAATTCTACTTCCAAATAATACCAATGATAGATTATTTTCACTAATTGCTTTAGAGAATAGGTAAAATTTTTTAGAACTGTGCCTGCAACATAGAAGCCACTTAATAAATATTTATGAAGGGAATTTATTAATAAGACATTTTGCATCTATGTATTTATTTAAGAAACACTTTGGGCTCTCTCGTTTGCAGCTACTTTCCATATTCTTGGAACGGAGTTTATCACATAGTAGGTACGAAGTACCTATTTCTTTAATGAATTAATGAAGTGTTTTGGAAATCTTGCCGAACACATATAGAGTTCCCTCTTGAATTTGACAAGCATTTGTTGAGCGTTTGCTGAGAACCTAGTGGCAGTCAGCACTTCTTTTCAGTGTTCCCATAATGTCCTGCCCCACCCTCTCAAGGTGTTTATTAAACTGTATTTCAGTAGCAATTTTTCTTGTCTGCACTCCCACTTGAAAAGAATGGGTACCATTTTCTTCTCCAAGTGCCTAGCTTAGTCAAGGGCAGGAGGAAGGAAAGCAGAATGGATTGAATGAATGTGTATTTCCTGTGTCATACCATGTTGGAAGAGGGAAGAGGGGAACATAAGTTATGATTTCTCACATAGTTATCCATATAAAGGGGTAGTCTGGAATATAAAAAAATTATACCAGATAATCATGACAGAGTAACTGTTACAGGACTACCCTCTGATCCTCAACTTTGAAAACAGTATGAAACACATGAAATAATTCAGACATTGGACAACAGGCAGTGAAGCGCTGTGCTGCCTGAGATGGATGAAGGACATACAAGGAGTGGCCCATGTTTGCACAGCTTCCTTGCTGGAAGAATATTCTGGTTTGCAATGCAGAGAGGTGAAGCCCGAGGAGATCATGGTCTTGCTGAGCTGAGCAGGCAAAGATGGAAAAGACAAATAAAGTCATTGGAATGCTGGAAGCACAATGCCACCGAGGAGGACACTGTGCTGGGAAGGAGATCCAGAAACATTCTGAGGGATCTCTTGAGTCTGAGGTAATTAGTAAGCTGTATATATACCATAGGGCAATTTTGTGAGGTTTGGTATATTAGTTTCCTAGGGCTGCTGTCATTTAGTACCTTGGACCGTGTGTCTTAAACAACAGAAAATCTGTCTCAGAGTTTGGGAGGCTGTGAGACCAAGATCAAGGGTTGGTTCCTTCCAAGGGCTATAAAAGGAAAGGATCTGTTCCATGCCTCTTCCTTGGCTTCTGATGGTTGCTGGCATTCTTTGGCATTCCTTCTCTTGGAAACCTGTCACCCTGATTTCTGCCTTCATGGTCACTTGTCATGCTCCCTGTGCATGTCTGTGTCCAAATTTCTCCTTTCTATAAGGACACTAGTCATGTTGGATTGGGATTCCACCCTATTCCAGTGTGACCTCATCTTAAGTTAGCTAATTATATCTGCAATGATCCTGCTTCCAAATAAGGTCACATTATGTGGTACTGAGGGTTAGCAGTTCAACATAGGAATGGGGCAGGGGCAGGAAATGACACATTTCAACCCATAACACCTGGCAAAAAATATGATCAGGGATTTATGAGCAGAACAGGTTTCAGGAACAGAAAAGACTGAGGCATGTGAGAGCTCCAGCCAGACTAAGTGGAGAGAACTTGATAAACCAGCCAGGCCTTCAGCTGAGATACTGGAAAGGTCATGCATGAGGACAGGGTGCTCCCCTAACAATAAAGCAAGCTCCCCTCACTCACTCTAACAAAGCTTTAAAAAGTCCTCAAAACAGTTCAGGCAGATCCACAAGTACATTAACTGGCTACCAGACCAAAAGTCAGCAATGCTAAAGAAACACAAAATCCAAGCATTCAACTCTGTAGAATTTACAATCTCTAGTATAAAGGAAAGTGTTGCTAGAAATGCCGAGGAGTAGGAAAATGTGACCTACAATCAGGAGAAAGACAAGTCAGTAGAAGTAGACATGTCTACATCTATTTAGCAGGTTTGCATTTAACAGATAAGGACTTTAAAATAATTATTATAAAATATGTTCAAAATATTTAAGGAAAACATGATGTGGCAAAACATAGAAAAGAGAACGTAAGTGAAACCAGATATGGTTTCACTTATTTGTGGAACATCAGGAACAGCGTGGAGGACACTAGGAGAAGGAAGGGAAAAATGAAGGGGGGGGAATCGGAGGGAGAGATGAACCATGAGAGACTATGGACTCTGGGAAACAAACAGGTTTTAGAGGGGAGGGGGGTGGGGGATGGGTTAGCCTGGTGATAGGTATTAAGGAGGGCAGGTACTGCATGGAGCACTGGGTGTTATACAAAAACAATGGATTGTGGATCATCATATCAAAAACTAATGATATATTGTAAGGTGACTAACATAACATAATAAAATAAAATAAAAAAAGAAAAGAGGACATAAGATAAATGGAAATTGAAAAAAAAAACCTAAATAAAAACACTAAACCTGAAAACAAAATTATAATATCTGAAGTAAAAAATTCAATAGAGTGGTTTAATGACAAATTAGACACTTCTGGAGAACAAATAGTCTTAGAGAACTGGCAATAGAAACAATTCAAATGGAAGCAAAGCACAAAAAAGGAAAAGCCTGAAAAAATTAGCAGAGCCTTGGTGACACAAGGACAAGTGCTCAAAGAGGTGTGTCATGGGAGCCCCCAAGAAAGGAGGTCAGAGAAAGTTGGCCAAAAAATTTGGCCCCCAGAAATGAAAACATTTGGGCCAACAGACACATGAAAAAATGTTCCACATCACTTGGTATCAGGGAAATTCAAATCAAAACCACAATGAGATACCACCTCACACCAGTCATAATGGCTAAAATTAACAAGACAGGAAACAACAAATGTTGGCGAGGATGTAGAGAAAGGGGAGCCCTCTTACACTGTTGGTGGGAATGCAAACTGGTGCAGTCACTCTGGAAAGCAGTATGGAGATTCCTTAAGAAGTTAAAGGAACTGGTACCCTAGGAAAGGAAAAGGTACCCTAGGACCCAGCAATTGCACTACTAGGTATTTACCGCAAAAATACAAATGTAGTGATCTGGAGGGACACCTGCACCCCAATGTTTATAGCAGCAATGTCCACAATAGCCAAGCTGTGGAAAAAGCCAAAATGTCCTTCAACAGATGAATGGATAAAGAAGATGTGGTGTATATATACAATGGAATACTACTTAGCCATCAGAAAGGATAAATACCATTTACATTGATGCGGATGTAACTGGAAGGTATTATGCTGAGTGAAATAAGTCAATCAGAGAAAGATAATTTCATATGGTTTCACTCATATGTGGAATATAAGAAACGGCACAGAGGGTCATGGGCGAAGGGAGGGAAAACTGAATGGGAAGTTATCAGAGAGGGAGAAAAACCATGAGAGACTCTTAATTCTAGGAAACAAACTGAGGGTTGCTAGAGGAGAGATGGGTGGGGGATGGGGTAACTGGCTGATGGGTATTAAGGAGGGCATGTGATGTGATGAGCACTGGGTCTTATACACAACTGATAAGTTATTGAACACTACATCTGAAACTAATGATGTACTATATGTTGGCTAATTGAATTTTTTAAAAATGAAGATATTTGGTCACACATTTTCCAAATTTGATGAAAAAATCAAGACTATTATCAGCAAAGAAGAATAAATACATCTAGGAATATCGTAATAAAATTGCCAAAAAAAAAAAAAAAAGAACATCCTAAAAGAAAGGGGATGCATTATCTGCAAGGCAAGAGTAAGCATGGCTGCTGGGCTCTCATCAGAAAGAGTGTTAACCAGAAGGTAATAAAACATGTTTGAATTGCTTAACATTTTTAAAAAAATTAGAGTTCTATATCCAGCACAAATACACTTCAGAAATAAAGGTGATATAGGGGTGCCTGTGTGGTGCAGTCAGTTAAGCATCTGACTCTTGGTTTCAGTCAAAGAATTACAGTTGGCAAAATTAGAAAATATTTTCAATGGAATCATAATTAAGACACATCTAAACATGCATTGGGAGGCAACTAAAGCACTGCTTAGAGGAAATTTTATAGTTCTATCTACTTATATTAGAAAAGAATAAATGCTTAAAGTCAAGGATCTAAGCTTCCATCACAGAAGCCAGAAAAAGGAGAAATTAAGCCTAAAGTCAGTAGAAGGAAGAAATAATGTAAAATAATACAAACAAATAAAATAGAAAATAAAGAAGTGTAGAGGAAATCAATAAAATTAAATGTTGGTTCTTTGAAAAGTTCAAGAATATTGATAAGTTTCTACTTTGACTAAATTAAAAAAAAACAGACAAAAAAACAGAAATTTTTAGTATCAGGAATGAAAGAGGGAATATCACCATAGGTTTTACAGACCTAAGAAGGAATAGAAAATCTAAGTAGTCTTATATTTATTAATAAAATCAAATTAATATTTAGAAAGCATACCATGAAGGGGCTCCTGGGTGGCTCAGTTGGTTGAGCATCTGACTTGATTTGGCTCCGGTCATGATCTCAGGGTTGTGAAATCAAGCCTCTCATCAGGCTCTGCATTAAGCACGGAGTCTGCTTTTCCCTCTCCCTCTGCTCCTCCCCCAGCTTGCAAGTACTTTCTCTCTCTCTCTCAAATAGATGAAGTATTTTTTAAAAAATAAATTAAAAAAAAATAAAAAGCATACTATGAAGAAAGCTCTGAGCCAAATGGAGACACTAGTGAAGTCTATCAAATAAGTAAAAACTCACAGTCTTGAACACTTATTTTATGAGCACAGTATAACCATGATCCCAACATCATTCAAAAACATTAAAAGAGAACTAATGATCAGCATTACACATGAATATAATAGAAAAAAATATTTTTAAAATATTAGCAATTTAAATTCTGCAATATATTAAAAGAGGGAATGCATCACGATTCAGAGGGGTTCATCTGAGAAATGCAATGTTGACATAACACCCACAAATCAATCAATGTAAAACTTTTCCCCTAAAGATGGAACAAGCAAGTTGTATACTCTTACTTTTTCAGTCAGTTAAGGTTTGAAAAAATACAGAGCAATTCAATGTAAGAAAGTTTTTCAATCAATTTTGCCAAAATAACTAGATATGAAGGGAAAGAAGGTATAAACTCTTACCTCACACGGCACACAAAAAAATAACTCAAAATAGATTATAGACCTAAGGTAAAATGCAAACTATTAAGTATTGAAGGTCATCTTCATGGCCTTGGTATAGGTAAAGATTTTCAGAACCATGAAAGTACTATTAAAGAAAAAAAAATTGATCAACTGCATTTTATCAAAATTGGTCTTCTAGTCATCAAAAAACACCACTAAGAAAATGGCTGGACAGGCCACACAATGGGAGAAAATATTTGCAGTATAAATCAAACAAAGGACTGTATCCATAATCTATAAGCACTTACAATTCAAAAATTAAAAGTCAAGAAATCTATATAGAAATGGTAGAGATGGGCAGAAAGCAAAATACTTGAACAGACATCTCATGAGAGAAGATAGATGAATAGCCAAAAAGCACAGGACAAAGTGTTCAACATCTTTAGTCAGCAGGAAAATGCAAGTTAAAACCACATGGAGATATTACTACCCATCCACTAAAATGATTAAAATTCAACATTGTAAATACCAAGTGGCAGTAAGGATAAGAAGCAACTGGAACTCTCATGCATTGGTGGTGAGAGTATAAAATGGTACAACCATTTTGGAAAATGGTTCGGCAATTTTTTTTAATAAAATAAAACTTCTACTCTCTGGTCCATGAATTCCACTTCTTTGTATTTATCTGAGAGAAATGAAAACATGTTTTATGTCCACAAAAGTACTGGTCCAAGAATGTTCAGAGCTCTTTATTCATGAGTCAAAATCTGAAAAGAGAAACACAAGTGTCCCATCAGAAACATAAATGAACAAATGCCAGGATATCCATTGAATAAACAAGTTTCAAATACATTTATATCATGGAATATGACCAATAAAATCATAAACTATTGATACATTCAACAATATGGAATGAATCTCAAAACATTGTGCTAGGTGAAATAAAAACAAGCAAGGTTACATACTGTATGATTCCATTTATATGACATACTTAGGCAAAGCTAAACCAACAGTGAAAGAAACCAGAACAGTGGCTGGTTTGGAGGAGAAGGATGTGCAGGAATTGGCTAGAAGGGGGCATGAGGGAATTTCCTGAGCCAATGGAAAAGTTCCATATCTGAGAGGGGTGTGGTTTATAGAGTTTGTCAAAACTAATTAAACTGTACAGTCAAGATCTTTATATTTCTTTGAATATAAGCTATATCTCAAAAAATTATAACATTTTACTAATAAAAATAATGTGCCAGAGTGAATATAAGTGGTTATAATAGAAATGATTGACAGGAATCACAGTGGCACCAAAATGGAAGTGGTCAAACTTGGTTGGGAGAGGTGGAGGGTCTGAAGAGAAGAATGAGATCTGGGACTGTATATGACATGGACATAGGACAAAACCCAAGTGGAGGGTGGTTATTTGGAGGCCAGGAATTTCCTGGCATGATTCATCTTAGTAATTCATGAGAGACAGTATAGCTAGTAGTTAAGAGCTTACAGTCTGAAGCCAGCCTGCCTAGGTTTATGTTTTAGCTCTACCACTTACTAGCTCTGAGACTTTGGACAAGTTCCCTAACATCTCTGTGTATTTTTCTTATTTGTAAAATAGGAAAAATATTACTTAACTCAAATTGTTATTGTGAGGATAATATGTTTTAACAAATGTAAAACACTTAGAAAGAAAAAATCTGGTGCATACTTAGCACTCGCTAAATACTAATTGTCATCATTATTAGGTTTTTCCGAAGAAAAAGAATTTTGACAATGGGTCCTAGGGAGAGAGGGGGTGGTAGGGGTTAAAAACAATGGAGAAGATAGGAGGTTGTTGAAATATTGTGATTAGTAAAAAATATATATTTGGTTATTCAGATGACCAAATACATATTTCTCTATCTCATATATTCTCATATATATTTGGTCTTCATCCACATTTCCTGGCTCCTGGGTCTCAAAAACCCTAGGAGTTTCCTAAGTGATGAGAGCAGTAAAGGGGCCTTTTGTTATGTTAAGGAGGTGACTTTGGGACCCCACCTAAGAAGGAGGGCTAGTTGCCAGGGGAACCAACCTTGGAATTACAAAGTTGGAACTTTCAGTCAAGGGACTTTTTGGGACGGGGTAGGGGCTGGACGTTGACTCAGTCTCCAATGGTCAATAATTGAATCAATCACGAGAAAAAGAAGCATAATGAAGCAGAAAAAGCATGGGCATCAGGGTCAGACAGTCCCAAATTTTGTGTGACATTTATTATCTATGGCATGTCAGCAAATTACCCAACTTCTCTGAGCTTTGTTGTTGCTGTTGTTTTTAATCTGTGAAAATAATATCACACATGTATAATGTTTGTTAAGTGCGGTGTCATAAACTATATTCTGTATTGCCAGTTCTAATTAACTAAGCCTCATGACACGCTGTAAGGTAGGTACTGCTATTACCTCCATTTTGCACCTTAAGAAACTCGCTCCCAGAATTGCATCATTTGCCTACAGTCACAAAACTAGCGAACGGTGGAGCTCAGATACAAACCAGATAGAATACAGATTTGAGCCTTAGCACATATTGGGTTGTAGTGAGGGCCGCATCAGGTCGTGTAAGCAACAGGTGGGACACATGGTGGGTGACTAATGCTCAGATGGGATAGAGAAAGGAGGCTTCTTTGCCATGCCTGATCTTCACATAAAAGGAGACTCATCAACATAATGTTCTCAGTCCCACTGCCCCTCACTCACTACACACTAGTGGAAGAGGAAAGACATATCCAATGGGTGAGTTTTAAGAAAATAAAGAAAGTCATGCTTGTTCCTTCTTCTCTCCTTCCTCTTGGGAGCATATGTATCTCTCCTTGCACAAAGGGTACGTTTGTCCTTAGTTGTCTGATACCCCAAGTCTCAGGATCCAACATCACCTATGACTTAGGCAGTCTATCTGGCTGTCTCACTAAACTCTGTGCTCTCTAATCTTTCCACTATCAGTCAAGAGGTAGTATTTTGACCCTATTTGCCTTACTCTTTGATCCTGTATATCATTGCAGACAGTGAAGCCAGAGCAGAGGTGGAAGGGAGGTAAGTATTCATTGCTTCTCCACAACTCTTGAACCTCCATACGCCTTCCCAGCTTCTATGTATCTGTAATGAGCTATAAGATTTCTTCTGGACTGAACACCTCAGTCCAAACGTTTTTAGACATCTAGAAGCTAAGATATGGCTTCTAAGTAAACAAAGGAAATTTATTTGAAGTTAACTTGTTTGAAGGCAACATCTTGCTGTTCTTCTGAGTGATTTCTTTCAAACTGTCTTACCCAGTTAACTACAACATTCCTCCATGAATCAGCTAAGCCAGGATGGCCCTTGCCTGGCCTGCTCTAGCCAACATACACACTCCATTCCAGAGAGAGGAAACTGTCCAAGGCACTGTGAGTTTGGAGGAGTTGGTACCAAGATGAGTCAAGCTGAGAGTTTAAAACAGACTCAGCCTCACAGGGCCTTCCTGAGCTCACACCATTCAAACCTGAAAGAGGCCGTTTCTCATTAATATTGCCAGCTGAGAGTCTCACACTAATTATTACACTCCGTCCTTCCCACCCTGAGAAATATCCAGTCATTGGACTGGAAATAAAGACTCCAGCTCCCTCAGTTGAGCTGCTGATGTTTGATGTGCTCTCCAATCTCATTCTTCTTGCTCTGCCAAAGTGAGTGAAATGTTTCCACCACTGTCCCTGAGGCCATTCTAGCACACGGCGTGCGTCAGATTGACATATATATACACCTAGTTTAATGGAGCTAAATTTGGAAATGAAAAAAGTACTGCAGTGCAACCAGATGAATTCTCTTCATAGAAAACTTAGGACTTAGGGCGCCTGAGTGGCTCAGTTGTTAAGCGGCTGCCTTCGGCTCAGGCCATGATCCCAGGGTTCTGGGATCAAGCCCTGCATTGGGCTCCCTGCTCAGGAGGAAGCCTGCTTCTCCCTCTCCCACTCCCTCTGCTTGTGTTCCCTCTCTCGCTGTGTCTCTCTCAGTCAAATAAATAAATAAAATATTTTAAAAAAAAGAAAGCTTAGGACTAGGAAAATGTATTTTATCCTTGCTCCACATGGTCCCTGGATCTAACTTCACTTGTTCATTTGCTCCAGAAATACTTACTGTGTGACAAGGAGGGTAGTTAGTATCAAGAATACAAAATCCAGAGGCACCTGGCTGGTTCAGTTAAGCATCCAACTCTTGATTTCGGCTCAGGTCGTGATCTCACGATTGTGAGATAAAGCCCCGGGCAGGGCTCGCACTCAGCGGGGAGTCTGCTTGAGATTCTCTCTCTCCCTCTCATTCTGCCCATCCCCCTACTCATACAAACACACGTGTGAGCATGCTCTCTCTCTCTCTCTCTCATAAATAAATAAATCTTTTAAAAAAGAATACAAAAGAGCTTATAGTATACAAGCTGATTCACAAACAAGTGAATCAATGACAAACAAGCATAATCATATGTGATAAAGGATAATATTTAGAGCATTGAATGTGTACATGATGGAAAAAAAAGGCAGCAGAGTGTGATAAAAATGGAAAGGCTGCATCTAATCCTGACCTCCAGCTAAGGAAATGGTTTTCTGGTGAGAGGACCTCTGAATTAGACATTAAGAACGCCCAAGGGTTGACCTGTCAGAGAAAGAAAAAAGGTAGTTCCTGTTTGAAACAAGAACATGTGCAAGGCACGGAGGCATTAAATTGCAAGGCATTAAATTACATTTGAGGAACTATAGGCACATTTCATGACTCAAGAGAACTGTACGCACATAGCTTATCCATTTGGCATTATTTAACATTCAAAGTCCTACAAAAAATAGTTTGGAAAGATACAGAAGAGAAGTTTTAGCGATCGATATTGAAAAGAGATGACCTGGGGACAAATGATTACCATTCATCAAAGAATACTTACCGAAACAACAGAGAGAAAAAAATGAAAGCAAGACTACCACTCAGAACACTACATCAAAAATTAATGATAGAGGGAGGAGGAAAGATGGCGGAGGAGTAGGGGACCCTATTTCAACTAGTCCCCGGAATTGAGCTGGATATCTACCAGTCCACTCTGAGCACCCACGAAACCAGCCTGAGATGTAAGATCTGGATCTCTACAAACAGAATATCACAGGCGATTGGTTTTGAGGTACGAAGTGGGGAGCCCTGATTCTGTGGGCAGATTTCAGAGGATAAATGGCAGGGGGAGGGTGCCTGGCCCTGGGGATCCTACCCCGCCCGTGAGCAACAGCCTCGCGCGCTGGGGACGGGGCACAGCCTCGCAGGCCGGTAGCCGGGAAAGGACTTTAGGACAGCCCCCGGGGCGGAAACCCGGAGCAGCGGGGTCGTGCGTGTGAACTGGGAGTGGCTGGAGGTTTTAGAAGCACAAAGGGCAGAGACGTGCTCCGACCTGGAGAGAGTACTGGAAGCGCCGCAGAGGGGCGCACAACCCAGGACGCTGCAGTTTATAGCAGCACAGACAGAAACGGAGACAGTGTGGCCTGGAGAGCTCACTGTAGAACAGACTGCGGTCTCTCTGCTCTGAGGCAGAGGGTTGGAAATGGTTTCTTCTACTCTGACTCGCAGAAGAGTCCTGGAAAGCCGCCAGGGAAAGCCACCAGAGAACAAAAGCCCCAAAAACTGATTCCCGCTGAGCCCATCCCCCGCCACAGGGGGGCAGGGCAACTCCGCCCAAACAGGGTTGCCTGAGTAACAGCGCGGCAGGCCCCTCCCCCAGAAGACAGGCTGGGAAAACAAGAGGCCAGCAACCCTAAATCCCAAGAAAACAGGTGCATCTTGCTTGTGTTCTTGTCAA
Source organism: Zalophus californianus (assembly GCF_009762305.2). Taxonomy (NCBI): domain Eukaryota; kingdom Metazoa; phylum Chordata; class Mammalia; order Carnivora; family Otariidae; genus Zalophus; species Zalophus californianus. Next base: position 9,431,604 of record NC_045596.1, read on the forward strand.
TAATCTGGACTCTATACATTCCCTCAAACACCTATCAATAGAATTACTAAGAGGAGGAACCCCCAAAATCAAAAAGACTCAGAGATCATGACTTATGCTGCAGATTTACAAATGGATGCAGATATAAACAAGATGTCAGAGATGGAATTCAGGCTAGCAACTGTGAAGACAATGGCTAGAATGGAGAAATCAATTAATGGCAACATAGAGTCTCTAAGGGCAGAAATGAAAGTTGAATTGGCAGAACTTAAAAATGGTATCAATGAAAAGGGCGGAGCAAGATGGCAGAGGAGTAGACCTGAATTTCGTCTGGTCTCAGGAATTCAGCTGAATAGGGATCAAACCATTCTGAACACCTACGAACTCAACAGGAGATCAAAGAAAAGAATAGCAACAACTCTGAACAGAAAAGCGACCACTTTCTGGAAGGTAGGACGTGTGGAGAAGTGAATCCGAGGCGATATTTGGGAGGATAGACGGCGGGGGAGGGGGCCTCCGTCGGCTGCTTCTGGCAAGTGCTAGAGCCGCAGAGCACAAGATCGGAACTTTTAGAAGCCGGCTCTGCTGAGGGACGTCACTCCAGTGGCTAAGCTGGGGGTGGAACCCTCGTGGGACAGTGTGGTCTCAGGACCCTCGGGGTCACAGAAAGACCGGGGGTGCCTGAGTGCAGCAGAGCTCCCAGGTATAGGGGCAGGGAAGCCAGATGCAGAGACGGAGCCGAGGGGCGGGCTCTCACCTCGGGGTTGCCATAAACTGTGATCCGCGGCCCACTCGGGCCACTGCTCCTCCAGCAGGGACCCAACAAGCGGCAGAGCTGGGGAGACTCCCCTTCCTCCCTCGGGAGGAGCGGCGCAGGAGCGCACCGCAGGGATCTGCTGGGTTTGGAGACTCCACACGGGGTTGGGTGCCAGAGATAGAAACGCTCGGTCACAGGCCGGGTGAGCCCGGAGTGCGGCCGGAGACCGGGGACACGGGAGTGACTGCTTTTCTCTGGGGGTGCACTGAGGAGCGGGGCCCCGAGTTCTCAGCTTCTCTGGGTCGGAGATTGGGAGGCCGCCATTTTCACTCTCGTCCTCCAAAGCTGTGCCGAGAGCTTGCAGGGAACAAAAGCTCCTGAGAGCAAACCCGAGCAGATTGCTGAGCCCGGACCGACAAGGGCGGGGCAATTCCGCCTCCGGCAAAGACATTGGGAACCACGGCAACGGGCCCCTCCCCAAGAAGATCAGCATGAACAGCCCGCAAGCCAAGACCAAGTTTTACTGATGGAGGAGAACGGAAGAACTTCAGCGCTAGGGGAATACTGCACATAGAATTCATGATGTTTTTACCATGATTCATTAGTTTTTCAAAGTTAATTTTTTTAACTGTGGTTTTTTTTGAATTTTTCTTTTTCCCTTCTTTAACCAACATCTTATCAATCCTTTTTTAAAAAAACATTTTTTACTTTTCATTTTTAGAGTCATTCTATCCCTTCATAGTAGTTACCCTTATTTTTGGCATATATATATAAGTTGTTCTCTCTTTAAAATTTTGAGATACAGTTTCTTCTAACAGATCAAAATATAACCAAAATCACTAGTATATGACTTTGTTCTAGTCTCCTGCCTGATCACATTCTCTCCCTTTTTCTCTCTCTTTTTTTTAAATCTTCTTCTTTCTTTTTTCAAACAACTTCTTATCAATTCCTTTTATAAAAGCTTTTATAATTTTCATCTTTACAGTCATCTTCCATCCCTTCATTGTATCAACCCTTATTTTGTATATATATGTCTTTCTTCCTTTAAAATTTTAGGAGTCACTTTCTTCTAACAGACCAAAATATGCCCAAAATCTAGTGTGTGGCACTGATCTATGCACTAGCCTGATCATATTTGATCATATTCTGTTTTTCTTATTTGTTTGTTTTTGTTTGTTTTTATCTTTTTCTTTTTTTTCTCTTTCTTTCCCTTTCTGTTCCCATGGTTTCAGGTCTTTTCTGATTTGTATAGAGTATATTTGCTGGGGATATTGTTAACCTGTTAGCGTTTTGTTCTCTCATTCATCTATTCTCCTCTGGACAGAATGACAAGGCGAAAGAAATCACCTCAACAAAAAGAACAAGAGGTAGTATGGTCTGCCAGGGACCTACTTAGTACGGACATTAGTGCGATGTTGGATCTAAGAGTTCAGAATCATGACTTTAAAGATACTAGCTGGGCTTCAAAAAAGCATGGAAGTTATTAGAGAAACGCTTTCTGGAGAAATAAAAGAACTAAAATCTAACCAAGTCGAAATCAAAAAGGCTATTAATGAGGTGCAATCAAAAATGGGGGCACTAACTGCTAGGATAAATGAGGCAGAAGAGAGAATCAGCGATATAGAAGACCAAATGATGGAAAATAAAGAGGGTGAGAAAAAGAGAGATAAACAACTACAGGATCACGAGGGCAGAATTTGAGAGAGGGGGTGGAAAACCATTTACCATGCTAATGGACACCAAAAGAAAGCTGGGGTGGCAATCCTTATATCAGACAAATTAGATTTTAAAACAAAGACTGTAATAAGACATGAAGAAGGACACTATATCCTACTTAGAGGGTCTATCCAACAAGAAGATCTAACAATTGTAAATATCTATGCCCCTAACATGGGAGCAGCAAATTATATAAGGCAATTAATAACAAAAGCAAAGAAACACATTGACAACAATAAAATAAGAGTGGGGGACTTTAACACCCCCCTGACTGAAATGGACAGATCATCTAAGCAAAAGATCAACAAGGAAATAAACACTTTAAATGAAACACTGGACCAAATGGACTTCGCAGACATATTCAGAACATTCCATCCCAAAGCAACGGAATACACATTCTTCTCTAGTGCCCATGGGACATTCTCCAGAACTGATCACATCCTAGGTCACAAATCAGGTCTCAAATGGTACCAAAAGATTGGGATTATTCCCTGCACATTTTCAGACCACAGTGCTTTGAAACTAGAACTCAATCACAAGAGGAACGTCAGAAAGAACTCAAATACATGGAGGCGAAAGAGCATCCTATTAAAGGATGAATGGGTCAACCAGGAAATTAAAGAAGAATTTAAAAAATTCATGGAAACCAATGAAAATGAAAACACAACTGTTCAAAATCTTTGGGATACAGCAAAGGCACTCCTAAGAGGAAAGTATATAGCAATACAAGCCTTTCTCAAGAAAGGTCTCAAATACACAACCTAACCCTACATCTAAAGAAGCTAGAGAAAAAACAGCAAATAAAGCCTAAACCCAGCAGGAGAAAAGAAATAATAAAGATCAGAGCAGAAATCAATGAAATAGAAACCAAAAGAACAGTAGAACAGATCAACGAAACTAGGAGCTGGTTCCTTGAAAAAATTAACAAGATTGATAAACCCCTAGCCAGACTTATAAAAAACAAAAGAGAAATGACCCAAATCAACAAAATCATGAATGAAAGAGAGAGATCACAACCAACACCAAAGACATACAAACAATTATAGGAACATATTATGAACAACTCTATGCCAGCAAATTAGATAACCTGGAAGAAATGGGTGCATTCCTACAGATGTATCAACTACCAAAATTGAACCAGGAAGAAATAGAAAACCTGAACAGACCTATAACCACTAAGGAAATTGAAGCGCTCATCAAAAATCTCCCAACAAACAAAAGTCCACGGCCAGATGATTTCTCAGGGGAATTCTACAAAACATTTCAAGAAGAATTAATACCTATTATCCTGAAACTGTTCCAATAAATAGAAATGGAAGGAAAACTTCCAAACTCATTTTATGAGGCCACCATTACCTTGATCCCCAAACCAGACAAAGACCCCATCAAAAAGGAGAATTACAGACCAAAATCCTTGATGAACATGGATGCAAAAATTCTCACCAAAATACTAGCCAATAGGATCCAACAGTACATTAGGATTATTCACCATGACCAAGTTGGATTTATCCCTGGGCTGCAAGGTTGGTTCAACATCCCCAAATCAATCAACGTGACACAATACATTAACAAAAGAAAGAACAAGAATCATATGATCCTCTCAACAGATGCAGAAAAAGATTTGACAAAGTACACCATCCTTTCTTGATCAAAACTCTTCAGAGTATAGGGATAGAGGGTACATACCTCAATATCAAAAAAGCCATCTACGAAAAACCTACAGCAAATATCATTCTCAATGGGGAGAAGCTGAGAGCTTTTCCCCTAAGGTCGGGAACGCAGCAGGGATGTCCACTATCACCACTGCTATTCAACATATTATTAGAAGTCCTAGCCACAGCAATCAGACAACAAAAAGAAATCAAAGGCATCCAAATCGGCAAAGAGGAAGTCAAACTTTCACTGTTTGCAGATGATATGATACTGTATGTGGAAAACCCAAAAGACTGCACCCCAAAACTGCTAGAACTCATACAGGAATTCAGTAAAGTAGCAGGATATAAAATCAATTCACAGAAATCAGTGGCATTCCTATACACCAACAACAAGACAGAAGAGAGACAAATCAAGGAGTCAATCCCATTTACAATTGCACCCAAAACCATAAGATACCTAGGAATAAATTTAACCGAAGAGGCAAAGGGTCTATACTCAGAAAACTATAAAATACTCATGAAAGAAATTGAAGAAGACACAAAGAAATGGAAAAACGTTCCATGCTCATGGATTGGAAGAACAAACATTGTGAAGATGTCAATGCTACCTAGAGCAATCTACACATTCAATGCAATCCCCATCAAAATACCATCCACTTTTTTCAAAGAAGTGGAACAAATAATCCTAAAATTTGTATGGAACCAGAAGAGACCCCGAATAGCCAGAGGAATGTTGAAAAAGAAAAGCAAAGCTGGCGGCATCACAATTCCGGACTTCCAGCTCTATTACAAAGCTGTCATCATCAAGACAGTATGGTACTGGCACAAAAACAGACACATAGATCAACGGAACAGAATAGAGAGCCCAGAAATGGACCCTCAACTCTATGGTCAACTCATCTTTGACAAAGCAGGAAAGAATATCCAATGGCAAAAAGACAGTCTCTTCAACAAATGGTGTTGGGAAAATTGGACAGCCACATGCAGAAGAATGAAACTGGACCATTTCCTTACACCACACACAAAAATAGACTCCAAATGGTTGAAAGACCTAAACGTGAGACAGGAGTCCAACAAAATCCTAAAGGAGAACACAGGTAGCAACCTCTTCGACCTCAGCCGCAGCAACTTCTTCCTAGAAACATCGCCAAAGGCAAGGGAAGCCAGGGCAAAAATGAACTATTGGGATTTCATCAAGATAAAAGCTTTTGCACAGCCAAAGAAACAGTCCATAAAACCAAAAGACAACCGACAGAATGGGAGAAAATATTTTCAAATGACATATCAGATAAAGGGCTAGTATCCAAAATCTATAAAGAACTTATCAAACTCAACAGCCAAAGAACAAATGATCCAATCAAGAAATGGGCAGAAGACACAAACAGACATTTTTCCAAAGAAGACATCCAAATGGCCAACAGACACATGAAAAAGTGCTCAACATCGCTCGGCATCAGGGAAATCCAAATCAAAACCTCAATGAGATACCACCTCACACCAGTCAGAATGGCTAAAATGAACAAGTCAGGAAACGACAGATGTTGGCAGGGATGCGGAGAAAGGGGAACCCTCCTACACTGCTGGTGGGAATGCAAGCTGGTGCAACCACTCTGGAAAACAGTACGGAGGTTCCTCGAACAGTTGAAAATAGAGCTACCATACGATCCAGCAATTGCACTACTGGGTATTTACCACAAAGATACAAATGTAGGGATCCGAAGGCGTACGTGCACCTGATGTTTATAGCAGCAATGTCCACAATAGCCAAACTGTGGAAAGAGCCAAGATGTCCATGGACAGATGAATGGATAAAGAAGAAGTGGTATATATACACAATGGAATATTATGCAGCCATAAAAAGGAATGAGATCTTGCCTTTTGCAATGGCGTGGTTGGAACTGGAGGGTGTTATGCTGAGTGAAATAAGTCAATCAGAGAAAGACATGTATCCTATGACCTCACTGATATGACGAATTCTTAATCTCAGGAAACAAACTGAGGGTTGCTGGAGTGGTGGGGGGTGGGAGGGATGGGGTGCCTGGGTGATAGACATTGGGGAGGGTATGTGCTATGGTGAGCGCTGTGAATTGTGCAAGACTGTTGAATCACAGATCTGTACTTCTGAAACAAATAATGCCATATATGTTAAGAAAAAAAGAAGAAGAAGATAGCAGGAGGGGAAGAATGAAAGGGAGTAAGTCGGAGGGGGAAACGAACCATTAGAGACGATGGACTCTGAAAAACAAACTGAGGGTTCTAGAGGAGAGGGGGTTGGGGGGATGGGTTAGCCTGGTGATGGGTATTAAGGAGGGCACATCTGCATGGAGCACTGGGTGTTATGCATAAACAATGAATCATGGAACACTACATCAAAAACTAATGATGTAATGTATGGTGACTAACATAACAATAAAAAAGTTTTTAAAAAATGGTATCAATGAGATCCAATCTAATCTAGATAATCTAACAGCTAGGGTAACTGAGGCAGAAGAACGAATAAGTGACCTGGAAGACAATGTAATAGATAAAAAGGGAAAAGAGGAGGCCAGGGAAAAACAACTCAGAATCCTGAAAATAGAGTCAAATAAATAAGTGACACCATGAAGCGTTCCAATGTCAGAATAATTGGAATCCGGAGGGAGTGGAGAGAGAGGGAGGACTAGAAGATGTATTTGAGCAAATTGTAGCTGAGAACTTTCTTAATCTGGGGGATGAAACAAACATTCGCGTCCTAGAGGCAGAGAGGACCCCTCCCAAGATCAAGAAAAACAGGCCAACACCCCGGCATGTAATAGTAAAACTCGCAAATCTTAGAACCAAGGAAACCATCTTAAGGGCAGTTAGGGGGAAGAGATTCCTTACGTACAGAGGGAGGAACATCAGAATAACATCAGACCTATCCACAGAGACCTGGCAAGCCAGAAAGGCCTGGAAAGACATATTCAGGATACTAAATGAGAAGAACATGCAGCCAAGAATACTTTATCAGCAAGGCTGTCATTTAGAATGGATGGAGAGATGCAGATCTTCCACGACAGGCAGAAACTGAAAGAATATGGGACCACTAAGCCGGCCCTGCAAGAAATATTAAGGGGGGTTCTATAAAAGGAGAAAGACCCCGAGAGTGATATAGAAAAGAAATTTACAGGGACAATCTATAAAAACAACATCTTCACAGGCAACATGATGAAAATTAATTCATATCTTTCAATAATCACTCTCAGTGTGAATGGCCTAAATGCTCCCATAAAATGGCACAGGGTTGCAGATTGGATAAAAAGACAGGACCCATCCATATGCTGCCTACAAGAGACTCATTTTGAACCTAAAGATGCATCCAGACTGAAAGTGAAGGGATGGAGATCCATCTTCCATGCCAGCGCACCTCAAAAGAAAGCTGAGGTAGCAATTCTTATATCAGAAAATTAGATTTTAAACTAAAGTCTGTTGTTAGAGACACAGAAGGACACTATATCATTCTTAAAGGGTCTATCCAACAAGAAGATCTAACAATTGTAAATATCTATGCCCCCAACATGGGAGCAGCCATCTACATAAACCAACTGTTAACCAAAATAAAGAGTCATAATGATAACAATATGTTAATTGCAAGAGACCTCAATACTCCACTCTCAGCAAATGGACAGATCATCTAAGCAGAAAATCAACAAGGAAACAAGAGCTTTGAATGACACACTGGATCGGATGGACCTCATAGATATTTACAGAACATTTCACCCTAAAACAAGTGAATACTCATTCTTCTCGAGCGCACATGGAACTTTCTCCAGAATAGACCATATATTGGGTCACAAATCAGGTCTCAACCAATACCAAAAGATTGAGATTATTCCCTACATATTCTCAGACCACAGTACTTTAAAACTGGAACTCAATCACAAGAAAAGATTTGGCAGAAATTCAAACACTTGGAAGCTAAAGACCACTCTGCTCAAGAATGTTTGGGTCAACCAGAAAATCAAAGAACTTAAACAATTCATGTAAATCAATGAGAATGAAAACACATCAGTCCAAAACCTATGGGATACTGAGAAGACGGTCCTAAGGGGGAAATACATAGCCATCCAAGCCTCACAAAAAAATAGAAAAATCCCGAATTCACCAACTAACTCTACACCTTAAAGAACTAGAGAAAAAGCAACAAACGATGCCTAAGCCACGCATTAGAAGAGAAATAATTAAGATTAGAGCACAGATCAATGAATTAGAAACCAGAAACACAATAGATCAGATCAACAAAACTAGAAATTGGTTCTTTGAAAGAATTAATAAGATCGATAAACCACTGGCCAGACTTATCCAAAAGAAAAGAGAAAGGACTCAAATTAATAAATTATGAATGGAAGAGGAGAGATCATGACTGACACCAAGGAAATAGAAACAATTATTAGAAATTATTATCAACAACTATATGCCAAGAAACTGAGCAATCTGGATGAAATGGAGGCCTTCCTCAAAACCTATAAGCTGCCAAGACTGAAACAGGAAAAAATTGACAACCTGATTAGGCCAATAACCAGTAACGAGATTGAAGCAGTGATCCAAAACCTCCCCCAAAACAAGAGTCCAGGGCCTGATAGATTCCCTGGGGAATTCTACTAAACATTCAAAGAAGAAATAATACCTATTCTACTGAAGCTGTTTCAAAAAATAGAAACAGAAGGAAAACTTCCAAACTCATTCTATGAGGCCAGCATTACCTTAATCCCCAAACCAGGCAGAGATCCCAACAAAAAGGAGAATTTCAGACCAATATCCCTGATGAATATGGATTCCAAAATCCTCAACAAAATCCTAGCAATAGGATCCAACAATACATTAAAAGGGTCATCCACCACGACCAAGTGGGATTTATCCCTGGGTTGCAAGGATGGTTCAACATTCGCAAATCAATCAGTGTGATAGAACACATTAATAAGAGGAGGGAGAAGAACCATATGGTCCTCTCATTGATGCAGAAAAAGCATTTCACAAAATACAACATCCTTTCCTGATTAAAACTCTTCAGAGTATAAGGATAGAGAGAACATTCCTCACGTTCATAAAATCCATCTATGAAAAACCCACAGCAAATATCATCCTCAATGGGGAAAAGCTGAGAGCCTTTCCCTTAAGATTAGGAACACGTCAAGGATGCCCACTCTCGCCACTATTGTTCAACATAGTACTAGAAGTCCTAGCAACAGCAATCAGACTACAAAAAGAAATAAAATGTATTCAAATTGGCAAAGAAGAAGTCAAACTCTCTTTTCACAGACGACATGATACTTTATGTGGAAAACCCAAAAAACTCCACCCCCAAATTACTAGAACTCATACAGCAATTCAATAATGCGGCAGGATACAAAATCAATGCACAGAAATCAGTTGCTTTCTTATACACTAACAACGCAACTGTAGAAAGAGAAATTAGAGAAACGATTCCATTTACAATAGCATCCAAAACCATAAGATACCTCAAAATAAACCTAACCAAAGAGGTAAAGGATCTGTACTCTAGGAACTACAGAACACTCATGAAAGAAATTGAAGAAGACACAAAAAGATGGAAAAAATTCCATGCTCATGGATTGGAAGAATAAACATTGTTAAAATGTCTATGCTACCCAGAGCAAGGTATACCTTCAACGCCATCCCGATCAAAATTCCAATGACATTTTTCAAAGTGCTGGAACAAACAATCCTAAAATTTGTATGGAATCAGAAAAGACCCTGAATCGCCAAGCAAATGTTGAAAAAGAAAAACAAAACTGGGGGCATCACGTTGCCCGATTTCAAGCTATATTACAAAGCTGTGACCACCAAGACAGCATGGTACTGGCACAAAAACAGACATATAGACCAATGGAACAGAATAGAGAAGCCAGATATGGACCCTCAACTCTATGGTCAAATAATCTTTGACAAAGCAGGAAAAAACATGCAATGGAAAAAAGACAGTCTCTTCAGTAAATGGTACTGGGAAAATTGGACAGCCACATGCAGAAGAATGAAACTCGACCATTCTCTAATACCATTCACAAAGATAAACTCAAAATGGATGAAAAAACCTCAATGTGAGACAGGAATCAATCAAAATCCTAGAGGAGAACATAGGCAGTAACCTCTTTGACATCGCCCACAGCAACTTCTTTCAAGATACATCTCCAAAAGCTAGTGAAACAAAAACAAAAATGAACTTTTGGGACTTCATCAAGCAAAAAACTTCTGTACAGCAAAGGAAACAGTCAACAAAACAAAGAGGCAACCCATAGAATGGGAAAAGATATTTTCAAATGACACTACAGATAAAGGGCTGTTATCCAAGATCTATAAAGAACTTCTCAAACTCAACACCCAGAAAACAAATAATCAAGTCAGAAAGTGGGCAGAAGATATGAAAAGACACTGTTCTGAAGAAGACATACAAATGGCTAACAGACACATGAAAAAATGTTCATCATCATTAGTCATCGGGGAAATTCAAATCAAAACCATATTGAGATACCACCTTACACCAGTTAGAACAGCAAAAATGGACAAGTCAAAAAAACAACTGTTGGAGAGGCTGTGGAGAAAGGGGAACCCTCTTACACTGTTGGTGGGAATGCAAGTTGGTACAGCCGCTTTGGAAAACAGTGTGGAGGTGCCTCAAAAAATTAAAAATAGAGCTACCCTATGACCCAGCAATTGCACTCCTGGGTATTTACCCCAAAGACACAGATGAAGTGAAAAGAAGGGCCATATGCTCCCCCAATGTTCATAGCAGCAATGTCCACAATAGCCAAACTGTGGAAAGAACGGAGATGCCCTTCAACAGACGAGTGGATAAAGAAGATGTGGTCCATATATACAATGGAGTATTACTCAGCCATCAGAAAGGATGAAAACCCAACTTTTACATCCACATGGATGGGACTGGAGGAGATTATGCTAAGTGAAATAAGTCAAGCAGAGAAAGTCAGTTATCATATGGTTTCACTTATTTGTGGAACATCAGGAATAGCGTGGAGGACACTAGGGGAAGGAAAGGAAAAATGGGGGGGGATTGGAGGGAGAGGCGAACCATGAGAGACGATGGACTCTGAGAGACAAATAGGGTTTTAGAGGGGAGGGGGGAGGGCCCAGTGATGAGTATTAAGGAGGGCACGTACCGCATGGAGCACTGGGTGTTGTACGAAAACAATAGATCGTGGATCACCACATCAAAAACTAATGATGTATTGTATGGCGACTAACTTAACATAATAAAATTAAAAAAAAAACTAATGATAAAATAAAAAATCATAAATAAATAAATAAATAAATAAATACCACCCCCCCCCAAAAGAAGAATTACATTGTAATTTATCAGACTACTTTGGAAGTGGGACCATTTTATTAACTGTGTTTTCCTGATGGGACAATCACCCTTTTTTATCAATACCCTTGAAACATCTTCTTAAAAATTGATAGTTTTTTTCTCTTAAATAATAAAGCTGTTAGAATGATGTCCGGTAAAAGTACGGATTCCCTAACCATGGCAGTAGGAATGACAGTAGAAAGTAGTTCTATTAGTAGGAGCCGTCCTGTTGGCGGAAGGAGTGATCCTTACAGCAGTCGTGCTAGCTAAAGTAATAGTAGTCGTAGTATAAGCGTAATAGGAGAAGCAAGATGTAACTGCCTTGTTGACTCTGAAATATGCAAAAATCTCAGAGGACTTATGAAAGTGTAGTCTTTCTCTTTGGCCAGGCATGTAACTGAATGCTAGGGGAAACCTCAACCTAATCAGAGAAGTCTAGAGTTAAAGAAGTCAGGTACACAGAGTTCACTATGCACGGACATTCACATAAGGTCTGACAGTGCTTGAAGAATATCTCAATGGTCCAAAAAATATCAGAAATCAATTGAAAAGAGGGAAAATCTCAGCATCAGTTGAGAATGACCTGAGGATGTTGACATATGAGATCCTTCATATCCACTCACCGAAGGACTTAGAAAAAATGGAGGAGGACCTCGGGCCTGGTTGTTTACCCACCAACGGGGCATGACAGGAATGAGGAGGACATTCCAATAAGGAGGATAAGGTACGGAGACATTGCTGGGCAGGCAGGGAATGGGTGCAGGAGCCCATGCCAATCACCCAGCCAGCGTGGCTGCAGGAGCTGAGGAAGCAGGAAGCAGAGAGAGAAAAGGCCAGGATGGGGAGTCTGGGAGGCTTGCACATCCATCTCGGCAAGCACAGATTGCCACCCCACAGACTGATCTGCTGGTCAGGGATCTTCTGCCAGCCTGGGTTCTAGGGAAGAATTCAGCTCCTGGAAAGACAGGCAGCAGGAGAGATGGACAAGTTGGGAAAAGGGAACTCAAAATGGAATCACAGTCATTGCCCATCTGGTGAGAACTTGTCATCCTCCAGGTGCTATAGTAGAGGCAGGGGATACAGGCATAAACACGAGGCCAACCTCAACCTCACAGGGGGAATTCACAGAGGGGAGACATGTCAAATAAACCGAGATTTATAGTATAATATGGTAAGTTTCCCAATAAAATGAAATAACTAAAATGTGCTGAGTGCTTAGTATGTAGCAGTAACTGCCTAAAGAGCTTTATATGTATGACTCCATGTCGTCTCACAAAAACCCTACACAGTAAAGAAAGTAGGGTCCATTCTAATAGTTCAATAGAAAGAACTTAATACAGGTACTTGATTACAAAAGTACTGGGAAAGCTGCATAACCAAATAGACATTGGCAAGGCAATCCAGAGAGTAGCAGAAACACGAAAACACGACCCCACCTACAGGGATGTAGGTTGAGGGGGCACAGGGATGGACTGGTGTTTCCAGAGCTGAGGAGCCAGAGTGACTAGAAGAAACTCAATCCACAAACGGAGGCTACCCAACAGGGGCTGGGACCTTGGAGAAAGGACTCCAATCACCTGACCTCTCCCTTCCCTGGCCCTCCAATCTCTTTCAAGTGTATCCCATTGACTGAACACAGCTGGGAGGCAAGAGATATGTTTTCAGAGGAATAGTGAGTAATGGATCTGAGAACAAACTGGTAAGACACCAGCACAAAAACCAATGAGGTGGGTGCTATTGTAAAGAATGCAGATAACGAAATTAAGTCACAGAGGAATAAAAACACCTGCCCAAGATCACAGATTTGGACCCCAGAGCCCACGTTCTCAGCCATCCTGCCACACAGCAACTGATAGATAAATAATGGAGTTCAGTGGGAACATTAAGTCAGCTGGAGTGGGGAGATGGTCAGGAACCGAAGAGTCTGCCAGGAGACCAAAGAAAATACTTGGTCCCAAGAACAGGATCACAGAAGAGATTCAAGCTTGGAAAATTTTCAACCTCAGGAACTAGGAAAAGGAACAGTACCTGGTACACATAGAGAGTTTAACAAATGAATGTATTGAATTTATAAATGGGTAAATGGGCCCCTTAATTTGAATGATATCTGGGGTGGAGAATAAGTGGTAACCCAAAAACTAAGCCATCATGAACGGACTCAATGCCCTTGTCACTCTACGAAGGAAGAGAAGATGGGGGGTAACAGTTGGTGTTTGTTGAACCCTTGTAGCATCGTGCAAGTGTAGTATAGGGATTATCTCATTTATACCACCAGGACCTAATGCCATGGGGACTATAATTATCCCTGTTTTACAGGTGAGGAACCTAAGGCTCCAGAGTTAAGTAACTTGCCCAAGGTCAGCCAGTAATTAGGAGAGCCAACATTCAGACCCAAGGCCTTCCTCCTTCAGTTTGGATTAGCCGGGGAACTAGGGTGGACAGAGACTGCAGAAGGGAAGCGAGAGGATGCCCCTTCAACCCATTTACAGAGAACTGAGGAAGGAAGGAAGAGGGAACCAATGGTGTTGCAGGCTGGCAGAAGCCAAATAATGAAAAATTAAATTATTAAGATGCCAACAAAAATCTTTTCCAAATTCTCCCCTTGGAAAGGCAATTCCGCTTGTACTTTGATCTTTGACCTGGACCCATACAATTAATTCCACATCATATTTCTGCACATTGCTCTCCAAGGAGAATTGAGTTTACACTTCCCCCCAATCCAAACCATAACAGTGCTTAATTAGGTGATAATTTATGTAGTACTTAGCTTGAACTTTTGGCACTTGCTGGAGAAGGTTGTACAAGTGTACACATGTTATCACCTGACTACATCAAGTAACGGGGCCTGGGCATTGGTGAGGTGTCTTGGGCTTTACAAGGTATCAAATGACTTTTATAACCCTGTAGTACCTGGCTTTCTAGTAGGCAGAACTGTCTCCAGTGTGTATTAATATACTGAATATTATGCCCACATGTACTTAAAACACTGATTCCGAGCACTTCAAAACAACAAGAAGCCTGAAAAATCAGAGAAACAGATGTTGGATGAATAGTCGGCCTTCTCGGGGTCTATCATTCAACTTCAGGGAAATAGTGCAACGGCAGAAGGGGATCGCTCAGACCTTCACGGTGGAAAATAAACAGAACATTCCCTGCTGGCAGACATGGTCTATGGTGATAACGAGGTTCTGCACCCTCGGCTCCAACCCTCACATCCCAGCCTTGTCAACAAGACTGACCCAGAAATGGTTTTTTCTCAGACATCCCATTAGGGCTCAGAAGGTCATGGCTGTGTGGCCCCAAAATGTTGCAGATGCTCATTTATATCCCATGTGCTTGTCAAGAGAGGAAATCCTGAAAAATGGCAGATGCCTGAACTTCAGTGAATGTGCAAGCTTGGGTCCAAGCCTCTGCAAGATAGAACTTTGAAGAATGTCTTCCAGTCGTCCTTAATTCTCATTATGCTCATGAATGAAAGTAGAAAGACATAGGAAGGGACATTATTTTGGCTCCTGGATACTGTGTTGCATCTGTCCTCTCTCTAAACTAAAATCAAGGGGCACCTGGGTGGCTCAGTCATTAAGCGTCTGCCTTCAGCTCAGGTCATGATCCCAGGGTCCTGGGATCGAGCCCCACATCGGGCTCCCTGCTCTGCGGGAAGCCTCTTCTCCCTCTCCCACTCCCCCTGCTTGTGTTCCCTCTCTTGCTGTGTCTCTCTATCAAATAAATAAATAAAATCTTTTTAAAAAATTAAAAAATAAACTAAAATCAATTCCCAGAGAAAGTACCATCACAGACTTGGCCTTCTTCCATTGACTCCAGGAAGAAACAGAAGGATGGAGAGAACATGGAACATGACCTGTGTCCCATTCTGAGCACAAGTTTGCTCCAGGCCCATGGCCCTTGGTGGGCTAGACAAAGTAGCTCATATCTGAGGACCTAGGATAGGAGGAAATCCACAAAGATGACTCATACTATAAGTTGGGATCCACACACCACTGAGGGCCATTCCCAGCAAATTCAGATCCCTCCGTAAGGTCGTTCCCTCTCAGAGCCAGGTCCACCTGGCACATCTCCCTTGGGTTTATCTCCTAGCTGGGGCCTTGCTGCCACGTCATGGATTGATTGGGTTTTTGATGTGTGCCATGCAACTCTGCCCCTCTGCAGGCCCTAGGGACTGCCGCTGGGGATATTCCTGGCTCCCCCCACCCCTGCAGGCCTCCCTGAGACCACCACATCCTTGCACTGGCTCCTCAGTTTATCTGACTCTCTGCTCGGGCACACCCTCCATCCTCCTGTGGTCGAAAGGAAAGCAAGTAGAAGCTGAAAAAAATTCAACTATGAGGTTAAAGTTGAAAATGAACCCTCTTTTCCCTTCCTGGTATCCTTCAGTCAAAAATAGAAGTAGTATATTCCTAGCTACTACTCCTACACAAATACTACAAGTCTAGTGTGGGTCTAAAATAGTATTGAAACCAAGCCTATAATAGTTTCATAAACCATATGCTTGTTCTTTCTCCAAGAATTCTTTTAAAATTGAAAATAAGTAAAACATTGTTCTGGGTGCTCTGAGGAAAACAAAGATGAATAATGTGCACTGTCTTTATAGAGTTTACAATCCAGCTCAAGAATTAAGATACAAGAGCTGTGGCTCCAGCGAATCCAGAATCCCAGATGACTGAGATCCCTGAACTGGAAGATTTCTCAAAGAACATCCAGTCTAATAGCCTATTTGCCTCTGCTTGAGAACCTGTGGTAATAGAGAACTCATGACTTTTCAGTTCAAAACATTTCATCTTTGAACAATTCTGGATGCTGGATTTTTTTTTTTTACATAAAATTGAAGTATATTCATCTAAGGCTTCTGCCAAGTTAAGTTTACACTGGAATCTCTTAGGAAAATCTAAGTATTCTCTATTCATCATGTTGAGTATCAATTACTTAAAACTGTTTATTAACTCTCCACCTGTAAAATTCTTCTCTTTTTCAGATATGATATCTCTAATTCCTCAATCATTTCTTATGCTGCATTATGCTTTTCATAATTATCCTGCTCACTTTTCTCTTAATTTTGTTCAGCTTGCATATCCTTTTGAGAATATGGAAGGAAGGATGCCAATATATAACAAACGGTTCAATTAGAGTAGAGAAGAATCAAGCTGTTACCTCTCTTTCCCTCTTATTTTATTGATAAAGCATACAACTTTTTTGAGAGCCACATCATACATAACAAATTGACAGCAATTGAGATACTGAAGAGTGCAGATGTGATGTGATGACATGGTTTGTTTATCTATATGGTTGGTTTGGGGAAGCCAGCCATTTACTACTGACTAGGTTACCTCGAGCCCACCGCTCCCATTTGTCTTACTAACCCTGGATCCCTGTTCCGCCACCCAACCTTCCAATTTAGGCCATATCCTCCATGCTGGTTTTGCCAGCCTACGTGGTAGATTTCCTACTGAGGATATAAATGTTAGTGAGAACAGGGCCAGGGACAGAGCTGGCCCTGGAAATTTCCTCTGCTCTCAACGATATCTTCCCAGAATCCACCCACTCATACCACCTGCACTTCCCCCACCCTTGCTGAAGCTACCTTCCTATTGCAATGGGATGAACACAAACCAAAAGTTTAACCCTTCCCCCATCTTCACCCTTGCTCCCCACGCTCTATACCCAAAGGCACAACCAGACTCTGTTAACACCAAGCCAAATCATCTATGCCTCTGCTACCCAGCCTCCAACAGCTTCCCATCCCAATCTCAATTTAAAACTGAAGCCTTTTGAAAGGCTGATGAAGTGTGCCTTTCTCCCACCTCACCACCTACCTCTCTCTCAACCTCGGGCACTCTGCTCAGCCAAACTGGACTCCTTGCTGATCCCCAAACACCCTAGGTAAGCTCTGGCCTTGGGACCTCTGCACTTGCACTTCCTTCTGGTCCTTCCATCAGATACCCCATGGCTCACTCTCTCACCAAGTCAAGTCATTTCAATGTCACCTGCTCATTATATGCCCTGACAAACCCTCCTGGTGCACTCTCTCCCTGTGCCCTGCTTCACTTCTCTCTGTGGCCCTTATCAATATCACCTGCTGACCCAAGATCAAATTCACATGTCTTTCATGGTTATTGGCTGTCCCTACTAGAATGTGGAATATTGAGGTATACTGTTTACTGATGCCTCTCTAGTGCCCTGTGGCACATGACATAGGTGGACATTCATTACATATTTGTTGAATGAATGAGTGATCATCTAGTGAGATGACTTAGTAGCTTATTTGTATTGATACGTCTCACTAGTCATTTGTTTAGGGAGCAGGTGGGTACATGTAGGTTGGCATGGGGAAGCAGAGTCTCAAAGCAGGGTCTCAAAGCATTTTCTCAGGCTCCAAGCTGCATCTCAATTCCTAAACCATGCAGGTAGTTCTCTTATTCGCTTTCCCATCTTGGCTAAAATGACCTCCCTCCACCCTCAGGTCCAACCCATGGAAGCTACAGACACAGATGTTCTTTATGGGCTGTTGCCCATACCCCTAAATCCCACCCACAAACTTAGGGTCTTACCTTCCCTCAATAGCCTCATTAACCCGGCAGCACCTTGGGGAAGGCAAAGGAAAAGCCTCAGGCAAACTTATCCGGCACTTTCACTGAAATTTCACTTGTACTTCAATTAAACCATAGAGCTAGAACCCCACAAGGAATAAAGGTGGCCTTATTTTCCATGCTTTCTGAATGATTGTCAATGGAAACCTTTGTGCTGTTTATCCAAAAGATCTTGGAAGCCTAGAGCCTCTCTTTAGCAGGTACCAACTGACTTGGGATAGCAGTTATGAGCAGGAAAGCCATAATCAGGCATCTGCAGTTCAAGTCCCATATCCACCACTTTCTAACTAGATAACGGGTAGCTCAACCTCCCTGGACCTCAATATCATCATATGAAGTCCAAAGGCAGTGATGTACCTACCTCACAGATGACTGAAATTGTAATGCATAAGTTCCTGGGACATGGGAAGCATTCAATGAATATTAGCTAATAGTACAATCTATTAATTTAATATTTAATAGCTTCTTTTAAAAATTGAATATGCCCTCTATCTCAAACCCTGTGCTATGTTTGGGAATGAGGAGGAAAGATGAATCACAGCTCATGCCCCCAAGGAGCACGGAGTCCAGACAGTTAAAGTATCAGCCAGGATCAGGGTGGGAAGAAGACAGTATGCTCAGTAAGTTTTGTGAGTAGACTTTAAAGAAGGGACCATTTACAGGGAGGTGTTCAGAGTTAAAAAAGCCACATGGTTTGTTGAGGCACCCAAAGACTAGCAACAGCAGAAAGCTGCAACCTCACATGGGCTTGAAAAGGCAAAAGAAATCAGACAGGGAAACAAACCATAAGAGGCTCTGGACTCCATAAAATGGACTGGGGGTTACAGAGGGGAGGGGGGTGAGGGAATAGGGTAACCGGGTGGTGGGTATTGAGGAGGGCACGTGTTGTGATGAGCACTGGGTGTTATACACAACTAGTGAATCATTGAACACTATATCAGAAACTAATGATGTACTACATGCTGGCTGACTGAACATGATGGAAAAAAATTAAAAAAAAAGCAAGAGAGGGGGTACCTGGGTGACTCAGTCAGTTAAGTGTCTGCCTTCAAATCAGGTTGATCTCAGGATCCTGGGATCAAACCCCACATTGGTGTCCCTACTCAATGAGGAGACTGCTTCTCCCTCTGCCCCTTCCCCAGCTCGTGCTCTCTCTCTCTCTAAAGTAAATAAATAAAAATCTTTTAAAAAAAGAAAGAAAAGAAAAGGCAAGAGAGGAAACAGTGCTACTGAAGTGAATCCAGTTGAGATCAGAACACTGAAAGGGATTGTTTGACACTGTCAGTGCATCCTGAATCAGGGATGGAGGGAGAGAAGTAAATGCATCACCCCCCATCTCCTCTTTCTCTCCTATCTCCTCTCTGTGCTGCCCAACTAGAGGCAAAAAGCAAAGGAGCCTGGGTGGAGCAGCTCTTAGAGGGAGAAGGGGGAGGGTGTATACAGGCAAGGCGATTGAGAATAACTGGCACAAGGAACAAGCCACAGTCATTTTACTATATATCATTGCTTGCACTAATTGCTTTGCATAAATCATCTCTTATAGTCAAAACAAAACTGAGAGTAAGGTCTGCATTTTCCTTCCACACTTCTCAGAAGAGGAAGCTGAGATTCAGGAGACCAAGTGGCTTTTCCAAGTCTGTACCGTCTAGCTTGGTCTCTCTGTGAGTGCAGAGAGTCTTCTTCCTTTTGGGCCACAGTGTCCCCTTCATACATTCAACAAATATTTATGGCGTTCTGTAGCAGAGACAGTAATACTCACCCAATATTTATTCTCCTCCTTGTATTTTCCTCCTTGCACAGTTAGGTGTAGACATGATCTGAAGCCATTGGTTATGACCAATGAAACATGAGTGGAAGTTACATGTATCATGTCCAGGTTGGAACCATGAAGAGGCTACACATAAATGTGGCGTCTCTCTCTTTCTTCCACTGACATAGCACCGAAGAGATTCTGAACTCCAGATCATATAGGTAGAAGATGCTCAAGGCTCCCTCAGCCTAGATCCCTAAGTGACTGTGTGGAGAAGCACCTCCTGCTGTCATTCATGTTACATTAGCAAAGGCAAGAAATAAACTGCTGTGTTAAATCACTGACTTTGGGGTTATCTGTTACTCAGCATATCCTAGTCTGTGCTGACTAATACATGTGCTAACTTCATGTCAATTTCTTTGTGGTACAGAGAGTGCACTAGTTGGTTCTGATACTCTTGGAGTTTCAGACAATGCCATATAAAAACTGCATATAATGACAAGTAGATAAAGGAGGAATTATTCTTCTGAAGTAAAAAGAATAATCGACAGGATGCTTTATCTCTCTTGAAGGACAAGCAGAACTTTGCCAGCAGACAAGCAGAACTTTGCCAGCAGAAATAAATTTTCTGGAAGAGAAATGTCAATGCAAATACTCAGAGATTTGCAATATCAGGTGGTGAGAAGCTGGAAGGTCCCACCATTGAATGGAATCCAAAATTATACCAAATTTCTGATATGATTGGGTCTAGATCACCAAAACACAATCTAGAGGGGAAGTGGATAAAACAGGAGGAAAACCTGCAATAAAATAAAGTGAAGAAAGGGGGGGGGGCGCCTGGGTGGCTCAGTTGGTTAAGCGGCTGCCTTCGGCTCGGGTCATGATCCCAGGATCCTGGGATGGAGTCCCACATCGGGCTCCCTGCTCAGCGGGGAGACTGCTTCTCCCTCTCCCTCTGCCTGCCTCTCTTCCTACTTGTTCTCTCTCTGTATCTCTCTGCCAAATAAATAAATAAAATCTTTAAAAAAAATGAAGAAAGGGGGCACCTGGGTGGTTCAATCCATTGACCATCTGACTCTTGATTTTGGCTCAGGTCATGATCTCAGGGTTGTGAGATCATTGAGCCTTGAGTAGGGCTTTATGCTCAGCACAGAGTTTGCTTGAGATTCTCTCTTTTCCTCTCGCTCTGACAACCCCCCAAAAAAAACCATAAATAAGTCTTAAAAATAATAAAAATTTTAAAAAAATAAAATGAAGAAACTATTACAGCACTGAATCAACTTTAACAGTACAGAAGAACCAAAACCCTACCTGTTATCACATGGAAACACAGAAATTTAAAGTGAGATTTGAGTGTGTTGAACTACACAAACTGGTTCAAGGGTTTGCTGTTAGCAGTGACAATATCAGTGGCTGTGATAGCAGCTTTTGTCATAAAAGAAGTAACAGAGCACAATAGTAACTGAGCACTAAACAGTGTGCCCATCTGGCATTAGTGACTTGTATTCATTATTAATGTTTAGCTTGCTTATTGAACATGCTATGTGCCAAACATCATTAGTAAAATAAACTCAGTAGTATGGAGCAGTGGGTAATAGGTGGCAAGTGATTACAGAAATGTCAGAAAGGACTCCAGGAGGAGAACATGGAGAATGCATTGGGCCATGGTCAATAGGAAAGGTCTTAATGGATAGAGAGGAAACCATGATGTCACTTAAGTTTTGAATCCAGCATAAAGTAGGAAAAGCCCAGGCTTGGTTGGAGTGGTGGGACACAGGAGGTATAATTGGTGAGGGTCAGTGGGGGGACCTTAGAATTCCAAGCTAAAGAATGGCACTCTGCTCTGTGATAAGTAGGTCAGTCTGTTAAGAAGATAACCCAACGGGACTTGGTGTAGACACCACTGGAGGGGGGTGGGTCACCAGCCTCCTCAACAGCCCCTTGGAAACATTGCCCAGAGGGAGAATCTTTACAGCATCAGTTATTCTGCCATCAGAGTGGGTTCCTTGTGAGTCACCAACACATAGGACTTACAGAACGAGAGAGAAACAGAGGAGGAAAGGCATCGGGGAAGAGGAGTGAGCAAAGAGAAAGCACTTAGAGCAGAGACAGAGCCCAAGTTATATTTGCTCATGATCAACCCAACCAAAAATTAACCTTAAAACAAAGTCGCTCTCGAAATGCAAGTTAGTATTATTGAATTGCTCCATTACCATCAGGACTGTTTTCATTTTTAAGCACGTGTGTGGTCGCCTCCACATTGACGGACTATTCATAGCCAGGGAAAACACCCCCAAAATCATTTTCCAGGGCATCTGTGCCCTTGTGGAGGCTGCCACGATGTTTTAATTGCACTGGATTGAATTTCAATGAAAGGAGTAGAAGCAGTGCATTTTCAAGAACTAATAATTCTGTAATTTTGTAGGTGGGGCGTACTTTTTTGGCACAAATAGGTAGGAGGCATCTGCATTTCTCCACAAGAGCCGTTCTCATTTGGACCAAGACCAGGACTATCAAAAGTGCATGCTGTTACTTTCTGACTTACTCAGAGGACCCTGGAGGAAACGTGCCTAGAGAGGGTCTTGCTTGATGGGAGGAGTCCTGGGGAGGTTTGCCAGATGAAGTGGGCGGGGTGGGGGGCGGAGCTGCAGGAGAAGCCAGGAGATAGTGGTCCAGCCTCACTGAGTCCTTGGTTTCCTGGTCAGCTTCTCAGTGACATCTACATTCTTTACTCCCAGGTCATTTGCTTCTACTGAATCCACCCATTTCCCAGTGCTGGCCACACAGATGGAGGGTGGATGCAAGGAGAAGCAAAAAACAGTGGGCTTTTGCCAGGAGATCCCAGTGTAGCATCTTAAGAGCAGAAAGAATTGTTGTGTGGGTCCTAGAGTAAGTCAGTTCACCTTTTGTACCTTGATTTCTTCCTCTGTGTGATGGCTGAGGACCTTCTGAAATCCTGTGATCTATGAATCTTTTGTATGTCATTCTAGTCTTCCCATAGTAAGACCACAATTTGCCTGCCCCTCCATCCAACATCATATGGAGGCTCCCCAACTACCCAAATCCACCCCTCAATTTGTTTCACTGAATCTCTCCTTTATCCACAAACTCCCACTGGGTTTTCTAACTTTGAGCCAAATCCCCTTCTGCTTCCCTAAAGCCAGCTTTCTCTTCAAGTCTCCTGCTGGCCAGACGTCAGCAGCCAGGGGCCCCACAAGGAGGGAAAATTCCACCACGCGGAGAGCTGCTTATGTGTTGTCTTCTGCAGCATTGCATCCCCAGTGCCTAGGAACAAACTTAGCACACAGTATTTATGGATTCATCTGGAGATCTATTTTCTAGGTGAGTGTCTCTGAAACATCCTGGGTCCTGAGCATGCTTGAGGATTTAACAAAAGCTGTGGAGGAGCCTCTTCCCAGAAAAAAAATACACATGCAAAATCGGGAAGCCATCCAGACAGGTCCAAGTCATGATATCCAAAGAGCACGGCAAACTGTGGGATTCAGAACATTCTCATCAAGGGGCGCCTGGGTGGCTCAGTCGTTAAGCGTCTGCCTTAGGCTCAGGTCATGATCCCAGGGTCCTGGGATGGAGCCTTGCATCAGGCTCCCTGCTCCACAGGAAGCTTGCTTCTCCCTCCCCCACTCCCCCTGCTTGTGTTCCCTCTCTCCCTATCAAATAAATAAATAAATAAATCTTTAAAAAAAAAAAAAGAACATTCTCATCACCAGAAATCCAGACTTTAAACTTGAGTTTAGTGTAGAAGCTAGTTAAGCTGGTGTACGTATTATGGATACCTGCCTTGTGTGTGTGTGTGTGTGTGTGTGTGTGTGTGTGTGTGTGTGTGTGTGTGTATGGGGGCAGGTGTCTGGCTTCTTCTTCTTTAGGGAATTGTCCTGTTGCTACTCTGTGTGATTCCCAGTCATGTGATGTTAGCTTTCCAGCTAGAGGAGGCACAGCTATCATTGGTCAAAGTGGGAATAGTGATTGGTCTGGCAGGACCCAAGTTGGGCCAATTAGAGTATTTGTAGGGGATCAATGCAGATGACTGGAAACCAAAAACCACATTCTTTTCCCTGGAATTACCTGGAATTGAAATGTTATGAGCTTAGAGCAACCAGAAATAATCCTTACTGCCATGATGTGAGAGCACTAACCCCCACTTGGCAGATAACTTTGTCAGAATGACCCAGCCAGAAGGGGAAGAGGGGCTGTGATCCAAGGTGCCAGCTCCCAGACTCCTGCTCTGCCACAGCAGCAAGGTGGAGGGGAGACTGAGCAGAGGGGATCCCAGCAGCCATATGGAGGCTGAAGGTCTGACCTAGCAGCAGAAGCAACGGCCACTCATTGCCAGGCACTGGACTCAGGCTTTCCCCACACCATCTCATGTAATCATTGCCATAAAACTTTAAAGTATCACATATATATAAACTATATATATGTCCACTGTGATGTGTGTGTGTGTGTGTGTGTGTGTGTGTATATGATAACACAATGGACATATATAATTTATATATGATATATATATCATGTACTATATCACTACATATATCACTATATATGATATATAGCATATATCTGATATCACATATAAATTTTACATTCACACACACACATATATATCGCCATCACAATGGAAGAAAGAGAGGTTTATGAGACTAAGTGGCACAGGTGTGGTGCCAGCATTGAGGGCCTGCGGTGCTTGTTTGCACCACTGACACCCCTCCTTTCCCTTAAGCTTCAGGACCTGGCGAGGAGGGTGGCAGGTCGAAGGTAAGGACCCAGAAGCTGAGGCTGCATCTTCAGGTGGGGCTCAGTAGCAGACTCAGCTGCAAAGTGCCCCGGACCCAGGAATAGGGGGAGCAAGGCTGGGGGCGGTGGCCGCATGTAGTACTGACTCCCTCCAACCCACTCCCTGCCATGACCCCAGGAAGAGCACAGAAGAGATGCTCAGCAACACCGGTATTGTCCCCAGGAAGCCTGTAACCTAGTCTGTGTGGGCTTCAAGCCCAAACTATCTTATCTTTTAAATTGTCTTAAATGGCTTTTTAATTTTTTATCACGTGTCTGGTACACAGGAGACTTCATTCCCTGCTCTGCTACTAATTCTATGATCCCATGTACCTTCTCATCACTCCCCAATGAATTATGAATACCTGGGGGCTGGAGTCCTGTGTTGGCCCACCTGGTGTCCCCACTGGGTCCTACGGTACTTGGGAGGCTTCAATAAATATTCCTTAGGAGGACAAATACCACACAGCAAGGTGCCACTTTTTCCCCCTCTATTGTAAAAATAGGGCAGGAAAAAAGCATTTATTGTACTAAATTATTTGTAGCAGTATATTTAACTCTAAAGAAATCAGCAAGCCCCTATTACTCTAGGCTTATGGCCAGGTCTTTAAAATATCTTTGTTATAGTAATATTTTTCTAACTGTATTTTCTATAATAAGATTTGACCTTAATTTGTTCTTTTACCACAATTCAAGTCAACCAATTATAGGGCTAGATGTAGCCAATCAAAAGAACACAAGAAATTGAGACCATGTACTCTAAAACTTCATTCCTAGGAGATGTTAATAGATGCCACACACACACACACACACACACACACACACACACACACACACACACACACACACACACACGGGAGGAGGTGTTGGAGGACTCTATAGACCAATGTGATACTTGTTCTCCTTGGTGATTCACAATGTGCCTTAGCATATGAAAGGCTGACAAGTCCCAAAGGAAAGAAAATGATCTTTGAGCACTCAGGAGTTCTCAATTTATTGGAGCAGAACATCCATGAAGACACAGATGAGTCACCTGCTGTCGTCAGAACACCAGCTTGGGAAAATGACCTGGCATCTTCTCATTAGAGTGACAGGGCCCTGGAGACAATGTGGGCCAGAGCAGCACACACAGTCTTTGGAATCAAATAAGGGGATGCTGGATTCCAACTCTACCACCTCGGAGCTACTGTAGGCAAATAAAAAAGTCCTGTGTCCTCTCTCAACAAGAATTGTTTGAGCACCTACTACATGCCAGACACTGTTCTAATCACTTGGGATTTATCAGTAAGCATAAAAGGATCAAAATCTCTATTATAAAGTGGGAACAAAAACACTTAGATCTCAGAGTTATGAGGCTTAAATGGGGAGAGAGTTTTGAAATACCCGTCATGATGTTAACTCTTAGCAACAGTAAACACATGAAAAGTCACAAATCTTTAAAAAGGAGGTAATGAGCTTTTTCTAGAAAAGCCTAGTACTGGTGTCTCCTGACTTTCACAGGGCCACCACGTCTCCCTGGTTTATTGTTCTGTCCCTGAGACCCTTCCCACCAAAAGCTGCAAATCACTGTACCAGTACTCAGTTATTAATGGAAAAGAAGGCATTGCATTTCTTAATGAGCCAAGAGGAAGGTATACTGATGGGGAATCTCGATTGAAGGAATGACCTTCAATGAGGAAAAATCTCAAAGAAGAGTTATGAGAGGCAAAAGGAAAGGTTATGGAAAAGTGGAAGATAGTGACTCTCTCCAGAAGGAACTATTTTCTTGAACCCCAAAACTGACTGGCTAACTCCTCAACATCTCTATGTGAAGCTTCTCAAAGATCCAACCCTGACTCCCCAAACGAAAGGGCTTAGTTTTTTAAAGCTGGTTCTTCCTTTTCTGTCATCCCCCAAGTTAATGAAACAATGTTATGATGAAATCATTTGCTCCAGCAGTCATCTTTGCAATTTTTTCCTATTGTCTCTGGCTGGCACCAACAATAAGATGAAAAAGAATTATAGTCTGTGACATGGGAGCCACTATGGAAAACAGACGGGCAATTCGTGTTCAACACAGCGTTAACAAATGTAGAAATGAATGAAGACCAACCAAATGGGAAAAGCAAAAACTATTTTTTCAGAGCTTGCTCTATAGCACAGGAGTCAGCCACCACCATTTATACACTAAGGTAGAGACTCAGAGGTAGGTGGAAAAGCTTCACAGTGGGCAAAAAATGAAGGTTGCAGATCCACCTGCATTGGAAGATATTGATGTGAGGCACCCCATGTGATTGTTTAGGGGCACATATTTGGCTTCCTCTGATTGGTCCTACGTGGAAGCCAGAACAAAAATTAGGGAAGCTGTCAGTTACTAATCAAGTCCTAACCATCCGGGGCCAATTGTTACAGAAGCTATTATTTAGCCTCCTGGAGTATTACTAAACATAGCAATCTGGCTCCCCTGCAAGCCTGATTTCCAGCCGGCTGGCTCTTTGAGCTGTTTATTGTAGATAAGGAGATGGATTTCTGGGCAGGTTGCTACAGGTTATGGGTCCGAATGCTGTTTGTTTGTTTGTTTTAATATCCTATTTATTTATTTGACAGAGAGCAACACAGTGAGAGCAGGAACACAAGCAAGGGGAGTGGGAGAGGGAGAAGCAGGCTTCCCGCTGAGCAGGGAGCCCGATGCGGGGCTCCGATCCCAGGACCCTGGGCACCATGACCTGAGCTGAAGGCAGACACTTAACGACTGAGCCACCCAGGCGCCCCTGAATGGTGTTTTTGTATATGATCTGGACAGTTTCTGTTTGTATATTCAGTCTTTCATATATGATTCAGAAATTCTACTCCTAGGTATTTACCCAAGAGAAATTAAAACATAAGTCTGCAGAAAAAACACACACCCATGTTTATAGCAACATTACTCATGATAACCTAAAAAAATGGAAACAATTTGAATGTCCATCTATTGATGAATGGATAAGTAAAATGTCATATATCCATAAAACAGAATATTATTCAGCAATAAAAAAGACTGAAGTATTGATACATGCCACACTTAGCGTAAGCTAAGTGAAGGAAGCCAGATACAAAAGGCTGCATATTCTATGATTTAATTTATGTGAAATGCCCAGAATAGGCAAACCCATGGAGATGAAAAATAGATTTGTGGTTGCCAAGAGCTGGGAGAGAGGAGAACGGGGAGTGACTGCTAATGGATATGGGGTTTCTTTGACAATCATGATTGCACACCCCCCTGAATGGACTAAAAACCACTGAATTGTATGCTTTAAAGGGGTGAATTTTATGGTATGTGATTATATCTCAATAAAGCTGTTGTTTTAAAAAAAAATCTGTAATACACATCTATGTTCCATAGTTCCCGAAGGCCTTTCATTAGTTTTGCCAAGTGTATATTAAGTAAAGTGCCTAAAATTCAATAAGCTCACTGCCTTCCCTGCACTTGTCTTAAAAGCAGTCTAGCTGGAGGAATTATTAGCTGGATTTCACAAAATGACTTTTTGCCCACAGTCCTAGAAATAACTCAAATGTTTAGGATAAAGAAATAAAGGCACAGAAAGTCTCCTTAAAGTTAAGCAACAACCCAGGAATCTGAGAAAAGAAAGGATTCAATTATAAACTGTGATAATTTATCAAAAATGAGGGTAAATTCTGAAAATTTTCTAAATAAAGGAATGAGTCCATTAGAGATGCAGAGATAAAAGGATGAGGTCAGAGGCAATGCCAACGATCTCCAAATTTGAGATTAGTGTTAAAAGCACTTGTGTGCAAAATTGCCATGAACTTCAAACTAATTCCACACCATTAATTTCCAAGTGCTCTGAGCCACACTGACTCTAAGAGACAGACTTTTGTTGGCAGCAGAGCCAGCTGGACTCAATTACTTGTTAATTTTCATATTTCTTTTTTTAGCCACCAATATTTTCTTTCAAAAAAGAGGAGGGCTAATTCTGACCAGTTATCTTAAGAAGCTTTTTTTTAAACTAAGAAGTTGCCTCTGGCCATTCAGTAATGTCTGTTGTCACTTAGAGCAGAGTTCCAGCCTCAATCCATATTTGTCTGCAAGGTAGAAACAGGGGAAGTAGACCATCTTGCCAGTCGGAACTGTGGAGAGGGATTCTGGGAGTTTCAGTGGAACTAAGGTACACAATCTGTCTCCTTCCAGGAGCTTCTAACAAAAATAGAAACAAAAACGAGAATGAAAATATACCAGAGCAAAAACAGAATAGAATCTCTTTGGTATGCTAAATAATAGTAACAGCACCAGCTAGTAATGCATTTAACCTACTATAGTAAGTATAAGTAATTATTATACTTATTATAATACAATAACATTAACTTACATTTATTGAACACCTGCTATGTGCCAGGCACTGTTCCAAGTACTTTCTACATGTTAACTCATTTAGCCTGTGAAGTACCTATTTTATTATTCTCACTGTGGAGATAAGACATAAACTCGTTAAGTTTATGTAACTAGCCAGAGTCACAGAATTAGCAAGTATTTTCACAATATCTGCAGCAGTTGCCAAAGCTCATTTCCGTTTGCATTGCTTGAGACATTAATTTATGGACCCATTAATTGAATTTTTTTTTTTTGGTTCAAATGCAGGCCCTTGTAAATTAGAAGTGGTTTATCTCATTAATGATATGTAGTGAGGAATCTCCGAAGTTCTAGAAACTGGAAAAAAAACCTAATCAGGTGGATTAGACAAACATGTATTTGGTGGGGTGTCTACATTCATTCATTTATTATTTATTCAGTCACAAACATTGAGCCCCTAAAATATAGCACCAAGAGAAATAGGCAGAAAATACCATGATGAAAATGAGAGCTCAGTGGGGAGATGAGCTGTACTTTTAAACAGATATTCCCAAAACCGTTCATTGTTTTTAAAAAATTACCACTTAACATGGAAAATATTTTTAACATGTTTATTGCAAATTTAGTACTTAGAAATGGGGGGAGCTCTAAGTGTTTCTTAACTATTTGCTTACTATAGTCAAAACAGATTGCAAATTTAGAATGAAGAGTAAATGCTAAGTGTTGAACTCACACTTTGTGCCTGGGACCTGTTCCAAGCTCATTGCACATTTCAAACCATCCTCACAACCCAATGAAGTAGGTTCTACGATCATCTCCATTTTATAAGAGAAGAAACAAAGGCACAGAGAGGTTAAGTAGCTTGCCCAAAGTCACACAACCAGGAGCAATAGAGTTAGCATTAATGTGATAAAATGTGTTACCATAGAATGCACGTTGACACACAAGGTGCAGAAAAGATGCGCTTAAAACCTCCTAAAAACAGGGATGCCTTCCAAGAGGAGGCAACATCCTGCTTTTCTTTCAAGATGTTTGGGCGTCTGTTTCAGATGCTCTCAAACAGTCCTCTTGGAGGGAAAATGGATCAAGGCACAAATCTGACCGTGATAGTCACAAGCTCAGGACTTGCAGCCAGTCAGGTGTCTCTCCCTAGTTTCAGCTTAATTAGAGAGAATTTTGGTGAAACTATAATCTGCTGTCTCACATGACATTTTTATCGCTTGCTTAACATTTCAAATGAAACATTTTATTGCATTTGATGTTAGTTAAACACTTAAAGTGTACTCTTCATGGTTACAATTCGCAATGTGTTCTGACTATATTAAGCAAATATTTAAGAAACATTTGGGCTGTTTTTCCATTTTTAAGTATTTAATCTGTAATAAACATATAGAATGTTAAAAATACATTTCATGTACAGTATGTGTTAAGTGTTAAGAATATATTTTTGAACTGCCTTATTTGAGCCTGTCAGACTTTCCATTACAACCCCCTAATTTAAGGGGGTTTTAAACCAGCCATAAAAATCTCCTCACACTGATATTTCAGGTAAAATATCTCTCCCTCCAGAAGCCTTTTTTTAGTTGTCCATGGGTTGTTTTTTATTCTTGATGCATTTAAAGAAAAGTTGACTTTACAAAATTGGGTATAAAGGAAAGATTTTTCTTATAGGATTTTAGTGTGATCTTCTCTATGCTTTTTAACTAATCCATACATTAAAAGCATCACATTAAAAATCATAGGCCTTACCCCAAAACTTTGGAGAGAAAACAAAACACGATTGAGATAAGTACTATCTTTGTGTTTCCAGATTGTATTAAAATTCAGAATCAAGGATATGAAGTAAGGTCATGGACACTTCCCCCACAGTCCCAGGAAACTGTCTACGTGTGTAATAATGTAGTCATGTTAGCATATTACAGTTTACACTTGGGTCTCACATCCCTCCTCTTACACGTACTTCAGGAAGCTGGGAGGCAAGAAGACTTTCATAATGCACACCATCTTACAGACAGGTGGGCAAAGTTTTGGCAGAAGTTAAGCGATTTTGTCCAAAGTCACACAGCCAGCTATTAGTGAAGCTGAGGTTTGAACTCAGATCCCTTGTTTGCCCACGTTACTTGTGCCCACTTGCAAAAGACAGGGCCCATGTGTGACTTGGTGTTTCCATGTAATTATATTTTTTTGTCTGTTAAAAATCTCAAATAAATAAAATTCAACCCCTTGTACAGATAAATAACCGGATTTTTTTTTTCTGATGTCACTTTCCATTTTAAGAGTCAAGATCATACAGGGGCACCTGGGTGGCGAAGTCAGTTAGGCAGCAGAATCTTGGTTTTGGCTCAGGTCGTGATCTCCAGAGTGTGAGATCGAGCCCCGCATCCAGCTCCACCCGTGCTCAGTGTGAAGTCTGCTTGAGATTCTCTCTCCCTCTCCCTTTGCACCTCCCCCTGCTCTCTCTCTCTCTTTCTTTCTCTAAAGTAAATAAATTAATTAAAAAGAAAAAAAAGAGTCAAGATCATACCAACAAACAAACTGAAGAAATGTTTCTCTTCCTTGTTCAAGTTGTCTAGACTATGACCTAAAGAAAAGAGGCATCCATCACATCACACTGTAATATCTTTTCTAACTGCATCCAGGAAAAGTCTCGAGAGTTTGTGTATCTATCCCACTCACTTAATTACAGATTCTTTGAAAGCCAAGGTTGTCATTTTGTCTTCCTCTCTCCTATCCTAATGCCCAATGGCTAGCACAATGCATGGCACATTATAGGGGTTCAATAGTGTTTGCCAATGAGAGGAATCTATCGAACTTCACAAAGAGAGTGCTTGTGCTATCTCATGGAATATTCGAGATCAGGGGGGGGGGGGCACTTCAATTACCCATACCAGCATTTCTCCAAGTGACTCCCTTGCTTCACGAGTTCCACAAGACTCTACATGACAAAGCAATTCCATGAATAGATAAATTTTAGGAATGTTCCCTCCCCAGGAAAAATAATGCCATGGAGCTCCCTGAGCATAGTCATGCCTTCCTTATTTTCCTCTTTGGAGCGGACTGACAATGGGGCGCCAGTGGCCTCTGCTGTCACCAGGGAGTCCCGCCCCTGCTGGCCAGGTGGAGATCAGTTCTGTCCACTGGGGCAGCAGTGTGGTAATGTCTAGCTTGTCTGAGGCGTGGGCCTCTGTGGTGCTCACACTAAACTATCCCCTCAACTCTTACCAGTAATTAAAGTGATATTTTGGCCTATCGATGTCATATTCCTTATTTTTTATTTCTCCATTTGTTCAGAACATAAAAAGGGGTGAGAAACGCTCTTTATTTTTGGTACCCATAAGCTCCGAGAGAGAAAAGCACCTGAAGTCCTCAGCCGTCAATTGCTTTTCTTTCAAACCCATCTTCCTTCCAAGTATACCAAAAATATCCTCAGGCCTTCAGAGTAATTATATTTATGATCATTCATTTTTTCATTAGTCTAGAGCAAATATTGTGGGAACTCAAGAAAGACGATGTTCCAAAGTCAACCTCAGGTTTGGAATTGCAAGAAAGAACCACAGATGAAAATGGAATTGGAATCAACTGAACCCTGGATACTCTCTCTAATGAGTGCTCCGGACAGGAACCGCATATTATACTGTTTCAATATACAGCCTGAAGTAGTTAGGTAGGCTGGTCCCCAAATCATACCTATGACACTTGAACCACAGAGGCAAGGGGC
The DNA here is from genome assembly GCF_009762305.2 of Zalophus californianus. Taxonomy (NCBI): domain Eukaryota; kingdom Metazoa; phylum Chordata; class Mammalia; order Carnivora; family Otariidae; genus Zalophus; species Zalophus californianus. The sequence goes on from NC_045596.1 coordinate 9,464,241, forward strand.
GTTCCAGGACCCAAGAAGAGAAAGCGAGATTCAGTAGAGGCATCAACAACAGGGTGGAATGTTTGAATGTTGATTTCTAATTCAGACATAATGTCAAATAGTAAAAATGTCCTGACTTCATTCACTGGCTCAACAAATATTTATCGAGCGCTTGTGACATGCCAAGCACTGTTGGAGACATTATAGATGTAGCAATGAGCTAAAGACAAAAACCTCTGCCTTCGTGAAGCTTATGATTGAATGGGGAAGAGATCGATAATAAAAAGTAAACGACTAAAGTATCCAGAACGCTAGAAAATTTACCCGCTACGAGAAAAATAAAGTGGGGAAAGAAGATAGCAAAGGCAGGGGTATTGGGTAGAGAGGACACTGAAATTTTAAATGGGACACTAGGAGAAACCCAACTGAAAACCTGACATTTGCACACACACATGAATGGGATGCCGGTTAACGATTTAGAAAGCATTCTCTGCAAAAGGGCAGGAAAATACAGATGTCATCAGAGGGATTATACCTGGCAAGTTTGGTAAATAGAAGGGGGCTGTCTTAGTCAGCTTGGGCTGCCAAAGCAAAATGTCATAGACTGAGTTGTCTGAAACAGCAAAAAAAAACGGATTTTCCCACAGTATGGGGGGTTGGAAGCCCAAGATCGAGGTGCAGCAGATTTGGTTGCTGGTGAGCTTCCCTCCTGCCTGTACATGGTCCCTTCCCACTGTGTCTGCACATGGCCTCTAGGGACAAGAGTGTAAGCTCTCTGGTGTCTTTTCTTATAAGGGCACCAGTCCCATCCCGAGGGACCCACACTCATGACCTCATCTAAACCTCATTACCTCCCAAAGGCCCCATCTACGTAGATACACCGTCTCCCTGGGGGGTTAGGGTTTCAGCATATGAATTTTGGAGAATGAAATTCAGTTCCTAGCCTGGGACAAATACAGCTGGAGCTGGAGAAGCCAGTCACCACAATCACCCTGTTACATTGTCCTCAACTTCTTGCCCATCTCCCTAGATGGTGATTCACATGGCAAAGCCACAGCCCCGATTATATTCAGTCCTCCCCTTTCTCAGGGGCTAGAGAAAACCGCAGAACCATGTTCCCTGAATACACATGAATACCTCGTCCAGTTCCCTGGGGATCACAGTACAGGGTCCTGCCATCCGTCTCCCACCCCCTAAGACAATGGCGTCCTATCTCCCTTCCTCCTCTAAACCCCAACAACTTCCTCCCTCCCTCTCTAGCTTGCTGTTTCATTGAGAAAATAAAAGCAGTCAGAAGAGAATTCGTACACACACCCTGCACCCCCACCCCATCCACCCAACCCAGCGTTTATTGTCAGGGACTGTCTCGGGTCAGCCTCTCCTGCAGAGTCCTGGACTGCACGTTCTTCTGCTCAAGTTCATCCTTCCAGCAATTCTTCCTTCTCTTTCCCACACCATCGAGTTCCCATCTTGATTGGATTATTCCCAACAGCCTGCAAATTCCTCCACAGCCATCCTTCATCTAGTTAAAATAAAATCCTCTTGAATTTACGTTCTTTTCAAGCTTTGACCCCATTTCTCTGCTCACCTTTAGAGCAAAACCCCTGAAAAGAGGCGTCTACACACTGTTTCTAGATCCACTACTCCTATTATCTTGTCCTTTTTGTGACCCATCACATATCTCTTACCTATAATTCACATACAGTAAAATTCACTCTTTTTATAGTACCTTTCTCTGAGTTTTGACATATGGACACAATCATGTAACTACTACCACATCAAGATATAAGACAGCTCTGTCACCCTCCCCCCGCCAAAGTCACCTTGTTCTCCTTTGTAGTCACATCTCCCCCACGCCTAGGCTGACAACCAGTGACCTGTCCCTTTGGATCTGCCTTTTCTAGAATGTCATATGAATCGAATCATACCATTCGTAGGTCTGAGTCTGTCTCTATTGTCCTCAATCCACTTTCACCCCCTACCCCTTCTCCAAAGCTATCTCGTTAAAGTGATGTCAGGGACTTTAGATCTGATGTTTAAACCTCGGTGTTCATCTCACTTGCCCTATCTACAGCAGGGGACACTCCCGTCTTCTAGAAACATCTTCCTGGCCTGCCGTCCAGGACTCTATACATGTGTGGTTCCTCCTGCTCACCACTGCTGCCTGCTCATCTCAACTTCTTCATTTTGGATAGCACAAGAGCTCACTCAAAGTTGCTTTTCTCTACCTATATCTAGACTCATAGCTCCAATCTGTATTTGATGACACCAAAATTTATGTCTCTAGTTTAGACCACTTCCTTAACACTAAGCTACCAATCCAACTGCCCACTCAAACATATCTATCTAATATCTATTTATCTATCATCTATCCATCCATCTATCATCTGTCCATCCATCCATCCATCTATCTATCATCCATCCATCCATCATCTCTGGAACTTAACATTTTCATAACTGAGGCCCTGATGTTACCTCTCCCTCCCCACTCCCCCTTTCCTTTCCCAGCTTTTTTATTCTCACCTACTGTCAACTCCATTCTTCCAGTTTGAAAGCCTTGGATTCACCCCTGACTACTCTCTTTCTTTCACACCCCAGGGCCAATTCTGTGGGCTCTATCTACAAAATGCACATCTGCGCTTTTTTTTATTTTATTTTATTATGTTATGTTAGTAACCATACAATACATCATTAGTTTTTGATGTAATGATCCACAATTCATTGTGTTCATATAACACCCAGTGCTCCATGCAGTACATGCCCTGCTTAATACCCATCACCAGACTAACCCATCCCCTGCCCCACTCCCCTCTAAAACCCTCAGTTTGTTTCTCAGAGTCCATAGTCTCTCATGGTTCACCTGCTTTTTTAAATGACTTTAATATATACTTGAAAACCCTGCTACTTATGTTTTAAATGCCCATTTATTTTAATGGGTAAATTATGATGCATTGCATCCCAACCCAAGATACCCAAACAATTTTTACAGATCAAAAAATATATTTTTATAAAAAATTAGTTTAAAATGTTTATATAAGCAATAAAGAGTAATTCAAAAGTAAACAAATAAAGTTGTAGATGAAATGTAAAACAAAGATAGCACATTGAGCTCTCCAAAGAGGGAAGAAAAGTCAATACTTGCTAATATTCTATTCTGATTCTGTGCTTCCAGCGAGATGATGAGCTCCTGGGCTTTTGTCTGTTCTGTGTCCTGCTGCAGCATCAGTGTCAACCAGGGGCATTCTCCATCCACAGCTCTGTGGCTGACCGCACTCATGAGATCACTGGCTGGATTTTCTAAGACTTGGATACCTACGTCTAGGGAAATCTGTGTCTTGCTTATAAAGTATTAGAGCAAATGCGTCTTAGCTCCACACCTCCCTCCATCCCATCCACGTTTCCCAGCACACAGCACATATGCTTCCACTGAAGCTGCTTCTGTTTTCCTGTTTTACCTTTTTTTATGGTTTCTAGTGAGTTTTGAGAAAAGAGATAGAAACAGAAATGCTCTTTTATCTACTGAACTTAGAGACAGCCATACCTCTATTTTAAAAGTATGCACAGAAAGGATGAATACCCAACTTTTACATCAACATGGATGGGACTGGAGGAGACTATGCTAAGTGAAATAAGTCAAGCAGAGAAAGTCAATGACCACATGGTTTCACTTATTTGTGGACCATAAGGAACAGCATGGAGGACATTAGGAGAAGGAAGGGAAAAATGAAGGCGGGGAAATTGGAGGGAGAGACGAACCGTGAGAGACTATGGACCCTAAGAAACCAACTGAGGGTTTTAGAGGGGAGGGGGGTGGGGGGACGTGCTAGCCTGGTGATGGGTATTAAGGAGGGCACGTACTGGATGGAGCACTGGGTCGTATACGATAGCAATGAATCGTGGATCACTACATCAAAAACTAACGAAGGGGGTAATCGAAGGGGGAGACGAACCATGAGAGACGATGGACTCTGAAAAACAAACTGAGGGTTCTAGAGGGGAGGGGCGTGGGGGGATGGGTTAGCCTGGTGATGGGTGTTAAAGAGGGCATGTTCTGCATGGAGCACTGGGTGTTATGCACAAACAATGAATCATGGAACACTACATCAGAAACTAATGATGTAATGTATGGTGATTAACATAACAATAAAAAAATTTAAAGGAAAAAAAAGAAAATCTCAAAAAAAAAAAACTAATGATGTGTGGTGACTAACAACATAATAAAAAAATTTTTTTAATAAATAAAATAAAAGTATGCACTTGAATTTCAAGAAGTAATAGATAAATTTCTGGATCTGTGGCTAATTACAGTATGATAATATAGTGGATTTTCATCAGTGGTTATGCATCAGAAACACTTGGAAGTCTCATTAAAACAGACTTCTGGACCTTCCACCAGGGTTTCTGATTCAGTATGCCTGGGATGGGGCCTGAGAACTTTAATTTCTGGCATATTCCCAGGTGATGCCAATGCTTCAGGTCTGGTGACTACACTTTGAAAAGCACTGTGATACTAAAATATTTTCATTTTAGCTATGTCTAAAGGACTAAAACTGGGGGAGACATTATAAAACATTATAAGAGAAAAAGACATTCTAAGAATTCATAAAATCTTTTAAGAATGAAAGCAGGCCTGCCATAACCAAAATGGACATGTACAATATTTCCAAGGGGCCGGTGCTATGGAGAGATTCCCAGGCCCTCCTGACTTCCTCAGGACATGGATCTAGTCCTGCCTCATGGTGAACTAGCCCTGTAACACAGAACAAGTCATGCCTAAGGTCTTCGTGCCTGTAAAATGACGACCTTGGGCCATGTGGTCTCATTACAACTGTATGTATAGAAGTGTATGTTCATGTGCTTTTTCAGACCCTCTCACTAAATGCAAGATTGATTTAAAGTACTTGTGCAATGAGATAGCCTACTAATGAACGTAAGACAAATGTGTAGGTAAACTTGAACTCTTCAGGGTAAATGCTCAGATTTTTTTTAAAGATTTTATTAATTTATTTGTCAAAGAGAGAACACACACACAAGCAGGCAAGCGGCAGGCAGAAGGAGAGGGAGAAGCAGGCTCCCCGCCGAGCAAGGAGCCTGAAGCAGGACTCGATTCCAGGACCCCAGAATCATGACCTGAGCCGAAGGCAGACACTTAACTGACTAAGCCACCCAGGTGTCCCTAAATGCCCAGATTTTAATGCTTCTCCCCACCCCACCCCCGCCCGGTTCTTCTGCTTCCCACCTCTCCATCTTCTGGATTCCAGAAGAAACTATGTAAAAATACGAAAGCAAGAGAGAGGGGTGTCTGGGCTCTGCATTATCCCTCTTTGCTGGCTCCCATTAACCTCTGGATTAAGGGAAGTTCTTATTTCCTTGTTTGAGGTCATTTTAAATTCTAGCACCTGCCCTCTGCCCTCAGTGCTTCTGCAGAGGAACGACCTGCTGCTACTCTAGGGTGAGTGCCCCTGGGAGCTCAGCCACCTTCCCCTGATGCTGGGCTCTCTACCTCTGCTCTTCCTGATGAGGTAGACTCTCTGACACCACTGCCTTGTCCAGATGGCTGGGTTCCTTGGGCTTGTCCATCCTGCAGCTTGTTTACAGAGTACCTTCTTTGTCCCTCACAGGGTCAGCTTGGAAAATGTAGATTCCATCCATGTCACTTGCAGTCTTTGAGGAGAACTGAAAGTGCCCTAACAATTCCCTGTCTGGCTTCTGCCAAATCCTACTGTTGCTCTACCCCGGTCACCTTTTCTGTATGGTGGACACTCAAACATTCTCCTTCCAGAATTTCAGAAGCAAGCCCTCTCCCCTTTCAGCTTCTGCCTCAAACTATCAGTGATATATGTCCAGCATGGTCCCCAGCGTGAGCGGTGATCCAGAGAGCAAAGACTGTAGGTGGTTCTCAGCAAGGCAGACAGCATCTTCTTCCTGGCCACCTGACTCTCCCCCATCACATCAGCAGAGCCTTTCCCTTTCTGTTTGAAACAAACTTATATATTTCTCCTTGTCTTCTTTACACAATGGTTAAGGGAAAATAAAGCTCAGATACTCCAACATGTTTTGTTTTTTCTTTTTAATAAGTGAATGGAAATTTGGGAAAATTTAAAGAAAAAAAAAAACCTCTTCTCTCTCCATGAGAAATAGGCTGACGGGACTACTATCTCTCTATGTACTTTAAAAAAAAAATCTAGTATGAAACTCAAAATCAAGCAATGAATTCTTTGTTCTAGTTGGTGGCCACAATCTCCCCAAAGCAATGAATGGCATTGATTCATTACACAGATGGAATTGCTAGGCAACATAGTTTATGGGGAAGGAAAAATATCTTGTTTTCAAATTTTTTGAAAATATTATCCCTACTTACAGCATAGGAAAGTATACTTGAAAAGAGGGTACAGCAAAATCCCAGCGAGACAGCAACAGAAAGTTTTAACTGTGGCTAACACCAGTGGGGAGGCCATAAGAAGATAAAGAAAACAGAATCAGGAGGGGGACGTAATGGATGGAAACTCTGGAAAGTGGAATTCAGAATGGAATTTGTCCTTCTCTGGCCAACAAAACAAAACAGAAACCAGAAATCCCCCAAAAATGTCCTCCTCTACAGCATTGACAGAGTATATGACATTCTGTGGATGTGATGGGGTGGAGAAAGGTACTAGGGGATGAGAAGCATTTCCACAAGGAACCTGGAGTGCTTGAACAATGAATGAGTCCACTCATAGAGAAGCAATAATTAAGAAACTTCTAAGATAATACAGAAGTTTAGAAATATGGAAACCTCTGGGGCCACATGACCCCCTCTCCTATTGTTTGGCTATGCAGTTTATGAATGTCTGTACACATGCAATGGAAAAAGGACCTGGTTGGAGGGTGGAGGGGAGATTTCATTTTCATATCTGGTCTATATATCTAATGTTAATTCTGTATTTTCTCAGCTGACATTTAATCTTTTAAATTGAGAGCTTTCCAGTGCCTTTGGGGCACAGCAGACCTTCTCAGGAGAGCCAGCTGGGTGTTTCTTGGACCTTTGCAGCCATCAGCACAAATGTGAAAGTAGCACTATGCATTTGAAACCCAGAAATTTTTCTTACCCATCTTTGGACCCCTAGTCCCTAGTTCAGTGCTCATCAAATAGCAGGTACTCAACAAATGCCTGATGAAGAAATCACATCATTTGGAAATCTATACAAAAAATAGCCTATAATAACTCCTAGAATTAGAAATAAACTCCTAGAATTTGAATATCTGAAGAAATTTCAGGGTTCGTCTGGAGACATCCGCCACCTCATTTTAAGGACAAGAAAACTGAGGTCCAGAGAAATTAGAAGACTTGTCCAAGATTTCCCAGGAAAGGAGTTGACAGAATCGGAATTGGAACCCCAGCCCTTGACTCTTATTTTTTCTTTCTCCTTCTCTTTCTTCCTTCTTTCTTTCTTCCTTCTTTCTTTTTTCTTTCTTTCTGTCTTTCTTTCTTTCTTTCTTTCTTTCTTTCTTTCTTTCTTTCTTTCTTTCTTTCTTTCTTTCTTTCTTCTTTCTTTTTCTTTCTCTTTCACTTCACCATCTTAAAACGCAAATTTCATTATTATTCAGGTATGGCCAGGCCAACAGATATGGAGAAGACTGCCCTTGAAAAGAGAATTTGTCATAGTAACAGATCCAAAAAGGAGGGGGCAGGCCATGGCATTGGGGGGGAGGTCACACGGGGAAGCACCAGGGTGGGCTGGGAGGCAGAAGGAGGAAAACATGGCAAGGAGACTCTGGTGTGGTTTCCAGGAAAGACCTTTCCTTTCCAGGAAAGACCGGGTGAGGAGAGTTGGCCGACTGAGGATTGGCTAGTTTGAATCACTTCAGCAGACTCTGGAGCACAGGTACTACCCCTAATTATCTGATGCATGGCCATGGGGAAATTAGGGCAGGGCAATTATGGCCCAGAGTGTGAAAGCCAGACAGAGGAGGTGGTTAGGGGTCTGAGCTCTAGATGGATCAGTCCGTGTATGAGAGCACGCTCCCAGCTGAGCTGTTTACTATCTCTAGGAATTAGCTAACCCTGAGGGGGGCAGTCCCTCCAGGGTTAGCAAGGCTCCAGATGGCAAAGCATCAAAATACGGAAATAAAAAGATGTGTCGAATACACTCACCACACTGAGATCATAAGCCTTCACTGCATTAAAAATTTAGCTTGGCCTTGGTAGGTTTGTCTGCCTTCTCTTACGTACTGTGCAATAAAATCATTAGAAAAGGGGACTTCCATATGAAGTTAAGGATTCTGGATCCTCAGAGCTATGAAAAATGGCTTTTGGATCATAATCTAGACAATCTTTTCTGATTATTTATCTAAAACTAAAAGCAGGAAATGATTCATTTGATTCCTGCCAATCCTGGAGTGTTGCCACTTTCAGCTCAGGAAGAGCTGGCTTCCCTTGGCAGTCCTCACTTGCAGGATGATGAATGAAGTTCTATGTTTGGTGCTAGCTAAAATTTTATAGGGTCTAAAAAAGCAATTTATACATGCTTCAGGAGGTGGCTATATTTTTTCTTTTTTAGATAGCTCTTAGTCACAGCAGGGCACTCAATATACATATATCACATTGAGGGGTCATTTTACAGGAGAAATGAAACTTCGCTCTGTCTGTTGATAAACAGGTTCTTGGCTTCTGCAAGCCTTATGTAGGCTCAGAATCCAGCAAATAGGTATTAGCCGAATTCTGAATTTTCCCAGTTAGTTTCACACCTCAAGAACCCATGACCCTAAATGCGATATTAGGAAAAAGAGAAATCATCAGCCTAACAAAACATTTTCTTGGTTCCAAGTATCTGCTGTTATTCACAAACAGGTGGGGCCAGTTCTCTCCTCTTGGGAATCTTGAGATGGGTTGAATGGTCTTGCACACTAGCCAGTCAGGCCACTAAGTTGTCAAGGGTCAAAGCTAACTCAAAGAACAGTGGCCATGGGCCAAACCACCCACTTACTCTAAGTGATGAGCAATCTAAACACTCCCAACCCACCAAGCCTCATCCATACCTCATTTTCCTGAGAGTTTTGGATTTATTTTTTTTTTCTGTCTCCTGAGTATGTATCTGGGGTGAAACATCTGAGTGCTGGTCATTCTTAATCAAGCTTCAAGATACTCTCAAGATTATCTTCCCAGTTTCCAACATGACAATGGTTTTATTAACCTTCCCTTTGCATTTCTGAATGCATGTCCTTACAAAGCACTCTGAAAGAAATCTGGATAGGAGGGTTGAGGACCAGCACTGCTCTATATTGGTTGAGGGCCTCAGGCAAATTACTTTGCCTCCACCAACCTCATCTGTAACATAGGAACATAATATATATCCACTATTTCAAAAGATTATGTAATAATATGGGAAAGACATGATTACTTTTAGTGAAAATATAATATATAAAATATGTACTTAGGCATTTGAGGGGTGCCTGGGTGGCTCAGTCAGTTGAGCGTTGGACTCTTGATTTCAGCTCAGGTCATGATCTCAGGATCTTGAGATTGAGCCCCATGTCAGGCTCTGTGCTCAGTGGGGAATCTGCTGGAGATTCTCTCTCTCCCTCTGCCCCTCTCCCCTCTCCCCTGCTTGTGCATGTGCACATGTTCTCTCTCTCTCAAATAAATAAATAAATCTTCAAAATAAAAGGGGGGACATTTGAATTTGTGGAAGGGCTGCTTGCAAGTTCATTAAAGCCCTGTCCTTTTTTTTTTTCCTGGGCTCTCAACCATACTACATCGCTCAGCCTCTCTTGGAGTTAGTTGTGACCTCATTACTAACTTATTGCTTAACATAATACTAATTTACAATGAAGTTTTAGGTAAGGAACTACAAGAGAAAGTGGTGTGGCTACTTCCAGGTCTTACAAAAAGTTCCCTTGAAGATCCTCCAGCCCTTCTTCCCAAGTCAACATTTTTGGAAGTCCTGGGCCAAAGATGGCAGAGCCACAAGATGGCAAGAGCCTGGGCATCTGCATTATCACTGGGAGGAATGATAACCCCCAATTAGAAACATCCAGTTGAACTTCACATAAGGGAGAAATAAAATTTTATTGTGTTAACCTATTGATGTTTGCAGGTTTCTCTATTACTGCACATAGCAAAATATTAACTAATATATAATAGTCCATAAAGTATATGTATAAGAAGCTATAAAAATATAAAATCAGAAGGATATGTTATCAATGTGTTTGGGTGGTAAGATAGCAAGTACATTTTTATTTTCTTAATCCTCTCTTGATTCTGGATTTTTGCAATCTCTAAGGAACATGAATTGATTTTATAATTTCAGAAATTACTTAAAGGGAAAAAATAACTTCCCTAACCTGTCCTTTGTCTGGGCAGGTACAGTCTTATTTCACACTGAATCAACAAAGGCAATTTGTACATGTACGTGATGCCAAGCACTATGCTAACTGTTGAGATACTAAGATGAATAAAATATCATCACCATGAGCCTCAAAGAATCCACAGCATATCAAGGATTAGAGTATACAATGATAAAGCCAGGTACTCTGGGAACACACAAAGGGACTAACCCAAACCAATGCAATTTAGATCAGATTTTCTATACAGAGCAATGCCTGCCTGAAACTGTGAACACAGTTTAAAGTGGAAAGAGGCATAAAAGGAGGCACAGCACTGACGAAGTGTGATGTGCACCGCATAGTTAGCTATAGCTCCAGCCTAAAATTCCAGCTAAGGTTTTAGATCCACAAGATTTATTTATTTTGTTTCTGCAGTGCTTAATACAACACCTGGTATATAGTGAGTGTACAGTAAATATTTGTCAAATAAATAATTAAAAACGGACATTTCTGCCAAGTGGTTACCCAGGCTCTTGCTTACACATCCCCTATAATAGTAAGCATCTTCTGAGGCATTCCACTCCATCTCCAGGCAGCTCTGGCCACAAAAGTCTTCCTTGTATTAAGCCAACCAAAACCCAGTTGTACTAGGCAGCATATTTATATGAGGGTGCAAGGTCAGCAGCAGAGCGATGCTCTAAAAAGATGAGGAATAAAGGGATGCGATATGGGAGAAAAAGGCAGAACAATGGGGCTACTTCCACTTTGTTCCATTTAAAAGGACTCCTACATGCTTTTCACATGCAGGTCCGTAGTGTTGAACTTGGGTGTTCATGTCCACCACCACATGCCAGACACTCTACAAGCACTTTGTCTACTTGATCTCATTTATTCCTTTTCTTTATTTTAATTTAAATTCAATTAGCCAACATATAGGACATCATTAGTTTTTATGTAGTGTTCAATGATTTATTAGTGGCATATAACACCCAGTGCTCATCAGATCACATGCCCTCCTTAATGCCCATCACCCAGTTACCCTTTTCACTGCTTGCCGAGCTCTCTCAAGTGGAAAAATCTCTGTTCTGTAGATAAGAAAATGAAGATGAAGATTGAAGTCATAGGTTAGTGATACAACCAGGATCTGAAGCTCTGTTTTCCTGTCCTGGTCCATGGGCTATAGACAGGCTTTCCCCCAAGAGCCATTTTGATTATTGCTCGATGGGACATTTTGGACAGATGTTCCTGCACTACAAAGACTGCCTGATTACGAGCTGAACTGAGCAAGTTGTGGGCTCTGTGGCTGGTGAAGTTTGTCTTCCTCTGGCTTGCTACTTAACAAGGCAGTTCGGTGCTTTAACTCAATTGGGGATCAGAGTGGAGTTCAGGCTCCACAGCAAGGCCAATAGAAAGATAATTTTGGAAAGGGGCATAGTGACAGGGCTCTGGGTGCAAGGGGCTGATGACTGAGAGCCTGGAAGTGCTGTTATTGTAACAGCCATGAGGCAGGGCTTATTCCTGGCAAGGTCAGGAAGGCTTGCTTGATGCGGGCTCCTGAAACACCTCAAATTCATCTAAAAGCCTGAGAGTTCCAAGGACCAGAAGCAGGATTGACTGGTCAAGTGGCTTCAGCTGTGAGAGCAGGAGGTGAGTGGAGGAAGGGAGCATGCTGCCGTGTACTCGAGAACCCCCAACCCCCACAGCCCTAGTCCAAAAGCTTGACTTCCCCACTGTTCCTCCAACGTACCCTTCCGTCTGGCATAAAATCTCACCCGTTTTCACAGCCCAGCAGTACCCACTGCCTGGGAGAACATAGAGTTAAGAAACATGGGTTGCCAAGACATTCTGGAAGAAACAAAGCCCTGGTGTGTGCTACGACACCTGGTTAGTACCTTTCACACCAAGAGTGAAAAGCTCATTGTGTCTGAGGGTGCACAACCCAAAAACATGAAAGGGGATCATATTCATAATCATGATAAACTCTCAAACTTGTGAAGTGTGTTTGAGTCCATAATAGCTTCCATATTCACTATTTGATTTGCTTTTTATCATACCCCATTATATAGACGAGTACACTGAAGCCAAGAAATTAAATGGTATGCATTTTTTTATAAATATAATTTTATTTTTACAATATATTAGGGCTTGAAGTGTTGAAGTTCGAAGCTCCCAGTATCCCAGGATGGGACCTTATGTAGAAATAGGGTCCCTACCCATGTGATTAGTTAAGATGAGGTCACACTGGAGTTGGGTGGGTACCTAATCCAATGTGACTGGTGTCCTTATAAAAAGACTGCCATGTGAAGAAACAGGGACATGCAGGGAAGTTGGCTGTGTGGAGACAGAGGCAGAGATCAGAATGGTGATGCCACGGCCTGTGAACACCTGTGGCCACCAGAAGCTGAAAGAGGCAAGGTGTGACCTTCCCCCAGAGGCTTTGGGGGGGAGGCTCGGCCCTGCAGATACCTTGATTTGAGACTCCTGACCTCCAGGACTGAGAGAGGAGACACTGAGGAGTAGGTCCCAAGAGGAGGCATCGTCAATGTCATCAAATATCACATCTTTAGTGGGAGAAGATAAAAAACTAAAAACCTGACCTCTGGGTTGAGTGATTGGGAATCTGACAATGACCTTTGCAAGGGGACTTTCGGTGGAGTAAAGAAAGAGCTTGCCTTGTTGCAGGCGAGCAGGGTGCATGAGACATGAAACGATAGAGTCACCCAATGACTGCTGACTCCTTTCAAGAAAAGCCCACCCGTGGAAAGAGGGTGATCAAAAGAAAAAAGAGAAGAGGTGGAAAGGCATGGAAATAATAGGTAGAAGTTGAACACAGAGTCCGAGGGTGAAGAGTCAGTGCCGAGGGATGGAGCGAGGTCCAGGAGAAGAGGTGTCGCTGGCACAGCACCCTCGTGGAGGATTTGTGAGAGGGTGGTTCCTAGAGGAGAGGTTAGGGTCAGGACCACCTTTGTGAGCAGGTGGCCTCGCAGTTCAGAACGGCCCTGCACGTTGTTTAAAGCTCTGCGGTTGCTGTTTTAAAATTCCTAATACTTTTATCTCTGACTTTCTGTTTTGCAAGTGGAACATGTGTGAGGGGTGTGGAGCCTCGGCAAACAAGCTGTCTCACCCGCTGGGGACCTGGGTGCCTCCCCTGTGGCCTCGCCCACCCCCCAAACATGTTCACCCCCCACACAAGGCAGAGAGCAGGTTGTGTGGGCAGGGAAAGCCAGGCAGGCCATCACCCCTTTGTCCCAGCGGGGGCCTGCCCCACAGCATCTTGGAGCTGGGCCGGGCTTGGCCAGCTCTGATCCAGGCTGGCAGCACCAGGCTTGCTCAGTGGACAACAAAGGCAAGGTCCCTCACCCACCCCATCAGGGATTAAACGAGTTCACCATGGAGGTTATGATACCCTGGGGGTCACCTGTCCCCTATGAACTGAAACAGTGGGCCATTGGAGGAGGAGATTGACTTCCCTGCCTGGGTTTTTCTTTTGCCCTGGGCTTTGCAGGGTCTGTTGCCAGCCCCGAGTGAAGGAAGGGAGGAGGAACACTTTTATTCTAAGATGTGAAGGGCAAAAGGATGGGTGGTTGTTGTTTGTAGGAAGAGAAATGCCCACCCGCCCACCTCTCTTGTCTCTCGGGTACAAAGCCGGGACAACTGCTGAGGCAGGGTTTGGGGTAGAAGCAGGGTCCCCAAGTGGAGCGAGGACTTGGGGTGAGGGTCCCCAGCAGTGTAGGTGATGCTGCTCCCCCAACCCAGTCGTTACTCAGAGTATAAATACCTGAATGAATAGAAAGAAAGGCTACTTTAGGGGAAATAAGAAAACAACGCTTAAGTAGTCTCTTTACCACACTACACACAAAGCAGGTTTCCAGCCAGTTTTCCGTTCTCACCAATGCCAGAAACTTCCATTCAGTTTTAAAGGGGCCAATTCTTTTCTTTTTTTTTTTTTCCTCTGAATGTTTTAAGGAATATTGTAAAATAATTAATCATAATGCACATTGGGTTTCCCTCACTCGTATATCAGATGTTCCATAAATATCACGGTAGGTTTTGTTGACAGATTGATTGATCCTGGATTGCTATGGGCTGAGCTCCCCTTCATCTCTCTCTGTCGTGCTCCTGACTCACAACCCCAGGAGGTAGAGAGCACAGCCCATGCTCTTTCTTGCTCAAAGAGAGGAGAAGAAAGCTCGTGTAGCTCAGACTGAGCCAAGTTCCCCCGATCCCCCTGCCCCCTGCTTCGCCCACTGGACTCCTCTATGAGATCACCAAATGGCCTTCTGCCTGCATGACTTGCGTTATGATTCCCCTTGCGGTCATTTGCAGGAGTGGAGGACATTCACGGACACGGGGGGATTCTCACTTCAAATAAAGCATATCTTCCCTCAATTAGAAATGGGAAGAAAAAAGGGGAATCTATGTGTGAGGGACGTGAGGGCAGGGACACAGGTCTCAGAGTGCAGGCCCCCAGCTTGAAGGATGAGTCATGCTCAGTGAGCTCAGAGGCTGAACAGACTCCAGCACCTTCCCCTGGGCTGCTCCTCCGTCTTCATTAAAGTCTCCTATGTTCACACACGGATGGAGAGAGGGGGCTGCTCATTAGACACGCCAGGGTGGGTGTGCACCAGGCAAATAGCAATCCAGTTATACCAACGCCAGTGCTTGAAATGTGATCTGGACCCAGGAGGCTCTGAGGCTGAACTTCCTGCTGCTGGCACCTGCTTGTGCTCCCCTCGGCTCTTTCCCTTGCTCCCCACTGCAGGTGCAGCCAAAAGATTAAGCCTTTCCTAAGGCAGGATTGGCAGTAGGGAGGCTCGGGCATGAAGTCACGTTCGACAGCCTTCTCCGGGCATTCCTGGTATGAGAGTTGCCTCACAAAGCACCTTCAGTGATAACTTAATTCTATTGACAGGCAGCCAGGAGATTGGTCAGGCCTCCAACAGTTCTGAGTTTCACTCCACTGGAAGCTCTGGCTTCATTACCTCCTAAGTCAGGGAGTCTCAGAGTCCAAAGGGACTTTGGAAGAAGAGCTTTGTTTTGTTCAGAAAATGGAATCAAAGAAGAGCTTTGTTTTGTTCAGAAAATGGAATCAGACTTGCTAAAGTCACACAGCAAATAATAACTAACTGTCTGCATTCAAATTCAGGTACATCCTTTTCCGATGACCAGAGTCTCAGAAACTCATCTCCTTAAAGATGCTTCAAGGATTTCAGAAAGTGTTTTCCATCAAATAAAAATTTTTATGGAAAATGTTTAATAATTTTTAAAAATTCAGTTACAAGCGCATCTCTTCATCTATTTTCTTAATTGACATTCTTCATCATACTTCTTTGCAAAGAAATTTGAATAATATTATACTGAACACTGACAACTGTGTGTTTGATGAAAATGAAGGGAATCAGTAGGATGAATTAGAATTGGCCAAAAACACAGTAAAATAGAAGAAGACATGACTGGTTAAGGTACAAGAACTAGGGATGTGTCTTCCCCAAAGTGGAGGGGGCAGTGTGCCCCCCAGATGTCCCTTCACGTTGGAGTTGAGTTGGCTCTGGGATCTCACAGCCACAGGTAGAAGAGAGATGCTTGCCCAAGGGCACACCTTTTCCTCAGAGGCAACTCCTGTCCCATCACTGGCCTATGGATGGGGAGGGACAGCTCTAAAGTGCCAGCCCAGCTCCAGCCCCTGTGGGATTAGCCCAATTTCTGCTGCAACCATATCTCAGCCCACCTTCTTCCATTCAGTTCCCCTCCCCAACTCCACACGCTCCCCCGAAACTACCTGCAAGCAAATCACAGTGTCAGAGTCTACTTCTGGAGAACCCCATGTAGGACAGGTGAGTGTCCCTGTATCACTTAGAACTATAAGATCTGTCACTGAAAGACTGTTCTTAAATAGAAAAGAAAAAAGTTAAGTACAATATACAGTGATTTGTAACAATAAAAAATGTAGTCAAATAAGTCACTTAATAAATAAATATACATCTGTCTCTATATAAGCACATATATTTATTCTAGATGTTCAGTTCTCTTTAAATTACATCATATGCTATATCTTTCAAATATGTGTACAAATAGTATTGTAGTTTTTTTTTAATTTTATTTATTTGGGAGAGGGAGATAGAAAGCATGAAAGAGAGAGCGTGAGTGGGGGAAGAACAGGGAGAGGAGCACAGGGAAAGGGAGAAGCAGACACACCGCTGAGCAGGGAGCCCCATGTGGGGCTCAATCCCAGGACCCTGGAATCATGGCCTGAGCTGAAGGCAGACGTTTAACCGACTGAGCCACCCAGGCACCCCTAGTATTGTAGATTTTTAAGCTGAAATTTATATTTTTAATAGATAACAGCAGTGTTAATTGGATTGTGTCTTGTTAACATCAGTAATCACACCTATCAAATTGTGCTTTTTAGATCCCTATTAGCCAAGACACCCCTAATCACCACATGGCACCTACATAATGCCATGAGTGAATACATTCTATTCCAAGGAAAATATCCCACGTCACTGGTAAAGATTCAACACTCAGAAAGGAAGAGATGGGGAGGTTGTGGTACTTCTGTTCCTGTCAGGACAAGAGATATCAGAAGTAAATCTGACAAAGTCTGTTAAAATTGAGGGAAAAATAACAGGCATCAGACTTCTCTGTGTGTCTGAGATATTTTACAATCAAAATACATAATTTTTAAGAGTATTTCCTTTCCAGCTGGATCCCAGAATAGCAGCAATAGCTGTAAAACAGATGACTGATTGTCAGTCCTGCCATTGACATGATGCCCATCACCAGGGTCACTTGTCAGCACCTCTTATCACCCCAGTGTTTTCAACAGTGTAGAATCACAGGTTGGATATATAGTGTCCCTGTGAAGTAGACTGCTCTTTCTCTCCTTTATCTGTCCTACCTTCCTTCCTTTCTTCCTTAGAAATAGAAACAAACTCCCATAGTTACTGAGTCCAAGGTGGCCTAGAAAAGATACATTTTCCACCTTGCAACTAAGTGTGATCATGTGACCAAGCTAAGTGTGATCCTTGCAGCTAAGTGTGATCATGTGACCAAGCTAAGTGTGATCATGTGACCAAGGTTTAACCAATGACAGGCACATAGCTTCCAGGAAGTATCCCCAAGATGAAGACACAGGCCTTTGTTTGCCCTTCCTCTTTCTTGTTGGTTGGAAAGAGGAAATGGTGGCTGGAGCTCATGCTACCATCTTGGACTATAAGAGGCCATCCTAAGGAGAGTGAAGTGGCAAGACAGAGAGTTCTGGTGCCAGGTAATTATGGTGCATGAGCCCTGGACCCCATTCTCTCTTTACCTAAACAAGAAAGGCTGGTTTATCTTCATAAAATCACTATGTTTAGGAAATTAAGTTCATTTGTCACATGTAGATGAACCTAGTCATAATAAAAATAATCACTAAAAATCCCATCATTTTCAGATTGAGCCACATTTAACTTACTCTGAGAGATGACACAGCTTTAATTTTAAAACCTCCAAAGAGGTAGAAATCACAAATGCATACTAAGTAAGGCATTTAATCATCATAAAGTGTACTTCCATCAGGTGTTCCAATAACTCAGAATCCGGGAGTTTATCATGTCACATGAATGATGATTTGTTTGCATCTGGGTACATGGAATGTAGTAATGTAGAAATTAATAAAATTGCTTATATTATTATCTTGATTCATTACTTCTTTTTCTTTTACAGGCCAATTTTTCACACCAAATCATAAATTGCTTGAGACTATAGCTAGATAACAAGGTTTTGCACATGACGAATGTTCAGGAAATATTTTTAGATTATTTATAAAAGTTATTGTGATATTGTAGAATTCAGTATTTCATAAGTAAACCTGAAATTTATTTTCACGTGCAGCTCAGACGATTGAGCAATTTAGTCAGGTGATTAAAGCAAAAATTATTCATTTGGATTAAGAGAAAGACAATGACTCTGAATTTTAGTAACATCACACTATCATGTAATTCCTCCTCACCCCCCAACCCCAACCTTTGACCAGAGAGTAAGAAGCAAGATCTAGCCTTCAGGTGAAGATTGCAGGCTGAAAAACCATTTAGCATCACTTCATCTGAAAACCTTACTAAAAAAAAGTAAAGAAATGTTTTAAGGGATAGAACAACAAGGACAAAGAAAATTAGGAAAAAAACAATAACCACAGAATTTTGGGAGTCAGGAAACAGAAGAATGAGTAATAACTGACTTTGAAGACACCATAGACATGAGAGCTAGCCAGCTCGTACCATGGTATCTCTATAAGGGTCAGAAATCAGCATCTTCAGGACCCCATAGAGATGGGCATAAATGTGGAGGTAAAAATGGTAGTTAGGTTGAAAATTACTTCATAAAGCCATTGGATCTCCATAACCTCTCCCCCATACCAACTCTGGAAGTAAATGCACCTCTCTTCACTAAGGGAGGTAAAACAGAAGGTACATGGACAGGAGGAGCAAGATGGTGGAGGAGTAGGAGACCTAAATTTTGTCTGGTCCCAGAAATTCAGCTAGATAGGGATCAAACCATTCTGAACACCTATGAACTCAACAGGAGATCAAAGAAAAGAATAGCAACAACTCTCTGAACAGAGAAGCGACCACTTTCTGGAAGTTAGGACATGCAGAGAAGTGAATCCGAGGCGATATTTGGGAAGATAGATGGCGGGGGAGGGGGCCTCAGTCTGCTGCTACTGGCAAGTGATAGAGCAGCAGAGCACAAAATTGGAAATTTTGGAAGTCTGCTCCACCAAGGGACGTGGAACCCTCGCTGGGACAGTGTGGTCTCAGGACCCTCAGGGTCACAGAAAGACCAGGGGTGCCTGAGTGCGGCAGAGCTCCCAGGTATCAGAGCAGGGAAGCCGGCTGCAGAGACGGAGCTGAAGAGTGGGCTCTCAGCTCGGGGTTGCCATAGACTGTGATCCTCTGCACAGTTGGGCCACTGCACTTCCAACAGGGACCCAAAAAGTGGCAGACACAGGAAGACTCCCCTTCCTCCCCTGGGAGGGGCGGCGCGGGAGTGCACCACAGGAATCTGCTGGGTTTGGAGACTCCAAACGGGGTCATGTGCCAGAGATAGAAATGCTCGGTCACAGGCAGGGTGAGCACGGATTGCGGCCGGAGACTGGGGAGACGGGAGTGATTGACTGCTTTTCTCTGGGGGCGCACTGAGAAGTGTGGCCCCGAGTTCTCGGCTCCCCTGGGGCAGAGATTGGGGGCTGCCATGTTCACTCTCATCCTCCAAAGGTGTACAAAAAGCTTGCAGAGAACAAAAGCTCCCAAGAGCAAACCCGAGCAGATTACTTCGCCCGGCCCCGGCAAGGGTGGGGCAATTCCACCTCCGACAAAGACATCTGAGAACCACAGCAACAGGCCCCTTCCCTGAAGATCAGCAAGAATAGCCAGTCAAGATCAAGTTTACCGATCAATGAGAACGGCAGAACTCCAGCACTAGGGGAATACAGCACATAGAATTCATGCTTTTTTACCATGATTCTTTAGTCTTTCAAAGTTAATTTCTTTAACTGTCTTTTTTTTTAATTTTTCTTTTTCCCCTTTTCAACCAACATCTTATCAATCCCTTTTTTAAAAAATATTTTTTATTTTTCATTTTTAGAGTCATATTCTATCTCCTCATAGCAGTTAACCTTATTTTTGGTATATATATATATATATATATATATATATATATATATATATATAAGTTGTTCTCTCTTTAAAATTTTGGGATACAGTTTCTTCTAACAGACCAAAATATACCCTAAATCGCTAGTGTATGGCTTTGTTCTAGTCTCCTGCCTGATCACATTCTCTCCCTTATTTTTTTTAAACCTTCTTCTTTCTTTTTTCAACCAACTTCTTATCTTATGAATTCCTTTTCTAAAATCTTTTATAATTTTCAGCTTTAGAGTCATAGTCCATCCCTTCATCGTATTTACCCTTATTCTTGTACATATATAAGTTTTTCTTTCTTTAAAATTTTGGGAGTCCCTTTCTTCTAAAAGACCAAAATACTCCCAAAATCTAGTGTGTGGCACTGATCTATGCACCTGCCTGATCATATTTGATCATATTCTGGTTTTTTGTTTGTTTGTTTGTTTTTTATCTTATCTTTTTTTTCTTCTTTTTTCTTTCTTTCCCTTTCTTTTCCCCAGGTTTCAGGTCTCTTCTCATTGGTTTAATGTATATTTTTCTGGGGTCGTTGTTACCCTGTTAGTATTTTGTTCTCTCATTCATCTACTGTTCTCTGGACAAAATGACAAGATGGAAAAAATCACCTCAACAAGAAGAACAAGAGGCAGTACCGACTGCCAGGAACCTAATCAATATAGACATTAGTAACATGTTGGAAATAGAGTTCAGAATGATGACCTTAAAGATACTAGCTGGGCTGGAAAAAAGCATGGAAGATATTAGAGAAGCCCTTTCTGGAGATATAAAAGAACTAAAATCTAACCAAATCGAAATCAAAGAGGCTATTAATGAGGTGCAATAAAAAATGTAGGCTCTACCTCCTAGAATAAATGAGGCAGAAGAGAGAATCAGTGATATAGAAGACCAAATGATGGAAAATGAAGAAGCTGAGAAAAAGAGAGATAAACAACTACTGGATCACGAGGGCAGAATTCAAGAGATAAGTGATACCATAAGATGAAACAACCTTAGAAAAATTGGAATCCCAGAAGAAGAAGAGAGAGAAGGGCAGAAGGTATATTGGAGCAAATTAGAGCAGAGAACTTCCCTAATTTGGAGAAAGAAACAGGCATCAAAATCCAGGAGGCACAGAAAACCCCCCACAAAATCAATAAAAATAGGTCAACACCCTGACATCTAATAGTAAAATTTCCGAGTCTCAAAGACAAAGAGAAAATCCTGAAAGCAGCTCGGGAGAAGAGATCTGTAACCTACAATGATAGAAACATTACACTGGCAACAGACCTATCCACAGAGACCTGGCAGGCCAGAAAGGACTGGCATGATATATTCAGAAAAATAAATGAGAAAAATATGCAGCCAAGAATACTATATCCAGCTAGGCTGTCATTGAAAATAGAAGGAGAGAAAAAAAAAACTTCCAGGACAAACAAAAACTAAAGAATTTGCCAACATGAAACCAGCCCTACAAGAAATATTGAAAGGGGCCCTCGAAGCAAAGAGAGAGCCTAAAAGCAACATAGACCAGAAAGGAATACAAACAATATACAATAACAGTCACCTGACAGGAAATACAATGGCACTAAATTCATATCTTTCAATAGTTACCCTGAATGTAAATGGGCTAAATGCCCCAATCAAAAGACACAGGCTATAAGATTGGATAAAAAAACAAGACCCATCGATATGCTGTCTGCAAGAGACTCATTTTAGACCCAAGGACACCCCCACATTGAAAGTGAGGGCGTGGAAAACCATTTACCATGCTAATGGACACCAAAAGAAGGCTGGGGTGACAATCCTTATATCAGACAAATTAGATTTTTAACAAAGACTGTAATAAGAGATGAGGAAGGACACTATATCCTACTTAAAGGGTCTATCCAACAAGAAGATCTAACAATTGTAAATATCTATGCACCTCACATGGGAGCAGCCAATTATATAAGCCAATTAATAACAAAAGCCAAGAAACACATTGACAACAATACAATAATAGTGGGGGACTTTAACACCCCCATCACTGAAATGCACAGATCATCTAAGCAAAAGATCAACAAGGAAATAAAGACTTTAAATGACACACTGGACCAAATGGACTTCACACATATATTCAGAACATTCCATCCCAAAGCAACAGAATACACATTCTTCTCTAGTGCCCATGGAACATTCTCCAGAATAGATCACATCCTAGGTCACAAATGAGGTCTCAACCAGTACCAAAAGACTGGGATCATTCCCTGCATATTTTCAGACCACAATGCTTTGAAACTAGAACTCAATCACAAGAGGAAAGTCTGAAATAACTCAAATACATGGAGGCTAAAGAGCACCCTACTAAAGAATGAATGGGTCAACCAGGAAATTAAAGAAGAATTAAAAAAATTCATGGAAACCAATGAAATTGAAAACGCAACAGTTCAAAATCTTTCGGATGCAGCAAAGGCAGTCCTAAGAGGAAAGTTCATAGCAATACAAGCCTTTCCCAAGAAACAAGAAAGGTCTCAAATACACAACCTAACCCTCCACCTAAAGGAACTGGAGAAAGAACAGCAAATAAAGCCTAAACCCAGCAGGAGAAGAGAAATAATAAAGATCAGAGCAGAAATCAATGAACTAGAAACCAAAAGAACAATAAAACAGATCAATGAAACTAGGAGCTGGTTCTTTGAAAGAATTAAGAAGATTGATAAGCCCTTGGCCAGACTTATCAAAAAGAAAAGAGAAAAGACCCAAATAAATAAAATCATGAATGAAAGAAGAGAGATCACAACCAACACCAAAGAAATACAAACAATTATAAGAACATATTATGAGCAACTACATGCCAGCAAATGAAATAATCTGGAAGAAATGGATGCATTTCTAGAGATGTATCAACTACCAAAACTGAACCAGGATGAAATAGAAAACCTGAACAGACCTATAACCACTAAGGAAATTGAAGCAGTCATCAAAAATCTCCCAACAAACAAAAGCCCAGGGCCAGATCGCTTCCCAGGGGAATTCTACCAAACATTTCAAGAAGAATTAATACCTATTCTTCTGAAACTGTTCCAAAAAATAGAAATGGAAGGAAAACTTCCAAACTCATTTTATGAGGCCACCATTACCTTGATCCCCAAACCAGACAAAGACCCCATCAAAAAGGAGAATTACAGACCAATATCCTTGATGAACATGGATGCAAAAATATTCACCAAAATACTAGCCAATAGGATCCAACAGTACATTAAAAGGATTATTCACCACGACCAAGTGGGATTTATTCCTGGGCTGCAAGGTTAGGTCAACATCCGCAAATCAATCAATGTGATACAATACATTAATAAAAGAAAGAACAAGAACCATATGATCCTCTCAATAGATGCAGGAAAGCATTTGACAAAATACAGCATCCTTCCCTGATCAAAACTCTTCAGAGTATAGGGATAAAGGGTACATACCTCAACATCATAAAAGCCATCTATGAAAAACCTACAGCGAATATCATTCTCAATGGGGAAAAATTGAAAGCTTTCCCCCTAAGGTCAAGAACAAGGCAGGGATGTCCACTATCACCACTGCTATTCAACATAGTACTAGAAGTCCTAGCCACAACAATCAGACAACAAAAAGAAATAAAAGACATCCAAATAGGCAAAGAAGTCAAACTCTCACTCTTTGCAGATGATATGATAGTTTACATGGAAAACCCAAAAGACTCCACCCCAAAACTGCTAAAACTCATACAGGAATTCAGTAAAGTGGTACGATATAAAATCAATGCACAGAAATCAGTGGCATTCTTATACAACAACAACAGGACAGAAGAAAGAGAAATTAAGGAGTTGATCCCATTTACAACTGCACCCAAAACCATAAGATACGTAGGACTAAATCTAACCAAAGAGGCAAAGAATCTGTAATCAGAAAACTATAAAATACTCATGAAAAAAATTGAGGAAGACACAAATAAATGGAAAAACGTTCCATGCTCATGTATTAGAAGAAAAAATATTGTGAAGATCTCAATGCTACCTAGAGCAATCTACACATTTAATGCAATCCCTATCAAAATACCATCCACTTTTTTCAAAGAAATCGAACAAATATTCCTAAAATTTGTATGGAACCAGAAGAGACCCCAAATAGCCAGAGGAATGTTGAAAAAGAAAAGCAAAGCTGGCGGCATCACAATTCCGGACTTCCAGCTCTATTACAAAGCTGTCATCATCAAGACAGTATGGTACTGGCACAAAAACAGACACATAGATCAATGGAACAGAATCGAGAGCCCAGAAATGGACCCTCAACTCTATGGTCAACTCATCTTTGACAAAGCAGGAAAGAAAGTCCAACGGAAAAAAGACAGTCTCTTCAACAAATGGTGTTGGGAAAATTGGACAGCCACGTGCAGAAGAATGAAACTGGACCATTTCTTTACACCACACACAAAAATAGACTCCAAATGGACGAAAGACCTACATGTGAGACAGGAGTCCATCAAAATCCTAAAGGAGAACACAGGCAGCAACCTCTTCCACTTCAGCCACAACAACTTCTTCCTAGAATCCTCACCAAAGGCAAGGGAAGTAAGGGCAAAAATGAACTATTGGGACTTCATCAAGATAAAATGCTTTTGCACAGCAAAAGAAAACAGACAACAGAACCAAAGGACAACCGACAGAATGGGAGAAGATATTCGCAAATGATATATCAGGTAAAGGGCTAGTATCGAAAATCTATAATGAACTTATCAAACTCAACACCCAAAGAACAAATGATTCAATCAAGAAATGGGCAGAAGACATGAACAGATATTTTTCCAAAGAAGACATCCAAATGGCCAACAGACACATGAAAAAGTGCTCAACATCGCTCAGCATCAGGGAAATCCAAATCAAAACCTCAATGAGATACCACCTCACACCAGTCAGAATGGCTAAAATGAACAAGTCAGGAAACGACAGATGTTGGCCGGGATGCAGAGAAAGGGGAACCCTCCTACACTGTTGGTGGGAATGCAAGCTGGTGCAACCCCTCTGGAAAAGAGTATGGAGGTTCCTCAAAAAGTTGAAAATAGAGCTACCATACAACCTAGCAATTTCACTACTGGGTATTTACCACAAAGATACAAATGTAGGGATCCAAAGGGGTACGTGCACCCTGATGTTTAGAGCAACAATGTCCACAATAGCCAAACTGTGGAAAGAGCCAAGATGTCCATCAACAGATGAATGGATAAAGAAGATGTGGTATACATATACTATGGAATATTATGCAGCCATCAAAAGGAATGAAATCTTGCCATTTGCAACAATGTGGATGGAACTGGAGGGTGTTATGCTGAGTGAAATAAGTCAATCAGAGAAAGACATGTATCATATGATCTCACTGATATGAGGAATTCTTAATCTCAGGAAACAAACTGAGGGTTGCTGGAGTGGTGGAGGGTGGGAGGGATTGGTTGGCTGGGTGATAGACATTGGGGAGTGTATGTGCTATGGTGAGTGCTGTGAATTCTGTAAGACTGTTGAATCACAGACCTGTACCTCTGAAACAAACAATACATTATATGTTAAAAGAAGAAGAAGAAGAAGAAGAAGAAGAAGAAAGAAGAAGAAGAAGAAGAAGAAGAAGAAGAAGAAGAAGAAGAAGAAGAAGAAGAAGAAGATAGCAGGAGGGGAAGAATGAAGGGGGGAAATCGGAGGCGGAGATGAACCATGAAAGACTATGGAATCTGAGAAACAAACTGAGGGTTCTAGAGGGGAGAGCGATGGGGGTTGGGTTAGCCTGATGATGGGTATTAAAGAGGGCATGTACTGAATGGAGCACTGGGTGTTATACACAAACAATGAATCATGGAACACTACATCAAAAACTAATGATGTAATGTATGGTGATTAACATAACATAATAAAATAAATTAAAAAAAAACAGAAAGTATATGGACCAAAGGACACCAAGCAAAGTTTAAGTTTGGTGCTCTGAAAACAAAGAGATTACATGAAAGTTTACATCCTAATTATTTTCCTCGGCTCTTAGGTCTCTAAAAGCCAGACCTTTATTTTCCAGGCATTTTTTAGCAGCATGCTAAAAGATTACTAATGCTAAAAGATTGCTCTTTAGGAAAACTGATCAGCCCAAGAAAAATTATCTAAAGATACTAATATTAGAGACCCCCCTACAAAAATCCTAGCTATTACCAGGCATCTTATAATGAGGAACAATGTCAAGCACCCCAGTCATATGCCTCAGACCAATCCAAAAATGAATTAGGCATCATATTGTTTAAGAGGGACTCTTGAAGCTAGATGAAAATGGAGAAATGTCTTCAAATGGCTCAGGGAAAGTGATTTTCAACTGTGATGGTTAATTTTATGAGGCAACAGGCAGGACTGAATCGTAGGGTGTCCTGATATTCAGTCAAATGTAATTCTGAGTGTTTCTGCAAGGATGTTTTTGGATGAGATTAACATTCAAATTGGTAGACTGAGTAAAGCAGATTGCTCTTCTTAATGTGGGTGGGCCTCACCTAACCAGATGAAGGCCTGAATAGAATAAAAATGTTGACCCTCCCCTGAGTAAGAGAGAATTCTTCCTGCTTGACTGCCTATGAAGTGGGGCACTGGTTTTTTTGCTGTCTTCAGACTAAAACTGAAACATGAGTTCTTCCTGAGTCTTGAGCCTGCTGGCCTTTAGATAGGAATTATACCACTGGCTCTGCTGGTTCTCAGGTCTATGGAGTCAGATGAACTAAATCATTGGATTTCCTTGGTCTTCAGCTTGCCTACTCACTCGGTAGGTCTGGGAACTTGCCAATCTCCATAATTACATGAGCCAATTCCTTGTAATAAATCTATCTATCTATCTATCTATCTATCTATCTATCTATCTATCTATCATCTATCTATCTATCTATCTATCTAACTATATCATCTATCATCTATCTATCCATCCATCCATTATCTATCCATTTATCTATCATCTATTTATCCATCCATCCACCCATCCATCCATCCATCATCTGTCTGCCTATCTATTTATCTATTTATCTATCTATCTACACATCCTACTAGTTCTCTTTCTTTAGAGAACTCTGACTAATATGCCAACTTAGGCAATGAAATATTAATTCAGTGTGAACAAAGAGTAATGACATGTTAAATCCCCCAAAATTTACCTCCTTTTCTCCCTTTCTTAGAAACCTAGAAAAGCAGGGCCTCCACCAAGGGAGAGTAGACCAAAAATGCAGCAGTCATGAAAATGGGAAACAGAGACTTTAATACAAGAGACAAGAGTATTCCTAGAATGATGATTTAGGAGAGTCCCAGTGGCAGTTCTAGAAAGTAACTAGTCCACTCAAGTAAACCAAAAGGCTCCAACAAAGATGTCCCTCAGTTGATAAAAATGGAATACTCCACTTGTTTGATTGTGTTGAGAGGAGATTTAGCAAATTGGGAGGGAGTATGAGGAAGAATTATTAATAAAGTATATTTTAAAAAACCAACCACCCAATTAAACAAATGTACCACAATAGAGGGAAAGTACTTATAATTGCCAAATGGCTCAGCTATTATAAACACTGAATTTTCTTTTATCTCAAATCATGGCATAACTATAGGTTATGTTCCCCTCTAGGATTTTGATGGATTCCTGTCTCACATTAAGGTCTTTCATCCATTTTGAGTTTATCTTTGTGTGTGGTGTTAGAGAATGGTTGAGTTTCATTCTTCTGTATATAGCTGTCCAATTTTCCCAGCACCATTTATTGAAGACTCTCTTTTTTCCATTGCATATTTTTTCCTGCTTTGTTGAAGATTATTTGACCACAGAGTTGAGGGTCTCTCTATTCTGGGCTCTCTATTCTGTTCCATTGGTCTATATTTCTGTTTTTGTGCCAGTACCATGCTGTCTTGGTGATCACAGCTTTGTAATATAGCTTGAAATCGGACAACGTGATGCCCCCAGCTTTGTTTTTCTTTTTCAACATTTCCTTGGCGATTTGGGTCTTTTCTGATTCCATACAAATTTTAGGATTGTTTGTTCAAGCACTTTGAAAAATGTCATTGGAATTTTGATTGGGATGACATTGAAAGTATACCTTGCTCTGGGTAGCATAGACATTTTAACAATTTTTATTCTTCAAATCTATGAGCATGGAATGTTCTTCCATCTTTTTGTGTCTTCTTCAATGTCTTTCAGGAGTGTTCTATAGTTCCTAGAGTATAGATCCTTTACCTCTGTGGTTAGGTTTATTCCAACATATCTTACAGTTTTTGGTGCTGTTGTAAATGGAATCATTTCTCTAATTTCTCTTTCTACAGTTGCATTGTTAGTGTATAAGAAAGCAACTGATTTCTGTGCATTGATTTTGTATCCTGCCACATTACTGAATTGCTGTATGCATTCTAGTAATCTGGGGGTGGAGTCTTTTGGATTTTCCCCATGAAGTATCATGTCATCTGCGAAGAGAGAGAGTTTGACTTCTTCTTTGCCAATTTGAATACCTTTCATTTCTTTTTGTTGTCTGATTGCTGTTGCTAGGACTTCTAGTACTATGTTGAAGAATAATGACTGTGGGCATCCTTGGAGAACATAGGCAGGAACCTCTTTGACATCAGCCACAGCAACTTCTTTCAAGATACATCTCCAAAAGCTAGTGAAACAAAAACAAAAATGAACTTTTGGGACTTCATCAAGATAACAACCTTCTGCACAGCAAAGGAAACAGTCAACAAAACAAAGAGGCAACCCATAGAATGGGAGAAGATATTTGCAAATGACACTACAGATAAAGGGCTGGTATCCAAGATCTATAAAGAACTTCTCAAACTCAACACCCAAAAACAGATAATCAAGTCAAAAATTGGGCAGAAGATATGAAAAGACATTTCTCTGAAGAAGACATCCAAATAGCTAACAGACACATGAAAAAATGTTCATCATCATTAGCCATCAGGGAAATTCAAATCAAAACCACATTGAGATACCACCTTACACCAGTTAGAATGGCAAAAATGGACAGGGAAAGAAACAACAAATGTTGGAGACGTTGTGGAGAAAGGGGAACCCTCTTACACTGTTGGTGGGAATGCAAGTTGGTACAGCCACTTTGGAAAACTGTGTGGAGGTGCCTCAAAAATTTAAGAATAAAGCTACCCTATGACCCAGCAATTGCACTCCTGGGTATTTACCCCAAAGACACAGATGTAGTGAAAAGAAGGGCCATATGCACCCTAATGTTCATAGCAGCAATGTCCGCATTAGCCAAACTGTGGAAAGAGCTGAGATGCTCTTCAGCAGATGAATGGATAAAGATGTGGTCCATATGTACAATGGAATATTACTCAGTCATCAGAAAGGATGAATACCCAACTTTTACATCCACATGGATGGGACTGGAGGAGATTATGCTAAGTGAAATAAGTCAAGCAGAGAAAGTCTATTATCATATGGTTTCACTTATTTGTGGAACATCAGGAATAGCATGGAGGACATTAGGAGAAGGAAGGGAAAAATGAAGGGGGGGAATTGGAGGGAGAGATGAACCATGAGAGACTATGGACTCTGAGAAACAAACTGAGGGTTTTAGAGGGGAGGGGGCTGGGTGGATGGGTTAGCCCAGCAATGGGTATTAAGGAGGGCACGTACTGCATGGAGCACTGGGTATTATACAAAAACAAGGAGTCATGGATCACTACATCAAAAACTAATGATGTATGGTGATTAACCTAACTTAATAAAATAAAATTTAAAAAATAACTATAGGTTATGAAAATACCAACATTCAAACATTTTTCACCAAGAACAATGGCAATGTCATAGAGTTCAACCTAATACAATGGAAAGTTATAGACAGCTAATGGTTAGAAATGTACCTATTGACCAAAAGGAGGCATGGAAGAGAACTGTGTCTTGTCTTCCATCATAGAAAATCTGTCAATAATGCCTGAAACTGACAAATCCAGAAATAGTAGGGTAAGCACATTATCTAGATTTATAGAGGCAAATATCCAGAGGAAATCAAAAAATGATGAGAACTTCCATAGTGGGGGTACTGCACTCTCCCTGTCCCATTAAGCTACTTGTATCTTCAAACTACATTGTCTACATAACTGTAATGAAAACTAAATTTGAAGCCAAAAACATGACTAATACCAGGAGTCAGAAAAAAATAAGATCCCTCTTCTAACGCTGTAACAAAGCAGTTAGAGCCCTTATGCTTGGTAGATCCAAGGAGGGTTAAAGTCCACAGACTTCAAATTAGTCAGAGTATCAACTTGATGAGTTCACATCAATTTCTTCTCATGACCCTTTGTTATACACTCAAAACAATCTTCCCTATAAAGGGGCATATGTTTATATATCCAAGCAGAACTTTCACCAAGAAGTATAAATAGTTTGTGATTGTTGAAGGAAACATTCATAGTTAATAATTAATTAAGTCAAAATGAAAATCTGAGCTAGACTAAACAGTGAGGGAGAATGCTAAAGGATCCATGAAAACAAATCGTAATTCTACAAAAGCATGTTTTCCTGCATATTTTGTTTTAAATTGGGTGTCCTACTCAAATATGTTGTTTGTGTTAATGTTATAATTTATGTGCTTAACTCCTTCTTTTTTAAGAAAAAGCACAGTTGAGTGTCACAGCAGTCTTATTTATTTTCCCATTGACCAAGATTCTGAGACTTCCATGGATTCACATTACAGAACAATAACTAGTGGCTCATCTAAGACAAGAGTCGTGTACCCAAATTACATGCAAAATGTCCAGTAGGAAACTGTTTTCCCCCTGAATGGACTAGCCAATACAAATCTATAAAGAATGGAAAATTCTGCCAGCACAAAGCCACTTCGATAAACACAACGTCATGGTGAATCTCTCTACTGGAAATATTTTCACCTTGAGAACATTTTCAGTGGACAGTAGAGGCTGAAGCCAAGCTGCAGCAGGCTAAAGAGGACTTTATATGCCATGTGTGGACAACACTTCATTAAAGGGATAAGCAAAAAAATATAATAGCAGGAAAATAAGGGGTCAAGAAAGTTTGTTTTTTACGTTGTCTGTTTTTATTTTAAGATGAATTTTCTTTCAGATGAATTTAAGCTCACAAAGATGATCCAAAAGAGAAAAGAGCAATTCGATGTACAATGGAAGGGAAAAAGAGAGAGGTAAAGATGGGAGAGAGAGAGTGAGAGAGGGAGGAGGGATGGAGTTCTGAGCATTTGCACCCGGTGCTGGTAGGAATCCGTGTTCCAGATGAGAAAAACAAGGTTGAGAGAGAGTATTCAGTAGCCGAAACAGGATTCAAAGTCCAGTCTGTTTGAATCCAACTAGACCATGCTCATGAATCCCAAACCTTCATACCTCACAGGTTACAATTACTCAGAGCTGGCATTCAGCTCTTTTGAAAGTAAGGGAAAATTGGAAATAGATACTGATACCACTTGTCAATTATCCAACTAAACCATTTCTAAAAAGCTGGATTTGAATGAGAGAGGAGTTCTGTCAGAATGGACTATCAAGTGCATATAAAAGGGTATAAAAACAAGACAAATATTCAGGGAAATACTCCTGCCAGCCCTTCAGGCAGCTCACATCTTCACAGCGAGAATGCACACATTTACTTAACATATAGGAGCCCCTTGGTATTGGTTACATTTCTACAACAAAAGGGAAGTCAGCACAGACAAAAACTATTAATGCATCCAGCAGACTCATTTACTTCTGTGTTTCTGAGCCATTCCTCAGCCCCTGGCTGAAGGTACCCCTGAGACATTGCAAGCCACACAGTGAAAGGTGAAACTATACACAGCAGATTTGTTAAACCAAGCTAGCACATTCAGAAGGAAATATCACCCCCAAATAGCATGGCCATTAGCAAACAATATAATATTTATTAAGCACTCTACTGCCTGGAATACCCTCTTGTAACCAGTAAAGATTAGGAGTTAAAGGCCATAGGAAACATGAATTTTCCTTTTGTAAATGCAGACAGGGAGTTCTTTATAGTTTTGCATAAGCTGAAGTAGAGCATGCTCTCTCGGAGAGTTATCATTTTCCACATCACCTCAACACTGACTCATTCAAGTTCCCAGGGCCTTGAGAGATGTGATTCTGGCTCTCCTATTCTTCACGTCTTCCTCCAGATCTAAACACAAGTCCCAACACTCCAACACTGTTGGTGGGAATGCAAGCTGGTGCAGCTACTCTGGAAAACAGTATGGAGGTTCCTCAAAAAGTTGAAAATAGAGCTACCCTATAACCCAGCAATTGCACTACTGGGTATTTTCTCCAAAAATACAAATGTAGTGATCTGAAGGGGCACATGAACCCCAGTGTTTATAGAAGCAATGTCCACAATAGCCAAACTATGAAAAGAGCCTAGATGTCCACCAACAGATGAATTAATAAAGAAGATGTGGTATATATATATATATATATATATATATATATATATATATACACAATGGAATATTATGCAGCCATCAAAAAATGAAATCTTTCCATTTGCAACAACATGGATGGAACTAGAGGGTATTATCCTAAGAGAAATAAGTCAATCAGAGAAAGACAATTATCATATGATCTCACTGATACGAGGAATTTGAGAAACAAGACAGGATCATAGGGGAAGGGAGGCAAAAATGAAACAAGATGAAACCAGAGAGGGAGACAAACCATAAGAGACTCTTAATCTCAGCAAACAAACTGAGGGTTGCTGGATTGGAAGAGGGTGGGAGGGATGGGGTGGCTGGGTGATGGACACTGGGGAGAGTATGTGCTATGGTGAGTGCTGTGAATTGTGTAAGACTGATGAATCACAGACTTGTATCCCTGAAACAAATAATACATTATATGTTAATAAAAAGTAAAAAAAAAAAAAAAAACTATGGAAAGAGCCAAGATGTCCATCAACAGATGAATGGATAAAGAAGATGTGGTATATATATATACAATGGAATATTATGCAGCCATCAAAAGGAATGAGATCTTGCCATTTGCAACGATGTGGATGGAACTGGAGGGTGTTATGCTAAGCGAAATAAGTCAATCAGAGAAACACAAGTATCATATGATCTCACTGATATGAGGAATTCTTAATCTCAGGAAACAAACTGAGGGTTGCTAGAGTGGTGGAGGGTGGGAGGGATGGGGTGGCTGGGTGATAGACACTGGGGAGGGTATGTGCTATGGTGAGTACTAATGAAGGGAGGGAAATCAGAGTGGGAGATGAACCATGAGAGACGATGGACTCTGAAAAACAAACTGAGGGTTCTAGAGGGGAGGGGGTGGAGGATGGGTTAGCCTGGTGATGGGTATTAAGGAGGGCACGTTCTGCATGGAGCACTGTGTGTTATATGCAAACAATGAATCATGGAACACTACATCAAAAACTAATGATGTAATGTATGGTGATTAACATAATATAATAAAATAAAATTAATAAAATAAATTAACATTGAACATGCAAAAAAAAACTAAAATTTCACCAAGACCTTTCTAGCTTCTTTGATGAATAACATCTTAAGCAAAATACATTATTAACAAAGGTAACAGTGGTAATAGAATATCCAATATGATATCCAATAAATTCTGATACCAAAAAAAAAAAAAAAGAAAAAGAAAAAATAAATAAAAATAAATAGAAGTCCTCTTTCAGGAAGTGGAAACAGTTGGAAATGAGTGTTGTCTAGATTCTTCAAGAATGTTTTTGCGGGCGGCCCTGTTCTGAGCAGCTCCAGAATTGGCCCTGCCTGGCACATGGGAGGTGCCCAATCAATGCTTGTTGAGGTCACGAATAAATGCCTGGCTGGACAAACTGAATGGCTCTCAGAGCACTGAGAATGGAGTGGAGATGAATGCAGAAGAAAGATACCTGAGATAGAAATCAGGAGATCCTGGGTCCAGCCACATCAACTCCATAAAATCAAGGAATTTGAATGCATTGTCTTATTGATGTCTAACTATAAAGGCACATCAGATGTAGAAAACACACGCCACTCACCAGAAGTCTTCAGTCAATGACTGATGGCAGATGATGTAAAAGCACTTCTTCCTTTCTTTCATCCCTCACGTGAGATAGATCTGAGGTGCCTCATCCACTTTTATGTTTGTAACCAGCATCCACCTAGATATATAAGGTTCTCTCTTGACCTTCCATTGTGTATGTCCACCATGTTTTGGACACCTCCACCGGGCTGTCTCCCAAGCACTTCACACTTAACCTCCAAAACTAAATTATCTTCCTCTCTTTCTTAGTATTTTTAATCTTAATTTTTGCATGCATTGTTCACTCAATCATCCAACTCTGAAAAATCAGGATTCATTTTTGGCCTTCTCCTTTCACTTGTTCTGTGTTCAGCCATGCCATTCTTTATGCCATGCCATGCTCCTGACTTTACCTCTTCAAGGTGTCTCTGAATTAGCTCTTCTTTCTGCCTCTTTACTACCAGCAACATCAGCTTGACTTCCCTGGATTACTGCAGTACACTCCTCACTTCCTTTGCTGCTTACAAGATCACCACGTCTCCCACCCTCCACCCATCCTTTGCATTGCTTCAGTGCTTCCTCCTTTCTGCACTTTTTGCCCATTATTCTGGCCCTCTGTGAGTCAGCCTCCAAGCCTCCTCCCTATCCAGTCAACTTTACCATTTACGCTCCAGTAAAAACTGAGTGGTTTGTTGTTTCTCTATCCCACATGGTTGGGGTTTTTTTGCTTGGTTTTGGGGTTTGGGTTTTTTTGTTTTGTTTTGTTTTCCTTGCCAAAATACTTTCCCATCCTTCTCTACCTGGGTATATCTTTGTTCTTCAGGATTTAGAACATCCATTTTTCCCTGGGAAGACCTTTTTAACGCAGACCCAGAGTGATCCTGGGTTGCCCTTCCTCTATGCTTGCCTGGTATCCTGAACATCATATTGAAATTACCTGTGTCCTCAACCTGACTATGAAATGTTCGGATCTAAGGACCACAGTGTGCTTATTCTAATGGTCATGACATCCATCCACGGCACCCAGCAAATAATAGGGAGCCAACAAATATTTCTTGAGTGGAAATAAGCTTCCTCTAGCTATGTGATGAAAATATTAGTGTCCAGCTAGGCAATTTGGGCTGCACCCTGAGAGCCATAGGAAGTCAATGGCATGATCCAAGCAGGTTCCCAGGAAGTCATTTTGGTAGCAAGATGGTGGGTTGAAGGGAAGGAGACAGCCTTGGAGATAGCATTTTATTCTACCTGTTTTCCATTTTATGATTATGTTTGCAATGTATAATTTTGTATTTATTTGTCTTTATTGTCTTTTAACTTCTGCCTCCCAGTGGCCAGTAAATGCCATGTCTCTGCACAGACCATCGAGTGCCCAGTACAATGCCTGCTGCAATCACAGGGGTGGGCCTTTGGGGTAAAGGAAAAAGTGTCTAAAATAACTGAAGTTTCTGTTTTGGGTAACAGTGGACAGTAAAAGCACTCATGACTGCCTGCAACATATATTAAAATGCATCCAAACATAATAATATGGATTGATTGATGGATAGGAGAGACAGATGAGTAGAAACATGATAAAACAGCCAGAGCAAACTGTTAATGATAGCATCCCAGGCGATATAGGTCGACCAGTACTCACTGTAAAATTCTTACAATTTTTTAATGTGTCTGCAGATTTTCATAATAAACGTTAGGGATTAAAAAGCATTCATGATAAATATTGACCATTCCCAAATGGAAATGCATTATGATGAAGATCGAGCTCAGGGAATGATTGACTTTCTCATCTAGTATCCGAAGCAATGCCCTGTCCTGCCTTCCTCCACAATCCTAGCTGCCACATCACACAAGATGGCCCACAGACCATGTGTATCTACAAGCCATCAGTGGCCCCACCTTTTTCTGCTTCAGATCCAAACACTTATGAACCAAAACAGTCTATTTCTTATCACATCAGTAATCCAGAGTTTATCATATGTTCAAATCAGGGCAGAGAGCTTGTCTCTGTTGAATCTTCTTGTTATTCTTGAAACAGAAAGTTGAATTTCCCCACCTGCAAATGAAACTGGAAACCGCTTCTCCCCACCCCCAAAAGAACTGAAAAAAGGGGGATGTCTTCAACTGGGAGAACTTTTTTTCAAATATACAAAAGACTCCTCTTCTTTCTTCGTTCTCAGCAAGAGCATCAACTTTCTCTACAAATGCTGAAAACTCCATGAATGCTTATTAAGAGAAAAATCACATCAGTCGTAAAAAGAGGTTGTTATGTTTTGTTTTGCAATCTTCTTGATATTTTGGATTTTTAAGAGTTTTATTCCAAAAATACAACCTATGTCAATGTACCTATTCTCCAGGTTCTGAAACTTGCGGACTTCTCGTAACTTTGCAAAGAGAAGGCAGTTGTTTTCCTGGCCCGAGGTGTACACTGACTCTTTCATGCAAATACATCTTTCTACTCCTGTGGCCAAGTACCTTTCTGTTATTGCCACGTGTTTGTTCAAGTGGTGAGGAAATATTAAATATCACACGTTCTCAGCAGAGACCGGACAGTAATTATCAACAGATGGCAGCAGTAGGGGACTGAGAGAGTAGCAGAGTCCTCCCTGCAGGAGGGCTTGTGCCAAACCCTGGGCAAATCATTGGTCACAGACCTGGGGAGATAAGATGAGGTTAACTACCCACCCGTCTCCCCACTTTGCACATTATCTTGACATTTCCTAGGCATCCATCCTGAGCACCTAATTCTAGGCTCCCTCGTAAGTGGCAGAAGATTTAACTGTGTGCTGGGATCACTTAATGGTCCTCTGGAAAAGGCAAGGACCATGAGGAGGGTTTGAGTGTTTCGGGAAATGCACACAGCAGAACTCACAAGTGGATATAAGTCAATTCAACAGGTATGTATTGAAAGTCTGCTCTCTTCTCTACACCTGTCAGACAAATAATTAGGAACACAGAATAAAAAGATATGAACCTAGTCCTTGAGGAATGAACATCCAATGAGGGAAACAATTATTTATGACACAATGTACTAATTGCAGCCATGGAAACATAGGTACTAGATGTAGTATCATTTTTAAACATGATTAACTCTGTCTGGAGTCAAAGTGGTGGGGGTTATGGGAGCTATGTCAAGAAAAGCTTCAAGGAGAGGTGACATTTACCCTGGGCTCATAAATAAGAATACATTTGTTCTACAAATGTGACAGGTGATGGGCATTCAGCACTGAAGGAGGCAGAGAAGATCTCTTTCTTAAAGAAGCTTCTATCTACAGAGAGTAAGGAGAAGGGGAATTTTCACAGTGGAGTAAGAGAGAAAGGTCATTCCTAAAAGGGGTGGGAGCAGAGACTCATGCAGAGGCACAGAGACATGGAAGAGTCAGGCATGTCAAAGAGTGGAAACTTGTTACAAGGTAAATTTAGCAGCCCCTCCTCTTGCCCAATGCAATTATTAAGCCAATATTCCTGCCAAAGAACAGGCACTAGATATTCAGGGTTAGATGAGCCTGGTGGAATCTCAGCCTTCCTGGAGCTTATTGACCATAAAAATCATGGCCATTGAAGATAATATTCAGTAACTGAGGTCTTCCTTAAACTTCATAGAAACTAAGGTTTTATTAAGAAGATGGTTGATTCATTCATGAAAAGAACAATTTTTATTTTTCTCTTATATGAGACTAAGACCTGACAAACAAGTAGATGAGGGGCAGAGTGGCATAGTGGAAGAGTTCTACAGAAATCCCACCATGACTTAAAATCACTACCAAGGAAGAGAGAAAGCAAAGACACTTCCCACAGAACCCTCACATCAAATTCTGTGTGAAATATTTAAACAAACAAAAAATACAGAAAATAATGGTACCTTTATACCCATCACCTAGATTGAACACACCTTAAAATATGCTTAATTTGATATTAAAGACAAAAAATGTTACAGATAGAATTGAAGCCCCCTTTATATTCCTTCCTTATCCTATTATCCTCTACCCCACTCCAGATATAATCAGGATAGTGATTATACATTACAAAAAAATGTATACATATAGGATATGCATTTATTCATCTTAAAGTAGCACTGTTTTGAATAGTTTATAAAATTTAAATTATTATCATACTGTATATTTCATTCTACAACTTTTTGTATATATAATTAAACTTTCAGGATTTTTCCATGTTTTTCAAAACAACATCTATATTTTTTATGGTCTCCATTTATCATTTGTATTGGGATTCTGCAGAGAGACAGAATCAATACGATACATATTTAAAGAGAGAGAGAGATACATAGATAGAGATATATAAAGATATGTATAAGAGAAGAATTATTATAGGGATTGCCTCCCATGATTATGGAGGCCAAGAGGGCCCAAGATCTGCCATCTGCAAGGTGGAGAACCAGAAAAGCTGGTGGAATAATTCAGACTGAGTCTGAAGGCCTGAGAACTGGGAAATGATGGTGAAAGTCCCGATCTGAGTTTGAAAGCCTGAGAGCCAGGAGCACCAATGCCTGAGGCCAAGAGAAGAGGGATGTCTCAGCTCAAGCAGAGCGTGCATTCTCCCTATCTCCACCTTTTTGTTCTATTCCAGCTCTCAATGGATTGGATGATGTTCTCCCACATTGGGGAGAGACATCTGCTTTACTCAGCTTACCAATTCAAATGCTAATTGCTTCTGGAAACACCCCCACAGAGACCCTCAGGAAGGATGTATTATTCCCAGCTATCTGGTGCCAGGCATCTGGACATCCCTGAGCCCAGTCAAGGTGACACACAAATGAACCATCACACCATCCTATTTCTTTCCTTCTTTTGTTCTCATTTTTAGCATTCTCTGAGATGTCTACATTCCGTTCTTTTTTCATAGTTGGCTTGCAGTTTGTAAATTGTGGTTCTATTTTAGTATTTAACATTAAAACTTTATAATTTTCTGGCAAGTCTAAAATTATTCACTATTTTCTTCCTCCTAAAAACAAGTTAAGGACTTTATCATGTTTTAACTACCTTTTTGAGGCCCAGTATCTATCCTGTGTTTTGTACTATATAATCATTTCATTTTATATTTTTCTTTTTTAGGTTTTCACCTTAATTAAATAGAGATATTTTGTTATTTTTGTGCTATTTTCACTTAAATCTATTCCTTCCTTCTGGATTTACTTTCCTTCATTTTTTAAGTACATCCTTCATTGGTTCTTTTGGTAAGAACTATGGATGGTGAGAGAGAGAAAAGATGGCAGAGGAGTAGGGGACCGTATTTCAACTGGTCCCCGGATTTAGCTGGATATCTACCAGACCACTCTGAGTACCCACGAAATCAGCCTCAGATATAAGAAAATACATCTGGATCTCTATAAACAGAATATCACAGGCGGCTGGTTTTGAGGTACGAAGCGGGGAGCTGTGATTCCGTGGGCATCGGAGGATAAACAGCAGCGGGAGGGAGCCAGACCGTGGGGATCCTACACCGCCAGTGAGCGACAGCCTCGCGCGCTGGGGACGGGGCACAGACTTGCAGACCAGTAGCAGCGGGGAAAGGACTTTACGGCAGCCCCAGGATGGAAACCCGGAGCGGCAGGGTCACGCATGCGAACTGGGAGCGGCTAGCGGCTGGTGGTTTTAGAAGCACAAAGGGCAGAGACGTGCTCCGACCTGGAGACAGTACTGGAAGCACAGCAGAGTGGCGCACAACCCAGGATGCTGCAGTTTACAGCAGCACAGACAAACAGAGAGAGTGTGGCCTAGAGAGCTCACTGAAGAACAGACTGCCACCTCTCTGCTCTGAGGCAGGGGGTTGGAAACGGTCTGTTCTGCTCTGACTCTCAGAAGAGACGCGGAAAGCCACCAGGGAAAGCCACCAGGGAATAAAAGCCCCAAAAAACTGGTTCCCACTGAGCCCATCCCGCACCACAGGGGGCAGGGCGACTCCACCCAAACAGGGTTGCCTGAGTAACAGCGTGGCAGGCCCCTCCCCAGAAGACAGGTGGGAAGACAAGAGGCCAGCAACCCTAAGGTCCCTAGAAAACAGGTGCATCTTGCTTGGGTTGTGGTCGATAATTTGGACTCTATACATTCTCTCAACCACCCCTCAACAGAATGACTAGGAGGAGGAACCCCCAAAATAGAAAAGACTCAGAGATTATGACTTATGCTGCAGATTTACAAAGGGATGCAGATATAACCAAGATGTCAGAGATGGAATTCAGGCTAGCAATTGTGAAGACAATAGCTAGAATGGAGAAATCAATTAATGGCAACATAGAGTCTCTAAGGGCAGAAATGAAAACTGAATTGGCAGAACTTAAAAATGCTATCAATGAGATCCAATCTAATCTAGATAATCTAACAGCTAGGGTAAGTGAGGCAGAAGAACGAATAAGTGACCTGGAGGACAATATAATAGATAAAAAGGGAAAAGAGGAGGCCAGGGAAAAACAACTCAGAATCCATGAAAATAGAATCAGAGAAATAAGTGACACCATGAAGCGTTCCAATGTCAGAATAATTGGAATCCCAGAGGGAGTGGAGAGGGAGGACTAGAAGATATATTTGAGCAAATTGTAGCTGAAAACTTCCCTAATCTGGAGAATGAAACAAACATTCATGTCCTAGAGGCAGAGAGACCCCTCCCAAGAACAAGGAAAACAGGCCACACCCTGGCATGTAATAGTAAAATTCGCAAATCTTAGAACCAAGGACACCATCTTAAGGGCAGTTAGGGGGAAGAGATTCCTTACGTACAGAGGGAGGAACATCAGAATAACATCAGACCTATCCACAGAGACCTGGCAAGCCAGAAAGGCCTGGCAAGACATATTCAGGGTACTAAATGAGAAGAACATGCAGCCAAGAATACTTTATCTGGCAAGGCTGTCATTTAGAATGGATGGAGAGATGCAGATCTTCCAAGATTGGCAAAAACTGAAAGAATATGGGACCACTAAGCCGGCCCTGCAAGAAATATTAAGGGGGGTTCTATAAAAGGAGAAAGACCCCAAGAGTGATATACAACAGAAATTTACAGGGACAATCTATAAAAACAACGTCTTCACAGGCAACATGATGAAAATTAATTCATATCTTTCAATAATCACTCTCAACGCGAATGGCCTAAATGCTCCCATAAAATGGCACAGGGTTGCAGATTGGATAAAGACAGGACCCATCCATATGCTGTCTACAAGAGACTCATTTTGAACCTAAAGATACATCCAGACTGAAAGTGAAGGGATGGAGATCCATCTTTCATGCCAGCGCACCTCAAAAGAAAGCTGGGGTAGCAATTCTTATATCAGACAAATTAGATTTTAAACTAAAGTTTGTAGTTAGAGACAAAGAAGGACACTATATCATTCTTAAAGGGTCTATCCAACAAGAAGATCTAACAATGGTAAATATCTATGCCCCCAACATGGGAGCAGCCATGTTAACATGGTTAACAGCCAACTGTTAACCAAAATAAAGAGTCATACTGATAACAATACATAATTGTAGGAGACCTCAGTACTCCACTCTCAGCAATGGACAGATCATCTAAGTAGAATATCAACAAGGAAACAAGAGTTTTGAATGGCACACTGGACCAGATGAACCTCATAGATATATACAGAACATTCCACCCTAAATCAACAGAATACTCATTCTTCTCGAGCGCACATGGAACTTTCTCCAGAATAGACCACATACTGAATCAGGTCTCAACCAATACCAAAAGACTGAGATTATTCCCTACATATTCTCAGACCACAGTGCTTTAAAACTGGAACTCAATCACAAGAAAAGATTTGGCAGAAATTCAAACACTTGGAAGCTAAAGACCACTCTGCTCAAGAATGTTTGGGTCAACCAGGAAATCAAAGAAGAACTTAAACAATTCATGTAAATCAACGAGAATGAAAACACATCGGTCCAAAACCTATGGGATACTGCAAAGGTGGTCCTAAGGGGGAAATACATAGCCATCCAAGCCTCACTCAAAAAATAGAAAAATCCCGAATTCACCAACTAACTCTACACCTTAAAGAACTAGAGAAAAAGCAACAAACGATGCCTAAGCCACGCATTAGAAGAGAAATAATTAAGATTAGAGCAGAGATCAATGAATTAGAAACCAGAAACACAGTAGATCAGATCAACAAAACTAGAAGTTGGTTCTTTGAAAGAATTAATAAGATCGATAAACCACTGGCCAGACTTATCCAAAAGAAAAGAGAAAGGACCCAAATTAATAAAATTATGAATGGAAGGGGAGAGATCATGACTAACACCAAGGAAATAGAAACAATTATTAGAAATTATTATCAATAACTACATGCCAAGAAACTGGGCAATCTGGATGAAATGGAGGCCTTCCTCAAAACCTATAAGCTGCCAAGACTGAAACAGGAAGAAATTGACAACCTGATTAGGCCAATACCAGTAACGAGATTGAAGCAGTGATCCAAAACCTCCCCAAAAACAAGAGTCCAGGGCCTGATGGATTCCCTGGGGAATTCTACCAAACATTCAAAGAAGAAATAATACCTATTCTACTGAAGCTGTTTCAAAAAATAGAAACAGAAGGAAAACTTCCAAACTCATTCTATGAGGCCAGCATTACCTTAATCCCCAAACCAGGCAAAGACCCCAACAAAAAGGAGAATTTCAGACCGATATCCCTGATGAATATGGATTCCAAAATCCTGAACAAAATCCTAGTAATAGGATTCAACAATAAATTAAAAGGATCATCCACCACGACCAAGTGGGATTTATCCCTGGGATGCAAGTGTGGTTCAACATTTGCAAATCAATCAATGTGATAAAACACATTAATAAGAGGAGGGAGAAGAACCATATGGTCCTCTCATTGATGCAGAAAAAGCATTTCACAAAATACAACATCCTTTCCTGATTAAAACTCTTCAGAGTATAGGGATAGAGGGAATATTCCTCAAGTTCATAAAATCCATCCATGAAAAACCCACAGTGAATATCATCCTCAATGAGGAAAAGCTGAGAGCCTTTCCCTTAAGATCAGGAACACGTCAAGGATGCGCACTCTCGCCACTATTGTTCAGCATAGTACTAGAAGTCCTAGCAACAGCAATCAGACAACAAAAGGAAATAAAGACATCTGAATCAGCAAAGGAAACAGTCAACAAAACAAAGAGGCAAATGACACTACAGATAAAGGGCTTGTATCCAAGATCTATAAAGAACTTCTCAAACTCAACACCCAAAAAACAAATAATCAAGTCAAAAAATGGGCAGAAGATATGAAGACACTTCTCTGAAGAAGACATACAAATGGCTAACAGACACATGAAAAAATGTTCATCATCGTTAGCCATCAGGGAAATTCAAATCAAAACCACATTGAGATACCACCTTACACCAGTTAGAATGGCAAAAATGGACAGGGAAAGAAACAACAAATGTTGGAGATGTTGTGGAGAAAGGGGAACCCTCTTACACTGTTGGTGGGAATGCAAGTTGGTACAGCCACTTTGGAAAACTGTGTGGAGGTGCCTCAAAAATTTAAGAATAAAGCTACCCTATGACCCAGCAATTGCACTCCTGGGTATTTACCCCAAAGACACAGATGTAGTGAAAAGAAGGGCCATATGCACCCTAATGTTCATAGCAGCAATGTCCGCATTAGCCAAACTGTGGAAAGAGCTGAGATGCTCTTCAGCAGATGAATGGATAAAGATGTGGTCCATATGTACAATGGAATATTACTCAGTCATCAGAAAGGATGAATACCCAACTTTTACATCCACATGGATGGGACTGGAGGAGATTATGCTAAGTGAAATAAGTCAAGCAGAGAAAGTCTATTATCATATGGTTTCACTTATTTGTGGAACATCAGGAATAGCAGGGAGGACATTAGGAGAAGGAAGGGAAAAATGAAGGGGGGAGGAATTCAGAAGGAGAGATGAACCATGAGAGACTAAGGACTCTGAGAAACAGACAGGGTTATAGAGGGGAGAGGGGAGGGGGGATTGGTTAGCCTAGTGACGGGTATTAAGGAGGGCACATACTGCATGGAGCACCGGGTGTTATACGAAAACAATGACTCGTGGATCACCACATCAAAAACTACTGATGTATTGTGTGGTGACTAACATAACATAATAAAATTTAAAAATAAAATAAAAATAAAAAATAAAAAATATAAATAAAATGAAATAAAATATGGGACAATAACAGGGAAAATGAAACATCCAAATTATGTCCCTAGTGATCATTGTTAAGTATAATTTTATTTTGAGTTTTTCAATCATGGGTCATTTGAAATGTATGATCTGAGTGAATTTATAACTCAATATAATTTGTTTAAGTGTCCATCAACCTTCTAAAAGTACCCCAGACCAATTTCATGGACCTTCTGGTTATCCACCATGCACGTGACTTATTCCAAAGGGTATCACTTTGCTCTGTAACAAGTCCTCTATCAGCCTGAAATTAAATACTTTCCTAAGACAAAAAAAAAAAAAGAAGAAGAAGAAGAAGAAGGAGGACTATGGATGGTAAATTACCTTAATCTTTGTCTGGAATTTTCTTTATTTAAGCCTCCCTCCTGACTAATAGTTCACTTGGGTATAAAACTATACATTGACAGTTATTTTCTCTATCACTTTAAAGATATTGTTATGTTGCCTTTCACAGCTGTCCTGGTAAAGAGAAATCACTATCAGTGTATTTGTCACCAGTTTGTTGTTAATTGACCTCTTCTCTCTGTTAGCTTCAAAATGGGTCTTTTTAAGCTTAATGTTCTACAATCTTATTATGATTATTTAGGTTTTTTATTTTATCCTACTCAGTCCTCCTGTCCTTCCCAACTCTGGGAAATTCATA
The DNA here is from genome assembly GCF_009762305.2 of Zalophus californianus. NCBI lineage: Eukaryota > Metazoa > Chordata > Mammalia > Carnivora > Otariidae > Zalophus > Zalophus californianus. The sequence continues at coordinate 9,508,995 of NC_045596.1, forward strand.
GCCATCAGATCTTCAAAAATCTCTTCTCTACCATTTCCACAACTTTTATTTCTTTATAGTTCCTTCTATATTTTAGATTAATTACTTAGTACTGCCTTCCAATTTATTAATTTTTTTCAGGCTTGTCCAATCTAGCATTTGTTCCATTTATTGAATGTTTTATTTTTATGATTATATTTTTAATTTCCAATTTATTTTTTGAAGTTTTTAAATATACACATGTTCTTTGTTCACTAATAACTTATTTTGCTCATTATTTTTCTCTTTATGAATCTCTGATTAACCCTCATATATTTTTAAAAGTTTTTTTCAAACTGTTTTATTAATTCTATTTCATGTACCATGACACATCCAATCATGGATTTTATTGACCACCTTTCGATATTTTCATACTTTATAAATTTGGTTTGTAGGCAGTTTGTATGCAAATATTGTTGTTTTTCTCTCTGGTTGGGGGGCTGAATATATTTGTATCTATTTACTCCTCCATGTCTAGCCTTTTCTACCTTCACCTAGGCCCCTGGAACTCCAGACTAGAACCAGGTCCCATATGGTAAATTAGAAGCTCCTGTCCCCAGAAGCACTCACAGATAGTCACTGAGGCAGGAGATTCTCTTGGCCCACAACTGAAAGGTACACAACTTCATACAAACTAAAAAGTGGCAACTGTTCACACCAGTGGGGAGAACAACATCCCAGAGCTGTTGAAAAGCAGTGATCTTGGCACGATTAGGGCACCTTAGTCCCAATTACCCCATCAGGCCTAAACTCCAAGTCTCCTCTGCCTCCGTGGGAATCCAGAGACCATCAGGGCCTCATCACAGCTCTCAGATCTGTATTTCTTTTCATTTTTCTGAAGCACAGAGAAGAGTGTCCTACATTTGAACTATTGTGGAGGGTTTCTTGTCTTTTATTATATTTTTATCATCTGTCTTCTGGGAAGCAGTGGAGTTGAGTGGCCTCAAAACATAAACTTTTGATCTCATTCTGACATGCTACTCATCCTTCAAAAACCAGAGGATTGTTCAGTCTCACCTCCTTGCTGTGGCCCATGACTTTTCCTCTGCTCAGAACACACACCCCTGCTTCTGTTGTACTAGCTCGTCTAGACTCAGCTCAGCCTCTTCTTTTTTAAGAATTTCTCCATAACAATGTCCACCCTTTGCCCCGACCCCTTTATTTTTCCCTCACCCTCAACAGATTGCAAACTTCTTAAGCACAGGTTGGATTGCTTTCATCTTTCATCCCCTCTTAAATTTCATCAGGAGTGCTTGATCAATATTTAGTGAATGAATACCTACTTGAGTTTTAGAAAATCCAAGTGCACAGAGCCTTATTTTGACTTTTCTAAAATCTGCCAGAAAGGCTAAAAATAAAAACTAAAACTAAAACAACTCTTCTCTTAAAGACATCCCAAATTCCTAAACCTATACTCAGATGTCCCAAAAATGCATAAAGATTTTGCCGTCTTCCAACTCCGTGAAATCCAAAGCAGCTTGTTCTCCTTGCCATTTCGAAAGATAAATAGGATTTGTGGAGAAATTATGCAAACTTTCCCTGGAAAATAGAAAGATTTCTAAAAAACCCACAGGCAAACTTCTGAAAAGCCAAAATCAACTAGCTTCATTCTACATGCAGGACTTTCTACACCTCAGTATAAAATAATGCAGATGATTAAATCTCACTAAAATTCAAGAAAATCGAGGTACCACACCTCACCAAAGAATATTAATGTATACATATATGTGTGCACATATGTACATACGTGTGTATGTATATGTCTACACACACATGAACAAAAATAGCATCTTCATGCAACTGAGTTAATAAACGCATGAATGAGAGAATTTACAGTTAATATCATTTAGATAACTGGCTCTTAGACTCTAAAGATAGAAACACCTGATCATTCTCCCCAACACAACTTGCCCCCAAGACCCCATGAATCTGTAGTGCTCTCCTTGGGATAGCCTCCTCTATCTTCATTAACTGGACAAGTCCCAGCTTCAATTCTACCTCCTCTGGGCAATCTTGACTCCTGGCATAATACCCTCATTGCCCCTTGAACACCTCCATCACGTCTGCGTGTCACACTGTGGGCCATCTAAGGGCAAGGACCAAGTGTTTTTATCTCAGAATCCCAGTCTAGCCCTGTGCTTGTACATGACAGGGATGCAATACATTTTTGATGAATGAATGAATGAATGAATGAATGAATGAATGGATAAAACCTCTAAGAAGAACTATTCTGCAATATTTTTTCCATCAAAGAAGGAAGCAATAAACAGCTCTGCTTTATCAAAGTGTCTTCTGCTAAATAAAATCTAAAGGGGCTTTTGCAAAGGCATTGGTAACTTTCAATGTGAACACCATGGTCCTTCTAAAATTAAAGTATGCACCCCCTCTCCTTAAAAAATCTCAGCCATTTTACTCCAGCAAATAAACACTCAAATGACATGTTTTTCTATTAAAAACTCATGGGCCTTAAATTTCTTTTTAATCACAGGATTTAGTATTATTACACGTGTTCCATTAACAGGCATATCCAATGAATTCCCTTTCATAAACACTAGTAAGTTCAGTGCAAACCAGCCAGGTGATTAATTTATAATTCTTGACACATTAGGGAGGTAGGTTGGAGGTAAGAAGTAGCAAGCAAACCTCGGATGGACTGCCTTTTATGCCAACACTGTGGACACACACAGAGAAGGGCACATGCAAACACCTGAGCACACGTACACACACACATACACACACACACACCACCCGTGAACACCCACTGTGCTGAACTGGCATTGGCTCCAAATTTGACAAACCAACGCCTAAAGGCAAATAGCTGAGCTTAAACTGTTGCAGGTTCCTTTTCCCATAAAAATAATAATAATGAATAAAAATCATTGGAGCTTGGCCAGAGCCTAATGCAGCACAATTGCTAAATTCAGCATCCTCCTTCCCCCCACACGCATACTCCCTGCTTGCCCTACCACCTCCTTCTTGCCTCTCTGGGCAGGTTCTTCTACTTGAAATAAAAAGTCTGTCAATAGCTGCTTCAATCCCAAATGCCTAAAGCATGCAATCTCAGGGACAGAGAGTCTTTCTGCAGGAAGGAGAGCAACTTCACAAAGGAACCAAGCAGCCACTAACTTGCTGTGATTTTAAGAGAGTCATTTCCCCTCTCTGAGCTATATGAGCACATGTCCACATGAGCAAATCCGAAGGTCGGCTGTGATGATTCCTTTCGCTTCTAACGTTTTATGAAGAATTCTAGAGGATGGGCTCCATAGCCAGACAGATGGGATTCAAATCCCAGCCCTTTACTTGTCTGTAAAATGGTGATGATGGCAATGATGATGATAGATAGATAGATAGATGATAGATGATGGACAGATACATACATACATACATACATACAGCTGGTACTCATAGGGTTATAATGAGACTTGAATGACATATTTTATATGGTGTTTATATAGCCTGGTGCATCGTCAGCTCTATATAAAGATTAGTTGCTGTTATAACAATGAAGAAAGAATTTCTGAAGATCATATTATTAACACTTTCTGTCTCATTTCTTTATTTCAGAATAAGGGAGTAGTAAACAAAAGCCAAGAACTTAACATTTGCTTCCAGACACACGAGGGGAGAGTTGTTCCACCGAATCCCTGCGACCCATAGCTCTTGGGCTCTGGGTCAGGTATGCCTGTGAGCATCGCTGGCCCCGCTAGGAGGACGAAGGACTGAACGGGAGGAGAGCCACTGTCAGGAATAAAGCGTGCTGGCAAAGCAAGAGGAACTCACACAGAGCTTTGGCCACACAGCTTTTGGCAGCATCCAGGCCTCTTCATCTCTCAATTTCATGGTCACCAAAAATCACACATAAAAAGCCCAGTGACTAAATGAATATGGAAATGGAACGGCTTGCAAACTTCCGAGATGTGGTCAGTCTGGGTCACCTTCAAGTTGCGCGGTGGCATCCCAGGACGAGGAAGGTTGGTGTCGGTGACTTTTACTGGGGCATGGAAAGGGGATGAAAATGATATTTTAAACCCCTGAGCTATTGGTGCAGAAACCTTCAGTGGATCGAAGTCCAAGACAGAAAAACAAACATAGTTCAAGTTATTCAATCTTCCAATATCCTAGTTCCTAGGGAGATTTCCTCCTAAATGAGTCACTGGAAACTGCTATTTTAAAAGCAAGTATTTATATTCCTTTTATAAAAACACGAATGCATTGCTTATGAATAATAACAAGGGAACACGTGACAATGATGTAAACTGAGGCAAGAGGACTGGACAGCAGAATGATTATCCTTGATCTGTGCATTCACCTGAACCCAATGACAACAGGTTCTCTCTTTCTTTATTCCCTTCCTAACAGAGCACTGCACTGAAAGCCCTGAAGCCAAGGATCTCATGCCCAGATTGTGCACTGAAAAGCGGTGTGTCACCAAGAAATCTCTTAGCTTCTCTGGGCTATGGCATCATGTGTTCAACAATAACATTAGATCCATCTCAGCCCTTGTGCTCAATGGTTTTAGGCTGTCATCCAGCAGCTCCCATCCCCTGCTGGAAGAAGTTTGCCCCAGGAGATGCTTCACACCTGGCATGTACAGGTGTCCACGTGCATTCCTCATAATGGTGGACACATGTCCAGCAGGTGTCCCAGGAGGCAGGTAGACACAAAAGGGCTCTAGAATATACTCTTTTAACTACCGCTCACCCATAGAACTGTAACTTCAATTATGAACCTTAGTAAATAATAATATGTCAATATTGGTTCATCCGCTGTAACACGCCCACCATGCTAATGTAAATGTTAATAATTGGGGAAACTGTGTGCAAGGGAAGAGGGTATGTGGGAACTCTCTGTACTTTCTGCTTTGTTTATCTGTAAACCTAAAACTACCCTAAAAAGTAATCAATTGATTTTTAAGAACAAACATAAAACATCTCTTGGGGCCCCTGGGTGGCTCCGTTGGTTAAGCGACTGCCTTCGGCTCAGGTCATGATCCCGGAGTCCCGGGATCCAGTCCCACGTCAGGCTCCCTGCTCAGCAGGGAGTCTGCTTCTCCCTCTGACCCTCTTCCCTCTCGTGCTCCCTATCTCTCATTCTCTCTCTCTCAAATAAATAAATAAAATCTTCAAAAAACAATCTCTTGTACACCTAACAACATATCTTGTCTTAGCTCAGGCTGCTGTAACAAATAACCATAGACAGGGGGGATTATCAACAACAGACATTTATTTCTCACAGTTCTGGAGGCTGCAAGTCCAAGGTCAGGGTTCCAGCATGGCCGGGGTCTGGTGCAGGCCCATTTCCAGCTTGCAGACAGATGACTTCTCTTTGTACCCTCATGTGGAGGAGAAAGGACAAGCTAACTCTCTGGTCTCTTATTTAAGGGAACTCATTGCATTCATGGGGAACACTCAAGATGTAATCACCTCCCAAAATCACCTCCTGTACCATCACATTGAAGATTAAGTTTTAACATATGAATTTTGGGGGCACACAAACATTCAGTCCTTCACACTTATCTTGCCCACAATGTTTATTTTTATTTTTTCCAGGGTGCTCATGGCTGATACCGCACTATTATACTTATGTTTCTGTTTATTGTTGGTGTGTACCCGTTCCTAACATGAACACAATACGGAAAGCAGGATCCATGAGGATAGAGATGTTTGTATCTTATATTCACTGATATATTCTCCAAGTGTTGCCTAGTGCATAACAGACATTAGAAAAGAACTTTTAAGATGAATCAATGAATGAGTGGATAAATGAATGAATGAGGAAGTCTCAAACTCTTTGGCAGACTAATAGGAGAACAGAGAACCCAAGAGAGATGGGAAATAACCCATAGGCAAAGGAAAGGGATGGGAAGGCTTATATTGAGCTAATCAAGCCCCCTTCTCACTCTCCACACCCATGAAATCAGCAACCAGTTAATAAGAACCACCAGTCACCTAAAGCCACCTGAGCAGCCCAAGTCAATGGCAAGAAGAACAAATTACCAAAAGGTGGCCCCTTTGCAGCAAATTTTAACCACATCACCAGTCGAGGATCTGGCAGAATCCCCGAGATTGTGGCTCTAAGAAGAGTGACTCCAACCCCCACCCCCAGATTCCCTGGAACCAGTTTGCATGGGGAGGACTATGAGACAAACTGAAGGTGATGCTGAGGATTAGCACAAGTGCAGAGTAAGAGACGAGACGCTGGGGGCTTACTCTAGGTGCTCCCTGTGGATTTTCACATGTAATCTTCACAGCATCTCTGGGAGAGAGAAAAACTGTTATCCCCATTGTAGAAAAGACAATTTCAGGAGCTCTCACTGCTGGGTTTTCTCCAACATATAAGAAGGCCATGCCTCCCACCACGATTCAGAAAAGGACCCTATGCCTGGCTTCTGGTCAGTGCAGTGTAGGGATGCACCCACTTCCAGGTGTGGCTCATCAGCGACCATCCTTCCGCAGTCTTCCACACTCTCCTTCATCAGAGAGCAAGGGAGGAAAGAAGGGAGGGAAGGAGGAAGGAAGAGAAGAAGAAAGGGAGGGAGGAAGGGAGGGAGAGAGGGAGAAGTGAGGAAGGGAGGAGGGAGGGAGGGTGGAAGGGAAGAAAGAAAGATAGGAAGAAGGAAGGAAGGAAGGAAGGAAGGAAGGAAGGAAGGAAGGAAGGAAGGAAAGAAGAGTAAGTTTGTCAAGTCACTGAGAGTTCCTCTGTTACTGTGGCTGGCATTATGCAACCATTTTACAGAGGAGAAAACTGAGGCACAGTTGTAGCAACTTGCCCTACCTGGTCTTGCAGCTGACACTTGAAGTCAGGCAGTCAGCCAGAGCCCATGAGCTTCATCCACTACAAGTGTGGGCTCTGGGGAGCCCAAGTCCCTTCATGCAGTGGTGCAGTGTTCCCTGACAGCAGGTGAGCCCAGAGGCAACATCAGGTAATGTCTCACACTCCCAGGAGGTAGAGAGGCAGAGCAAACAGGTTCTACTGAATGAGGTCGCTCAGGAATTCCGTGTCTATGTACAAGCTACATACTTAATTTCTATACAGATGGTATATGGCATTTTCTGTTCATTAAATTCCTCAATATAACTTTATGGTAAGAATGCTTGTCTTGTATTTCATATAGTCCCAGGAGTGCTAGGAAAGGGGATTAAACCACACAGCAACACTGCATGAAATTAATTAACTGGCAGAATTCACAAACGCTCACTACATTATGGTACTACATGCGGAGGAAAAGAAGGTGATGGAAATGGACAATCGGTGATGTCTTTGGAAAGAAGGAGCACCAGTGCACACTCACCCTTGGGAAGTCTTGGGAAGAAGTGTCTGTTTACTTTACCTCATTCAGTCCATCATCCTGACAACACTGCAAAAGAGGCATTATTGCCCCTAGCTATATAATAGGGACAATAATTGTATAGATTTTCTTCCCTACCATACTCACATGGGGTAGAAAAGAAAATCAAGACCAGCTCTCATTGACAACAGACTTCAAGCTTTTTCACTACAGCCTATGGCCCCTCAACAAGATGGCTTTTAACCAAGATAAGTTCTGAGAGCCACCTGAAACGGATTAGGACATCTCCCTTCCTAAAACTGTTCCAATAAAACTGATTCTCAAGCCACTTTCTATAAAGCAAATTCAAATTTTGTATTGACTCTCAGAGTTGGGGAAATGAGCTCAGTTGTTTTATGGAACAAGGTGGAAAGACAGTAATAGTTGATTTCTACCAAATGCTTACTAGGTGCTCAACACATTATATGTGCTATTTTTGTCACATTCCCAACAAATCTGTGGAATATGCTCTTATTATTCCCATGTTGACAGATGAGGAAATGGGGAGCATCAAAGGATAACTCACATGCCTACAGCCACACAGCTGGCCTCAGCCAGAATTGAAGCTCAGGTAGTCTGATGGTGAAGACAATGACACCAACAACACTTCTTTGAAGCTTACTACCAGCCAGACACTGCACAAAGCATATTTCACATACTACCTTGTGTGGGGTTTTTTTAAAGATTTTATTTTTAAGTAATCTCTACACCCACTTTGAACTCGAACTCACCACCCCAAGATCAAGAGTCTCATGCTCTACCAACTGAGCCAGCCAGGTGCTCCAATTAACTTGTTTAATCCTCAAAATAACTCTATTGTTATCCGCATTTATAGATAAGCAAACTGAGTCAAGGGGAAAGTAGGTAAGATGAAGTATTCTGTACAAGTCTACACAGCTTATAAATAGTGGAAGGGCCAGGAGTCAGATGCAGGCAGTTTGGCTCCAGTATCTGAACTTGTAACAGCCACTCTGTATTGTCTGATTCCAGGACCTACCCACATCACCACTGATGATAATCATTCCCCTGGCTGGAGACCAGAACTGCACAAAATGAATGTCTCCGCTGTATTCAGTGGCAGCATGAGTCCTCACCCTTCACCCCTGGTCACCTGCCTGAAATTTCCAATTCTGTACTGTTATGGACTGAATGTGTGTGCCCCTGCCACCAAATTCCTATGGTGAAGCCCTAACTCCAAAGTTCCAGTATTTGGAGGGGAAGCCTATAGGAAGTAATTAGGATAAGACACAGTCATGAGGTTAGGGTCTACAAGATGGTATCAGTGCCTTTATAAAAAAAAAAAAAAAAAAGACACCAGAGAGCCTGAAGCCTGCTCACTCTCTCCCCCCAACCCCATAACCTTGTGAGGCTCTAGCAAGAAGGCAGACATCTGCAAGTCAGGAAGAGGGTTCTCATCAGAAACTGAAACTCCTGGCACCTTGATCTTGGACTTTCCAGCCTCCAGAACTGTGAGAAATAAATGTCTGTTGTTGAAGCTACTCTGTTCACAATATTTTGTTATAATAGCCAGAGCTAACTAATTCATGTATCCCTAAGTACACCCTCTTGAGAATGTCTCCTGCACCTGACAACTTCAATTCCATCAGGACTGCAGCTCTTAGTATTCTAGAATTTCGTTCTATTCTCCCTTTTCTTGAATAGTTCCAGGAGCATGATGAATAAAATGGGTTTGAAATGCATTATGAAAATAACCACTAGAACAAAACCTCAGCACACTTCCCCAGATGTCTCTCTCCTTCAGATGCACCAGAGCAGGAAAGTGATCCATGTGAGAGGATCCAGAATGGATGAAATTAAAGCTTTTTCTTGTTCCTTCTTTGTATCAGTTACCTACTGCTGCATAACAAATTAATCCAAATTTAAAAGCAACATTTATTATGTCATAGATTATTTTGATCTAGAATCTGGGCACAGCTTACCTGGGTCCTCTGGTCCAGGGTCTCATAAGTGTTGGTTAAGGTAGCCTGAGTCATCTCAGGTCACTGTGGGAAAGGAAGGGGATATAGGGAGGAACCACTTCCATATTCACTCCCATACCTTCCAGAGACATGTTCCTAGCCATATAAGACTAGCCTTAGACCTATTCCCAACACATTGGTTACATCCCCCAGAGTAAGGGCTGTGAAAGAGAGAGAGACAGAGCAGGTACCCAAGATGGAAACTATAGTCTCATTGTAACCTGATCTTGGAAGTGACATGCCATCACTTCTATATTCTATTCAAAAGAAGCTAATCTGCAGATCCAGCCCACCCTTAAGGGGAGGGGGGCCACATGGTCACATAAGAGTGTGAATACCAGAAAGCTGGGATCATCAGGAGCCATTTTAGAAGCTGCCTACCTCATTCCCTACATTGAAATTCCCTTGAAATTAGACCTACTTATAGTAATCTGACAGTGTACTATAGCATATTATGATGAGTTATCTATCAGATGAAAATCTGAACTCAAGTAATAAGACACCCAATAGAAACAGGCCTAAAGAATGTGGAAATGTAGGCTCTCCAATAACTGCCAAACTCCAATAAGCTTGCCGGACATGGACAAGCTTCATCATTGGGTGATTTAGTGACTCGGCCAGATTGCAGAGCACTCAGGGCCTTCCTCTCTCTCCTCTGCCATGCACTACACTCACTGTACCCTAGGGCTAGCTCCCCTCTCAGTCAAAGATGGCTGCCACCCGCCATCTTAGGTTCTCCAGACTCAATCCCCTTGCTTATAAAATGAACTATGAAATAGTACCTACACCATTTTTGCCTATCAAATTAGTAGTAGTAGAATTATAAACCTAAAGGAAGGTTTTACTAGAGTCCTAAGGAGTGAGGAGTCCTGGGAAAGTCATAATATTGGATCTAACACAAATTGAAGAGAATGTCAATGAGAGCCTTGAAGAAGAAAAAAATAGTGGTATGTGGATCAGGGTGTTTTATTTATTTGCTGTGGCGGAGAAGGGACAGACAGAGCTGGGATTATGGGTTTTTGTTATGAGCTTACCTGATTTTTTTTTAAAGATTTTATTTATTTATTTGAGAGAGAGAATGAGAGATAGCACGAGAGGGAAGAGGGTCAGAGGGAGAAGCAAACTCCCCGCTGAGCAGGGAGCCCAATGTGGGACTCGATCCCAGGACTCTAGGATCATGACCTGAGCCGAAGGCAGTCGCTTAACCAACTGAGCCACCCAGGTGCCCGAGCTTACCTGATTTTTAATAACAGCTGGAGATCCTTCCTCCTCCCCTAATCTCTGTTTTCCTGAATTATAGCACTGCTTCTTATGACACTATCTTGCTCTAATTTGCTCACACACTCTTCTCCTTTAGTAGATAAGTTCCTTGAGATCAGAGGCTATGTTTTATTTTACATGTATCTCTAACACCTACCACAATGCCTCTACTAGACAGGGTTCTCTAGAGAAACAGAACCAACAGGAAGTGTGTATGTGGATGGGTGTGGGTGTGTGGGTGCGTGCATATGTAAAGTGAAAGAAAGAGAGATGTTATAAGGAATTGGCTCACACAATTATGGAGGCCGAGATGTCCAGACCTAGGAAAGCCGATGGTACAGTTCTGGTCTAAGTCCAAAGGTTTGAAAACCAGAAGATCCAATGGTATAAGTTCAGTCCAAGTACGAGTCCAAAGGCTGGAGAAGACTGAAGTCCCAGCTCACAGCCAGTCAGGCAGAGAGAGAGAATTCTTCCTTACTCAGCCTTTTATTCTATTTAGTCCTTCAATGGATTGGATGAGGCCCCCCCACATTGGGAAGGGCAATCTGCTTTACTCAGTCTACTGACTCAAATATTAATCTCATCAAAGACACTCTCACAGATACACTCAGAATCCTGTTTAACCAATTATCTGGATGCCCCTTGGCCCAGTAAACCATGACATAAAATCAACCATGGCAATGCCTGACACATATGTCAAAAAATAGTTAAATTTGGTGAAAGCATCTATCCTACTCTACACCTGATCCTTTGCTCTTATATTTAAAATCCACTCACTAGACCCTCCAGTTCCCAATGTCACCTCCCCAAGGTTTCAAATTTCTTTCTAGAAAGCACACTTGGGTCCCCATCATACATACACCAGCGTGGCTGAGTCAGAACGAGATAACTACAGTAATAGGTACAATTCGGTGAGTGCTTTGTATATGCCACATACTGTATTAAAAGTTTAACTAATCTAATGTCTCATTTATTGACCCAACAACCCAGTTAGAGCAGTATAATTATTAGAGGCCACTTAACATATAGGGAAACTGCATCTCACACGTGGAAAATAAGCAGGTAATACTCTGAACTCCAAGAGCTCACGTCAGAGATAGGATGGTGAACCACTCTGTTGTGGTGTCTCCACTAGGTTCAGGTTCTGTTTGGCCAAGGTCCACCAGTTGAGAAAGGGTAAAGATGGGTGTGAGGAGAGAGGCACAGCTTTGTGACCAGGACTATGAGAGTCTTAGAGAGTCTTAGAATTGAAGTGAAAGTTCTAAAGTGAAGAATAGAGAGTACCGTATCTGAAAATACAAAGTTAAGGTGGCAAGTCACTACTCTAATAAGAGAGATAGACTCAGAGGCCTCGAGGGGCGTGGGGAGAAAGGGAAGACTCCAAGAGGACCATGAAGAGGAAGCAGCGGTACTTCCTTCAGCAGTAAGATGCACAGAAGCAGTTAACAGCTAAGTCTCCAGGGATGGCTTCCCATCAGCAGCAAGACTTTTTGAGCTTTTGCTCACTGCTCGTCTCCCTCACACATGTTGCTATGCTAGGCTTTCACACCCACCTGTGGCCTGGTCATGCGTTATTTAACCTCCAGTGTGTAGACGAAAAAATGCCAGTTTTTAGAGAGTTAAGAAATTGAGATTGAATGAATAGTAGGTTAATTGCAAGAACAACGAAAGACATCAAATCTGGGGGGGGGCACTTTTGTGAAGAGTGTGATGTGTAAGTTTGCATTTCAACACCCCAACTAGATGGTTCTTATTCCCTGGCAATTCGGGGAAACACAGAGCTCATCTGTACTGACACACATGTCTGCCTCATCAACCCCCACAGCAGCAAGCTGGGTGCTGGTGGCCAGGGCGGCAGATGAGCTGCAGACTCCTGGGGGTGGGGGAGCCACTGACAGCTTGAATGTCAGAGCAAGGACCAAGACAGGTAGGACAGTCTCAACAACAGTGTGAACAACAAATTAGGAAGGCAGCATGGTGATGCCCTGACGAAAATGTCAGCTTTCAGGTCTGACAGACCCATGTCCAAACCCAACTCCTCCTCTGGCCAGCTGTGTGACCCAGGCAGCTCACTTAAACTTTCTGAGTCTCCTCACCTGTAACTTGGGGTTCGTGATGCCTCCCTCATAGGATTACTGTGGGGACGACCCATCCTGTGTGAAGTGTCAGGTACAAGGTAGCCACTCCCACATGGTAAATCTTACTATTGTCCACTTCACCAGGGAGCCGAGAGCCACCTCTGCAGTGTCTGAGTCCCTCAGGCCACTGTAACAGAATGCCATAGGCCAGGGGCTTATCAGCAACAGAGGATTTCTCACAGCTCTGGAGGCTAGACATCCACGATCAAGGAGCCAGAAGATCTAGGGTCCGGTCGCAGACCCCAGCTTCTCTCCTTGTCCTGTTGCATCCTCACGTGGTGGAGAACAGAGCCAGGGAGCAGGCTCTCCGGTTACTCTTACACAGGCACTGATTCCATCATGGGGGTCCCACCTGTGTGGCCTCATCGGCTCCTAATCACCCCCCAAAGGCCCACCTCCTCATAGGATTGCACTGGGGAGCAGGGCTTCCACAGACGAAGGGGGCAGGGTGGGCCAAACATTCACCCCATAACAGTGAAGAAACTGGAGGCGTCAGAGTTTTGGAAGCAACAGCAATAGGAAACCTTGTGTGTACCTGTGTGTGTGCACACATGAGTGTGTGTGCACATGCATGTGCAATGTTGCCCAACAAAGAACGGCCACCTCTGATAGTCAACTGGGCCTTGCAAGGCCCATCCTGGCAGCCTGTGAGGGTCCAAGGCAGGGATTATCATCACAATTTCAGGAAACGGTGGACAGAGGGGGACTCAGGTGTAGGGAGCTGCCCAAGGTCTCCCAGATTGGGGGGGGGGCGGGGGTGGCAGGTCAAATCTAAGAGGGTGCCCTTTCTCTTCCAGCTCCTCATTGCACAGCACATCCCCAAGGGCTGGGATCTGAGAAGCCGGGGAGGACACACTTCCCACAAGATGGTACTGGAAGTGGGGAGGCAGAAAGAGGGAGGTAAAGAAGTGAGGGAGAACACCAGCTCAGACAAGGGCCACTGATCTCTACTAAGTCTGTAAGGGGGCCAGACAGAACCCCGGCCCAGCTCCATCACTGGGTAGAACTTATTTGCACTAACAGTGTATATGGTGCTGCCTCCTTCATGCAGGTACATAGCGAGCCTCTGGAAGGCAAGTGTCACCCTTCTCCTTCCGTCCCTTTTCTGGCTGCCCATCATGAATGATCCAGAAACCAGGGCACTGGCAAAAACCCGGCTCGCCTGGGTCGTTCACTTCGACTGGATGGGGGGACAGTCCCACTTCAGACATTGGCTCCTCCCCTTTCTCAGAGCCTCAGAGCCGACAAACTGTCCAGGCTGAGTGAGCCTCAGTGTCCTGACCTGGAAAATGAGGGAAGGAGAGGAAAGAGATGGAATAAATGAGATGATTTAACAGACGCCTAATCCCGCATCTGCTGTCATGTCAGGCACAACCCCACGTTCCAAGAACGCAGTGGCGACCAGTTCAGACGCTGGCCCTACCCTGCTGGCGCTCACACTCATGTGGGAAATGCATATACCCTGCTTGGACTGCGAGCCTGCAATCAATTCCCAATAGATTCACCTATTGGAGGAAGGTCAGGGAGTCAACAAAAGCACAATTACTTGTTTCCTCCTGTTATATTCCCTCCCCCAGACTCAATCTCTCCCTGCTATTAAGAACCCCTAGGATCACTTTAGATTTACATTTAGGCCCATGAGAGGAATATAAAGTAACGGCAGAGGCCAATACAGTCAACATATAAATATCTCTTTCAGCTTTGTATTTGAGTTTAGAACCCTACAACCCTCCATTCCCCCTGCCTCCAGCACATATATTAATAACTAATTCCCCCAAAAAGAAATGCCTGTCTGTTAACTGGACCAAGGATGCCACTGTGGCAGGGTTCAGACAACTTTTCTGTAAAGAGTCAGATAGTAAATATTTTAGGCTTTATGGCCAAGGAGAAAAATTGAGGATATTATGTAGTTACTTTTATCACGAGAGAAAACAAATTTCCACAAGCTTTTTATTGATGAAATCCAAAATATCATAAGAATTGAGCACTTTTTTGTAATATATTTATGATAAAAATACAATTCTTCAAGGGATGACATTTTGCTTAATTGGGGTGCGAAGCCCATGTTCCCTAGAACCAAAATGGATTACAAATGTCATCTGTGAATCCCGATCTGTAATGTCACTTTACATATTTCATCTTTGAAAATGTATTCTTCTTTTGATTTGTTTTGCTCAGCTATTTAAAATGCAAAAACCGGGGGCGCCTGGGTGGCTCAGTCTGTTAGCATGGGACTCTTTGGTTTCTGCTCAGGTCATGATCTCAGGGTCCTGAGATTGAGCCTCTCGTGGGGCTCTAGGCTCAGCGGGGCGTCTGCTTGAGATTCTCTCTCTCCCTCTGACCTCCTCCTGCTTGCACACACATGCACGCACACACGTGCTCTCACACTCTCTAAAATGAATAAAATCTTTTAAAAAATAAAATAAAATGCAAAAAACATTCTTAGCTCATGGATCATATGAATATAGGCAAGGGTGTCCTGTCCGTCTCTGCCTACTTTGCAGATCTTTTCAACACAGTTAACAAGGCCTGTCTGCTAGATGGTGAATTTCTGGTTAGAATGTTGGCATTTTCACCACCAGCTCTGTGATGTTTCCTTTCTCAGTAAATAAACTTAATAAGCAACTTTAATAACTACTATTCATCTGGAAGGAAGGATGAAAGGGAGGAAGGAAAGGAGGGTGGGAAGGAAGGAAGGAAGGAAGGGAGGGAGGGAAGGAGGAAGCGAGGGAGGGAGGAAGGAAGGGAGAGTATTTTTAAAGACTCACTATGTTGCAGGCCCTGTGCTGAATATTTTATATCTACTATCTCATTTAATCCTAATAATCCTCTAAGGTGTGTGTTATCCCATTGTACAGATGAGGAAAGTAAAGGTCCGAGAAGTTAAGTGGTTGGACCCAAGTCACAGAGCAAATGAGTAGCAGAGACCAGCTCCCCACTCAGGAAAGTTTAGCTCAGAAGCCCTGTGTCCTAGCCACCCTTGCCTACTTCCTTGGAACCTGTCAAATCCACAACCCCAAATGCAAATCCTCCTGGTCATTATATTCTTGTTCCTGGGTTTTGGGTTTTGCAGATGTACCTAGATAAAGCCCTTTCCTGCAGAAGCTACACCTGGGCTCATCCAATATTTTCCTTGAAAACCAGGAGAAAAGAACATTTTCAAGTTCAAGCAGCACCTCCTGGCACTGGGAAGTGTTTGAGAAGAAAGGGCTCTTTGTCGCTGGTGTTGCACCATGGACGTAATCTCATTTTCAGCTAATCAATTCATATACAGTAAAAATCCTAATGTGATTCCTCATTAGCCCAGGCTCATAAAGAAGCTGGTTCGGAGGCTGCACTAAATCCCAAAATCGCTGGCACCTCCTGCTTGGCGATTATCAAATTGGCTGGCATTAATCATTTTTAATGGCCAATCTGTGTTTTTTTTTATTTTATTTTAAAAAGAAAAAAGGGGGGGAGCCTTGTCTGATTACTGGTGTGAAAGAAAACAAGCAGTCTTAGTAAAATCTCATTTTTTTAAAAGTAGCGGGAGAGAACTGAGGGGAAGCAGGGAAGCCTGAATCACTTGTGTCAGGTATTTAGCTGTGACCCGCAAAACAGACCGTCAAGAGGGGGCCTTTCAGCAGAGGCCTGCAGGGGGAGGCCGTCAATGGCCCCTTTATTTGGGCAAGATGGATTATTTTAAATAAATTACAGAGCACTTTCGCTGAATAAACAGCGCCTCCGTGGCTGTGGTGTGCTGCGCATGCTTAATTGCGCCACAGAAAATCCTAAGTGACTCTTGAGCCCGGGTCCAGCCTTTGATTCGGCTGATAGGACCTAAGTCTTCAGGCCGCGCCCAGATGGTTTCAGGCTGGAAGGCAGTGCCATGGGGAAGAAAACAGTAAGCCTAATCGGGAATATATACTCATAATATTTCGGAAAACCACAGGGATGGAGGATTCCCAAAACTGCACAAGGCTGCCTCAGAAGTGAGCCATCTGCGTGTCATTTTTATTTGCGTTTGATATGTTAAATGCCCCTGATGTTTACGGCGTGGAAGCCCACTCAAACATTGCAGGGATTCTTTGGCCAAAGCAAGAGGACTTTCTCCCCCAGCCCACCCCTCACCCCCGCCTCCCCTCCCCCAACGCGCACACCCCTCCCACCATAGACACCCCTCCCCACCCCCGTTACTGTCCTTTCTTTGGGCAAAAGGTCTACCGTGAGAACTGCACCTCAGGAGAGATTTGTAAATCCTTTTTAAGAATTCAGCACAATCTGACCTTGTTTTAGAAACAGGTTAAACTGATTTATTATGTGAGGACCCAGAGTGACTACAGGCGGGAGTCAGGCTAATGTGCAGAGTAGGAAGGGGCGTTTGAGCCCTTCCCAAGGAACCTTGCCTCGGGCAGGGAGCCTGAATAAAAGGGATGATGAAGAGCTCTGAGCACAGGCAAATCAAGTCAGGAGAACAGGTACCCTATGTTTTGTGGGAGGCATGGAGTATTAAGTTTGACAGCCGGTATTACAGAAAGTAAAATGACCCCTCATTTGCTAATATCCCCCAAAATGAATTGCAACAAGCAAGCGGCTACCAGTTGCCTTGATGAACAGTAATCAAGGGGGAGAAAAGAAAGATGGATATAGTCAAGCCTCACAAAAATAGAATCTGGGCTTTCTCTTGAGAATTTCAACACATACTACTTTAATAAGGGACTTACCACCCTCCCCCAAAGGTAGCTGTGAAATTCTTCCCCAAAGGTGACACAATTAATTGCATTTGCAGTTAACACAATTAAAGTGTAACTGAAAGACGGGCCTGCACCTAATAAATCTGAAATGTTAAGAGGGATAATCAAGTTGATAAATCACTGGGTTGCATTACCTGAGAAAGTATATAAAAGCCCAAGATCGTGGGAAAGGATGAGCAATTAGTGATGGATAACAAGCTGGCCCAACAACCTTAATTTTGATGCCACATTTATTGTGAGACCTCTTCTTATGGTTTAGTTTTGCAAAGAACTACAAAGGTTGCTTTCCAGATGTTCTTTGCAAACTCACTGTTCATGAACTCCCCCGGAAGATTGTTTGCCAGCTCCTCAGACACAGCATGTTTGTCGTGAGCTCCTAATCTCTCTTCCATAAAGCAGTAAGATTGAGCTGGTTAATAATGAGGCTTACTCTCAAAGAACTTGTCAGGGGGGTGGTGGGGAGGTAGGACATATACAAAAGAAAAATTAATCCTTACAAAAAGGTGCCAGTCAGGAGCTGTAAAATCTGTAAAATGGGTATAATCTTGGACAAGTTAAATTCCCCAAGGATTAGACTTGTCATATATAAATGGAGAGAAGACTACCCAATTCAAAATTCAAAATGTTGTTTTGAGGACTAAGAAAAAAATCCAGTGAAATCTGCAATAGTAGGCGCACAATAAATATCTGGATTTTTTTTTAAGAAAACAAATGCTATGAGGGGAAGGAAAGCATGTTTGATAATGAGACACAAGTCTTTTTTTTAAAGATTTTATTTATTTATTTGAGAGAGAGAGAGAGAGAGAGAGACAGATAGTGACAGAGATAGCGAAGGAGAGCACAAGCGGGGAGGAGAGGGAGAAGCAGGCTCCCACCGAGCAGGGAGCCTGACGTGGGGCTCGATCCCAGGACCCTGGGATCATGACCCGAGCTGAAGGCAGACGCTTAATCGACTGAGCCACCCAGGTGCCCCAAGACACAAGTCTTATTCTGAGTCCTGGGGGACTAGGAGGAGGCTTGTGGCAGCAACAGCTTGCTTCCAGATGATAGAAAATCTTAAAGACCAAACTGTGGGCTTTGTTCTGAAAGCAAAAAAAGAGCTATGGGTGGAATTTTAGCTTGGCAGTGAGTGGTATTATCAAAGCTGGCATTATCATAGGAATCTTCCCTGTACAGAAAAGGAAGGAGAATGTGGGGCAAGAGCAGAGATACAGGTGTTCTACTGCAATTATATGGACATGAAGGAAAGTACCAGGTGGGGGCAATTTCAATATGATGGAAAACGAGAGAACAAGATGCAACAGAAGGCAAAGGATAGGGGAAAGTCAAATCTGAATTTGAAATTTGATTCTTGGGGGGTTGGAAAAATTCATTCACTCGTTTATTGATTGACTCAAAATACATTTAACGAGTATCTTTTATTGTCAGATACTGTGCTAGAGAATATAAACAAAGAAAAGCTCACATTCCATATAGCCTGCCATGGAAATCAATAAATAGACATGTCTTATAATCAGTATACATATATAATGGTGTATAAGGTGAATATGAAGGTAGCAACATCAAACTCTAGAAAGGCAAGAAAAGCCCCCCAGGGGCAAGGTGATGTTGCAGTTGGATTTAAAACTTTCCCTGGATAGAAAAGGAGGGAACAACATCCAGGCAGAAGGAACAGCATATGCAAGAACATGGAGACGTGAACTTGAATGCTGTATTTGGGGAACTTGGAGAACTTCATTCTAGTTGGATGTTAAATTGTATGGTCAGAAAAATTAAGCTGGAGAGGTAGGTGGAGGTCACAACATATAGGTCTTTATGCGTTATGACAATAAGTTTAAATTTTACCCCATAGGCCCCAAGTAAGCCAATAGAAGATTTCGGTGTTGTAAGTAGGTCAATGTCATTAATAGAAATGGGGGCCTCCAGATGGAGAACTAATATCAAAAGAAAGACGCTGAGTTTGATGTCAAACATGTTGAATTCGAGAAGATGTCCAGGTCGTCTAAGTGGAAATGTTCAGTACATAGTCATTGGAGTAACTCTAATCTTTGGAAAAATGGTCAGGTTGAAAGAAGAATTTTGCAGTTGCTGCCCACAGGTGACTAGTAAAGAGTTTAGACCGGCTAAGACATTCAGGGAGGGTACGGAGAGAGAGAAGACAATCCTAAACTCCATTGTGTAAACCCTGTGCTCACGGAGAAGGAATACGAGCCAGAGGAGGAAAGACAGAGGGAGAGCTTGCTCCCTGGAGTGGGAAGGAAGTCTGGAGAAGAAAAAAATCATCAGGTTCAAGATAATCAAAGGACAGAGACAGGGCTAACAGAAGCAATTCAAACAACCTGTAGTTATTGGCATGGGGAGAGAGACTACAAGAAATGGGCACAAAAAGTAGAAAACATTCTTTCCCTTCTGAAACTCAATATTTACCTGGAAAAGCAAGGTTAATCTTCTTTCTAAAATATCAAATAATGAAAGACAAGATAAAACTCACTCCACAGTATGTGGGGCATTTCATAAGAGCTATAGAAAATCTGAGAAGGGCAGGTTTTAATATCAGGAAAGGGTTTGTGGATGGGTTTGACTGACCTTGGCCTTGAAGGACAGCAAAAACCTGGCTGGAGGAACAAGATTACAATAGGCCATTCTTGTTGGAGGAAATTCCTGAACTGAGGCCAAGAGTCAGAAATGAGCGTGGTGTTTTGTCAGGACAGCTAGAAGCCCAAACTGTCAGGCGGAGAATCTGAATTTGGAAAGAGGAGGAAACGAGATAGGACAGATTGGCATGGGATTGAATATGAGGGCCTTGAAAGTCAGGTAGAGAAATTTGGG
Source organism: Zalophus californianus (assembly GCF_009762305.2). Lineage (NCBI taxonomy): Eukaryota > Metazoa > Chordata > Mammalia > Carnivora > Otariidae > Zalophus > Zalophus californianus. Next base: position 9,529,279 of record NC_045596.1, read on the forward strand.
TTTGTCGATCCAACCTTCAGTTGATTTCTCTTTCGGTTGAAAGAGAAAGTTGAGCACATAGCCTCAGTTCCGTCCAGTTCTGAGCCAGCTCACAGGCTTCCATTCATTCATTCGTTCGTTCGTTCACTCGTTCGTTCGTTCACTCTTCCACTGAGAGTGATGAGCTGGATGCCAGAGATGCAAAGATCAGGAAAGCTCAAGAGACCAGGACAATCACCCCCCTTCTTCTTTCCCTTTTCATGTGCCTGCCAGCCCAGGTAAGACACCACACTAGGATTTGGGTCCACAAAGGCCAGGACAAGCCCGTCTGTCATCAGTAAGATCTCCTATACCTGAGGTCCTTCACCTGTCCCTTCTTGTAGTGGCCATTTAGAGACCCTGGAGCTATTTTGCCCATTCTTTCATGATATTAGCTTCGGGCTTACTGCCTCTCTTTCTAGCATGGCTGTTGTAATTCTTGGCAGTTATCCTCACCAATAATCCTTCTATTAACGTGGCCTCTCAGTGCCCTGGTCTCTTCTCCTGTAATGATCCCACTTCCCACCTCCCTCCGTCATAGTTGAGAACCCACTGCGATCAATTACTGTCACCTTGTCCTAATCTCAAGTTCGGGCCTCCCCCTGCCCTCCTCCTCCCAACCCTCGACTCCCGTGACTCTTCTGTTTCCCCAGTTTCCTTCTTACCTGACTCAGATTCCAAAAGCTCTGGAATAGACTATCAATCTCCTTGCTTCTGCCTGCTCTATTACACCCACTAGAAAATCCCCATGAGATTGAATTCTGCTTCGGTGCCAGGCAATTGAATGTGCTAGGCTAGGGAAAACACAAGCCCAAGTGATCAGTCTCACCCTGAATGAGTGACAGCCATTCTCGAGTATGTCTTTAATGCTACCTGGCAAGCCTGTGATGTTTCCCTGTGACATCCATTCTCCCATGCCCTGTGGTATCTGCTTCTTGCTTCTGAAATCCCAAAACCCTGTCTTAAAAGAGTCTCAGAAATCAGATATGGGTGCAATTGGAGGTGGGATTTACTCTGAGGCAAAATTCCTCTCCAGCTGTGAAACCAAATACATTATGTACCCTCAAAACACAATGGCAAGGCAAGCATAGTATAGGCATTTCCATTCCAAAAGGGTTGGAAGGGGAAAAGGGGTGACAGGTCCCATGGAAGTCCAACCTAGAAAGACAACTACCACTAGACCTCAAGGCTGGAGAATAATCCTGTTTGATTCAAGGTTCTGCCTTCTGGACCCACTGGAGCAGCCGTCCGGCCCTTAGGACTCGCTGGCTCCACTAGGCAGAAGTCACACCCCACAGCTCCTGGTGGCCACCGTCTGGCTTGTTGAGACCAAGGAGGCAGCGCCAATGATCTCGGAATCACCTTCAGAGTCGTCCTTCCCTGGTCTTGAAGAATAGGGCGCATTTCAACTGAATTGTTCTGTTGAAACTAAGTCCAACAGCCGTCTTCCATTTCATGCTGTTTCTGTTCTCCTCAGCTCAGTCTAGCAGTGTTTCTACTGTGGTGGGTAATTAAAACCACGGTTCACACCCATACTAATCTCCTTAACAAATGACCGTTCAGCCCCACTCTTGGCATTCTCTATAATATGGCACTTTTCCAAATCTTAAATTCTGGCTCTTTTTACTCAGCAATTTCTTCCTCAATTCGTTTCTCTCCTCTCACATTTTACCAGAAGCTGTCAGGAGGAACCAAGCTGCTCCTCCAACACTTGCTGATCTACCCAGTTTCATCGCTCCCAAGTCACACTTTCCACAAAACACTAGAACACAAACCCAGTTCAGCAAGTTGTTTTCCACTTGATAACAAGAATCGCCTTTTGTCCATGGTCCCATAACAACTGTTCCTCGCTCCCATCCGGGACCTCACAAGAATGGCCTTGACCATCTGGATTTCTAGCAGCATTCGGTTCCTGCATTCTCGCGTTCTCTCTAGCAGCATTCGGTTCATGCATTCCCGCGTTCTCTCGGAAGACGCACGTTCCCCTGCAGCTCTACTCTCTCCTCGCTGAGTTCCCACCAGAATCTCCTTGTGCAGTCCCTTCGTGGCAACTCCGGCTTTCTAGAGCGTGCACCGCAAAACCCTCCCAAACCACTACCTCTTACCCACTTCCAAAGCTGCCTCCACGTTTTTAGGTTGTTCTTACAGCAGCCCCCCACTCTCAGTACCAATTGCTGTCCTGGTCTGCTCGGGTTGCTAGGACAAATACCATAGATTGAGTGACTTAAACAACAGACATTTATTTCTCACAGTTCAGGAGGCTGGGAAGTCCAAGAGCAAGGTGCTGGCTGATTCAGTTCTTGGTGCGGGCTTTTTTCCTGGCTTGTAGCCAGCTACCTTCTTGCTCTGTGCTCACGTGATCTCTTCTTGGCACCTACGTGTGGAGAGAGAATCTATCTTCTTCTTTGGAGGTCAATAATCTCATCATGAGGGTCCCACTCTCATGATTCCATCTAAACCTATTACCTCCCAAATGCCCCAACTCCAAATACCGTCATGTTAGAAGTTAGGGCTTCAACATATGAACTTGGGGTAGAAGGGGAGCAAACAGTACATAACATAATAAGACATCTTATGTCTTATCTCACTGAAAAAATAGACATAATCATAAAAGAACTTCCATACACCCTGACCTGATCCACCAATCTGCTAGGATATATCCCCAAGTATTCTGCCTCCTCCAACCATCGTAAAAATGACCTGACCCATGTTCCCTAGCTAGGGTCAGGCTAGGCTTGGGACAATTACACGGGGCTTAAGCAGTCTGGGGACATTTCCTCCCAGAGGCAAGATGGGGAGGATGGGAGGATTTGTCAGTGAGGGAAGAGCATATCCAAGCACACGGACGTGCTGGGCCTATTTGGGGAGTTCGGAGGTTGGCGGTGCAGTACTCTGGGCAAAATGGGTACTGCACCAGCATTGGAGTCAAATGGGCTTTATGTCAAGCGCCAGATCTGCCACAACCACTGGCTACTCTAGCAGAGTCTTTCCACCTGGGAGCACAGGAACACCTCTGTTAGTCTCGTTCACTCTAGTTCCTTAATTCCCAGTGCCCAGTGCAGTGCCTGAACACATAGCAGTTATGTTAAAGAACATGGAATGGTGTCTAACGTCACACTCGGGTTGGACTCTTAATGCCACCCTGTACTAGCTGTGTGACCAGAGACGAATTAGCAGCTGGTCTGAGCTTTAGTTTCCTCACCCACTATACAGGGCTAATCACGGGATTTCCCTCGTAGGGTTGAAGGATAAATTAGATCTCATGTATAAGACATTGGCACAGTGTCTAACTTATACTAGATAATTAATAAATGTTAGGTGATGCTATTAGATTTTATTTCAGGGCTCTGTAATTATACTTTGTCATCAAATGGTCGTCAATTTTTTTCCTATAATGCAGCTTTCATGAGCCCTACCTACTTTGATGAGTTTTTAGGACAAATGCTTTATAAGTCAATAAGCTGAGCTTGTCGCATAATAGGATCTTTTTTATCCTGCCCCACCTACCATGTTTTGCAACTTAGCCCCAGTGCAGTGGCTAAAACCAGCCCCACATGGGTGGCAGGCTCTTACTCTGGGCCCCTCCCTGCAAAACAAATTTCTCCATCTCTCCTTTAGGAGGGTCCCTGCTGTTCTTGCTCTTGCTTTCTTCCTTTCTTTTGCTGCCTTGTCTGAGCACCAGCCTCGGGTGGGGGTCTTGCCTTCAGCTCCACTCTGAGCTCTAAGATTACTGTTTTCATTTCCCCGACTGCTTGGTGACCGTGATGTGGCCCTCAGGGTGAGGGAGCCTGGGAGAGGGTGTGACCAGCGGGGATCCTATTAAAACACAGAGCAGTCATGCAGACCAGGCTGTTTGGCTCCTTCCAGCCTGCTCTGGCCACCCCGCCCCCAAATATGATCATAACAGCACAGAGCTATAAAGTTGCTTTTCATAGCACACATTGCCCAGCTCCCTAACAAAGTTCTGACTGTCAAAAAGAAAAGGAGGACATTGTGAGGAGGGGATTAAAGGAAGGAGTGATGAAGAGAGGCAGTGTGGTATAGTAGAAAGATCCCCAACCCCGGAAGCAGGACCCAGTGATTCCTGCTGAATTCCGCAGCCAGTTTACCCCCTGATGTGAGGCAAGTGCCTCCTTCTTGGTCCTCAGTTTCTCTACTTATAAAATGAGGATTTTGGTCTAGATTTTCTTAATGTCCTTTCCAGCTTCTGGATGCTGGAAAATGCTTAACCCCAAGCAGAAGAGGAAGATGTGAATGCCTGCTCACATCACAACCTGCTGCTCCAAAGTGCAGTTGACCTTTGCACAACGTGGGTCCACTTACACGTGGATGTATTTTGAGAAAGACAGCACAGTACTGTGAATGTATTTTTTCTTCCTTATGCTTTTCTTAATAACATTTTCTTTCCTCTGGCTTACTTTATTGTAAGAACAGGGTATATAATATGTATTAACACATACAAAATATCTGTTAATCGACTGTTTATGTGATTGGTAAGGCTTCTGGTCAACAGTAGGCTATTAGTAAAGTTTTAGGGGAGTCAAAAGTTATACATGGATTTTTGACTGTGCAGAGGTCAGCACCCCTAACCTCCATGATGTTCAAGGGTCAACTTTAATAGAGCTTTTAACCAGCCCTGGAATTGGGGGTCTGGAATGGAGACACCAAGCCATGGATTTCGAACCAGAGACATCTGGGTCATCTTGGTCTGCCTTGCCTGTCACTGAAACACTCAGATCATTTGGGGGCTTGTTCACTGCCGGGCACCAGCCCCTCAAAGATGTTAGTAAGCATCTACTAACCCATACTAGATGCTGAATGAATGTGCATTGAATTAATGGATGAACACATGTAGCAGGATGGGGCAAGGTTTTTTTCATCATTCATTATTCATTTGCTCACTATTTATGGAATGATCATTATGTGCAAGAACCTAGAGATGCTTTAGAGAACAAGCCAAACCAAGACCCTGCTCTCATGGAGTTAACATTCAAATAAGAAGACACAGATATATGAATGCAAAAACAATTACTTGCCAGATGGTGTTAGGTCCTAGAAGAAAAATAAAAGAGGGTGAGGGGAGAGAGAATTAAGAAGGTCAGGGTGCCCTTTTCCATACAATGTGATCAGGATAGGACTCCTTAATAAAGTTCTTTTGAACCGAAACCTAAAAGAAGTGATGGAGTAGCCAAGACAATATTTGGGGAAGTTCCCTGCCAAGAAGCAATGGTAGTAAATACAAAGTCTCTGGGTAGTGGTCCACTTGCATTTAAGAAATAGCATGGGGATCTATGTGGTTGGAACCCAGGGAGTCACTTAGGGGTCCAGGGATGATGATGTCAGGGTTGGTGGTGCAGATTATGGTAAGGATTTGACTTGAACTTTAACAAAGATTGTCATCCAGGGGAACAGTTTGTTGCTGAAAAGATAGAGGATGTGATACATTTTAAAAGGCAAATGTTAGCCAAAGGAATTGGCCAAAGTGAAGCAAGAATATCAGCAGGGAGGTCAATTAGGAGACTAATGAAATAATCCAGGAAAGAAATCCTATGGAGTTAGACTATCATGGGGAGGTAGAGATAGTAAGAAGGGATCAGATTTAAGACATACTTTGAGGACTGAGCCAGTTCAATTAGCATCTACCCTCTACTACTACTACCTCTTCAGATGTTGTTAATGTCTTTCTTCAACTAGATGGTAGGTTCTTTGAAGTGAAGGGTTCTGTGTCATAGTTCTGTGTAACTCCTAAGTCATATTTGTTAAACAACATGTTTGCACCCAATAAACTTGTTTGTTTAACTCAGTCTAATCAATGTTTATTAAGCATCAAGCTCCAACCTTATCTCCCACCTCCCACAAACCAGTATCACATGCTCAATTTATAGGGAACTTCTTCTATTCCTCAAGCCAAGTAGCTTCCATAGCTTTGGAAGAAGAGGTTGGGGTGGCTGGTAGAGCAGGACATAAGGTTAAAGAAGGATTTGTTTTCTTCTTTAATGATGAGAAAAAAAGAAATATGTTCAAAAAATGACAAAAAGTATGTGAAAAGGAGATGTTGTGGAAACCATCACGGAAGGAATGAGTATAACAGAAAGGTCCTGAGAAAGCCGGAAAGGCTGCATGGGAAGACTTTCAAGATGAAAGAAAGGGCAAGTCTGCAGGCTAGTTTTCAGGATTCATGATAGAAAATGGGGAGAGGCCATCACTTTTGTATGTGCTGAGCATGAAAGTACAGATAGAGGTTGAGATTTGAAAAAAGAGGAGAATATTTGAAGTAATTCCTGGAGAACAGACAAGAAACCTGAAAAGCAAAACAGCATGCAGGAGCTGGGCAGCACTGAGGCATCTGTTGAGAGGTTTGCATTCATCTACAGTGGCCTTGATCTACAGGCTGGAATGGATTTGACCTTGAGAGAATTTCAGTCACCATGTTGGGGCACAAACAGAGCAGATGATTGGAATCCTGCAAGATCCATTTGTGATACGTGTGTGGCAAAAAGACAGTAGAGCAATGACATTAAAGTTCAGGGAGTTGTTGAAGTGATGAGCTGTGGAATCTATGCAAATAGGGATGAGAGGAAAGACAAGGGCAGCAGAGAGGGTAGGACAAAGAAGAAGGTAGATGAGTCAGAGAACCAGAAAGTTGAGAGCAAGCGAGTGACAGAATTGGAAGGAGAGGAAAGTTGTGGTCAGAGAGTGGGAGGTGTGAATTTTATGACTTCTGAGGTGGAGTAGTTCCAGAAACTGACCAAGTCCAGGATGTAGCCACAAAAGTGGGTGAATGAGGTCGCTTGGAGGGGAAGCCACCAGAGGTGAGAAGAACCAGGGAGGAAGAGAACAGGGTTGAGTGGCTCACACGTGTCAACACAGAAGACCTCCTGGGTAGTGGCAGTGCGTGGGAAGTCGGGTGATGCAGAGACAGATGCCAGCTTGAGCAAAGAGTGAAGGGATGTGTCCAGGAAGTCAATGACAGTTATATGAAAGGGCCAAAGAGGGGACCAGTGAATCAGAAGGTGCAACAAGGAACCTGAAATTGTGTTTACAAAAGCCTGGTTCAGCCCATACGGAAGGGTGGACTATATAACCCTGAACCTCTGAGGAGTCACAGTTTGGGAGAAAAGTTGGTGAAGACATGTGAAGATCTGATCCACATGTGAATATATAGGCTTCCCTTGATCAGACTCAGGCCATAGGAAATAAAACTTTTCTGAGTTACCTACATCACCAACCACAGTCTTTCACTGGTCTCCACAATGTAAGTGTCAGGGGAGAGGGGGCACTTAAGTGTCAACTTTAGGAGCCAGTTAATAATCTGAATTCAACCTTGACAGCTGGACTAACTGGACAGACATAGGAAGATTCTGTAGCTTATGTGTGAAATGACCGGAAGCCAGTTAGCCAGTGAGCATCGCTGCAGTCACTATACTGGGAATTCAAACAAGAATGGCATCAAGAGAAACACGAGGGTGGCTTGGAGAAGACTGGGACATTGCTGGAGGGGATGGAGTTGATCTGAGCCTTGGGGGACATCCAGGCTGTGTAGAGATGGGGGAAAAGGAGAGATTCTAGGCTGAGCAAATACTACACCATTTGTTGCCAGGCAGGAGCTACCAGTTAAGAAAAGTACTTCTTAGAAGACTTGATGGAGTTCCCAGACCTTCTGCTTGGCTTAGAGCCTTATAAAATCTCATAGAAACTTCAAGGTCAAACTGAGAGCTTTAAAGACTCATCTATAAGAGTGTGGACTTAAGTTTTAAGGAATAGGAAATCATGGGTGGTTTTTGAGCAGATGTGCAACAGGACCAGAGCTGTGTTCTGGAAGATTGGCCTGGCAGAAGTGGGTGAGAGGGGCAAAGGGAAAGAATTGCTGCAAGGAGACCATTTACAAGGCCATTGTATTTGCCCAAGACACAGGCACAGATGCCTAAATGGGAAAGGGAGTAATGGGAATGGGGAGAAGAGAGCAGACAGGATAGATTTTTTTACAGCAGTAGACACAACAGGACTTGAAAGCCAAAAAAATATGAGCAATCGTCACAAAGCATGCTTGCTGCATTATTGGTCAAGCACTATTGAGCATTATTCAGAGGTTCTAAGAGATTCAACACAAAGATCTCTGACTCCAACTAAAACCAAGTCAGCGGTTGACGTCTTAAAAGAAGAAAATCAGACACCGAAAAGGGAAATTAACCTTTCCCTCCCAGAAGCCATAAACAGCATCCAAATGTGGCAGAGAACGAAACTACCAACCATGTGTTTAAAAGAAACATGATATCATTGGCTAACAGAGACAAGACCCAACAAGGAAACAGACTCCAGTATTAAAATTCCAGCACACGGGACTTTTGGAAAACAAAAAATAGACACAGTGGGATAGAAAACCTCTATCTCAATGTATGAGGCCAGGAGAGACATGATCTATTGATTTCTACTGAGAAGGCAACTGGGAGAGAGGTGACCGAAACTGGGAAACATTCACCAGAGGAAAGGTTATTGGCCACCGACGAGCAATGACGCGAAAGAGATTCAACATTGCTGCTTCAGATAGAAGCAGGGAAAACAAGAATACAGTCGGTTGGGGAGTATCATTTTCACCAAGTGAGGCCAGGCTCCTGGAAACATTACACGGCTGTCGCCGCACCCCTGTCTCAATGCTCTGCCCCGCCAGGAAGCCCTGTGCCACGGGGCAAGTGAGAGAAACTCCCCGTGAACCTCAGACCCCTCATCTACAAGAGGAGGATGGTCATTTCCATTTCACCGGACAGGAAATGAAGTCACATAAGACCTGTAGGTACTAATGGGTTTGTCCAAATTAACTTTGTCTTTTGAGTCCTCTCTCTTCTTTTCTTGATGAGTGTGGCTAAAGGTTTATCGATTTTGTTTCTCTTTTCAAAGAACCAGCGCCTGGTTTCACTGATCCTTTCTGGGTCAAATGTTTTTTGTCAATTGTTTCTACTGAATCAGTTTATTTTGTTTGTTTTTTTTTTTTTTTTGGCACTATTTCATTGATTTCTGCTCTAATCTTGCTTATTTCCTTTCTTCTACTGGCTTTTGTCTTTGTTCCTCTCTTTCCAGCTTCTTTATGTGTAAGGGTAGGTTTATTTGAGATTTTTCCTCTTTCTTGAGGTAGGCTTGTTTGCTATAAACTTCCCTCAGAGAATGAATGGCTTTTGCTGCATGCCAAAGATTTTGGACTGTTGTGTTTTCATTTTCATTTGTTTCCATAAATTTTTTATTTTCCTCTTTGATTTCTTGGTTGACCCATTCATTGTTTAGGCCTGTTATTTAACCTCCATGTATTTGTGTTCTTTCCAGATTTTTTCTTGTAATCGATTTCTAGTTTCATACTCTCATGGTCAGAAAAGATGCATAATATGATTTCAGTCTTCTTGAATTTATTAAGATTTGTTTTGTGGCCTGCTATATGATCTATCCTGGAGAATATTCCATGTGCCCTTGAAAAAAATGTATACGGTGCTATTTTTGAATAGAATGTTCTCATGTCTGTCAATAGTTGCTTTATGTATTTAGGTGCCCCCATGTTGGATGCATAGATATTTACAGTTGTTACATCTTCTTAATGGATTGTTCCCTTTATCATTATGCAATTTTCTTCTTTTTTCTTGCTACAGTCTTTGTTTTAGTGTATTTAGTCTGATATAAGTATTGCTACCCTGGCTTTCTTTTCACTTCATTTGCATGGTGATTTTGCATCCCTTCCCTTTTGGTCTGCATGTGTTTCTAGGTCTGAAGTGAGTCTCTTAAATCAACTTAACATAGACTGCTATACTCATGTTATATATGAACTAAATGATAACTACAAATCAAAAACCTATAATAGATATACACAAAAAAGAGAAAGGAATCCAAACAACAATAAAGAAAGCCATCAAACCACCAGGGAAGAGAGCAAGAGAAGACGACAAGAACAAGAGAAGAACTACAAAAGCAACCAGAAAACAAGTAAGAAAATGGCAAAAGTACATATCAACCAATAATTACTTTAAATGTTAATGGATTAAACACTCCATTCAAAAGACACAGGGTGACTGAATGGATAAAAAGCAAGGCCTACCTACATGCTGCCTACAAAACCGACTTTTTTTGATTTATTAAAAACAATTGGAATAAGAGTGACCCCCATTTGATATTTCTGACATGACAGCTCTCAAATGACCCTTGAAGTGGCCTTTTTTTTCCCCCTGGGAAGCACCACCAGTGGGGCCCTAATGGGCCATAGAAATGCAGAGCAGAGAAGCCTGAGGAAGGGGAGCTCTCTCTGGGAGCTGCTCCTAAGGGGGTATGTAACTTGCTGCCACAAATTGCTCCTCCTCTGGGCATATGGTGTAAGTTTCCTGAAGGCCAGGAGCTTCTTTTTCTTTACATCTCGAACATCATCTAGGACAATGCCAGGCACAAAATAGACACTGAATGAATGGGTGTGTATCCAGTTGTTATAGTAAACTCCACTGAGTTAGTTAAACTCCCATGTGCATCCTCAGAATCCAGAACAATGCCTAACCTGGGATGGAGACCCTCAGTGAGTATTCCTTAAATAAATAAATGAGCAGAACCTGACATTGGTCAGGACTACATGTGTTAATACCCGAAAGGCATGGTTAGAATAGACACAGCACTGTATGGCCCAAATAGAGATATATATTCACATGATTTCTGTGTAATATTTAAGCCAATCCTATTTGCACTAACACATGGGCACACTTGCATGTAACCACCGTCCCCAGGCATGAAGGTCAATCCGTTAGCTTTATTTTATCGCTATTTGAATGGCAGGGAATTGGAAATAGTGCTGTTCCAGAGAATCAAATAATCAATGAAGAGTAACTATTTTTCTACATAGCAGGCTCCATGCTAAGTGCTATACAGGTACTCTACCATGGAAACTTACAACAGTCTTGTGAAGTCTTTAAAATTTGTATCACCATTTTACAGAGGAAGAAGCTGAGACTCAAGAGGGCTTAAGTAATTTGCCTAGAGTCACACAGCCCAAATGCTGACCTATACTCTCTAATACTCCTTTACATGGTATTAGAAAACCACTTTAGAATAGCACTTCCCAGGCTTCTCCCGTCAAGATAGCAGAAACCACAGGGGACAACTTTCTTTGGTTCCATCCCTTTTAATTTGCTGCCCTCAGTCTCTGGTGCGTCTGACTTGTAGTCGTCCCAGCAGTGTCAGGTGCACAGGCATCTAGAAGTTTTTGAGACACAGCAGACTACAGTGCGGCTGGCTTCGAGCCACTGGAGTGGAAGCTGCATGTAGGATCCTATTTCAACCATCAGCCATGCAAATAACCTGATGCTGGCTGCACTTCACTATCAGCTCACCAGAATCCAATCATTTCCTTAATGACTTGCTAAATTTCCTCCAAAAGTCACATTCTCCGCAAGGCCCTGTGGCTCCATCCTGCAGCCCACACTGATAGCACCAGGACTCCTGGCTCAAAGCCAGATCCCGGTCCTCAGTCCTTTGTGAGCAGACTAGTACATCTCCAAAGTAACTGAGGCACCCAAGGCCACATAAAGGCCTTAACCAGAACTTGGTTGCGGCGAGGACCCCTGCAGAAGGGGCCTTGGAGGGACGGCAGTGACTGGAGCCCAGGGTATCTCTTTCAAAGCAGAGGAAACTTCCTTCCAGTTAAATCCGCAATGGAGAAAGCAAATAAGGGCCAAACTGCTGGGCTTGAAGCAGGAGTGGTGTCTGGATCTTCTCCAGCCCCAATGTCCCTTTGGGACCCCACATCGTTCCCCAGGGCATTTACCCGGAATCTCTGTAGCTCCTCAGAGAGTAGTTGAAATCCTCTGACCAGGTCCACCCAGCCCAGTTTCTTTAGGGATAAGGAACAAAGGCAGAGAGAAGTCACAGAACATGGCCAAGGTCACAGCTAGCAAGTGCACTCAGCTCCCAACACTCAGCTCAGTCCCAGCTGTCATATAGCACTACTTTGACTTCAGAGGTGAAAAGAATTCTCTCATTGCTGGCTAATTTTGATTATCCTGTTCTCAATAACCATGGGAAACAACTGTTAAAATGAATTTTATTGCCTTCCAAAGAAATCTCCATTTGTAGCCAGAGGGAATATCATCATTTGATATTGGTACCAAGGGAGAACGAGGTAGGATATGGTGAGCTTTCATGACACCCTCTAGAAGCAGCAAACATACAATGTCTTCCCCTTTGAAATAAAAAATAAAAGGTTTATATGTGAGATTTTTCTTTGTCGGGAAAGCTCTCTCTCCTAAATCCACATGCATCTGTAGGACTGTTGCTTCCTTTTAGACTATGTCTATGTAACATCCCAGTGAAGCCATCTGAGGGCTGCCAACATTCATCCCCTGCTACACAGTAACCTCCATAAGTGGAGAATTGGGCTTCTGTGCATCAGTGCAGAGCATTGAAGAGCAAAATTTGCACCAGTAACTGAATGTGTTGTTTTAATAATGCCCAGAGTTTCACAAAAATGCTGCCCACTCTGCAGCCACATGTTCTTTTCTCTTGTGGAATAGAATTTTAGAATCTTATAAGTGCTGAGTTGGAGTCCTAATTCTGCCACCTCCTAGCTGTGTGGCCTCAGCCAGGCTACTTAACATCCCTAAGCCTGTTTCCTCCTTCACGACGTGGTTCTAACAAGCTGCAGGGTCATACTGAAGACAAGAGATCATAAATATATCCTATGTGATTCACGGAGGTACTCAGAAATGGCAGCTAGCATTTTTTTTTCTACTAGAGGATAAGCTTTTATTCACGATTCTATCACCAGCAACTAACAAGGTGCTCGGGAAACGTTTGTGGCAGTAATTATTGCTTAACAGAGTGGCTGATTGAATCAACTAATGAAGTAATGAACAGATGAACAGACCTTAAGCATTATCAAGCATAACCTCCCATCCAATTCAGAGTGGGTCTTTAAGAGCACTCCTGAAGAGTGGCCATTTGGTGTTCAATGGAGCATGCTCACCAGCTTATTACCACTTGCTTGAGGAAGCATATAATTAGAAAGACAGGCATGGGATTGCATAGAAATGTCACCATGGTTCACCAACCACCCGTCTTTGATGATTCTGGCCTCCCGCACTGTGGGGCACATAGTAGGTCCTCATTCTTTCAACCTTCGAACAAACATTTCTCATGGGCCTTGTTTACTGAGCTAGGTAAACTCTGGATTCAGGCTGACGATGTTGAGGCAGCCCTGTCTCTAGAAGCTCATGTTTTAGCCAGAGACAGATCTTAATAACCAGGTGAATAATTAACTATTTAATGGCAATTATAACAAGCACATCCAAAGAGAAGTAAAGAGTACTGTAGAGGAAGGGCAACAGGGAATCTTAGCACTCTGGAAGGTGGGCCAGAGATTGTCAGAGGAAGATGGCAGAGGAGTAGGGGACCAGAGATTGTCAGAGGAAGATGGCAGAGGAGTAGGGGACCCTAGTTTCGTCTGGTCCCTGGAATTCAGCTAGTTAGCTATCAAATGATGCTGAACACCTGTGAACTCAACTCAGCGATCTAAGAATCGCTGCAACTCTACAAATAGAAAAGCGACCACTTTTTGCAAGTGTGTAATTCTCTGGGGTCATTGTTGCTATTTTAGTATTTTGTTCCCTCGTTCATCTATTCTTCTCTGGAAAGAATGACAAGATGGAAAACATCACCTCAAAAAAGAGAACTCCTAGAAAGCAGTACTGACTGGCAGGACCTAATCAGTATGGACATAAGAAAGACGACGGAACTAGAGTTCAGAATAGCGATTATAAAGATACTAGCTGGGCTTGAAAAAAGCATAGAAGACACTAAGAATCCCTTTCTGGAGAAATAAAAGGACTAAAATCTAATCAGGTGGAAGGTGGGCCAGAGATTTGATTGAAGAGGTACTGGGGATAGGGAAGGAAGGAATGAGGGAAGGAGGGGCGAACATATTTTTTAATATACTGGGAAAGTCACCTCTTAATCCTTCCTGAAAACCCCCATTCATGTTAGGGCTCTTTGTCACAAATCAACGATTATTCATAGATTTGTGAAACATAAACAAGCCCAGGCTCAATTCCTGAGCCTGCTATTTACACTTTTGGCAAATGACTCCACTCTCCTGAGCTCAGATTCCTTACCTGTAACATGAGGAGGGTAAAAAGTAGCTACTGTTTGGCATTGCTATGGAAATTAAATGCAAGGAATTCTAAAGCACTTAGCCCGGTGTCATCACATGGCCAGCAAAGTGGCATCCTTGTTACTATCATAATTAATGTCCAACTGCTTCCCATTCAGGTGGGGAAACTGAAGCTCAGAGCAATTAAAGACATAGATAAAATCATTCAACCAACCCAGCCGCACATCTCCCTAAGCCAATCCTCTTGACAGAAAATGATATTATTTCATGCTTTTTAAATCTCATAATCAGAAATAAAACATATATGTGTACTAACAATAATGCTTTCCTTGGGGTCAGGCACTGATCACGTGGAAATTTCAGAGGGTGAGCTCTAGGTTGGGAAGAAAAACATCTTCACTTTTTGCATAATTAACTCACAGGTCTTTCGCGGGCAACGTTGTGGATCCAGGGCTACTTTGAATGCGGAATGGGATGCAGAGTCTCAGACGGGCCTCCGTCCTCCCAGGTTTTACAGTCTCGTTGAATTTCCCCCTCAAAGAGCCAACGACATGGATTCTTTCAGGTGGGAGATTTAAGACTTGAAGGGGATATTTCCAAACATTCTCCGAGACCACGGCTCAAATATTTCTGGTCACTTATCTACAGGAAAACCTCTACTTCTGACCAACGACTCACTTTAGAACTCATCCATATTACTAAAACCGACAAAATAATTTCAACGTGGATGTCAGACACGTCGCTGGCATTTAACCTTCAGTATGTCAGGACATTGCCCGTCACAGGAAAGTAATTCCTCTCAACTTAATAATAACCTAGTAATAGAAACTAATTATAGGTAGGTCAAGAAACAGGCATTCTGAACCAAATAAACACCTTCATGTTAGCCAGACTTCCTGAGACTATCACACACTAACATCTATTCACTGGCCTTTCAATAAACAGTTCTTGAGCACCTACTAATAATAGCCAACCTGAAAGGGGGCTTACTGTGACCAGACCTTTATGTAAACTTTATAACATCCCTACGAGGGGGGTACTAGTATTATCCCCATCTGACAGATAAGAAAACCGATAACCGAGTCATAGAGAGCTCAAGTAATATCCCCAAGGCCACACAGCTAGCAAGTAGTAGCATTAGTCTGTCCCAGGGAGTTTGGTGCCAGAGTCCCTGCTATTAGCCACCATGCTGTATTGTTTCTGAGAAGCAAGAATTCTCTGGACGTTGTGAGAGATGCGCAGACAAGTAATCTCACCTTGAGGCATTCACGGTGCCATGACAAAGTCTGGCACACCAAGGTTGACAATAGGAGGACACAAGTGAACAAATATTGAGCACTTACCATGTACAAGGCCCAGGACCGGCTCCTCACAATACATCCTAATACATCATTTATCCCCACAACAACTCCATGAAGGGTAATTGTTTGCAATAAGGCAAATAGTGAGAAGGTGAGAAAGGCAGGAATTTAGAGATGTTGGATGACCAGACCCAGGTCAAGCAGTTTGAGAGGGGTGTGGGGAATGGGAGCCAGAATTCATGGTCAACTCCATCCCTCTTGGAATCACACATGCTTTCCACTTCACCCCGATATCTGCTACTTCACAATTCTCACGATGGCCAAGGGCATCTCTAAAGTACTCTTGGACACAGATGAGACAGTGGTTTGCTCTACCTGGGTAAGACCAGGAAGGTTCCAGGGAGAAACTGGCCTAACAATGGGATTGAGAAGGAGTATTAGGACAGTGAGAGAGTGCAGTGGAATGTTCTAGACTGAAAATAAATATGGTGTGTTCACAAAAACACAGAGATGTGAAAGAGTTTGGCATGCTCAGGAGCAAGAGCTGGTGTGGGGTAGTTGCAGTGTGGGTTAGATTAGTGGGGAAGTGGGGGACATAAGACTGGGAATGTTTGGGGGGCCAAATATTGAGGAGCTTTGCAGGACACCCCACATGGAGTTTACACTGGAGGCCTATGAGAGCCGACTCACAGCTTCCCCCTATGGTCAAAGCCTCTAGACACGAGATAACCATGAATATTTTTATTGTTTTGCTCTCTTTCATCTAATTAAATAATTCTACACAGAAAATATTTTGCAGAATTTTTGAAGAGGGCTTTTGTTCAAGCATAATCTTCCAAGCGCCATAAAGACTGTCACTATGTCATATTTCTTTTTATAATCCCAATGCCTACATTATGCCTGCACAAGATTCATGCTTTATGAAAGATTGTTTAAATAAGTGGATGGATGGATGGATGGATGGATGGATGGATAGAGAATGGACAGACAGATGGCTGGACGGATGGATGGATAGATAAACAATCGATTGAATAAATTAATGAGCAACTAAGCAAAGTAATGGCTTTATGGCAGAGGTGGCATTATATGTAGAATTACTAACAATTTACATATTCAATGTCAGCACTACCCACGTGCCTCTCTCCACAGTCCCCAAGGACTAGAATTCCTGTCACATGGAGCAATGTATTTCATCCCATAGCAAAGATAAGACTTCAACTGTAAATACTTTGAGGAATTCTTCAATGAATTTTTGATCAATTGTTGAAAATAAGAATAATAAATTCATACTAACATGTAAAGGACTGATCTTGGATCATGTCCTGACAGAGTGCTGGGATAGGAAGGAGTGCAGAGGATGAAGTCTCACTTTGTTAATTCCTTCTATTCCATCTGTAAGGAGTTTCAGAAGCTTCAGTCTTCACCAGATCTTACTTTACTATTCAAATATTCACCTTCACTTAAGAATGCTTTCTTTCAAAAATGGATGCTGGCAAAGAAATCCAGACTCTCGTCCATGTCCTTTACTCCATCACTCCCTAACATCAACGGCCCGCTCTATTAATCAGGCCAACCTCTGCCTTTTGGCATAACCCATGTTGGTTCTCATCTCCCTTCCTTATCTCTGTCACCCCCACCTCCTACGATGCTCTCCCCATCCCATCTCCCCATCCTTCAAAATCTCGCCTTATCTTCTCGGCAATCTGTCCTTCCTAAAATCCCCACAGCAATAGGGAACAATACCAAAGCCCATTTTTTTTCCCATTCATCCTTAACTATCTGTCATAGTCTTGGCTCCTTGATCTAGATTATAGGTGCAGTAAATTCTGCTAAAATAATGATAATATCTACGTTTATTGAGCATGCCCTTTATGCTCAGGCCCTGGATTTTGCACGCAATATATCTCATCCTAAGAGGTAAAAATTTGTGTGTCTGTTTTGTAGATGAAGAATCCAAGGATCAGGAAGGATAAGATACAAGGCAAATAAATGCCCTCAACCCTGAAAACCAGCTCTTTTAGTTTCAACCCAGTTTTCTCTCCTAGTTGGTGTATCTACCAAATGATGAAAATATTCTGCTTTATCATTAGCTATTATATTTTAAACTGTAGCTCATTATGTACAAAACCTCTGTAAGTGCTTTTTATTTTTTTTAAAGATTTTATTTATTTATTTATTTGACAGAAAGATAGAGAGCACAAGCAGGCAGAGCGGCAGGCAGAGGGAGAGGGAGAAGCAGACTCCCTGCTGAGCAGGGAGCCCGATGCAGGGCTCGATCCCAGGACCCTGGAATCATGACCTGAGCCGAAGGCAGATGCTTAACTGACTGAGCCACCCAGGTGCCCCTGTAGGTGCTTTTTAAATTGGCTGTAGAGTACTCCACAGAAAGGATCTACGGATCAGGTTTTATTTAACCCTTATTACTGAAAATGGCATTTGCAGCTTTGTTTTTAAAATTATAAGGAGCAGAGCTCCGAAAAAAATGTAGTTTTTTTTTTTTCTTATTTTGGATTATTTCCTTATAATCAATTCCCAGGAGCAGGATTATTGTGTCAAAGCATATGAAAGTTTTATGACTCAAAATACACATTTATCAGTGCACAGTGGTGTGCACCAATGTACGATGCCCAACTACCAGCAAACGTGTACATGTCCCAGGGCATCAGCAAAGGGCATTATCATTTTGCTTTCTTACAACTAGTGAAGCCAGACATGGCCTACCAATCTATCTGCTGTGAATTATCTCATCTAGTCCTTTATGGTGTCCCTCTTGGTATTCTGATTGCATTTTTATTCATTTGTACTAGTTCTTCATAAGATAGTGTAAATCCTATGCTAGGCACACTGTCTATGCTAGACCTGAATTCATTCAGCTAATTAGACTCATTCTGGCAGTAAGCACGTGATGATAACATGCACCCAATGTGTCACCATGCTAGCACTGGGGATACCCAAATGAAAAAGACATGGCTTCACATAACCCAGAGAATACCAAAAAAAATAAAAATAAAAATGTCTGATGGGTGGTCCTGTGGGATAAACTCTGAATTATAACTATAAGATATTTCTACCCAAAATGGGGAGATGGGACGTGAAAAGGGTCATGATTTTGAGGTGGTAGGGGCAGCCAGGGAGTGGTCTAAGACTTCAGAAGAGGTAGAATATGGACATCTTCCTTTCCATGGCATCTTCATGGAAGGGGCAAGTTTCCAGCTGGGCCTGAGGGACAGTGGGATTTTCTCTCTGCGGGAGAGGTAGAGAGGTGGGATTTCTGGCCAAGAAGCCTGTGAATCAAAGCCCAGAGCTGACATCACAGCTGCAAAAGCAAGCTCAGTGAGCAGAGGGGTGGCTGGTGCATCTGGGAAACATTTTCTGCATGAGGACCCATGAGACATTTGTTTGTTCACCAAGCAGTCTGGCCACTATCATGGGGGTCCATGAGAACCAGACCACTCAGATGAAAGTGGACATCTCTTTTCCAGAAGTTTCTCCTGGCCCTATTTTTAACCAACTAAGGAAGAACCCATTAAATTCTGATCCTCAAGGTTCTTAGTGTGACAGATATACTTTTCCCCAGGGCCTGGCTACTTGGACCAGGGAACTAAAAGAGATTCTTTGGCTGAGTCAGTGAAGGGTCCTAGAAAGATATGAGGATAAACTGCCACACACTCAAAGTCCTTTGCAAAGTGGGCTAAGTCACAAAGCTGTCCGATCAAAATCTCTGTTTAACAGGCATCCATCAGTGACCCATGGTCTAAAGTCAGCAAAGGCTTTCTACTAGATTGGATCAACTCAGTTCAAAAAAACTTTGACTCACATGTCTCAATAGATTTAAGTGTATAACTTGGGCATTCCTTAAATCCAGGCTGAGACTCCCCTCTGAGCACCAGGAGATAACCCATCTTCATTGTCCTACTTCCCTAGTGCTGATCATTAGAGATCTAAACCCAGGAAATGGCTCACAGTCCATAGTGACAGGCACCCAAGGATCACCCAAAAGGGATTATGATGAATTCTCTGGAATCGAAGGGAAGATTGTTCCCAGCCTACCAAAACAAAGTTCCAGAGAGACTAACACAGACTCTTAAGATCATAGTCCTCAGCAGAATGCTCATTGACTGGCCTAAAGGGCTCAGGATCCAGAACCAGAAGATCTCTCACTTGTCACTTGGCCATCAGGCAAGCCTTAGAGTCAAATGTTGAATGGGTATAAGAAACCCTTGGGGCATATGCTTAGCATCTGACTCTAACCCAACTCCAGGCCTGTGGATACACTGATGGACTTGATGGTAGAACCCAGGAATCCCCACCCTGCACCAGCTACACTGGCCTCCTTTGCTGTTTCTCAAACATACCTCCCACCTCCAGGCCTTCGCACTAGCTGTTCGCCCACCAGGAATACTCTTTCCCTAGGCATCCAAATGGCTCCCTCCTTTACTTCATGTTGGTCTCTGCTGCCTCCTCCAGTGGGCTTCCCTGACTACCTCGTATGAAAGAGCAGCCTATCACCCTTCTTTTCGCAGACTAGACTCTTCATAGAGCACATAACCACCTGAAACACTAACCAAGGTTAAGCTCCATGACAGCAGGGACCTGTCTTATCGTTCCACTGCTACGTACCAAGCACCCAAAACAGAGCCTGGCACATAGTCAGCTTTCCATAATTACTTGTAACTTCATCAGTTCTCATAAGAGCTCCACGGTGTCCCAAAGGCTAGTCCTTGAACCACACTTGGGAAGCTGCCGGCCTTACTTCCTCAAGTCAAATTTCACTCTTTCAAGTGTCTCCATCCCACTTCATCGAGAGAGTGTGTTTTGTTCAGCTCCTTTCTTGCTCTACTTCTCTATCACTCCTGGAGCCCGAGAGGAGAATTACAGATCTCGGGAGATGACACATGGATCTTACCCCAACCTCTCAGAAAAATGAACATCGGAGGGTTCAATGGCTCATCTAATTTCACGTGGGCACTATGTGAGCGTCAGAGCCGGACGAAGGACCCGGGCATCCTGATTCCCACCACATCGTTCCTCCTCTCTCCTTGAGAGGCAAATTTGAGCAAGTTTAAGAAGGAAGGCATGGGTACTGCTAACAGGGAAGAGAACATCTTTAAGGAAGCAGACAGAATTAAGGAGGAAGGCCGCAAGTTGAACTAGGAAGAAATGCAAGGCCTTGCCATCATAATCAATTGTGGAGCGGGTACCCTGGTAGTGGAGAGATTCAGGTGGCCCCAATCTGTGCAGCTCCAGGACCGGCGGTCCAAGACCTCGCCAGTCCCAGGGCGCCACAGGCAAACCACAGTGACTGCGGCCAGCAGAACCACCCACATCCGACCCTGACTTGGGTCCGAACATGTGCAGCAGGACTGAAAGAAAGAACGCAAAGGGGGCAGGGGGTGGGAAAAAGAAAAGCCCCCTTGAACAGGGAGGCCAGTTAGGAAACAAGCCAAGAGCACAACGGACACAAGAAAACATAATAGACATGAAAACCCAGCAGAAAAAAAAAAGGGGGGGGCAAAGAAAAGCAAGTTGATGAAAAATAAATGCAATCCAAAAATACAACAAAACATTTTTTAAAAGTTTATTTTACCTAGAATTAATGGCAGGAAAACCCCATAAACGTGGTGCAAAATGTTTAATGCCCCATTGAATGCCAACATTATGCCATTCATCTGTCCTTGCAGGTGTATTATTTCTAGTCCCCAGGATGAAAAGAAAAGTTGCTTTCCACATCTTTTATAGTACTTAAAAATACATATTTCCAGGGCTTTATTGCCAAGGGTCCCGCTTTCTTCCAGAACCCACAATAACTAATCATGTTACTGCCACCGAGTCTAGGAATTGGAATTAATAGTTGGTGGGAGGGTTTGCTTCCATCCTATGAGTGATCTTTGCTTTAACGACCCTTAGAGTTAGTGATTTCTCCTAAATATTTATTTCTCCCCGAGGGAAAGATTTCTCTAAGAACTTTCTCTCTCCCTAAATATCCACAATTCTCGATCTGTTTTTCTTCTATTTGTCCACTTAGAGTTTTTGCTAAAATCAATTTTATTAATTTCCTTCTGAAAATTAGCAAGTCAGAGTAAATCACAGGAGCCTTTTCCTTTCTACCATGTAAATGAGCCTCCCTCCACTTTCTGGGTTTTTCTCTCAACCCCAGGTAACCAAGGCCTAGATTGATTCCATATTTACCTCATTTTTCTCCAGAATGTCTCTTCAAATTAAAAAAAAAAATAAGAAGAGGAAGAAGAAAGAGACAGAGACAAAAAAAAAAAAAAGAGGGAGGGAGGGAGGGAAGGAAAAGGTAAACTAAACAAAAATTACTGCAATTTACATTGCAATTAACAGCTACACTCACAGCATTTTTCTAAAAGGTGCCTCCTTTAGATTCAGACTTCTTTCATGATAAAGGACACTATCCAGCATTGCCTCTGGATCCTTCTCGCCCACCATCAAATTCACCGTGATGCAGAAACTTCTGGTCTCACCAGCCTTCTTCAAGGACTCCTGTTCAAATTATTGGATTAACTAAGCCACCGTCAAAATCCTGTTTCAAAGCCTATGATGACCACAGGATCTGTGGACCCACCAACTTGGGGAGGTCATTTAAACTTTCTGCGTCGGCAAGTTCGTCCTCTGCAAAATAAAAGAGGCCAGATTATCTCTAAAATCTTTTTAAGCTGTCATATCCTGCTTGTATACTGTTTTCTCAACAAAACGATTTTCATTTGACTTTAAGAGAGCGCAATATTCAGCCATTATCTGGGGACTCTAGCTCACAATTGAAAAAGTCATAAAAATAAAATAAAATAATAAAGGCTTTACTAGCTGTAGAATCTGTTTCCAGAACCCCAAACCTGGAGATTCACTTGGAGGCATTCTCCACCATAGGTTTTCACATTGGCCGTTCTGGTGGCAGCCGGCTTGTTAACTGACTTTTATCACTTGTTTTCACAACAACTTTGAGACTCCTTAGAGCAAATTGCAATGGCCAAGCATGCTATCCAATTGGCTGTTAGGAAATCCAGATCTCAGGCCCCAGAGGAAAGGCCTACTCCTTAATTCCAGCCTGATGATGGGAAGGGAGTCACCAGGAGGTTAAGTGACTCCGGCAATGGGACAGGGCGAGCCAGCGTCTGCAACAGGATTCTGGACCCCGAGTGCTCACCTCTTCCGACGGCATTCAGTTCCCCCAGCCACACTTCTTCCCTGAATGCTTTTTAATCTGGCATGATCCACAAATAAAGGAAATTGTGGTTTTCACATCATGATCGAGGTTATTTTTCCACTGTGAATAATAAATGCAGAGTGACCCATGCGACGCTTCAGAACGTTCCCTTTCCAGCCTGCATTGTTTATTCCTCGGGCTTTCAACAGTTTTTATTTGAAGATGTCAGTTTTTAACACATTTGCATAATTCTGCATTTTATTTCAGGACTCTCTGTCATAACCATTCATTTCCCCCTCACCGGCTAAGCTGCTGAAAAAGAAAACTGTGTTTCGCGGCCAGTCCAATCCTACAAGTTAAACGCTGGCAGGATCCCTCTTCCCTCTCTCCCCTGGGAGGATTAATTTGCTTCTTTTTTATTCTCAAAGTTTTATGATTCCAAATAAAGGATATAATGGTGCCATTGAGAGTTGGGGAAATGTGGAAGATAAATAGTCTATGTGGGAACTGCTTAAAACGAGAATCGAAGTTTCGGGAAAGGGGGTGGGAGAAGCAGAGCTGTGTTTATCATGTGAGTGTGGCCCATTAATGATAAAGGAAATTTCCTCCTTCTAATGAGTCTTGCCTTTATGGACTGAAGTGAGGGCGAATGGCTCCATTTGTGTCATAAATGTAAAGAAGCTGAAATCGTACTCCCAAGAATGTAATATGTTTAATTTTGAAGTTAGGGGAGCAGTCGTTAAAATGCACTTTTTTTTTTTTTCTGGGACTTGCAACAAGAAGGAGTCTGGGCTTTTAATCTCGGTTTCATTGCCGGAACACTGACACGTTTAAGAAACATTCTAAAATCATCTGCAGGAAACTAATTGACCAAGGGGAGTGATGTGAATAACTTCTTTTGGTCAAGTTCACCCTAATTACCCTCCCAACTAGGGGGGAGCCATCTGGGTGATGATCCATTAATACCACTGTTTCAAGAGCCCAATTCCCCATCAAAGAACTTTTCTGAAGGGCCCTTTGGAATTTTACAAAATAAATTGGGCAAATGTTATTAACCTCCAGGAGCTTATAATTAAGGTCCATGCAGTAGACATTTATTGACGAAGCACTGTGTGCAAAGTGGAGAAGCAGGGCCAACGCGGGCATGATTCCTGTCCTCACAGAGCACACGGGCCATGGACAGGAAGGTGGGCCCCTTCGTTAGTGCACCGTCACACGCTGAGCCCAGGGCTCCTTCTGCTGCAAACGGTTCACAGCACATCTGAATGGGCATAGAAGAGCCGAGAGATAAAACACTGATTTAATGCACGTCCCATCCCACGCTGCTCACACGCTCCTCTGGCTCCCCTTCCTATCTTGAATCGAATCCAATCCCTTAACCATGACCTTCAGAGTCCTGCATGCCCTTGGCCCTCCCTGGTTATCTGATTGGATCTCTCGCCAGCCCCCCTTCCCCCCACTTGGCTCACACCCTTCCCTCTCCCCAGGCCTCCTGGTGTTTGTCAATCAATCCAAACCTGATCCTGTCCTGGGGAGGGGGAGAGGGAGGGGACCACCCCACACACACCAAATGGAGCATCAGCCTCTGAGCCACACGGCTGCCCCATACTGGCCCCATCTCAGCTCCCTCCTCCTTGAAGCTTTCCTGGAACACCCAATTTAAATCAGGCCCCTCTTCGCCTCCACTCTGTCCCTTCACTCTGTCTCACTCTCTCACGGCTTTTATTACTCCCAGAAATGCGCATCTTTATTCCCTGATTTACATATTTATTGTCTGTCTCTCCCCTTGCCCTACCCAGAACGTCAGGTCCACAAGAACTGGACTTTTCTGAGTTATTTACTGCAGTATCTTTTGCACCAGGGAATTCAGTGCCAGGCACTCGGTTAATATTAGGTGATTCAATCAATCAGTCAATCAATCAAAGATAGGTCATTCTTAGCAGGGTGTGGGGCAAGGAGCAATGCACAAGACAGGGGTGAAGTTGGGCCGGGGAGAGCACAAGGGTGCCTGAAGGGAACTAACAGAAATATGACTCAGCAGGTAGGCGGTGGCCTCAAAAGCTGCAATTCCATCTTCAGACTTTCAGACATGTGACTTCTGACAACCACAGTGGAAGATAGCAATGAATTTGGGGGGGTCTCTGCCCCACCTCCTTTCCCCTCAAAATGTGCACTGTTGATAAAGTGCGTGCGTCTCGACATTATTTTCCTGGCACCTCCCTTAAGTATCTGCTGAAATGTTGCTCCCTCCAGCAACGGAGCACCCATCTCTCATGCCAGGCTTTGCAATATTCTCGCAGAGGAAAGAGACCCTCAAGATAAACGGAGAGCCCTGAGAAGAACCACTTGTTCCTAAGCACGAGGGAGAGAGGCTGTAACTTTAAGATGTGTGGTTTCTGTCCTCTGCATCGTGGCAGACAAGCCCATCTTTAAGTGTATCCAAAAATGTCAGCTGTCACATTTAAGGGCAGACATCCAGCCCCAGTCGGCCCGCAAAGGTGGGTGTGTTATCAGAAGGCCATCACAGAGCACTTAATGGACCTCCACTCCTAAATAAACATGGCAGGGGGATGTGGGGTACAGCCTTACGTCCTGGTTGTTTGTGTGTTCCTGTCAGACTAGTCAGTTTCATTGGCCTATGACATTACATTGACTTCCTGGAATATGAGATTGTACAGATCTGCCTTCGTGGGTACCGGTGCCTCAAGTGGGAACGGGTTAAGGAATCGCAACTCAGAGCCTGTATATAAAGTCCACAGCACAAGGAGATGGCCAGGCCTCCACTCAGACCCAGGGAGATTTATCCTCCCTGGGTTAGACCATGACCCTATGCTCCCTCACCCCCCTTTCACACCAATAACAATGTTATCTCACTCCCTAAAGGGCCCACGAGGTCTTATTTGAGGCCCTTTAAAATCTGGAGCCAGATTATTCTCCAAGGGTTTAAGTGACATTTTAATTGCACTGGTCATTGTGAGGCACCATGTTAACTCCTTCAGGGGAAAGTGAACAGTTTCACAAAGACAGGCCCCATGTGGAAGAACCTGAGATCCTGGTTCTTGACACCCAAGTCTAAACGCCCAGCTGATCCAAGAGCACTGAATTCATGTCTCCATGGTCCCTCAGCCAGACTAGCTGAGAGGGAGGCAAACAGTGTGTCTGCACTTGGGACGGAGGGCCTCCCAGCTGCCCTGGTGTCTGCCACACCCCAACTACAGACCCCTTCTTGGCTTAAGTCTTGGTGCCCCTCACCCCACCTGATTGGGTCCATCTGATGGTCATTACTCCTTCACGTGAGCAAATCAGGTCAAGTTTTAGATATCACAAGGGGTTCCCCTAAGTGTGTAAATAGTTGTGCATTCTTCCAGTCCAGAGAACCTGGATCCATGAGAAACTTTTCAATGCCCCTCGACTCTCTTCCCTCTGTGTGTTGTGAGATCCCCACTCCAGACCCCCAGAGTGACAGTAACAACTAAACAGGTCTTGTCACAAACGTGACATGCCCTGCACTTTCCGATCTCTTTGCTTGTGTGCATTCCCTTCTGCCAAGCAGCAAGGAAGGCCTCCTCCTCATACCCAGTGGGATCATTGTATCTACCCCAAAGATTGCTCACTTCTGTGGTGACTCCTTATTTAGAAGAAACTCTCTCTATCTTTTTTTAAGAATTTTATTTATTTGAGAGAGAGAGAGAGAGTGCATGCGCAAAAGAGGATCAGAGGGAGAGGGACAAGCAGATTCCCCGCTGAGCAGGGAGCCAGAAGCAGGGCTCAATCCCAGGACCCTGAGATCATGACCTGAGCTGAAGGCAGATGCTTAACTGACTGAGCCACCCAGACGCCCCTATAGGAGGCTCTCTTTAGAGTCTCTCTCCTAAAGGAGTGGAAGATGGTCCCCTTCTGGTTGGAATCCTGGGTTCCAAAGATGTTGGAGGGACAGGCCCTTTTACTTCCCTTGATCAGTTCTGCCTGCAGTTTCCTTCCCTGTGCCTTGTTCTCTCTGGGTGGCATGCAAATCCCAGCACACAAAGCGATGCTGCCCATGTCTAAGAGTCAAGATGCCTGCTCCCATTTTTCTTGAAACACAGCCTTCAAGCCTATCCCTCTTTGCCTCCATTTCCAAGAGAGCAGTATTCTCTACTGACAGTGAAAACAAGGGTATGAGCATATAATAAAAGGCATCTGACCTTCTGCTTCCATCAGGGAGATAAAAGGGCATGGTGGGGACTTGGGTTCACTGGGGAAAACTCTTCCCCTTTAAAATGAGCAGAGAGTCCCAGCCAACTGATACCAAACAGGAAAAGAAAAAAAAAAAATTAAGAAAACCCCTAAACCCATTTTAGGAGAAATCTCCTAATGTACAGATACTAATTTAAATCTAAAAACATACAAAGAAAAAAACAACCTGGGCCAGTGTGCAAGTGCTGCCTCAGATGGATGCTAATAGGGTACGAATTTAAGTTAGCATTTCCCGGAATATATGTTATGACATTGTAGATTTCTCAGATGCTTTAGGTTCCATAGTCCCAGAAGTCTAGAAAACGATGATCTGAATAATGTGAAACAAATTCTGTCTCAATCTCTTCTCCTTACTAATGTGCACTGTGAATTTCTGAGAAGGAGAACAAGGGACAAAGCTTCCTAAATATAGATGACCAGGAGAACCTTTCTTTGAGGACTGACTCAAGGGACTGATGAGCCACAAAACAAGTATGGGGGTGCCTGCCTACAGAAAAGGGGTCTCAGAAGCTGCCCACGCTGCTCAAATTGCCAGCCTTGGTCCTGGGGCACAAAAAAAGCCTCTGGAGTCTGTAGAAGGCCCTGTCCAGCTCCTCGGGAGCCTGGACTGAAGGGTAAGGACAAAGCCCTTTCTGGTAATAAAGCATTTGCTGGGCCATGCACATCTGCCTGCTTTGGGGGCCTCACAGTGTGACCCCCAGTAAGTCTTTCCTTCTTATCATAACAAACATTAGGTGAGGGGGAGAAATAGACATGAAAAGACACACATCTCTTCTTGGAAAATTTTAAGAACATGAAGGCAGAGGTTCAAGATCACTGCTTTAACCAAGGTTAGTGCAGACTGCCATAGGAATAAAGGAGAAGCACCCATGTTTGAGAATCAGTAAAGATATCAAGAGCTTACCAGCTGCTCAAGGACAACAGTGTTCCAGGCGGAGAAATGCCATACACCAATGGGTTCTCAACCAGGTACAATTTTGCTCCTCCAGAAGATATATATTTGGCAATATCTGGATACAGTTTTGATTGTCGGAGTGGAGAAGGGGGTTGACTTGCTACTGGCATCTAGTGGGCAGAGGCCAGGGATATCGTTCAGCGTCCCACAATGCACAGAGCAGCCCACAGACAAAGATTTATCCATCCCAAATGTCAAAATAGCACCAAGGTTGAGAAGCCCTGCCATGGGCAAAGCACAGTTTAACCGAGGGATCTGCAAGTGTCTGGCCATTCCTTGTTAGGGCTGTGGTGAGAGACCCACCTCTCTCTCCCACCACTCCCAGACTGTAAACTCCTCAAAGGCACTGATTCACCCTCTTGGTATTTATATTTCCAGGGCCTAGACTATGGTAAGTAGAAAATGAATGAATAAAATAGGTTTCCCAAGGAGCGAGGATGAAAAAATGATACAGAGAACACAGGTATATGAGGTTCCAGGAGCAGCCAGACATATCCCCATAACAGGGCAACTGAAACACCTGAAATGTGTTATCTCCAGCTTTGGAGGCCAGAAGTCTGAAATCAAGGGGTTGGCACAAGCCGTCCCTCCTGGAGGCTCTGAAGGAGAGTCTTTTTTTGTCTCTTCTGGTGACTCCAGGTGTTCCTTGGCTTGTGGAAGCATAAGTCCAATCTTGACGTTGGTCTTCCCCTAGGTCTTCCCTTGGCCTGCCTTCTCCTCTGCATCTGTCTTCTCTCTCTTACAAGGACATGTGCCACTGGATTTAGCATCCTCTCCCTTAATCCAGGATGACCTGATCTCAAGATTCTTAACTGAATTACATCTGCAAAGACCTTTTCCCAAATCAGTTCACATTCACAGCTCCTGGGAGTGTAGACTTGAACATAGCTTTTTATTGGCGGCGGGGGGGGGGGGGGGGGGCACCATTCAAGACACTCTGCCAGGGGGGCTACACAGCTGGAAGGTGGAACAAGGGAAATGTGCATTGGAAGGGAAGAATGGTCTGCCACCTGGCTCATAATTTCTCCAAGGACTGGTCACTTCTGATTCCCACTTCAAAAAGATTCAAGATGAAATGTTAAGGGCATTTCGTTTTGACATAGAAAATATTTGCCTATAGAATATACGATATAAAATATTTTCAATGCTAAAAGAGGCTGTCAAAGAAAAATCTCTGGGGAATCAACAAAACTCCTCTTAATTCCTATAATGTCCCTCAATTTTAAGTCCCTGAAATCTGCTCTGGGCAAAGATTCTATCTGTGCTGTTGGTGGAAAGCCTCATTTTCCTAGCAGTGGAGAGTAAAACTTGAGAAACTCTCTGAAAAGTTCTAGATGCCATAAAGTAGCTCAGTTTGAGCCCAGTCCCCAAAATAAGGAACACTGGGCCTCTGTTTTAAAATTGGCTCTGTCACCTTAAATTATCCCCACTTCTTGTCTTGACACAACCTCGAAAGGCTGCTGTTCAGACGTGGTTGCATCAAAGCTACACCAGTGTGAGAGGGCCGTATTTTTAAGTGACAGATCTAAGAAGCCAGCCCTCAGTGCTCTAAATGAATATATTCTTTTAAAGATGGAAATGACTCCTGGAATACCTTGTAATCCAACATTTCTCAGTAAATCTTATGTAATAAATTCTCTGCAGGTCTGAAGACCTGGTCTTGGGATTACCATGTGCATCCTGGAGCCATATTGGATGTGGAATTGAAATGAGTGTCTCTTAGGGCATGGGACTAAGGGTGTCTTTGATAGTGACTCCAAGACCATGTCACCCAGGGGAGCATGATTTTAGAGGAGGGGAGATGATTGGCCAATTTAACTGAGCTCCCCTCAGATCTCTAGTTGGTAAAGATGAGACTCTCCCATTTTCTAGAAATACTCTGGTTCCTTATTCCTCCAAAGATGGAGGTTGAGTAGGAAGGTTTTCCACTCTGAATGGCTTTCAATGTAATAATACTTAATACTCTTTTTGGAAACACTTTCCTCTTTTTCTGAATATTTTCATGGGACTGTAACCCATTTGTACATAAAATTGGTTGAAAGTGACATGTTGAAAAGTCCGGCAAACACTACAGCGCACTCTATTTTCAAGGAATATAAAATTGGGCTCTGTCTGACACCTTGAGTGCGCTTGTGAAAACAGAATGTCACATCTCAAAGGGTTATTCTTGATAGTTTTTTAAAAATGAAATAAAATAAACAGACCTCTCTAGGCAAACAGCCCCTTTGTACTCCAGTTTCCATGGAAATGCTGGCAATTGTAGTTTCATGGCATGGTCTTTTTCACTTGATTCTTAAAAGTCTGGTGTAGGCAGCTGACTTAGTGACCCTCCAAATTCAGGAAATAATCTTCATCAAGTCAGCATATGGTATTTTGATAGATCTTAAAGATAGTACCTACACCGTAGGCCTAGTTGAAGAAAAGAAGATTCATAACTGGATACAATTAGAGGAAGTGGGACTCATTTTTTTCCTGACCAATGCTGTTATGATTCTCCATGTTATTCAATATCCTTACTTTGAAAATTCATTGACTTAAAAGACTGAACATATATTATTTGGAATCTTCCCTACAGAAGAATTTCCAGTCATATATGTTGATACCTCCCTGTCCAGGAGGTGAAGCTTAACTTCCCTCCCTTTGAGAACAGGAGGTAGAACATAGTGACTCACTTCCAAAGAGTAGTGTGGAGAAGAATAAAGGCAACTTTATAGTGGGGAAAACTGGTGGACATTATGTCAACCAAGTGATGAATGTTAGTATCCCCAATGGTAACTCATGTTGTCCTCCTGTCCTCCCTGACATGACATGATTAGAAGGGTACCTCATCTCAGTAGAATTCTTCCCCCAAATGCAAAATCCCAATATAATCATACAAAAAAAGAAAAAAGAAAAACATCAGATAAGCTCTGAGGGACAGCCTATAAAATACTTGACCAGTAATCTTCAAAGTTGTCAAGATCATAACAAACAAGGAAGGTGAGAGATTGTCATAGATTAGAGACTAAGGAGACATCACAATTAAATAAAAGCAATTTCTTGGATTCAGTTGTATAATATGAAAAAAAAAGGCCATATGGGAAAACTAGTTAATTCCAAATAAAGTCTGTAGTTTAGTGAATAGAATGGTATCAATGTGAATTATTCAACAAATGAACCATGCCTACCTATTCAAGATAGGGGAAAATAATAAGGAGTATATGGGAACTCTCTATACTATCTTTGCAACTCTCCTATAAATGTAGAATTATTTTAAAATTAAAAAGCGTATCTTAAAAATAAAACAAATTAGCGCACTTTCAAGATTAAAAAGAAAAGGCCAAACCAAAAAAATTAAAAATAAAAGAAAGTGCCACAATTTTGTATAATGAAATGGACTCATTTCAAGATGACAATACTGAGATAGAATTAGAAAAGCAGAGAATTAAAAAAAGAGAGAGAAAAGAAAAGTAGAGAATAAATATAATCACATAGACAATGAAGCTGGATACAAGGGTCTAAATCCTAAAGAAAAGAAAATCTGTATTGGTAAAGAATCCAAAACCAACAGGGAGATTATTTCCTATGGCCCAGGACATAGGTCCTTAAACTATGATTGGAATCATGATCTTTGAGAAAGCTTTGTAAACATGTAGATACCTGGGGACCACTTTCTCAATTCTAAATCAGTGGAAATGAGGTAGGAACCAGTCATGCACATTTCACAGAGACATGGTTGCCTCTCTGTGGTAAAGTACACAGACTCTGAAAGAAATGGAGTCTCTATCCACAACCTTTGAATCTTAGCTGGTAATGGACTTTGACCAACACAACAGAAGTGATTCTATGTAACTGTGATGATTAATTTTACATGTCAACTTAAGTGGGCCCTTATCTGATGACCAATCTTTGTAAGACACAAACGAGAAGACACACAGAGGAGGTAATGTGAAGACAGAGCAGAGAGATCTGGCTACAAACCAAGGCCTACCAACACCAGAAGCCGGAGCAAGGAATGGATTATTCCCTAGAACCTCCAGGGGGAATATGGCCTTGTGGAGACCCTGACTTCATATTTCTGGTCTCTAGAACTGTGAGAGAATAAATAAGTCTCTGTTGTTTTAAGACACCAAGTTTGTGGTAATTTGTTACAGTCGTCAGAGGAAACTATTAAAAAAGAAACAACAGGCCCAAAATGGAGTGATTTGCTCCCCACAGCAGTAGATCAAGACTAACTTACCAGTTTCAACCTCTCCAGGAATGTGACCTTTTAACATTCAACTTGAAATTTCCTAATCAGCCCTCGTGGGGTCATCTGCACGTTATAAACCCTGCTCTTCGCTTCTCCCTACGCCCCAAATTTGACCTGGCCTGAAACTATCCTTGCTTTTCTTTTGCTAGTGACATCCCTGCCCCACCCTCCTGCCCGTAAAAACCTTCCATTTTGTACAACTCCTCAGAGCATCTCTCTACTTGCTGGGTGGGATGCTGTGCAGTTCATGAATCGCTTAATAAAGCCAATTAGATCTTCAAATTTACTCGCTTGAATTTTGCTTTTTAACATAATGCAAACCCAAAGAGAAACATGAGCAAGAGAGGAGAAGAAGGGAAAATTAGAACCTTCTATTAGAGAAATGGAAGAAGTCCCGTGGTGGCTGGAAAGTGGAGCTCCAGGTAGAAATTAGGGAGAAAGGGAAAAGTCAAGTTGGGTAGGAGGAGCCAACAGTGTGAGAGAAGTCTTCAAGGCCACAAGGGGGAGTTTGAACTTACCTGCAGACAACTAAAGGCTATTTCACAAGAAACAAAAGAAGGTGTAGGCACCAAGGCCTCAGGAAGAAAGAATCACTAGAAACTGAGCATCACTCTCAGTCTGATTCACTCACATTAATTCAAAGACATTAAGTGAAAAGCTTACCGACTAATGAGGAAGATGGATGTTAATAAAACAATAACATCAGGGAATGCATAGTGACAGGGTGAAATAAATCCTCTGAAAAGCAGAACTGGTGTCTGAGTTTCCCGCAGGCCCTGAACCAGAGCTCAAGTAGGGGCTCCCTGAGTAGCTTTACCACCATGTAGAGACACATTGCATTTTTTTTCTTTCAAAACAAAAATTAAGGAGGGTGTGATATTGTGACTTATTAGAAGAAATATATATTTAGTCTTCATTCCCATTTCTGGCACAGGGCTATTAAAGCCCTTGCAATTTCCTAAGTGATGACAGCAATAGAGGGGCCTTTTGTTACATTAACGAGTGACTTTTGGACCCCACCTAAGGATGGTCTTTGGCTGCCAGGGGAACCAACAATGTGACAAGGGGGTTGGAACTTGTATTCCCACCCCCTCTGACCTCTGGGGAGGGGAGAGGGGCTGGAGGTTGAATCAATCACAAATGGTCAAAGATTTAATCAGTTCTGTCTGTGTAATGAAGCCCCCCATATAAACCCAAAAGGACTGGGTTTGGAGAGTTTCCAGACTGGTGAACCAGAATGCATCCACATGCCCTCATTCCAGGCCCCAAACTCCACTAGGACGGAAGCTCTTTCATGGAGGGGGTCACCCTATGTATCTCTTCATCTGGTTGTTGATTCATATCCTTTGTAATAAACCAGTCATCTAGTAAGGAAACAGGTTTTCTGACCTCTGTGAGCCACTCTAGCAAATTAATTGAGGCCCAATTATTTGAGGGGGTCAATACTACCTCTGATATGCAGCCAGTCAGTCAGAAACACAGGTAACAGCCTGGACTCATGACTGGCATCTCAGTGAGGTCTTGTGGAACAGAGCCCTTGCCCTGGGGAATCCAGTGCTGTCTCCAGGTAGATCGTGTTGGAATTGAGTTGAATAATAAGATACCCAGCTGGGGTCAGAGAACTGCTTAATGGCCTGGGAAGACCCACACTCCCCCTTTGGAATCGGGTGCAGATCCTTTAGATGAAATGATGGAAGGCCCACAGTATATTTAAGGATGAACACTTTTAAAACCAGGGTTCTATTTTTAAAACCACACTGTTGCACACTTGCAGTTAGTAAGCTCCATTGGGATATCAGTATTATTAAACAGTACCATATTATTCTATAAATTGGGAAATTCAAGGTTTAGTTTCACTGAGAAACTTTATTTTCCAACTCCCAACCAGTAGGTGCCAGGCCTGCCACAATAACAATATTGAAAGTTTGGTCACCACTCAATGAATTTGACCCTGAAGACAAGTGAAATGGGGGAAGTCTTCTGTATTGAAATAATTTGGCCCCAACATTCTTGTGATCTGAGGTACCAGGTAATTTTCCATGTAGATTTGGCCTGAAAATGCAAAGGAAAAGTTCAAACAGGGACATGGCGTCTCTTTGGCCTAACCCTGCAGGGATGATTGCCTCAACCATACATTTTTTTTATTGTCCAGTTAAGTTTTGAGTAATTCAACTGATGAGATTTTCAGCCCTGCCCATGGGCTGTGACTCATTGTACCATCAAATTAACAGCTCTTTTGGAAAATGTTTTTTCATGACTTGGCCAAAACTCCCCATGGCTTAATTTCATCCCCTTTCTTCCCAGAGAAATTCTTTGAACAAGTCCAATGATTGAGCACTTCAGAAGAGCCTTTATGTCTAGCCATGGCAAATGCCTGACAAACATATCGATTTCAGCTTCCCTCAGCACCACTAGACTGATGCCTTCACCTTCCCTTCCTATCTGCATATCAACGCTTTCTCCGTTGCTAAAGCAGATTTACAGTATCTTGAAACATCCAATTCATGGGATTAAAAGTTATTTTGCAGAAGGAAAAGATGCACAGAGGGCAAGTCAGGATGCTTGCATTCTCCCTCTGTTTTTCTAAGAACAGTGAGATGTTAGCCAAATTGCTTTTCCTCTTTATCTGTAAGATTCTGAGACCAGAATAAATAACATTATGGTCATGACCTTCTACCTCTAAAACTGAAGAGTTCGGTCTACTCAGATCAATATGAAACTATAAAAAGTTTGTCTACAAAAGTCAAGCAACAGATGTTGCATGATACTGGGTTGAGTAAGAACACTTTGATGCAGAGGTACAGTGTCCAGGCCACTAGATAGAAAGGATGTGTGCACAGTGCATTAGGCAACAATTTTGTCAGTAACAATGCCTAACAAGTCAGCCCAAAAGTAAGTGGGTACCATCAATAAGCATATATCCTCATGCTCATGGATCCATAGCTGGAGCAACTCTGCTTTGTGCCTTGGGTGAATTAGATTTGGCTTCAGGTAACATTCAGGCCCAGTCCACCTCTCTCACGCACATGGGGCATACTCTTCCCACAGTGGTTACTGGAGCCAAGAGCCAAGCCAAACTACACAAACACATTTAAAGTCTCTGCTTATATTTTTTCCTCTAACATTCCATTGGCCAAAATATGCCATGTGGCCAACCTCAAAATCCAAGGGGCTAATCAGTCTATTCTGCCCACAGTGGGAGGGAGAGAAAAGTGAATATTGCTGAACGATCATTTAAACCATCACATACAGATCTCCTGCTCCCACTATCTTTTTGACACAGGCTAAAGATTTGAGTTGACTTCAAGATCAAATAAGAGCAGTTTCTGGAATGCACATTTTTGGAGAAAAAGAAAGTCTTTAAGAGGTAATTTACTATCTCATAATTTTCATGAGACCAAAATCAAGCTGTTCTGCCACTATGGATAATTACATAATAAGAGAATCTGATGAGCACTGACTCTGTGCCCGGCTCCACTCTGGATTTTTTTTCACTCGTTCACTTATTCAAAGGAACGATCATTTAAACACCTCAGACTGATCTCTTACCTCACATAGAATACCCTGAACAGAACTGATCCTAAAAGAATTATCTTTCCTATTCATAGCATTCAAAAATGTTGGTCTAAAAACATTTTTCATCATTTGATCAGTTTAATCAGGATTCACTAAATGTCTCTAAGTCCCAATTTTCCCAACAAAGCCTACAATAAAATATTATTGATCACATGTTACAGATCAGGAAAGTGAAGATTAGAAAAGATTGAATGACTGCTGAAAAATAAAGGAGCAAATATATGAACCCAGATGCCCCTGATGCCAAAGCCCATGGCTTTCCTACCGTGCCATGTACCCTGAGGTAACACTGAAACAGTAAGTGTTTAATTAAAGTTTCTAGAATAAAGAAAGAAGGGAAGAAAAAGGAAGGAAGGAAGGACGGAAGGAAGGAAGGAAAGAAGGAAGATGGACGGGAGGAAGAGAGGGATGGAGGGTGGGAGGGAGGAAGGGGGGAGGGAAGGAAGGAATAACCTCCCAAAATAGGAAAACTAACATAGTTGAAACAAATACATAATAATAGAAGGCAACTTCAAGCTGTAAACTAAAGAAAAACAAAATTTTATTTTCCCAGAGTTGAATGGTCAATTGGTAAATTCCTTCATTGATTAAATGAACTGTGCTAAGCTATCA
Source organism: Zalophus californianus (assembly GCF_009762305.2). Lineage (NCBI taxonomy): Eukaryota > Metazoa > Chordata > Mammalia > Carnivora > Otariidae > Zalophus > Zalophus californianus. The sequence continues at coordinate 9,565,495 of NC_045596.1, forward strand.
TCATCAAGACAGTATGGTACTGGCACAAAAACAGGCACATAGACCAATGGAACAGAATAGAGAGCCCAGAAATGGACCCTCAATTCTATGGTCAACTCATCTTTGACAAAGCAGGAAAGAATGTCCAATGGAAAAAAAGACAGTCTCTTCAACAAATGGTGTTGGGAAAATTGGACAGCCACATGCAGAAGAATGAAACGACCATTTCCTTACACCACACACAAAAATAGACTCCAAATGGTTGAAAGACCTAAACGTGAGACAGGAGTCCATCAAAATCCTAAAGCAGAACACAGGCAGCAAGCTCTTCCACCTCAGCCACAGCAACTTCTTCCTAGAAACATCGCCAAAGGCAAGGGAAGCCAGGGCAAAAATGAACTATTGGGATTTCATCAAGATAAAAAGCTTTTGCACAGCCAAAGAAACAGTCCACAAAACCAAAAGACAACCGACAGAATGGGAGAAGATATTTGCAAATGACATATCAGATAAAGGGCTAGTATCCAAAATCTATAAAGAACTTATCAAACTCAACATCCAAAGAACAAATGATCCAATCAAGAAATGGGCAGAAGACATGAACAGACATTCTTCCAAAGAAGACATCCAAATGGCCAACAGACACATGAAAAAGTGCTCAACATCGCTCAGCATCAGGGAAATCCAAATCAAAACCTCAATGAGATACCACCTCACACCAGTCAGAACGGCTAAAATGAACAAGTCAGGAAACGACAGATGTTGGCGGGGATGCGGAGAAAGGGGAACCCTCCTACACTGTTGGTGGGAATGCAAGCTGGTGCAACCACTCTGGAAAACAGTATGGAGGTTCCTCAAACAGTTGAAAATAGAGCTACCATACGATCCAGCAATCGCACTACTGGGTATTTACCACAAAGATACAAATGTAGGGATCCGAAGGGGTACATGCACCCCAATGTTCATAGCAGCAATGTCCACAATAGCCAAACTGTGGAAAGAGCCAAGATGTCCATGGACACATGAATGGATAAAGAAGAAGTGGTATATATACACAATGGAATATTATGCAGCCATCAAAAGGAATGAGATCTTGCCATTTGCAACGACGTGGATGGAACTGGAGGGTGTTATGCTGAGTGAAATAAGTCAATCAGAGAAAGACATGTATCCTATGACCTCACTGATATGAGGAATTCTTAATCTCAGGAAACAAACTGAGGGTTGCTGGAGTGGTGGGGGGTGGGAGGGATTGGGTGGCTGGGTGATAGACATTGGGGAGGGTATGTGCTATGGTGAGCGCTGTGAATTGTACAAGACTGATGAATCATGGATCTGTACTTCTGAAACAAATAATGCAATATATGTTAAGAAAAAAAAAAGAAGATAGCAGGAGGGGAAGAATGAAGGGGAGTAAGTCGGAGGGGGAGACGAACCATGAGAGACAATGGACTCTGAAAAACAAACTGAGGGTTCTAGAGGGGAGGGGGGTGGGGGGATGGGTTAGCCTGGTGATAGGTATTAAAGAGGGCACATTCTGCGTGGAGCACTGGGTGTTATGCACAAACAATGAGTCATGGAACACTACATCAAAAACTAATGGTGTAATGTATGGTGATTAACATAACAATAAAAAATTATTAAAAATAAAAAAAATAAATGAACTGTGCTGCATCTTGACACAAGTCCACAGGGGGTGGGAGGGCAGTTTCTGCTTGCACCCTGCTCTAAGAATCCAAGAGGTCTCAGGGACACATAATACTTACATCTGGCTTAGATGTTTATCAGGCTCACCATTTTCTACAACTGCCCCCGCCTCCCCCGCCCCATTGCCAAGCATGGTGCTCAAGTTCCTACACAGTTTGGTCCCAACATACTTCCTATCTACATCCCCTTCCAGGGCCTGTGGTCTATCAGCACTCAGCTTCTCACCAGTCCCAGAATATGTGCCTCTCCCAGGCTCTGTGCCTTGCACCTCCCCTTTCCTCTGCCTGGAATTCGGCCCAGCTCCACCAGGTGGACTTTTTCTCATCTTTCAATGTCCAATCTAATTATTGACTCCTCTGTGACACCAGCCTCAGGTTTCCCTGGGAGACTCAGTCCTTCCCTTTCCTATGGCCTCAGGCATCCTATTACCTCTATTACGGCAGGCATCACAGGGCACAGGATCACTGATCTACATGCCTGTTCCACCACTGATTTCTGAGCTCTGTTCAAACAGGAAGTATCTTAGGACCTTTGTTAGCACCCCACTGGACTTAGCCTAAAATCTGGAGATTAGACTGCTTTACCTTCTTACGACTTTAATCCATGCTTTCCCCCACCTCCTCCACAGCAACTGGGTCAAAGGAAGCTGTACTGGAGAAGAAATGAGATGTGTTTCTGTTACACCCAAAAGTGGAGGCCAAGCAATGATGAGAACTTTGCCTTCTTTGCCGGGCTTATTCCTACCCTTTCTTCAACACTCACCTCCTCCACAAAGCCTTCCCTAGACCTGGGTAGAACCTGTGCACACCCTGCCCCTCGGGTCAGGACCAGTTAGGAACCACCTACAGAACCATGTATGGTGGACCTTTGAACAACACAGCGGTTAGAGGTGCTGACCCCCGTGCAGTCGAAAATTCATGCAACTTTTGACTCCCCCCAAATTTAGCAAGAACCACAAAAGATCACTTTTTACTGCCTTATACAATTTACTGGAGAGAGGAAGTGCTCAGTGGAGGTGATTAGCACCACAGGTGTTTGAAGTGAATGCTTGCAACATGTGAGCTCACCACAATAGCAACGGGAGGTGGCTACAAAATTGCCACAGGAGTACAGTGTGTACTACAGTTAATTTTATGCATTTATGGTTTAATACTGTGTCTTTACGTTTGCTTACATTTGTCTCTACTGAGAATGGTGCCATGTATGGTTTATAACTGTGCATGAAAGTTTTGATAAATGCTAACTTTTTTTTTCTTTTAAGATTTTATTTATTTGACAGAGAGAGACACAGCGAGAGAGGGAACACAAGCAGGGGGAGTGGGAGAGGGAGAAGCAGGCTCCCCATGGAGCAGGGAGCCCGATGTGGGGCTCGATCCCAGGACCCCGGGATCAGGACCCGAGCCGAAGGCAGACGCCTAACGACTGAGCCACCCAGGCGCCCTGATAAATGCTAACTTTTTATGATAGATATGTGTAAATTTTATGGCAGTAAATGATAAAACAGACTATTATCCACACCTATTTTTGCACTCATGACATACCTAACTTTTTCTTATTTTTTCCAATATTTCTAGGCTTTGTGATTCATCTATGAGTTTTTTCAAGTTGTTGCAAATCTCCCAAATATTTTCCAATATATTTATTGAAAAACATGCATGTAGAAGTGGACCTGCATAGTTCAAACCCATGTAGTTCAAGGGTCAGCTGTACTGGAAACAGAAGGCGGTTCAGCCAGCTGTCACTCTGAATCTATCAATACATCAAGTGTGAAGGCTAAAACCTCAGCCAAGAAGAGAGCCAGCAATTCAACCCAGGAAAAGTGAGTGTCAATGACCAGCTGCCAGGTTAAAAGTTAAGAGCCAAGAGAACAAAATGAGGATTTGAGTACAAGACAGGAAAGCTCAAACAATTCAAGAAATGCTATCTCTTGTATGTGATTCCTTGAAGAAACCAGAACCAGATACGTCCCTTCTACATCTATGGAAATTGGGCAAATCTTTATAAGAGCACCCTCTTAATAGCTCATAACTATTTATGCATCAACCACTCCCATGTGTGTGAATTACTTGAGAGCAACAATCTTGTCACCTCTCCCTCTGTATCACCAGCACCTAATATGGTGCATAGGCCTTCAGAAAGGGGAAGGAAGGAGAGGAAGAGAAAAGGAAACAGGAGAGAAAGATACAGGAAAGAAGGGAAGGGAGGAAAAGGGGAGGAGAGGCGAGGGGAAGGAGCAGGGAGGGGGACAGCAGGGGAGGGGAGCGAAGGGGCGGGAAGGGAATATGCTTCTCAAAGTTAACATGGTATAAGAATGCTTGGTTTTAGCCACCTCCAGCTACAAACCAGTTCCTCCAGTGTTCTCCATATTTGCCAAGGATACCATCAACTACCTTGCTCACTGACCAAAGCCTAGGTGTGATCTCACATGCTTCTCTTCCCCTCACCCTTCACATCGACTTCACCAGCATAGTCTTCAAGCTCCCGAGTAGAAAGCAGATCCAACCCTCCCCACCGCCATCAACACTCCATCCCTCTCCAAGTCCCTACTGAACTCCCACAGCGGCCTCCTAGCTGGCCTTCCTGCTTCCTCTCTAGCTTTCCCACAAAAGCCAAAAGGATATTCAAAATTTTTTCTATTTGAGTATAACTGACACACAATGTTAGATTAGTTTCAGTTGTACAACTTAGTGATTCTATTTCTTTATGTGATGCTATGCTCACCGCAAGTGTAGCTGCCATCTCTCACCATACAACGCTTTTACAGTATTATTGACTATATTCCCTAGGCTGTACCTTTTGTTCCCATGACTTATTCATGCCATATTCAAGTGTAAGTCATAATATATCATTTTGCTGATCGAAATTCTCTGATGGTGTCTCTTAAACCTTAGTCCGAAGTCAAAGTCCTTGCAGTTGCCCACGGGGCCCTGTGTAATTGGAGCCTGCCTGCCCCTCTGATCTCACCTCCCTTGACCGCACCTGGAACACCAGGGTCTAGCCACACGACCTTCATTGTATTCCTTGAACATATTACACTCTGCAACTCAAAGACTTTGATATTGTGTCTTTGTATGGCTGCCCCTTCATTCAAAGTGTCAGCTTCTCAGAGAGGGTTTCCCTGGTGTCCCTAGTGAAAGTAGACACACACACACACACACACTCACACACACAAGCATATACACACATACACAACACTCACATGCACACACATGCACAATTATATACAATCACACCCAAAACATACACACATATGCCCACATGTACACATTCACACACTCATGCACATATCCACCTGCATTTATACACACACATACATTCACAGGTACACACACATTCATACACACACACACACACACATACACACACACAGGTTGAAGCCATCATAAATGTAAAGTTAAGAGTCAGCTGCACCTTCCAGGCTGGTTCCTACTGAACATTCGATGTTTCATTTGTCCCCCCAAAAATGGCATTCTTTACTGTAATCTCTCAAGTTTTATGTATCAGCGAAAAACTTTGTCTTGGTTTATGAGCTAGGATAACCTTAGGAACAGAGGGCATTTTTCACGTTTTTCAAAGTAGTCTGGAGAATTGTGTTTTAAGCTCCATATTGAGTTTTATTTAGTTCTGTGGTCTCTCCCCAAAACTGGAGCAAGAGACTCACTTTGACAGCCGGATCTTACAAGGACTGAGAAACAGCGGCTTGAGTTTTGGGCACCTGAGAGTTGCGTGGGACTGTGCAATTCTTATAAACATTACAGGTCTTCTGGAGCCTATGAACTGCTTCCATTTAAACTCAAAAGCCCCATGACATGGTTCCCAGGGCCTGTAAACCCTGTGATACTAGCCAAAATAACTCCCCTGGCAAGAAATAAGCTTCACTTCCCCCGGCCTATAAAGGACCTTGCCTGACCTTTAATATCAATCAGAGGTAACGTGCGCCTGGGAAACCCCAGGGCTGGGGCCTGAGATGGGGAGCAGGCGTGGCACCCCCAGACCTGCAGCTTTGCCTGGGAGCCCCGCAAATGCTGTAGGCATGCCTGCTCCTTTGGTGGGAGTGCCTGCAAGCTTCCCTGTCCTCATCTTTGTGGAGCAGACATGACTACCAACCCTATGGGGCTGAGTGAGGATCTCGAGGCTTCAGCGCTGGTTGGTGGGAAAACTATCCTGTGCCAAAGACCGTAAGGAGGATGAGGCAGGCTGGACCCCAGGGTTTGACCAGGGGGAGAAGCCAAGCTAAAGCAGTTTAAATATGTGATGGCAGGTAACGTGGATGGAAATTTGGGGTCTGGCAGATGAATGGTGCTCCATAAATGTTAATCTTCCCTAGAGATTCATGACTCACAGAACTTATGCAACCTCAGGATGACCATATGACCCAAATGACTTGGACAAAGCTGGTGTAGAGCTTTTGTCCTGGAATAATTATTCCTTTCACCATCAGCAGTACACCAGATAGGACAACAAAGCACAGGGTCACCTCGGCCAATGTTCCTACGTGTGCAGAAGGGAAATGTGCAGCCCCCAGGGAAGAAGAGGCTTGCCATAGCTGACCGCCACACCCTGACCTCCCCCCACCCTGGAGAAATGCTGGCATCCATAGCCTCCTCTGCTCTCTCAGTGCTTCACCCCCTGGCCCAGGCCTCTTCTGGGCCCACAGTCTGTGTGGGTTTCTGATGGTCAGAAGCACTCTCTTTCTGAAACAGCTAGAATCACTGATAATGAGATGTGTCTATGGCAGTGGCAATCCAGGTCAGTGAACTGACCAGACTGTGGTGACATTCATCATTTACTTAGATCTACAGCAACCTCTGGACCCATCCAAACTGAATAATTAGGACTTATTTGGAGGCTAGTAAAAAGCAAAATGAACCTTTTAGCATAAAGGTGAGTTCCAGTCCTTTTGCACATCAAATCCAACATCAGATTCTTACCTACACTCCACTAAAAAACATGAGTTCAGGAAAGGATGGACAGGTTTGTCTTCGCAGCAAAGCCTGAAGAAAAGCAGGAAGCGATGGAGGAGGGAACAAGAAAGGAAGTGGTAACTCTATGAGATGAATTAATTAATCCTTGGTAACTCTAGGAAGTAGATACCATCATCTTCACTTTCACATATAAGGAAGCAGAGGCCTGTCAAGTTTACTCAGTGTGATAGTCTTTGATGTGTCAGCACGTCTAGGCTAGTTATTCCATCAAACACAAATGTAGATGTTGCTCAGAAGGTATTTTGTGATGTGATTCATAATCAGTCGCCCTGAAGTGAAGAGAGATTATCCCAGATAGTCTGGTCTGGCCTGAATCAGTCAGTGGAAAGGTCTTAAATGCTGAGCTGAGGCTTCCCTACATTAGAAGTTTAGCTTGTGGACTTTAGGGTCAGCCCCTGCCTGAGAGCTCCAGCCGGCCCAGCCCACCTGTACTACAGACTTCACCTCTACCGAGCCGGTCCCCACAGTCAGGTAAGGGAACCCCCCACAATGAGTCCCTTAATATGTACCTCCTCCTGGTTCTGCTTATCTACTTAAATTGTGACTAATGACACCAAGATAGAACACAGGGTAATCAGAGTGCATGCTCAAAACCATGTTCTGGTTCCTTGGGTTGATTCTCTAAAATCCTTTCTCTCCATTTGGGGAATGGTTCACAATCTAATGATAGCCTCATACCTGTATGAGCTGCTGATAGAGCACTGCCTTTTGCTGATACTGGTCAGTTATGGGCAAAACGCCCAAGCCTCAGGTCGGGGAGTGGATGAAACAGGTGAAGGGAGAGGAGGGAGGAAGGAGAATGAGGGCTAATATTTATCAAATATTTACTACATACATATCCAACATTGTCAAGGATTTTCGTGTTCTTTATATAACTTACTAATTGTAAAGACTAATGGCTAGGTTATGGCTCAAAGATATTCACACCCTCCCTCAGGTGTCTGTGGGAGTATACTTTCCTGTCCATAACTTTGGTCTTAGACACTTGACTTTCTTTGGTTAGTGGGGTGTTAGCAGATGGAATACAAGCAGACACTTGAAATGTGCTTAGGAAATATGGTGTGCCTTCATATATCCCTAGCATCACAATGAGAAAAATATACTCTGTTTGGCCCACTGATTCGAGGAGGATGAGATTCATGGAGCAGACCTTATCTCAACATGTAGCTTAGCACCAGGGAGCCAAACCCAGTCTAGGTCACCAAACCCCAGCTGACCTGTAGATATGCAAGTTAAATCAATGTTTATTTTGTATGGCATGAAGATTTTGTGTTGTTTCTTATGTAGCAATAACTGACTGACACACCAAAATAATAAGAGGGAAATAATTTCTACCTATTAGAGCTACATGAAGAGTTTAGAGTCTTTATACAAAAGATTAATCAGGGAACTAATGATAAAGCTGGATTGGGGAACTACAGTCAGGATCCAGAAAGTGGAGGCTACAGTTTTAAATCTCCTTTCCAGGCAGCTATGGTCTCCTTCAGGTCACAAGACTAATGAAGAGTAGAGACCATCAAAGTCACATAAATTTAGACATATTTGCCACGGGCTTCTATAGAGAAAACAGAAAAGGCTGTTATATTACACAAATTCTCAATATTTGTTGATTACACAAGACCTTACGAATGTTCAGTACCCTCCCTTACTGTGTACTACTTAAAATACATATATATATCCCTTATTAATTAGAAAAGGATTTATGGAGTGGCTAAAACCCTAGGTCAGGATATTCAAGCCCAAAACTAATATGGTACCTAAAGAGTTGCTGCAGAAGTAAGGGGGTGCCTCAGCAGGCTTTACTCCCATGCATCGCCATCCTAGATTCAACCAGAGCAACCATATTTTTAATTATTTTATGCCATAGGATTCTGCATAAATTTCTATTGGAACAGAAGTGAGCCCTGGGCTGACCAGTCCCACAGTAAAGATGACAGCAGAAATCTCTAAAACACACGACCAAAACTAAACTCATTGTTCTTGCCCCCCTAAGACTTCCTTGGTTCCCCTTCTCAGAGATTCTTTTTTTTTCTTAAGATTTTATTTATTTATTTGACAGAGAGATAGACAGAAGAGCACAAGCAGAGGGAATGGTAGAGGGAGAGGGAGAAGCAGGCTCTGCACTGAGCAGGGAGTCCAATGCGGGACTCGATCCCAGGACCCTGGGATCATGACCTGAGCTGAAGGCAGATGCTTAACCATCTGAGCCACCCAGGTGCACCCCCTTCTCAGAGATTCTCACCACCATTTATCTTCAGCTAAGTAAGCCAGCAACCTGGAAGCTACATTTATCCCCACTTACCATTCCCATCTCTTCTGTGTCCTAAATAGATGACAAATATATGTATCTCCATCTACTTGGACTATCACCATCCTGTTCTGGCCACCATCCCTTACCTAACTACTCAAAATCTTCCACCATTCATTTATCTACCTCTAACTGATGCCCTCTATGAGACATAGACCCCAAGATGGCCTCCAAGGATCCTCACCTCCTGGTGACATCCTTTCCCTTTGTGTAACCTCATCTCCTTGAGTGTCTTGATCCTAACCAAGAGAACACAGCAAATGTGATGAGCTGTCATTTCCATGAATAGATTACATAGGACTCTGGCTTCTGCCTTCCTAGTGGACTTCCACCCTTCTGGTTTTGTTGAAACAGGCTGCCATATTTGAGCTGCCCCATGGAGAGACATATGATGAAGAACTGAGTGTGGCTTCCAGATGAAAGCCAGCGGGGAACTGAGGTCTGAAGTCCACTAACCTGCAAACAATCAAATCCTGCCAATAGCTCCATGATCTTAGAAGCAGATCCTCACTCAGTTGAGCTTTCAGATGAGCCCTCAGCCCCAGCCAGCATTATTTTGATTGTAGCCCCATGAGAGACACTGAGGACACATCTAAGTCATGTCTGGATACCTGGCACACAGAAATTGTGAGGCAATAATGTATGCCGTTTTACCCCACCGAATGATCATTTGTTACAGCAATAGATAACTAATACCTCCTCCAATGCACAATTAACCATGGTAGCCTGAGTGACAGTTCTAAACACAGACGTGGTGATGACCTTCCTCGGATTCAATCCCTTTTTTAAATGTCATAGGAAGCAAAAAGTGGCATTCATCAGGTTGTTGTGTTGATGCTTTCATATGCTAACTCATTTATCCATTCAGCAAAGTTAAGGTGACTAACCCCCTTTTTAGATAAGAAAACTGGAAGAATAAGTAACTTATTCAAACTATAAAACTAGAAAATGACAAGTCAGAACTTGGACCAAAATTGTCTGGCTTCAAAACTCTCCTGCTGGAGGGGGCGGAGCAAGATGGCAGAGGAGTAGGAGACCTAGATTTCGTCTGGTCTCAGGAATTCAGCTGAATAGGGATCAAACCATTCTGAACACCTACGAACTCAACAGGAGATCGAAGAGGAGAGTAGCAACAACTCTCTGAACAGAGAAGCGACCACTTACTGGAAGGTAGGACGTGCGGAGAAGTGAATCCAAGGCGATATTCGGGAGGATAGACGGTGGGGGAGGGGCCTCCGTCGGCCGCTTCTGGCAAGTGCTAGAGCCGCGGAGCCCAAAATCGGACCTTTTAGAAGTCGGCTCCGCTGAGGGACGTCGCTGCAGTGGCTAAGCGGGGGTGGAACCCTCGCGGGACAGTGGGGTCTCAGGACCCTTGGGGTCACAGAAAGGCCGGGGGAGCCTGAGCGCGCCAGAGCTCCCAGGTATCAGAGCAGGGAAGCCGGCTGCAGAGACAGAGCCGAGGCGCGGGCTCTCAGCTCGGGGTTGCCATAAACTGTGATCCGCGGCCCAGTCGGGGCACGGCTCCTCCAGCAGGGACCCAACAAGCGGCAGAGCCGGGGAGACTCCCCTTCCTTCCCGGGGAGGAGCGGCGCGGGAACGCACCGCAGGGATCTGCTGGGTTTGGAGACTCCTCACGGGGTCGGGCGCCAGAGATACAAACGCTTGGTCACAGGCCGGGTGAGCACGGAGTGCGGCCGGAGACCAGGGACAAGGGAGTGACTGCTTTTCTCTGGGGGCGCACTGAGGAGCGGGGCCCTGAGTTCTTAGCTCCTCCGGGTGGAGATTGGGAGGCCACCATTTTTGCCCCGGTCCTCCAAGGCTGTACGGAGAGCTTGCAGGGAACAAAAGCTCCTGAGATCAAACCCGAGCAGCTTGCTTAGCCCGGACCGACAAGGGCGGGGCAATTCAGCCTCCGGCAAAGACATTTGGAAACCACAGCAACAGGCCCCTCCCCCCAGAAGATCAGCACGAACAGCCAGCAAGCCAAGACCAAGTTTACCGATCAAGGAGAACGGGAGAACTCCAGCACTAGGGGAATACTCCACATAGAATTCATGGCTTTTTTTTACCATGATTCATTAGTTCATCAAAGTTAATTTTTGTTAACTGTTTTTTGTTTTTTTTTTCTTTTTCTTTTTCCCTTTTTCAACCAACATCTTATCAATCTCTTTTTATAAAAAAAAACAAAACATTTTTTATTTTTCATTTTTAGAGTCATATTTTATCCCTTCATAGTAGTTACCCTTATTTTTGGCATATATATATAAGTTGTTCTCTCTTTAAAATTTTGAGATACAGTTTCTTCTAACAGATAAAAATATACCCTAAATCACTAGTGTATGGTTCTGTTCTAGTCTCCTGCCTGATCATATTCTCTCCCATTTTTTTTTAAATCTTCTTTCTTTTTTCAAACAACTTCTTATCTTATCAAGTCTGTTTATAAGATCTTTTATAATTTTCATCTTTACAGTCATCTTCTATCCCTTCATTGTATCAACCCTTATTTTGTACATATATGTGTTCCTTCCTTTAAAATTTTAGGAGGCACTTTTCTCTAACAGACCAAAATACGCCCAAAATCTAGTGTGTGGCACTGATCTATGCACTAGCCTGATCATATTTGATCACATTCTGCTTTTTTTGTATTGTTCTGTTTTTGTTTTTATCTTTTTTTTTCTCTTTCTTTTTTCTTTCTTTCCCTTTCTTTTCCCCTGGTTTCAGGTCTTTTCTGATTTGTATACAGTATATTTGCTGGGGACGTTGTAAACCTGTTAGCATTTTGTTCTCTCATTCATCTATTCTCCTCTGGACAAAATGACAAGACGAAAAAAATCACCTCAGCAAAAAGAACAAGAGGTAGTACCGTCAGCCAGGGACCTACTCAATACGGACATTAGTACGATGTCGGACTTAGAGTTCAGAATCATGACTTTAAAGATACTAGTTGGGCTTGAAAAAAGCATGGAAGTTATTAGAGAAACCCTTTCTGGAGAAATAAAAGAACTAAAATCTAACCAAGTCGAAATCAAAAAGGCTATTGATGAGGTGCAATCAAAAATGGGGGCACTAACTGCTAGGATAAATGAGGCAGAAGAGAGAATCAGTGATATAGAAGACCAAATGATGGAAAGTAAAGAGGCTGAGAAAAAGAGGGAGAAACAATTACAGGATCACGAGGGCAGAATTCGAGAGATAAGTGATTCGATAAGACGAAACAACATTAGAATAATTGAGATCCCAGAAGAAGAAGAAAGAGAGAGAGGGGCAGAAGGTATATTGGAGCAAATAATAGCAGAGAACTTCCCTAATGTGAGGAAGGAAACAGGCATCAAAATCCAGGAGGCACAGAGAACCCCTCTCAAAATCAATAAAAATAGGTCAACACCCCGACATCTAATAGTAAAACTTACGAGTCTCAGAGACAAAGAGAAAATCCTGAAAGCAGCTCGGGAGAAGAGATATGTAACCTACAATGGTAAAAATATTAGATTGGCAACAGACCTATCCACAGAGACCTGGCCGGCCAGAAAGGACTGGCAAGATATCTTCAGAGCACTAAACGAGAAAAATATGCAGCCAAGAATACTATATCCAGCTAGGCTGTCATTGAAAATAGAAGAAGAGATAAAAAGCTTCCAGAACAAACAAAAACTAAAGGAATTTGCAAACATGAAACCAGCCCTCCAAGAAATATTGAAAGGGGTCCTCTAAGCAAAGAGAGAGCCTAAAAGCAGCAAATATCAGGAAGGAACACAGACAACATACAGTAACAGTCACCTTACAGGCAATATAATGGCACTAAATTCATACCTTTCAATAGTTACCCTGAATGTAAATGGGCTCAATGCCCCAATCAAAAGACACAGACTATCAGATTGGATTAAAAAACAAGACCCATCCATATGCTGTCTGCAAGAGACTCATTTTAGACCCAAAGACACCCCCAGATTGAAAGTGAGGAGGTGGAAAACCATTTACCATGCTAATGGACACCAAAAGAAAGCTGGGGTGGCAATCCTTATATCAGACAAATTAGATTTTAAAACAAAGACTGTAATAAGAGATGAGGAAGGACACTATATCCTACTTAAAGGGTCTATCCAACAAGAAGATCTAACAATTGTAAATATCTATGCCCCGAACATGGGAGCAGCCAATTATATAAGGCAATTAATAACAAAAGCAAAGAAACACATTGACAACAATACAATAATAGTGGGGGACTTTAACACCCCCCTGACTGAAGTGGACAGATCATCTAAGCAAAAGATCAACAAGGAAATAAAGACTTTAAATGACACCCTGGACCAAATGGACTTCACAGACATATTCAGAACATTCCATCCCAAAGCAACGGAATACACATTCTTCTCTAGTGCCCATGGAACATTCTCCAGAATTGATCACATCCTAGGTCACAAATCAGGTCTCAACCGGTACCAAAAGATTGGGATCATTCCCTGCATGTTTTCAGACCACAATGCTTTGAAACTAGAACTCAATCACAAGAGGAAAGTCGGAAAGAACTCAAATACATGGAGGCTAAAGAGCATCCTACTAAAGAATGAATGGGTCAACCAGGAAATTAAAGAAGAATTAAAAAAATTCATGGAAACCAATGAAAATGAAAACACAACTGTCCAAAATCTTTGGGATGCAGCAAAGGCAGTCCTGAGAGGAAAGTATATAGCAATACAAGCCTTTCTCAAGAAACAAGAAAGGTCTCAAATACACAATCTAACCCTACACCTAAAGGAGCTGGAGAAAGAACAGCACATAAAGCCTAAACCCAGCAGGAGAAGAGAAATAATAAAGATCAGAGCAGAAATCAATGAACTAGAAACCAAAAGAACAATAGAACAGATCAACGAAACTAGGAGCTGGTTCCTTGAAAGAATTAACAAGATTGATAAACCCCTGGCCAGACTGATCAAAAAGAAAAGAGAAATGACCCAAATCAACAAAATCATGAATGAAAGAGGAGAGATCACAACCAACACCAAAGAAATACAAACAATTATAAGAACGTATTATGAGCAACTCTATGCCAGCAAATTAGATAACCTGGAAGAAATGGGTGCATTCCTAGATATGTATCAACTACCAAAACTGAACCAGGAAGAAATAGAAAACCTGAACAGACCTATAACCACTAAGGAAATTGAAGCAGTCATTAAAAATCTCCCAAGAAACAAAAGCCCAGGGCCAGATGGCTTCCCAGGGGAATTCTATCAGACATTTAAAGAAGAATTAATACCTATTCTCCTGAAACTGTTACAAAAAATAGAAATGGAAGGAAAACTTCCAAATTCATTTTATGAGGCCACCATTACCTTGATCCCAAAACAAGACAAAGATCCCATCAAAAAGGAGAATTACAGGCCAATATCCTTGATGAACATGGATGCAAAAATTCTCACCAAAATACTAGCCAATAGGATCCAACAGTACATTAAAAGGATTATTCACCACGACCAAGTGGGATTTATCCCTGGGCTGCAAGGCTGGTTCAACATCCGCAAATCAATCAACGTGATACAATACATTAACAAAAGAAAGAACAAGAATCATATGATCCTCTCAATAGATGCAGAAAAAGCATTTGACCAAGTACAGCATCCTTTCTTGATCAAAACTCTTCAGAGTATAGGGATAGAGGGTACATACCTCAATATCATAAAAGCCATCTACAAAAAACCTACAGCGAATATCATTCTCAATGGGGAAAAGCTGAGAGCTTTTCCCCTAAGGTCAGGAACACGGCAGGGATGTCCACTCTCACCACTGCTATTCAACATAGTATTAGAAGTCCTAGCCACAGCAATCAGACAACAAAAAGAAAGCAAAGGCATCCAAATTGGCAAAGAGGAAGTCAAACTCTCACTCTTTGCAGATGATATGATACTTTATGTGGAAAACCCAAAAGCCTCCACCCCAAAACTGCTAGAACTCATACAGGAATTCCGTCAAGTAGCAGGCTATAAAATCAATGCACAGAAATCAGTGGCATTCCTATACACCAACAACAAGACAGAAGAGAGACAAATCAAGGAGTCGATCCCATTCACAATTGCACCCAAAATCATAAGATACCTACGAATAAATTTAACCAAAGAGGCAAAGGATCTGTACTCAGAAAACTATAAAATACTCAGGAAAGAAATTGAAGAAGACACAAAGAAATGGAAAAACGTTCCATGCTCATGGATTGGAAGAACAAACATTGTGAAGATGTCAATGCTACCTAGAGCAATCTACACATTCAATGCAATCCCCATCAAAATACCATCCACTTTTTTCAAAGAAATGGAACAAATAATCCTAAAATTTGTATGGAACCAGAAGAGACCCCGAATAGCCAGAGGAATCTTGAAAAAGAAAAGCAAAGCTGGCGGCATCACAATTCCGGACTTCCAGCTCTATTACAAAGCTGTCATCATCAAGACAGTATGGTACTGGCACAAAAACAGACACATAGATCAATGGAACAGAATCGAGAGCCCAGAAATGGACCCTCAACTCTATGGTCAACTTATCTTTGACAAAGCAGGAAAGAATGTCCAGTGGAAAAAAGACAGTCTCTTCAACAAATGGTGTTGGGAAAATTGGACAGCCACATGCAGAAGAATGAAACTGGACCATTTCCTTACACCACACACAAAAATAGACTCCAAATGGTTGAAAGACCTAAACGTGAGACAGGAGTCCATCAAAATCCTAAAGGAGAACACAGGTAGCAACCTCTTCGACCTCAGCCGCAGCAACTTCTTCCTAGAAACATCGCCAAAGGCACAGGAAGCCAGGGCAAAAATGAACTATTGGGATTTCATCAAGATAAAAAGCTTTTGCACAGCCAAAGAAACAGTCCACAAAACCAAAAGACAACCGACAGAATGGGAGAAAATATTTGCAAATGACATATCAGATAAAGGGCTAGTATCCAAAATCTATAAAGAACTTATCAAACTCAACACCCAAAGAACAAAAAATCCAATCAAGAAATGGGCAGAAGACATGAACAGACATTTTTCCAAAGAAGACATCCAAATGGCCAACAGGCACATGAAAAAGTGCTCAACATCGCTCGGCATCAGGGATATCCAAATCAAAACCTCAATGAGATACCACCTCACACCCGTCAGAATGGCTAAAATTAACAAGTCAGGGAACGACAGATGTTGGCAGGGATGTGGAGAAAGGGGAACCCTCCTACACTGTTGGTGGGAATGCAAGCTGGTGCAACCCCTCTGGAAAACAGTATGGAGGTTCCTCAAACAGTTGAAATTAGAGCTACCATTCGATCCAGCAATTGCACTACTGGGTATTTACCCCAAAGATACAAATGTAGGGACCTGAAGGGGTACGTGCACCCCAATGTTTATAGCAGCAATGTCCACAATAGCCAAACTGTGGAAAGAGCCAAGATGTCCATGGACACATGAATGGATAAAGAAGAAGTGGTATATATACACAATGGAATATTATGCAGCCATCAAAAGGAATGAGATCTTGCCATTTGCAACGACGTGGATGGAACTGGCGGGTGTTATGCTGAGTGAAATAAGTCAATCAGAGAAAGACATGTATCATATGACCTCACTGATATGAGGAATTCTTAATCTCAGGAAACAAACTGAGGGTTGCTGGAGTGGTCGGGGGTGGGAGGGATGGGGTGGCTGGGTGATAGACATTGGGGAAGATATGTGCTACGGTGAGTGCTGTGAATTGTGTAAGACGGTTGAATCACAGATCTGTACTTCTGAAACAAATAACGCAACATATTTTAAGAAAAAAGAAAAAGAAGAAGATAGCAGGAGAGGAAGAATGAAGGGGAGTAAGTCAGAGGGGGAGATGAACCAGGAGAGATGATGGACTCTGAAAAACAAACTGAGGTTTCTAGAGGGGAGGAGGGTAGGCGGATGGGTTAGCCTGGTGATGGGTATTAAAGAGGGCACATTCTGCATGGAGCAGTGGGTGTTATGAACAAACAATGAATCATGGAACACTACACCAAAACAAATTATGTAATATATGGTGATTAACCTAACAATAAAAAAATAAAAAATAAAAAACTCTCCTGCTACACCTGTGCTTCCACAAAACCCAAAGCATCCTGATTCAGAATTAGGGTGATACTAAAGCCAGCCTAAGGGATGGATGGGCCTGATATCTTAGGAGAAGAGGAAGTCCAGTAAAACTTGAGGGAGGAGAAAACTGGAATGTTTCTGCACAATGTCTGACTTAGGAGAGTTTTACTGATATCCTTGGAAAAATGGAAGTTCAACAAAAATAAGCTTGTTTATTGTTAATTCCAGGGCTCTAAACTTCAGTGGACTTTGTGAGAGGTGTTTGAAACTCAGTGGTAAAATTCCAGAGCCAGGAGTCTGTGGGTTCCTTGTCATAGGGCTACCCTGTTGGACAACTGTCTGAAAGAGATCTCCTAGTGTAGAAGGCACAGACACCGATCCTGTCCTATCTCAGCTTCAAGTGTCCCCTGTAGCAAGAGTAAACCCTCCTCTTAATTCACCATTAGACACTCTGGCGGAAACTTGAACCTCCTAGAAGTATCCCATTAACCTCACAAGTCCCCCACATACCAGAAGCTGCATCAGCCTTTAAAAAACCAAAAGAGCAGAGGGGAAAAGCTCACAGAAAGCTTACAAGGATGTTGAGGTGTTACAGGCGTGTTCTTAGAGACAAGGCCTTTGATAAATTGAACATGAGTCTCTAAGAGAGGGAAGAGCCAAGAAGTCAACCTCTTCCTCCCCTCAGATTTATGAATCTTCCAGCTAGAGGCAAAAGCACCTCTCCATCAAGATCAAAGCTCAGAGAGGTGAGAAGAAAGGCAAGAAGACCAGAGGTTCCCCTGGGATGGAAGCATGTCTGCTTTATGTAACATACATGGTCTGTGTTCTAGAAGGCATGTTGCAAAGGAAACCCATTTAATAGTCCTCATAAAATAAATACTTCCTTTGCATTAAAAATACAAAAAAAATGGATATGTTCCTTGCTTGGAATGTATAAAGCAAAGGTTAAAAGTTCCACCATGTTTTCTGCTCATGGAAAATCACTTTTGATTCATCAGCCCAGAGTCCAGGTATTTTCCTGGAAGAATTGAACTTGTAAACAGAGAGTATTTGCAATACTTCAGCTGCCACAGGCCGTTGTGTCAAGGTACTTAATGGGTAAGGGCGTTTCTAGTCATCGGAGTCAAAGCAGGTTCCCAAGTTGGGCTGAAGAGGTAATAGCCACGGCAGAGCCTTAATCAGTTACAGAACTCCATGATGTGCATCCTTAGAAGACTCTGCATAAATGCTGCATGATTCACAGACTCATTGATATTCCCTTTTCAATATTTGCTATTTGGTGTGATGGTCAAGAGTGGAAAGCGATTAGGCAATGCTGTGTTTATGGAAAAAGAACAAAGGCTGAGAAAAACCAACTTCTCAGTTCTAAGAAAAGAAACACCAAAAAGGAAATGAAAATATCAAAGGGCCGTTCGTCCCATGATGCATCTTTCAGCCAAATGCAGCCACGTACCAAGGGCTGCTCAGCCTGGTCTGAGGAACACCTCATTCCTCGACATTTACAGAATTTGCAAAGGCTGTTCGAGGACCAAAAAAAGCCCCATCAGCATCCAGAAGATAAAGCACTGAACTGGGGTAGGAGTCAAAGGCATTGCTCCTGATCTGGATCCATCTCGTCTCTTAATCCATCTGTAAAACGGGACTGATACTATTTATGTTGTCAAAATCACTTCATTATTTAGTCAGTCCTTTGTTTCTTTCAATCACTCTAATGTGTAAGGCACTGGGTACAAAAGTGAGTGCCCATAAAGGGTCCCCAGGCAGCAGGAATGATGAGACAGATACGTGGAAAATAACATTCTCATTGAGCGTGATAAGTGTCATATCAAATAACCAACCAGATGAAATGGTGTCATCGGCAGCCAGAGATGTAGTACTGAACTAGCAACCTCCTCTCCCACAAAAGCATGAACTGTGAAGGCACGTCTTTTCTTTTCCCACCCCATTCATGGTACCATCGTCCTTCCTTACTTTTTTCTTGTGGCTTAAATTTCCCCCCTTTGTTTTATGTTTATTCTCTCTAGAAATATTGTCTAATCTTTGTAAATCCTTCCTCGAGCCAAGAGGGTTATAAATGAAGGGACACACGCTTGCCTGGGAGAAGCCTCCATAAACTTGTGCTCGACTGTAAGTGACTGATGGACGCATGAGACGTGCACAGCTGGAACTGCTCGACACCATAAAGCAGTGTGGTGCCTGTCCTGATGATGATTATCTCCATGCAAAATATTTCCACTTGTATCAACACAGAATGGAGATTTATATAAATCTTTCCTCACAACAGATCTAACGGTGGTTCTAAGCTACAGCAAAACAAGCTACATATGCCCAGGACTGGGGTAAACTGGAAACATTCACTGGGTCTCAGGCTCCCCTTGTGGCTCACCTCAATGTTCACCAGGTGAATCTACTTCTCCAGACACCCATGTACCCCCAGGACAGAACCCCAAGCCCAGTCCCCAGGCTCTGAGCTGCCTTCTGTTCTGAGACAAGGACCTGCCAGAATCATCTTCCTAGAACAAAGGCTGTAAATAAGGGAACAGATAAACACATGCCCCCCCACCCCAAACACTAAGGGGCAAACCAACCAATCTCAAGCTGGTCCTGAGCCAGAAATCCTGTCTTCTCTGTTCTGCCTCTCTGAATATTACTTATCTTCAAAGCCCAGTCCAAAGGCCACAGCCTCCATAAGGCCTCCCTCCCCACGTCCCCACAGCATGGTTGGCCACCTTCTCCTTGCCCCCAGCCCCTGTCATAGAATCGCTGCATTTTCTCCACACTCAGTGCTTCCTCTGACAGGCTCCTGGAAGCAGGGACTGTTCCAAACCCATTTGACTCACCCTTGGGAGCCCTTCACCAGCAATGAGCATTGTGTCCAGAATTTGCTCCATGAATCCTTACGAAATCACTTTCTTTTTTCCAGTTTCCCTTTTCTTTCTTATAACTACTTGGATAATAAATAACACTAAAACTCTTCAAAGGGAAGAATCATCACGTATTATGTGTCAGGCCAATAAACAGGAACATGTGTTTTCTTTAGCTGAGTGTGAGAACACAGGCTACAAGGACCTGTTTCCTTTTTCCCTGTGGTGAAGAGGAAATAGTACAGGGTGGCCCCAGAGGGCTCCAAGTTCGAATCCTAACTCCATAAATTTAGGATTTGTGT
Organism: Zalophus californianus; assembly: GCF_009762305.2. Classification (NCBI taxonomy): domain Eukaryota; kingdom Metazoa; phylum Chordata; class Mammalia; order Carnivora; family Otariidae; genus Zalophus; species Zalophus californianus. The sequence goes on from NC_045596.1 coordinate 9,585,727, forward strand.
GATTCTTTGTCTCTGATCCTCTTTGGCTCTGTTTTATCATCTGCAAAACTAGGAGTATGAAGGATTGTAGGGAAGATTCAAGAAAACTCATTAGAGCCCCCAGGCCCTGGAACACAGTGGTCACTCAATAGACGTGGCTTCTTTCCATCCCCCAAATGAAGAAACCAAACTAATCCCATCCTCCTAGGAGATGGGGGGGAAATATATGAAATGGAATTGAGCAAAGTCAGAAAAAGCAAGCACATTTGTATGAAGAGCCCTTCCTGCTCATGTCAGTATAACTGAATAATTCATGTTTGCACCTAAGGCAATTAATGGCCAAGGTCCACAGGCATCCATCTGTGCTTTAGACACGGGAATTTATATTAAATTTTTAGCATGCTTAGGATACATAATTCTAAAACTAAATAAGATTGAACTAATGATGAAAAGCATACCATTTTTTAAAAGCCAAATTTTGAATGTTTTTCTTAACAGAGCATTAGTGTACCACTCTCTCTATATATGGGACTTGAACCATCCGCTCTATTTTAAAAAAAGAAAAAGACATAATGAAAAGAGGTCCAATCATAATTGGTAGTAAGAAAAATTGCATTCCTCCTGCCCTTTGCACAGGCATAGAGCCATCAAAGTGTTATGCCAAAAAATTTAGATTTTTGAGTTTTGAATGATTTGCAGTGGAGCAGAACTTATAAATCAGAACAGTAACCATTGCTATGAATAGAGATGTATGTTTTTCCAAAATGTCTAAATGAAATACTTTAAAACGCGTTAAAAGACCTGCACAGTTTTCCAAAGGCAGCCATAATTGAAGTTAATCATTCTTGTTTGGACAGAAGGAAACTCACTGACACCTGGGCACCTCCCCCTCCTTGAGATGAAGAGATCAAACAGTCATCATCTCTTCTTAGAAAAGCAATTAATCATGGCAATATATCATGCTATTGCAGCTCAGTTTCTAGCCTTGTCTGTTAGGTTTATAAACCCTTTCTGATGTCTTTGAACGTGTCTTTAATCAGATGCCATTCTTAAAATAGTTAGGATGCCGAGAGCAACATGAAAGCCTCGCCAAACAAGAATCCCTCCCTTCCTTCCACATCCCAATATCCAAGCCAGTGGCAGGTCCTCAACACTCTGCCACTCCCGTATGTCCCTCTGGTCTGCACCCCCCATCTCATACCTGGGTCACTAACACAGCCTCCCAGTCTCCTGTCTGCCTTTGTGGGGGGAGCACATAGGGGTCAGCTGTCCAGAGCGTGATCAACAACATGGTCCTCCGTTTCTCAAAATTCTCCCACGCTGGGGGGCACCTGGATAGCTCGGTCAGTTAAATGTCTGACTCTCGGTTTCGGGTCAGGTGGTAATCTCAGGGTCGGTCTCCACACTCAGCATGGAATCTGCTTGGGATTCTCGCTCTCTCTCCTCTGCTCCTCCTGCTCTTTCTCTTTCTCTCTAAAATAAATAAATCTTTGAAAAAAAAAATTCTCCAGTGCCTTCCCATTGTCCTCAGCACAAAACGCCCCTCCTCATGGCAGCTTACAGGTTCCACGGGAGCCTGCGCACCCATAGTGCTCGTCTGTCCCTTCTCATGGATCCTTCCTATTCTGCAGATGTGCCACTTGAAGCTTACTCCATGGCCCCAAGTTTGTGAAAATTTCTGGATGAACAGATAGAGGTGGATGGATTTATATATTGTGTACCCAAAATACAGGAAGGGAAAGCACTGAAGTATTAATAGCTTTTATAACTAATGTTTGGGACTTCAGGCAATTTTATATTCTTCTCTACACTTTGGATATTCCAAAATCTTAGTTCAAAATGGGAAAGACACCGAACACAGCCTGTTAGACTCCAGAGGGCAGAACTGGAACTCTGAGATACAAACTCACAAAAGACACAAGGTTCGGGTCTTCAGTGTGCTGCAGGACAGGGATAACAGAAGTCTCCTTTCTAAAATTTTATCATCCCCATAAGTCTTTTCCAATAACAGACCAATCAAAATATTTGTTCTCTCTCTCCCCTGAAGTGTGGACAAAGGGCACATGGAGCCAGCATGGAGCACAGAGATAGAGGGCAGCTGCTGAGCACAGTCGTCAGAATTAGGGAGAGGGTCTGAAATCATGGGATCCATCAGGCATCTGGAAATATCAATATACACTTAAACGTTTTCATCCCCCATCACCACCAGATTATAAGCTCCATAAAGGCAGGGATCATATCTATCCATATTATTTGTTCAACAAACATTTGCTGAGTGCCTACTTCACATAAGCGCTGGTCTAAGTGTTAAGAACACAAGAGTGGAGAAGAGAGACTCGTGGGATCGAATGCTAATGGTGGAGAAAGAAAATAAAAATATTACAAATATTCCTAGCGAGTGATAGGTGATAGCAGGGAAAGACAGGGTGGCTTTTTTAGGTGGGGTGCCAAAAAACACTTTGAGAAGAAGTCAGTGCTGCAGCTGAGACAGGACTGATGGGAAGAAGCCAGCCCCGGGACACTGCCTTCCAGGCAGGGGGATAGTGGGCCAAAGCTCGGAAGCAGGGGTGACCTTGGGGTGTGGGAAGAACAGAAGTAAAGCTAGTGTGGTTGGAGCTGGAGGAGGGAAAGGATGAGAGGCAATGGTAGGAGACAAGGTCAGAGACTGATGGGGGCCAGATTATGAAAGGTCTTACCCACTGTGGTAAGGAGTTTGTCTTTTTTCCAAATGCCATGAAAAGCCACTGGGAGATTTGAGGCAGGGGAGTGAAGTGATCTGATCTAGCTTTCTAAAAACTCATTCTGGCTGCTGTGTGCGGAATGGGCTAGTGGACACAGGAAATAAACAGGAAGCAACCTCTGAGAAGATGGGGTCTTAGGAATAGAATGATGCCACGGAGAGGAGAGAAGGAATGGCTTCCAGGCTGGAGGTGAAGCTGACAGGATCACCAGTCAACCAGGCTTGGAGAGCCTGAGAATAAGGAAAAATGGGGATCGAGGATGATTCCCAGGTTTGGAGCTTATTCACAGGTGTGTCCCCAGCACCCCAATCAGGTCCTGACACAAGAAGCACTGGGCGATTATTTGAGTGGAAGGACGGATGGAAGGGTGGATGGATGAATACACGGATAGAATGATTGTGAGAAGGAGATCCTAGAGCAACTCTATGTGTGGGGTGTGAGGGAGGAGGCAGCAGCCATCTTCCCCAAATCCCAACGTCCCACCAGGCATTTTTTTTTTTTTTTTTTGAGAGAGAGAAAGAGAGCATGCACACACAAGCGGTGGGGGAGGGACAGGGGAAGGGGCAGAGAGAGAATCCTAAGCAGGCTCCACGGCCAGCACGGAGCCCAACATGGGTCTCAGTCTCACAGCCCTGAGATCATGACCTGAGCAAAATCAAGAATTGGTCGCTCAACCGACTGAGCCACCCAGGCGCCCCCCACCAGGCATTTTCTGGGGGGCTTTATAGGGATAGCAGTGAGGAGGACATGACTTCAGAGCAGGTAGACATCATTGATGCCACAGAGTGAGACAGACCCATATTTAAGATCTAGCTCCGCCCCTCAGTGTGTGTCCTTATGTGACTTTGCTAGCAGTCTCTCTAAGCCTCAGTTTCTTTATCTGTAAAATGAGATCATGTATTAACCTCACAGTCCTGCATCTGCTGCACATGGCTTGTGTGGTCGTGGGTGAGCCACCAAAGCACTCTGAGCCTCATTTTTCGTATCTGTCAGATGGAACAAATGACCACCACTAGCTGTCTCACAGGATGCTTGGAAAGTTCAGTAACACAACAACAGGTTGGTATAGGAGTACCCTCCAGGCCACCCCTCCAGAAGTTGCAGGCTGGGGCACGGCTTCTCCACGACATCTGAGCCAGCAGAGCCGAGCGAGGGAGAAGGATGCCCAGAGACCAAATCAACCTCCGGACTTGCATGGAGGCACAATTCCCTTTTCCCCTAGTCCCACAGGGCCATTATTCCTGACTGTCATGGTTCCAAAAGAGGCAGGGCTGTGTCCCACAGGTATCTGTCAGGATGTGAAGAGAAAAGGTTTTAAAAAGCCAGAAAAGAGAGATTTGGGAGGCCTGTGTGGTCTTCCATACAGCCTGTGGGAAGAGCGCTATATTGTGCGCACTCCAGCCCTAATTGAGGATGACGGACTGGATAAATGTATTTATAGCTGCAAAACCCAGAGCTTTCTGGCGTGTTCCCCATCCTGCTCTAAATGCCCCACACCTGAGGCCCACTGGGCAGGCGGGCAGAGGGGCAGGGAGGTACCAGAGAGCAGCAGAGCCAAAGGACCAGATATAAATCCCATCCAGACTTCCTTTCCTAAACCCAGGAAATACCAGTCAATTTATATCTCATCATCCTAACCCTGCAGGTCTGGTTAATGGTTTGACCCGTGTATTCTCTCCTTTTCCAAAATCTTGTCCCGTTCCCTCTTAACTTGATTTACTCAACTTACTTCAGCTGCTGACTTTGGCAGCTTTTCCAGCTCTCCACCGACCGCTGCACGCGGGCATCACCCCGAGCGAGTTCCACTGTAGCAAGGGCGCAGCGGCTCTCCCTCTGAGCTCCAGGAGGTGCCCGCCCTCCTACCTCGCGCCGGAAAAACACCCTCCCCCCGGCCCCGCCCCTTCTCACTTTCACCGCCCAGGCACACTTTGGGGCGCAGCATGAAAAGCCAGGCTAAAAGGGGCTTGTATTTTTACACCATATTTGAGTTAGCTGTTTTATCTGGACGTGAACCTGAGCAGGGAGACGAGGGGGAGAGAGAGGGGCTTTATGAACTCAAAACCAAAATAGACCGTCCAAGCGAGGCTGAGTGAAGTCACTGAATGTGCCGTGGAAAATACTTTCAAGGCATTTTATAAATTTTGCACCCAAAAAAATGCCCCAGCCAAGTTGGACTAGCTGCTTTCAGATATTCAAATCCTCCATTTTTCCGTGATTTTCCTTATGGCTCAGGGACTTAAGAAAACAATGAGAACGTGTCCCAAAAAGTTAGAGGAACACGGCACATAAGCTCACTTTCCTACAAATGAGCCACAAAAATTAGAGGCTCTGCAAAGAAAGTGACCTCAGAATTCTCCCTCCTTCTTCTCCCTTACCTTCTCTTCTTCCTCTTCTCACCACTACCATTAACATTAATTGACCATATCACCAATGGTTTCTGCCTCCTGGGCTCCTGGTTCTACTCAAGCTTCAGGGGCAGGGGTTTGGAGGGACATTGTTAACCCCAAAACAAAACTCAGCATCTTTAGTGCTTTTCCCTGAGAAGTCTGCTCACTGCGAAGACATCCTGAGTTTAATGGCTTCCACTGGTTTGCTGTGTCTGTGCATGTCTCCTCTCTCACACAACCCCCCCCCCGATGGAGGGCACCCCCAAGCCCCACATCTGTGTCCTCTCTCCAGGGCTTTCCCGCCTTATGGCTCGCCTGCTCTCTCTCAGCCCTCCCCTCTCAAGTGTCCCCACCCTGTGCTCCCCACCCCATAGCCCTGGCTGGACAGGGCTGGACAGGACACTCACCCCCGTTACTCTCCCAGTCTCCGACCCCACCACCCAACATGTGCTCTGCTTCCCTCCACCAAACTTACTTCTTTCTTTTTGGCTGAGACGGCTGGCTTGACCCAGGTGGCCGTCCTCGCTCTGAGACTTGTTAGCTGTGTGATGTTGAGCCAATAACGTAAACTTTTGGAGACTCTGTTTCCTCTGCTGCAAAATACAAATAATAATATTTATCTCACAGAGTATGAAAATAAGATGCAAAAAAAGCTTATGGGAAACTCTTAACACACTGGCTGGAACATTTCTAATGGTTCACTAAATAAAAGTTGTTGTTTGGCTTATTACCTTGTATAAATACTTGAGTCTAGTCATACCTATTTTTTTATTTTTTATTGTTATGTTAATCACCATACATTACATCGTTAGTTTTTGATGTAGTGCTCCATGATTCATTGTTTGTGCATAACACCCAGTGCTCCACGCAGAATGTGCCCTCTTTAATACCCATCACCAGGCTAACCCATCCCCCCACCCTCCTCCCCTCTAGAACCCTCAGTTTGTTTTTCAGAGTCCATTGTCTCTCATGGTTGGTCTCCCCCTCCAATTTCCCCCCTTCATTCTGCCCCTCCTGCTATCTACTTCTTCTCTTTTATTTTGTAACATATATTGCATGATTTGTTTCAGAGGTACAGATCTGTGATTCAACAGTCTTGCAGAATTCACAGCGCTCGCCATAGCACATACCCTCCGAGTGTCTATCACCCAGCCACCCCATCCCTCCCACACCCCACCACTCCAGCAACCCTCAGTTTGTTTCCTGAGATTAAGAATTCCTCGTATCAGTGAGGTCATATGATACATGTCTTTCTCTGATTGACTTATTTCACTCAGCATAACACCCTCCAGTTCCATCCATGTCGTTGCAGATGGCAAGATCTCATTCCTTTTGAAGGCTGCATAATATTCCATTGTGTATATACACCACTTCTTCTTTATCCATTCATCTGTCCATGGACATCTTGGCTCTTTCCACAGTTTGGCTATTGTGGACATTGCTGCTATGAACATTGGGGCGCACGTACCCCTTCGGATCCCTACATTTGTATCTTTGTGGTAAATACCCAGTAGTGCAATTGCTGGATCGTATGGTAGCTCTATTTTCAACTGTTTGAGGAACCTCCGTACTGTTTTCCAGAGTGGCTGCACCAGCTTGCATTCCCACCAACAGTGTAGGAGGGTTCCCCTTTCTCCACATCCCCGCCAACATCTGTCATTTCCGGACTTGTTAATTTTAGCCATTCTGACTGGTGTGAGGTGGTATCTCATTGAGGTTTTGATTTGGATTTCCCTGATGCCGAGCAATGTTGAGCACTTTTTCATGTGTCTGTTGGCCATTTGGATGTCTTCTTTGGAAAAATATCTGTTCATGTCTTCTGCCCATTTCTTGATTGGATCATTTGTTCTTTGGGTGTTGAGTTTGATAAGTTCTTTATAGATTTTGGATACTAGCCCTTTATCTGATATGTCATTTGCAAATATCTTCTCCCATTCTGTCGGTTGTCTTTTGGTTTTGTGGACTGTTTCTTTGGCTGTGCAAAAGCTTTTTATCTTGATGAAATCCCAATAGTTCATTTTTGCCCTGGCTTCCCTTGCCTTTGGCGATGTTTCTAGGAAGAAGTTGCTGTGGCTGAGGTCGAAGAGGTTGCTGCCTGTGTTCTCCTTTAGGATTTGGATGGACTCCTGTCTCACGTTTAGGTCTTTCAACCATTTGGAGTCTATTTTTGTGTGTGGTGTAAGGAAATGGTCCAGTTTCATTCTTCTGCATGTGGCTGTCCAATTTTCCCAGCACCATTTGTTGAAGAGACTGTCTTTTTTCCACTGGACATTCTTTCCTGCTTTGTCAAAGATGAGTTGACCATAGAGTTGAGGGTCCATTTCTGGGCTCTCTATTCTGTTCCGTTGATCTATGTGTCTGTTTTTGTGCCAGTACCATACTGTCTTGATGATGACAGCTTTGTAATAGAGCTGGAAGTCCGGAATTGTGATGCTGCCAGCTTTGCTTTTCTTTTTCAACATTCCTCCGGCTATTCGGGGTCTCTTCTAGTTCCATACAAATTTTAGGATTATTTTTTCCATTTCTTTGAAAAAAGTGGATGGTATTTTGATGGGGATTGCATTGAATGTGTAGATTGCTCTAGGTAGCATTGACATCTTCACAATGTTTGTTCTTCCAATCCATGAGCATGGAACGTTTTTCATTTCTTTGTATCTTCCTCAATTTCTTTCATGAGTATTTTATAGTTTTCTGAGTACAGATCCTTTGCCTCTGTGGTTAGATTTATTCCTAGGTATCTTATGGTTTTGGGTGCAATTGTAAATGGGATTGACTCCTTAATTTGTCTCTCTTCTGTTTTGTTGTTGGTGTATAGGAATGCCACTGATTTCTGTGCATTGATTTTATATCCTGCCACTTTACTGAATTCCTGTATGAGTTCTAGCAGTTTTGGGGTGGAGTCTTTTGGGTTTTCCACATAAAGTATCATATCATCTGCAAAGAGTGAGAGTTTGACTTCCTCTTTGCCGATTTGGATGCCTTTGATTTCTTTTTGTTGTCTGATTGCTGTGGCTAGGACTTCTAATACTATGTTGAATAGCAGTGGTGAGAGTGGACATCCCTGCCGCGTTCCTGACCTTAGGGGAAAAGCTCTCAGCTTTTCCCCATTGAGAATGATATTCGCTGTAGGTTTTTCATAGATGGCTTTTATGATATTGAGGTATGTACCCTCTATCCCTATACTCTGAAGAGTTTTGGTCATGAAAGGATGCTGTACTTTGTCAAATGCTTTTTCTGCATCTATTGAGAGGATCATATGATTCTTGTTCTTTCTTTTGTTAATGTATTGTATCACGTTGATTGATTTGCAGATGTTGAACCAACCTTACAGCTCAGGGATAAATCCCACTTGGTCGTGGTGAATAATCCTTTTAATGTACTGTTGGATCCTATTGGCTAGTATTTTGGTGAGAATTTTTGCAACCATGTTCATCAAGGATATTGGTCTGTAATTTTCCTTTTTGACGGGGTCTTTGTCTGGTTTGGGGATCAAGGTAATGGTGGCCTCATAAAATGAGTTTGGAAGTTTTCCTTCCATTTCTATTTATTGGAACAGTTTCAGAAGAATAGGTATTAATTCTTCTTGAAATGTTTGGTAGAATTCCCCTGGGAAGCCATCTGGCCCTGGGCTTTTGTTTCTTGGGAGATTTTTGATGACTGCTTCAATTTCCTTAGTGGTTATAGGTCTGTTCAGGTTTTCTATTTCTTCCTGGTTCAATTTTGGTAGTTCATACATCTCTGCGAATGCATCCATTTCTTCCAGGTTATCTAATTTGCTGGCATAGATTTGCTCATAATATGTTCTTATAATTGTTTGTATGTCTTTGGTGTTGGTTGTGATCTCTCCTCTTTCATTCATGATTTTGTTGATTTGGGTCATTTCTCTTTTCTTTTTGATCAGTCTGGCCAGGGGTTTATCAATCTTGTTAATTCTTTCAAGGAACCAGCTCCTAGTTTTGTTGATCTGTTCTACTGTTCTTTTGGTTTCTAGTTCATTGATTTCTGCTCTGATCTTTATTATTTCTTTTCTCCTGCTGGGTTTAGGCTTTATGTGCTGTTTTTTCTCTAGCTCCTTTAGGTGTAGGGTTAGGTTGTGTATTTGAGACCTTTCTTGTTTCTTGAGAAAGGCTTGTATTGCTATATACTTTCCTCTCAGGACTGCCTTTGCCGTATCCCAAAGATTTTGAACAGTTGTGTTTTCATTTTCATTGGTGTCCATGATTTTTTTTAATTCTTCTTTAATTTCCTGGTTGACCCATTCATTCTTTAGTAGGATGCTCTTTAGCCTCCATGTATTTGAGTTCTTTCCAACTTCCCTCTTGTGATTGAGTTCTAGTTTCAAAGCATTGTGGTCTGAAAATATGCAGGGAATGATCCCATTCTTTTGGTACCAGTTGAGATCTGATTTGTGACCTAGGATGTGATCTATTCTGGAGAATGTTCCATGGGCACTAGAGACGAATGTGTATTCCATTGCTTTGGGATGGAATGTTCTGAATATGTCTGTGAAGTCCATTTGGTCCAGGGTGTCATTTAAAGTCTTTATTTCCTTATTGATCTTTTGCTTAGATGATCTGTCCATTTCAGTCAGGGGGGTGTTAAATTCCCCCACTATTATTGTTTTGTTGTCAATGTGTTTCTTTGCTTTTGTTATTAATTGCCTTATATAATTAGCTGCTCCCATGTTCGGGGCATAGATATTTACAATTGTTAGATCTTCTTGTTGGATAGACCCTTTAAGTAGGGTATAGTGTCCTTCCTCATCTCTTATTACAGTCTTTGTTTTAAAATCTAATTTGTCTGATATAAGGATTGCCACCCCAGCTTTCTTTTGGTATCCATTAGCATGGTAAATGGTTTTCCACCCCCTCACTTTCAATGTAGGGGTGTCTTTGGGTCTAAAATGAGTCTCTTGCAGACAGCATATCGATGGGTCTTGTTTTTTAATCCATTCTGATAGCCTGTGTCTTTTGATTGGGGTATTTAGCCCATTTGCATTCAGAGTAACTATTGAAAGATATGAATTTAGTGCCATTGTATTGCCTGTCAGGTGACTGTGACTGTATACTGTCTGTGTTCCTTTCTGGTCTATGCTGCTTCTGGTCTCTCTTTGCTTAGAGGACCCCTTTCAATATTTCTTGTAGGGCTGGTTTCATGTTGGCAAATTCCTTTAGTTTTTGTTTGTTCTGGGAGCTTTTTATCTCTCCTTCTATTTTCAATGACAGCCTAGCTGGATATAGTATTCTTGGCTGCATATTTTTCTTGTTTAGTGCTCTGAATATATCATACCTGTCTTTTCTGGCCTGCCAGGTCTCTGTGGATAGGTCTGTTGCCAGTCTAATGTTTCTACCATTGTAGGTTACAGATCTCTTCTCCCGACCTGCTTTGTCTCTGAGACTCCTAAGTTTTACTATTAGATGTCGGGGTGTTGATCTATTTTTATTGATTTTGAGAGGGGTTCTCTGTTCCTCCTGGATTTTGATGCCTGTTTCCTTCCCCACATTAGGGAAGTTCTCTGCTATAATTTGCTCCAATATACCTTCTGCCCCTCTCTCGCTTTCTTCTTTTTCTGGGATCCCAACTATTCTAATGTTGTTTCGTCTTATCGTATCGCTTATCTCTCGAATTCTGCCCTCGTGATCCAGTAGTTGTTTATCTCTCTTTTTCTCAGTTTCTTTATTTTCCATCATTTGGTCTTCTATATTGCTGATTCTCTCTTCTGCCTCATTTATCCTCGCAGTTAGTGCCCCCATTTTTTATTGCACTTCATTAATAGCCTTTTTGATTTCGATTTGGTTAGATTTTAGTTCTTTTATTTCTCCAGGAAGGGTTTCTCTAATAACTTCCATGCTTTTTTCAAGCCCAGCTAGTATCTTTAAAATCATGATTCTGAACTCTAGGTCTGACATCGTACTAATGTCCATATTGAGTAGGTCCCTGGCAGACGGTACTACCTCTTGTTCTTTTTGCTGAGGTGATTTTTTTTGTCTTGTCGTTTAGTCCAGAGGAGAATAGATGAATGAGAGAACAAAATGCTAACAGGTTAACAACGTCCCCAGCAAATATACTCTAAACAAATCAGAAAAGACCTGAAACCAGGGCAAAGAAAGGGAAAGAAAGAAAAAAGAAAGAGAAAAAAAAAGATAAAGATAAAAACAAACAAAAACAGAACAAAACAAAAAAAAAAACAGAATATGATCAAATATGATCAGGCTGGTGCATAGATCAGTGCCACACACTAGATTTTAGGTATATTTTGGTCTGTTAGAAGAAAGTGCCTCCAAAAATTTTAAAGAAAGAAAGACATATATGTACAAAATAAGGGTTGATACAATGAAGGGATGGAAGATGACTGTAAAGATGAAAATTTTAAAAGATTTTATAAAAGGAATTGATAAGATAAGAAGTTGTTTGAAAAAAGAAAGAAGATTTTTAAAAAGAGAGAGAGAAAAAAAAGGGAGAGAATGTGATCAGGCAAGAGACTAGAACAAAGCCATACACTAGTGATTTAGGGTATATTTTGATCTGTTAGAAGAAACTGTATCAAAAAATTTTAAAGAGAGAACAACTTATATATTTATGCCAAAAATAAGGGTATCTACTATGAAGGGATAGACTATGACTCTAAAAATGAAAAATAAAAATGTTTTTTTTTCAAAAAGGGATTGATAAGATGTTGGTTGAAAAAGGGAAAAAGAAAAATTTAAAAAAAAACAGTTAAAAAAATTAACTTTGAAAAACTAATGAATCATTGTAAAAACGCCATGAATTCTATGTGCAGTATTCCCCTAGCGCTGGAGTTCTCCCGTTCTCCTTGATCGGTAAACTTGGTCTTGGCTTGCTGGCTGTTCGTGCTGATCTTCTGGGGGAGGGGCCTGCTGCCGTGGTTCCCAAATGTCTTTGCCGGAGGCGGAATTGCCCTGCCCTTGTCGGTCTGGGCTAAGCAATCTGCTCTGGTTTGCTCTCGGGAGCTTTTGTTCCCTGCAAACTTTCCGTACAGCCCTGGAGGATGAGAGTGAAAATGGTGGCCTCCTAATCTCTACCTGGAGGAGTCGAGAACTCGGGGCTCCCTCTTCAGTGCGCCCCCAGAGAAAAGCAGTCACTCCCGCGTCCCCGGTCTCCGGCCGCACTCCGTGCTCACCCGGCCTGTGACCGAGCGTTGCTATCTCTGGCACCTGACCCCGTGTGGAGTCTCCAAACCCAGCAGTTCCCTGCAGTGCGCTCCCGCGCCGCTCCTCCCGGGGATGGAAGGGGAGTCTCCCCGATCTGCCGCTTGTTGGGTCCCTGCTGGAGGAGCAATGGCCCGACTGGGCCGCGGATCACAGTTTATGGCAACCCCGACCTGAGAGCCCGCGCCTCGGCTCTGTCTCTGCAGTCGGCTTCCCCGCTCCGATACCTGGGAGCTCTGCCACACTCAGGCACCCCCGGTCTTTCTGTGACCCCGAGGGTCCTGAGACCACACTGTCCCACGAGGGTTCCACCCCCCGCTTAGCCACTGGAGCGACGTCCCTCAGCGGAGCCAACTTCTACCGATTTTGTGCTCCAGGGCTCTAGCACTTGCCAGAAGCGGCCAACGGAGGCCCCCTCCCCCGCCGTCTATCTTCCCGAATATCGCCTCGGATTCACTTCTCCGCATGTCCTACCTTCCAGTAAGTGGTCATTTTTCTGTTCAGAGAGTTGTTGCTATTCTTCTCTTCGATCTCCTGTTGAGTTCGTAGGTGTTCAGAATCTAGTCATACCTTTTTTCTAAGATTTTTATTTATTTGAGAGAGAGAGAGATAGAATGAGTGGGGGTAGGGTCAGAGGGAGAAGCAGACTCCCCACTGAGCAGGGAGCCTGACATGGGGATCAATCCCAGGACCCTGAGATCATGACCTGAGCCGAAGGCAGATGCTTAACCAACTGAGTCACCCAGGCGCCCCTAGTCATACATTTTCTACTATATCACAAGGTTCTTAATATAAGGATTAATACAGTGAGTGTCTCACCACCCTAGCTAGAAATGACTGGACACATTTATGTGCCAAGTCACGTGCTTACTGCTTCATATGTTTGTGATGGTCGGTTTTATGTGTCAACTTGGCCAGGCTACAGTATCCATATATCAATCAAATACTAAGATAGGTATTGCCTGAAGGTGTTTTGTAGATGTGGTTAACATCCATAATCAATTGCCTTTAAGTAAAGGAGATGATCCTAATAACCCAGATGGGCCTGATTCAGCCAGTTGAGAGGTCTTAAGAGTAGAATTGAGACTTCCCAGAAGAAGAAGAAATTCCACCTGTAGACTGCAGCATCAGCGTCTGCCTGAGAGCCTCAGCACCTACTACCCAATGGTCTGCCTGGGGACTTCAGACTTGGCTGGCCCACCTCCACAATGGTGTAAGCCAGTTCTTTGCAATAAATCTCTCTGTCTATATATGTTTATATCCATATACAGATAGATAGATGATAGATAGATGATAGATAATAGACAGACATTTCCTACTGGTTATGTTTCTCTGGTGGAATCCTGATATGATGCATTTTAATATTAGTATATTTTAATATTAGTATCAGTACCAATATGTTACTATTATGTGTCAACTTGGCTAAGTTATGGTACCCAGATATTTGGTCAAATGCTATTCTGGAAGTTTTTGTGAGGGTGTTTTGGGATGAGATTAACATTTATACCAGTGAACTTTGAGTAATGCAGAATGCCCCTCAAAATGTTGTGGGTCCCTTCGAATCAGGAAGAAGCCTAACTAGAACAAAGACTCACCTTCCCCTGGGCAAGAGGGAATTCAGCCAGCAGATGGTCTTTGACCTTGAACTGCAGCATCAGCCCCTCTTGGGACTCCAGCCTACTGTCCCACCCTGCAGATTCAGGATTTAACAGCCTCCATAACTGCATGAGCCAATACCTTAAAATAAATTATTTTCTCTGGATATACACATCCTATTGATTCTGCTTTTCTGGAGAACTCTGACTGATACACAGTATTAGAATGGGTACCCCTAATGAAACTGTTGTCACTGTTGGAACTGGCATCAGTATTAGAACAAGTACTCGCATTGGGAGTGGTCTAGTATTAGCATTAGCCTTATTAGGACTAGAATTAGGGCTGACATCCCAATGGATACTGAAAGCAAGGTAGTGTCCAGGGAAGTGCCTTAGAAACCTGAACTCTAATCCCTATCTGTGAAATATAAGTGCCACTTTCTTCCCACTATCCCCTGCTGCTTCCCAAGTCCAGGGGCTCATACCTGGAAGCTTTCAAAAAATATTTACCCAGACAAAGTGGATCAAAGTGGAAGATGTACAAAACCCAATTTCCTAGTGGTATGAAAAATTTAAGGAGGCAAACCCTTCAGGGACTTTCCTTCAAACTCTGAGTATTTTCATGAGTCCAAAGAAAGTCCATTAAAACAGTTTCCACTGGAGCAAAGAAAAGCCCATGAAGCCGGAACACATAACACATGAAAGTCATCATACATGCATGTGTAGGTCAAGTATTAAAAGGACAATGTCCTACACAGGAAACATCTGAAACGTGTGATAGGCATGGGCTCCCTGGTAGGTGGACAATCGTGACCAGGCTGCAATATGGCTGTTTGCAGCCCTCTACAATGAATAGCCCTGGGATACCCTGTCTGGAATAACAGAAAGGGAGACACCCCCTTCATTTTAAGTCTCATTTTCTCGGTTTGGGGTCTTTTGAGTCCAAAACTTCCCTTTTGTGTCAACAAGGCTTATGCGAATGTTTAATTTATTATACACAATCTGAAGGCCCAGGGGGAACAAGTGGGAGGATTTTTTTCGTGAAATAACTACATCCCAACTATCAAATTAAATTGAAAGTGCAATGTAAAAACAAATGATGCCACTGATGTTAGCCATGATCACTGACAAATATATCTTTCCCCAGGATGAAGAGAAGGTAAGAAAGAAGTAAAGCAATGATTCTCACTCACATTTTACACACTAGGCACTTGGCGAGGTGAGCTCACACGATGAGTGCAATTCTTTCCTTCTCTCTGCACAAAATTGAGCCAGGCTATCACCAACCCTGCCATTGTTCACAGAGCGTTCCTCCCCGCAAGGACACCACACTCCTTCTTCCCCATTTCTTTGTCCAGAGGACACACATTTTTGGAGAAACAAGCTATGTTTCCCAACCACGGCTGCATTCAAAAATCATCTGAGATCAGAGTTGCAAGATTTAGCAAATACAGATGCAGCACAGCCAGTTAAATTTGAATCTCAGAAAACAATGAATAATATTTTTAGTATGAGTATGTCCTGTGTAATATCTGTGACATACTCATTATTCATTGTTGATCTAAAATGCAACTTCAACTGGATGTTCTATATTTTATCTGGCAACACTCTCTGAAAGGCTTTGCCTTTACCTCTGCCCACCCCCAGAAATTCTATCTTAATTGCTAGAAGATTCCTCCCACCTACACACATATGCACACTTCCATGCTTTTTTCTTCCTGACCTCTCCTTCTTCTGTCTCAGGTACCCTGACCTACCGTGAGCACCTGGTAACACTTAAGGTTTATGGGGCAGGATATGTATTGAGATGATAGCGCTTTGTTGCTTCTGCGGGGAAATATTCCAAAAGAATGGCACTACTTCTGTTTTGGTCTCTGCATTTTTCCCTCCCCTCCAAGATCAGCTGAGCCTCTGTGTCCCCTAATTTCAGGGGCCAGACCAGTTCAGAAGTGCTTGCAGGTGCTGAGGTCCTTCATCCAATTAAGTGTCTTCATCCAATTAAGTGCAGCTAGCTTTCCCTGAGCGAGGAAGAGGAGGAAGAAGCACATTTGAAGAGGAGGGGGTGCTGCCTAAATGGAGGGACAGAGAAGGGATGTGCCCCAATACTGGAAAGAAACTATTATTGAAAGAGTGTTCTAAGTGGTCCTCTTGCTTCAGCTCTTGCCCTTTGCACTCCCTGTCTTATCTTTTTTTTATTATGTTCAATTAGCCAACTACAATACATCATTAGTTTTTGATGTAATGTTCAATGATTCATTAGTTGCATACAACACCCAGTGCTCATCACAGCACGTGCCCTCCTTAATGCCCATCACCCGGTTACACCATCCCCCCAAACCCCTCCCTTCTGTAACCCTCAGTTTGTTTCCCAGAGTCCAGAGTCTCTCAGGGTTTGTCTCCCTCACTGATTTCTTCCTATTCAGTTTTCCCTCCTTTCCCCTATGATCTTCTGTGCTATTTCTTATGTTCTACATATGAGGGAAATGATATGATAATTGTCTTTCGCTGACTGACTTATTTCACTTAGCATGATCCCCTCCAGTTCCGCTCATGTTGATGCAAATGGTAGGTGTTCATCCTTTCTGATGACTGAATAAGTTCCATTGTGTGTATATATATATATATCACATTTTCTTTATTCATCTCTTGAAGGATATCTCAGCTCCTTCCACAGTTTGGCTATTGTGGACATTGCTGCTATGAACATTGGGGTACATGTGCCCCTTCTTTTCACTACATCTCTATCTTTGGGGTAAATACCCAGTAGTGCAATTGCTGGGTCATAGGGTGGCTCTATTTTTAACATCTTGAGGAACCTCCATCCTGTTTTCCAGAGTGGCTGTACAAGCCTGCATTCCCACGAAAACAAACTCAATACCCAAAAAACAAATAATCCACCTACCTGCCTTTTAGAACGAAAATCAGATCACACCATTCATCAGTCAGGTTCATCTCACGTGGCTTCCATCTCACTCCAAACAAAAGGTGAGGCTTCATCTGCCCCAGCGCCATCTGTCCCATCTCCACTCCAGGTCCCTGCTGTTCTCCACACACACCAGGCAGGCTGTTTCACCCTCAGCAGTGGTGGGTCCATTCCCCTCTGCCAGAGACTCTCTGCTTCCAGATAGCCACCAGTTTGTTTTATCACTTGTTTTTCCTCTGGGAAAAATTCAAGGCTCACCCTGACCACTTCCCAGTACCACCCACCCTTTTCCCTACTTTGCTTTCTCTGTAGCTCCAAACTCTGCTAAGCTGCCATATAACTCATTGCTTTTATTTGTTGTCTATCTCTCTATGACTCTCTGCCACTGAGCATCCTGATGGCAGGAGTTTTCTGTTTCACCTCACTGCCCCCAACACAAAGGTTAGTGCCTGCTTATAGTAGGCACTCAACAAATAATTGGGGAAAGAAGGAAGGAAGGTGGGAAGGAAAAAAAGATGGAAGGGAGTCAGAGAGGGAGAGAAGGAGGGAGGAGCCCAGAGATCTAAGATGCCCAGGGTAGTGAGAATGTAAAGAGCCTCCTTCCCAGTCCTAGGAAAGCTAGCAGGACCTTTGAGGGATGCAGATCTCTAGACACAGGCGTACCCAAGACTGAGCTGATTCCTACATCTAAGTATGCCACTGAATCAATAAAACCTCCAGATGTGTAGGGACCATGCAGTGCATTAGGGGTAACCATGAGGTCAACTAGATCTCCCAAAGCTGTGTGTTCCCGAGATGACACCTGGGCTACTCTTAAAAGTCTAGGGAAGAAAAAGCAGAGACACAAAAATGACCAAGTGAGACTGAATTTTCCACAGCACATGAAATGGGGGCTTTGAGTCAGATTCAGATTGATGTAGAGAAACTAAAGATACATGATATATCTTGAAAAATCAATTAATAAAGTTTGTACAGGTTAAATTATATATCCATTAAAAATAGTATAGTCTGGGTGCCCACTTGCTAGCTGAATGACCCTGGGCAAGTCACCTCTCTGATTATGAAGTATCTCATCTATAAAAGGAGATCATTGTACTTCATCTGGCAGTCAGAATGTGTTAGGTTATGCTGTAGTAACAAATAGTCCCCAATTCTCCACATCCTGAACTAACAAAGGGTATTTCTTGATCACATAACATGTCCATTAAGGGTAAGTGAGGGAGCTTTGCTCTTCATATCATTCAGGAAACCAGGCTGACATGGCAGCCTCCCTCTCAGACATTTCTGGTGGCCATGCCAGAGGGAACATGAGCTCAGGAGGGCCTCTCAATGACAATCAAGTGCCCTGCCCCAGAAATGGCACATGTCACTCTAGCTCGAAGTTTGTTGGCCTAAACTAGTCACAGGGCCCCATCCATCAGTAATGATACCATGTTCTGGGAAGAGAAGGAGCAGGAAATGTTTGGGAAAACATACCATGGGGTATCACAGAGCAAGTGTGAGAATGAACTGAGGGAAAGTGCTTATCACAGTGCCTGGCACATAGAAGGCACACTACAAACTGATTGGGTCCTTAGAGTCTGGGAGGGAGGCAGAGATGAAATTCATTTCATGCCCAATCCATAGCTCAGTGACTAACAGGCATTTCCCTTTAATTGACCGAATAGTCATTGATTAAATTCACTGAACTCTACTATACTTCAGACAATAGATAGCTCTTGCCTTCAAGAGCTCATAGGGGAAAGGGACATAAAAATGCATAATTTCAACATAGCTCCACTCCCATGCCTATTCAAGCCTACACCATCAATATTTACTTAGTGCTTTCTATGTTCTAGGAAAGCACTATTATAGGCCTTGGGGGTAGAGAGTAAAACCAACAGAGAGTCTTTGCCCTCATTCAGCTTACATCCTAAGGGAGGATGAGGAGGCAGAGAGTAAACACTTAATCAAATATGTAAGATAATTTCCTAGCTTAGTATCGGCAAAGGTGTTACTTGAGGCAGTCAAGAAGACCTACCTAAAGGAAACTTAGGAATGAGAAGAAGATTGCTGCAGAGGATCCAAGCAGAGGGACCAGCAAGTGCAGAGAGCCAGAGGCTGGAGAGAAATAGCTGTATCTAAGGACCAGGAACAAAGTCAGTGTGACCTGGTCTGAGGACAAGGTGGAGGGATGGAGGAGGAAGGAATGAAAGAAGCCATCATGGTCTTGTAGGCCAATGTTAGGAACTGAGATTTCATTTGAATTATAGCAGAAAGCAAGTGCAGAGTAGGTGGGATACAAATTGGGAAACAATCAATAGTGCTTTAGCAACCTAGGTGTGAAATGGCTAATATCCAAGCAGAGTCATCAAACAGCAGTTGGAAACCAAATCTGCAGTTCAGGGAAGAGATTCAGACCAGAGATATGAAGCTAAGAGTCAGTAACAAGTGAAGTCAGAATATGGTGTCTTTTCAGAGAACGCTGACTGGCCTCTCTGGAGCTGGTACTGGCCAAAAAGTCAACATTGTGGAAACCAAATAATAAAAGAGCTGTTGCTTTTAAGAAGAGCTCTCTTGGGCATGTCACTGCCAAATCAGATGCTACTGTTCCAAATAGTAACTGTAGAATTTTGAAGCAGAAACTTGAAAGATGATGACTATGGTCTTACTGTGAAGATGTGTGAATTTCACAAAAGAAAAAATCAGTAATCTGAAGAGGGACCATATCAGTCAGAATAAGCTAGGTTCTGCTCTAATAACCACCAACATCAAAACTACTAAAGCAACAAAGATACATTTTTTTATCACACTGCATATTCATCAAGAATCAGCAGAGGGTTTTGCTCAACCGGCCACCCTGGAGACCAGGCTAATGGAGCAGCTCCCACCTCAGAGTAAGAGAACATAGTGGGGGCCTTACATAACAATTGAATATTCCAGCCCAGACGGTATATATGTCTCTTTCACTCACAACCCCAGGTCATCCATAGTCACAAGAGGGCCAGGAAGCCTAACCCTACTATGTGCCCATTTTCCAACATTTCTGCCTCTTGCCCTCTCCTTCTACCATTTTTTACTATAGATAACACTCAGAACTTTCAGAATGGGACAACTGAAAAAAATAACTCATGATTATATGGTTCACAACACTCTAATTCTCACATCAACCCTACCAACTAGTTTTTATCCTTCCCAATGAGCAGATGTGGAAATGGAGGCACAGACATACTCTGTAACATGCAGAGGACCCCACGACGAGAAGACAAAGGAACTAAGATTTTAGGGCAGGCACAAATGCAAAGCCACTCCCATCCTTTCCACAACACCACACTACCATTTACGGCCCTACTTTCCCTTTCAAATGAGTTGGCATTTTCATTTCAGGTCCATCCTGGCCAAACCGAAAAAGGAGAGGGGCATACTTAGCAAAATATGTTTAATCAGAGAGAAGGAATAAGGGTAGAATGCGGAATTGGCTCGATTTTCTTTGGCCGTCTTTGTCTTCTGTGAGTGGATGGAGAAAGGAAGGGGCACCAAACACAGAGCAGATCAGAGGCTTCTGATAATCCCAGGGAAGTGTATGCTTATTTTTAAAGATTCTACAGGGATTCAGACATGTGTACACCAGCCCCATGTGAAACTCATGTTTCATGGAGTTGATTCCTTATGAACCATAAAACAGCTTTCATTTGTCCCTAGTGTTATTTGTAGAAATATGTATCAGAGAGATCAGAAAATGATTATATAGTCTCCTTTCAAATGGTCCCAATAAGCAGCCTGTTGTATTTCTTGGTTAGGTCAGCGGATTCGGTTATGTTTCAAGTTCCTGCCAGTTGGGACCGCCTTCGTGCAAAGATTTGCACAAGTTTAGCTTTCAGCTAGAACACAGAATTAGTGTCATTTCAGGGATCTGATTTAAACTTTCTGTAATTCAGTGGGTTAAGTTTGTTGTACTTATTTGTGAAATATTTTCTGACACCTTATTACAATTACTTTATACCCCCAATTACAACCTGAGTCCTAAGGGAAAAGTCTGATCCATTGGCCTGAGCCCCCTGTGGCATATTCTGCTATTTCATATAAAAGCCCCATTTCTCAAGGCTCAAAGATACCATATTCTAAAACAAAAGCTCCCAAGAAGGGCAAACCTTTAGCCAAAAAAAGGACAGAATGTAGAAAAGAGAAACATTAGGTTATAAAGCTTTAATTCATAAAAAGTAAAAAGTTTATACTTTCAGAATCAGGGATTTTTATCTCCAATATACATAACAGTAGAGCAAGGCAAGAAAATGAATGAGCCTGGACTGGACCCCTCACCAAAGGCAACTGTCTTTGCATATTCCATGAGGCAATTTATGAGACATACCTACCAGGTGTTTGAGCAGAGAGAAACTGTCTGTATAGTATGAGGGTAGATCCTTATGTTTCCCTAGTAGCAGTGCTAAATGGAGGTCAAATGTGAAGAGGACAGGCAAGTCATCCCCATGTCTCCTCCTAAGGAAGGAGCCTTATATACTATCACATCTCAGCTCCTCTGGCTACACAGGTGGAAATGGTGTGCTTGAGCTATCTTGGCTTGCTAATTACCTAGCTAGGCCTGAATCCATGCCTTTCGTGAGGGTTCAAATGAGCCCCTGCTGTGTTCCGTGTTAGTTCCCAGTTGTGACTGACTGCCAAAGTAGCCTTGGATGGTTCCCAGCTGTCTCTGAGCCTCATCTGTAAAATGGGGATAGTAACATTTACCTGCATGGAACTGATTGATGGGAGCATTAGAGGAGGTTATATTTCCATAATATACCCTTCATATTGCTGACAACCCACTTTGTGAGATCACAGAAAATGTATGTATTGGTCTCTGTTCCCCATTCCTGGCACAGAGTTCCTAAAACCTTCGTAATTCCTAAATCCCTTGGAATCTCTTGAGAGATAGGAGTGTCTTTTGTTCAAATGAGGTGACTCTTGGTGGGCTCCTGGGTGGGGGCTGGTCACCAACAAGACCAAGCCATGATTAGAAGCCCCACTCCCATCCTCCAGCAAGGGGGGAAGGGCTAGAAATAGAAGTTAACAATTGATCATACCTGTGTGATGAAGCCTCCATAAAAATCCCAAAAGGATGGGACTGGGGGAGCTTCCAGACTGGAGAACGCGTGGAGGTGTGGGGTGAGCGGCATGCCGGGAGAAAGCCTGGGAGCTCCGTGCCCTTCCCACTTACCTTGTCCTATGCATCTCTTCCATTGGTGTGTTCATCTGTATCCTTTATCATAGCCTTTAATAACAAACATAAACAGTAGGTAAAATGTTTTTCCTGAGTTCCATGAGCCCCTTTAGCAAATTAACTGAACCCAAGGAGGGGTTAGTGAGAATCTCTGATTTATAGCTAATGAGTCAGAAGCACAGGTGATCAGCTGGACTGGGGACTGGTGTCTGAAGTGGGAGAGGTCTTATGGGATCTGACACGTTTAGCCTGTGGGATCTGACGCTCTCCAGATAGTGTCAGAATGAAGTGAATTGTAGGGCACCCAGTTTGGTGGGGAAAACCCCCACAACAGGTGTCAGAAGTGTTGCGGGTGTGGTCGTGGTGTCAGCAGAAAGGAGAAACATAGCGGGAAGTGTGGGTTTTCCCATCACACGCTTAAAAACACATTGGTCTGTTTATGAGTCTCTCTACCCCGCTTGACTAAGACAGTCTTAGAGAAAGGCCTCCATCTTGTTCCTCTTTGTGTCCCCTGTGCCAGGTGCAGTCAAATATTTGACAGATAAGTAATCAATTAAATGACGTGTGTAAATTACACACCCCAGGTGTCCTCCAGCTTTTCTTTAATGCCAGCTGAATGTCCATTGCTCTTTGCACTATATTATTCTCATACCTAGCTGGAAATTCCACCTGTATCATTGGCCAGAAGCTCTTTCAACAGTGGGAGAATAAGTTTATATTTAGTCTAGAATTAAATAAGCATTTAATATAGATAAATCTATCATATTCTTTTAATTTAATAACATTCAAAACAGGTCAGTCCAATTTATGTATTTTGAAATTACATACCATTTATTTCCTATTTTAACAGTAATAAATGACCACTGCATTCCTCACCCTCATCCCTGCCAAGAGCTCTTTCCTACTACAACTTTCCCTGTCTGGGAGCTCATCTGCCCCTCCTGCAATCCAAGTCCAAACCATTTAAAGATCTCAGTTAAGCCAGCCACCTAAATCTTCTAAGTCAGATGGACTTTTTTCTGTAGGAGTGTTAGCTTATGCCCCACAACCTCCCAAGTCTTTATATATTCATTGTGCATTTCTTTAGATCCTACTCAACTCACACAGGCCTCATCTATCAAGCCAGCTTCTAAGTTTCTCCAGGTCAAAGAAGTTTCTTCCCCTGGGGGTTAAAAAAAAATGGGAAAAAGACAGTCTCTTAAATAGTGTTGGGAAAACAGGACAGCAACATGCAAAAGAATGAAACTGGACCGCTTTCTTACACCATATACAAAAATAAACTCAAAATGGATTAAGGACCTAAATGTGAGACCTGAAACCATGAAAATCCTAGAAGAGAACACAGGCAGTAATTTCTCTGACGTTGGCCGTTGTAACATTTTTCTAGATATGTCTCCTGAGGCAAGGGAAACAAAAGTAAAAATAAACTATTGGGATGGGATTAAATCAAAATTAAAACCTTCTTCACAGCAAAGGAAACAACCAACAAAACTAAAAGACAACCTAGTGAATGGGAGAAGATGTTTGCAAATGATATATCCAATAAAGGGTTAGTATCCAAAATATATAAATAACTTATACAACTCAACACTAGAAAACCAAATAATTAATTAAACAATGGGCAAAAGACATGAACAGACATTCCTCTGAAAAAGACATCCAGGGGCACCTGGGTGGCTTAGTTGGTTAAGCGTCTGCCTTCAGCTCAGGTCATGATCTCAGGGTCCTGGGATCGAGCCCTGCATCAGGCTCCGTGCTCAGCTGAGGTTCCATGCTCATCAGAGAGATGGCTTCTCCCTTTTCCTCTGCCCCTGTCCCCGCCCGTGTGCTCACTTCCTCGCTCTCTTTCTCAAATAAATAAATACAGTCTTTAAAAAAAAAAAAAAGAAGATACCCAGATGACCAATAGACACACAAAAAGATGCTCAACATAACTAATCATCAGGGAAATGCAAATCAAAACCACCATGAGGTATCACCTCACACCTGTCAGAATGGCTAAAATCAAAAACACAAGAAACAAGTGCTGGTGAGGATGTGGAGAAAAAGGAACCCTCTTGCACTGTTGGTGGGAATGCAAAGTGGGGCAGCCACTGCAAAAAGACAGTATAGAGGTTCTTTGAAAAATTAAAAATAAAACTATCCTATGATCCAGTAATCGCACTGTTGGGTATTTACGCGAAAAATATGAAAACACTAATTCAAGGGGATATGAGCACCCCTATGTTTGTTGCAGCATTGTTTACAATAACCAAATTATGGAAGCAATGTGTTTATCAATTCATGAAAGGATAAAGAAGATGTGGTATATATACACAATGGGATATTACTCAGCCATAAAAGAGAATGAAATCTTGCCGTTTGCAACAACATGGATGGAGCTAGAGGGTATTATGCTAAGCGAAATAAGCCAGTCAGAGAAAGACAAGTGCCATATGATTTCACTCATATGTGGATTTTAAGAAGCAAAACAAAAAAAAAAAAAAGAGAGAGAGAGAGAGAGAGAGAGAGACAAACCAAAAATCAGACTCTTAACTATAGAGAACAAACTGATGGTTACCAGAGGAGAGGTGGGTGGGGGATGGGTGAAATAGGTGAAGGGGATTAAGAGTACAGTTATCATGATGAGCACTGAGTAATATAAAGAACTGTTGAATCACTATATTATATACCTGAAACTAATATAACGCCATATGTTAATTACCACTGAAATTAAAATTTTTAAAAAGACCTTCAAATGGAACCAGAAGTCAAGACTATAACTCAATTATTATCATTACCCCTTAGCAACCAAGTTGGAAGCAATATTCAAAAGAAGGGGGAAGGGATCGCGTAGAATCTGTAGTACCTGGTCTTCATCTCATTAACTGTGTAAAAACATGGCAATTTTTTAAAAGCACAAGGTTCTTGCTTTTTTCTTCAAAGCAACATGGCAATATCCATTGGGAAAATCAAGTCCCTCAGAGTTTCTCATCTTACCACGCCAGTATTCTAACAGATTCCCCTCCATCCTGACAATGAATGCCTTAGTCAGCCTCCCAACAGAAAAACCAAGCTGGGAGAAGACAGAGCAGGGCAAGTACAAGCTCTTGCAAGTTGAAATTTAAGCTGCTCTGAGTGTGTGCTAAGTGAGTGATCCCAGTGACGGAGCAGCAAGATCTGAGCCTTGTGGCTCCATACTGGACCAGGCGGTGAGCAGGGGCTTCAGGCATACAGCCCAAATCACTGGGTACTTCACTCTGTGGGTGAGACATTCCGTCTCCCCAGAATGAAGTGCTCGCTCTCAGGGGAGCCCCCAGCTCTGCCCTGCATGTAACTAGATACACTCAAATTTCAGTTCCTCGTTCTGCTGGTGCAACACTTTATACTTCAACTGTGAGGAACTGAATTATGTAAAAAGAGATTTAAAACAAATTTGAAAGACATAATGTCCTAAGTGAAGACTTTTTTAAATATTCCTCGATTTTTGTTTGCTTCCAAAGGACAAAGGGATTAACTCCAGCTATCCTGAAAGGGGGTGTAGTCGAGATGCCCAATTAATGGGCGAATCAAAACTAAACATAGCTACCATTTTTTGGTCTTTCTTAGTTCCAGGCCCCATGTCAAGAAGTTTATCAACATCCTTTTATTTAGGATGGCAATCCCATGAGACAGTTCTGAGTTTTATAGATGAGGGAACATCTCAATGAAGTGAGTGGCCTGTCCATGGTCACACACAAGGGCCAGACTAGGGTGGGGAAATAGAGGCACCTAAGTACAGAATTTAAGGAGGCACTCACTTTCAAGCTTGTACAAGTGCAGGGCCACCACCAGAGTGTGAGTGCCACCTTAAATTTACATCCTAGGAGCCTCCCTTGCTTCACCCTAGCCCTGTCATGTGCAACACAGCAGTAGTACACCTGGGATTCAAACTCAGGTCCATCTTTTTCCAAAGCCCTCGATCACACCACTCATTCTGTTGTGAAGACAAGCAACTTTATGCATGATACTTTGTTCTAAAAGATGAATCTCCACATAAGCATCCTGAAAGCTGACATCACTGAAGTGTGGCTTCAGCCCTAGGAACCCAGTAGAGTAGCAGGTGGGGTGTGACAGGTGCACACCTACACATACACACACCCCAGTATCACAAAAGGCCCTTCGCCACTATAAGAGAACCAACCCCTCAATCAAGCTGTAATCACAGGGTAACCCAATATTCTAAGAGGAGAGGAAAAATCATTTTGTAGCTGTCCCCAATATGAAACAGGAGAGAACAAGAAATCTGCTATGTCTATTTGAAACCTAAGTTATTGATCAATTTGTTCTGGGACAGAGGATGCAGTGCGTATTTTTCATCAATGTAAAAACCAAAACCAAAGTTATGATTAAATAACCATGGTCAACTCCCCAGGCCTGACTCTACCCTGCTCCCAGCTTAAGCCATAAAACTTCTAATTGTTCACCAGGGGTGGAATAAAACATGTTTCTGGAGGGCAGTAAGCTTGATTGCCATGAAGCTCACCGTCATCACTATGGGCTAGGAAGGGGACAGGAGCACAGACCATTGCCTTGTAAAAAATACTCTTTTCTTCACCTGTTGTTGGTGGAGAGGATGTGTGGAAATTCTACAATGTCCGAGTTTGTCAAAATTACCTCAGTTATGAGAGGAATTACTCAAAATGGCTTTTTTCCCATGCCACTCACCATTTCCCATTGTAATTTTCATTTTCCTCTGAAAAGCATTTTTACCAGAAATAGAATGGCATATTTAGATTGAGAATGGGTATCAGGGCGCCTGGGTGGTTCAGAAGGTTGAGTGTTTGCCTTCGGCTCAGGTCATGATCCCAGGGTCCTGGGATCGAGTCCCGCATCAGGCTCCCTGCTCAGCGGGGAGCTTGCCTCTCCCTCTCCCTCTGCTGCTCCCCCTGCTTGTGCTTTCTCTCTATATATATCTCACTGTCAAATAAATAAAATATTTTTCTTAAAAAAAGAAAAGAAAATGGATATCAGCAAGGTAGCCTCCCAGTCCAAAATGAGTTGGTCTGATAGGCATTTGTCAGAAGCCACCGGCTTCAAGACGGTAAGAGGTTGTGGGGAGTTGGCTCACAGGGGGCATAAGGAGAAACTAATGTTTTGATACTCTACACGATGGAGAAAGGTTTCTTTCTAACAGCAAAATGCCAAAGATTTAGCTTGGCAAGACAGAAAATTGGCCCATAAATGTTTCATGTTGTTTGTAGCTTAGTCTGAGAAAACAACAAAATCATGATATTTCAGTTCTGGTTTCCATCCCAAGTATCATATTTTCATCTCCTCCAGCAAAGGAAAAGAAAATGGTGGAACTTGCACCATATGTAAGGTGACCCTTTGTCACTTTAATTCCTAAAGATTCATTAAAGACTTGATGCTTCTGGCATCCCCCTGGGAACTGGCTAGAAATGCAGCCCCATGTTCCCTGCTCCAGACCTACTGAATCAGACAGTGCATTTTAACAAGATCCCTGGCTATTCGTGGGCATGTTAACGTCTGGGAAGTACAGTGTTAACTTTGAGACTGGAGATGAAGAGCAAATGGTAATAAAAGTAACAATCATCATCGTTGCGACTGATGGAGCACTTACACGGAGCTTAAACAGTGCCATGTTCTTTTCCATATATTGTCATTGACTCTCCACAGTAACCCTGAAAGGAATGCATTTCACAGATTAGAAAGTTGACACTCAAAAAAAGTAAATAACATCTTTTTTTTATTTTATTTTACTATGTTATGTTAATCACCATCTTAACGCTCACTATTTGATCAATGGCAGAGCCAAGTTTCTATCCCAAGTCTCTCTGATACCCAACCCAGCCTGCTCTTGTGATAAAGGACACACCAGCTTCCTAGAATTCCTTGGATTCCACGATGTGGTTCCTGGACCTAAGGATAAAATGCCACATCTCTTTAGGTAGTTCTGAAATCTTTCCTTTTGAATAAAAACCTTCAAAACTCTACTAGAGGTAGACAGTTAAAAAAAAAGTCTGCATTCCCCAAAAGTCACAAGCCATAAATGTAATCAAGATACTGTAAACTATTAAATAAAACAGTGGAGAAAAATCTCTTCAGTGTATTAGTCCACTGAAAATTGTCTTTTTCAGCCTTCCATGAAACAATGATATCACAATGAGAAGATCTCTCATCATTGACAAGTAGAAATGATAAGCTCTCAATACCCTAGCCTGACGCTCAATGAACTCCTTAGGTGTCTTTTTTTTTTTTTAATACTTCATTTTTGTAGAGCAGTTTTTGATTTACAACTAAATTAAGAGAAAGGTACAGAGATTTCCCATATGCCCTTCTGACCCCACACATGCAGAGCCTTCCCCATTACCAACATCCCCACCAGAATAGTACGTATGTTACCATTGATAAACCTACACTAACACATTGTAATCACCCAAAGTCTGTAGTTTACCTTAGGGTTCACTCCTGGTGTTTGATGTATGTGCTGTAGGTTTGCATAAAGACATGTATTCACCAGTACACCACTACCATGCAGAGAAATTTCACTGCCCTTAAAACCTCCATGCTCCATCTGTTCATACTTCCCTCCCCCCAACCCCTGACAACTGCTAATTTTTTTTTATTAATTCCATAGTTTTGCCTTTTCCAGAAAGTCACATAGTTGGGGTCATACAGACTGGCTTCTTTCACTTAGCAATATGCACTTAGGTTTCCTCCATGTCTTTTGATGGCTTGGTAGCTCATATCTTTTTAACGCTAAATAATACTCCATTGTCTGGATGTACTTAAGTTTATTTATCCATTCACCTACTGAAGAATATCTTGGTTCTTTCAGGTTTGGGTAATTATAAATCAAGCTGCTCTAAATATCTGTGTGCAGGTTTATGTGTGGACATAAGTTTTCAACACTTTTGGGTAAATACCAATGAGCACGATTGCTGGATTATATAGTAAGAGTATGTTTAGTTTTGAACTAAACTGTCTTCCAAAATGGTTGTACCATTTTGCATTCCCATGATGGTATCTTTTTTCATGTTATATCCCTGGTTCTTTGCACCATAGCACGTAGTGTTATGCACCCAGCACACAGCAGGTACCCAATAGATATTTGTGGAATAATGAAAGAAAGAATTGTTGTATACCTTTTTTTTCTAATCACTAAGCACTCACTTGTTCAGCAAATATTTATGAAGCACCAACAAACTCAGACAATGTGTTAGATATCATCTAATGGAAGATATTAAGCTTTATTTTGTTTTCGAATACTCAGAATAGCACAGGCTTTGGGTCATACAGATCCAGAGGTGCATCCTGCTTCTGTCATCATGCCAGTCTCTGCCGGTCTGTTCCAGCACCTATTGAATGGGACAAAAACGAGTTAATTTCTTGGGTGTTGGGGTGGAGTAACTGAGATAATGTATATGAAATGAGAATCACATGCTTACTACATAGTATAAGCTCGAAAGTAGTAGCTAGAATCATTGATATCATTTGTTTATGATAAAAGATTTTCCATCTTTTAAATCTTTACAAAAATGGGTGTAAGTCCATATTCTTCACAAATCCATTCTTCTTTTGAGGTGAAGTCAGTTTCATGGTGGCCTTCCCTAAAAAGAATAATTAATTAGGAACTCCAAGAGGAAGCAAGAGACATCTCAAATGTCTCCCAGAAATCCTGGCTTGAAAGCAGCCTTGGTTAGTTTTGGGGAAACCCAACACCAGACCAAGTGTGGGGAGAGGAGAATGCCCCCTTTGCTGCAGGTGGAGCCTCCTGCCACAGGCCTACAGCAACAGATCTTATAGACCTTACATAGATCTGCCACCTCCCAGAGAAATAAAACTCATATTTACTATGACATTATCACAATGGGGGAGGGAATCCTTTTTTCCAACAGTTGATGAGTGTGACTCTGTAAGTGGACACCTTACTAGACATATCTGAAATAGGAAACTAGCTAGGTCACTTTCTGAAAGTTCTGGCATCTTCTCTATACACCTTCATCAACAAACACCAAGCAAAAATAATAACTCTAGGAATCAAGAAAAATGGCCACCAGGAAGTAACCTCAGCCCTTCCTTGGCATGGTTTTCATATGTGTGTCTGCCAGCCCCTGGGGCTTCCTGTCACCCCACACAGCTAGACATCTTTCTGCCTTATCAATATTCATTGTTATCAGGGCTCCCCTAAACAAGTTTCAGGAGGCTCTGATGTTGTGTTTTTGGATCAATGTTCAAATAAGCCAAGACATTTTCTTGTGCTAGTTAAGAGTGTGGCCTCTGGAGTTATACTGGCTGTAATTCTCATTAGCTAGGGCACCTTGGACAAATTACCTACACCTTTGTGTCTCAGTTTCACCATCTGTAAAATGAGGATAATACAGTATCTAATAATAGCATCATTTTCAAGACGTTAAAAAAAAAAAACATAACACAAACGTAGGGTGCATAGCTTCAAAGCTTTTTCTAACTCATTATTAAGTAGGGGACCAACAGGTTGTAAAAATGGTTCAAGGAACATCTGAGGGATTGAGATTTTATAGACACTGAAGAAATTATATCAAAATAAGACCATTAGATTTTAGCTGTAAAGCTGGTTAATATCCTATAGGCAATAAATCCATAACGTTTGGAGTTATCTTGTCCACTATACATCTCTACCAGACAAAACCTACACATTGACAAGTGATTTGAAGAGTCTGGACCCTAAGTAACAATAAATGTGAGATGAAGATACCCCCTAGAGCCACGCCATCAAATATGGTAGCCACTAGCCTCATATGGCTACTTAAATACAAATTTAATTAAAAATAAATAAAATTAAAAATTCAATATCTCAGTAATCACATTTTCAGTGCTCAATAGCCAGATGTAGCTAGGGGCTGCTGTGTGGGAGAGGGTAGAATAGAGCATTTCCATCATAGCTCAATGCTATAGGGGCTAGCAGCACCCTAAAGAATTCTTGGGTGGCAGTGTTAGCTTCCTATGGGTGTCAAAACAAATTACTACAATGTTAGTGGCTAAAACGACACAGGGGCGCCTGGGTGACCCAGTGGGTTAAGCATCTGCCTTCGGCTCAGGTCGTGATCCCGGGATCCTGGGATCGAGCCTGCACTGGGCTCCCTGCTTAGTGGGGAGTCCGCTTCTCCCTCTGCCCCTCCCCCTACTTGTGCTCTCCCTCTCTCTCAAATAAATAAAATCTTAAAAAATAAAAAAATATATAAAAATTAAAATTAAAAAATAAAACAACACAAACTTATTATCTCACGGTTCTGTAAGTCTGTAAGTCTGGCTGAGCTCAATTGGTCTCTCGGTTTGCTCCATTTGCTCCACTTTGCTCCAGGTTTCCCAAGGCCAAAGTCAAGGTGTCAGGCAGCTGGGCTCTCACTGGGGAGCCGTGGGGAGACTCCACTTCCAAGCTCCATTAGGTAGAGAATAGGACGGAGGCTGACTTCCTTGCTGGCTGTCAGGCAGGGGCTGTGGTCCTTCTGCTTTCCATGTGGCCCTCTCTAGCAACACAGGTCAAGTCCTTCAGATGTCTCCAACTCCTCTTCTGCCTGTGTCTCTCAAACTGACAACAGCTGGAGAAGGGTCTCTGCTTTTATTAAAGCCTCCAGTGATTAGATCGTGCCCTCTCAGACAATCCAGTAGAATATCCCTATCTGAAATTCTATGACCTTAATTACATCTGCAAAGTCTCTTTTACCACGTGACATCATAAATTCACAGTATTCGGGGATTAGGATGTGGACACCTTCGGGGAGCCGACGTTCTGCCTGACACAGTGGGCTTGCTAGACAATGTTGAGTATGATCTCAAGAGAATGTGAAACCCAACTTTTGTCTTGTTTCCAAGCACTGGGTAATTTTTCTTAACTTCACAGGGCTATCACGAAGATTAAATGTATGACCCACCTAACATGCCTAGAACAGGGCCTGGTGTAGAATAAGGGCTATAGAAGTGTGCCATTAAACTTTCTGTGCCTTAGTTTCCTTAACTGTGAAAAATCTGAGTGGTAACTGTGGCTTCAGCATGAGGTTGTTTAGCCTGGTGATGGGTATTGAGGAGGGCACATTCTGCATGGAGCACTGGGTGTTATGAACAAACAATGAATCATGGAACACTGCACCAAAAACTAATGATGTAATATATGGTGATTAACATAACAATAAAAAAATTAAAAAAATAAAAAAAAATGTAAAAAAAAAAAGAATCAAGCACAGTGTTCCTAACATAGAGAAGGCTCAGAATGCCCTTGGTCTTGGTGAAGGGACAAAGGGGGCAGTGTTGACAAACAGTAGTCTTGCCCCTATGGGGCAGAGGAAGAAAGGCCCAGCTCCCCGCCAACCCCATCCACCCACCCCCCTGCACCCTGCATTTCAGGTGCAGATGGAGGGACAGCAACCAAACCCACAGGGGCCCAATGAGGACAGCTCCCCCCACACACACACTCCTTCCCCCCCTTCCCCCAGTGAGCTGTCTATCTGGAGCAAAACATCTCACACTTCGTCCCTGGCTCACGAGGAGAACAGGAACCTGCGGGAGAGTAGGCCAGAGAGGACACGGGCAAAGGAGAAGAATAGCCAAAGGCCTCCTAGGTCCCTCCATGAAAGCCAAAAGAGCCACTGCAGGTTTGAGTCCTCCTCTCTGTAGCCTTTTGGAGTGTAAAATCAATGTGAAAAGAGCAGATTTTATTGGCCTATTGTTAAAAGCAGAACTCAAGCACTTTGGATCTTGATCTTGTCTTGTCTGTGAAACTGCTCCTGCCTCCCCCGTGCGGGGCCGGGGAGGGGCGGGGGTGGCACTATCTCTCCATCTTTTGTGTCCACACTGCATCCCCACAGAGACTTCAAGTGGCAGCAATTCTGTCACTTCCTTGTACTCATTTTTGTTGCAGGTAGAGCTCTCATGAGGCTCATGCACACCTATACGCAAGGAATGTGCCTCTCTTTTCTAGGATTCACTATGATGTTTGTGCTGAACCCCTATTCCCACCAGGAGGCTCATGTCACTCTGAATGGGGTGTCCCACTCCTCTGCCTGGAGTCTTACACACAACTTGAGGTTGACATAGAACCAAGGCTGTGGGAACCGTGCAGGGCTGGGAGGACGGCAGGGCAGCTGGTCATCACCACCACCAAGCCACACCCTCAGCTGGTATGTCCAGCATCGGGATAACCCTCAGTGGTTGGTTGCTACAGGACACTCCTGGGTGCATCTCATGTTCTGCCCTGAGACTGGCTTTCCCATAAGTCTGTGCTGTTCTGCACACACAGAAGCATTTGTGATTGCTCAGCCAGCCACACCAGCTCTACAATCTTCAGAGCCATCACAGACAGATATGCCCAGCCATTTACCCTTGACTCATGAAGCTTTTTTTCTGATATAATCTCCCCGCACAGGTACACACATCCAAGACAGCCCTCCTCACCTCTTGCTTCTTCTCTAGTCAGGAGGTAGCCACCAAAGCCACTTCCCCAGCCCAGAAGGGTGAGAGTTCCCAGACTGGTCACATGGATAATCTCTTAAAACTAATTATTCACTTGTGTCGGAGAGATGGCCCCCAAACATCTGGTTCAGATAATCCTCCTCTCCTCCCCGAAGCCCAGCCTGAAACATTCTACCAAATGTTGCAGGAAAACATACAACCTGCGCAGCATCCTAGCTGTCTATGGCCAACTGTGCGGGCCAACCTCTGGGGACAAATCTGCACCCAGCAGAGAAGCTCTGATTTCAGTGTGGTCATTTTCCACGATTCAGGACAGAGCACACCCACCTCCTCCCTCTCCATCACCCCAAGAGAGGAACCTCACCCTGAATCATACTCTAAACTCTAAGGCACTGCCACCAGGGAGAGTTCTATGATGCTGGCATTTTACACTTTCCACAAAATCCCTCCATTCATTCATTTGTTTATTCAACAAAACTTTAAGAGGATTCCCCAACTAGATCCAAGGTGCCAGACAGTAGGAATTTCAGAGAAAGTCTACAAGATCACCTGTTACAAGCCTCTCTTGCTAGAGAGCAGTCCTGGAGACGGGGAGGTAACACTCAGAGCCCACAACTACTTCAGTAGTTGGGTAGGGTAGCCTGGACTACCACCTACTGTGCTGATCACTACACCCATGGGGACACTGAGGCCTGAGGTTCCCGAGCACAGCTGGCTGAGGAGGTCGGCTCAGACATGCAGACTTTCTCTTCCTCCTCTTCTGTCCATCAGCCCCCCAGACCAAGGAGAAAACATCAATTTAGTTTCATGCTCTCTGCTGTTGTTGCTACAACAACTCCATTCGCACCAGCAAAGAGATCCTTGTTATTCATCTGGTTGCCATACAAAGGAATTTAAAACTTTCCAGAACCTTCAAGGGCATCTACTACATTGAACTTTGTCTAAAACGTATCAGCAGTTTTTGCTTTCCACTCTGCGAGGAGTGGCTTGAAAACTTCCTCACTATTAGAGATGTCCCAACCCTAATTCCCTGTGGCTTCTCCCAACCCTTACAGTTAGTCAGCCCCCACCTCTCTACCTGTGGGCCTGGAGAGCTGGCTCCACTGTCACCTCAACCCATCTCAGCAGCTCTCCAACTGACCTCTTAGCTTCCACCCACCACTGTCCCTGGAGTGATCTCTATAAAATGCCAGTCTAACCAGGACCCCTGCCCACCCAAACCATTGAAGTCATCCTCATGGCCTCCTAAGCTCTCCAGCTGACCTCATGGCTCCTAAGAAATAATTCTGAAGAACTTCATTGGCAAGACCTTACACGATCTGACACCAACTGACCTTACCAGCCTCATCTTCCAGTACTCTCCACGTCCGTCCTCCCGGCCCTGTGATACAGTGACACCAAATGCCACACTGTTCCCCACTACCCTGTTTCATGTTTTCATAGCATTCCATACCCAGAATGCCTTTCCCTATACCTCCACCTGGAGATCTCAAAGTCACCCTCACCCATTCAGTTGTCAACACATTGGTTAACTATTCACCATTGTCCTAAGAAAGTGAATTGTGGCTTTGTCTATTCCTGTGTTACTTTGCCCATTTACCTATCATGTTGTGCATTGTTTGCTAAATTAAACACTGCGCACTGTTTAGCACAATTATTTTAATAAATCAATAACAAGACTTGTATTTTTAATTTATTTATAATTCCTAACATAGTGCCATGGCATATGGTAAACACTCAAGTTATGTCTGACAAAGAAAGGAAAGGAAGGGGTGGGGAGGGAAGAGGAGAGGAGAGGAGGGAAGGGAAGGGGAGGGAAGGGAAGGGAAGTGTTGGGGAGAGAAGGCTTGGGAGGGCTAAGGGAGGGGAGGGAAGGGGAGGGGAGGGGGAAGAGGGAGGGAAAGGTAGGGGAGGGAAGGGGAGGGGAGGGTGAAGGGGAAGGGAAGGCGAGGGAAGGGGAGATGGGGGGAGGAGAGGGGAAAAAAGAGAGAGAAAAAGAAAGGCCAAGATGCCCCTAACCCAAGTTCACCTACACTTTCTTTTCCCCATTTCCACCCTCTACCTGCATCTGACAGTAGTACTACATATTCGTCAGGCCATTTCTTAACTTTGGGATACTGTAGATGAAGGAGCTGAAGCAGTATTTGCAGTGTGAGGCAGAATTTTTTTTCCTATATACTCCCATTAAAGCCATCAAAAAATTAGATTAGTGGTTTTGACATTTTTCTGCCTGCTTGCTGATCTAAGCCTCTAAATAGAGCCTCTATAGTCCTTTCTTATAGCCCATCTCAGTGTTTATAAGGTGGTAGAAGTTGTGGGACTTACCTGTCGCTGGGCCAAGGTCAGAGGGAGCAAAGCACAGCTTTATTAGACTTTGGAAAAGTTCCCAATAGGAGGCTCCTTCTCACATATATGCATCGTAGCTGGTAAAATACCTCTAGCAGCTTCTAACCCTGCTGAAAGGGTGGGCCATGGCCAGTAACCCTCACCTAATGTATCAGTGGAGATCTTGCTCCTACTATGTTTTGTTCCTTACTCCTTTACTCCATGGCTGGGCTGTGTGAGGCCACTAGAAAATTGTTAGAGTTCCCTTCCCTCAGGACAGTCTTGCTACTCAGATTCACTACAGGTGGGGATTGGGGGTTTATGCCTTGTGGCAGAATCAGAGGTTACCTGATTCTACCCTACAAACAGGGGTACCTTAAAAAGTCACCTATCCAAGTTTCTCACTTTACAATGGAGGAAGCAGGGGGGTCTACTAGGGAATGAGCCATCTGTTACCACTAAGCAGAAGTGAGTGAACTGGCTAAAGAAGCATTTTGAAAGCCACCTTCCACCCTGTTTGGGTCACTCTGGGCACCAGAATCTTGACTGCAATAGACAATTCTGCTCACACAGCTCAGGCATCTCTACAGAGTAATACCTGTGTGTGGGCAGTGGTGGGTGGTTAACACAGCACCTTATGACAACAGGGTCCATTCAAAAGCACTGATCTCATACTCTGAAAAGAAAAATAACTCTGTTTCTCTTGAGTGATAACCTAAGCTTGCAGTCATACAAAAACAATCAGCTTCTAGTTCTTCCTTGAGTAGAAGTCCTGAGCTGCAAAGAGTCAGGAAAGACTCCTTGTTCTGGTCTGCTCTGGCTACTTGTCTTCTTCCAGGCTATGATAACCCTCTTAGGGCCCCATAGCTCTCCTCCCTTGTGAATGCCACTTCCTTTCCTGAGTCAAGGTCATCATTTTCAGCTTCAGCTTGTGCTTTTCTCTAAGCTTCTTTGCTCTGGCAATAAAACGCTATTTCTATATCTGACAGCTTTTTACAAAAAGGTTAGATGGAGGAGGGGGAGTTCCAATGTACCAATGGATTTGCTCCATTGGTTGGAAGCAGGATGACTTGTTATTTCCTGTGTAATATTAATAAACACTCACCCTAAGTGGAGCAGGTCAGGGTATTTCCTGCTTAACTATTTCATGCCTATGCTCCATGGACTACATTACCAGAGAAGAGTAAGACCATGGGGAGCTGCTGGGATTTCTTTTTTAATATAGCTTGATCTGGTGCAATAACTTTCCAGAAAATAATTTACCTAAATTAAAAGAGTGATGTTTCCCTGGACAGCACTCTGGACTCCAGGCTAATGAGATTTGGACCCTTTGAAAAATACTTAATCTACCAAGTTCGGGACTCGGAAAGCACTGAGCTAAAGACTTAATATTATTTCATTTGATTCTCATAACAGCCCTATGAGATAGATACTGTTGCCATTACCATCTTGCAAATAAAAATGCTAAGGTTTTAACAGGTTGAGCTGTGCAGTATTACACACATTAAGTGGCAGGATTAGCTCCATTTGGTGCTCCAGCCAAAGCAGAGCATTTAACCATTATACCAAAATGCTCAGGCACCTACAGTAATGGACAGTGCTGCACTCCTGTATTGCAGTGCCAGAAACTATGCTTTAAATAGAAGCCACATTTCTACAAAGGCACTCTTCCTTGACTGCCAAGTGCAATCCTCTTCAGAATAACCTATAACCTCATACATCTCTGCTATGACCTGTCACCTTCTTTCATCTCTTCTATCTCTAAATGATTTGTCTTCAGTCTTCCAAGTCTCAGTACTTTGGCCAGCTCATCTCTTGGCAAGGCTGGAGATGACAGCGGAATGTATTAAACCCAAGGTTTACCTGTGAGGGGGAAGGAGAGATCACGACGTTGACTGAGTAGAACTTAGATACTGATGAAAAAGATTCATGTCAGAAATCTCAGCTGAGCGTCTCTAAGGTCTGGGGCACAAACCTGTAAAACCACTTTGTCTTTTCATATGCCCTTATGTGCACCTGGGCTTTGTAGTTTGCATTCTCTGTTATTCCCAATCCCACTTCTTTATACTTTTTATACCTCTTCTACTTGATTCCATACTTGACTCTTATTTTGACTCTGCTGTTGTTGGGTGGAATGTTCTGTAGATGTCTCTTAGGTCTAGCGGACTTACAGTGTTGGTGAAGTCTTCTATTTCCTTGTTGGTCTTCTTCCTAGTTGTTCCATTTATTATTCAAAGTGAGACATGGAAGTCTCCAGTTATTGTGGTTGCGAAATGCCTGTATGTCCTTTCCATTCTGTTACTTTTTGCTTCGAGTATTTTGGAGCTCTAATGTTAGATTTATTTCAATTACACGTTCGTGGTTGTAACTTCTTGGCAGATGGACCCTTTCACCTATATATAGTGCCCTTATTTGTCTCTTGTAACAGTTTTATGTTTGTCGTTTTACTTTAGTTATTTTATCTGGCATTAGTAGAGGCCCTCAGCTCATTTTTGGTTACTGTTTGCATGGTATGATTTTTTTCAACCCTCTTACTTTCAACCTGTTTGTGTCTTTGAATTTAAGTGTGTCTCTTTTTTATCTTATTTTACTTAAATTCAATTAATTAACATATAGTGTATCACTAGTTTCAGATGTAGAGTTCAGTTATTCATCAGTTGCATATAACGCCCAGTGCTCATTACATCACATGCCCTCCTTAAGGTCCATCACCCACTTACCCCATGCCCTGTCTCCCCTCCACTCCAGCAACCCTCAGTTTGTTTCCTATAGTTAAGAGTCTCTTATGGTTTTTCTCCCTCTCTGATTTTTTCTTGTTTTATTTTCCCTTCCCTTCCCCTATGATCCTGTTTTGTTTCTTAAATTCCACATAGAAGTGAAACCATATGATAATTGCTTTTCTCTGACTGACTTATTTTGCTTAGCATAACACCTCCAGGTCCATCCACATCATTGCAAATGGCAAGATTTCATCATTTTTAACTGCTGAATAATATTCCATTGTATTTATATATATATATAACATCTTTATCCATTCATCGGTCAATGGACATCTGGGATCTTTCCATAGTTTGTGTGTCTTTTATAGACAGCATATAGTTGGGTGATTTTTAAAAACCTATTCTGCCCATGTCTGCCTTTTAATTGGAGAGTTTAATACATCTATATTTAGTGTAATTACTTGTAAGGTAGGATTTGTGTCTGTTATTTTGCTATTTGTTTTCTCTATATCTTGTATCTTTTTTCTTTTTCTATCCTTAAATCATGACATTCCTTTGTGTTAAAGAGGTATTTTTAATTTCCTTGTTTCTTTCGCTATTTTTTTTTTGTCCATTTTCTTAGTGATTGCCTGGGAATAACAATATGCATTTTAATTTACAGCAACCTGGCACAGATTAATACCAACTTAATTTCAACGGTGTACAAAACTCTGCTCCTATATAATGCCATTCCCTCTCCCTTCCTTTGTGTTGTTATTTCATACAAATTATATCTTTGTACATTGTATGCCATCAATACAAATTTGTAATTATTTCTTTATGTAGTGTCTTTTAAGTCAAGCAAGAGGAAAAATGTTACAGACAAAAAATACATTGATACTATGTTTTACATTTATCTATGTACTTACCTTTACTGATTTTCTTTATTTCTTGTTCAGATTCAAGTTACTCTCAGGTGTCCTTTCCTCGATTTCAGCCTGAAGGGTCCCTTTAGTGTTTTTAAAGGCCAATCGGCTAGTAAAAATTTTTCTCAAGTTTTGTTTATCTTTGAATGTTTAAATTTCACCTTCATTTTTTGAAGTATAGTTGTGTGAAATAAAGAATTCTTGGTTGATATTATCTTCCTTTGGTACCTTGACTATACCATCCCACTGCTTTCTGGACTCCATGGCTTCTGATGGGAAATTAGCAGTTATTCTTATTAAGGGTCCTTAGTACATGACTGATTACTTCTCTCTTGCTGCTTTCAAGAGTCTCTGTCTTTGATTGTTAATATATAAAAGCGTGTATCTCTTCAAGTTTAGCATCTTTAGAGTTCATGAAGCTTGTTATGCATTATAGTTTTTTATCATATTTGGGAAGCTGAGCCATTATTTCTTCAAACACATTTTCTACCTCTCTTTTCCCATTGCCCATCCCCCACCCCACCCCACCCCCTTTGCCGATTCCTACTATTGTGTATGTTGGT
The DNA here is from genome assembly GCF_009762305.2 of Zalophus californianus. Taxonomy (NCBI): domain Eukaryota; kingdom Metazoa; phylum Chordata; class Mammalia; order Carnivora; family Otariidae; genus Zalophus; species Zalophus californianus. The sequence continues at coordinate 9,625,661 of NC_045596.1, forward strand.
ATTCTTGATGATGTCCCACAGGCGTCTCAGGCTCTGTTCATTTTTCTTCATTCTTTTTTTCTTTCTTTTCCTCAGGCTAAATCATTTCAATTACTTACCTTCAGGCTTGCTGGGTTTTTTCTGCTTGTCTGCTCACATGTTGAAGCCCTATAGTGAATTCATTTCAGTCGTTGTACCTTTCAACTCTAGAATTTCTGTCTGGTTCCTTTTTATAATTTTTATCTCTTTACTGATATTATCTGTTGTGTGAGACGTCATTCTCATGCTTCCTTTTAGTTCTTTAGATATGTTTTCCTCTAGCTCTTTGAACATATGTAAAATAATTGATTTAAAGTCTTTACCTTGTAAGTCTGACATCTAGGCTTCTTCAGTTTCTAGTGACTCTGTTTATTCCTGTGTAAAGGCCATATTTCCTTCTTTCTTTGCATATCTCATAAATTTTTGTCGAAGCTGAACATTTAAAATAATGTGGCAATTCTGGAAATCAAATTCTTTCTGCACTCTCCAACCAGAGTTTGTTGTTGCTACTATTTATTGTTACTGCTTTTGATGGTTAAGTGACTTTACTGAACTAATTCAGTAAGATCTGCATTCTTTGATATGTGTCAATACTGATGTCTCTGCTTTGTTAGCTTAGTCGTCAGCTAATAATAAGACGGGGATTTCTTTCAATTCCTGTAATCAAGAAGTCTTCCCGTCTTTGCCAAGGGGTTCTGTATGCATGCTGACCATTCCATCAACACTCAGTTAGGTATTTAAGGTAACTAACAGCTCTGCTTTAGCCTTTAGAAGCCTTCTCTTCCTGAGAAGAGCCTCAAAGTCAGCCACAGATGAGAACTGAAAGCTTTCTCAGGTCTTTCCTGAGCACTCACAGAGGTCAAAGCATGCACATGGGCTTCTAGATTCTCAAGAATATGTTAAAGCTCTTCAAAGCCATGAATGGAACTATCATTCTTGAGCTTTTCCTTTTAAGAGTTTTGGATATCTCATTATTTGGCTAAATTGTTATCCACTATCTTGGGCAGCCATGATATTAAGCAATTGTCCTTCATCATATTCCGCAAGAGCCCCCAAGGAAAAGATTTTTCACACTAGGTGAGCTCTGAATCAGTTAAATAAGAACAGCATTGAAAATGGGCTCTTCCAGAGACCCATATGACAGATCAAATAATGACCATTCTCTGAAAATAGGGCTTTGAAAGAGTTCCAACCCTGCTCTGCTCCCTCTAGTGGATGGTGGACTGATAGTTTTCACTGTGGTTACAGGCTGCTGGTTTTCAAGGTTACCACGGAGCTAGAAATAAAGGGATGAGAATGGGGAAAAGTAAAACTCCATTGTTCATACTAACTTTTCATACTAAGATTCAGCTATGTTTCTTGAATAAATGATGCTCCACAGATTGCTTTAAGCCTTTGGTTAATTTCCACCATTTTGAAAGTGTTGATTCTGGCAATTTTGCCAATGTTCTTATTGATTTTATGGGGGGAAGTATCTTCAAAGGTTTTTATTCCATCATTTTAGCTGAGGTCCAAGCCAGATTCATTTTATATCAATGTCTCTTTTCTCTTTTCGGCCCACTTTCATTTCTGGCCGCTCTGTTTCTGTTCCTTCCCATTCCGGTCTCCTCATTCCCACTTTCAAGCAAAACAATTTTTTTTTTTTTTTTTTTTTTGTGGTCAGACCTCAAGTCTTGCAAATATTCCTTACTTAGGGGTTTTATCATTTCTCCTCCAGATTATTACAATAGTGTCCAAATTGGCCCATTTGCAAAATGTCTTATTCTCTTCTAATCTTTTCACCACCCCAGAGATAGACTGACTAGTTAAAAATATAAACATGACTTTGTCTTCCCTTGCTTAAGCCCTTCCATAAGTCCACATCACCTTCAGGATAAAGTCCAGTTGTTATCATGGCAGGGCATAAAACGCCCTCTTGATTTGGCCCTAAGTCTCCTTTCTACCTTTGCAGCTCTTACCCTAGCCATACAAAAATATGAAACTCTATATAAATTCTGCACTCTCATTACTATTCTTTTCCCTTGTTCTCCTAGTGAATTCATTCATTCATTCATTCATTCATTCATTCACTCAATACTTATTTTCTAAACATCTACTGTGTGCAGGTCCTATGTAAGGCACAGGGTAAAAGGAAGTGAACAAGACAGGCAAAGTTCTTCTTTTTTAAATTTTAAATTTTCTAAAATTAAAACTAATTTTAAAAAACCTGGATGATTACAAAACACTGTAATTTCAATGAGGAGATTAAATGGGATAATAGTAACTAAAGAAACCTTCATCATTTGGTTTGGGAGGAATAGTTCTCTCTAAAAAAGAAATATTTGAGCTGAGACCTAAAGAAAGACAAGGAGCCACTAAGACATGAGAGGAAAAAGACTCTATGCAAAAGCCCTGAGACCAAATGAAACCCAGATAGAAATTAAAATAGAGAAAAATTGTCCCCCAGACCTTCATACATTCCAGTGAACACACACACATGCTTACACATGCACACACTTAACTTAGGTTCCTGAAATGAGTAACTGCTGAACGGACCAGCTGACAGATGGGAAATCCTTGCACGGAGCTATGACAAGGGGAAGTCTGTGGGAAAAGGTGCTGTTATTTAGCTGGCCCACCCCTGCTGAGTGAGTCCAAAGTTTCCCTTGGATTCATTCCCACCTGAACTTCCACCCTTATGAGCTAAAAAAGACCTTTAACATTCATGTTTTATACAGAGAAAGAGATGAGGATTAAGTAGCAGCTGCGTAGAGTTTGGTGTAGAGAAGAAACACACATATGCTTGGTTGTAAAATGATTATATTTTAAAAAAGAAACTTAAAACCCTCCACCCATGCTTCTCAGTCTTGTGATCCAGTTAAGGAGTGTTGTGTAAACAAAGCCCTTGAAGGGAGAGGGCAAGAGGAATGAGAAATTGTTCCACAAAGAGGGGTGTTGACTGAGGAGGTGATAGACTCTTGCAACTAACAGAGTATCCAGCCCACACAGACCCCACTGACACTGAAGATTTCTTGCAGAAGTAGAACCACAGCCTGATGGTCCTGGAAAATTCTTTCTGATGCTGCCACTCTCTGCATTCATTCATTTAATAAATAACTATTGAGTACCTACAGTGTGCTAGCTCCTTCTCAAGGTCAAAAGATATATCAGTGAAAAAAATAAAGATCCCTTGTAGCATTATATCCTAACGGGGAGAAAAAAACAGACAGTGAGTAAATAAATAAGTAACATATAGAATGTGTCAGATGTTATTAAGTGCTATGAAGGAAAACTAAGGCAGGAAAGGGAATTAAGAAGTGCTGAGAGGTTCTGCTTCCAGCCAAGATGGAGTAACAGGAACCAGATTTGCCCTTCCGTTTAAAACAACTATAAAATCTGGATAAAAACATATAAAACAATGGTTTTTAAGTCATCGGATATCAGGGGAATGACGGACAAGGGGCAAGAAACAAGTGAAGCAGACATACTGCCTGAAGAGATTTTCCAGGCTGGAGCACAGGGAGGGGTAACACAGGCCAAGCCCAGGGCACTTCCTGATTTGAGAAGATGGACTTGAGAGTCTGAGGAGACCACGGCAGCTAGAGTTTTCAGGAAAGAGAGGACAGAGCCATTCAGAGAAAAAACTCTGGAGATCTTCAAAGGGTCCACCCCTAGTATTTAGCCAAGTACTGATCAGCACACGCACATGAGGAAACTCCCCACGGATAGGACAAGAATCATTGGGGGTGAAGTGTGCCTGAAGGGTTTGAGGTACAGCAAGAGGCTTGATGTGGCTGTGCAGATCCAGAAGGGAACAGTAGGAGAAATCAGAGGAGTAATGGCAGCTGGGGACAGCTTAGGTAGGGGCTTGTAAACCATCGGAAGGACTTCTAGGTTTTGCTACAAGCGAGACAGGGGTCATTAGAGAGTTTTGAACAGAGAAGTGGTATATTCTGCCTTATGTTTTAATTTAAAAGAATCACTCTCAAACAGGGTGAAGAATAGATTTTAGGGAAAAGGCAAAAGCAGTGAAGCACTTTGGAGGCTATTCTTATAACCCAGCAGAAGTTCATGGTGGCCAGGACCATAGAATAGAAGTGGGGGTGCTGAGAATATATCAGACCCTGGATGTATTTTGGGAGAACCAAAGGATTTGTTAATGGGTTTATTCTAGAAAGTAAAACTGTCTCTTTATTTTTTTAAGATTTTTACTTATTTATTTGACAGAGGGAAAGGGCAGTGAGCACAAGCAGGGGGAGTGGCAGTCAGAGGGAGAAGCAGGCTCCCCCTCCTGAGCAAGGAGCCCAATGCGGGTCTCAATCCCAGGACCCTGGGATCATGACCTGAGCCACAGGCAAACGCTTAACTGACTGAGCCACCCGGCTGCCCTGAAAGTAAAGCTGTGTCAATATTAGCGAATCTTTCAAACTTGACTTTTATCTTATTCCTTTCTAACCATACAGCCGGTGTTATGAGCTAACTTAGGCCTTTCTCCAAGAAAGGCCAGCCATCCTCTCTATTTTATTTAATTTTTTTCATGGAACCAGAGTGTAGAGATCTGAGACTCGGGTTGGGTTTGGGTATAGTGAAATAGAAATGATAGTTGCCTTTGCCTAGTTTAGTCTGAACCCTAACTAGCTTAGGAAACACTGGTATTCTGTGTGGCCCAGTCTTGCTTTCCAGAGTTCTTAAAATTTGATTATGATCTTCTTTATAATTATTCCTTGTGCATATTTCCTCTTCAGGAACTTCATTAGGAGGGGTGACAAGAACTTGAGATAGGACTCAGGTATTCCTAGTTCCTTTGACTCATTGCCATAGTGCTACTGAGATCCACACATTATTTCTAACAGGATGTTATTAATATAATTCATCACATCAATGAATTAATAGAATACAACTCTGTATTCATTTTAACAAATTCTTAAACAATGTAAAAAATTCAAAATCGCTAGTTTATTTTAAACCCTAGTAAAAGTGAATAGAAGACTATTTTTTAACATGACAAAAGATATTGATCTCAAAAGTAATTAACAGAAGCATCCCTAAGTGTAGTATATTAGACAAATTTGTATGAAAGCCAAAGATAAGACAAGAACAACAGGTACCCTGTACTGTATTTACCATTCTTGTGTAACTTCTGGATAATACAATAAGATAAAATAAAGAAACAAGACTTGGGCGCCTGGGTGGCTCAGTTGGTTAAGCGACTGCCTTCGGCTCAGGTCATGATCCTGGAGTCCCGGGATCGAGTCCCACATCGGGCTCCCTGCTCGGCGGGGAGTCTGCTTCTCCCTCTGACCCTCTTCCCTCTCATGCTCTCTATCTCTCATTCTCTCTCTCTCTCAAATAAATAAATAAAATCCTAAAAAAAAAAAAGAAACAAGACTTATATATGTCTTGTATGCTTTATAAATGTCTTATAAATGAAAAGCTTTATTTATTTGGAGAATATATCATTGTATACTTAGAAAACACGTACAAAAATATTAAATGGGAATGGGGAAAATAAGCAAAGGGAATTAAAAGGTATAAACTTCCAGCGCCCTGGGTGACTCAGTCCATTAAGCATCTGACTCTTGATTTCAGCTCAGGTCCTGATCTCAGGGTCATGAGATTAAGCCCTGCATTGAGCTCTGCACTCAGTGGGGAGTCTGCTGGAGATTCTCTCTCCCTCTCCCTCTACCCCCATCCCCACTTGCTCTCTCTCTCTCTCCCTCTCTCTCTTTAAAATAAATAAATAAAAATCTAAAAAATGGCATAAACTTCCCATTATAAATAAGTCATGAAGATAAAAAGTACAGCATAGGGAATATAATCAATAACATTGCAGTAATGTTGTATGGTGACAGAGGGAGACTACTTACCAATGTGAGCACTGAGTAATGCGTAGAATTGTCAAATCACTATGTGGTACACCTGAAATTAATATAACATTGTATGTCCACTACACTTTAAAAATACATTTTGAAAAAATAAAAATTGTAAAAATTGAATGAAAAACTTTTGAGCTAATAAGATAGTTCAATAATGTGGCTACAAGTATGTATTTTAAAATAGTTTTTCTTATATATCTACAATAAAAATTATAAGATATAAGAAGATCCTTTTTACAATGAAAATATTACACTTCCTATGAATAGACCTAAAAAATTTTCTAGAGTCATATTAAGTGTGCTTATATGCTATTTATAGAACTTATACTATATTGACATAATACCATGTGCAAATTAACACCTTGACTGTGGGGAAATCAAAGGGAGAGGGACAATATTAGAGGCTGGCAGGTCAGTTGAGAGGTCATTGGTATATTCTAGGCAAGAGATGATAAGGCTCTAAAGTAGGAGAGCGGCAACAGATCTGGTAAGGAGGAGAAAACTTGGCTGATATTTAAGAGCTAGAGTTTGACAGAGGGTTGTAAACGAATAAATGAGAGGTGAGGGGAATAGTTCAGGATAATTCTTAGCCATATGCAAATCAACTGACTGAGACAGGGAATATGGGCACAAGAGCAGGAGATGGAGAGGAAAAAATGTTGAGACACATATTTAAGTTCTTATGAGACATCAAAGTGAAAATCCAGGTACCTTACTGTGTTATTCTCGGCTTAGAAGAGATTATTTCATTTATTCTATGTATTTAATGAATATTTATTGAGATCTTGGTGACATATGTAGACTTAAGAGTCATCAGCCTACAGAATTTCAGGAATTAGAGGTGACAACCAAGGAAGAATGGATTAAATGGGATGGGAAAATGGACAAGAGCAGAGCTCTAGGGGATCACCGACAATTAACATCCAGCAGGAAAGAAGGAACCATAAAAGAATATAAGAAGGAATGGCCCAAGAGGTAAATGGAAGAACAGATTGACATGGTGCCACAGAAATCAGAGATGACAAAGAAGGGGCTATTAATTGTACCTAACGGCATGGAGCGGTTAAACAACATGAGACTTTGAAAGGGCCTCAAAATCAGAAAAATATTGGTGACACTCGCTTGATAAATGAGTTGAAGCTCTAATTATAGGCAATAAGAGTCAAAAGAGGGTATTTTCTAAGACAGTTATCCTCATAGTGGTTTTAGGGGAATTCTTGTCCAAAGACAAAGGGAGATCTCCTTCTTTCTGCCATTGCCCCCATTTATAAATATATATATTTTAAATAAGGCGGTCAATAAATCACTCAGAGCTCATAGAGGCAGGCATACATTATACTGGGTTAATCAAGAAAAATGTCCCTTTATTTTCCATTCAAGATAACATTAAGTAATACCCAAAAGTTGCTCACACTGGCTTCTCAGTCCTACGTAAATATGTCTTGTTAGGATATTTTGGGCTACAAGTAAGAGCAAACCTCAATTCCACTTGCTTAAGTAAAAAGTATTTTTCTTATCTCACACAAAGGAAGCCCAGTGGTGGGAGAACTCTTGGGTTGGTTAATTCAGACAATAAAAAATACCAGGTTTTACTGGTGCAAGAACCTGGTTGGGGGCAACGGGCAAGGCTGGGGGTTGCCTGTGCTGCCCATGCCTAAGGGACTAAGTTTCACTCAGAGCAGGCATGTTAGCAAGCTCATTTGGCTGGCACACCCAAGCCTTGTTCTCAACCACTCTACAAGAAATTAAGATGATATGTGGATATCTTTCCTGATTGTTGCTTCCGTTTCTCAATCAGGTTACAATTTGCTCAGGGAAGAAAGATGTTATTTGCTGGACCTCATCAAATTCCAGCACCAATGGTGAGTATGTGACAAGATAAAATTCTGGTAATGTAACTGAGGCTTTTACTTTCCTGAATCAGTGGCATCCATTAACACAGGAGCTGACCAATAGTGAACAAGGATTCTAAACAAATTTTTCATTAATTCATAACATAGAAAATGGTCTTGATGCCAAGGCTTAAAAGTACAGTATCAAAGCTTTGCTTTTGTTCCAAAAGTTTAGCTCGAAATAGCAAGAGCCAGCCCCCAAAGGATTCTGTACATAACATTAATACTATAAACCAATATTCTTCAAACTATAGGTTGCGATCCATTAGTAGATTGTGAAATCCACATAGTAGGTTGCAACTAGATTTTTGAAATGGGAGACCAGAATAGAATAAAACACGAGAGTGCATTACATAGACAAGGATAATTATTGTTTTTTGAAATTTTTATTTTGCCTGCACGCACATGCATGTGTGTATGTGTTGGGCCTCCGTGTAAAATATATTTCTTACCATGAGTTGTGTCAAGGACTTGAAAGACACTGCTGTAAATGATAAATTTGGGAAAACGTTGAGGAAGAGTCTGAGTGCCCAGCCTTTCAATGGACTAGATAAATGAGCTCCAGCTGAGAAGACGGTCAGATCGGATGTGACAAGAGTATGAAATAATTGAAAGAGTCGCAGTAGTCCCCTCCCTATCCTTGGTGTCACTTTCTATAGTTTGTTAGCCAGTGGTCAACCAGGGGCCAGAGGCAGATGATCCTCCTCCTGACATAAAGGCAGAGGTCAATAGTTGCCTAATGCTACATCACACTGCCTACATCATTCACCTTCCTCATCTCATCCTGCGCACATTTTACCATCTCACCTCATCACAAGAAGAAGGGTGAGTACAAGACCATAAGATATTTTGAGAGAGAGAGATCACATTCACACAACTTTTATTGCAATATATTGTTATAATTGTTCTCTTTTATTATTGTTGTTATGACTCTGTTACTGTGTCTAGCTTATAAATTAAACTTTATCATAGGTACGTATATACAGGAAAAAACATGGTATGTACAGGGTTCGGTACTACCCGTAGTTTCAGGCATCCACGGGGGTGGGGGCGGGTCTTAGAACATATCCTACTTGGATAAGGAGGGACTCCTGTATATCAAAGATGCAGTCTCAGGCTGTCTTGCATCCTGAGCCAGATATTTAGAAGATGGAAGAGCATTGCCAGGAAGAGGGGCAGCAAATGCAAAGAATAGAAGGTGGGGAAATAGAACGAATATTCAGAGGATAAAGAAGAGGTACATCTAGCTGAAGCCAAGTTAGACTGAATGGAGAGCTGAGGTCAAATTGGATGTTCGTATAATCGGAGAGCTGTTCTTGATGGTCAGTGGGATGTCATGGAATATTTTCGCTCTGGTGAATGACATGAAGATAACAGGATGGCCTGGAAGAGAAAGGAACTGAGGGCAAGAAGAATTTTTTAAAATCTCATGAATAGCTAGGTCCAAGGGAATACACAATATTTGTAGCAAAGGCCGTAAAAATTACAAATATGATTATCCCAGGGTGAAAGACTTAAAAGTTCTTGGTGGGGAGGGGGCACCTGGGTGGCTCAGTCAGTTAAGTGGCCAACTCTTTAATTTCAGCTCAAGTCATGATCTCAGGGTCCTGGGATGGAGCCCCGTGTCCAGTTCTGGCGCTCAGCGGGGAGTCTGCTTCAGGATTCTCTCTCTCTTTCTGCCCCTCCCCCTGCTTGCTCTTTCTCTCTCTCTCTCTCATAAATAAATTGCCTGCTTCTCCCTCTCCCACGCCCCCTGCCTGTGTTCCTGCTCTTGCTGTCTCTCTCTCTGTCAAATAAATAAATAAAATCTTTAAAATAAATAAATAAATAAATAAATTTGTAAAAGAAAAATTTCTCAGGAATAAGCTACACAGAAAGGACAAAGGAAAGAGTTCTAAGGTAAAGTCTCTTTCTCTTGGCCATTGCAAATAAGTCTACTTGTTAGCATTGCTGGAATAACTAGTACTGTTAATATCATAAATGTTTCACACCTCCATTACACCTCAAAGTGCTTTCACAACCATTAGTCCTTTGATTTTCACAATCACCTTAAAAGGAAATGAAGCGATATACCACTATGTCTGTTTTAAAGATAGTGACACTGTATCCCAAGGAGCCTTGTGGCTTCCCAAGGCCACACAGTTAGTGATGAGACTAACTCACTGGATCTTCTTGCTCTTAGCCCAGGATTCTCTATACGACGGGCCGTACCTCACAGACAGCCATTCTCGAATAATGATCCATCAATATGTTGATTAAGATTATTCCAAGAATTGAAATGGCCTAATATTTCAAGGAGAAAGCCCATGCGAAAGGCCACTGTGGCTTGTTGTAAGTTTATTTAATAAATATTTTTCTTATTTGGAGGTTTTAATTTTAAGTATGCGGTCTACTCTTTTTGTATGATTATTTGCTCAAAAAAATTTTAGTCAGCAACACACCTCATAAAAATTTAATATGTTTCAGAGCCCTTTTTACTGTTTAGAAAAGCACAAATCAGGCATTCTTGAATTTTGAATGTGGCGCCCCTGTAATTGGGCTCTCTCTCTGAGGAAGGCCCTTCCAAACCTCATAGTGAAATTGCTCTTTTTAAAAGAAAACAACATTCGAACAGAAGGTTGTCTCAGACCGGTCCTCCACTCACCAAGAGTCTGAACATCAACCACTCAGATATGCCATGACTGTTCCGGTCACCAGCAAATTTCTTTCTTAAATCTTGAAAAGGCCCTGCTCTCAAGTGTGGCACTGGCTTCCAGAGATGTGGAGAAGGAAGATGATGACTTAGCAGCCAAATAGTGCTGAGTTTGGATCGCACCTCTGGCTCTCAGTAGACAGGTAACTTTGACCAAGTTAACACCTCTCTCTGAGCCTATTTTCTTATCTGTACCATAAAGCGGTTACATTTCACATCACAGGGTTATTGCATGGATCTAAGAGAACAGACTGGGAAATACTCAGCCTGAAGTGAGCCTCATGGAATATTCACTACTTAAGAGCCTCTGAAAGATAAGGTTTGCTAAGAGAACAATCACTGGGTTCATTACTCTACTTACTTAGAGAATCAGCACTTGGCCCTCCCAGCCTTGCTCTTTTATCAGGCCAAGAGATTTATACACATGGGCCCTTACCTGGTCATAGTCTATAACCTTTGAGCAATAAGTTGATAAAATTTGTCCAAAGTTGGAAAGAAACAGCCCCGACTTCTTCAATTCCTTCAATCAAAAAATATTTATTAAGCATTTATTATGTGCCAGCCATTGTTTGGGGCATTGATGGTACAGAAGTAAAGATGATGGATAAAATTCTTGTTCTGTTGGGGCTTACTCTCTACTGGAGAATACAGACAATAGGTAGACAAGCAAATAAACAAGAAGAAATAGCTGATAAAGATGGGTATAACATAGAAGATTAAGGTAAGGTGGGCTGAAAGAATGTTGGGAGAAGGTCAAAGAAGGTCTTCCCGAGGAAGTGACATTAATCTGAGAACCAGATGAAATATTAGAACATTTAATCTGATTAGAAGGGCCTGCCCATGGGAGAATCAAGAGAAAGAACAAAGACCCTACAATGTAAATCAGCTTGGGGTTCTCATGGAATAGAAACAACACCAGTGTGGCAGCTGGAGTTGTAGGGTGACAAGGGGTTGACTGGAGATGAGTGTGAGGAAGGAAGAAAAAACCAGATCACTCAGTACCTTGTAGGCCAGGAAAAGAGGCAAGATTTTGTTCTAGCAGGAACTGAGTCCATCAGGGGATATTAAACAGGGAAGTATCATGACTTAAGGTTTTTCAAAGTTCACTCAGTCTGCTCTTTGGAGAGATAGAACAAGAACAGGAAATCCATTGAAGGTATTATAGAGGTCTGGAAAGGAGAAGGTGGTGATTAGACTATGTAGGTCATGGTGGAGATGGAGAGAACACAGAATATATTCAGGAGAGCTGAGAAGATGAGGCGGGTGAGTGCCATAAAGAGAGAACCAAACTAGAATGCTGGTTTGGTCAAATGGGTAAATCATGGTACTATTCATTGATAAGAGGAAGAAGGGGAAGGAATGGATGGAAGGAAGGAGAGAGGAAGAAATTTAAATGTTCTCCTTTGGCTTTATGAAAAAACTGGATCTCAGGGCAGGAGTTCAGACTAGTCTATCTATGGAGGAGCCTTCATCTTTCCATCCCCAGGGCTCAGTGTAATGCTATACACAGCCTTGGTACCTCATATGGACCAAGGTATGTCGTATGGACAAAAGTGCACAACCTTGAAATTCCTGGTCTGTTTCTTTATCCACAAGCTCTTAATTTCTTCCCACTTTAATTTCCTGTCCTATAAAGTTGGAATAAAAAGACTTATTTTGACTATTCCATGGAATGTTGTATCAAAATTAGACATATGTGAAAAAATATTTTTAAACTATAAGCCACTGGGCAAACATAAGTTTTATGGAAAGGATTAGAGTCCCAGGTTAGAAGGTAAGCTTTCTGTGGATAGGGACTCTGTCTGTCTCATTCGTCATCTCCAGCACCTAAAATGAAGGTTCATGGTAAATATATATTGAATGAGTGAATAATAACAGATTCTTCTAGAACATAGGACTAGAGGTCGTGAACACTAAAGATCCCCATAATATTATGATATAGTTAGTTTTTCTACACATCTGTCTACTCCATAACCCAGAACCTATCTTATTCATTTCTGTAGGCCTACTAAAGTTCAGTACACGGTAGGTGTGCAATGGACACCTAGTGAATCTGATTCTCTGCAAACCAGACTGTGAGTGGCCAGCAGCCAAGCACTGTGTCTCACCAGACAGCCACACCAATCAATGCCCTTGGATATCTTCTGTCTCAGGGGCCTCTCGAACCTGGGTGCCCATGCTAAGCAAAGTGTGCCAAAGGAAAAAGGGAACACAGGAAGCCATGGGATCACCATGGCACCTCCTATGGAGTGCAACTTTCACTAGAAAAGTGGAGTGGGAAAGTGAGGATAAAAAATACCCCACCTCTTAGGTCCAAGTTGTCCCCAGTGCTCGGTTATAGCTAGTTCTCAAAAGTTATTTGTTGCATGAAAGAACAGATAAATTCATGAATACATATGAAGACACACTTAGGGATACTATAAAACAGAATTCCTTTTTTTTAAAGATTTTATTTATTTATTTATTTATTTATTTATTTGAGAGAGAGAGAGAGAGCAGGGGTGGGGGAGGAGCAGAGAAAGAGGGACAAGCAGACTCCCTGCTGACTCCCCACCCTGGGCTCAATCCCACAACCTTGAGATCAGGATCTGAGCTGAAATCAAGAGTCAGATGCTCAAACCGACTAAGCCACTCAGGGACCCCAGAATTCCTATTTTTCGGAAGATAAACAGGATTCTTAAGAATTTCAAGGTTGAAGTAGACCATGCCCAGCTACGTCCCCTAGATTCCAATGGCTACAGGAACCTAAACATTCTCTGCACTTTGAGTGGCACCAATGTGTATGAAATGGGATGAAAAATGGAAGGCTTCAAATGCAGGTGCCACCTGACAGCTGCAGTCAGCTCACCGTCTCTCCAAACACCATCTCCAACCCCTTAACATTAAGGAATTTAGGAAATTCACCCTCCAAATGTCAGCTCTTTATAACTCAGCACATAACATGATGAGAGAAAAGCCAGTCATCCTCCCTGGCCCCAGTAACATTCTACTTGTCTGGAGCACCACACATCTCTGGGCAGACTTCCTCATCTTAATATGGGGAACATTCTCTTCTGTGTCACAGTGATATTATAATTATATAGGAAAATTCCTCATGTCTTGGACATACATACTAGAACATGTTGGGGTGAAATGTCATATCTCTATATCTTTAAAATAATTAAGCAGGGAGGGGCGCCTGGGTGGCTCCGATGGTTGAGTGCCTGACTCTTGTTTCCGGCTCAGGTCATGATCTCAGGGTCGTCAGGGGGCTCCACGCTCAGCAGGAAATCTGCTCGGGGATTGTCTCCCTCTGCCCCTCCCCCCGCTCATGCATGTGCACGCTCACACACTCTCTCTCTAAAATAGTCTTTTAAAAAAAAGTAAGCAGAGAAAAAGAGAAAGTAAAAGCAGGAAATTGATCATTACTGCTAATCCAGATAAAGGAAATATGGGTGTGCATTATATTATTTCTATTTTTATATATGTTTGAAATTTTTCATGATAAAAGTAAAAATACATCAAAACGTCATGAAAGGGGCGCCAGGGTGGCTCAGTCAGTTAAGTGGCTGCCTTCTGCTCAGGTCATGATCCCGGGGTCCTGGGATGGAGTCCCACGTCAGGGGTCCCTGCTCGGTGGGGAGTCGGCTTCTCCCTCTCCCTCTGCCTGCCCCTCTGCCTCCTTGTGCTCTCTCTCTGTCTCTCTGTCAAATAAATAAATAAAATCTTTTCTAAAAATGTCATGAGAAAGGAACATCTATCTGGGAAGGTCATTGAGAGGATTAAATGAGATACCACAGGTGCACAGTCTGTGCTCAGTAACTATTAATTCCACTAACTCGTGAGCTCACACATAGCCACACACTCTTAGCACCTTCTCCTTTGAGAATGTACAGAAACTCTTACTTTGGGGCAACATGATCAAGCATATAACTTAATCCTGTTTCACAGTCTTGTGTGGTAGTTTTGTGTCTAAGATCTCTTGGGCACAAAGACTGATGCCATTCATGATGAAGGACCACTGAATGTTTTCTGTTGACTCTTTCTGGAAGGAGGGAGGAAGCAGAGAGAAGAGCTGCACCTCTGAAGTGGCCACTCTTTGACACACACGTAGTGAAAGCATGAACCTGGACGAGGTTTCTGAGCTGCACGACAGATCGTTGTGCTGTGAGGGGTGATGCTCTGAGGCTTGAGTGAGAGCTGGTGCATGAAGAGGCTAATAGGGATAGCACGTGGGCAGCGTGCGTGGTGCTAACTGCCTCCTGCCCCTGCCCCCCAAGGAGACACAAAGAATGAGCAAAGGGCTTTTTGGCAGTGGCTTACTAAAGAGTTTGGATTTAGGTCGTGGGTGATTATTGTATATTGACCTTCGGTTAGTGTCAATTATCTTGCTTTTTGTTTTTTTCTAATTAATACATATATAATGCTTTAAGGGAAAACTGGGAAATGAGAAAAACTTATTGCAACAAACAAACCACTTTTAGAATGCATCTTAGAAGCGGGACTCATTCGAGCCCAAACTGACATCTAGCTTGGCAGACAGAGGTCTTAAGGTCCTCATTGTACATCAAAGAAACGGAGTTATCAACCGGCCGGAAGGTGGGAGAATCTGACCTAGCCCTATGCAGTGGATGTGGCTGGAACGCAGGGGCTGTTCTCATGTGAACAAAATGTGCTGATTCCAGAGATAGGAAGAACAAGACAAAAGCGGAGTGCATCTCCTTTCCATTGCTCCAGGCTGGGATTGGCAAAGTCACGGCAAGGAGAACATTCCAACAACACGGATGTGAGCAGGATGACATTTCAAGTGTGCAGAGCAGCTGATTGATTGGGACAGGAGATCAAGTATCAACAGTCTTCTGAAGGCCCAGAGCAGAGCAGCGAGGCCTCCCTGGGATTTCTGAGTGCTCTGAAACAGGCCTACAATAAATAAGACCCAGGAGAAAGGTCCTGGAGCGCTGAGATGCTGCTTCTCAGAGAGGCAAGGCAGAGCGGACTTTTTGTTGCTGGCCTGTGGGGTAGGCAATGCCCATATATGGATGCTCAGTTGACATTGCAGGTCTGCTTTCTGTAGAGGAAGGGCGCTCCTGACAGGTGTGTGTTCCTGCAGCGCCCTGCATGTGCCGAGAACCCCAAGGGCGAGGCTTCCGCTAGAACTGTCAGGAAGAGTCGACCAGGACCCAAAGAAATGTCCTCGTCCCAAAACCCAGAGGTGAACCCAGGTAAGGAGAACATAACTGCCCACCCCACATCTGAGCCTCACAGAGGCACGTGCTCATACATTCACTCACTAATGCTGGCAGCAAATATCCATGGAGCATGCCTGCATGCCAGAAATCATGTGAGGCCCCGGGGGGGATCTGAATATTGTAGCTAATCCCCATGCAATCCTTTGTTCATTTACTAATTCATTCATTCAGCAGACATGCCTGAACGATGCTCACACACTAAGTTCTAGAGTTGCAGCAGTGAGCAAGACAGACCTCATCCCTAACCTCACCGACAGTCTCATGGGTAGAGGACATGCTGAATGGAGGCCACCTGACGGTGTGCTCCATTTAAAGCCAGTGGACAGGTCATTTGGCCTCTCTGAGTCTTGATTTCTTCAACTGTAAAATGGGTTTTCTCTCACCTCCTCTACAGAGTTGCGATGAGGTTCGGAAGTCAAAGATGGGAAAGCTGCCTCCAGTACTCACAGGTTGGTGAGTATTGTATGGAGAGAGGGGCTCTTGCAAATTCGCCCTGGGCTATTTACCTACAGACAAAGAAGGCACCAAAAAGCTATATCGAGTTACCGGCTCATAAATGAGGGAACAGGGAATTTCATAAAGAGACCACTGTGAATGCAATGACTTATTGAGTGTAGAAGGCGGTTCGGGAAGGGCAGAAATCATTTCCACTTACATTTGAAGAGCATTTTGTGGTTTACAAAAGTGTTTTTGTAATGCATAGAGCACCTCAAAGAGGGTTAGCCTGGCTCAGGTGTGAGCGTCCTGGGACAGAAGCTGCTTACCTGGTTTGCCCACCCTAGAGGCGAGAAACTGAACTCTGATATTCCATTAAGATCTTCATACCTGATGGAATTTGAGAATATCCTGACAATAACTGAATCCTGACTATAGAAAAAAGAACTATATGCAGATCCCCTACAAACGCTGTCCACGAGTTCTCGCACTTTCTCAGACAACAGCACGTGCCCATCAGTAATACCTCTTCTGCAGGTAGCAATTTTCAGGGATTGAAATAAAGAGAGAAGGGGAAGGAGAAGGGATGTCCCAAGAGAAAACTTCATTAAAATCTGCTGGGATGGGCAGAAGTTATTTAACAAACCTTCTCGGAGGTTCTGCCACTTATCTGCCTACTCCAAGTTGAGACTCCCTGCAGGATGGAATGGGGTTGGCATTAGCCCTGTCTCTCCGATGGGATCCTGTCCAGTAGCTGTACCTTTTTGGCCACCTTGATACTGCATCAGTCCCTGGTCCTCTGATGGCCCGATGATGGTCAGAGTTTAACCCAATCTGCACAGGGACAGACATTTTCTCACTCTGGAACTGAATGACTAATTGATAAGAATTCCCAGTCTCTTTATCTACAATTGCTTAGTTTTTCTTGGCTCTATTTTTAGGGTTCTCACTGTTGCTTTCCTAATGGTGACAGCGCAGCTCCCTGTAATGCCAAAAATTGGGGACACACGTTGTCTTCCTATAGACACCCTACAAAGGTGTCTACTGCAGATGTCTGTAACTGAGGCTGACATCGGTCTGTTTGTCCCTGTGGTGTAGCAGTGGGAACATGATGTGAATAGCCCCAATTCTTAGCACGAGCAGAAAGTTCTGCCTCACTGTGTATACATCAACAACTCTGTTATTTCCTGTACTACAAAAAAAAAAAAAAAAAACTGGGGGCACACTCTCTGTCTGAGAGAGCCTGTGGCTTTCTTGCTGACCATTTTCAGCTTACTCATGTATAGACTACCCTCCACAGTCAGTACCACATTTAAGTCCCAAGACAACACTCTCATAGAGCCATATCAGTTTTTTTTAAAAAAGGAACCGAATTGGGTGGTCTTGTCACTCCATCTCTATTTCCAAGCTTTCTGAGAGCCTCCAGTCAATCACTTGGCATCTTTCTGGTAAGCTGTCATAAAACCTCTCTGACCCTCAGTCATTTCATCTGTATGTAACCTAGATGCTCATGTCATTTCATCCATGCATTCTGTTTCCCCTTTGACTCTGGCTACAACCTGATGCAGAAATTAGCTTCTGTGCCACACTCCCTAAGAAATCCAGTCACAACAAGAAGTTCATGACTTTCTAGTGACTGGACCTGAAGGTTGGTGGAATCCTGGGAAGAAGGTCAGATCATGCAATGCACAGCAGCATTCCACTAAAAAGCCCATATTCCGCAAGGGTTCCATCGAGGGTTCATTCTCAGCCTTTCCCTCCCCCACGCAACCTTACTGGCATCTCTGCACCCTCAGGTCCCCTCTCCAATACCCTTCATCCTCAGGAGACAGGGACCTGCTCCTTCTTCCTGAGAGCATCTCTGCTCCAGCCATCTTCCCCAGGCCTCAATAAAATGTTCCTCCAAACACAGTCCCTTCTAGAAGAGAGAGTCAAGGATACATCTCTCCTCCTCTACAAGAAGCATACGAAGAGCCATAACATGTCCCTCTTCACCTCAGGTTCTGATGAGGACCATATGAAGGCATTGGTGCAGACATTTTCTGCAGAATGTAAAGTGCTATCAAACATAACGCATTAAGACAGTGGTAGCAGCAGCGTGACACTAGAGAAGGGAGGACTAGTACTGTGTTTTCCACACATTTTCAGCCACAATGAACAATAAGAAACATATCCGATGTCTAGACCTATTACACACACACACACACACACACACACACACACACTTGAAACCAAGGTCTCCCAAAGCAATATCCACCGTATTATGTGTAGTCTAAGTTTTTACCCTATCCCCTCCCATTGCATCTTCATATGCTGGTGGTGCCCACAAAATTCCTTTCGAAACACACTAATGAAGGGTGCCCGGGTGGCTCAGTCAGTTAAGCATCCCATTCTTGGTTTTGGCTCGGGTCGAGATCTCAGGGTCATGAGATCGAGCCTGAGATTGAGCCCCGCATTGGGCCCCATTCCCAGTATGGAGTCTGCTTGACTTTCTCTCTCTCTTTCTCTATTTACCTCTGCCCCTCCCCCAACTTGCACACGTGCACTCTCTCTCTCTCTCTCAATAAATAAATAAAATCATAATAAAAAGAAAACGTCAACGAGTCACCAGCCTTACTTACAAGAACGCTGATGTAGTCTTACTCTCATTCTGTAAAGAAGAAGAAACCAAGGCCCACTCGTCTTTTTAAATATTTACTGCCAATTTACCCACTCATAGCGTGTGAATTTGGGTAATGACAAGTCCTTGGTGCCCTTGAGAACTTCACCGTCTAGCAAAGGGGTGTAAAGAGTCAAGTCTGGGCAATAACTGGCCCATGTTCACACCATTCCAGGACAAAGACTAGAATTAATACCACACATAGTTCCTGTTGTTGTTGTTGTTGTTTTTAATTTCTTGCCTATAGTTTTTAAAAATAGCAAAACTTTTAATTGTATTTTTAAGTATTTCCATTTGCAAGAACAGTTAATTAAAAAAAACAACTTTCCTATAAATGCTCTTGACTTCTTCTCTGTGTATATAAATCTGCTAGAGCCTGAGTTCAAAGCAAACCAGAATAAGAAGGAAGGATTGGACTTCAGGAGCCAAAGAATACAAGTTCCTACTTTCTTACAGCATTTTATCGCTTAAAATCCTTTTCCATTAACATTACTTATTTTAGTTCAATCTTCACAATAACCCCACGGTGTTGGTACTCCCATTTATGAATAGGAATCAGAGGCATAGGTTGTGACTGACCCGGGGTCACTCAATCAGCCAGTGGCAGGAATGATAAACCCTTGATGGGTTGTAATGGGAAATAAGGAGGTAGGGTAGGTTAGGACTGGATTAGAGGAGGCCTGGGTTTCTCTTGAGGCAACATTTATGAAAGGCTGCAATCCCTTATAAATTTGGAAAATTTCAAGTCACTATAACTATCATCTATCCATTTCAATATATCATCAGTGGTCCTCATAAACTTTGCTGTATCATCACTTTCCTGGCATGGACCTCTAGTCCAGGGTAAATGCCAGAAAACACTGCTGCAAGGCCACCCCCAGCTTCAGGTCTCCATGCAAGAGTCTCCAAGACATAAGCCAAACGTTGGTTGTCTCCCCAACATGGCACTGACTCATATTCTCCACTCCCAGAGCGGGTTTCCTTCTCCAAACTGTTTATTTATTTCCAGAAATTCTCACAAGGCTAATGACAAAAAAACTGACATTTGTCTAAAAGAGCTCAGACTGGGAGAAAATGCACAGCCCCTGAAGGGACAGTTGTGTGAACTTGAGAGGGGATTTTAAACCCCAGTTGCAAGTCAGAGCAAGAGGTCACTGTGAGAACCAGACAGAAGACAAGTTCAGCTGCAGTTGATCTATGCAAGGCCTAAATCCTTGCAGAGTAAATATAAATAAATGGAATATATACTTCCATTTGTTGGGCTTACAGAAGAGTTCTCTCGCCTAATTTCCTCTGTCTGTCATTAACACACACACACATTCACACATAAATAGTACAAATAGAATTTGAGATCCACTTCATCAAGAATAGCTTATCAGTTTATAAAGTAGTTTATAAAGGATATCTCAGGCCCATTAACCTGTAAATTGCCTTCTATGTAGAGGAGCTAGCTCCAAATTTATTATAATATTAAATGCAAGATTATAATCATTGTTTAAGTGCCATTGTCAACATAGGATGGGAAAGAAGGCTGAAAAGGCAAGCAAAAGTCGAATCAGAAAATATCTTATGTGGCACAGTGAGGAAATTATCCTGTAGGAAATAAGCAGCCACTGAATGATTGTAAGCAATGGTGGTTGCGTGACGCTATTTGCATTACGAAAGACAATCCTGGACGCCAAGGGAGGATGAGTTGGAAGAAAGCCAGACTAGGAGCAGGTTGGCCAGTTGGACAGCTCGTGTGATACTACAACAATAAACAATGATTATCCAGGGATGGTGAGAGGAGACAGTTCTCCCTGGACCTCTTATGTCTCTGCACATCTTGTGAGTGAGGCACTGACTGCCCTCTGTTCCAGACTGTCTCTTCAAGGACCTTTGCATATCCATCAGCCTTAGAAGGGAATGCCACCCTCCAGAGCAAAGGGAAGGTTTGCTGACAGTAGAAAAGAAGATAGAGCAGGCATGGTTGCTGCCCATTATAAAAGGTTCAGGTTCCCTGAGTTCAAAGTTCCTCTCGGGCAGCACAGCTCACAGGTGTATGCAGGTGTCTTTTGGCTCTCGTTGCATTATCCTGTGGGCTCAGGGAAACGGCACAATAATGCTGACACTCTGACCCTTGCTATTGCTGTGAACAATAAATTGTCCTTTGTCTCTGACCCACGAGACCATGTCTTTTACCAGCATCCAGGAAACTAGCAGGCTTGACTGTTCACTTACAATTAGGGAACAATCTCCGGCCCTTCACAATTCCTGATACTAGAATATAATTGTTACAGCAGGAATGAAGAGAAGGGAACGGATAGGAAAGAAATTTAAGTGGTTTTTGGCAGTGAGAGAAGAACGAATTTCTGATTTGAAATAAATGCGTTCTCCCTCTTCAATACACTCCCTCTTTTCCAAGGACATGTCTGTGAATCTATTCAATTCCTTGTCTTTTGTGGTGTTGAAAGAGGTATGAATCAGGGGGAAATCTGAGAGGGACAGACAATTATGGTATTGATTTATATCAAAAACAGTCCAGAGTAGATCACAAAACAACAGAAGAGTAGCAGGGTACAAGATCCTTGGGTTTGGGGATACTAGCAGCCTGGGTTTGAGGTTTTAGAGTTTTTCAGGGAAAAAAAAAAAAAGAAAGGAGGTGTAGTTAAGATAGATGATAAATAGGAAGAGAGAGAGAGACACAAACGAGAAGAACAGATGTCAAGGTTTGCTGTGTGAGATGAATATGACCTCCCTTTAGTTCTTTATAGGATTCAGTAAAGGCTAAAATTGTTTTAAATTTTTGTTTTTTTGTTGCCAGACTCCTGGGACTTTTATTTTTCTATGAATCTAAGCCAAGGCTGACTTCCAGGCAAGAACCAGCAGGTCAGGTTATATGTGGGTTGTAGGTATGACACTTATGGGACAGCGATTTATTAGATGCGCCAGTTAAAAAAAAAAAAAAGAAGAGGAATCTATGGTAGCACTCAGTTTCTGACTTAAATATCTAGTTTTATGGGGTGCCATTTACCACACTAGGTAATACAGGTAGAGGAGGAGGTTTGGGTGAAAGCTTTAGGGTTTGATCTTGAACATGTTGAGTTGGGAGTGCCCAGCGGATGTGCAAATGGAGTGGCCTGGGCAGGAGTAGTGGCACCTGTCTCGATGGAATTGGGTGAGGGACTATGGCCCAGGGGGGATCCCTGGAGCTTCCACAGAGACAGAGACGGGCCAGGGAAGGAGGAGAACACGGGGACATGCGGTATCAGGAAAACCAAGGGAAGACGGTGTGTTGAGAAAGACGATTACACGCTCCAGTAGGCAGGAGGACAGACCCTGCGATTGTTCCATGACTCTCTAGCCAGAGGAGAACATGAAAATGAAAACAGCACTAAGAGGTATAATATAAAAGACTTTTAAAAAAGTAGCCCTATTTTGATACAAGGTCTGGAGCCCTGTGGGCCACACATGGAAGAGAAACACACAGCATTAAGTGGGAAGGGAAGTGAGGCCTGCAGGGCTCTGGGCCAAAAGCCAGCAGGGGCAGCCAAAAGTTCACAGCCGAGAGAGCAAGAGGCCCATGGAGTGTGATGGGGGCCAGCGTCAGGCCGAACGCGTGATACCCGGAGCTGGGAGGTACCTTCCACCCAGGCAAGGAGGCCGAGAAAGCTGCGATGGCCTCCGAGCACCGTAGCAGGCGCTAGCCCGCAGCCTGGGCCCTCCAGGAGCAGAGGCGGTGGAGGCCAGCTGGGTCCACTACAGATGATGCACCCTCTCCTCTCCAGCACGTTCTATCCTCCATCCTCTCAGCCTCCAGGGCTCTCCGCTCCATCCTCTCAACCCAGGCTGACCGCCAGATGCTGACCGCCAGGCTCTGCCCGGCTTCCTCATCCCTGCACTGCGTCCAGGAAACTCTCCAGGCTCTCGGGGAGAGGGGGGGGACATCAGAGCTCACCTCACGGGTTTCCCCTCGCGGGGGCCACCGCCCTGCACTGCCCGATGTGGAACGTAAGAAACTGCTTTCTTATACTCTGCCCAGGTTTCCGTGTTCTCAGACGGGAGGGTCAGTCTTATTCCATCTTGGCCAGAAATGGGAACAGTTCCTATGACTTGAAAGGCCATCTGCCTGCGAGCTGTTGACTCCCAAGCTCGCACTTCCAGCCCTGCCTCTTCCCCTCCCTCCGGCGGCTTCCCTGACACCTTCATTCAGATGTCTAACAGTTACTCAGACAGGCAACGCCTACAAGGGTGGCTGATTTATGGCCCCAGGAGCACACCTGTTCCCCCTCCCTGACCCACTTCTCCTTTCCTGAGTCCACAGCAGGCACGTGCTCTCCTGTGCAAGGAGTTCCTGGTCCTTCCCACCTCTCCCCAGCCACTCCCCACTCACGCACACGTGTATGCACACGTACACACTCACACCCAAGTGATCGACCATTTCCGCCCATCGCTCACCGAAATCCATCCTCTTCCGCCTCCCAGGCCTCCATGCAGGTCCGCACCACCCGTGCCTCTCGCCTCGAGTGTCACCATGGCCTCCATATCCGTCTCCTCTGTTCTGTCTGTGCCCCTTCCACACTACATTCAACAGAACATGAAATGATGTTTTCAAAATATTCACCTAGCCATGGTACTTCTCCACATAGGATTTTGTCCCGTGTGGCCCTTGTTCTCAGCTTCCACCCTTCCCCCTACACACCCTCTATCTGCACTGGTTTGCATTACGTTCTCTAAGAGGCCAAGCCTGCTCGTGCCCCAGGACCTTCACACGTGCTCTTCCCTCCTTCTGGGATTCATTCCCCCACTGGTCGGAGACCTGGCCGCTCCACCTTCCAGTCTGTTGAGCTGTCGTCCTTAGGGAGGCCTTCAGTGTCCACTCCATCTGACAGAGGCCCTGCCCTTGTCCACCCCACATCTCAGCCCCTGTTTGTTTCTTTGACAGCACTTATCAGAGTTTACCATTTCTTTCTATTCCTATTGGTTCACAGTGTCCCATCTGTCTTTCTCACTCAACCGGCAGCAGCTGGAGGACAGAGACACTGCTGGCCTTGCTCATCAGTCTCATCCCAGGCCCTAGCACAATGCCCAGCTCTATGCCCTCAGTGATTGAATGAATTAACCAATCCATCAAAAACCCAGTGAAGTGACGAACAAACAAGAAAAGTGTGACTTCATCTCAAGAGATAGCGAGCTTAAAATCCTTTAAGGATTTTAAGCAAGGAAGTCACGTAATCAGATTCCTATTTCGGAGCCATTGCCCTGGCTATGATGTGCACAATGATGGGAGGGGGCAAGCCTGGCAGCACCTGGCCAGGAATGAGGAGGAGACAAGGGAGGCGCCTAGTGCAAATATTTAAGGAGGCACTCCATCTCATGGCCGCACAAGCGTGGAGTCAATACCTGGGAGTGGGTGCCTCCTTAAATGCTATGTCCTAATTGCCTCCAGCCCTCGCAGCGCTGACGCCAGCCCTGGGCAGCAGGGATACTCTGGGAAGTGACCAAAACAGTTCAGACAAGAGTTGACAGCCCTATGGTAATGGCCAGAGTGGGCCAGTCTGAGAGACACCCAGGAGACCTAGAAACTGTGGAGCCCACCCTCCAGCTCGTGTTGCACACCTCTCAACCAATATGCCTAAAAACCACTGGCTTTCCTTCCCGTTTGCTTAACCTGCTTATTTATAATATTTTTCCAATCCTCCAGAGCTAATTATCTTAGCCACCTATCACCTTACAAGCCAGCAGAGGCATTCTTAGCGAAAAGGGCTCCCAGAGACGTTAGAAAAGGTTTGAGGTTCACAGACTCAGAATTCAAAGACATTATAGGAGAAGAGAAACAGGAAGCCATTAATTATTCCAGAGATTCTTGAACCATGCACCCACAGAATGCTGGTGTCTGGCACTGGGCAAGGGCTTCCAGCGAAAACAATCCAAAACTCATAAAGCCTTTCTATCTTTCAGGTAATGTGACCTGGTAAAAGGGCATTAAATAAATATATAGAAAATCACTCAAGTTTTACTAAAAAACATTTTTCTCAACTGTTTAGTATATTTGCCTTTATCTTTTTTTTCCCCACTGATGATATTTATTTTGAAATTTCAAATAAACCTTGCAGACGATGTGAAATTTTTATGTTCAGGGCACCTGGCTGGCTCTGTTGGTAGAGCATGCAGCTCTTGATCTCAAGGTTGTGAGTTCAAACCCCACACTGGGCATGGAGCCTACATAAAAAATAAATAAAACAAAATAAAACGTTTATGTTCATTAAAACTAGACCTGGATTCGAAAAGATAGTGAATCATTGCCATTGTGGCATTAATAAGCATCAAGGTAGAAAAACATAAAAAGTACTAAGAGAGGGAAACCAATAAAATGCAGGCCAGTGGGATTTACAAAGTCGTCCCAAAAACCAAGTCTTTGTGTTCCCCACCTTTTCCTCCATCCTGTTAGTAAACTGTGTTCAGCTGAGGGGAGAGCACTTGGATCAGTGTCTGGCCTGGTCCCTGGTGCTCTGAGCCAGGAGACAAAGCTCCTCGTCACAGCTAGCTCTCATTTCCCTGACATGAACACTCGGCAGCTCAAACAGGTGTGACCTGAGTGTGGCTGCATTATAAAACACGATGGCCTGGCTGCTTCTGGAAACTGTAGCCCAGTGTGCTCTGAAGGCATGGGTCTGAGGGCTGCTCCTTTGCAAAGGAATCCAGTGCCTTCCAGGTGTCTCAGCAGCTGCTTTTCTAGGCGATTACCTGACTGAGTCACCCAGGCACTCCACAAACAGTTATTTTTCATGTAACACAACAGTGTTTCCTGGCAACTGGAAATACCATGACTTCTGTGAGCACTATTTCCTGAACGTGACTGAGAAATGTGACTCTACCTCTCTTGTTTTCCAATATAGTGAGTTGAGATGTCCAAATTTACCACATAAGTTGACAGCAGTACCCAAACTTGAAGACTTCCACTCCCGGCAGTGCTATTCCTGTTAGAATCTGCTCTTTTCCCTGTTAATGCTTTCCCAACAGATTTGCTTCCCATATCAGTCAGGATGGGCTCCGTTATGCTACAGTAACAGCCACCTCCGAATTGGAGGGTATAAACATGCAAACGCACACATAGTTTACCCTTATGCGCATTTCCGGTGCAGAGAGATGTGGGCGGGAGGTGGGGAGGGCTCTGTTATCCTAATCACTCAGCCCTCCAGGTGGGTGGGCATTTCGGCTCTTCCAAAAGGGGGAAGGGAATGTGGAAAATCATGCACGGATTTTTTTAGTTTATGCCTAGAAGGGACACATGCCACTTCTTTCAAACTTCGTTAGTCAAAACCAGTCACATGGCTGGAGCGGATTTCAAAAACGATCAGAGAAGGAAAAATTTACCATGTGGAGAAGAATTTAGGGAACGGCCCTAAGGACTACCATGCTCCCCTATACAGTTCACACGAAGAGAAGGAAGAGGAGGAAGAAGAAGACGAGGAAGGGGGGAGGCAAAGGGGAAGGAGAAGAAAGAGAAGGAGAAAGAGAAAAAACACAAAAAGAAGAAGAAAGGTTAAAAACTGCTTGCACTAAAAGATAAAAAGGCTGAGCGGCGCCTGGGTGGCTCAGTCGGTTAAGTGCCTGACTCTTGATTTTGGCTCAGGTCATGATCTCAGCGTCCTGGAATCAAGACCCACGTCTGGCTCTGTGCTCAGTGGAGAATCTACCGGAGACTCTCTCCCTCTCCCTCTCCCTCCAACCGCCCCCCCACCCTACTTGCAAGTGTGTGCGCGCGCGCGCTCTCTCTCTCTCTCTCTCAAAATAAATAAGTCTTTAAAAAAGAGAGAGAGAGATAAAGCTCAAATTTTCTTACCAAGCTGTGTGATCTTGGGTAATTTACTTCAACCCATGAAGTCTCAGTTCCCTCACCTATAAAATAGGACTAATAGTACCCACCTCATATGGTGGCTGAGGAGATTCAAGTAAATAATCTCTGCAGAATGCTTCTCCCAGGCCTGGTACAAAGTAGAATTCTCAGCGCATAGCTGTTGTCTGTCTCCTGTGTTACAGCTTTCAGAGCACTGTCGCGTCTGTCAGCACATGAGATCCCCCCCCCCCCACAATCCTGTAAGGTCAATAGAGGGATCATTATGATCCACATTTACAGATGTGGAGACAGAGGTTCTTGGAAATCGAGCTGCCCGAGCTGTTACACGGGGTGAGGCCGGGAGGGGCACGGGGCCTGAGGCTTCAGGTTCTAACCCCATGCTCTTATCTGCACGTCCTCCCTCTCCTTCTCCCTCTTTTTTCTGAGGTATTATTTTTAAAAATTCACTTGCGATGGGAGACTATTTAGGCAGATATCAAAGCAAACGGCTGAAAAATAAGAATGTAAACTGGTGACTTTGGCCCAGGCCAGAAGACATAACACCTGTGTTAGCCAAAGTCAGTGGAAAGCCTATGAACATGTTTTTGGAACATTTTTCATGCATGTGAATGAAAAAACTCACGGGCTGCATAAAGACACACATGCCCAAGGACGCTGAGGGTCCCCGAGTGAGATCATACCCTCCAGGGAAGGAGGCCCAGGAGACAGGGAATCGTGCACTTGTGGTTTCCATCCAGGGCTGAATGCATTGTTGCATTGGGTAAACATTAAACCCTCGGCTGTGCGAAAGGATGAGCTATGCTAAAAGGCAGCTGGAAACAGATTCAATGCAAATAATACCTTTGCGCCTCTGTCTCAGTCTGGGGAGAGGGTGCATTCCTAGTCCTGAAAGTCAAAGAGCGAGTTCTGGCTTCTAACAAAGTGGACACTTCAAGAAAGAACCCGAATTTTCCAGATACATAAATGCAAGCTTTTTTGCCACTTCCCGCCATCCCTAGCTGACTGCTTAGGGAGGAGAGGGTCTCTAGGTCAGGTCCAGGTAGGAGCCGCAGCTCTTACTCTGCAGTTGGGGGTCTAATGGATGCAGAGAGGGCAAGCATTGGGGGTTGTCTCAGCAACCTGCACATCCCCGAGGAGCACAGCTGTCTCCCTTCCCAGAGTTTTGGAGCTTTCCAGAAACCCATCTCTAGAGCCACTGCCTCCAGCACTCTGCCCTGATAGCCCCCATCCACCTTCCTCTTTTCCTTCTGCCTCGCAATGGCCTCAAACCTGAGGCTTGGTGCATCTCTAATTGTTTTGTGTGTAATAGAATCTAGAAAAATGCATGCCCCTCAATTTCAGGAACTCTGGGGAAGGCTAGGCAGCCAGGTGGGGGGCAGAACCTCAAAGGAAGCACCTTGAACTTTGTGTCCCAGGGCCGTGCACCGCAGGTGTAGACACACCTGGGGTGCAAGCTTTGGAAGACAGCAAGCCTAAGGTGGTAAATCTTCACGGTGGGGAAACACTGGATGCTGAGGGAGGATTCACGTCCTTCACTCGCAGATTTTTATTAAAGTTACTAACTCACAACATTTATTTGTGTGAGCAGATTCGGGGGGGTAAATAAAATGGCAAAGGGGCCAAGGTCCATTTCCCAGCTGGCTCAGAGCCAATCCAAGATGGTAGAGAATTGCAGGAGCAGAAACAGAGGAGGCTATGAGGAAGAAGATCAAGAATTTGCAGAAATTACAAGGAGAACGGACTCTGGGTTCTCAGCACCAAAACACTGGGTGTTTCAACTAACGCTTGCTTCCAAAAGCCCTGAGGGACAGCCAAATTACCCTGTGTGTTTCTGTTAGCTTAATCTTCCCAACTGAAGTAGAGGCGTTTTGAGGGTAGAAATCAAGTCTTGGTTGTCACTGTATCATCGCCACCCAATATCTTTGCACACCTTCGGTGCTTAACACCTGCTGATGCGTTAAGCTGTTTTCACATCCTCCCATACACCACCCAGCACAGCTCACTGAAGCCTTGATAACGGACGGATGGGTGTGGAATAGCCCCCGGTGCCCTGAACCAGGAGCCTGGACAGCACAGGTGTCAATCCCTGCTCAGTCATTTGGTAGCTGTGCCACCAGCACAAGGCCCTCAGTCACTCCAGGCGTCAGATACCACAACGTAAAATGGGCATTAAAAATCGAATTGCGGGACCATATAACTAGCTACTTGATTGAGTGAAGGGATGGTAAAATCAAGAATATAGAAGAGATTCATAACTTGTAAATTGCTATACAAATGATTTTTAAATCTTTTTTTTTTAATTACTTACAATTTCCTGGAACACAACTGGGAAAGAAAGGCTGTACACTCTGTGAAAACGTTCTGAGCAAGAACTACCCCTGGCGCACTGCCAATACTGGTCCTCGGAGGTGCCTGCCGCCAACATTCCCTTGCTGGCCACGCTTCCATCCTCACCTCTCCTGCCTCGGCTGCGGTCTCTGTGTCCATCTCTCCATCTCTCAGCATCTCTATCATCTCTGTGTCGCTGCAGGTCTCTGCCTCTAGCTCTTGAGTCAAATGCTCTCAGCTGCAGTATCTGTGTGTCTCTCCACATTTCTGTTCCTGGGTTTTCCCATCATCTCCTGCTCTGCCTCTTTTGGTCCTTGTGTCTTTGCCTCCCTCTCTGTAGCCTTGTACTTCCTCCTCTGTCTCTCTCTGTCTCTCTCTCACTGTCTTTCTCTCTCAACTCCCCACCCCTTTCTGCCTCTCTGTCTCCGTTCATCTGTCTCTGTCTGCCTGACCTTCTCTGTTGGGGTCCCTCTCTCCCCTCTTCCATGCTCTATTCATGGTGCTCATGGAGACAGACTCTGCCGCAGTGTGACCTTTCCGTCAGCCTCTCCCTGAACTTCCCACACACACCATGACCATTTCTCATTACGTCCTCAGGTCCATGTAAATCTCCCATGTTTTCTTTAGGTGGGAGCCAGGGCTCGTGTTCAAACAAGCAGCACAGCCCAGCCCTGCAGCAGGAAAGGCACGTGCCTGAGGGAAGAGCCATGGTGCCTCTTCCCCAGGGGAAACATCAGTTTGGCGGCGGTGGCGGTGGGGGGGTTGCAAAACAAGAGCACCCTGAGGCTCCACAAAACATGTGCATGGTATTTATCTTTCACCAACATCAAGGTTGGAGTTTTTCCTGTATTTTTCTGATTGTTCAAACCATATGTGCTCCCAATAAAAGATTTAGACAGTATGAGAAACAGTAAAGATGCAGCAAGAGAAGAACCTCATTATCCCACCACCCAGAGGCATCCACTATTGCCATTTTGTCATGCTTTCCTACAAGACTTCACCCAAACATTTTTTAAGGTTTATTTATTTATTTATTTATTTATTTATTTATTTATTTATTTATTTAGAGAGAGGAAGGTGCCTGAGGTGAGGGACAGGAAAGGAATGTACCATCATCAGAAGAGGAGTTGTGTGACATTAACTATCATACCTCAAGGCTTCATTTTTCTCATACTGAGGTATATGTGCTATAAGGCCTCAGCTTATAAATTCTGGGGTACAACTGTTTTAAATTTGGAAAGGCCTCTCTAATCTTCAATTCCACTACCTAAGTTTTCTTGCCTCTCTTCAATCTATCAGGAGATTTTTGGGAAAGAAATCTATAGCAGGAATCCCAAGTTGCCAAGGAGTGTTTCATACCGTTAGACAATGGTGATACATAAACTATGTGATATTTTACAGAATCTGAGAATGTTTCCCCTATGCATAACCCACAAGATTTACTTATTTATTTTTGAGAAAGAGAGAGAGAGAGCAAGCACGTGGGGTGGGAGGGACAGAGGGAGAAAGAAAATAGAATAGCAGGGTCCATGCCTAGCTTGGAGCCTGACATGGGGCTTGATCTCAGGACCCTGAGATCATGACCTGAGCTGAAATCAATAGTCAGACACCTAACCAACCCAAGATATCCTTATTGTTTTCTCTCAGGATGTTAGAAAACAATGTTTGCAGAAAGCTTTCAAAGACTAAGGAAAATAAGAAGGATAGAATAATAAACAAAAGAATTTGCACAGTTCTGTATTTAGTGTGATCTTATCTATTTAAAGACACACACAAAAAAATGTGTAGGTGAAGGGGCACCTGAGGGGCTCAGTTGGTTAAGCAGCCAACTCTTGATTTTTGGCTCAGGTCACAATCTCAGGGTAGTGAGACTGAGCCTTGAGTTGGGCTCCACGCTCAGGATGGAGTCTGCTTGAAATTCTCTCTCTCTCCTTCTCCCTCTGCTTCTCCCCCTGCTCACATGCTCAAGCAAGCATTCTCACTCTCTCTCTCTCTCTCCCCTCTCTCTAAAATAAATAAATAAATCTTAAAAAAAAAAAACACCGCAATGGATGTAAGAGCTATTCTAAGATCACAGGGCAAGACACCTAAGTCGGAGAGCAGGTGGGATGAGGGAGAGGCCAGGGGAAGGTGCCTGGGCATGTGTGATCAGGCTTAACACTATAGCATGACAGGGATCTCTCTGGAATCTGCTCGCATCAGCTAGGCCAGGTAACATGCTAGGTGTTTGCTATGCCACCGGGCACTGCAATCTTCACAACCACCCTGAGGAGGTCAATCACTGTCCTTGTTTTACAGAGAAGAAAGTGTAGGCTAAGAGAAGCATCCAGAGATAGCTCTGAGAGTGAGTAGGCGCTGAGATTCAAATCCAGTTGTGTCTGACCCAAGGCCCATGCTACTTCCAAAAACACCACAGTGACCCCTATTCCCTCCCTGTGAGGTTGGACAAGCCACTCAGTGTATTTTTCCCTAACACTATGGATTCGACAGTCGTGTAGCATTCTAGAAGACATAAACTGCCACAGGGGCACACAGTGGGGACACTAACTCTGCTGAAAGTAAAGGGGATGTGTCAAGGGGGCCTCAGAAAACAGAGGCGACCTTTGTCTTAGGAAATGGAAAATCTCTCTGCAGGGAAGGCAGAGCAGGGCATTTCTGGCCAAGGAAGAGCAAGTACAAAGGACCAAAGGCTGACATGAGGAGTGACAAGGCACTCGGGTTGAGCAGAGCACAGGATATGCAGAAAGCAGGAGAGGTGCTAACAGGTCTAGAGAAGGTCGTTGACCCTGCTTCGGTGTCTCTTGGTGAATAGCAAACCACCACAAGTCATAAGGGTTTCAAGCAATACTGTCCCCTCTCCCGTGAGACACAAGTTACTGGTGGTGATTCTGCTCTACCTGGTGCCACCTGGGCCCCTGAGGTGTCTGCAGTCATCTGGAGGATCCAGCGGAAGCTCAGCTGGGGTTAAGGGCACCAGTTCTCCTCCCAGTGGACATCCCACTATGACTACTTGGCCTGCTTCACAGCATGACATCCACATTCCAAAAAGAAGTGCCAAGAAGGATATGGCAGCTGCCAGGCCAATCAATGGCTACACTTGAAGCCAGCACGGCATCACTCTGCCATATATATTCTATGGGTCAAAGCAGTCACAGACCCAGCCTGGGACAAAGTGGGAACAGGAGAGAAACCACACAAAGGGGCAAATGCCTGTAGGTGGCCTTCACTGAGGGGGGAGGTGGCCGAAGTCAAAGTATTACAGTAGCAGTCACCAATCTATGAAAGCCATCATTGGCCAACCCAAGGATTCAATGCTGAGGCAGGTGGTTCTCAACCACAAGGCTGCAACACACTGGTTACTTATGAGGTTGTGTTGTGAAAAATAAGGAAACAAAGCTTTTTAATTTTTTTTTAGTAAATTAGAGTACATTTATGTATATTATAGGATAATATACATTATCCTATAATGTTATAATGTTCCTTGTTTTCAGTCGTGTTCTGATGTGCTATCTTTTTAGGACTCATGGAAGTATAGCTGTCAGCCCAGCATATTTGAGCAGCTGCCCACATCATTGTCATCCGTAGGGTTACCGCACTCCCAGAGACAACTGAACACCAACACAGCAGGGACCAGTGAGGTGGACTTCTGTTCTAGAAAGATCACTTGACTGCTGTGTGGCACATGAATCCTGGAGATGCAGACATTTGTTTGAGGGGTCCAAGAGATATGAGGCAGCCAGAGGGAGGCTCTTACAAACCACAGTGAGAAGCTGCAGGAGAAACCAACTCTGATCTTGGACTTTCAGCCTCCAGAACTGAGAGAAAATTAATTTCTGTGGTTTAAGCCACCCAATCTTTGATATTTTGTTATGATATATATATATATATATATACATATATATATTCAATATTTATATTTGACATATTCAATGTATATGAAAGTATGTTCACTGATAAGCCTATGCAGTCAGAACATCTTGCTTAGCAACGTCCACAATAACCAAACTGGAAAGAGCTGAGATGCCCTTCAACAGATGAATGGATAAAGAAGATGTGGGCCATATATTGTATATGTATTCCATATACAATGGAATATTACTCAGCCATCAGAAAGGATGAGTACCCAACTTTCGCATCAACATGGATGGGACTGGAGGAGATTATGCTAAGTGAAATAAGTCAAGCAGAGAAAGTCAATTATCATATGGTTTCACTTATTTGTGCAACATAAGGAATAGCATGGAGGACATTAGGAGAAGGAAGGGAAAAATGAAGGGGGGAAAATCGGAGGGAGAGATGAACCATGAGAGACTATGGACTCTGAGAAACAAACAGGGTTTTGGGGGGGGAGGGGGGATGGGTTAGCCCGGTGATGGGTATTAAGGAGGGCACGTACTGCATGGAGCCCTGGGAGTTATGCGAAAACAATGAATCGTGGATCACTACATCAAAAACTAGTGATGTATCATATGGTGACTACCATAACATAATAAAATAAAATTAAAAAAAAAAAAGGAACATCTTGCCTATTTGGCTAACTCAGATTCCCATGAGGATCTGTCCTCTGTAAGTTCCTTAAAATAAACCTCCACCACCAGAGTAGCCTGGATGGGTATCTGTCCCCTGCAACCTCTAAAACCTGGTTAAGACTCTCATCCATCCTAGGCCTTTAACCCAGAGAGCCATGGTGGTCATGTCTGGGACTTAAGTTGGATTCTTGCATCCTCCAAAGGGTAGCCCAACCTAGTAGCTTTTTTGTAAGAACAGGGACATCTCATCCAACATGGAGATTGAGGTTCCCACCTCAACTGGTCTATTGGACAGGAACTGGCCAGTGTGTGGGCATGACCCATCTGACTCCTCGATGTACAATGACGCAGATGATGCATTTTACAAGTTGTCCAGTGTTTTCTTTCCTTTTCTTTTTCTATAACCCATGACTCTCATCAGGTTCTGTAAAACTTTAGAAAGGCCATGTAATATCAGCCCTATCTAGTGTGAAACTATCAATAAATTTCAGATAATGATTCTTCCTAATGAATTAGTGAAGATGAGGGAAAGAATTTGAGCAGATATAATAAATTACTGCTCTCATTATAACAGCTAGTGTCATTAAATCCATACTATCTGCCAGGCACTGTGTTAAACATTTTACTTAGACATTATTTCAAATAATCTTTATTCCAACCCTATAAAGTAAGTGGTGCTATTATCTCCAATTTACAGGT
The DNA here is from genome assembly GCF_009762305.2 of Zalophus californianus. Taxonomy (NCBI): domain Eukaryota; kingdom Metazoa; phylum Chordata; class Mammalia; order Carnivora; family Otariidae; genus Zalophus; species Zalophus californianus. The sequence continues at coordinate 9,659,836 of NC_045596.1, forward strand.
TAGGAAACTGAGGCCCAAGGTCATATGATTGCTATAGGAAGACACATAATTGTTACAAGGATCTGACTCTAAAGCTTGTGCTTTTAAATACTTTACTATATACTGACTTTTTTGACTGCTTTTATAATACAATCATGAGAAGCATGTTGACAAGTGAGTTTTACACACTTCATACAAGACCTCAGGGTCAAGTTCAGTGGTTCTCAAACATGCTCATGTGTTGTCGGAGCAACTAAAATTCAGGCAAGATACTAAAACATGGTTATACTGTTAACAAGATTTTTGGAATGGGAGCAGAAACACATATGTATCCATGACACTGAGTCTCACCCAGAACAAGGATCCATAGAGGAAGGAGCTCACAGTGAGCACAGGACTGGAATCTTGCAAGACTGGAATCACTTACTACCTACTCATTTACGTTGCTGCCTGAAAGGACTTACAGGCAGACGTTCAGGGAAGCCAGCAAGGTTTTAGAGAAGGTTATGGAAGAAAGACGATGTTGATCAAAGTTCATTCAGCCTGGAATGAGGCCTCCTGGACTTAATTCTGGTTCTACTACTTCCAACTTGACCCCACAGCTCAGTTTCCTGATCTGTGAAATGGGGATAATATTAATAAGTTCCTCCCATGGTTGTTGTAAGAATTGAATGGTACATGGAGTGTACCTCCAAACTAAATAGTCAGTAAATAAGAGCTATCATCCCCATCATCATCAATTTCCTTTTCCCACAAAACTGGAAAGTTCCGCCATTATTCTCAGTTTGCACCTGGACATTCATGTTATGCAGAAGGCACTTAAGAATATTGCTCCAGGGGCACTGACTGGACACTGATGAGCTCAGGGGTGTGGGGCCAAAGAAGGGCATAGGAAGGGAACAGAAATGTCTCTTTCAATAGCTCTATCCTTTTTGGCTTATTAAAACAGCATATATCACAGTTGTACATTTTGTAATCTAACAAAGTCAAAATCAAGTTACCATGACCTTGAAAATCAAAAGATGAAATCATGATTTCCTTTTCTGCTACATCCCATATTCAGTAAAGTCAGGATTTGGGTCTGCAAAGACAGAAGAGGCGACAGTCACAGGAACCATAGCTGAGAGCGCACAGCACTGTGCAAAATGCGTAACAGGGACCAGCTCACTCAGAGTTAAGGGATCAATTGTACATATTCCAAGATATAGAACCTGTATTGGGTTTTGAGAAGAATAAAAATAAAATTATAACAAGAAACCATTCCTGCCTTTCCAGCACAGTGCTCTCATCTGGAGCTGTCTCTGCAATGGTGGGCCTCTCCTTCAAGGGTCCCCCTCCTTCCTCCTCCCCCTGCAAACAAGCTGGCGAAGGAGGGAGGGAGCACACAGCACGTGGGAGGTGAAGGACAGAGTTCACCCTGTGAAAAATCATTAATCATCTTGAGGTCACCAGCCCTGAACACGTTTCCTTCTCAATCCCGTCCTGTGGGCGATCTGTCTCCTAACAGGTTTTGTAATGTTGAGCTGTAAAGCGTTCCTGATGAATTATTGTTGGCACTCAGTCCAAAGACTTGAAGGCTTGAGTCCACCAGAAGAAAAAGCAGACCCTCTTTTCCGCGCCTGTTGTCCATGGGGCCAGCACAGGGCTTGCATTGTGTGTGAGGGCGGATGGTCTGTGGGCCCCTCATCCGGGCAGCCCCAACTCCAGGAAGCACTGAGCCAGACTGGGGTTTATCACTGTACTTCAAAGCAGGGGCATTTGAGGGCAAGTCCACCCTTGGCCACGCCCCTATCCCAGCACACCTCCAGGTAAGGGCAGGATTTCTGTTCCTGGTTGACAGATTAGGAACCTGAGGCCGGGGCTGTGCTATGACACATCCAAGGTGGCCCAGCTGCTTTGGGGCAGAGCCAGGATTAAACTCGGGTCTCCAAAACTGCCACCTCTCCCATTTCCTCCACACTGCTTGCTCTGGGCTGTGTGGCCCTCTAGTGATGGAGGTCCACACCATAGGACCTCATCCCACACCACCTCTGCCTCACCTAAAGCCTCTGGAACAGTCTTCCTGCCTACTCTGCTCCCATGTGCCCCCACTCACTCCGGTCTGATCATCCAGGGCCAGTGTAAGGCAACCTCATCAGAGAGGCTGCCATGACCCCCTCCATCTAAAACAGCCCCCACTCACCTTGATCATAACACCTACTTTACGTCTTCATAGCACTTATCACCTTCCAACTTGTCTTGTTTATTCATCTGTTTCTTTGTTCTCTGTGTGTTTCTGTTTTCCTTGTAGCTCCAGCTCACGCAGAGTGCATGGTAGTTCTCCGCTGTGTGCCCAGCATGAGAACTGGCACTGGCACCTCGTGGGTACTCAACAAGCTTTCTGTCAATTAATTAACAAACACTGATCATTAATAATGCCTCCCCTTCATATAAAGACTTTCCAAATATAAATATGTGTATGGAGATATTTTAGATGATAGATAGATAATAGATGATAGATGATATAGATAGATAGATGATAGATGATAGATAGATGATAGATAGATAGATAGATAGATAGATGATAGACAGATATAGATAGATAGATGATAGATAGAAATGAGATTTCCAAAGCATTTTTACAAGTAATATTTGACTGTCACTTGTCCCATGTAAGGTAGGAAGAACAGGCTTTATTATAATCATTTTACAGACAGAGAAATTGGAAGCCCACAGAGATTTAGTGACTTTTTCTTCTGCTCTAAAATTAGACCAGGTTTCCTTTGCAAGTCACTTGCTATATAACATTAAAAAGGTCATTTTTCCCCCTTTGAGCCTCAGTCTCCTTACAATGGGGGACAATAAACTCAAAGATCTCTAAGATTCTTTTGGGGAATAATATTCTAGGTTGGTGTTTCCCAGATTGTGTGCTGGGAACCCCAGTATCTGAGGAGATGGTAACACTGTAAGTCAAGGCCTCAGAAAGAGTAAGAAAAGGAACACGAGTGAAAAGGGTCAGCCCCTGCACTATGCCAGGTGTGCAACGAACATTTCCCACTTCCCATCAGCTCATTTAATCTTCAGAACCCCTGAACTTCTACTGTACAGCTGGGAAATGAGGTAAAACTGAGGCAACTCAGAGAGATGATGTGTATGGCAGAGGATGGTTGCTCAACACCATGACCTCAAAGGGTTCATTCAAAAACCTTCAGAAGGCTATAGAAAGCTTAACTGTTGCTCTGTATTTGATTTGCCATCAACTATAGGGAGCCAGTGCTTCACTTTCACCTTCCATATATCAAGCAGGTGCATCTACCAACTGAACCCAAATGGGATCTATAACTCTAGCTGCAAGGGAGTCTGGGAAATGTAGTTCTCTTGGCTTTACATCCTCTGCAGTACGGGAATGGCACACCAGAAGGGGGGGGTGGCAATGATGCTGAGTGCCATAGGTCATATTCATCATTCACCCTACAGTAAATTAAGTTATCAAAGTCTCCTCTGGATCTAAGATGTGAACTGGAGAATTAGGGAGCAGGGAGGGAATTGGTACAGCGATGGATGTGGGGTAGGGGCTGGAAATCAGGGTCCAGGATGAAAACACAAAGCTCCTTCCCAGTACTGCAGCAAAAGCAAAAGAGAGCTGAAAATAAAGAAAAAGAATCACAGCTGCGGTGGGTAAAATGTTTGTTTTCTCAGATTAAAGCCACCTCCAAGGGTTCTACTCCTGGTCCCTCCCATCCTCACCATGGGATCTTAGGCACCTTCTCTCCCTCTCTAAAAAAACACTTCTCATCACTTTTCTTTGCCCTCTGGTTTGACTATCAAGTGGGTCACACTAGATGGATCTGATTTATTTTCACCGTTGTGTTGCACACATGAGAGAGACTTGTGATTATCTCCCAACCAACAAAGCCATGTGACTTGCCCATTTGCCTTTTGAGCTTGGCCTATTTAATCTGAAAAGTTCTGTAAGTAGCAATAGTCACCTTTCATTATAATTTCAATTCAGACAAGCAGGATTTCATACGATTTCTATTTCACACTGACTTCTTGGGTATGTTCTACTTTTGCAAACAAGAAAAAATAAGTGAAGATATGATGTTTTGGGAGGGGCAGGTGGGTGGGATGAATAGGCAAAGCACAGGGGATTTTTAGGGCAGTGAAAATTCTCTATAATGCTGGATGCATGTCTTTACACATTTGTCCAAGCCCACAGAACATATTACACCAAGAGTGGACTGTAATGTAAACTATGGTCTCTGGGTGACGATAATGTGTCAGTGTAGGTTCATCAGTTACAACAAAAGTACCACTCTGGTGGATGCTGATAATGGGGGACAGAAGCTCTGCATGTATGGGGGCAGGAAATCTCTCTACCTTCCCTTCAACTTTGCTGTAAACCCTAAACTGTCTTAATTTTGGTTTTGTTTTTGTTTTTTAAGTAGGCTCCATGCCCAGCATGGAGCCCAATGCAGGGCTTGAACTCATGACCCTGAGATCAAAACCTGAGCTGAGATCAAGAGTCAGATACATAACTGGCTGAGTCACCTAGGTACCCCATAAACTGTCTTCATTTTTAAAAATACAGTGCCTTGATGGAAGTAAAATAAAATGCCCGGTTGTGATCTCTTTTCTTGTGCGTACTCACACACATAGTTTTGTCCTCACAATCGTGGCCTAGCATTTACAGTTCTATTTGTGGGATCATAGAATGTTTGAGCCCAAAAAGACCTGAGAAATCATGTGGCCAAGTGGTATCAAACCACATTCTGAGGACCCCCGGAATCCACAGAGATATCTCAAGGGCTCCCAGAGCAGAGGAGGTGTAGTGACCAAGACCTCTGCTTATGCATTTGGCTTTCCTCTATTTTATATTTTGAATTTGCCTGTGAGATTCCCTTTTAAAAAGAAATCTCACTGCAACACACACACACACACACACACACACAACCACACACACACACACACACACACACACACCAGAGAATGAGCTCACAGCTACCTAGCTTTTGCCATTATTCAGATGGGAAAGCGGAGGCCAAGAGAACTCAAAAGCCCACCTATAGTCCCACAGAAGCAGAAAAACAGGGTCTGGAACTGGAAATCTGACGCATAATCTTTGTTCCCTCTGCACCGCTGCAAGAATCCCAGGGTGAGTGGCCCAGACAGATGTGGCTCTGATCCAAGGGTCAGATCATTGTTGGTGCTGTTTGTTTGCACAGAGTAGAACATTGTTTAAGACCTGAAGCTCAGAGACATCCCTGGCAAGACTCTCTGAGTTGGAGCCCGGAGGGGCGCGTTTCAAGAACTTGTGGTCTGGACGGAGAGCGGGCCGGTGAAGACAGGGTGGCTCTTCCCGGGGGTGGTGTGCTCTGCTGCTCCACGTCACATCCCTTCTCGGTACTGTAAACACAAGTCCACTGTATGTTTTTAAAACGTGAGAAGAAGCAGGATCCTGCCTGCGTGTTTTGACATAGCCTGCAGGGAGGGAGAATGGGGCCAGTGGATCTCGCCTGTGCAGAATGTAATTGCTTCCCGCACCTGATGGTTAATCTCAGGCCAGCAGGGCTGTTGGACGGTCCCTCCTCCGAACCGCCCACACCCGCCGCACAGAGCAGAGACCTGGCACCCAGGGTTGGCTTCCCCACTCATGTGCTCTGGGACTTTGGTCCTCAGTTTCCTCACCTGAAAAGTCAGAGGCTTGGCCTAAATCATGATTTTCCACCTATCAAAGAGACTCTGTTTGGATCCATTTTACAAAGTGGGTGTTCTGGGAAGATTTAGGGCGAAGCTTCTGTGACTGAAAGGAAGTTGGAAATCCACTGGACTCAATGTTGCTGATAACTCTTTCAGCTCCGAGATACTGCAGTTCTTGATTTTACTTCTCTTTAAGGTGCTGGAAGGCATCCTGAGTCCTTGGCAAGTGAGCTGAGGATCTCAGGGGCTGGGGAGCCCAATCCTGCCACCCCAGTCCCATCCCCTCTCAGACCCACAGGGCTAGCTGCTCCCTCCTCTGTCCCACATAGCACCCTGTGTCCCATACCCATCACGCGGTCATCACTGCATCGCTTCTGTCCTACCAACACCACTGCTTCTGCTTCCTATCTTCCATCCCCACTGAGCTGCCTGAAGCCTGTGGCTGTGTCTTATTCCTGGCTGCAATCCTAGTGCCTGGCACCATACCTGGTATACTGTAGGAGCTTAATAAATGCATGTTGCCTTTTATCACATTCTGAACAACTGGACTTACTTTCACACTTAGCAGTCAGTCTAAAGCTAACCTTTAACTGTAGACAGTTTCAGGAAAAATATTCTGGCCTGGTGAAGACACAGTATGTACTCAATCAGCCAGCAGATGTTGAGCATTGACCAAAAGCCAAGTACCACCCTAGGACCTGGAGATACCCTCGAGGATAAAACTGATCCTGTCTCTGGTGGGGAGGTACTTGAACCACATGATAGAACTGATTATATAGTGAGGGCTAGGAGGGCCTCTGTTCCCAGAGCATGAATTATTCTGGTGTCATGAGTCCCATGGGAAAGCTGAGGCTTGAAGTGTGCGGCCTCAGGGAAGGAGATGTCCGCAGCGCTGGTTTCTTTACTGAGATGAGAGCCCTCCAGAAAGGAGCACCAAACCACCAGTGGAGCATGGAGGAAGAGGGCGCCACAGAGAAAAGACATACCACAAGAGGACAAAACTGTACAATCCTTCCCAAATTTCCTGTCCCAAAGACCAGAGTGTGTGGCAGAGCCAGAGTGGACTTGGACAGCGCTGGCTTTGATTGGGGTCACTGTGACTCGCTTGCTGTGGGATGAGAGGCAAGCTGCCCTCCCTTTCTGAGAATGTGCCGCGGGGGAAGGACCACGAATCAGGATGGTGTTCTGTTGAGTTGGAAGTAACTTTGGAATTGCCACTGGAAGGGAAGGGTCCAGGAGACATGTAGACGAGGCGGGCTGGAGCTCTGGTGAGGGGTTTGTGCTTGGGAGAGGGATTCTGGAGTAATTTATGTGTTGCAGCCACACCCAGGGAGGAGATGTAGAGAGAAGAGTGGAGGAGGGTAAGGAAGGAACCACCCAGCACCTGCCATCGCTGGGCCCTGCTTTTGCTCCTCTGTGCTCCTCTCGGACCTTCTATTATGGCTCCCACTAGCTGCCCCCCTTGATATCGTGAACTGTCTAAGGTTAGGGCCAGGGTTTAAACCACCTTTGCCTCCTTCACATCTAGCCCTGTGTTTACTGAGTGAATAAGTGAATAAATGAATTCTAGAAATCATGTCCTTTGAGAAACACCTGAAGAACCTATAAATGCTATCTTGAAGAAGACTTGGCTCAGGACACCCCAAAAAGGCTGACCTGTGGAAACAGGCAGAACACCCTCATGTCAATGTTGAGGGAAATTATTTCGGTTTAACACAAATAAAATGGGCCATCTGGTGGAGCAGGGAGGTCTTCAGCACTGAGAACCTACACACAGAGATGGATGACATTCTCCCAGGACCAGGGCCCTGCGTGGCAGCCTTGCCACACCTTCAAGGCAGGCAGCACAGAGAGTCTAGGGTTCCAAGTTGGCACCCAGGCAACTCCATCACCTGTACTGGGACTGACTTCAGAAGAGAGAAATGAAGCCCATCCTTAGCACATAAAGATGGGATCTCTGCAGTTGTGGGCTTCATTCTGTGGAACTTCTGGAAAGCCAGCTGGTCCAACCTTTCCCTCATCATTCTGGGGCCTCAGTATCTGGTCCCTGCCTGACCTGTCTACCACTCATCAGTTCCCTATCCAGCCCTGACCTCCCTTGGGTGGGGACCTGTTGAGAGTAGGGACTAGGCATCATTTGCTCATGAGGCAGCTATGTTGCAATGGTTAGGAGTACAAGTACCACAGTCAGGCCACCTTCATTCTCTTGTCTGTGATCTGAGACACCCATAGGAGGAGTGTAAGGATCAAAGGGTTAACATATATAATGTGCTTAAAACAGTTCTAGCATGGAGTTGGTTCTCAAAAGAAATTAGCTACCTTTATTAGATCAGTTTTTCCTGTACCTGGCATGGAACCTGTCAATTAAGGTTTGCTGAATAAAAAATTAATTAATCAATCAATTAATAACTAAATATTGATGTTGCAATCACAGACTAGTCAATAAACATTTATTAACTCCAAATAAGCACCCAATACTATGCTGGCTACTGAAAAAGACATAGTGGAAAAAAAAAACATGGTTCTTATTTCCAAGGATTTTGCAATCTGATGATAAAGAGAAGTATTGTTAATTTTTTAAATTAATAAGTTTATAACAAAATCTAACACAGTTTCAGGAGTGCCTTGTGATGAGCCCTGGGTGATGTATGGAAGTGATGAATCACTACATTGTACACCTGAAACTAATATTACACTGTATATGAACTAACTGGAATTTAAATAACTTTAAAAAAAATCTAACACAGCTTTATAAAGTAACACCTGGTCAGACCCTGCTAGCTTTCAGAGGTTATCTCATTCGATCAAGTTCTAAATTGTGAGGGTCCTGCAATTAATGCTTTAGGAGAAAAAGGGGAAATCATGTGGCCTTTCTCAAGGGAAAGACTTTCTTTAAAAGTGCCTTTAATTTTCTTAATATTCTACAAGTTTCACCAAAATATTCAAACAAGGTAAGATGGAGAGGTGAGGGAATAGGGGATAAGCTGTGGCAACATAAAGCACGTTGGATTTATACGCTTTATCAATTTAAGTTCATTTATTCCCAACCTTAAAGCTATTAAGCAGGTGTGGGTTTTTTCTGGGAAAATCCTGGAGTTAGTCATCTCTCTTTCTCCTGTGTCAGGATCCACAGAGATGCTTCCCTTGCATAGGGAGGGGTTCTGCTCTCTGACCTACCAAGGGTCAAGAAGCAAAATGGCCTTTGGCTGGTCACACAGATCCCTAGCAGTTAGTTGGTCATGGGATTCTGTGCAAGTTCACCATCAATGTCCTCCCAAAAGAAAACATAAGCACCATTGATTACCTTCTAATAACCACTTTATTACACGTTTTATATTTATAAAAGGGCACTGAGAGAGGACTGTTATTATTTCTCTAATCCAAAGCAGATGGGCCTGACAGAGGTAAATGGGACTTTCTGGGTGTGGCCCTGAAAGTTTGTGTTTTCCCGGAAGGTTTTGAGCCAGGGCCAAACCAGACCCAGAAGTTCCCATCCACCCCTGTCTCAACACATGACTTTCATTAACAAAATTGCATTGCTCTTTTCTGCAGAAAGTGGTACCATTACTCTAATAAAAACATGTCCATTATGGATCAATTGCCACCTACATGGTGGTGAGGAGGACTCAGAAGCAAGAGGCCAGGGATTGGTGAGAACAAACAAAGGCCAGTCTTGCAGAGGGAGGCTCCAGCCACTCACTGGGCCTTCTTCCCAGGCCTGGGGCTGGACAGGAAGGAGGTGGATCAAACTTGTACCACTAGCGCGATCACCCTAGGTAAATCCCCTAAATGTGGAACTTGGCCCTCAGAAGACTTCGGTTCCAATCCTTACCAGGCCCAGCCCACTGCACACATCTTGTCACTGGAGACCAACACAAGAACCACCTGGCTGCCCTCCCTCCAGGCCTGCTCTCTGGGCTCTTCTAGACCCTCTCACTTTGCTCCTGACTTTGCTTTTTTTTGGTCCATCCCGATAGCTGCCCCTGCAGTCTCCAGGCTCATGCTTACTTTTCCAATTTCACTTGGACTTCTTGAATTGATCCTGGTCATGGCACCTTCCACCCACTGGCTCTACCCACTCCTGGTATGCTCAGGATACACTGCCTGACCAAGAGTGGAGGTGGTTTTTCTCCCTAGACCTATGATTCTCAAGCTTCTAGGTGCATGAGAATCAGCTGGGGAGAGTTGGGAAAACAAATTCCTGAGTCCTAACTTCAGAAATCCCAATTCTATAGGTCTGCAATGGGCTAAGAGTCTGCACTTCATGTGGTGATGGTTCAAATGGAGGAAGAAGCTGAGATGCTCTTTGGAAAGCACAGTCTTTAATGAGCCTCACAGGCCTCCAACCAGCTGGCAAAATGACCACTCTTTGTATCTGCTCAACCCTCTGCACTGACATATCCATTTGTCCTTCCCACTCGCTCTGATTCTCTGTCTCATTAAGGGTACTACTATGTCCATTTGACAGAAGAGGAAAGGGCGGCTTGGAGTGATGATGTGAGACCACCGATTCCCAGGACGTGGGGCATCTCTGCTGCGCATGGCTCATAGGTGTCCCAGCCTCACGTACTGACACAGGAGCTCCTAAAGACTTCTCCATCCCACCAATGGAGACCTGACCCTTCGTGTCATTGGCCCAGATCTTTGAAGCCTTCCCATCTGCTCATTTATAATCCACAGAAATTCCTTCCGTATATATCCAGTATCAAACATCTCCCACCTCCCCTGCTATGCTGGTTCCACCATGATTCTTCTCCCCCACCCCTGCCCCAGTGTCTCAGTCAGCTCTGGCTGCTATAACAGAATCACACCACACATTGCTTTCTCATAGTTCTGGAGGCTGGAAGTTCAAAGTCAAGGTGCTGGCCAATTTGATCCTTGTGGGAGCTTACTTCCTGGCCTGCAGACAGCTGCCCTCTCACTGTGTGCTTACCCAACAGGGAGAGACAGAGAGAGAGAGAGCACTCTGATCTCTCTTCCTTTTCTCATAAGGACAAAAGTTCACTCTTGAGGTTCCCACCCTCATGACCTTACCTAAACCCGATTACCTCTCAAAGGCCCCACCTCCAAATACCATCACGCTGGGGTTGGAGCTTCAATATATGAACTTGAGGGGAGACACAATTCAGACCATAGCGCTCACTTAGGTCTGTTCTCAACACGGTGGCCACAGTGAGTCTATTGACACGGAAGTCATATCTGAGCCCTCCGGTGACTCTCAATCACTTGGAGTGGTGAGCCCTCCAGTGTGGTACTCCCCAGAAGAGCTGCAGAGATCTGGAGAAGAGTCACAGTGCAGAAGAGCTCTTGCCGGAGGTGGCACCTCCCCGGGCCTCAGAGGAGCCGCTGGAAAGCCAGGGAGTGGGAGAGCCACTGGCCTGGACCACAGCAGGACCGTTTTGGGAAGTGAGTATTTTTTTTTTAATTCATGCCTGTTTTGATCTAGAAAGGATCATAAAAAAAAAAAAAAAAAAGTATCAGGACCAGGAAAACTCTATTTTTTTCAAGTGGAAGTCAAGACCAAGAATGGGAAATAGAATCAGAATGTTTCAGGTCATGACACTATGCCAATCTATTTGAGCACCATAGATTTTGCCCTGTGTGTCCATGCTACCAAAGGGAGAGGAAATCAGAAGCAGTCCCATAAATCTTTCTGTCAGAGAGAAGGAAAAAACACATAATGTTTTTCAGAAAGTAGACTACTTTTTCCTAGTATTGCATTGTAAGAAAAATTTCTCATTGGAGTTATTTCAAACAAAAGTTTATGTCTTGAACCTGCTTTGTTGGATATGATGAGGCCTACCAGGCCTTGGAGAGTCCCTCTAGAAAAGATAGAAGTATTAATCAAAATCCAGCCAGAGAGAGGACAGGATGACACCTGGGTCAGTCACCCCTGTATCCTCCCTGGCAGATGTTGCTGATGCCTGGGCTTGAGTCAGCCCAGAGTGAGGCTGCCTTGACCACCACCTCAACCCCCAGGTCTGACACCGGTCACTGGTGCTGAGATTTTTCAGTGCTCCCCACTGCTCTTCCAAGCAAGTCCTTCCAACCTCCTTACCATGACCTGCAAAGACCAGCATGATCTGGCTCCTGCCCACTCCCCAGGCTCCTTCTCCCACCCACTCAGCACGACCACACTCCAGCCACACTGGCCTTCGAGAAGGGAGCCAGTCTCCCTCCTATCTCCAACCCTGCCTGTTTGGTCATTCCACAGACCTCAGCTTTTCACTCTTCCCTCAGCTTTTCACAGGGTGCCTCCCTCCTGATTCTTCGGGGCTCAGTGTACTGTCACTTCCTCCTGTGGGTCTGCCCTGCCCGCCCCTTGAAATGAGGCCTTGCCTATCATTCCGCAGCTCATCTCCAGTGTCTCTCCTCTATGGCGCAGGTCACAAGATGCATATTTTACTTCTGCCTTTACACATGCATTGGTGTCTCCCCACTAGAATGTAAGAGGGTGGAGGTCTTGCTTGCCTTGCCTCCATTGTGTCTCTAGCACCCAAGGCAGCACCTGACACATAGCAGGGGCACAATATATATTCATGGAATAAGCGGGGAAAAAATGAATGCTCTGTGGGGAGACCCTGGGGAGGCAGGCTTCTCTACATTAAATCCTGGCATAAAAAAATCCCACCATTCAAGAAGATATCCTTCCAGGGAAATCAAGGAACCTGAAACAACATTCACTCCAAGGACAGCCAGCCAACTCCAGCACACTGATAGCTCGCAGGTCCCTGTGCAGACAAGGTGGGATTTCTCTGAAGAACTAATTTCTGGTAGAGCCATGTTTGTTCTTTGCCTCAGTGTTTGTCAGGGTAGGCTGGGGAGCAGCACATGGAGGGATAGCGGGATTCAGGTCTTCTATCCCTTCCAGTCCAATCCCCAAAGAAAGTTCCCCCAGTGGGATGAAAACATACCTCCAATCCAAAGGCACCAAAGAGTACTACATGGTGTAACAAAATAAAAAAGAGACACTGTCTGGGCATGAATGGAAAAAAAAATTCCTTACTTGGCCCTTTTCTGGTACCAGGGTCCACTGGCATTAATTTGCTAGCTAAGGGCAGGAGCCTCTCTTGAAGCGAAGCTTCCACCCTGCCCCCCGCAGAGAGAAGCAGTAACCAGAGCGAGGCCACCCACTGCTGTCGGCAGCCCAGGCTCAACTGAGGGCTTATTATCACACTCCAGCCCTCTCTGTTCCCTTTGGTTTCCTCCTCCTTTCCCACACTCTTCCACGGCTCCAAACAGGCCACCTGGTGCCCACACCCAAATTCCTACCCTCCAGTCTGTCCTTCTCTATAGCCACCTGGAGCTAGGAACGCAACCTAGAAATTTCTCCAGCTGGAGACCAAGGTGGTCAGAGGCTTCATTCCTGCTTAGCCACTCTCAAGCTGTAGGACCTTGAGCAAAAGTCTTCCTTGCCTTGGTTTTAGTCATGTGTAAAATAAGCAAACTGTTCTCATTCATGTGCCACCTTCCCGATTTTTGCCATTTCTTCATATTACCTATTCTATTGCTCAAGACGTGATTATCTAATGTTTGCCTTTATACTTACTCACTTGTTAAACAATAATATCATGGCTATGCGATGTGTATTTTTCTAACGTACATTCAAAATATGTAACTATTATAAACTGAATCCATCTACACCCTAAGTCACCTTGTATTCCATCGGCCCAAAAGGGAATACTGGATTAATTAGCTGATCTCTATGATAAGTTCCGACAGTGTACAGCTCCACAACATAGAGGAATTACTTTCCGTTCCTGAGGATACAAATATTGTGGCTGGGATTTCAACACAGCCCTGGTGATGAATCCTCTGATTGGCATCCATGGAATCCCAAACCCACTGCTGATGGTAACAAGCCCCAACAGTGAAGGTCCTATTCTTAGCATAACTTGATTTTTCCAGCACTGAAGCTCCCTTATGTGTCATGTCTGATGCTAGATCCTTGTGGAAGAGAAGTGGTAAAAAAAAAACATAGGTTTGTCCTCATGAGGTCCAGAAGGAGCTGCAGACTAGGAGCTCCATTCCAGTGTGGTGACAAGGCCAGGTACCAACTTGAGAGAGGAGACTGATTAGCGAGTCCTGGTGCCTGGCACAGTGCCCAGCACACAGCGGAGACTTTCTTAGCTTGTCTGTTGAGGTTCAATAATGGAGATATTTATTGACAAAACACTGCAGGGGGAAAGAGAAGACAGAGATTCATTCCTTCTATAGAGGGGACATCACGGAAGGCTCTGCTAAGCAGGTTTTCGAAAGATGAGGTCCCTCCAAAGGCAGACAAAATAGCTTAAGCAAAGACCAGGAGGAGAGAGACACAGAAGTGTAGAGGTCTAGGAGTCATTAAAAAGAGCATGAAGGTGGTTCTACGCAGGGAAGTGATGAGGGCTAGAGAGAGCCAGGTAAGATGGCCAAATGGGAAGCATATAGGGAGCTACAGGGACTGAAGTTCATCTGTGAGCAGGTGATGAGGAGCATGAAGATGGAGAGAAGGCAGACTGGCTGGAGGGCTCAGGCTCCAAGGAACTACATGACAATGAGGTCTCTGGGTTTTCTATTTGCCTCAGATATTCTGGACTGGATGCAGGAGCTGGAAACCCCAACCCCAAACCCCAAGAGGCAAGAGGCACAGGCAAACACACACACACACACACACACACACACACACACACACACACACACACACACACACACAAAACACACAAAACTAGCTAAAGGACCAGGTAAGGTGTAGTCTAACTAGATAGGAAACTTTTCGACACGAACTGCTCTCCTTTAGCTAAACAGAAAAACCTGCAGCCCCACTCCTGCCACCACCAGCAGAGGCCAGGTAGGGAGCTGAGATTTCCACCTTCATCAGTCTGTCACAAAATACCCACCCTAGGGGTGCCTGGGTCACTCCGTTGGTTGAGCATCTGACTCTTGATTTCTGCTCAGGTCATGATCTCAGGGTTGAGAGATGGAGCCCCGTGTCAGACTCTGCGCTGAGCATGGAACCCACTTAAGATTCTCTCTCTCCTTCTCCCTTTGCTCCTTCTCTCTCTCTCTCTCTCTATCTTAAATAATAATAATAATAATAATAATAAAACCCATCCCCACCACCAGGGTGGTGTCAGAGGGAAGGCAAACTGAAGAACAGGAATGTTCATGTCTGCTAGGCAGTAATGAGCTCCAGGAAACTGAACTTCCACCCCTACCTGGTGGTAAAGAAGCACCCACCCTGGTGTGGGGTGTCAGAGGACATCCAGTGAAGAGCCAGATTCTCCTCCACTGCTCAGTGTAACAGGCCACTCCTTTCAGTGTCCAGGGAGGCCCCTGGGGAACAGCAAACCTTAAGTACCTCTGTGTCTCTCAGCCAGGGTGACATTGGCAGAGGCCAAGCAGAGAGCCTGGACTTCTCCTCCACCCAGGAGTCATGGGGTAGTGCCCCCCTCTCCCACCAGAGTAGAGTCAGAGAAGGCTGACACTAACAGGAGTTTGAAATAAGACCCAGAAGCTCATAACACAATTCCCACATTGTCAGGGTTTCCATACAAAAGTCACTCATTATTCCCAAAACCTGGAAAATCTCCACTGGAATAAGAAAAGACAATTACACCAAGATGACAAAGATGATAGAATTCTCTGCCCAAGATTTTTTTTTTAAAAAAAGCTTTATTTATTTATTTTAGAGAGAAAGAGAGCAAGTTGGGGGAAGGGGTAGAGGCAAGAGAGAGGGAGAGGGAGAGAGAATCTCCAGTAGATTCTGCTTTGAGCACAGAGCCTGATGCGGGGCTCGATCTCACAACCCTGAGATCATGACCTGAGCTGAAATCAAGAGTTGGACGCTTAGCTGACTGAGCCACCCAGGCACCCCTGCCTAAGATTTTAATGCACCCATGATAAAAATGCTTCAGTGATCAATTATGGTCTGGAAACAAATGAAAAGATACAGTCTCAGCAAAGAAATAAAGAAGAATCAATGAAAATTTTAGAACTGAATAATAGCAAAAATTAAAAAAGAAGCTTCAAAATCAACCATCTAATCCAGGAGTCAGCAAACTATGGCCCACAGGCCAAATCCAGTCTGCTGTCTCTGGTTGTTAATGGTTTTACTGGAACACTCTATGTTCATTTGATTGCATACCCTCTCACTGCTTTCCACTACAAAGGTAGTGTTGGGTAAATGCAACAAAGAGTGTGACGCCTCCAAAATCTAAAATATTTACTATCCAGCCCATTACAGAAAATGTCTGCTGATCCTTGATCTAAGCTACTACCTCTAGAAAGTAGAAAAAGAGAAAATGAAATCCAAATAAAATAGAAGGAAATAATCAATGTAATAAATAATAAAGGGTCATGACAAAAGTTTCACCACAGAGCAAAACGTTCTGTATCTTGACCTGAGTGATGGTTTCATCATTTTCCAAAACTTATCAAATGACACTCTTCAGATCTGTGCATTTTACTGCATGTAAAATACACCTTCAAAACTTACATGGGTCAGAGCATGCCACTCTCTCGCTCACAAGCTCCCAGTGGCTCTCCATGTCACTTAGAGGAAAAACTAAAGACCTTTCAGTGTCCCCCAAGTCCCTGCATGACCCCCTACACATGCTACCCACCTTGACATCACCTTCAACCCTCCCAGTTTCACTCCTCTCCAACTACACCAGACTCCTTGAAGGTGCTGGAAGATTCCAGTGACTCTCCTACATCTGACCCTCTGCACCAACTCTTCCCTCTGCCTTGATACTCCAGGCTTCACCTCCTTCACCTCTTTTAAGTCTTCGCTCAACTTCTGTCTTCTCAATAAGTCCTAGCCTCTTAACTGGCCCTACCTTTTTTCTTTATCTACAGCATCACCTTTAACACACTATATAATTTACTTTTTTTCCTTTTTTTTTTAAATCATACAACAGCCAGTATTCCCAGGCAGTCTCCCATCCAAGTACTAACCAGGCCTGACCCTGCTTAGCTTCTGAGATCAGATATATAATTTACTTATTATGTTTGTCATCTGTCTTCTCCCACTGAGCCAACCCACTAGAACGAAAGCAGAAAGGAGATAAGAATTTTTCTGTCTTAGTCACCGATACATCACACCTACTTAGAATAGTACCTAAGTGGATGCTCAAGAAATGAGCACTAGATAAAGGTTGTGAAGACAATTTAAGCAAAGCAAAGTATATATAACCTTTATGTGAATAATGGTGGAGCAACAATGCAGGTCCTTTACCCTTGGCATTCTCTCCTTGTTCCTTGTCCCTTCCCATCTTGAACTCACACTTACAGAGCCCACACCCTGAGAATCTACATTCTACATTCTCTGACCAAAAGAAAAAAAAAGTTAACTCTATGAGCAAGTATAGCACCTTCGCCAGGTAGTATCCTATAGGATTTAGGGCATCTCCAAAATGGGAGAGTGACTGCCTCCTCCCAAAAATGGGGGGGGGGGGGGTTACTGTATATGTTAACACCAGAGTAGTCTCCACTCGAGCCACTCTTTGATTTGAACTGCTCTACCTGCTGTAACTACTATTACTAGATCATTCATTTTCGGCACCTTATAGAAAGTAGTCAAGAATATGAGGTGTGATTACCAATTTGTGCAATTCAGTACTACTTCTTCAATTACGTTGCAAACTAAGAACCCATCATCTCAAGTCTTGTTGTGCTGTGCCTGAATCTTTCCCTGTAACTTACAGAACAGAAGGAGCACTCTGCATCCTAACCGGGAGAAATTGCTATTTCTCAGTATGGAGCACATGTTACAGAAGGTGAGGAACTTCTCACTTCTCTTGGTCAAGAGAAGTCAAGGAGCTCAACGGGAAAGAACAATTAGCAGGGTTGACCAGTCAGGGTTCTGGTTACATTCTGGCTGTTAACTCTAATCACAGTTTGAACTCCTGTCTGTGTTTACTGTTGGCATTAATGCCTGTCGGTTCAGCCTTTCTCAAATGGGACCCCAGCTCAGCCAGCATTCTCCCATGAGATCAGCAGGAGTTAACTGTGGTGGCCACCTTTTGTGCATCTGTCCAGGTCACAGGGACCTTCTACTTCCGGAAATTTCTCTCCCCACACTGCTGCCCTTGGCTTCATGTCTGCCCTCTTGACTCTACATCTCAGGCTGTAGCTGCTTGACTCAAACTGGGCACCTGACCCAAGCTCCCCGTTTTTGAGCTGGGGTTCTGGGACAGTCAACGAGTCTTTGCATGTGGTTGCAGCTGAGGACCATAGAGACCCGAGACCTTGAAGGCAGTTGGTTCCCCGTCATGAGAGCAAGCAGTCTGCAAAGAGAAGAACAGAATAGACCCCAAAGAAGCAGAAAGCAGGAGAGACAGAGGACTGCTCGTGCTCTTGCTCATTTTCCAGTTTTGGGTTTCAGTCTTGCAGAGGCCCCTGTTCTTGGACACGATGAGCCATCTAGCTGTCTTTCTTACCATGACTCGTTTTTGCTTAAGCCAGCTCAAGTTGGTTATTGTCACAAATAAAGTTTGAACTAAGAATTTAAAGGGTAAAATTACAGCTAAGCAAATAAGGCTACATTGCCCCAAATCATCAAAAATAAGAACCCGATTGGGGTGTCTGCGTAGCTCAGTCGATTAGCATCTGACTCATGATTTCAGCTCAGGTCATGATCTCAGGATCTTGAGATTGAGCCCTGTGCCAGGCTCCACACTGGGCGTGGAACCTGCTTAAGATTCTCTCTCTCCCTCTCCCTCTGCCCCTCCCTGCCTCTCCCTTGCTAAAACAATAAACAAATAAGAAGAACTTGATTAATTTATTTACTAATTATTCTTCCCTGATTTGTATACTAGTCCTAAAAACAGTCCTAAAATTTCTCATAAGGAATGCTGATTGCATTAGCTCAATATCTGGCCTTCCAGCCTCCCCGCTGCCCACTCTCCAGTTCATCCTGTCCTCTCTGCTTCTTCCCACTTGTCAAGTTATTTCCCAGACTGAGAATCCTGACCAGGTCTTCAGTGCCTTTACAATAAAGCTCAGTTCCTCAGGTGACACCCTTCATCTGACAACCATTTCCCATCTCTCTTAGATCTCTTATACCCCTTCACTAGGTCCTCTCCCCACCCAGAAAATGAATGCCTCACAATTGCCTGCGATGCTCATAACTGTGACCGTGAGGCAAGAGCTCTGTAGAGCTACACAGACCGATATGGCTGCCAACAGTCACATGTGGCTAGTTACATTCAAGGTAATTAAAATTAAACAATATGAGGGGCACCTGGGTGGCTCAGATGGTTAAGCATCTGCCTTCGGCTCAGGTCATCAGCTCCAGCTCAGCGGGGAGTCTGCTTCTCCCTCTCCCTCTGCCTCTCTCTCTGCTCTCGCTCTGTGTCTCTTTCTCTCTCAAATAAATAAATAAAATCTTTAAAAAATAATAATAAATTAAATTAAACAACATTAGACGTTCGTTCCTTCAGTCACACCAGCACACTATAATGTTTGATGGGTACATGTGGCTATTTGCTACCATATTGGATACAGAACATTTCCAACACTGCAGAAGTGGTTACTGGGCAACACTCATCTAAAGTGTCCTTCTTTTCCCACATCTACTTGTCCAAGCCTGCTCATCCATTCAGGTCACAATCTCCAATGCCACAGACTTACCATATGAAAGCCATATAGTCAGTGAAGTGAGATTCGAGCCTTTCATGTATTCTTCTCTTGGTAGTTGCTATCGACTGAATGTGTGTGTCCCTCCAATATTTTCATACAGCAAAATCCTAATCCCCAGTACGATGATCCTAGGAGGTGGGGCCTTCAGGAGGTGATGAGGTCATGTGGGTGGAGCCCTCATGAATGGGATTAGTGCCCTTGTAAAGAGGCCTGAGGAAGCTCCCTTCCCCTCCCCCCTCTTGAGGACTCAGCCAGGAGACAGCCAGCTGCAAGTCCGGAAGTGGGCCTCACCAGACACCAAAACTGCCAGCATTCTGATCTTGGACCCTCCAGCCTCCAGAACTCTGAGAAATAAATATTTGTTGTTTAAACCCCTCAGTCTGTGGTATTTGGTTACAGCTGCCTGAACAGATTAAGATAGTAGCTGACCATTGAGGTTCTGGATCCTGGCTGGAAATCTCCACTCTTACTAGCTTTGTGACATTGAACAATTCACCTAGACAGTTTCTTCATCTGTAAAATAGAGATAAAAACAGTACTCACTAGGCTGCATTACTGTAAGCATTAAACAAGTTATGAATCCATGTATAACAAACAATATTAATATATACAAAGCTTTCCAGCAAAGCCTGACACAAAGTAAGCTCTCATTTAGTGCTGATGGAAGCAGTGCTGGTCTGGTATCATTGTCTGGGTGGGCTCCCCTCACCTCCCCTCCAGAATCGTTCCTTGAATGAAGGATGTGAGTCTAATTCATTGTTGCACCTCCCGGGGTGCCTATCATAACGCCCACCACTTAGAAGATATGCGTATCTATTTTTTTTAACAAATGACCTTGGAAATGACTTGGTAAACTAACGCATAGATGAGGACTTAGAACAGGAACAGAAGAATGAATGTACAGAAATAAGATAAATACCAAGAATCTAAGCATCATCAAAGCTCAGATCTAATTTAGACAGTGGCATTTAAACAAGCTTCTTCCCAAAAGGTCCTTGCTCCTAGCACCTGACATACATGGAAATGCCACGGCCAACACCTACAGCTCCATGGTAATTGCCAACAACCAGCAGGACGGCGTGTCTGACACTGCACTTCTGCACACCGTTGCCCTCAGGATCGGGAAGGAGATAAACTGTGAGTGGTCATGGTGGGGGCAGGGACTGGTTCTGACCAGCAGTGGCCTGCTCTCCACTCCTTCCAGCTGCTTCCCATCACTGGCTCAGGTGACTCTTCACTTGGATGGGCAGTAGCAGCTGGTCTTCATGACCAAGACTCAGCTTGTCTCATGGCTCAGCCTTCAAAGGCATTAGCTTCTAAAGAGGCCTGAACCCCTTCAGAATGCAGTCCTCTTTGCAAAGTACGACTGAGAAAGGAGGGGAGTGGGCGGGAGAAGAAAGGGGGGTGAGCCTCTGGGATCCATACTCCCTTCCAGGCCTCTGCACCTGCCAGAGTTTTCACCCCTTTAGCATATGCTCCCTTGATAATAAATCAGTAGGTAAATAAAATAAGACACTCAAAAGCTCCCAGAAATCCTCTTACTCTGTTCTGCCACTAGGGATGCATGAGGTGTGACCCCACAAGGACATCCCAAATTGTCACTAAGATCTAGAGGTTATGAGTAAGAGTTCTAGCAACATAAAAAGTCTGAAGATCTACCAGATTCATCCACTGACAAATCTGTTCACAGAACTGTTCTAGGTGCTGGGAGTAACAGCGATTAATGAACCAAGGTATCTGGTCCTGTGGAGCTCTCCCTTCCTCCCTTCCTCCCTTCCCTCCTTCTTTCCTCCCTCTTTTCCTTCCTCCCTCCCTCCCTTCGTTCTTTCCTTCCTTCCTTTCCAGAATATCTGCTGATCACCTACTACATGCCGGGTGTCATTCTAGGTGCCAGGAATATATCTATGAACAAAATAATCCATCATGAACCTGTGTCCTAATGGAAGAGTCAGACAGTAAATAAGTAAATTATATAATAATAGAAAATAAGTAAATAATATAATCTTAGAAAGTGATACGTGTGTGGAAAGAACAGAGCAGAGTGAAGAACAATTTGAATGGCCATGCTGGTCGGGGGCACTCACTGTGATTTAAATGAGGTGCTCAGGATAGGTTGCATTAAGATAGGTAGCAAAGACCTGAAAGTGCTGAGGGAGTCATGAAAATACCTGGAGTAGGAGCACAGCAGGCAGAGAAAAGGCTCTGCAAAGGCCCTGAGGTACATACAGATTCTGACATACTGTAACAGTGGTTCTCAAAGTGTGGTCTGATTTTTTTTTTTCCTACTAAAGTAGCCTGCTCCAGGATTTTGATGTGGCTGCTCCCTCCATGTGGAGCTGGGGTGTTGGGCATGTCAGGTAGAGAATCTCTGTCATAGTTTCTTTCTTATCTAACTTCATCTTCAAAATAGCCTCTCCACATGAAAGCACCTACTACCTCCAAAGTGATGCTGAGGCCGCAGGAAACCATGTTCATCTAGAGTTCAGTGCCAGCATAGCATGTGGTAGAACATAACCCCTGGTCCTTTCTCAGTATTCTCATTGAACAGGAAAGAAAAAGATGGATTTGTTGAAATGGTCATGATCATACTTTGGTAACAAACACCCTCACATCTCATTAGCTTCCCCCTCCCCCTGCCCATAAAGTCCATTGTGGATTCAGACGACTCCAGGGCAGATAGCCTCAGACATTCATCCTGCCTCAATCTTATGGAAGGTCCATGTCACAGGTGCTTCCAGTGTGGGTGCAGCTGTGGAAATGAGCACAGGAGGGTCTCACGCTGGTGGTTAAATGCTTTAGCCTGGAGGTAACACACCTCTCCTGTGCTTATCGCCCATGGCAGACTGGTCTGTGGCCCCCCCCAGTGACGAGAGGAAGGGAGAGGATGGGCCTCACATGGGCTGAGAGTCAGATGTGGGTGACACCAGAGGTATCCGAGGTCCATTCAGAAATTACTTTCCCAGGGTCATGTGGCTAAGCAGGGACACTGACAGGATGGACACCAGGTCTGCCCAACTCCAAAACCCCCTTCCCCCCACCACATCCCGCTCAGCTACAAAGGGCTCCTTAGCAAATAAAACTCTGAGAAGACCCCAAGTGGCTGCTGAGTAAACTCTGAGTTGAAAGCTCTTCTAACATCTACCCACAATCTGTTCAGAAGAAGCACAAAGGATTGGGATCCGACTAATCTAGTTTATTTGGTATGTTGAGTTACACAGGAAGTACTGTCAAACAAATAATGATAAACCTGAAGTTTTATTATGTGGGTAGATGTTATAACTGTTCCAAAAATTATATGAAATTCCTTAAGTTTTAGTATGTCCTGGCATAATGTCATCGCTTGACATTCTAATTATTGAAATGTTGTGTGTCACTAAATGATCAAATTTTCTTACCAACTGCATTATAATAAATTCTCATCAGGTCTTTAAAAAAAAAAAAAGGAAAAAGGAGCGTCATCACACATCAAGCGTCAAAGTGAGAATTCTCCCAGCCTGAGGTCCGAGGTAGCTTGATCTTGTCTTCAGAGCAAAGACGTCATGCGTGATGATCTGGGAATGCGTCTTCTCTACAGCAGCCTCTGTTATTGCCAACAACCACCCACAATTCCCGGGGCCAGGACTGCTGGGAAACAGCAATCTCTTGGCTCCATCATCTCCAGTCAAACCAAATACCTGGCCTGTGTCTCTGACTGGACAGCTGCAAACAGCGCCATCATTGCTCTGGCACTTCCACAGTTGAGCGAAGCTGGAGGTGGGCTGTAACCTGTGTGTCGAGGGAACCAACTCCTGCTCACTTAGATCATCTAGAATGTGACTTTGTGGCTCCCCAGTCCTGAGACCGGAGAGTCTCTGTGAACAGCAAAGGCTTCCTTGGTAGACAAGATCCCAGTAGAAACGAGTACCTTTTGACAAATCTCGCATAGACCATCATAGCTCAACAAGAGGACTTGGAAAGGGATTTCATTGTAAACATATGCTCTGTAAAGTGGAAGCCAGAAGCCCAAGGGATATATGCTTTTCAAGAATTCCCCAAGTTCATGCCTTGCTGCTCAGGTAGGGCCCTTTCACTTGAGCGCAAGTGGGTCAAGCTACATTTCTTGCTTTCCATCAGGCTCCTGTGAGCCCCGCTGTGGTGACAGGGTAGCATGGAGGAAGACCAGTGTGCTTTGGGAAACAGAGTCCTGAGCTCAAAGCCAAGCATCCCATTCTAGCTGGGTGACCAGAAGAGAGTGGCTCAGTTTACTCGTGTATAAAACAAGGATGAAAATACTGCTCATTCTGGGACGCCTGGGTGGCTCAGTCGGTTAAGTGTCTGCCTTCGGCTCAGGTCATGATCCCAGGGTCCTGGGATCAAGTCCCGCATCGGGTTCCCTGCTTCTCCCTCTCCTTCTGCCCCCCCCACCCCCGCTTGTACCCATGCACTCTCTACAAAGACTATTATTTTATTGTTACATTTTACTCCCTTCCGACAACAGCAAGAGTCCCCAGCAGGAGGCGGAGCCAGAAGACTAGCCAAGTGCAAGATACCATGCTCTCCTCAACCCTCCCACCACACCTAAAGTCCTCAAAAAAAAATGTGCATCTTCATTTTATTTTCCATTGAGGTGCACTCCTTCAGGCCAAGTGGAAAAAGTTAAAATTAAAAAAAGAGAATCTAAGATCCTGTAGAGAGCTATGTTAAATATAAATGTAAGAAGAAGACAGTAAAGTATTATCTATGGTTATGTGTGGGTAATGAGACTCCCTTGATCAACAACTACCTACCTCCTGACTGTCTTCTAGGTGCCAAGTAGAGTCCAGATGATAAGGATACAGCCTTGAACACAAGAGACAAACCAGTCTACCTTTATGGGATTCAGTAGGGGGAGACAACAAAAGCAAAACAAGTAAGATACGTAGTCTATCAGATGCTGATGAGCGAGCGCCATGATGACAAATGAAGCAAAGGTGGGGGATGGGCAAGGCTCAGAAGCTGAAGGTGAGGGAGGTTTGAAACAGAGTGTTCATTCATAAAGAATCCCACTGACCAGATAGCATTTGAACACAGACCCCAAAAGGTAAGGGAGTAGCCCAAGCCCGGTGGAGAATCTGAAACTCCTCCCTCTGGGGGCTCAGCCCTCTCTCCTTCAAATCCTTAAGACTCATTTCTGTCTTCCAAGTACCACCACCAACCAAGATTTTGTTGAGCTTCACTTTTAGGAATTTGCCTTAACAAAATAATACCCTGGGTTGTTTTGTTTTGTTTTTTAGCATTCCAAATATAAAAATATGTTATAATATTAAACTTCTGCTTTTAAATCAAACAGCCACTGCCCAGAAATTCCATTGGACTCTCTGTCCCCAAATAACTGCCTTTTGGAAGCAATACTCAGAACAAGTAGTATTCTACCCAAGCCTACTTTGGGCTTCTGTCTTTTTGAAAACTCTGAAATTTTCACATCCCCTCTCACTCACAGACATTTTTGCATATGCCTACCCTTTTTAGTAGCAGTCAAGGAACAGTCCAGAAAATACCCTGCAGGTATTTCACAGAGGAAGGGAAATGGGTTCTAACAGAACCACCAGGAGCGCTGCAGAAGTGAGCCAGGGAGGGCTTCCCCCAGCTCCCTGATGCACTACTAGTTTTAAGAGGATCCCAAGTTGAAGGAGTGGAGGAATGACCACTGGTGACAAGCACAGGCTAAGAGGTAATTCAAGGGTAACCCCTGGAGGCCACCATAATGCCTCCTGCTTGCCAACACCCACACATCTGCCCACAGCTGCCAGAGGAGCAATGATATTGATTTGGACTCTGGTCACCTTGTAAGTCACACCTTAGTGCCTGTTGTCAGTGACAAAATCCAATAGGAAAGCTTGCTGCAAGGAATTCTGGGAAGGGTCATTCCCAGGCTCCAGCCCCTGTGATCTACGGGAGGGGCCTGACATCTTCACCCTAGGTGGGAGACAGTGATGCTTATGTTGACAGGAGACTCTCCTGCACAGTCAACTCACCCTGATTTTCCACTGACAAATGCAGCTCACGTAATATGCCTTCCCCACTATCCCAGCTCAGGGCAAGCATGCGGATAGGCTCAGTCAAGCATCTCAAGCAGTAAGTAGGAGAGCTTCATCTCCTGCGTCTCCTGAGCCTTACAGGTGACCTGGGGGAAGGCAGCAGGTAAGTTCTTAAGTAAGAAGTAAGGAAGTAAGCAGAACTTACTTCCCTGGAGAGTAGTCAGTGGGAGAGCTATTGATCCAGCACAATTCCCCCTCAGACAAGAGAGCTGAGCAGGACACCCCCGTCCCCCTTCGTGGTTCAGGTTCTCCCCTTCTTCTCTTCTCCCCCCATCCCCAAGGCTCCTTGCAGCTCCATCACCCCACCCCATCCCACCCGACCTCCCACGCAGAAAGCCCTGGAGTTTAGTATCCCTCTCAATACACCTTGCTATGCCATCAGAAAGAGCCTCCATGGAGCATTAACACAAATTCTCTAGTGAGTATCAGTGAAAGCTCCTTCCCTTGGGCCCCGGGCCACACAAAACGTTGTCTAGTTTCCATTCTCCTGGGTAGGTGCTTTTTATCATCGCAGGGAGAGATTACTCCCCTCTTTAGAATGGCCCCAAATATTATTTCTTTTAATTCCAAAAAGAAAGAGGAAACGAGTTGAGTATTCCAGTCATTCTGGAAGATCCTAGAGGATCTAGGGATATTAGGATCTGCACAGTAGACTGTGCAGATGAAGTAAAGTCAGACACAATGTCTCCTAATAAGGAACTGAAATCACAAACACATTTACACTGCAGAGTGAGTACTCAAAGCACACCTGTGTGGGTGAAGCAAAATGTGTTCCTGGATAAAAATCAAATGTCTTATCTCCTTAAGTTAGGCTGGGAACATGTTTAGTAGGAGGTCCATAATATGGCCTTTGCCCTTAAAAACACCTGAAGTTCTGAAACTTTTCGATCACAGACCCTTTGAGAATCTGGTGAATGACACAGCCTATGCTCCATGTGTTTTCCGGCTCCCTCTTCCCGGTGTCTGTGTGGACGCCCGCCCCCCGCGTGGTTCTGTAAGACTGTCTATATCAGTGTGCACAGAGAGGGTGAAAACGGGTGACCCAGGCTGATCAACCACTGTGGCTCAAGGCCCTAGCGCCAGGCAACGGTGAAGGCATGTCTGTGTGACCCGGGCAGGGAACTGAGAGTCACTCTCTCACCATCTGGGAGTAATGACGTGGAGTGCTTGATGGCTTTTTTGTCCACCAAGTAGAAAGAATCCCAAATCAGAATGAAGTGACAGGCAAGCCGAGTTGAGAGGTGGAAAAGGAGAAACAGAATAACCATATTCAGCCATTCTGGAAGCTATTAGTGCCCTGGGTATGAGCCCATGAAAAATAAGCCAATAAATTACCTTTATGCTCAAGGTTTCTGTCTTATACAACCAAGAGAGTCCAGGATAAACAGATCCTCGCCCTAAAGAAAATACACATACTTACCCATGCATAAAATAATTCATATAATATCAGAGTTTGAAGTCCTTCCAAGGATCCTAGGTAAAGAGCCCTGCCCACCCCTGCTTTCTAGATGGTCTTAGAGTAGAGCTGATTTTACCATCAAAACCTTCTTCCTATGCATCAAGTTTCTGCTACATGTTAAAAATGTTAGACCCTGGAAAGGTAAATACCATGAGTCATTACTAGTCAGTAACAACCATTTATGAACAGTCCGAGGATAATAACTGTGATTCAGAACTACCCGCATAGACGTATTTGGCCACAGATGATGGACAAGTGACATTTGGCTCTTAGGATTTGAGTTCAAGCAAGTCATTTTCCCCATTTGAGTGGTTTCCCTATTTATATAATGAGAAGTCTGGATGTGTGTCCAAAGGTCCTTTCGCTAACGGATCTGTTAAATTAACCACAAGGGCTTCTTCCATCTTCGATTATAATGCCATTTAAAGCCAGGTCAAAAAAGGAAACATTTCCTCAATGAGCCCAGCACTTTGCCTTCCCCCATCTGTGAGTCCCAATGTTACACT
Source organism: Zalophus californianus (assembly GCF_009762305.2). Lineage (NCBI taxonomy): Eukaryota > Metazoa > Chordata > Mammalia > Carnivora > Otariidae > Zalophus > Zalophus californianus. Next base: position 9,687,138 of record NC_045596.1, read on the forward strand.
GCCTAGCTTTGGGTTCTTCTCCGCTGGAGTTGTTTATTAAAATAGTATGCAGAGGAGCCTCGCAGAACAATCAGTGCATCCCATTACCCTTTTATAACTGTTCTTTGAGTTATTCAGGAAGACTCGAAACTCAACTAAATTCTCTAGGTTCAGCGATCTCCCTGGGAGGATTGGGAAATGAATATATTAGTCGGTATATATTTATATACTTAAAAACAGAGCCAAACATTTTAAGATACAATGCCCAAATATATGGGAATACTCTCATTGAAGGAATAAAATGTAGACCTTGCAATTTGAAACATGGAAGCACCTTTGTATTAGAGTCATCTCCAGAGAAAATGAGCAGACGAATAACTGTAGCTGAAATATAGTGTCTTTCTCTTCAAAATAATATACTGGACTCCTAGTCTGAGCCTCCTCTGAGCTCGCCCTGAGGTTTATTCATAGCTGGCAATGATGGAGGCAGAGTGGCGCCCCAACAGGAGATATTATATATATATATATATATATATACACATTTTTTTTTAAGTAGGCTCCTAGCCCAGTGTGGAGCACAACATGGGGCCTGAACTCATGACCCCGAGATCAAGATCCAAGCTGAGATCAAGAGTTGGATGCTTAACCGGCTGAGCCACCCAGACGCGCCATCAACAGGATATAATAGATAATGTATTTTTTTACTTTATACTTAAACTATATTTTTTATTTTTCCCCATTTTTTTACTATGTTCAATTAGCCAACATATAATACATCATTAGTTTTTGATGTAGTGTTCAACAATTCATTAGTTGTGAATAACATCTAGTGCTCATATATTTTAATAAGGAAGAGAGAAAAGAGTATCCTGGTAGAGAAAAATTCACCCTATGAATTCCTGTATGCAAGTCTGACCAAAGAGCAACGTGTTTGCATCAGTAGGGTGGGTCTGGGGGCAGCTCGTGCTGTTAGTTAGACAGACAGCCCAGAGGTCCCATACACAGGACTCGGGCCAGATTTGTGGTAAGGGGGTTGCCATGGAAACATGAATCCGAGCCAGAAGAATGGGACAAGGTTACCTGCAACCTTGAAGCCAAGAGCAGGGGCACCAACTGGACCTGGCGTATTTGAGGCCAGTTTCAGCTGCCTTGAGCAGGCGCTTGGGGTGGGGGTGGGGGCGTGTCTTAGCAGCCCTGGTGCAAGCTTCAGCAAGCCGTGCCCAGAAGACATAAGGTTCTAGAAACCAAGAGTGGCAGAGGAACAAACCTGAAGCCACACAATGCCGAGAGGGCAAGTTCCTGGAGGACACAAGACATAGCCACTTCTTGGGGTTCTCTGGAAGGCTCTGAGGGGTACTCAGAAGCTGGAGTTTCTTCTCTCTCCACTCTCACCCACTCCCCGCCCCTGGCAGAAAGGCAGAGTTGCTTTACTTTTTTTTTTTTTTACATTTCATGGCATTTTATTCAGAGAGCCGCCCTATTTTCCCTCAAGACAGCATGGGCAGCAGAAGTGCCAATAAGGTAGGCCAAATGGAGCTTTGCCCAACAGTTGGTCAAAAGATAATTAGAACATGGAAATCTTGGGTTGGGTTCTACCATTTCGGGCCCTCTGTCCAAGTCAACATTATAGAGCCAAACAGACCAGCTGCCAGATTTCTACCTCTCCTCTCTCTGGATTCCCTTCGTTCTAAAACAATGCTATGCCATCTGCATGGATAGCTTTTAACCAAAATACCCAGTGATTGCCAAGGTGACAAAATGAGATTGGAATATTCCAGACACAACATGATGGAAATGAAACTTTAAAATCTTGACCTAAAATGAGGGAAGTGTTGGCAGGCCTGTTTCCTGGCTAGTGAGTCCTCTAAATGTCACAGTTACCACTGTTCCCTGGTCTGTTATTCAAGAATCTGTACTGTATACAAACTGACAACAAGAAATAAGCAACCTGGTTAAAAATGAGGCAAAAGACATTCACTGACATTTGTCCAAAGAAGAGGTGCAAATGGGCAATATGTGCATGAAAAGATACTCAAAGTCACTCATCTTTGGGGAAACGGAAATCAAAACCGCAATGAGACAGCACTTCACAAGTGGATGAATGGAGAAACAAAATAAGATGTGTACATACAGTGGAATATGACGTGACCATAAAAAAAAAGGAATGACATGCTGACACATACTGTAACACGGATGGACCTTGAAGTGAATGAAAGAAAATAGGGACAAAGTGTCAAATATTGCATGATATACCTAGAGTGGCCACATTCCTAGAGACAGATGGTTGCCAGAGGCAAGGGAGAGGGGGAGTGAAGAACGATTGCTTAATGGGAACAGAGTTTCCATTTGGGAAGCTGAGAAAGTTCTGGAGACAGGTGGTGGTGATGGTTGAACAGCAATAGGAATATACTTAATGCCACTGAACTGTACTTTTAAAAATGATTAAAATGGTAAGTGTTATACTATATAGATTTTACCACAATTTTTTCAAAAAAGAGCATGGACTTTCCACACTTTCCACATGTCTTTGAACAATGATCATGTATCCAGGTTGAGCATCTTTGGCTTGTGCTGGCCCTACACCATTTGTGAAGATGGATGCCCTGTCACCAAGACATGCCTTAAATCACCCGAATAAAGGTTACACGCCAAAGGCTCCCATTGGCAACCATGAATAAGAGGATTCACGAGATCCTGTACAGCCCAGGCTACCCCCATGTGGCAAAGAACAGGAAGGGACAAAGAAAAATGAGACGTCAGTGTTAACGTGGTGGGCCCCTGCTGTGTCCCGCCCGCGGCTGAAGAAGCCAGCAGAGGCATGGAGCCTGCCGCAGGGGAGCCCGGGGATCCTCAGCCAGCTTCTCAGCCTGTTCAGCGGCATCTGGAAGATGCTGGCCTCATTTATGCAGCACATGCGGTTTACAAAAAGGAAAAGCAGCAGCCAAAAAAAAAAAAAAAAAAAACCACACCACTCTATATGCATATGAAGCCCTTGTTTAGAGAGTCTCAAAAGGGAAGTTCTTAGTCTATAATATCTCTTCCCTGAAATTCCTTCTGGGCCTCCTCCGACCTCAGCACCATGTAGAGACATCAAGTGTTTATCCAAATCGCCTCCTGCTTCCTGTGGCTTCTCAGTCCGCTGGCCCCTTGACTGTCCTGGCTTCCCTCAGATGCCCAGAGCTGATTTGCTAGCTTGCCTCTTGCTTGCCCGTTCTTTTCATTTGCACACTTATTTTTATTTCACCTGTTGGCCCAAAAGGCTGGTGAAGCACATAGACACATGAAAGCTAGCAAAATAGCCATAATCAAGACTGTGGGGGAAAAAAAAGGACAAAAATACTTAAACTATAAAAAACACATATGCTGTAGCTTAACTTCAGAGATGCATTGTCACATCAGCTATCTTTGTCAAAATGAAGAAGCCTAGAAATTTCTAAGCCGAACAAAGCTTTCAAGGGTAGTAAATTCTGACATTTCAGGGATACTGAGTGACACAGTTGTGTTCTGACTTCCAAAGCTTACCTACTGGAGATCTACCTGAGTGACACCACAAGACCGTTTTCCCATGGGTTCTATCCTCTTTGCGGTGGCCAAACTGGGGATGAACGGGTCTCCCAGTTACAAACTTTTCTATGACATATTTCCTGTCATGTGGAAAAATTCCGGTACCGTGGTAAAGCCAATGAGGAGCCATTGTGTCCCCTTGCCCTGTGAAATCCTTCCTCCCTGGAGATAATCTACTCTCCATGTCACCATATCTGACTACCAGACGCCTGGGGTTATCTGACCCCTTGCCCACCAACCCATCCCATTACAGTGTCTAAACAATTGAAAAATGGATGGATGAGCCATGTGGGATAAATTTCCCAACAAGATTAATGGTGGATCGGTGAGAGCAACTGGCCATAATGCTATATCCTATTACCACCTCCTTGACTTGAAGAGAAGAGTGGTCAACCTCTCACCTACCCTGGGTAAGACACAAAAGTGAGCCCAGAAACTCATCTCCTTTGTCTACTACATGCCAGGAGACAGGCTGGAAAGCTGAGTCAAGCCCACAGAGGAAGAGAGAGAAGAGAGAAAAGGAAAGGCAAGCAAGGAAGTAAGCTTGAACAATGACCTTTCATATAGTAAACCCACCAATTACTAATTTAGGACAGCAGCCTATTTAAAAAATAATAATAATGATTAATAATTACATTGAGTCAAATAGCAGACTTCTGATAGACCTGCTTGGCTATTTATTATTTCCTAATGTGGCAAGCATTGTTGGTTGGTTGACCCAAATGTCATTTCCAGGCACCACCTCCTTATTCATATTTTCTACGTTGTTCTAAAAGCTAAAACTGGACCTTCTGGCCTGTCGTGTACTTGGGATGGCTTGTGACAGTTCAGCTCTGATCAGTGGGAGGTAAGAAATAGCCCCGTAGGAAGGTGTGTGTGGTGGGCAGTATGACGGCCCCCAAAGCTGCTCATGTCCTAGTCTTTGTGAATGTTACCTTTTCTGGCAAAAGGGACTATGCAGATAGGATGAAGGTAAGGATCTCCAGATGGGGAGACCATTCTGAATGGGGAGATCATTCTGAATTATCCAGTAGGCCCAATGTTACCACAAGGTCCTCATAGGTGAAAGAGGGAGACAGGGAATTCAGAGAAGAAGGAGATGTGACAACAACAGCAGAGTCAGAGCAATGAGGAGAGAGACAGCCAGCTGGCCATCGCTGGCTTTGAGCACAGAATGGGACCACAAGCCAAGGAACACAGTGGCCTCCAGAGCTGGGAAAGGATTCTTCCCTAGATACTCCACAAAAGAACACAGCCCTACCAACCCCTCAGCCTGAGCCCAGTGAGAATCATTAAGGACTTCTGACCTCCAGAACTATAAGATAACAAATTTGTGTTGGTTTTAGCCACTGTTGTTTTTGTGTTAAACTTGCGATAATTTGTCACAGCAGCCAATTGGAACCTATACAGTGTCTCTTCCCAAATAAATATGTCACCCTTTTTCTCCTACGCCCTTCTTGCTGTCTGGGATGTGAATACGGGGTCTGGAGGGATAGCAGCCATCCTGCAGTCTTGCAGCAACACCCATGATGATGAAGGCCCCATACTGAGGATGGCGGAGCGGAAAGAGTCTGGGTCCCTGATGACTTCACCAAGCCACCAGCCCTGAGCTGCCCATCCCTGAATTTCTTGTCACATGAGAGGAATAAAACATGAGTGTTGAAGTCACTAGAATAGGACTTGGCACAGTGGTGTGCTGGAGCTGACTGAACCAGCTCCTGAGAGAGAATTATTAAATTTTCAGAAACAGTGGGCCAGTTAAACTCAGACATTACTAAAAGTTAAGTTATATAATCTTACACTCAAATAAATTGTTAAAAAGTAATAAATATCCAAAACTCATCAATTCCCAAATATGTTACAAATCTTGCTATTATCTATGCTCATGAGGCTCTAGACACGTATTGTATCTCCCAACCCCATATTATACACCGTAGTACACACTCTACCAGATACTATATATCTTCTCAACTCCACATTTGGTGACATCACAATGGGAGCTTGAAATCAGCCATGGAGGGAGTATTTCCACCATGTAAGTCAGCAAAAACTACAAATCAGCATTTTATTTGTCCCCAGAGAGTCACTTGTTAATCATTTACTGGCTCACCACTGGTTTCTGTGTTCTGCAGCCAAATACATTTCTAATTGATGCATCCCTAATGGTTTTCCATGCTACTTGTCAGATAAAAGCCTCAACTTGTCAACTCAAATTACATTTGTAGGAAACTGGGTTCTCCTAGTTTCTCTCTTAAATGAACATTTACGTACCAGGCATGGTGTGCTAGGCAGGCTCTTTTCTTATTCTACCTCACAAAATCCTTCCTCTATCCCTGAAAGGTAAATATTCGAAACCCATTTCATACATGAGGAAACCAAAGCTCAGGGGAAGAGGGTTTTTGCCAATGATGTCCAGCCAAGATAGGATGTGAATACCCTTTCATCTGACCCGGAAATCTGTACTCATTCTCCAGCAACACGATGTGTTTTGAACATAGAAGGTGCTGAATAAATACTTGTTGAGTTATTCCAACAAATGTTAAGTATTCATTCCAGATAGTTAGGGACTCAAGATGCTGAGCTCATGTGCAAGGCGGCTTTCACACCATATGTGCAAAAGACATTGGCACCAAGCAACTTTTCCTGAACATCAAAGAGAGCCCTGAAACTCTTATGGTTAGAAGATTGAGTTTCATGAAAGTATTAAATTTATGTTTTTTCGAACAGCATCACTGGGGGAGGGACCGTGGTTACAACTCTCTCATCTTGAAATAGACACAGAGCAATTTCCTCCTTTGCTGGTTGTCAGACTGGCTCCCAATCATTGCCCCCAGAGCTGGCAGAATTTCAATGACTCTAAAATTAATCCGTGGGGCAGAGAGTTTGTCCAGAGCCTTAAAGTTCTGGGAGTTTTGCTGTGGTCAAAAAGTTAGTGCCTAAAATGGGAATCAGGAGGTCAAAGGTGAAAGCCCAATTCTTGGCCCAACTGGGGACTTTGGATGATCCTGTAGACACATATCTCCCCTGGTTTTATGCTGGAAAACTGCACAAATTATTCTGAACTAGAGTGATCAGCCCCTAACAAAGAATTTCTAGGTACATATATGGGATTTTTTAAATTAATTTGTTCAACATTTGTTTGGATTCTTAAGGATGACAGACATGTGAACAGACAAACAGTGTGATGTTTATAGTGAAGAAGACATGTACAGGCTGCTAGGATTGCACAGAACCAGAGTGACCCAGCCCATGAGATGGGGAGGAGGAGACCAGGTAAGGCTTTCTGAGATGATGAAGGCTGAGGTTAGATTTAGAGAAAAAATTGAACTGCAGAAGTGAAACATGAGTACAAGGGATCTCAGATAAAGGGAGTAATGCCCCTATTAAGCAATTAAGATGGTTAAACTACAAGAAGGTCAGTGTTATAAAGCATAGAGTGTACGATGCAAAGTGGCAGAAAAATAGCTAGAGGTAAGCAAGGGCCAGGATGCCCTTGGATATCCCCAGTAGATTAGGGAACTTCAATATCCCAGGAGAGTACTTGAAGTGTACCCCATATGCAATAGGAAGCCATCAGAAGTTTCAACCAGGGGATGATGTAGCCAGATTTGTGGTTAGGAACATCCTAAAGGCCCCCAAGTCCTTTAAAGGGTAACTTCAGGGGCACCTGGGTGGCTCAGTCAGTTAATAAGCATCCAACTCTTGATTTCAGCTCAGGTCATGATCTCAGGGTCATGAGTTCAAGCCCTGCATCCCTGCGTCAGGCTCCCCGCTTAAGAGTCCCTCTCTCCCTCAATCTGTGCCCCTCTCCCCCTGCCCCCCATGTGCACACACTCTCTCTCTCTTAAAAAAAAAAAAGGAATGAAAGAAAGGTAACTGCAAAAGAATATATAGAAGATGAGAGCCAAGGACGGGTCTATAGTGGGAGGGGAAAGGGTCAGCATATAGATTCAGAGACATTCATTGACAGAGTCACAGGCTATAGAGACTGAAGTCAGAGCTAGTTTAGGATAAGCCCTGAGTTCTCTGGCTTGGGTACCCAGCTGGGGGTGATACCAGTCACTAAGCACAGGCATGGAAACTGGTCTGGGCAGGAGAAGAGTTGTAGAATGTGTGTGCATCATCCAAGCAGACATGTCCAATAGCAAATGAACATACGAGTTTCGGAGACCATACTTTATTCATTTTTGAAGCCAATCTAGAGCAAATCCCAGCACACATAAAGCCCTTGACAAGTATTTATAAACTGAAAGGATGGAAGCCTGAATAAGGTTTAGGGGAATGGTTCAAGGTGGTAATAGACCACTGAGAGCAGTTGAAACTGAAAATGAATGAGATGGCAGAGAAAGAGAGTCTCTAAAGTGAGAAAATCAGAGGGCCAAGAATGAGATCCATGGGAGCACCAGCATGCAAGAATGGGTGAGACAGTCCAGTACAGAGGGATGGAGACCAAGGCACAGAGAAGTTGGAGAGGGACCAAGACAGTGACATCATGGAGGCGAAGGAAGTCAGGTGGAGAAGCAGGGGCCTAAAGACGCACACAGAGAAAGGTCCACGGGAGCCAACCAGGGGCCTCTGCAAAAGCAATTCCAAAAGAAGAGAGGAGACAGAAGCCAGAATACCCTGGGATGCAACATGGAGGCGAGGAGAGGGATACTAGGTAGGATCATAAGTGAGTGCAAGGTCAAGGGAGGGATGTTTCAGGACAGCAGAGCCTTACACATGGCTGGAAGTGTTAACGGGTTGAAAATATGGAGCGAGAGGGGTCGTCCACCCTCTAAGATGCCACAGGACGTGCCCAGGCAGGAGACTAGCAACGGAAGTGGGAAAAATGGGTGCTGTGGCTTCATCTGAGGCTGTGGAAGATACAGGTAGGCAGAGATTCCTTTGCAAGAACAGAGGACAGAAAATGCATCCTTTACTATAGCTTGAGAGTTGAGGAAACCCTCTAGGTCCATAAAGAGGGAAATGGTTTTCTAATTATATCTACCCAATAAAATATTTTATGCTCATAAAAAATAATAGTTACGAGATTATATGGCCATATTTAAAAAGGAGTTATATATAAAATGATGCTAAACGAAAAAGATGAAGGATTACCAATTCAAGAGTTACAATTCTTTTCATAAGAAACTTCAGAAATATTTCTGAATTATTTTTATCAACTGTGATCATGTTAAGGTGTGGAGATTTTGCTGGTGCTTCTTAGTACTGTGTTTTTGATTTCCTACAAGTTTATTGACTTTATTTTGAAAATTTAAGAAATAATAAAATGGGACTTACTTGATAGATAAGTTCTTCCTAGGCAATAATTCCCTTCCTTCTACATTAATGTATCCAAGAATCAGAGCTCCAGATAGCATTTCCCTCCGTTGGAAATCTTTCTCCCGTTCTTCAAGTTACACGTGATGGGACCATCCCAACTGCCTCCTAATTTACTCACCTTTTCCTTCCCTGCCCTTCTGCTGGAGAATCTGGAGACTGCCTCGGCCATGAACACAGGCTTTCAGTTGCTGTGTCCAAACCACAGGAAAGCTTCTGTCCTCACCGTGGGACAGGTGGCCAAGGTGCCAGCCAGCCCCGAAGTTAGCATGTGTTCCATTGGAAACTTTGCCAAAGGTCTCACCTAATTCTGCAAAAGTAATTGAGACAGGGACTTTAAGGGAGAACCCAGGAACTAGAATGAGACAGAACTGGGTTAAAATCTCTGTGCCTTGTTCTTACTAGGATAAGACCCAAAAATGGAGCTTCAGTCTCTACAATTGTAAAATGGGGGTAATGAAACCTGCCTCACTGACCTGGGAAAATTTTTAAAAAGCATCACGAGGTACCTGGGTGACTAAGTTGGTTGAGCGTCTGACTCTTGATTTCAGCTCAGGTCATGATCTCATGGGTCGTGAGATGGAGCCCCGCATCAGGCTCCATGCTCCGAGTGACATCTGCTTGGGATTCTCTCCCTCCCCTTCTCCTTCTTCTTCCCCCTCTTCTCCTCTCCCTGCTCGCATGCTCTCTCTCTCTCTCTCTAAAATAAATAAAATCTTTTTTCAAAAAAGAAGCATCACATATGTGTGTATACTTATAATATCTATATATGAAAATATCTATATCTAAATGTCTATATTTACATCTATATCGACTTCAGAATTTCACAACCTGGGGTTGGCATTTTCATGTGGTCATTTACAACGGTCTGAGACCACGAGCACGTTACTTAACTATCAATGACTGAGGACAGGACAGAATAACAGGGGACGTCTCTGTGGATGCTGGTGAGGATAGATGGTGGTAAAGACCAAATGGATCAGCCTCTCTAAAAAGCTTCCAGAACTTGTCCACGACCCTTGGGAAAGATGGAATGCACCACTTAGATGTAAAAGGAGATTGAGACAAAAAATAAGTTTGTTGTCAAAAAATAAAGCTATATTTCTTGCTCCCCTGAGTTTGTGCACCAAACACAGCATGGTAACTTGGGTGGTAAGGTAAAAACAGACTTAGCTGCAAGTATGGGAGAAGGTAGCAAGACGAGCCCATGTTCCATTCCTGATCTAATACTCTTATTTTATGAAGCAGTCAGTGGAAGCCCAGACAGATGAAGCAAATTGTTCTTAATCACATAGCAAACTAGAATTTAGGTCTTCTAAATCTCAGGCTCACATTGCCTCCCAAAATAGTTTTGTTATGATTTTACCAAAAGCCCTAGGTTGGACTGAACCAAAGCACTGAGGCTGAGCCATTTCCCCAAACTGCAATTGCTTGAAGGAGGAGTCATTATGGGAAAAGCAAAGCCAACAGTTCCTTAGTTAAGTCTGAGGACACATAACCAGTGCATCCAAACTGACTGATCTAAGAGATTTTCATCTACAGAGTCTACTTATATCAGGGTTTGTGGCTTTCACCTCATTACTTCAGCTCTGCGGACACTCCCATGTCCTTCAACAGCATTCATTCTTAAGGCAGGATTGCCTGCAAGGATCTCTGCCAACAAGGCTCTCTTGATCCTTCAATCCAAGTGACATCAGGTCATTTTCCATTTAAATTATTGCACTGCTCAAGATGACGTTGGCTGCAAGTAAGTGAAACCTACCTAGAGCTAGTTTAGGTGAGCATGTGAGTTTCTTGTAAGGATGCTGGTTCTCACTCAAAGGACAGACAGGTCTCTGTGGACTCTAGGATATATTGAATCCAGGGGTCTGAATGCCATCAAAAACTCTGTTTCCCTCTTTCATTTCTAAGCCACGTTCCATTCCTAAATTCAGTAATCCTAGAGAAGGAATTCACTGGTCTGTTTGGATCAAGAGCTTACCCTGAGCTGACCAGCTTGGCTAGAGAGGTTGAGTCACAATTAAATGTTCCAGTTTCTGCTTTCATTTAAGGAGGAGCCGGGAGCAGATAAGCACTAAGAGTTCATTTTAGTACTTATTAAGTGTAGGGCTCTGTGGGGCACCTGGGTGGCTCAGGTGGTTAAGCATCTGCCTTCAGCTCAGGTCATGATCTCAGGGTCCTGGGATTGAGCCCATGTCAGGCTCCCTGCTTGCGCTGCTCGTGCTCTCTCTTGCTATCTCTCTGTCTCTCAAATGAGAAAATAAAATCTTAAAAATAATAATTTAAAAAAAGGCAGGGCTCTATACTAGACTCTAGAAGAGAAGAGCAATTGGTGAAGAATCAGATTCCTCCCTCAAGGAGACTCCCACTTTGGAAGGGAAAATGACCTAATAGAGTCTATACGGTGCCACTACCATGGGGATGAGGGGTATAGATAGAATGGAATCCCTTCTTCCCCATGGCTTGGATTCCGAAGTCAGCAAGCAAAGCAAGAAAGGTCTGCAGTCAAATATGATTACCCTAAATGCTTGAATCACATCCAACACAGCAAGATTCTCAAGGCAGGAGACAAGCAGAACCACACTGACTCAGCACAGATCCCTACCTCCCAGTCCAAGATACGTGCTCAACTGAATGGACTGGCAGGCAAAATCACCCACATTATATATAATAGTTCTCTTCTTTTCATGCTGTTTTACCAAGCATGTGGAGTTAAAGCTGCAGAAATTAAATACATTTAGGATGGGACTCATGACTTTGCCAAGCCACAGACAGCATTGAGCTTGGGAACCAGAATCCAAGCCCAGGATTGCCTGACTTCTCTGTCCACGATCACGCCCCTACACACCATCTCCCAGAGTTACTTTATCCTCCATTCTCTGAGCCTTTTAATGATGGAGGGCCTTCCCTGCTCCTCCTTGGAAATCCCTGGCCCCCAGCCTGGGAGTCCACACAGAGCTCGGGTAAGTCCGTGTGAGTAGGGTTAGGTTGGGTTGAGCGAATCCGGGGGGTCATCTGGACAAGCCCAGAGGACACTGATTCCCAGGCAGCTGGTGCAATGCCATTCATTTTCCTGGGTTGTATATGCTATAAAAAGCTTATCAGGGTGATGTTTACAAATGGGGAAAGGGGAGGGCATTGCTGTTTTTAACAGATTAACTATAACATGTTGGTTCAGTGACCTGACAGCGCATTTCCATGAACTGTTAGTTTACACTTGACTCCTTCCTGGGCAGTAGGCAGATCAAGAGGCCGCCGGATTGACAGGGGTGGGGGCTGGCCATGCCCAGAACTTCCATTCAGCAGCGAGGCATGGACTCTGCAGGCTCCGGTACAGCCTAGAATCCAACCAGAGCTCACACGTCGCTCTTTCCTACAGGGCCATTGAAGACCTTCCACATCTCCCAGCCGAGGGCCCCTCTCTGACCAGCTCTGTGCCAGGACTCCCGTCCAAACGACACAGAGGAACTTAGCCGTTGCTGCTTCAAATAGGTCACCACTGCTTGGGTCAGGCGGAAAAGACCCCAGGGCAGCTGCAAGTATATGTTCTTATCTGGAATAGGAAAAAACCCACTCTCTGGGAACAGTAACACATACAAGTCCTCACCTTTGCCGGCTGCTCTCACTGCGCTCATCTTCTTTAACCTCAAAACTACTCCAAGAGGTAATATTATTCTCCAACCTTGTTTCGATAAAACCAAGGCTCAGAGAGATCAAATTAACCAAACTGATGCAATTTACAGGGGGCAGAACGGGAGTTTAATATGTGTTCTTCTTACAATGCCATGGGCCTAATCCAGGTATCCTAACTTTTCTAGGGAAAGGAGGTGCTTGTCATTTTCAGAAGGCTTGTGGTAATGGGGCTGATAATGAAATCCACTAGGCAGTTTTCTTGAATCGTCATTGAGCATAAGAATCAACTAGGGAGCTTGTTAAAAGAGCAAACTCGCAGAGATTCAGATACTGGATCTGCAGTACAGCCAGGAAGCTGCATTTTCAATCATAAGCAGCTGTGGTCATTCTGATGTGGGCTGCTCAGAGGGCATATCACGGCTGCAGGGGGCCCCCTCACCCTCCCGGAGTGCAAAGGTCTCAGGTGAGTGGGGTTATCAGCTCCTATTCCATTCCTTCTTTCCGGAGCTTCCTTAGCTCCCTATAACTGCACCTATGTTGGCAGATTATTTTGGATATCTAAATAGCCACACATGCCTTTCCAGAACATAATTTGGCTAAGATATCCTGCAGCCATGTGCTCCAGGAAAGGCTAAGGCACCCGCATACCAGGGGCTAAAACTTGGGAGAATCACACCAGTGATTCTTAACCCTCATCTTTAAGTGTGTACGCACACACGTGCTCTCCTGAGTGGTTACCTGGGCACCAACCGAGCCCAATTAAACCGATCTCTAAGGTTATAACCTAGGCATCGGTATGTATTTTAAAGACTTCCCAATTCATTCTCCTCCAGAGCTGAGAGTCACTGGCCCTAACCATTTCCCATACCGCTAGTCTGGGATGAGCATTTGATAAAATTCTGGCCAAAAAAAGGAATGAGAAGTCTTCTGGGAGGTGGGGGTTTGGGGAAATTTTTCTTCTTTCTTTGGAGGAGACATGAGAATGGAATGGAACCCCTTTCCTATTTCTGGCCTTTGGGTTTTGCGATATAAAGTTGTAAAGCCTGGAGTTATTGCAGCCATTCTGGGACCACGAGGCAGCCAGTCTAACAGCCAACAGGCTGAGAATGGCAAAGAAGAAAGGGAATCATCTGGGAACTTGGCGGCACCTTTGAGCAACTTAGTTCAAAAACCCTGGAATCCACTTACCCCGAGGATACTTGTTGTAAGAGGCAATTGATATTCTTAATTGTCTGAGACACTAAGTTAAATGTTCTGTTACTTGCAGCCAAAAAGATCTCAACAGATATGCCCACTCATGAGCTTTACCTGCCTCCTGCCTGAGCCATTTCTAACTGGGGCAGGACAGTGACAGCTGGGGCCCACTGGACAATAAGGCCTAGTGAGTCTCCGTCTTGCTGCCCTGAAGACGAATAACTAACGTGAGATCCAGGCATGTCATTAAATAACTAGTTACCCTGAGAGCCATTCCAGTAATAACCCTGACATTTATTATGCACTTACTTCATGCCAGAAACCGTGCAAAGTGCTAGAAGTAATGGCACTTCATTCCATCGTTTAAATTGCCCAGTGAGATAAGTATTATCTACGTTTTACACATCGGGGAAATTGAGACCCAGAGAAGCTAAGGAATTTGAGCAAGTTTGCATCGCTGGAGAGTGGCAGAGACAGAATGCACACCCCAATCTGTCAGACTCTCAAGACTTTTCTTCTTTCCAGGAAACCACGTTGTTTCATTTCTCGATGACTTATGATGCTCTGTGTGTTCACACATTCACTGAAGTGCTTAACGATGCGAATAAAAGGGCATTAATCATTGTAATCCCTAATAGAGATAACAGAAATATTAGCAAAGGCTGCAGGGAAAACCGTTCGAGGGAGACGTAATTTTTTACAAGGCCAAGGAATGATTTACTTTATCACAGCAAAGAATTTTATTTGACAAATGCATACTTTATCATCTCTGGTCGGCTGAAAATGTAAGTTTACATTTTTCCTAGCCATAAAATTAAAATAATTTTGGCTCCAAAACCTTAAAAGAAATCCCATTCTAGGCTCAAGCGTTTCCCTGGAAATGTAAAGGCTAAATACGGAGCGTGACTAACCACCATTCCCGTGGGGCAGGACAGACTCTGGAGTCACGAAGAGCAGGGTTCAAATCCCGGTTCTGCCTCTTGTGGACCGTGTGATTTGGGACAGAGACCCGTCACTCCTCTGAGTCTGTTTTCTGATCTGTAAGATGAGACTCCAAGCTGCCACTACAGGCCTGGGATGGGGATTCAACCCGATGGCCTCTGTACATACTGCCTGGCAAAGCAGATGTGCTAGGAAGGTTGACTATTCTGAAAAATAGGCACAAAGTTCCTGGCATGGGACCTGGTGCGGTGTAGCTAGCTCCTCAGTAAACCTCTCAGTAAGCCTTCCCTCTCTCTTCCCTCTCCTGTCTCCTGTCTTCCACTGTCTTCAGGGCTGGGTCCCCCAAGGACAAGCCAGACTAGGTCCCCTCTGCACACGGTTGGGGAGGGAGTTGGGAGATGGAGCACACATCTTGGTTCACTCAGCTGTCTGTCAGCTTCTACGGCATCTTCCCTCCACCCTGACCCAAACACAAGGCAGCTAGCCAGTCTGTTCATGGGCCACCTGCCAGTTTGGAAGACAAATCTGAGAAAGTGTCAGAGGATTGGGATAAGGGACAGAACGGGGGGAGGGGGGAAGGGGGGGTGAGAGGAAATGGTTAAGCTGGCTCAAGAGTCAAGGGTCTTTGGGAAGCCAGGAGGAGACAACCCTTCACTCCCAAATTAGAAACAAATGAGGAGGTTTCAAGGGAATCTAGACTGTTGGTGGAAGAAGCAACAGAGGGGGGTCAGCAGGAGATTGCCTACCCATAACTGGGGAGACTTTCCTAGGCTTGGTGAGCCAAAAGCAGACTCCAGTCACACCAAGAAAAGCAAACAGAAAAGATCAATAGTCCACATGCTTGTCTGGAACTGTTAGAAGTTTTCAAAGTTTTTCCTCCCATGATTAGAGTCTCATGTCAGCCCCAGGAAGTTCCTAGGATAGTCACCATGGTGATCATTCCATTTTACAGATTTGTAAAGTGAGACTTCAAAACTGGCAGTATGTTTTTGGTCATGTAAGCGAGTGGTAGATACACTGAGAGGTGAGTTTGTCCAGTGGTTTCCAAACAGCTTCCAGGGCCCTGCATCTAGGGTCGAGCCCCAGAATCGGTATCTTGTCAAGCTTCTCGTGTTATTCTGATGATCAGCCAAGTTTGGGAACCACTGATACCACGTCACAAACTTGCTGTGGATAAAGACATGGAGCCGGACGGAGGTGGAGGAGTGTGCCCAAGGTCATACAGCTGGCTGCTGGCTCAGACAAGGTTCGCCCCTCAGTCCACAGTCAAGGCTCCTAGAGAGCTCATGGCCGGAAGGGGAGAGTCACAGCCTCGGGGCTGGATGGTGGTCTCCATGAGCTTGAGCTCCCCACCTGGGTGTCTGGCTGCCATCAGATGAAAATGTAGAGGATTCACCTCCATGTACAAGACAGGGGCACGAGGGGGCCCAGTAACTTCTGCCCGATAGGAGCAGGGTTGCGGGTGGGAAGGACAAAGACTTCAGAGGAAGGCAGAGAAAAGTAAGGAAAACAACGGCTCCTTAGATGGAAGGCTGGTTATTTTTGTTTTATTTGACAGAGAGAAACACAGCGAGAGAGGGATCACAAGCAGGGGGAGTGGGAGAGGGAGAAGCAGGCTCCTGGCTGAGCAGGGAGCCAGAGGCGGAACTCGATCCCAGGACCCTGGGATCATGACCTGAGCCGAAGGCAGACGCTTAACGACGGAGCCACCCAGGTGCTCTTGGTTACTTTTGTTTTAATAAGCCACTTGTGTGTTGTGATTTTATAAAACTCAAGTTAGAATAAATGGTTTTGAATGAAAGCTTTCTAAGGATATTTACTGGGTATAGAAGGCATAATCTGACATCTAGAACACGTTAAGACCAAAAGAGAGGCAGCAGGAAAATGTTCCTGTAGACACGAGTCTTCACTGTCGCACGGAGACCATATCTGCCTTTGCTCACGGTTGTTGATGGAAGTCAGTCCACATCGGTGCCGTGTAGGGCATGAGGCAGGTCAGCGAAAGCAATTCACTGTTCTCTAATGTCACCAAGGTCACGGGGAAGTGGACACTTTCACCTGCCATTAGCAGGTTAAATTGTATAATATTTCTGAATCACAGTTTGGTAAAATTTATGAAAATATAAAATTATTTTCAAGATACCTTTGAGCCAGAATTCTACTCCTAGAAATTTATTCCATGGATAAATATAACAAGGCAAATATAGAAAGTTATACATAGGATTTTCAACAAAGCATAGTTTCCAATAACAGTGAAAATGGGAAAACAACATATGTCCATAGATGGAGGAATGATTAAATAAATTATCACATTATACACTTGAAAACCAGGAAGCCATTAAAAATGATGATGTGTGTTCATGCTCATAGATGTAGGAAAAGACCTATAATATCACTTAGTGATAAACGCTAATTTCAGAATGAGTTATTTAATATAAGGCAACTCATTATTAGTACAGACTTGTGGACTGATGCAGAGAGAGATCTGGAAGGTGGCTTTTCATCAAAATGTCAACAATAATGAGCAGGGGAAGGGTGATTTTAATTTATTTTCCTCTGTATTATTTTACAGTATTTTAAAATAACTCTTAAAGTTTTATCTTATATATTTACATCTTGAGTGGACTTGTGGTGGGAGGCAGGGATCCAGGTTTATGCTCATTCCTCATTGTGGCTGGTTATCCTAATACTACTTGTTGAATGATACACCATTTCCCCACTGATTTGAAAAGTCATCTAGTGATTATTGCTGGAGAACAGGAGGGTTATTAGGCTTTTTTAAAAAAAAATTATAATTGACATACAATATTATAGTAGTTTCAGATGTACAAGATAGTGATTTGATATTTCAGATGTATAAGATAAGTGATTTGGTATTTTTATACATCATGAAATGATCACCATGACAGGTCTAGTTACCATCTGTCACCACACAAAGTTATTACAATATCATTGACTATGTTTCCTATGCTGTACATTCCATCCCCGTGACTTATTTATAATGGGAAGTTTGTACCTACTAATCCCCCTCACCTTCTCCCACCCCCTCAACCCGCTTACCCTCTGGTGACCACTAGCTTGTTCTCCGTATCTAAGAGTCTGTTTTGGGGCGCCTGGGTGGCTCAGTTGGTGAAGTGTCTGCCTTCAGCTCAGGTCATGATCCCGAGGTCTTGGGATGGAGCCCCGCATTGGGCTCCCTGCTCAGCGGGGAGTCTGCTTCTCCCTCTGCCCCTTCCCCTGCTTGTGCTCTCTCTCTCTCAAATAAATAAAATCTTTAAAAATAAATAAAAATAAATAAGGGTCTGTTTCTATTTTGTTTTGTTCATTTGTTTTGTGTTTTAGATTCCATGTATAAGGGACGCCTAGGTGCCTCAGTGGGTTAAGTGTCTGCCTTCGGCTCAGGGTCCTGGGATCGAGCCCCACATCGGACTCCCTGCTCAGTGGGGAGCCTGCTTCTCCCTCTCCCGCTCCCCCAGCGTGTGCTCTCTCTCGCTCTCTGTCAAACAAATAAATAAAATCTTAAAAAAGATTCCACGTATATGAAATCATATGTCATTTGTCTTTCTCTGACTTATTCCTTTTAGCAGAGTACCCTCTAGGTCTGTCACAAATGGCAAGATCTCAATCTTTTTTACAGCTAATGTTCCACTGGACATATATACCACATTTTTATCCGTTTATCTATTAAGGGACACTTAGGTTGTTTCCAAATCTTGGCTGTTGTAAATTATGATGCAGTGAACATAAGGGCACATATATCTTTTCAAATCAGTGTTATTGTTTTCTTCAGAAATATACCCAGACGTGGAATTCCTGGATTGCATGGTAGTTCTATTTTTAATTTTTTGAGGGACCTCCATACTGTTTTGCACAGTTGGCTGCACCAATTTACATTCCCACCAACAGTGCACGAGTAGAATATCTCTATAATCAGAAAAATGATAGGGGTCTTTTCATTTGGAGATTAAAGTTTTTGAAGAAACTCCAACCCGATTTAATGGAGATTGCAAATACTCACTATTTTTAGTTGTATATACATGTAATTCATTTATATATTCAGTCATCAAAGTAGTTTGTTCATTCATTTGAAACTGCTTAATAAGCACCTACTGTGCATCAGCCACAGGGATACTAATACGTAAGAAGCATCACACAATAGTTAAGAAGTCAGGCTTCTGGGGCACCTTGCTGGCTCAGCTGGAGAAGCATGCAGCTCTTGACCTCGGGATCGTGATTTTGAGCCCCACGTTGGGTGTGGAGATTACTTAAATAAATAAACTTTAAAAAAGAAGAAGTCAGGCTTCTGAGCCCAGCAGACCTGGGTTTGGACCCCTGTTCTATCACTCTCCAACTGTACAACCTCCAGCAAGTTATTAAACTGCCCTAAGCCTCAGTTTCCCCATCTATCAGAGAGAACACAAATACCCACCACCTGAGGTGCCTAGTGCTGTGAAGCAAATTGTCCCAAGATTTCGCGACCTCAAACAACATTAATGATTCATTAGCTCTCGTCATTTCTTTGGACTTTGGAGGCACCTCTGTTGGGCGCATCTAGCACAGGGCCTCTGGTGAAACTGCAGTCAGATGAAAAGCCCGAGGATTCATTTCCAAGCTGGCTACATCAATAAGCTGGCAAGTGGATGCCGACTGCTGGTGGAATGTCTTCTTTCAATGGCCCTCTCCAAATTGCTGCTTGGGTGTCATCATGGCTTGGTGTCTGGCCTCCCTCAGAAGGAGCAATTGGAGGGACCAAGGTGGAAGTCCATAATGCCTCTTCTGAACTCACCCTGGAGATCACACCCCACACTCCATCCACGCCCCACGGTGATTCAGCATGAAAGGGGATGACACAGGATGTGGAGAGCAGGAGGTGAGGGTCATAGGGCCATCTTGAGGGCTGATTACCACATGCACCAGCTGAGAAGATGTTTACAAAGAGCTCAGGATGTACCTGCACTGCATCCATGATAAGCCATGGTGAAGAGCAAATATAACTGCTCTTCATAAATAGGTCTCAGGACACTGAGCCCGGAGACGTTAAGTGGTTCGACTTGTCATACAGCCAACTGGTTTTGAGCCAGCAGGAGCAGGTTCTCTAACTTGCCTCTTCAGGGTCCTTCCTTCCATAGAGAAAATCCCAGTACAGACACAGAGGTGAGGGACCACTGGCTAGAACGAAGTAGTCACCAGAGCTGAAGATGAACAGATGTCTCAGAAGAAAGAATGGGGAAGCTGTTAGAGGATTCTGAATGTCAGGCTGAGGAAGTCATTTTCCTTTCACGGAAAAGGCCATGGGGAGCCACTGAGGAGTTTGGAACAAGAGTAACTTAATCCAAACCCATGGGCCAAGTTTATTCTCACAGCTGTGTGTGCAGCAGATTGTGGAGGTCTCGGAAGGAAGCAGGCCGTTGGAGCAATCCAGGCATCGGGGATGAGGGCAGCAATAGTGGGAAAGGAGAAGCGGCTTGGCAGACACGGTGGCTAGGAATCATGCCCCCCAAGGATCCGGGCTCATTAAGGACTGAGGAGGCCAGGGCCCGAGGCTTAGGTGATAGTGGCTCAGCGAGCTAGCCTCCGTGCGGTGCCAGGGAGAGCTGCCTCTCCAGCCCAGCCTCCGGCCCCGAGCCTCACTTCAATCCACAGCGTGGGAGGCCCAGGACATTCAATACAACTTGGAAGCAGGACTTTAAAACAAATAGTCTGCCTTTCCTCTTGTTCCCAGCTCTGCAGCGTGGAAAACTGAAGCGATGAAGGACCAGACAGAATGGAATGTATGCAGTTCTGAGCTCAGCCCAAAGGCCCTCCTCCACGGAAAGGTTCACTTCCTCGGGTCCGAAGGTGCAGGGAGGGAGGGTGTCTCAGGCCAGGCTGTCAGTCCCGGCCTCCCCTCCCAGATCAAATCCATCCGGACCACTCCCTCACACTGCTCCAGGCAGGGCTTACCTACTCTCTGAGCCCCTCGCCCAGTTTCCCAGCGTGACCGCTCTCCTGACAGTTAGGATGCCCTGATAACATGGGGACAGAGACCGGAGCCCCGGGCATCGTATGGCCCCAGGATTTGAACACTAGGATTTTGCTTTCCAAGTACAAGTTGGACAAATAATTTTCTCTTCTAATTTCATCAGTTTTACATCCAGACACGAAGGTTTCCAGCTGCAAGGCCAAGGCCATCCATGGGCTGCCATTCATCTCACAGGGAGAGTAGATTTATCGCCCATTTTCCAGGACAGCAAAATGCCTTGTTCTAACAAAACAGTGTGGCAATTTTCTAAAAGAGAGAAGGAAAGTGACTTGAGAAATGAACATTTTGTTTTTCCAGTTGGCACAACGATTCTATATGGGCTAGAAGTGGTTCTATATACACATAGGTTTTATTGGGCCGATAGAACTTAAAAACTGGATTGGAATGGCTTTAGACAGGGCGCTCCAGCTTAACACCCACTCCCTACTTCCTTATACTCTTAATCGCTTTTAATTCATTTATTTGCCTACCTAGCCCCTGATGCCACATGAGTTTGCAGACCTGAGATATGACACAACACTGCACAAAGCAATCTCTTCCCTCCTTGGGAAGCAGATGTTTGCAGCCTTCTTTCTGCAGCTTCTACCTACCCATCCTATTTCTGGGGCCCTACAGGTTCTACGGTAGATTAGCCTTTTTCTAAAGCATGGTCTTTCACCTATTTAAAGACTACCATCAGAGTCTCTCTGAGGCCCGTTTTTCCATATTAAGCATACTGTCTTCCTTCAACTGTTTCACTGGGCATTGGATTCCCTCACCATTATCAGAACGTGCTCTGTCATCCTCTTAAAGAGGGGTACCTGTGTAAGGGGAATATACTGCAAGCATGGTCTAATCCCTTGCAGTTTGAAGTGTCGTCCAAAAGCCAACAGCATTAAATATCACTTTGGAGCTTGTTATAAATGCAGAACCTCAAACCCCACCCGGGATCTACTGAATCAAGATTCTCCAGGTGATCTGCATGCACAAATCACCTCAGAGGACGGACTCTCTTTGCATTAATGTAGCCTAGAATTATATTCGCTTTTGAAGGTAATTATGTTACACGGGTGACTCTGATTCCTGTTACCTGAAATCTGTATTTGACCACACTCACTGCTAAGCCACATCTTCCTGTATCATATTACAGTTTTATTGAAGCATTTAACAGTCTGATTACATTTTGATGAGTTATACATGTGCCTAGACTAAAATCTTAAGGACAAAACACAGATCATGTTTACCCGTCTTAGGTGCCAAGCCAAGGCCCCAATACATAATAGTTGTTTGTGTAAGAATTAAGAAAAAACAAACAGCAGCTGAAATGATAAAGGAAATTGAGTCACGCTGTTAAAACAATTTGTGACATGGCTTGCTTGCTCCGGGGCTCGGATTCAGGGACTGGGCTTCTCTCACTTCTCACCTCTGCCCCCTTGGCATCAGCTCCGGGACCTGGGCAGCCCCTCCCTTGCTGTCCTCAAGATGGCGGCCAATGTTGCTGAGAGCCATAGCCTTTCTCATTCCAGGCCGGTGGGCAAAGAGTAATCTGGAAACTTCAGGGGGTAGAAGCATTTTTCTTTTTTCTTTTTCAGCAAATGTCCCCTCTAGTTTCATTAGCTTTCATGGAGTTACCCCATGGTTACCGAGCCAATCTTTTTCAGCAAATGTCCCCTCTAGTTTCATTAGCTTTCATGGAGTTACCCCCTCATCTCTGAGCCAATCCCCGAAGCCAGGAGAAATTAATATCCTCAGGGGTTCAAGCCAGTGAGGATCCACGCTTAGAGCTCTGAGCGGCCGGAAATGGAGGGGGCGGGGCTCCACCAGGCAACGAGGAAAAGCTGCTGGGAGAAGCGGTGGCACGGATGCCAGGGAGACAGCGAACAGACATCTACTATGGTGCTCAGTAGGTCTGCATTTCCATTGCCTTTGAGTCTTGCAACTGTCCTCCAGGAGGGCCAACACTACAGCAATCACTAGGCTGGGCTATAGCCAGAAAACTTTTCTATTTTTAAATGACACACAAATTATTATGCTCCATCACATTGTTTCAGTGATCGACTTTAAAAGGCCCTGGCTTACCTCCTCCTGGAATAATAAAGCAGTCACAGGAGTTCTTTGGGCCACTCCAAAAACCACTCCAGAGCGGTTTGCCACACATAATAGAGGGTGCACTTGAAAGGCAGCATCCAATGACCAGTTCTGGCTGAAAACTTTTGTGTTTTTTCAAAGTTCAATAAGCACCAGAAGTGACCACAATGTGTTTGAAACTTTATAGCATGTGTCTTCAGGAGAAAAAGTGCCTAAAACTAGATGGAAAGACTTGTAATTTTTTAAATTAAAAACTGTAGACAGGAGAGGTAACAGTCAAAGTAAAATAAGCATGAATCCTACGTTTTTGTTTCAAAAATAAAACCCGAGGTATGGGGAAAATTGTAATATGGAATTCAGCAATCTGCTTTGGCCATATGCTCTATTGCATGTTCACTGTGCTGGCTCTCCTGGGCCAAAAGGCTCTCAATGATGGGTCAAGCTTAGCTGGGAAAGACGTAAAACCGATGGGACCAAAGGCACAGGGTGGGAAGGGGGGCACATTTTCTATCCTCACCTTGGTGATCAGAGGGGAAACTTACCACCACCGGCCTCTCTGGACTACACTACTGCTCTAGGTGGTCGTGTCAGAAGATGGAAGGACCAACACTGACCATCACTACTGCCAGAAACACTCAGGCCGGGTCAACTCCCAGGAAGGAGGGCAGGTGTGTGATCTTCTCAAACGGAAGGCAGCCGAAATCGGGACCTGGCCTTGTCCATCCTATCTCAGAAACGGTCCGTGTGGATCCTGGCTCTACTGCCTACGCAAGGAGGGAACTGGTGCACTCACTCACTCACTCAGCTTCGGTGCCCTAATGTGTAAAATGAGGGCAATGATACACCTGTCACAGATTGATGTGAGAAGAAAAAAACAGCTCATGTGACAAGTGCCTGAAAATGTCCAGGAAGCGGAACCCTACAAAAGGCCATTCTCCCTCCTGCCCCCTGCTCAGTCCCATTCAGTGCTCCAACTGCATCAACACACAGCTAAAGTGCTCTGGTGTGATCACAGACCTCTCGTAATTTCTCTCTGCCTCCTCCAGAATGCCTTGTAGCACTTAGCTTGTACAATCATATATATGTGGTAAGTCATACCTGCAGTAATCGGATTAAGAAAAAGATCTGAAAATCTTCCAGTTTTCACATAGATGTAAAAACAACACAAAATGACCACAAGAGCATGGCCTTGTCTCTTACTGAACATACAATCTAGGGCAAGTTTAGTTTAATAGCAGACTTAACCAGATCTTTTAAAATAGCAACAACAGGGGCACCTGGGTGGCTCAGTCGGTTAAGCCTCTGGCCTTCAGCTCAGGTCATGATCTTGGGGGTCCTGGGATCTCAAGCCCATGGCAGGCTCCCTGCTCAGCAGGGAGTCTGCTTCTCCCTCTGCCCCTCCCCCTACTTGTGCTCTCTCTCTGTGTCAAATAAATAAAGTGTTTTAAAAAAATAATAAAATAAATAAATAAATAAAATAGCAACAACAAATATTTCTCCTATTAGACTGGAAGGTCCTTGAGAGTTGAGCTCTCTTTTATTCAAATTTATATTCTCCTGAGGAACATAGGGAGAATATGCTTTCCCTAGAAGACTGGCCAGCATGTTAGGAGATACCAAAAGGAAGGATAAAATGAAATATTTTGAAGGGCTTATCACCTTGAAAGGCATAAAAGGCTGCTTAATTGCTATAAAATAAAAAACAAAGAAATCACAGTTAAGAAAGATTAGACTTGCTACCTGATGACTACAGAAGTCACAATCTTTAAAATTTCTTCAACCTCAGATCACTCTCGAGAAGTGGTGACCCCTGGCCTTGAGACAGAAGATTTCTTATCGGGTCTAGCTTTGATTCCATGTCCTCTGTCAAGTTCCTTTTTCTCTCCAAACTTCAGTTTCCCTAGCCACAGAGGATATTAAATAACAAGTTTTCTAAAATCCCTAACAGCTGTAAAATTAGGTGTCCAAAATTTCTGCACATACTTGTGGCGAGTCTTCTCTAAGGCACCCTGCTGGGTGCTCCAGAGAGGCGTGAAACAGAATAGACCCGGACCGTTCTCAGTAGACTCGTGGCTTGTTAAGTAATAAAACACGAGGACACAAATAACTGTGATTTGAGGCAAGAAGGGGTAATGACCATCCAAGAGGTACTCACAGGGAACTTGCACCATATAGACGAGGACTGGCTTTGTGGAGGGATGGCATTCATTCCTGCTTTGATGTGGCAAATATGAAGCACCCACTAGCCCAGGCACAACTATGACCAAGATACACACAGCCCTGCCCTCAGAGTGCCTAAAGGCTGGCTGGCAGAAGACAGAATTCAGAGGGGGAGGAATTCTAGGCAGAGGGACCCATGCGTTAAGACAGAAAGGCAGAGCATCATAAAGCACACAGGAGTGAGTCCAGGGCTCTATCTGTGCAGAGGTAGGCAGTGCACAGGAGATCAGGATGAGAAAATGTAGAGAGGTACGGTGTACCTCATGTGGAGTCCCTGACATGCCAGGCTACAGACTTAAATCAGTCCAACAAAATACCCTACAACTCTAAGAGACTGAAAGCTTACTAAACATCATGTGATCCCTCACTTTGTATCCAAATACACTTTGTTTACTGTAACTAAAAGGAAGACACCTGAAAGAAAATTCCCCCAAAAAAGTAACTGAAATAAGTTTATTTGCAGGAGAAGAACAGCTGAACATCAGGTACAGTGTGATCCACAATGATCCAACAACAGCCGTAACTTGTTCTGGGAGTGCTCCTATGCAGTTCGGAGGAAACATCAGCTGAACACTTACCAAACTTCAAAAAGCCATCTAACCTGAGTATTACACAATACATAATGACCATGACACAGTAATAAAAATACAATAGCAAATACTATTTTGTGAGCTACAGCAACAATATAAACAATTTAGGCCCTTCTTAAAAAAATGAAAAAAATAGATACAGCTTTATTTCAAGCATTTTCAGTTGAATACAACTTCATATATTTTCACTCACAATAGACAGCAAAAGAATGCCTTCTGAAGTATCTGTAGAGAAAATATATTACTTGTTTAAATGTTTGCACTCAGAAGTGCACTCTGCCAGGCAGGAGTTCAGATAAGAGAATGAAACTGTGCTGGGCCAAAATCCTGGCTGCTGATCAAGACCTGTATAGTTTTCGTATCTGTCTAAAAAAGTTTACATCGGAGAAAAAAGGAGAACGTAAAGAGAACCAACATTATTCTTTTTCAGTGAAGCAGTCTAATGGATTCCAAGTGTGTCGTCCCGAAGTTGAATCCCGTCCAGGCCGAGGAGCCGAGGGAGCTGGGAGGAAAGTGCTAACTGAACACTACAGAGCTGGCCACTCCTAACAGAGCTCCTAGAGGCCCAGGCCACACGGGGTGAAGGGCCGCCAGGACCACTGGTACAAAGGTAAAGTTCGCTCACTGAACTGCACACATAGAGCTCCTAGGAGGGTTAACAGTTCTTGACAGAGGTTCCTGGTTGTAGTTTACAATATCTGCCTTCACCACCCTCTGTCATAAAAGAAAACAGAGTTATTATCAGGACATCAGAACATTTAGAAAGAACTCGTTAAAGTATATTTTTATTTTCTGAACTGTGGTGAACTCCTGATGACAGACATCATAAATGAAGCCAGAGCTGATATTAAAAGAATCAATCAGAACAAACTGATGTAGAGCTGAGATGTTGGGGAATGAGGGGCTTCAGTTTGTTTTTTGTTTTTGTTTTTGTTTTTTTGTTTTTCAAGGATGGAAGAGCAATTCCTTTACTGAGTCTTATGACATTAACTTGATGTTACCCCAAGTCTAACACAAAATTGACAAATCAATAAGAAAAATTAAAGCCTAGTTATAATTTAAAGCAAATGAATGAGAATTAATCATTCACATACTTTAATTCATAGGCAAGACTTCATAATTTCAAAGTAAAATATGTCATTATTTATTAATATTTAAATAAACCATTATACCCAGCCATAACTTTTTTAGAATATCTGCAGCAATTTGTGAGTTAGTAAGAAAATGTGTAAATGTTAAATAGGAGCCACATAGAAAGGAGAAATGTTTTGAGCAAACCAATTTTTAAAACTTTTCCAACTTTTAAAACTTTCCTCCCAAATCCCTAATTTACTTCCAAAGAGCTCACTATTGGGTTATGAATAATGACTCTAACAAAATACAGAATGAAAAATTTAGAAAATTACCTCATATTCATGTTTTTAAAATAATTTAAACCAAAAGACACTTTTAACTCTTCTTTCCATCCCTCTAACCCACACTTCAAGGAATATCTTCAATGATGAATTTAGCAATATGCCCTAAGTAATAATTTAAGTTAAAACAGCTCCTTCACTGTTCTCAACTCTCTTACTAAGTCTGCACACAGAAGCAGACAAAGAAAGGTAATTCAAGGCAAATTTTAAAAATACCCTTTCAATTACCATGCTATTTCAGGAAAAATGGGAAGGACTGAATAATGAAATAACTGTCTCAACTCTCCACTTCACTGCACATGTGATAAACACAACCATAAAGACAAACATGTTTGAAAGTAACTGAAATGTTATTTTAATTTGCTCCAATTCCTTGTATGTCAGTCTCCTGGCAAAGAATCAATTTTTCAAAGTTCTAAAACAGGCCTTACAATTAACAATATTAACTCCCAATCATGTACAATAACCATTTGAACTTCTCTATTCATAAGGAATAAAGAGCAAGATAGCATCCATTACTCCCCTGCCCTCCTCCCCCAAATTGCAATCAATTTACCCATTAATACCTGCACTACTGTACTGAACAGATTCTACTCTGAGCAGAGTTGGTATGTCGATTATCTTCTTCCGGGTACTTCACTATTTCTGCCCTGACAATATGCTGCCAATTCCGTACAACATAAACAAGATGAAGAAGAAAGGGGGGGAGGGGGGAAGAAAAGAAAGAAAAAAAGGAATGTATGTTCAATGACTGAAAATAGAAGGGAACACCAAAACAGAAAAAGAAACAAACACATAAATTTAAACATTTCACAGAAAAAAACAGAATATATGCATATAAAAGGAAAGAAAATGAATGAAGATCCATGAAACATTATTCTTTGCAACTCTATTTAATTATTGAAATAGACATGTCTACTGAACCTCCCAGAGTTTTTGGCATCACCATTACACATTATATCTATAACACCCAGAATTTCGGAGGACAACAAAGAATTACAGGGCTTCTCTATACTAAAGTGCAGTAAAAGTATTTAATTCCATCTTCTTCAACAAACATTACTGAAGGTCTCTCTATGTGCCAGTCACTCTACACTGGGAATGCACGGTTGAATTACACAGTCTCTGTTCACAAGGTGCTCTGGACTAAATGGGGAGAGAAACATGTACACAGCTAATTGCCATACAAGATAAGAGCTTTACTAGTGGACTTATAATATCTTGTGGGAAGAGAGGGGAAGGAGTAATTAATTTTCTCTGAAGGTGGGGAGTGGACGCATAAATCTGAGGAAGCCATGTGCCACTTACAATCTTTACACTTAGTATCTATTACTTGTCAAAGGCTTCTTTCTGATGCTCATTCCCTCGACCCACACAACCCTCACCTCCATGCTTCCAAATTCCAAACAGAAATAAACAAGTCCGAAACACATTTTCTATCATTTAAGAAAAAGTCCTGACATACAGTATTTAAGCACAATCGCTATTGTTTCAAATATCTAAAGGAGTTTTGCTAAATAAAAAAATCAAAACTACCTTGATAGGTTTGGGATTGCTATAACCCTTAGGATGAAAACAGCATGTACGACAAGCATGTATGACAGCGATGACGTGCTCCCCTCAGATTTCTTAGACTTAAAATTATCCTCATTTTTTATGATTTCAAATATCTTATTTCAGAAAATCTTTCTTCATATTAGTATCTATTAATTAACACATATTAATATGGGCAGTTTTTTGTGATAGTATTTATAACGACTGGATAAACAACTGAGTAAATGAAGAGGATTCTATGGTATATTAGCCTTGGATGGGCTCTGCTCCAATTCTCTAGCAAGCAGCATTAACTTCTGGACAAGACTCATGATTTACTAGGCATTCAGCCTGATGCTATCAACAGAAGCATTACCAACTGCCACATGAGGTATTAACGTTGAACACCATTATCTGACCTCCCCAAACCTAACTGTTCCATGCCAAACTATGGGTTACAATAAAGAAAAGGGATTTTCATAATCAGTAAGCAACTCATTAATCCTCCACAATGTTGGTTTAAACCCTATCCTATAAACACAACCAGGTTACTGACCTGTGGTCAAGACATTTTGGTTGAAGTATTGACTAACATAAATGACTTGGATTTTCACCATTAATTTTCATCAAATTAATGAAGAACTAACAAGGCAACATCTTTCTTGGAGGCCTTGGCTGTGGTGACATAAAGTTTTGTACAAAGTTTCTGAACTGGAAGCCAGACTAATAAGGCTCTGCAGATTCAAAACTCTGCTTTCTATGAGGAGAAAAACATAATTTCCATGCCATAAACTTCATGGTGGTTTCATAGTAGTCAGCTTGTTTACAAGTCATTCATTGATGTTTTCAGAGAAAATGTTACCTACAAAACACCAACTTTTACTTGTGGAGCCACAAAGTACACTCTGCTATTATTCTCTGCTATTAGTTAATGGAGTGAAAATAAAGAAATGGCCCTAAGAGGAAAGAAGCCCTGTGGCTGAATACCAGCTTAACCCTTATTTTGTCAGAGTATTTATTTGTGAGTGGATATTGGAAATGGAAGCGGCAGCTATGTAGAGGGTAAGCAAGAAAGCAACCTAGGCACTGGGGCAGGAAGGTGTAAAGAGTATACAGATGGGCTCTTGGGAGGACACTAAAGATCAATTTGGCCAATTCTGCAAGTGTGTCTTAATCCAGACAGTAGTAACACATTTGCCATTGCAAAAGTTGTAGTTTGTCATGTTCAGGATATGGAGTAAACATACCTTGAAGGCTTAAACACTTGTCAGTATCACTCATTCAAAGCTAATCACTATTCTAGATATTGAAGACATTCAGATAAATAATACATGATCTCTGTTTCTGAGATGTGTAAGAGTCTAGCATGGAATACAGACATGTAAACTATTAAAGAATATTATGGTTGATATATATTCAAACTGCAACAAAATTAGAGATTACCACTTAAAGCATGGTTATAGCATTTTTTTTTTTTTGAAGCATGGAACTTTGTACATAGTAGGAACTTAAAAGAAACTTCTTTTTCTTCCATATAATGCATCCTTACATGCTGCCAGTAACTTTCATAACTTTGGGTGCAAGTTACTTTAACACTTTGGTGTTCACAACCTCCTGATCTAAAAACACAAGGTTTATCTACATGGTCTCTAAAGCCCCACATTTAGATCTTGAAACTATATAAAAAAATAACTTCAAAAGGTGAGGAGGAAAAGAAAAATATGGGATATGATATGGAAATCCATTAAGCAATGTTCAGTATCTGAGGATTAGAATAGTTTGTACAAAGCGAGTAAATATGTTCTACAAGGAAGACAAGTGATGTTTAGGATAAGGAATCTCAGTGCAGTTTTTGTAAACAGATTGGAAAAAATGATAACGATTAACATCTAGGTAAGAAGAATCTAAGTTCCTTGTGGCTCCTTAAGGAAGGTCAATATTCACATAAAGCTAAAGAGAGGGACCCTAGGATCAGGGGTTAAATGGGCACTTGAGTTGTACAGTTATATGCATGCCTAATACACACCAGGCCCTATGCTAGATATGTTCATATATAGTATGACAATATTCAGAGGGGACCTCAGGAATAATATACACACACACACACACACACACACACACACACATTTTTTTTTTAGCAAGTTTAGTATCTCAGACATAAGAGAAATTTTGTTTTGAGAAAACAAATGCTTACCAAGTTCAAACCAAACAGAAATTAATAGTTTATTAACTGATAAGTGAAAATGTCAAGGCTTAAAATGCTTAAGAACTCTTGAGGAGCCTGGGTGGCTCAGTCGGTTAAGCATCTGCCGTCAGCTCAGGTCATGATCCCAGGGTCCTAGAATTGAGTCCCGCATCAGGCTCCTTGCTCAGCAGGGAACTTGCTTCTCCCTCTGCCTGCCGCTCCCCCGTTTGTGTGCTCTCTCACTCACTCTCTCTCTGATAAATGAATGAATGAATGAATACAACTCTTAACATCAAGTATATATGGCAAAACCTCCTTGCAATTCAGACTGAAAGAGATAAGACACAGGAGTATGCATTTTCTTCTTGGATTATCTAATGTATTACTGAAAAGCTGAACGCTACACCTTTGAGAGCATAGCAACTGGAAATTCATTTTTTTCCCTAAAGGTTTGATGACTTTGTAAACAAACAAAAAAACTTGAACAATATGAGAAATGAGGACATTTGTTAACAACTAGTCCCAGCTTTTACACTATCTTAGAGGAGAACAGCTAGGGGAGAAAAGAGAACAGATAAATGATACAAATGCAACTATTGCTTAAATCGGGGACTCTGGAAAAAGCATCTAGAGTGTACATAAGGAACAAATTAGGTTAGACTAAAATAGCAGAATCTCTTTATATAATCACTGAATGGAACCAAGACTATAATCTGATTATAAATACCTATGTCACAAACTGAATTACTACAGCATCAGTTTCCATGTGACTGGTGAGTCTACCAACCAGCTTCTTCTCCAGAAAATAATACAAACACTTTCAAATGTTACACAAAATTCCCTCAGGAATCTTTCAAAAAACACAGAAAACAAGTGTGCATTCTCTTTCCCTCTTTGCCTTGCCTCCCTGCCCCACCTCTTTTTCTCTCCCACTCTCTCACTCACCAGTTAGAATGGCCATCATCAAGAAGAAGGCAATAAATGCTGGGGAGGATGTAGAGAAAAGGGAACCCTTTTGCACTGCTGGGGGGAACATACACTGGAGCAGCCACTACGGAAAACAGTGTGGAGGTTTCCCCCCAGATTAAAAACAGAACTACCATATGATCTTACAATTCTACTTCTGAGTATTTAGCCAAAGAAAATAAAAACACTAACTGGAAGATATATGCAGCCCCATATTCATTGCAACATTAGTTATAATAGCCCAAGATATACAAACCACCTAAGTGCCCATCAAAAGATGAATGGATAAAAAAATGTAGTACATATATGGGGCACCTGGGTGGCTCAGTCTGCTGAGCGTCCGACTCTTGGTTTCGGCTCAGATTGTGATCTAATAGGTCATGATCTAATGGATCATGGGATCGAGCCCCAAGCCAGGGTCTGCACTCAGCATGGAGCCTGAATAAGCCTCCCCCCTCCTTCCGCCCTTCTCCCCCCCCACACACACACATGTGCTCTCTCTCTAAAATGAATAAATAAATCTTTTTTAAAAATGTAGTACATATATATACAATGGACTATTATTCAGCCATGAGAAAGGAAGACATTTCTGTCATTTGTGACAACATGGATGGACCTCAAGCATGTTTTGCTAAGTGACAGATGTCAGACAAAGACAAGCACTGTGTGATATCACTTATATGTGGAATTTTAAAAGGCCAAACTTGTGAAAACAGAGTAAAATGGTACTTGCCAGGGGTCGGGGGTAAGGAGGACAAAGAGATGTTTAAGGGTACAAATTTAAAACGAATAGTTAATAAACCCTAGAGATATAATGCACAGTACAGTGAAGACAGACAACAATATTGTATTATAATCATCAAACGTGTTAAGACATTAGAACTTATTATTCCAACTGCTAAAGAGAAAAGATAATTATGGAATGTGATAGAGGTGCTATCACTACAATGACAATCATATTACAATCAAATTAACATGTCATACACCGTAAGTTTATCCAATGTTATATGTCAAATATATTTCAATTGAAAAAAAGAAAGAACTGTGCTCAACATGGCTTGCATGTAGGTTCTTAGAAACCACTTTTTAAAATCTGAACTTTCGAAAATGTTTCCACTGAGAAATGTTGTTAATTGTGAAATCAGTAATTTAATTGGCAAAGGCACCAAATTCATCAGATTTGGGAAAGAAGAATGAGGCTTCCCTACACAAAGGATTCTGATAAACATAAGAAAAGAGTGCTCTCATAATGTGAATTCATCTTCAAATGAATGAATTCAAAGTAAACTCCACCAACAAACTGAAGATTGAGTTAAGTGTCATCACATAATAAACAAGACGGGGTGCACTGAAAAGGTAATGTGTACAGGAAGGGTAGAGAGCTGCTATGCAGTTAACACATCTGATACCCCTTTAGTTAAAATATGCCTAGATGTTAAGTCCATCCCTAAAGTCAAGATAGTAGCTTTCTGGCTCTTGTGACTAAGAGTGACTAAGAGTGAGCCAAGAACATTAATCAAGCCTCGCTATAATTTTGCCGTTTAAAAGTATCCAAGTTAGCCCATCTCTCTGGTGTTATTCCTGAACCTGGGCACAGTGGAGATAACGCAGTATACAGAATTCTTTCCTCAGGTGGCTGCCTGTGACCTACCAGCACACCTTCACTCTAGGAGGGCCCACCAATCACAAGGGTTCCCCTTTCTCCATTCCTTTCGGAGAGAAATCTCAAAGTAATCTTGGCCTTCTCTCTTTTATCCAGCATTCCACAAGCCCTGCTGATTCTGCTCTCTTACATCCACTGTTTCTCTTCCACCTTGATTCTGATCCTTATCACATGAAGGCAGTGTAATCTTGTTTCCACCTCCTTCCCAACCAACCAACCAACCACACACACACACACACACACACACACACACGCACAACCATTTGATTCTTACCTAAAAACTGTTTTCATTTATTTCTCTGCTTAAAAAATTATTTCCCATTATCAATATGTTAAATAAAATTTATCAACTTGGTATTCATAAATCTCCATAATCTTTTTTCAGATTCCCTTCACACTACAATGCAACGGTCATTTATTTTAACCAAACTGCTCTTCTGCTTCCAAAATATAACCTAAGCTTTACAGCTTGTTCATGCCAGCTTCTCTTTCTGCCATTTTCTTCCTCCCACTTCAAACTGCCAGTAAATCTGCCCCTAATAGAACAGAGTGGGAACACTAGGGGCACTGCTGTCAAACAAGCCTGAGTTCAAATCCTGCCTCCACCACTGCCTAACCATATATCAGTGGATCAAATTACTTAACCTCCCAACAGTTTCAGTTTCCTGCCCATAAAATGATGAATTACCACCTGCCCCACAGAGTTATGAAGAAAGTTCAATGAGATAACACAGTGCCTGGCACATAATATTTTCTTCACTTAAGGTAAGAACTATGCATCTTAAACTCCTTTAAATCTTCTTTAGACCCATCACTATGCCACATATATATGATCAATAAATTGTTTATGATTGTTTGAGAATCACTCATTAACTCTCTAATTAACCAGAGACAAACATCATTTAGAAAGAGAAACTAAAAAGCAGAGGAATCACTTGACCTCTGGAGTCTGCCAAGTTCTGTGCAATCAAGCAAATCATGGTGATTTCTCTTTCTTGTAGTCATCCTCTTAGGCCAAAGCCAAGCACAGCTGACCTTTGAACAACACAGGTTTGAAATGCACCAGTCCACTTATATGTGGATTTTTTTTTTATAAATACCACACTATAAATGTATTTCCTCTTATGATTTTTCTTTTAAGTAAGCTCACGTGGAGCTCAACATGGGACTTGAGCTCACAAACCTGAGATCAAGACCTGAGCTGAGACCAAGAGTCAGAAGCTCAACCAAATGAGCCACCCAAATGCCCCTCCTAAGGTTTTCTTAAAAACATTTTGTCTCTACCTTACTTTTTTGAAGGAATACAGTATATAATACATATAACATATAAAATATGTGTTAATCAACTGTTTATGTTATCAGTAAGGCTTCCAATCAACAGTAGGCTCTAGTAATTAAGTTTGGGGAGCATCAAATGTTACAAGTGGAATTTCAACCATGCTGTGGGGGTGGAGGGGGAGGCTCAGTGCCCCCAAGTCCTGTGTTTATCAAGAGTCAACTGTAACTATTTTTATTTGTCTGGGAGTAATTTATATGGCATAAGATATCTTAACACTGCCTGACCATAATAAGTGCTGAAATAAATGTCTTTTGAAAAATGAGAAATAAAAAGAGATTTCCAGAGTTTCAAATATTGTAATCAAGTCCTAGAAACAGTCACATCAGCATAAAAATTTTCAATTGATATTTGCTCTGTCTTCAAACACACACACACACACACACACACACACAGTGACCATGAAAATAAGACACAGAACACTGAAAAAATTAAAGAAAATATAAGGATGAGAAAAGACAATTATATCTTTTTAGCTATATGGGATGGACATAGAGTGGATGGGATTGAGGAAAAATTTATTTATTTGTTGCTTCTCAGCAAACCAAAAGCTTAACTTTAAACCCTAGGCTCTTACTCTGATTTTTCATTCTATCAAACATGTGAATTGGTGTACTATTATGGTGGTATTTTTAAATGCTTGATTGTTGGTATTCACATTTATTAGTCTAAGAATTATCTAGAAATAGTGAAAGAATTCAGAAATCTTCAATAGTTAATCCCATTATTAAATTGTGTACTAAATTAACAATAAAAGAACAGCAAGAATTAGTATCATTACAGTGAGGGATGTTTTAGAGAACAGAGAACACAGACTTAAAGAAAAAATAATGTTTTACCAAAGTGAACATGGAGGATGCCAAATGGAGTAAACTCTAAGACTATATCTAGATAAATTGTTGGGATTTTGTATGAAATATAAAAAGAATATTGTGGTACAATAATCCTGGAAGAACTTAAATAAGGAAGTACAAAACAATATGGTCAGCATTTTAGCCCATTATTTAACCACTGATGAAATCTGTATTATATTAATCTCAGTTTGAGGACAAAATGAAGTTTCAAGGGTATCATAATTGGGCAAAAAGTTAACATCCTCCATCTTCCACAATAAACACTGATTCATTCATACAATTCATTCCTAAGGCTTTTAGGGATATGTACATAGAATGCATAAATGTGAAAGGAGTCAGTGGTGAAAATTAATGTCTTTAGGAAATAAATTGTTTTTTAAAAATATAAAGTCCAATATAATCACCTGTGACTGTTCTATTTCTGCTTTGTTTAATTTGATTCCAAGGATTTCAGCAGCAACTTTCTGAAAACACAGGAAGACCTACATAACAAAAATAGGTTTAAATGATTTAAAATTGGCATGCTTAAGTTACTTTCAAATAAAATGAACTTTCTAAAAAATGATAAACATCAAGAATTGTGAAAATATGATGTATCAGGTTATTCCAAAAATAGCTTTGTCAAATACAGTAACATTTTAAGTGTAATAATTTTTAAATGATTAAACCATAATTTGAAAATCATGCAATTCACTAAATTGGTCTAAACATAAAGACATTTATCCCTAAAAATTTACATTTTAAATATTTTATTTTATTTTATTAAAGATTTTATTTGAGAGAGAGAGAGATCACGAGCAGGAGGAGAGACAGATAAAGAGGGAGAAGCAGACTCCCCACTGAGCAGGAAGCCCAACGACGCAGAGCTGGATCCCAGGACCCAGGGATCATGACCTGAGCTGAAGGCAGCCGCTTAACTGACTAAGCCACCCAGGTGCCCCTACATTTAAAAAATTTTAACATAAGAGAATTAACTACAGATACCACATTAAAAAAAAAAAAAAAAAAAAGGCTACTGACATAACAAACTCCTAAAAGTCCTGGGGAAAATAAATTAGTCTGTACTTTAGTACCAGGTTTTTTAAGTGCCAATTCTATACTGGTCTTTTGATCTGGCGTTAGCCTATCTTAAAAGACCTTACCTTCCAACCCTTTAATAATCTTTGTGGCTTTTATCAATTTCAATAAATTCTCCACATCTCTTGAGCAAAACAACTTAGTAATCTTTATTTTATAGGTTCAGAATAAAGAAGCAGTATACTGTTATTATTAAACAGAAATCAACAGTACTTTTCTATAAACAGCCTTTCATACATACTTAGCTTATACTGGGCCTACCAGGATTCCCAGGACTCCAAACCAGACACGGACCGTAATGTTATACTTATCTTTGCTTCATAAGTGTTTTAGCATATTCTTACCCCTACTTATCTCATGATTACTTACTGAATATTTGTTGCAATTAATTTTGATTTCTTAAAAAAAAAATACATATCTCCAAAAGGCTTATGTCATTTACATCCTAAAATACATTATATATGATAGTTCACTGATGGTCAACATTCAAGAAAAATAAGAAAGCTATCATGGTGTAAAGGAGAGAAAGTGGGTGATTATGAAGGAAAATAAGCAAAGAGATTAAAGGAGTGCAAATCACATACGATCTGGTAGGCTATGGAAGGACTCTGGCTTTTACTCTGGGTCAAATGGGAGCCATGGGAAGGTGGCTTGATGTGACTTCTATTTTAACAGTGTCAGTCTGATTGTTGTATTGAGTCTTCTCACTACAGAAGATCAAGGGTACAAAAAGAGAAGTCAGCGAGGA
Organism: Zalophus californianus; assembly: GCF_009762305.2. NCBI lineage: Eukaryota > Metazoa > Chordata > Mammalia > Carnivora > Otariidae > Zalophus > Zalophus californianus. The sequence goes on from NC_045596.1 coordinate 9,724,448, forward strand.
CACTAATGTAAGAGATAATGGAGGCTTGAAACAAAGTGGTAGCAGTGGAGAGGGTAACAAATAGTCACCAGATTCTGATATATCATGAAAGTAGAACCAACAGGACTTGGCAATAGACAGATGTGGGTATAAAAGAAAGAGAGGAGTCAAGAATGATTCCAAAATTTTCTCCACCTTAGCAATTAGTATAAGATCTGCCAATTACTGAACTGGGGAAGACTATGGGAGATTTCAGGAGAGACTATCAAGAGTTCAGTTACGAACCTGAATAAAATTAGGACTGATTATTAGGCATCCAAGTGGAGGTGCTGGGCAGGCAGTTGGAATATATGAGTCTGGAGTTCAGGGAAGAAGAATGGTCAGAGCCCTGAGGCTAAATGAGGTCACTAAGGGAACAGGTTTAGAAAAAGATATCCAAGGGCTGAGCCCTAAGGCACTCCAATATTCAGAAGTTGGAGAGGGAATCAGCAAAAGGAACTGAGAGAGCTAGTGAGATAAAAGTAAACCAGGAAGTGTAGTATCCTAGAAGGTAAGTGAGGGAAGTATTTCAAAGAAGAGAGAGTGATTAACTATTTTATATGCTTCAACTAAGTAAGATGAGGACTAAGAACTGACCACCGCATTTAGCAAAAACGAGGTCACTGGTGACTTTAATAACAGTAGTACGGGTTAAATACTGGGTGAAAAAGTCCAGGTGAAACTATTCAAGAGAAACTGCAAAGAGAAAACTGGAGACAACTCTTTCAAAACACATTACACTGGAACTAGGGGAAAGAAAGAAAGCAGCAGCTAGAGAAGAATGTGGGATCAAGAGTTTCTTGTTTTTAAGATAAGAGAAGTCACAATATTTTGTATGCTGAGAGAATAATCCAGTAGACAGAAAAAAAGTGATAATGCAGAAAGGTGAGAGAATTGCTGAGCAATCAATGTTCATTACTAGGCCAAGAGAAATGGGACTAATGCACAGTGGAGGAGTGGGTCCTAGCCAGGAGCACAAAAGGTTTGTCCCACAGTAACCGTACAGAAGACAGAAGATACGGGAACAGAGGCAGGGAATGAGGTGAGTGGGGGTAAATGTGGTGGCAAAAGTATGCAGTTATCTTCTGCTGACTTCAAATTTCTATAGAATAGGAAACAAGGTCATCAGCTGGGAGAATGAATGAGGAAATGTTGAAGCTCTGAGGAGAGAAGAGAAGCTATAAAAACAGTCATCTAGGTGAGAGGGAGTGATGATGGCCTAGGGACACGTGGTATAATTACTGAGCAGCATTAAGGGCCCACTTCAGGGTAGTGATTGTGAATTTTAAGTGAAACCTCCGGCATGCCTCTGCTTCTCTCTGATCATGTTCAAATGCCTGGGTGCCGCCACAAAATAGTGGGGGCTTGGTTTAAACCAGAGTTAAGCTTTAGCCAAGTGAGTTTTATAAAGTCAAAGAGAGGAATGGGAATTGAGGGCATATGCATGACAGTGACTTTGGTTGGCCATGAATTTAAGTTAGGAAAAGAGGAAAATGACATGAAAGGAGGTTAGGGGCATTAAAAAGGTGTTAAGATCAGCTTCTAGCAGGTCCAGCCAGGACTGCAGATTGACTGGATTAGGGCATTCAGGGGTATGAGCTGGAAAGACAGGAGGGTGGTCAATGATTAGGATGGCTGACACTGGGGAGGTAACAGAAGAGTGACACAGTGATTTGTAATGACAAAGCCTGGGAGTGAGTGGCTGAGGAGCATCAGAAAACCATAAGGAATCATATGAGGTTGTGAATGGTCATCTCTGGATGCTGAAATAATGGGTGATTTTTATGTTCTTTCTTTTTTTTTTATTTATGTTCTTTTTAACTCTTGTACTTTTAAGTTCTCTAAAATAACCATAAACCTATGTTAAATGAATTATAAATGTAATATAAACAGAATAAATATTACCTCCATTTTATGTCTTCAATAGGAATTAATTTGTTCCAAAAGTTAAGCCTAGGAAGTGTACTTCCTATGAATATTATTATTAAACAAAAGATCACTCATAATATTCAATATTCATTATTTTACTTACAGAGTCTCCTGTCTTTGCTGAGACAAAGTGGCTACTAAAACCATTTTCCTGGCAAAACCTTAAGTGTTTTTCAGGTTTTACTGTTCGCATATGCTCCAAATCAACTAGAAAAGTAAACAAAAACAGAGAACAAAACTTGGTATCAGAGTCAATCAATACATTGTTAACATGTTTAAATTTGACTTACTTTCCAATATTATCCCAGCTTAGACACTAGCTGTGTCACCTTGAGCAATTTCTTTTAACCTTTTTATGCTTGAGTCTATAAATCTAAAAACTGAGACTAACAAATATACCTACCTCATGGAAAGTTATTTGAGAATGAATCCATGGATGGTGCACAATGACCAGCACATGAAAAGTGCTTGAAAAATGAAAGCTATCATTCTTATTACCTACAGCTTCAGGTATGCTGAGGAGACCCAAAAAAGGTCTACTTAGCATAACATGCTTAAACATAACGATTATAGTTGACCCTTGAACATCGTGGGTTTGAACTTAGATGTGGATTTTTACAGTACAGTACTGTAAAGTACTGTAAGTACTCTTCCTTATAATTTTCTAAACAGCATTCTTTTCCCTGCCTTACTTTATTGTAAAAATATAGTATATAAAACACATAGCAAACAAAACATGTGTTAATTGACTGTCTGTGCTATCAGTAATTCTTCCAGGCAATAGTAGGCTGTTTGTGGTTACATTTTGGGGAGCCAAAAGTTATACATGGATTTGACTATGCAAGGGATCAGCACCCCTAACCCCCATGTTGTTCAAGGGTCAACTGTAACTGAAAGTTAAGATGCACTTACCCAAGCATATTTAGCTCAAAACAATTTAATTACTTTAATAATTACAATAGTTCTGCAATCTTTAATGTTAACACAAATACAGAATTAATTTTGTGCCAAAAGGTAGCTATATTTTGTTGCATGTTTACTTTATTTGAAACCATGGTTTAATTTCACAAAGATACATCTCAGTTGCTTTCCAAACCTAAAGTATACATTTTGAAAGCAATGGGTAAGGGAATATTTCCTTGAATAGGTGTAGGTGCTTTAAAGCAAAGCACGGTACTCATGGCCAATACTAGTTTTATCCAACACAGTCTATTTTTTTCAAATGTGATACTCTATTGGACAGTTTCTCTTTTTACAACACTACAGACCCTATAAGGGTGTTGACTCAATGCCGTCAAATTATAAGGCAAATATATTTGCAGGATTTAAGGACAACTAGGCTCTTTGAGTCAATATAGGAAAAAAAAACTTAAACTGATTTCCTGAGGAAGGGACCCAACTGACTTGTAAAAACTTGTAAATTTGCAAATCTACTAAGCCTACATAATAGTGGCAATTGATTATCAACTAAAAAATGTTCTCATACTACATAAAAGGCTTTATTTAAAATTATATTGAAGGTCTTTAGTTTGTAGGCTCAAGAGATCCTTCCCTAGGAGATTTTTGATCTAGTGGGGGATTTCTGAGTCTCATTTATATTGCTTAGCCTGGATAATATGGAGCTTTTTTCTTTTCTGGCCACAAGTTGCTGTTCCTTAAACATCACTGAGACCTTATTTACAAGAACAAGCCAAAAAATGTCCTGATACCACAGGCATCAATTTGCAGAAGACTAAAATAAAATACTAAGCTATTAGCACTGACATTTATACATCTAGTTCATCATAATATTGAGGCTAAAATGCTTTCCTAATTCAACATGAGTAAGAACAAATCATGTCACTAAGAAAATTACCCAATGAAATCATTATTCAATTAAAAATAACAAACACGAAGTTTGTCATTTAATACGTGTGCATTCATCTTCTCGAATGGAACAGACTGTCGTTGTTGTGTTTTTTTCTTTCTTGTTTTTCCTCCTTCCCTCTGTCCACCAACAACCTAATTACAGCATACGCTTATCTAAAGCACTGGGGAATTTACTACCCAAGCAAAAGGTTTTTCCTAATAGAGATAACCATGATGGGGCACCTGGGTGGCTCAGTCAACTGAGTGTCCAACTCTTGGTTTCAGCTCAGGTCATGATCTCAGGGTCATGAGATCAAGCCCCATGCCGGGCTCTGTGCTCAGCAGGGACTCTGCCTGAGATTCTCTCCCTCTCCCTCTGCCCCTTCCCCCAGCTCACACACTTTCTGTCTAAAATAAATAAATAACTCTTAAAAAAAAAAGATAACCATGAGAAACTAGTACTACCACTGTTCAACTGAAAAGAACAACATTTATCCATCAAACACTTATTGAGTCCCTATTATATACCAATCACTGCGGTAGACAGTAAGAACCCAAAGATGAAAAAGATACAATCCAGGTCCTAAAAAAGCCACCACCTGTATTTTAGGAACATAAAAGACCATTAGCAATCAGAAAAGTTATTTTAAATAACTGAGATTCTGACAAAGGAGACAGCAGATATAGAATAGGCCCTCCCAGAACTTCACCACATAGTTTTCCTCTGCTCTGTTAAAATTTAGTGGGCAATGTTTAAGAGGACTCAGTTACTAGAATACTTAATTCCAAACGATCCAGAAATATACATTCTGAAGATAAAGTTATAGTGAGACACTGGTACAATCTTTCCTTTCTTCAAAGATCATCCTTAAAATTATTATCCAGTGATAATATATACATGTGATAACACTCTCATACATATGACAACACTCTATTATACATGTGATAACACTCTCACTGCTTTGATTTAATTTCCTTATGTCCTTCAGTGAACCACATCATCTTTCTAGTTCTCATACTTTGTTTTTGAAAATGGAATAAAAATTTCCTAATAATGGTAATACATATTCATTACCCAAATATTCAGAAAAACAAGTATGAAAATGAAATATAAAATGTAAAATGCCATTAACTACAGACAACTACTGATAACACTTTCGTGCATATCCTTCAATATCTAAGCAACTGAAGGACAGAGGCATTAACATTGTACATACCTGCAATTTATTTTACCTCAAGCATACTACAACTCTGCTTAAACACGTGCTTAACAATTTCAAAGGATAACCACTTTACAGGTCATTCATTCGTTCGGTTAACAAATATCTGAGTGCCTATTTGGCCAGGCACTGTCCTGGGTGCTGCAGATAACAAGGAGCTTACATTTTAATAAAGGCAAGAGACTAACAGGTAAAATACATAGTCAGAGACAACTGTAAGTGCAAAGACCCTAAAGGAAGATTATGGTTAGCAGTAAGAGTAAAGCAGGAGGCCAGGGTGGCTGAAATGAGTGAGCAAGAAAGGGAAACAGTGGGAAATGAGGTTTAAAAAGTCAGGAACCAGATCATACAGTGTGCATTAGCCACTGTAAGAGAGATGGGAAGTTATTGGGGGGGTTGTGACAAAAAAAAAAAAAAAAAGATGTAATCTGGCATTTTAAAAGGTTCATTTGGGCTGCTTTGCAGGGGATAAACTACAGAGTCAAATGTAAAGCAAAGAAGCCACTGAGGAAGCTACTGTAAAAATCTAAGGAAAAAAAAAAACCATCAGAGAAGAAAGCAGAGCCAAGAGAGACTGGGTTACAGTGATATATATATATTTTTTGAGTCCCTGGATCACACCACAGCTAAAGATAAAATAGTTATTGGGTTTTTCAGTTATGTGACACTATAAAATTCCCCCCATGCTATAAAATTCCCTCCATTTTTGGTAAAAAAAAAAAAAAATCTGAAGAAAGAGAAGATGATAATTTGGACAATACTCGGTAGCAGTAGAGATGGTAAAAAGTAGGGCAGAATCTCAATAGATTTTTGGAATAAAAAGTAAATACAAAATGCTAATCGATTTGACAGGAGATGTAAAGGATTCAGAGAAATCACTTGAAGACAGTTAACCTGGATTTAAAAGGAGACACACTATGTTACAGGTTTTGTTCTAACCACACTCAGCTGCATGGGTGGAGGTGCTGAGCAGATAAATGTTTGCATTCAAGCAGAGAAATTACTTAAGTAATTAAGCAGAGAAACTGTACCATGTAAATTACTGAAAAGAGGGGCAGGTAAGTTAAAGATAGTAAACGTAAGGAAGTGATTATACTGATGGAGCATGAAATCTAAGTTGAGTAAGGAGGGGTTCAGGAAATTGAAAATTGTTAAGATATAATTGGTAACTGATGTTAGGGTTTTGCATGGGTCTAAAAATTACTCGAGTTGAGTTACTAAAGCAGCTAAGCTGGAAAGACAGGAGACAATGGACAGACTGGGATACATGAAATTAATATCGGTATTACAGAGGGCCCAGAAACTGATACTGACTAGGTCTTCAGACTACGTGTATTAGTGTTAAGTTGGGGACAAGATGACTAGAGGTAAAGGACTCAAGGAACATGAGAGAGCAAGGATACTCCATGTGGACACTGCACTTACCAGGAATGGTGACAGCAACACTAATGGAGTGACTGTGACCCAGGAGGAATCTCTGAGAAATTCATGGAGTTCAGGCAGAGGTTGGCTAACACCAACATACACAAGTAGCTAGCAGGAAGGACATATAATCATTTGGCTTGATATTCAAATCTAAGGGTTTTTAGGGAAGACAAGGAGAATGGTCTGGAAAGAACAACATGGAACAAGGTCACCTATCCCACCTCCAGTCCTGACTGATAAGGTAGATACAATAGGGGAAAATCAACGTTTGAAAGAGCTTCAGGAGGGGTGCTTGGCTGGCTTAGGTGGTAGACCATGAGACCAGGCAACGCTTGATCGCAGGGTCGTGAGTTCAAGCCCCACTTTGTGGGTAGAGTTTACTTAAAAAATAGTAATAATAATAAAATAGAATCGAAGAAGAAGAAAAAGGAGCTTCAGGAAAAGACAGCATCATCCTTATAGGAGACAGACTATGAGCTGAAGGCAGATGCTTAACCATCTGAGCCACCCAGGCACCCCCAGGTTGTTCTTTCTAACAACTTCAATAGAAAAGACAAGTGAGTATACACATTAAGTGGCAGAAGTTTTAAAACTTTTGTTCAAGGAAGATATTAAAAATACAGGAATTTTACTGATGTGGAAGGGTCTCAGAAATGAAGAAAGGATGGAAACTAGGGTCTGAAAATGGGAGGTCAGGGCTGTATAGGATAAGAAGACAGGAGATAAACCAATGATATCAATGTCCTAGGCTTGCTTGTGAAGCTGACATAAATGGGGGAAAAAAGCACAAAGATGAAAAACTTCTATTTTAGACAAGAAAATCCAAATTTTTTTATTGTCAAAACCAACTATGGAAAAAAAAATTACTCGGCTCATTCATCCTGACCTGTATATTAAAATGGAAAAGGAAAAAAAAAGTTGTCAAGATACTAAGTCTATCTGTCATGTTCCTAAAATCACATGATACATGCAATAGAAGTCATATGAGAAGGCTAATTTTGGTTAACAACCTTAATTTTGATAAAACTTAGGAAGTTGTTAGAAAGAACAACCTGGGGGTGCCTGGGTGGCTCAGATGGTTAAGCATCTGCCTTCGGCTCAGGTCATGATCCCAGAGTCCTGGGATCGAGCCCCATGTCTGGCTCTTGGCTCAGCGGGGAGCCTTCTTCTCCCTCTGCCTCTCCCCCTGCTCGTGCTCTCTCTCTCTCTCTGTATCTGTCTCAAATGAATAAATAAAATCTTTAAAAAAAAAAAAAAGAAAGAACAACCTGTACAATTTTTCATGTATTTTTAAAGGGGTGCCTGGGCGGCTCAGTCGGTTAAGCATCTGTCTTCGGCTCAGGTCATGATCCTGAAGTCCTGGGATCAAGCGCCGCATTGGGTTCCCTACTCAGCAGGGAGCCTGCTTCTCCCTCTCCCACTCCCCGTTTGTGCTCGCTCTTTCTCTCTCTCAAATAAATAAAATAAAATCTAAAAAATAATAATTATAATGATAATTTAATGTATTTTTAAAATATAATTTACAAGATTTCATATTTTATAATTTAGATTTATAGCAAGAAAGAGGTACCAACAAAAGCATATGTCAGGGTTTCATGGAATATTAACAATCCAGTGAGAAGTGGTATTTTCTCAGAAAGGTAACTAATAATTATATTTGAAAGAATGTTAGGTAACCTTAAAGGCCTTTTTAAAAATGTTTCGCATAAACCTGTGAAAGCATTGTTCAATCAATATGCAAAGAAAAGCAAGTGAAAGAACATTTACCTTTCAAATGGCAAAACTGGAAAAAAAAAAACAAGAACAAAATAAAACAAAAAACATGAGAACACCTAGGGTTCATGAAAGATAGTACTACTAGCTTTTTGAAAAGCAACTTGGAAATCTGTGCTGAACCTTAAAACATTTATATGACCACATAACACAACTCAGAAGAATTTATCTTGAAGAAAACATCGGGGTGTAGAAAAATAATTATAAATTAAGATCTTCACCACAGAGTTATTTGTAATATAAAAAATATCAGAAGAACGGTAAAGAGAACAAAAGAGACATACAGTTATGACACAACCACATAATGCAATATACTCTCTGGCCATTAAAAATCATAGACTTAAAGACTATTAACTGTAGTCTTGGTAATGATTTTTTGGGAAGACAACAAAATAAAATATAAACAAATGGGACTACATCAAATTAAACTTCTCCACAGCAAAGGAAACCATCAAACAAAATGAAAAGGCAACCTCCCAGAATGGGAGAAAATATTTGCAAGTTATATATCTGGTAAGGAATTAATATCAAAAATATATGAATAATTCATACAACTCAATAGTGAAAAAACAAATAATCCAATTATAAAATGGGTAGAGAAACTGAAAAATATTTTTCCAAAGAAGACATACAGGTACAGGCTAACAGGTACAAAAAAAGATATTCAACATCACTAATCATCTGAGATATAAAAAGTAAACACAATGAGATACACCACATCTGCCAGAATGGCTATCATCAAAGAAACAAGAGACAACAAGTGTTGGCAAGAATGTATAAAACGGAACCCTTGTGCACTGTTGGTAGGAATGTAAAGTAGTATGGAGTATGGAAAAGAGTGTGGAGGTTCCTCAAAAAATCCCGCTTCTGGGTATATAACCAATGGGAATGAAAACAGGATCTCAAAAAGGCATCTGCACTCCCATGTTCACTGCATCATTATTCACAATAGCCAAGACATGGAAACAACCTAAGTGTCTGTTAACAAATGAATGGATAAATATGTGGTATAGGGGCACCTGGATGGCTCAGCTGGTTAAGCATCCAACTCTTGATTTAAGCTCAAGCCATGATCTCACAGTTGTGAGATCAAGCCCAGTGTCGGGCTCCAGGCTGGGTGTGTACCCTGCTCAACATTCTCTCTCTCCCTCTCCCTCTGCCACTACCCCCCCCGCTAAAAAAAAAAAAAAAAAAAAGATGTGATATATATATGTGTGTGTGTGTGTGTGTGTGTGTGTGTGTATATAATGGAATACTATTCAGCCATGAGAAAGAAGAGAATCTTACCATTTGCAAAAACATGGATGAAACCTGTCAGCATTGTGCTAAGTGAAATAAGACAGAGAAAGACAAATACTATATGGTATAACTTACATGTGGAATCTAAAAAAGCTGAACTCAGAAAAATAGCAAAATGGTGGTTACCAGCAGCTGAGTGTTGGGGGAAATGGGAAGATGTTGGTCAAAGGGTACAAACTTCCAATTAAAAAATGGGTAAGTTCTGGGATTCTAATATAAAGCATTAAGCTGCTAAGAAAGCAAATCTTAAATGTTATCATCACAAAAAAAGAAATGGTAATTATGTGAGGTGATGAAAGTGTCAGCTAATGCCATGGGGGTAATCATTTATGCAGTATGTAAATGTATCAAATCAACATGTTGTACACCTTAAGTTTATACCATGTTACACGTTAATTATATCCCAATAAAGGTAAAGAAAAAAGACTAAGTGAAATAAACAGTAGTATAGGATGTTAAATTTAAAAGTAGAGCATAAACTTGCACATTTAATAAAATTCCTATTTTGTAAACATAGATATATGTGCATAAATAAATAACAAAAAATACACTAGAAATTGTTAAATAACTTCTGAAAGATTTTATTTATTTATTTCATAAGCAGGGGTAGGGGCAAAGGCAGAGGAAGAGAAAGAGAATCTCAGGCAGACTCCGCAGTGCAGGCCGACACCAGGCTCCATCCCTTGACCCTGAGATCATGACCTGAGCCAAAATCCAGAGTCGGACGCTCAACCAACTGAGCCACCTGGGTGCCCCTGTTACACCAATTTTTAAAAATTAGAATTGGGAAGAGTAATATTTTTAAATGACAGCTTTTATTTTGGACTATCTTTTCAAAGATGATTTTACGGCAAGCAGCCTACATAGAGATAGTGCCTTCCTCGGGGGTAAAGTGTGAGTCTATCCACTGTCTGGTATAATAAAGACAGTACCTCCCTCCAGAGCAAAGTTGAGGCTTATTTGTAAACCATTATAAAGGATTTAGGTTTCCTAAGCTCAGGGCTCCTCAGCTATGATAAAAACCAATGCATGCATATCATCTATGTAGGCCCCCTCACACTGCCCTAGTGGAACTTAGGAGCAAGCAGAACCAGTGCAAACAGGGAGCTGACCTTGCTTGCTTGCTATGGAATGAGTAAAAGTCCTTTATCTCTGACCCAGGATCTCATGCCTTTTGCCCATGTCCACAGTGGTAGCAGGCTAACTTGTTAGCTTGCAAGTAAGGTAAAATCTAAGATCCTTCACTGTTTTTAACACAAAGAGTAAAAGAGATATATAATGATAAGGTGGCCAGAGTAGATAGCTGTTCATCAACCTACACTGCATTTCTCAGCTTGGCTTGCAGTTTGGTATGGCCATAACACTAACTTCTGATCAATGTAATGAAGAAAGAAGTGTGACATGCATCACTACTAGGCTTGACCCATGTAAACCTTCCCGGTGTGGGTGCCTGGGTGGCTTAGTTGGTTAAGTGTCTGCCTCCAGCTTGGGTCATGATCTCAGGGTCCTGGGATCAAGCCCCACATCAGGCTCTCTGCTCAACAGGGAGTCTGCTTCTCCCTCTCACTCTCCCTCTGTGCTCTCGCTCTCAAATAAATAAAATCTTTTTTAAAAATAAATAAACAAACAAATAAATAAATAAATACACCTTCCAGGTGTGGTAGTCTTTATTCTCCTTCTTCATGGTAACCCATGAAGGCATCTGTTGAAAATGGTGGTTCCAGAAAATTGAAGGAGTTTGGATCTGAAAGGGGGATGAGCCACTAATGATAAGTATTACCTGGTTTTGGTCTTTACATAAACAAGAAATAAATTTCTATTGTACTAAGATGGTGAAACTTGAGGAATTGTCTGTTTATAGCATCTAGCATTACCTTAACTAATACAGATTACCTAACTAACATAAAATATAGATCTACATCATTCTTGTTAACAATGAACCTCTTCCTGAGTATACATTGGGTCTTGAGTTATTAACCAATGATAACTTAAAGTTATAATTAGCAAGATAACAAAAATCTAAGCATTATATTGTCTCTTTGTCATTATGTCATATTCAAATCAGTCACAAAATTAAGTTACATTAAACAATCATAAATTGAAAAGCCTGTTTTGCATTTTTTTACTTACTAGGGAAAAATAAAAACAAAACATGAAATATTGGAGAAATGTCCTTTCTTTTGCCATTAAATGGCTCAAGTAATACATGTAAAGTTGTATGAAAACAAAAATGTATTCTTTGTCACTACATTTTGTTGGAAGATAAAAGGAAATATTCTTCAAGAATTATCAATTCATGACCAATCTTGGTTTATTCATATCCCCACTCTCGGATTATTTTAAGAAAATCAAAAATATTATATATTACTTCATCCATAAATATTTTAGTATCATGTATTCTTATCTTGTTTTGATTTTATTGCGGTTCATAGCTTTGATTTAGGAGCAACAAGTCAGAATTTTGAATCTAAAGTTGTCACTTTCATCGTTCATGTGGCCGTGCTAATTCCAATGGAATACTAACTCTACAAATTGATGTGATCATTCAAAATGTATTCACGGGGAAACTTCCAGGATAAAGTGGCCTATATAAAGGATGTACAGACAGAGTTTATGAGTAACAGTAAGTAAATTATGTTTAATAAACAAGAATTCTAATAAAAGTCACATCATATCAAATATCATCATAAAGTTATTACAAAAACTTTATTCATACCCCAATAGATGATCTTTGTTACTATTTTATTGATATAGAGTGATGAGAGATTACATATGAGAATTAATCTCATACAAGAAATAACTTTTCTGTACTTCTCAATTGTTTGTAATAAGGCAAATATAGAAAAAAAAAAAAAACTATGGTTCAATAATTCACCGATTTACGTGAAGAGGAAGTAAGACATGGTTAGTAAAGAATGCAGTTTCCAGAGCCAGACTGCCTGGGTTTGATTTCCTGTTCCATTACCACTTGTGGAATTTTGAACAAATCAATCTCTCCTTATCTTAGTTTTCTCATCTATAAAAGGGGACAACAACAGTACCTACCTCATAATGTTATTATGATAGATAAAATAAGTAAATATGTATAAAACACATAAAACGATGACTGGTAAATGATAAGGCACATAGTATGTGATTGGCACACACTCAGTAAGTATTAGCTAGTGTTATTGTGGTTTGTCTATCCATTCATTTATTCATGAACTATTTACCCAGTACCACCTAAGTGCTAAATGCTAGGAAGGCTAAGAGAAACACATGTAGAGAGATATACAGTGGAATTCTGAGACCAAGAGAACAACAGTGTTCTATATAAGACAAGGTACAACAGGAGAATAGAGAAAGGAAATTTCTAGAACTGCTTAGAGGGACAGGAAAGATCTCACAGAGAAGATGATGCTTCAGCTAACTACTGAAAGATGAGGAAAAAAGCAGTCAGACAACCTTGGGGGTAGAGACGATGTACATTATTCAACAAAGGAAAATGTGCAAGAGCATCTGGAAGAACCTGGCTTCCAAGAGCTGGTGAAACCAGCAGGGCTGAGGCATGAGGGTCTTATATTGGGTGCTAAAAAGTTCATATGCATATAGGTAACATCTGCACAGCCCCACTTTTTTTTTTTTAAGATTTTATTTATTTATTTGAGAGAGAGAGAGTGAATGGGAGGGAAAGGGAGAGATAATCTGAAGCCGACTCCATGCTGAGCGCAGAGTCCAACACAGGACCCAACCTCACAACTGTTAAGATCATGACCTGAGCCGAAACCAAGAGTCGGACACTCAACCAACTGCACCACAGCTACAATTTTCACCCATCTTACTTTACATATTCCAGTCCACCTGAGCAAAAATATAGGCACAAAAAAGAAATCCTTGTGAGTGACATACATTAAAAAACCTTCAGCCTTCCCCAGTTGGATTCAAAGCACTTCCATTCACTATACAGTAACAACTCCTTGTTTCTAAATTCAGAGACCATTCAAAAGAAAATTACAAATGATAAAAAAGGTTACACTCCTACAGATTTCATGAATATGGCATTTTTTTCTGTTCAGCCATCTTGTATAACTAGTTACCATAATCTACATAACTTTAAAAATAAAAGATGGCAAGTTTTACACTTACACATGCAGCTGATTTTTTCCTCCCAAAAGTTGTTACAGTCCTACACATTAATCAACCTAAAGATGACTCAGATTAACTGTGTATTTACAAAAAATCACAGGTTACAAAAAAAAGAAAAAAGTTCATGTACTTCTTTAAAAGAGGTAAAACAAATCTTAAGATTCATTTATTAAATAAATATAAACACCCATTATGTGTCAGGTACTGTGCTAACCACAAGCAATAAAGAACAAAATAGACACAATTCTTACTCTCACATTAACAAGGGAGAAAAACTGATAAACAAGTAAACACATAAATAATCAAGGCAATGAAACAATTTTCATAATCTGAAATTGGGGAGGCAGATGGAGAGTGACAGGAACCAAGACAGTAATAATGCCAGTTTTATATGGTAGCTATGGAAGACCTCTTTGATCTGAGATCTAAAGGGTGAGGATAAGCCAACCAGGCTTAGAGGAGACTGGAGGAGAAAAATGTTTCAGTCACTGGAACAGGTGGGACAAAACCTAACAGAGGAAAATGACTACCACTGAGAAAAACCAAGAAGCATAGTGAGCAAGAGTAGGGCTATGTGGCAGGTATAACACGAGGATATTACCCAAATTCAGCACTGTGAAGCCCTTGCAGGGTTGTACCAATGGCACAATGTGATCTTGCATTTTGAGAGCTTGTTTGGAGGTTCTAGCAGGGGAGCGCAGCTACTCGTATACCCTTGACCGAAGAACGGTCCTCTCCTCTATCGGGGAAGGTCGTCCTCTTCGACCGAGCGCGCAGCTTTGGGAGGGACGCACATGGAGCGATGAGGGAGGAAGGGGACACCCGCCTAGCCAGCCAGATCAGCCGAATCAACCCTGGCGATCAATGGGGTGACAGATGTCGCAGCCAGATCGCCCTCACATCCTGATCTTGCATTTTGAAAAAACTACACTGGCAACTATAAGGAAGAAAGATGGGAAAGAGCAAAAACATAGAGAAACCATTCCAGGAGACTTGGGAAGCAATCTAAACTCTGTTTCAAAATTTGCAAAACACCTTGGGACCACGTAACACTCCTGGCAAATAGGTAAAGCACTCATCTAATTCACACCTAAAAAACCCAAGGCTCAGAGTGACCTAACCAAAGTCCCAATGCTAGTCATCAATAGCACCAGAATTAGAACCGAGCCATCTAATTCCAAATCCAGCTAGTGTCTTACAAAGAAGAATGAACATCAGCTTTGTGCATGATCACTTAACAGTCTAACTTTTATTGAGAGTTTTAGTTAAAAGAATAAAGACATAAAAACTTGAAATGCTCGCCATTATAAAAAAGTGAACTATTGTATACCTGGTTATTACTTATTAGTACTTTAAAAGTATTCATTAATAACAATAAATCATAAAACTGAGCCCATCAGCATTATAAACTAAGATATTCTTTGCCTTAACACTTGATTATATAAAGTTCTTTACAAAGTACTTGCAGCTGTGCAAATTGTGAAATTACATAATGTTTAAAAATGATCCATCATGATTAGCCCAAATATGACAAGTAAAATACCCTTATAATGTACTAAATTTGATTTATATGTGCTTAAAATATGTATATATTTTGACTTCTAAAACACACACACCAATACTAATTAGCCAAGTATATGACAACTTCCTTTTTTAGGTCCAGTTTGTTTACTGGCATTTAGGCATCCTTATTTAGGAGCTCCACCGCATCTACCTACAGGATTACTGATATAATCAACAGAACAGTCTTCAAAGTTATAGTACAAATGTAATAAACAGCTTAAAAACTAGGTATATCAAATGTGTAATAATCAGACCTACTGATCAGACTTAAGTGATGAAAAATCTTAAGACTTTTAAAATCTGAAATAGATTGCAATAGTATTTTTTTTTCGGTCTGAGACTTTACGATATTCCTATTTCCCTAAATACTCATTTTCAACATGCTATAAAAACATATTCTACAACGAATATGACTTTTTCATCAAAACCGGAATGTATTAATATACGTTTTTACAAAAAGGGAAAGTGCAGTATGATGCTAATCATTATTAATGTCTGTTCCCTATCAATGGAAAGAAAGCATTAAAAGGATATTTTGCTCTTCAGCTCATATATGATGGCAGAAACAGAATATTCTCTGTGAAATGACTGTAAAATATGTCTCTAACTTAAAGAAGTAAAAGCAAAATACAAATATAGCACTTGTACAGATTTTCACAGTAATTTTTAGGGTATCAAGGAAACATCTAGAGTGTTGATCTGGTTATACTCAATTCAAACAAACTACTTGTCACATTAACTACCTCCAGGAAGTTACTCCAAACACAAAATAAACTGTTTATGCCCCTACTCAGATAGATAACATGACAGATTGTTATTAGTTGAAGACAGATGAAATACATTAATTTGATTGTGAGCATGTGTTTAATTTTACCCTGCCATGCACACTCTCTAATGCTGTCTTTCCCTGATGACATAGTAAATCATACTGTATTAGAAGAATTGCTAATGCTACAAAATAAGTGACCAGAACTTGACTTTGACTCTGTAGATTCTTAAACCAACCTTCTTAAAAATAGAGCTGCCTGATAATCACTGTTCCACAGATAAAGAAAAAGGTATCATCAAAGAAACTACTTTCTAGTATAAATTTTAAAACCTCAGTGAAGTTTAACCTTTTTCCTGTATATTAGTTTTTGTATTTATTTATCAAATGTCTCTTCCTTCCTTTTCTATTTTCTACTGTTTTATGTGTTTCGCCTTATCAATGTGTATAAGCACTTTCTCTAATAAGGACATTTGCCAAATTTGTTCCAAATATTCCCCTCAGGTTAGGATTTTCTTTTTAAATGTTTCATGATGCTTTAGAGACATAGAAATTAGGATTTTATGAAACCAAATACACTGATGTAATAAGCTCATTATTTAAGCCATGCTTATTTGTTTCTTTTGTTACACACAGCTAAAAACAAAAGCAGGTAAGCACAAAAAAGCACATAATAGCCACTCACAAAGAATGTGTTGAATAAAGACAAAAATATTTTTAAGTTTTTAAAAGAAATACAGAGCATCAACTGTGTCTAAAATAATATACAGCTGATCCTTAAACAACACTGGGTTTGAAACTACAGGTCCACTTACATGTTGGCATGCATTCATTCATTCATTCATTCATTTATTTATTTAGAGTTCCAGTTCTACTTCCTTTTTATTTAAGTAACCAAAGCAATTGACTTGGCACAGCAGAGGGAAGCTGGACTGGAGTAAGAGGTGGCAGTAGCGTGACCTAACTGGGGGGCTGGAGGGGAAGCAATGACTGGTCACAGTGGGCTCTCCAGACCCTAAATCAGGTTCAGCAATCATGGCTGTGGGATTGGGGGCGCTAGAGAGGAGACCTCAAGTAGTGGTGTCTCTCCAAGTCCCAGAGACCTCAGGGATGGGGCCTAAGTCAGCTCCCTCCAGTGGCAGAGCCAGGGCATCCCAGTCAGGGTCACGGGGCCTGAAAGGCATTTTTGAGCCCCAGTGGCTGCACTGGCAGCTACAGTTTGCACCACAAAACTGAAGACACCAGAAGCCAATTCTTGCCGGGCCTCCTGAAAGCCGGCATCTGTGTAGCAGGGCAAGGAGTGGATCTGCCTGAGTGTCCGTATTCCCAGGACAGTGATGCTAGTGAAGAACAGGGCAGGCAGTAGCGTGCACACAGCTACAGCCATGTTGGCCTTCAGCACCATCAGAACGGAAATCCAGCCCCTGAACCCCCAACCTGGAATGCCTATCGTCCGGAGGACAAAAATCATCTTGAACGAAGAAAATAAAGAAAACAAAGAAAACGAATGAACTATTGCTCCAGAAAGCCTTATACGTGGGGCAGTACCAGCACACAAAGGAGCAGGGAGTGAATAGGAGGACCCAGAGGACAGACAGCCCAAGTCTGGGCCACTGCTGGTCTCTGCAAAGCTGTGCAGGCGAGGACATTCAGGAGAAGAGCCAGAGTACTGCACATGCAGAGGCAGTATATGGTGGATACGGTCTTTGGAAATTCCTGGAGGATCTCCATGGAGATGTCCTGGACAAAGTAGGGCTAAGCTGGGCAAAAAACGGGGCCAACTGTTCTGTCGAGTAGCTGTGTTCCCTAAGGCAGCATGCTACAGCCCTCACTCTCTCTGCTCCAACTCCTCTGCCTTCCAGCTGAGCTGCTTCTGCCTCTTTAGTAGCTCAGCCGTGACTGCCACAGGGGAAGCCTGGGTGCTGGAGGAGTCATAGATCTGACCTTGTGAGCTTCCTGGAGGACCGCAAGGAGGGAGCAAGGGTGAAGGCAACATGGCAAGAGCAGAAGGCTCTTAGGCTAGTGGCGGCTCCCAGGGCTCAAAGAGTCGTAGACATCAAGCGTGGCATACTGTGGCCTAGGTTGGCACTGAGTTACACAGCTGGGACCTAAGAGGGGTTGTGAAGCTCGCTTTGAGCTCTGTTGGTCATTGCAGCCCGGGCTGCCCCCTACTGTCCACACCCTTGCCACAGCGCTGGCAGCCACAGTAGCTCTTGGAGCTCCCTCCTATGTGTCGAGTTTTTTGGATAAACACAGTATAGTACTGTATTTTATTTTCCTTATGATTTTAATAACATTGTCTTTTCTCTAGCTTACTTTATTGTAAGAATACAGCATATAATACATATAACATACAGAGTATGTGTTAACCAATAGCTTCTGTTATCCATAAGGCTTCCTGTCAGCAGTAGGCTACAGGTAGTTAATAAGTTTTTGGTCAAAAGTTATATTCGGATTTTCAACTGCATGGGGGTCATACCCCTAACCCCCACGTTGTTCAAGAATCAACTGTATATCCTTTCTTATTTTGCAGGAATACTATATAGGACTGAAAAATTATTAGAGTCTCACTTCACAGGAAGAATGAGTATCACAAACATGTGAGCAAGAGAAGCAAGACAAAAAGGAATACATATAAATGACAGCATTCATATGCAATTTAAAAAATGGCCAAAATAAATATTATTTAGTGAGGTATATACAGATGATAAAACTGAAAACAGCAAGGAAAAGATCAGGACAAAGGATAATAGTTACCCCTAAAGTTAGCAAAAGGATTGAGAAAGGCACTTTGCATGCCTCTGGTGCTTGGCAACGTTCTATTTCCTAACCTGGGAAGAGCTATTCCAAATCTTACATATTCTTATGTATGTATATCTCACTATATTAAAACTTCCTATTAAAATTATGACAATCTTCACTTCAAACCTAATTTTTCATATGATCATAAAAAAGGGTCACTGTTGCAAAAATATTGAGTGTTTTTCCCAAGGACCTCTATTAATTCTTCATCAGATCATATTCTTTTGACCTCCTGTATGTGCCATGAGCCTCGTGGATTTAATTATTTATCACCTGACTCTGCCAGATCCTTATTTGTTAATTACTTTGCTTCTAATAATTCTCCAACACTTTTACAGATTCTCCACATTATTACAAAACTTTCCTAATCGCTTTGCACTGCATTTCTATTGTAGTCACATATATATCACAAACCCACATATAAGAATTCTGAAGCGATAAGGAATATGAACTCTGTAGAGTCACCAGAGCAACACCAAAAGCAGCCAGAATCAAGAGGACAGGAGGGAGTACGTAAGAATTCATATTATTTCCTCAACTAACTTAGTATCATTAATTAGATTACCCAACTTCTTTCTGGGGATAGATAATGGATAACTTCTTCTCCTCTAACATCACGCTAAAATGAAATAATGGGTCTAACTGAGAACATAGCACCACAGAGTAAGTAAATCTTTCTACATCTGTGGCTGTCTACAAGTTTTTATTGCTTTCTATAACATGTGTGCATAGATCACGAAGATTAGTATTTGCCCACGTGCCAAAAGCCTAAAGGAACTGGAAAATTAATTCATGTTTTGACCATTCTCCATAGGAATTCTTACTAGAGAATTTCATACCTGCACAGAACTATACAGGTTTGCAAAACTCTGCATGATATACAGATATAATAGGGTCCAAGTTCACTTATGCCTTCCATACATAGACTTGCATGGGGAAAAAAAAAAGTGTATTTGTCCTGCCTAGATACCAGCATACCCTGGGATCTTGCAAAGAACAGAAGCCACAGTAAGAATTGCCTTAATTGGCAATTATATTATGGTTATTTAATTCTTTGTATTTTCCAATTCCCCACTATATATTAGTTCTACTGGAAGAGGGGGAATGAAAGATCATTTAAAATAATAACAAAAAGAAAATAGTAAAGTGAAAAGTTCCTGGTAGCAAAAGATCTCAGAGTAATAAGAAGAGCTAACATTTCTAGAGCACCGTTTTTACAGGTACTTTACACATAAGAAATCTTTTCATCCTCACAACAACCATCATTTGACGGATGAAAAACCTGAGGCACAAAGAGGGTAAATGACTTAGGTAAGGACACACATCTAGTAAGCAGGGGAGCCATAACTCAACCCCATGGCAATCCAATTCCAGAGTCTGCATTCTTAACTTTCATACAACTTTCTCTTCATACATGTAGTCCTCTGGAATGGTCTTTTTTTATAACCATGCTGTTTCATGCATGTTATCCCAAGTAGAATAGTTCACTCACTTTCACACCTATAAAGGATACCTCTGATGAACATACCACAATTTATATCTCTTTTCTCCCAACTGATGGACACTTGAGTTTTTTTCCAAGTGTTAGCTATTACCAAAAATGACGCGCTATGACTATTCACAGTACATGTCACCTGATATGTACGTGAAGCATACATGAGCAGTCTGAGATATACAGCAGAGTAAAAAAAAAAAATGTTGAATCATAGTCTATGAATGTTCATCACTTCTCGGCCTGTTGGCTAGGATCAAGCGTGGACTATGAATGTTCTTTATAGAATAATGCCAAATTATTCTCAAAGTGGTTGTACTAATTTGCAATCCATCTAGCAGTGAATATGAACTCTTGTAGAGTCATATTATGTCTCCATCCCTGTTATTCTTAGGCCTCTTGATTTGTACCTTATTACCTACCTGTGGTTATATTTTGCATTTTCTTCTCAGTGATGAGATTGCACTTATTTTCATGTCTTTGGGCCATTTGTCTTTCATATTCTGTGAAATTCCTATTTCTGTTTTATGTCCATTTTTCTAGTGAGTTGTCTTTTCCTTGTATATTTGTAAAAGTATAGTAATCTTTTGTCATTTACTTTTGTTACAAATACCTTCTCCCAATTTGTGGCTTATCTTTTTGCATTCTTTCACGTGTCACTTAATAGAAACAAACGTTTATCTTCTGTGGTGTTTACCTTATGTGGTTGATATATTCATTATTTAAATTTAGCATTTGCATCTTCTTTAAGAACTCCTTCCACATACCAACGTAGGAAAGAAATTCTTTTGTTTCTTCTAAAAAGTTGTGCCATTAACATTTCATTCCAGGTGAACGAATTTTTTGTGTGTGGGGATAATATAGGGATCCACTTTCTTTTTCAAATAAACAACTGTCCCAGGACTACTCATTAAATAGTCTATTCTTTCTCAAAGATTTTCAATACCACTTTCAAAAAAACATCCAAGTTCCATTTACATGAGCTTTGTTTCCAGCATCTCTCTTGTTTCCCTGAGTGCATTCCACGCTGTCTTTATTACAAGCTACTTATAAAAAGTCTTGATCACGGGTATGGTATATGCTCCTCACCTTGTAATTCAGGAGCATAGGGACTATTCTTGGCCCTTTATCCTTCTATATACATTTTAGATATGGTTTGTTTAAACACCACACACAAAAACACCATCAGGCTTTTATTGAAATTATGCTGAATCCATAAATCAATTTGAGAAGAACCTACATTTTTATAATATTCAGTCTTTGTATCCTTTAATGTATTATTTGTCTTATTTTATTTGGGTCTTCTTATGCTTGTACAATTTTCTCAACACAGGGATTTCCAACATATTTAATCATATCTGAGAATTTGGTCATTTTGTTTCTTCATTTTTAATCTATATGTTTTATATATCTTTTTCTTACTGCCTTACAATAACCGGGACCTCAAGAAGGATGTTGAACACAAGAATCGTGAGAGTAGACATCCTTGCCTTGTACCTGATCTCAGGAGGAAAGCATTCACGCTGTGATACTCAATATGATATTAACTATGGGTTTTTCATAGATGCCATTTATCGGTTGAAGAAGTTCCCTCTCATCCCTAGTTTGCTGAGAGTTTTCTTAAATCATGAATTAATGTTGAATTTAGTCAAATGCTTTTGATACATCTATTGAGATCATTAAATGGGTTTTCTTCTTTAGCCTATTGATATAGTAAATTATACTAATTGATTTTGAATACTGAATTAGCCTTGCATTTCCAGGATAAACCCCACTTGGACATGATGTAGTATCTTTTTTATACTGTATATTGCTGAATTCATTGTTAGTATTTTGTTAAGGATTTTTTGTGTGTGCGTCTATGTTCATGAGGGATATTGGTCTGTAGTTTCCCTATAGTGTCTTCATCTGATTTTAGTATCAGATTAATGCTGTTGCTGTGAACTGGGAAGTGTCATATCCTCTTTGGTTTTCTGGAAAAGTTTAAATACAATTGGAATTATTTCTTCCATACATGTTTGTATGGTAGAATTCACCAGTAAAACCATCTGGGCCTATAGTTTCCCTTGTTGAAAAGATTTTAAAATTATAAATTAGATTTTTTTAATAAATACAGCAATATTCAGTTTATCTATTTTTTTCCTGAATGAACTCTGGTAGTCTGTATCTTTACAGGAATTTGTTTATTTAAGCTAAGTTGTCAAATTTATGGAAGTAAAATTTTTCTTAATATTCCCTTATTCTTCTCTTCATACCTGCAGGATATATGGTAAATTCCCCTCTGTAATTTGTGCCTTTTTTTTTCATGCTCAATTTGGCTAGAGATTTATCAATTTTATTGTTCTTTTCAAAGGACTAGTTTTTGGTTTCATTGATTTCTCTACTGGTTTTTTGGTTTTGTTTTTGTTTTTTTGTTTTTTTGTTTGTTTGTTTGTTTTTTTGGAGAGTAAGGGGGCAGGGAGAGAGAGAGAGGGAGAGAGAGAATCTTAAGCAGCTTCCACACCCAGCACAGAGCCCAATGCAGGGCTCGATCTCACAACCCTGAGATCATTACCTGAGCCAAAATCAAGAGTTGGATGCCTAAATGACTGAGCCACCCAGGTGCCCCGATTTCTCCATTGTTTTTGATTTCTACTTTTGCCTTACTTTTTCTTTTCCTCTCCTTGCTCTAAGTTTAATTTGCCCTTCATTTTCTAGTTTCTTAGGGTGGAGGCTTAGATCATTGATTTTGAGAATTCTTTTTCTTTTCAAATATAAGCATTTAATAATGCTAACCACTTCTCTCTAAACACTAATATTTTAGCTGCATCCTATAAATTTTGATAAGCAGTGATTTCGTTTTTGTTCAATTCAAAATCTTTGATCCACTGGTTACTTAGAAGTAAGCTGTTTAATTTCCAAATATTTGGGGATATTACAAATATCTCTCTGCTACTAATTTCTAGTTTCATTCCATTATTGACAGAGCACATATTCAATTCTTTTAAATGTGTTAAGGCTTTTCTCATAGGCCAGAATACGGTCTATCTTGTTCCATGTGCACTTGAAAGCACACTTACTCAGCTGTTGTTGGATGGAATGTTCCATGTCAATCAGGTCCAGCTGGTTGATGCTGTTCATGTCATCTATATCCTGACTGATTATTTGTCTATATACCTTACCAGTATTGAGAAAAGTACTGAAGTCTCAGCTGCAATGGTGGACCTATTTCTCACTTCTGTTCTATCAGTTTTTGCTTTAAGTATTTTAAAGTTCTCTTTGTGGGTTTATAGACATTAAGGATTGTGGTGGCTTTTTTGTGAATTAACCTTCTGAATATTATATTTTCTTTTTTTTTAAGATTTTATTTACTTATTTGACAAAGAGAGAGAGAGACGGCAAGACAGGGAACACAAGCAGGGAGAGAGGGAGAAGCAGGCTTCCCGCTGAGCAGGGAGCCCAATGTGGGGCTCAATCCCAGGACCCTGGGATCATGACCTGAGCCGAAGGCAGACGCTTAACGACTGAACCACCCAGGCGCCCCTGCTTTCTTTTTTATTTATTTATTTTCTTTTTTAATCCCTGCACTAGATTCCTTGTTTATATTATTATTATTGCTACTCCAACTTTCTTTTGATTAGTATTTGCAGAGTATCTTTTTCATTCCTTTTGCTTTTAACCTAACTGAATCTTCATATTTAAAGTGGGTTTCTGACAGACAGCTTAAAAGGGGGTCTTGCTTTTTTATCCACTCTACCTTTATATTTTAATTGGTGTATTTAGACAAGGTTTTGGCAAACTTTTCTCTGTAAAGGGTCAGATAGTAAGTCTATTAGAGTTTGTGGGTCATATGTTCTTCATATGATTCAACTCTGCCATTGTTGTGAAAAAACAGCCACAGACACAATGTAAAAGATGAGTGTGGCTCTTCCAATAAAACTATTTATGGACGATTTTCATATAATTTTTGGCATATCTTTCTTTTGATGTTTTTCCAACCATTTAAAAATGTAAAAACCATTCTTAGATAGTGGACTATACAAAAAGAGGACCCTTGCTCTACACTACTGGTCAAATCACTCCTCTGTTTAAAAAACCTTCAGAGGCTTTCTATAGCTCTTTGGAGAAAATCTAAACTCCTTAAAACATTATCTCTGTTTCTCAACTCTCTCTGCCTTACACCCTAACCTCCAACTGGGACAAATATAAATTTGCATTATATTTCAGACTGTTTCCTAGCTTCTAAGGTTTTACTTCAACCTGGACTGCTCTTTCTTGCCCTTTTCTGTATAGTACATTCCTGCATATCCTTTAAGATTCTGTTTAAGTATTTACTTCTGCTGTCAAGTCCTCCAGTGTACTAAGCACATCACTCTAGGACAACACTATCATACTGTCTCCCCCACCATTGTGCTTGGTACAGCAAAGGTCCTCATGAATGAATGAATGAATGAATGGGTACTTTTGAATAGAAGAGGAAATTAAATGTGTGCAAATATTTACAATAATAACAAATTCTAACACACAGTTGTTTTTAATGGTTATCCAAACTGATTTTAGAAAAAAAAAATTTTAACCAAACTAATTTTAGAAAAAAAAATTTCTAATTCTCATAAAAACTGAAAGCATTTTCTTAATTATAAAATGCCCCTTAGACTTTGATATTAAACTATTATATAACAAACTCAGAAGATGGTGCTAGCCCAGTATGTCAATAAGCAAGAAATAAATAATGACAACTATCAAAGAAAATACTTCCTCTAAAAAAAAAGTTTCTACTTAAGGAAAAGGCACAAATATAGATAATTCCTAACAGAAAACTTCCTTTGAAAGAGAAAGACTTTGGGCACCTGGATGGCTCAGTCGGTTAAGTGTCTGCCTTCAGCTCAGGTCATGATCCCGGGGTCCTGGGATCGAGCCCCACATTGGGCTCCCTGCTCAGTGGGGAGTTTGCTTCTCCCTCTAACTCTCCCTCTGTGCTCTCTCTCTCAAATAAATAAAATCTTAAAAAAAAAAAATTTACCCCTGAACCTAAGATTAAATGTAAAATTTAATCAATTTTTATCAATCCTTATTTAAGTACAGAAGAGTCATCAGTAATCTATAATGCTTAAAACGAGATCACGAAGAAAGAAGGAGCTTAACTGCAAACCTAGAAAACATTTATCTCCACTGACAAAGAATTCAGTTCACAGTCTCAATATATCAGTATATAACTCTGTGGATATAAGTAGCAGTGGTGGGGAAGAAGATGGAATAAAGAATGAAACAAAATCATATAACCACCTTTGGTGTTCAGTTTTAAACCAAAAAATACTTTTTTACTGAAACTAAAATGGACAAATTCCGTTGGTAAGTTTTAACAATGCTCACTTGTTTTTTGTTTGTTTTCAGATACCTGCCATTTTGTTTTGGTTTTTCGTTAAGACTGAACCGACTGCTCTGTACTTTTAGGCTAGTCACAAATTACAGAAAAATTCTAAAGTAGGATTTAATAAGCACTCCTGAATATTTTTAAAACTCTACATTCAGGTATTCATTTTCAAAAGATTTATCATTTTTGTGTAGAATATCTCTGTCTCCTAATGAAAATGTAAACCTGTATTTGAGAAGTAAATGGCTTGTGTTGGAAGACTGAGTAAAAATTTTCCAGCTTAGGAGGAAACAAATGCACATAGCCAAAATCTCAAATCTAAGAATATCTGACTTAAAACCAGCAGTCTTTCTTTATTGGGGTATGTTACTATATGACACATTCTGACTTTAAAATACTTATTTAAAATTAAATCCCAGAGGGGTGCGTGGCTGGCTAAGTCAGTAGAGCATGTGACTCTTGATCTCAGGGTTGTAAATCTGAGCTTCATGCTAGGTGTAGGGATTACTTAAAAATAATAATAACAAAAAATCTTAAAAAAAATTAAACATCAGAAATACATCTCAGGGCGCCTGGGTGGCTCAGTTGGTTAAGCGACTGCCTTCGGCTCAGGTCATGATCCTGGAGTCCTGGGATCGAGTCCCGCATCGGGCTCCCTGCTCAGCGGGGAGTCTGCTTCTCCCTCTGACCCTCTTCCCTCTCGTGCTCTCTATCTCTCATTCTCTCTCTCTCAAATAAATAAAATCTTTAAAAAAATAAAAAAATAAAAAAAAAGAAATACATCTCATGGGGGCAGTATGTTCTATGAAGCTGAAACAATAAACATGAGTTTACACTCAAAAGAGGCAAAAGAAAGCTGTCGGCCTATATGAAATATATTGTAAGTTAAAGAGACTACAGAACTAATAATACACTATATGTTAATTATATTGAATTTAAATTAAAAATGAGAGAGATTACAGAAAATCCGTCTAAAAACTACTGTTCTCATGTTAATGAATCATCTGATTCTAAAGAAGTCTGACTTCTTTTATTGACTACTCCAAGAGAAATGCTTTTTCTTTTTAAGATTTTATTTATTTATTTGACAGACAGAGAGAGCACAAGCAGGGGGAGGGGCAAAGGGAGAGGGAGAAGCAGACTCCCCGCTGAGCAGGGAGCCCAATGTGGGACTTGATCCCAGAACCCCGGGGTTAACGACCTGAGCTAAAGGCAGACACTTAACCGACTGAGCCACCCAGGGGCCCCAAGAAAAACTTTTAATAAGAAAAACTGTACAGCATTCCTTCCAATTCTATGTCAGTAAAACAATCAGTATTTATGGATAAAATTCTGAGATTTCTTTATGAATATTGTAATCATGGGGGAGCAATGAATGGGAAACTACTGAACTCTGATTCCCATTTTTCAGAATACTCAACTCACTATTTGAAAAAATAAATGAAGACTACACCATGAGAATTTAAAATGAGTAAGCATGATAGCTTTTCAGGTGAGAACACTAATGAGAATTTTCCATTCCTCCTTTTAATAACCCAAACAATCACTTTTTCAGTTCACTGGGATCTATTACTCATTTAAGTTTGACTCTCGGTTCACTGTCCCCCTTATAATAGTCAACGTTATAAAAGTCATGCTTCTTAGAAATAATCATAAATAGAAAAATGAGTAAACTATGGGGCATCTAATCAGTAGAAATTTTAGGTAGCTCTTCAAAATATAGCTTTAAAAAAAGTCTGCATATAAGAAAGATACAGAGGGGTGCCTGGGTGGCTCAGTTGGTTAAGCGACTGCCTTCGGCTCAGGTCATGATCCTGGAGTCCCGGGATCGAGTCCCGCATCAGGCTCCCTGCTCAGCGGGGAGTCTGCTTCTCCCTCTGACCCTCTTCCCTCTCGTGCTTTCTCTCTCTCATTCTCTCTCTCTCTCTCTCTCAAATAAATAAATAAAATCTTTAAAAAAAAAAAAAAGAAAAGATACAGAGACCTTAAGTGAAAAGAATATATATACAGAAAGAGATTAAAAGAATACATGTACATATTAACAACTGGTTGGTTCTGTAGAATTAGGAGTGATTTTTTTCATAGGTTTCTGCATTTTCCAATTTTCTAAATTGAATACGCAATGATTACTCTTTGAAATCCTACAAAATATCTATTACAGAATAATGTAGAATAACTTTAGAATAACACTATAATACCTTAGAATACATTACACAAGTGATATATTTTAAATAATTCACTATGCTAAAATTCAATATAAGACATAAATGTACAGAAAAAGTGATTTTTAAAAAAAGTATATCAATGGCATCTTTGGCATTAATGGCACTGTAAAAAGTTATGAAGTTACTCCCCTAATATCTAGTAATATGTTTTATTAAAATTTAATAATATTTTCAGGTCTCCCCATTAGGTAGTAATCCATTCAACAATTATTTATTACATCATCTTTTAAATATAAGTGTCTCAGAAAAAAATAAGGCACTATAATAAAATCTCATTTGGGGCCAAAAGTGGCATCAATTAAACTGAATGGCTATAAACAATTCTATCAATTGCCAATAAAAAAGTCAACCTCAAAAATCAAATGTACTACCTCTGATATAAGCAATCATGATGAAAACAAAAGATATGCAAGCCAATTCCAATGAAGAACCACATGTCACTGAAACAAGCATTCCAACTTTAAAGTTGGCAAAAAGAAAAGTTTTAGGTCTGACTTTTTATTGATCACACCACATTACATTACCCATCTATATTATAATGCAAAAATATGTCTGAATATGGTTGTCAAACATCTCTCACTACACCTCTCCCAAGTTGCTGATTTAAAATGACACTTCTGTCTTACTCTAATGTAAAAACTTCTTTGGGTTTTTCGTACCCCCTCCAGCTCAGTGTTTTGTTAAATGAGTCTTTACGGTAAAAAGACTTCAATTGTCTTTACAAGATTGTTATGTCTGTTAAATGTTTTTAAAACCAGTACTTAAGCACAATAAGGATTTTTTAATCCAAACTATTTTTTAGGGTTCAAAGTACCATTGATATACCAGATGAACTATTAAAAATGAGAATACAAGCAGTATTTTAAAAAAATAAAGGTGCCAAAAGTAGAAGGGGGGAAAAATTTCTGAAAGATAAAATGAGCTGATAGAAATAACTCTAAATATGGGACCTAATATAAAAGGTTTCTTGTATGAATCCTAGAAGAGTAAAGAGTATCAACTAGAGTTGCATCCAAGGAGCAGAACCAGTATGGGTGATAAAGCAGAATTTATTATAGGGTTAGACCTTGCATAACTGTGGAAGCTTTCAAGAGCAGCAGGTGTAGGCTATTGCCTCTGCATCTAATCTTGAGCCTGAAGTCACTATAGGTCAGCCAGACCAGCAGTCAGGAAGGGAACAGAATAAAAACAGGAGCAAAGACAAACTGGAACCTGCAAAGATGAGCTAGAATGGATAAAGACAACTGAAATCTACAAGAACAAACTGGAACCTGCAAGGACAACAGAAAGTGGCAATGACAAACAGGAACTCACATCTGTCCTTCACCAACTT
Source organism: Zalophus californianus (assembly GCF_009762305.2). Taxonomy (NCBI): domain Eukaryota; kingdom Metazoa; phylum Chordata; class Mammalia; order Carnivora; family Otariidae; genus Zalophus; species Zalophus californianus. The sequence goes on from NC_045596.1 coordinate 9,753,619, forward strand.
CAACCTTGACGCCAAGGGTGAGTTATGGGAGAAGCCTGCACCCTTCCCTAGAGGGCTGTACATGCAGGGCAAGTACTCAGAGATGCTGAAGGGGGAAATCTGGCAGGAGCTGAAGGAACTGCTGATCCACATGCAATCCCACACCTACAGGTGAGCTGACAAATCAGTGACACTACAAGAGAGCTGACACAGTGCCTGGTACTCAGCACGGACCCTCAGAGACAAAAAGCACGCCAGCCACTTCCTGTGCAAAATTGTCTCTTGTGACTACTACTAACCAAAATCTGGGGAAACATTTTCAGGTTAGCCAAGATGACCTAACACAATGCCACGAGAGAGAGAAAACAGGTCAGTATCTCCACATAACCTCCAGCTATTACAAAGGTATAAAGAGTGAAGAAGGACAGCCGTACAGACTGGTACATCAGTGGTAAGTCAGTCTAAGGAAATGCCTTCTTAACCTCTACAATGGGCAGGGGACTCAGTTATCACCTGCCTATGTCCCCATATTAGAAGCCTGACTTGTCCATATGCCACAAATACTCTATGGTCAGGGTGAAATATACTGCACGCCCTAAGGTCCATCCTCACATTCAAGGTAACAACTGCTGAGAAAATCCAATATTGACTATCAACATAAATTTAAAAACCCAGATCAGCTACTAATACTATTCAATTCTATCTTCATATTTTAATAGGAACAAGCAAATATCCATAGATCATTAGGAATCAAAAACATGTGAGGCCACGAGCTGTTGGCTCTCAAAAAAATAGTCAATAAAGAAAATGAAGAACAATACAAAAAAGAAAAAAAAAAGCAAGCACCCTGTCCTCCTCATCTCCAATCTCTTCCTGTTGGGCAGCTGGGGCTACTCCTGCTAATTCTTTCAATTCAGCATCATGGTAGAGAGAATCGCTGCAGTGGGATACGGAGGGCAGTGAGGAAGGCTGGGCTCATCTAGGATGGTGATATTCTGTATTTTATACAGATTTAGGTTATACAGGTGTGTGAACTGTCAAAATCAACAAATAGTACTCTTGAGATCTTTTCATTTCACTGTCAGTAAATATCACCACCAAAAAAATTGAATTCTAAGTAATGATATGTACAATGAAATGTTTAGGTGTAAAAAGCATTGTCTACAACTTATTTTGAAATGCATCAAAAAGTAGATGAACTGCTAGACTGATAGAGGGATGGATACATGGACAAATCTGTGATAAAGCAAACATAGCAAAATATTCATTGTAAATTCTAGATCAGGGGTCAGCAAACCATAACCTGTGGGCCACAACCAGCCTGCTACCTCTTTTTGTTATGGCCCATGAGCTAATATCGGGTTTTACAATTCTTAAAGGTTGAAAATAAATGAATAACCCATGACATGAATGTGAAATACGAAACACAAATTTCAAGTGTCTATAAAGTTTGACTGGAACACAGCCACATTCATTCATTTACATACTGTTCATGGCTGGTATCACACTACAATGGGACAGGTGAACAGTTGTAACAGTTACCATATGGCTTGCAAAGCCTAAAATATCTACTATCTGGATCTTTTAAAAAAAAACGTATGCTGACCCCTGCTCTAGACAATGAGTATACAAGTGTTTACTATAAAATTCTTTCAACTTTTCTGTGTGCTTGAAAATACTTATAATAGAATGCTAAAAAAAAAAAATCAGTATTTTAACTGATTCTACATTGGCTCACTGGGAGGTGAAGGGAGATTCTATCTGATTTAAGTGCTGCAGTCAGCTTTTCTAAAACCTACCCAGAAGAAAAATCATGTGCTTACAGCTGCAAACAGAGAGAAAACTACTACCAAGACTCTCATAAATCTAAGAATCCTGAAGAGACACCTCTGTCCATTAAAACTGGATAGAAACATTCTACCCAACAGCCAATGAAAGTGTCAAGGCAATCTGACATCCTATGAAGTCATAGGTCAAAGAAAGAAAAGAGACATCCGTAAGAAATTAAAACATCAAGCCTTCCTCCATTCCCACTCTCGGTTGAAGACTGGTAGTTTCCCAGGGCTGCCATTAAGAAGTATCACAAACTAGGTGGCTTAAAACAGAAATTTATTCTCTCACAGTTCTGGAGGCTAGAGGTCAGAAATCAAAGTACTGGCAGGGCTGTGCTCCCTGTGAAGGCTATAGTGAAGAACTGTGCCTTGCCTCTTCCTAGCTTCTTGAGGTTTCCAGCAAACCTTGGCATTTCTTGGCTTGTAGCTGCATCACCGCAAACTGCCTCCATCTTCACATGAATTTCTTCCTTAAATTGCCTGTGTGTCTATCCAAATTTCTCTTCCTTAAAAGATATGTCATTGGATTTAAAAGTTAACCCTACTCAAGTATGACTCATCTTAACTTGATTATATCTGCAAAGACCCATCTATGTAAGGTCACACTTATAGGTACTAGAGGTCAGGATTTCAATATATCTTTTGGAGGGAAAACAATTCAACCCACAACAAAGACTATTCTTCCTAGTTCCCTGAGAAACTGGAAACAGTCAAGAGACTATTCACCACATGTGCCACCAAATCTACAAATCAAATATGGTATAAGAGGTGCGCCTGGGTAGCTCAGTCGATTAAGCGTCTGTCTCTTGATATCTGCTCAGGTCATGATCTCAGGGTCATGAGACTGAGCCCTACATGGGGCTCTATGCTCAGTACAGAGTCTGCTTGAGATTCTCTCTCCCTCTCCCTCTGTCCCTCCCACTCATGCTCTCTCTCTCTCTAATAAACAGATAAATCTTAAAAAAAAAGGAAGAAAAAGATTCTCTCTCCCTCTGCCCCTCCCCCACCTCTCTCTCCCTCTCCAATAAATAAGTAAATAAAATAATATAAAATAAAATAACATGGTATAAGAAATTGCCTATACTCCTGTTACTATGAATCAATAAATGGTCCATGCTTCTACCTAAAGCCAAACCATTTATTTGTACACTAAATCCTATCCCCCTCTCAACCACTTAAATGACATCACTCAAGCAAGTCTAACATCTCTCTTCTACATCATCAATTTCACTTTACTCTTTCTACCAGGGTACAAACATATTTCTCCCATCTGAAAAAAAAAAATTTTTAAATTCTTGACCACCCCCCCACACTTCCTTTTCTCTGCTTTCTTTATAGAACACTCCTCAGGGGGCACGTGGGTGGCTCAGTCAGTTAAGCGTTCCAACTCTTTATTTCAGCTCAGGTCATGATCTCAGGGTCATGAGATCAAGCCCCACATCAGGCTCTGCACTGGGTGTGAAGCCTGCTTTGGATTCTCTCCCTCTCCCTCTGCCCCCACCCCCCCCCACTCACATTCGTGCATGCACGCTCTCTCTCCTCTCGAAAGAAAGAAAGAAAGAAAGAAAGAAAGAAAGAAAGAAAGAAAGAAAGAAAGAAAGAAAGAAAGAAAGAAAGAGAAAGAAAGAATGAAAGAGAAAGAAAGAAAGAGAGAGAAAGAAAGAAAAGAAACTCCTCAGAAGAATAATATTGATTCCAATCTGGCTTTTGTCCTCACCACTTCACCAAAATTGATCTTATAAAGATAAATAATGAATTGCTGCTAATTCTAATAGTCAATTATTGAGATTCTTACTTACCTAACAGCAGCACTTGACATGTTGATTCCTCCCTCCTTGGAATATTTTCTTCAACTAGCATCCAGAATATCATACTCAATAACAAAACTAGATAACTAACACTTCTTTGAAATGTTCTAGAGGTACACTGAGATGTAGTACTTTAAGGCATTCTTTGAAATTACATCAATTTAGAACATCAGCAAGGTTGCAGGATACAAGGTTAATATAAAAAAGTCAACTGCTTTCATATATTCCAGTGATGAATAATTGAAATTTGAAATTAAAAACATAATACCATTGGGGCACCTGGGTGGCTCAGTCGGTTAAGCGTCTGCCTTTGGCTCAGGTCTTGATCTCAGGGTCCTGGGATTAAGCCCCGTGTCAGGCTCCCTGCTCAGCAGGGAGTGCACTTCTCCTGCTCCCTCTGACCCTCCCCTTATTTGTTCTCTCTCTCTCTCTCTCTTTCTCTGTCTCTCAGATAAATTTTAAAAATATTTTTAAAAAATTTTTTAAAAACCATAATAACATTTACATTAGTAACCACCCCCCCAAATTAAGTCCTTAGGTATAAATCTAATAAAATATGTGCAAGATCTATAACTTTTAGAGAAAATGTATATGTAGAGGAAAACTACAAAACTCTCATGAACAAAATCAAATAAGAGCTAAATAAATGGAGAGATATTCCATGTTTATGGACAGGAAGACTTAATATTGTCAAGATGTCAGTTCTATCCAACTTGATCTAGAGATTCAATGCAATCCCAATCAAAATCCCAGCAAGTTATTTTGTGTCTATTGACAAAACTGATTCTAAAGTTTATACAGCAAGGCAAAAGACCTAGATTAGCCAAAACAATCATGAAGGAGAAGAACAAAGTTAGAGGACTGGCACTACTCAAATTCTAGCCTTACTATAAAGCTCAAGTAATCAAGATACTCTGGTATGACAAAAAAAAAATAGATAAACTGATAAATGGAACAGAAGAGAAAGTCTAGAAACAGGCCCATATAAATAGAGTCAACTGATCTTTAATAAAAAAGCAAAGACAGGGGCGCATGGTTGGTTAGGCGACTGCCTTCAGTTCAGGTCATGATCCTGGAGTCCCGGAATCAAGTCCCATGTCGGGCTCCCTGCTCAGCGGGGAGTCTGCTTCTCCCTCTGACCCTCCCCCCTCTCATGCTCTCTCTCTATCTCATTCTCTCTCTCAAATAAATAAATAAAAAATCTTTAAAGTTCACATACCTTTAAAAAAAAAAAGCAAAGAGAGTACAACAGAGCAAAGACAGTCCTTTCAATAAATGGTGCTAGAACTGGACATCCATATGCAAAAATAAATGGATCTAGATACAGACTCTATATCTTTCACAAGAATTAACTCAAAATAGATCACAGACCTGAATGTAAAGCACAAAACTATAAAACTCCTAGAAGATAACAAGGAGAAAACGTAGATGATCTTGGGTATGGTGATACTTTTCTAGATATAATACCAAAGGCACAATTCATGAAAAAAAAATGATGAGCCTGGACTTCATTAAAATTAAAAACACAATGTCAAAAGAATGAGTAGACAGGTCCCACACTAGCAGAAAATACTTGCATAAGATACATCTAATAAAACAATGTTATCCAAAATATACCAAAAAAAAACTCTTAAAATTCAGTAATAAGAAAACAAATTGAAAAATGGACCAAAGACCTTAACAGACACCTCACCAAAGAAGATACACAGATGGCAAACGGGCATATGAAAAGATGTTCCACATCATATATCAGTAGGAAAACGCATATTGAAACAATGACATACCACTGCAACCTACTAGAATGGCCAAAATCCAGAACTCTGACACCAAATTCTGGCAAGGATGTGGAGCAACAGGAGCTCTCAGTCATTGCTGCTGAGAATGCAAAACAGTAGAGCCCCCTTTAGAAGACAGTTTGACAGTTTCTTCAAACTAAACACATTCTTACCATATGCTCCAGCAGTCGTGTTCCTTCGTATTTACCTAAATGAACTGAAAACATAGGTCCACAAAAAAAACGGCACACCAAAGTTTATACCTGCTTTATTTATAATTGCTAAAACTTAAAAACAACCAAGATGTCCTTTCAGTAGATGAACGGAAATAAGACTGCATTAAAAAGAAATGAGGTATCAAGGCATGAAAAGACATGGAGGAGATTTAGTGCATATTACTAAGTAAAAGAAGCCTATCTGAAAAGGCCACATACTGTATGACTCAAACTACATGACATTCTTGAAAAGAAAAAACTATGGAGACAGTAAAAACATCAGTGATTACCAGGAGTTGGGCAGGGAAGGTAGGGGAATAGAGGAAAAGGTGAAGCACGGAAGATTTTTAGGGCAGTGAAAATATTCTGTATAATATCCAATGATTGACAAATGTCATTACATATTTGTCCAAACCCAGAGAATGTATAATACCAAGAATGAATCAGGGAACTATGAACTTTGAGTGATATATAACATGTCAGTGCAGGTTAATCAATTGTTAACAAATGTATCACTCTGGTAGGGTGTTAATAATGGGAGAAGCAACACATTTGTGGAATCAGGGGGTATATGGGAAATCTCTGTACCTTCCCTTCAATTTTGCTGTGAACCTTAAACTCTCTAAAAAAATAAGTCGTCTTTTTTAGTGATTTTATTTATTTATTTGACAGAAAGAGAGAGAGAGAGAACACAAACAGGGGGAGCAGCAGGCAGAGGGAAAGGGAGAAGCAGGCTCCACACTGAGCAGGGAGCCTGATGCGGCATTCGATCCCCAGAACCCTGGGATTATAACCTGAGCCAAAGACACTTAACCAACAGAGCCACCAAGGCGCCCCCAAAAAATCTGTCTTAATAGTAATATATTTTTTTAAAAAAAGAATATCAGCGAGCAGTCAATTAATTCTGGAATTAAATAAACTTGCTTGGATATTACTAAAATTAAAGACTGAATCCCATGTAAAACTATGCCAACAAATGCTGTTTTCCTGAAAACTTCTTAGTAATATAACACAGATCTTTCCATTTCAGAAGTAAACATTAGCAAATTCAATCTCTAGCATCATGAAAAGCACTCAAGGTCCTATATTAAAGCTGTGTGTGTGTGTGTGTGTGTGTGTGTGTGTATACACACACACATTGAGTTGAGCAGGAGGAATTCTTAGAGAAAGCCAAATTTGATCCACATACATTTTTTCAAGATCTCGATGAATGTGGCATTATACGAGGATCAATAGAAGCTTCTAACCTCTAGCAAAGTTCTTGGCTTCAATAGATCCTGGCAGTTTTTTGGGTTTTGATTTTTTTAATTTACCACATGTATACAGAGTTCTGTGGTAAGAAAAATGTGACAGTATGATAGTCACACTCTGGAGCTGAATCAATTCTAAACAATACAAATAAATGACTATCCTCATAGGATCTCACTTTGAGGTACTACTTTCCCCTTCTACTCCCACTTAACACCTACTTGTATTCTAGTAGTGAAATATAAAAGAAAAAGAAATTAAAGCTTAGGTTAAAAGAGAGATTTGATTTCAAATTTCACACTGATAACTTTAGCTTAAGTTTAATGACTATCATATTAGTATCAAATCTATTTTCTCTAGAGATTAAAACTTGAGATAATGTTTAAACTGAAGAGGACAAAAATTTCCCTATTGCTGCTTCAACCTAGAGACCCTCTCTCTGACATCCCCGTCTTTTGAAAAAATTCCTGTTAAGACTCCATAAAGATTCAGTGCAAAAAGCCTTATTCAGGAAGAGAGAGGAAAGCAGAATTCATCGTCTTCTTAGCCTCAGGTTACCGTCTGGTCTCACCCAATCTGACAGGAATTCTGCACTATTCAGGAAGCAACCTTGGAGAAGAATCTCTGAGGGAGGGAACCTGGCATGAGATGTCAACAGAATGAGGGCCATGAGGAAAAAAACTAATGAACTCATGAAACACCAAATGATACTTCCTCAATATCTACGACTTTCTTATTCCACAGTCTTCACATGGCACTGATCCTTTACCTCGATCCCCATTTAATAACCACCTTCCCCTGCCTGTCCATACATCTAACCTCATAAATCCAACATCCTCATAATTTTATGGCCATATCTTGAAAACTATCAGACCTTTAAGGGTAGGGACCCTATCTTACTCTGGTTGTATTCCCAGTATTTAGTAGGACTCCTAGGCAAAACGGGCCCTTAATAGATGTTTGCTAGATAAAAACATGTTACCATACTGCACTGAGGAGATGATACTCGTGTTATTCAACAGTGTTAGTCAAAATATTTGGCTGACCTTTAAAAGGCTTATTTATTACTATTCGTCTTAGTAATCTTTACTCTCAAGATTATGACTAATGACAATATTTTCACCCTATGGGTAACAACATGTACTTCTGAAGTTTGGATTTTCAAAGCCGCTTCCTTAAAAAAAAAAATTCAGTCTGTATGTCTGTAAACCAACAACACGGTCCTTTCTCCTTGCTTTCCATGAAATCAAGACGAGCATGTGTAAGAAAATGGCCCAGCCTCATGACCGGTCCAAATGAGTGGAATCTGCTATAGATCTGATATGGTGAAATAAATTGATCTATCTTAGTTTCTCTAATTATTTCTAGTTTTGAAACTCTCTTCATAAAAACACCCAACATAAAACGTTGGTAAATATAATCTGTTTTATTCGATTTGCAAATTTGAAAATATAAAACATTCTGAAGATATAAAATATTTGAAGACTTAAAACCCTTCTTAAAGTATTTCCAGTTATGACAGAATAACCTGGGACAGGATTTTCCTCCTGCCATAAATCACCAGAAAATTGGATGAAATATATAAAGCAGACATTGAACATCAGGCTGGATGATCCCTGAGAGATAAGATACAAATAAGGTGAGCTTCATAGTCACTCTGACTTTCTACCTGGAGGTACTTTCTGGACCACACAAAGGGAAAGAAGAACTAAAGGCAAGCAGCACTGGCTCAGTGACTAGGGAAAACTGAGAACACAGTTCAAATAAATGGAAGCACTTGAGACTCTGTGAAGCAGAGTACTAGAAAGGACAACTCTACAAAGAGAAAAAGGTCCAGAAATCTTTGAGTCTCTTTGAGCCTGTTCTTGAATACTAAGCTACACATATGCAATGCAAAACTCCAGGAGGCTGGGCAAAGAACAACTACAAAAACTCCCAGAAAAATTTCTGGGAGATAATTCAACTTCCAACCAACTACAGAGGAAGGAACTCATGGAATTACGAGGTCATTCAGTGGAGAACACAGAAGTGTAACGCCTTAGGAATGGAACTAAACTAGCCCTTAGAGCATAAGCCCTCTAACAAAGCTCAAAGACTATCAAGCTACAAATAATTTGTCTACCAAAGTACAAAAGGTAACAAAATACAGCACTCAAGAATGTCCAAAGCCCAGGGGCACCTGAATGGCTCAGTCAGCTAAATGTCTGCCTTCGGCTCAGGTCATGATCCCAGGTTCCTGGGGTCAGGCTCCATGTCAGGCTCCCTGCTCAACGGGGAGTCTGCTTCTCCCTCTGCCTGCACCCCAACCCCCTGTTCATGCTCGTGCACTCTCTCTCTCTCAAATAAACAAATAAAATCTTTTTAAAAAAATGTCCAAAGCCCAAAACAAAAACAAAAAAAGTCCAAAGCCCAATAAGGGAAATATTACATATATAAAGAAAAATAAAATCTGAGCAATGTTAGGGGGAAAAAAACAGAGAAACAGGTCCAGAAATAATAAAAATCATGGGTTAATTAAAAAGCACTAATGAAAAATTAACTAGAGAAGTTCAATATCAGATTCAAGCAGGCAGAAAAAACAGTGAACTTGAAGACAGGTCAATTGAGACTATTCATAATCAAATTGGAATAGAGAAAAAAATGATTGTCTCCACAGATACAGAAAAAGCATTTCACAAAATCCAACACTCTTCCATGATAACAACATGACAGGGATACCTGCTCTCATCATGTCTGTTCAATGGACATTCTAGCTGGAGCAATTAGGCAAGAAAATTAATTAATTAAAAGGCATCCACACTGGAAAGGAAGAAGATTATCTCTACTAAGAGATGACATGATTTTATATGTTGAAAATCTTAAAGAATAACACATGGAAGACTATTAGAACTAATAAATTAGTTCAGCAGGTTGTAGAATATAAGATCAATATACAAAAATCATTTACACTTCTATACAATGGCAATAAACAACCCAAAATGAAATTAAGAAAAACATTTCCATTTATAATAGTACAATAGCATTAAAAAGAATAAAATATTTAGGAATAAATTTAACAAAAGAAGTATAAGTTTTATTCTCCAAAAACTATAAAACATTGTTGAGAGAAATTAAAGAAAAACTATATAAATGGAAAAACTTCCCATGTTCACGGACTGGAAGACTTAACATGGTTAAGATGGCATTACTCCCCAAATTGATCTACAGATTCAATACAGTATGTACCAAATTTCCAGCTGACTTCTTTGCAGCAAATGACAAGTAGATCCTAAAATTCATATGGATAGGCAATGAACTCAGAATAGTCAAAACACTCTTGAAAAAGAAGAAGAAAGTAGGAGGAATCACGCTTTCTAATTTCATACTACAAAGCTATAGTAATAACTCAATGTGGTACTGGCATAAGGATAGACATAAAAGTCAAGGAAATACAAGCAAGAGTCCAGAAATAAACCCATCTATGGTCAATTGACTGTGACAAGTGCCAAGACCATTCAGTGGGAAAAGAATACTTCCAACAAAATGTCCTGGGACATACACACATGCAAAAAAGATGAATCTGGACTCCTATTCACATAATAGAGAAAACTTATTCAAAATAGATTAAAGACCTAAACTAAAGAGCTTAAACCATAAAACTCGTAAGTGAAAATATAGGTATAAGTCTTCATGACCCTGGATAGGACAAGAGTTTCTTAGATATAACACCTAAAGTCTAAACTACCAAAGAAAAAAATAGATAAAATAGATTTCATCAAAGTTTAAAACTTCTGGTATCAAATGGCATTACCAAGAGAATGAAAAGGTAAACTGCAGAATCAAAGAGTTACAAATCATATATCTGATAAGGGTATTATATCCTATAAAGAACACTAATAACTCAATAAAAACACAACCCAATTTAAAAAATGGGCAAATGATTTGAATATACATTTCTCCAAAGATATGCAAATACACATTAAGTACATGAAAAGATACCTAACATCATTAATCATTAAGGAAATGCAAATCAAAACCACAATGAAATATCAGTTCACACACATTAGGATGGCTATTAAAAAAAAAGAGTATAATAACAAGTGCTAGTAAGGATATAGAAAAATTACAGCCCTATACAATGCTGACCGAACTGTAAAATGGGGCAGCTGCTGTAGAAAGCAGGAAAGCAGGTTGGCAGTTCCTCAAATATGACCCAGTAATTCCATTCCTAGATATCTTCCCAAGAGAAATGAAAACTTCTGTCTACACAAAAATTTATGCACAAACATTCATAACAGCATTATTCATAATAGCCAAAAATTAGAAACAACCCAGGGTCCATCACCTGATGAATAAACAAAGTGTGATAAGATATATCCATAAAATGGAATATTATTCAACCATAAAAAGAAATGAAGTAATGATACATATTTTAACACAGAGTACCTTTAAAACATCATTATAAATGAAAAACCTAGACACAAAAGGCCACATATTTCATGATTCCATTTACAAGAAATGCCCAGAATAAGCAAACCCATAGAGACAGAAAGTAGATTAGGGGCTAGGAAAGGGAAAACGGCAGTGACCGCTGATGGGCAAAGAGTTTCTTTTTGGAGTAATAAAAATGTTCTGGAATTAGACAGTGGCGATGGTTGCATAACCTAGTGAATATACCAAAAACAATATACTTTAAAATGGTGACTCTTATGGTATATGAATTATATCTCAATACAAGAAAAAGATCGCCTAAGGGCACCTGGGTGGCTCAGTCAGTTAAGCATTGCGTTCGGCTCAGATCTTGATCTCAGGGTCCTGGGATCAAGCCCCGCATTGGGCTCCCTGCTCAGCGGGGAGCCTGCTTCTCCCTCTCACTCTGCCGCTGCTCCCCCTGCTTGTGCTCTATCAAATAAATAAAATCTTTTTTTAAAAAAATCCCGTAACTACAGCATCCTAAAATTGTAAAAGTATAAAATGGTCAATCGTCTGTCTCTTGGGGTGATAAAAGGTATTTGATTCCTATTTTACCAATCTGAATGAATACATGGACAATGAAACTTTAAATCATGCAAACAAAACTCCCAGATCCTCTCTTAATCCTCAAATTTTTCTCCAATACAGAACATAATGAACAATGCCATCAAACACAATTATCTATGTACAATTACTAAAGCACTAACTGTATCTCCATCCATTTCTCTCTTTAGCAAGCATAACAGAATATAAGGTAATATTTTATGTATACATATGTTATACTACATATATATTACACATTACATATATATCTACTTTATTATTACTACATCATTTGTAACACAGAGCACAACCATTCACATCAAGTGTGCCATGACTGCCTTTATTGCACTTGTATGATTCTTTTGAGATTTATTTCTAACATATTAAACATAATGGTTGTATTTTTGGCTTAACTGAGTTACTCTCATCCCCCCAAATTCATAGGTTGAAGTTCTAACCCTCTTATTCCTCAGAATGTGACTGGGGAGATAGGGCCTTTAAAGAAGTAATAAGGTAAAGTCAAGGTCATGTGGGTGCACTCTAATCCAAAATGACTGGTGTCCTTATAGGAGATTAAGACCCAGACATGCAGAGAAGAAAGAACATGTGAAGACAAAGGGAGATGATTGCCAACTACAAGCCAAGGAAAGGACTTTCAAAAGAAAACCTTGATCCTGGACTCCTAGCCTCCAGAACTAGGAGGAAATAAATTGCTGTTGTTTAAACCACCCAATCTGAGGTACTTCGTTATGGGAGCCCTGGCAAACACAAACGGGCTCTAATATTTTTCAGTTATTTAGATCTCCTGAGCATGGAAACAAACACCAAAATAAAGAAGTGGAACTCATATTTTAGGAAACTCTAAAATGAGTTCTTTGGAGACATAAATGTGTAAAAGGGCTCTGGACATCCTTTCCAAGAAGCTGAACTATTTCGGTTGCAGCAGGACTTCAGAAATAGTAAATTCTGCATCCTAAAGCAAAAGTTAACTTCCTACTAGCTTTTTGTGTTCTGGTATATGTATACATATGTTTGTTTAGTTGGGGTTTTTTTTTAATTGCAAAAGAGCCAACAAAAACCTCCCAAGAAACAAGAGTCCAGGGCCTGATGGATTCCCGGGGAATTCTACCAAACATTCAAAGAAGAAATACCTATTCTCCTGAAACTGTTCCAAAAAATGGAAGGAAAACTTCCAAACTCATTCTATGAGGCCAGCATTACCTTGATCCCAAAACCAGGCAAAGACCCCATCAAAAAGGAGAATTACCAACCAATATCCCTGAAGAACAGGGATGCCAAAATTCTCAACAAGATCCTAGCTGATAGGATCCAACGGTACATTAAAAGAATCATCCACCAGGACTAGGTGGGATTTATTCCTGGGATGCAAGGGTGGTTCAACATTTGCAAATCAATCAATGTGATAGAACACATTAATAAGAGACAAGAACCACATGATCCTCTCAATTGTTTTTTTTTATATTTTTTTTATTTTTTTATTGTTATGTTAATCACTTTATATTACATCATTAGTTTTTGATGCAGTGTTCCATGATTCATTGTTTGTTCATAACACCCAGTGCTCCATGCAGAACGTGCCCTCCTCAATACCCATCACCATGCTAACCCATCCCCCTACCCCCCTCCCCTCTAGAACCCTCAGTTTGTTTTTCAGAGTCCATCATCTCTCATGGTTCGTCTCCCCCTCTGACATACTCCCCTTTTCTTCCTCTCCTGTTATCTTCTTCTTTTTCTTTTTTCTTAAAATATGTTGTGTTATTTGTTTCAGAAGTACAGATCTGTGATTCAACAGTCTTGCACAATTCACAGCGCTCACCGTGGCACATACCCTCCCCAATGTCTATCACCCAGGCACCCCATCCCTCCCACCCCCAACCACTCCAGTAACACTCAGTTTGTTTCCTGAGATTAAGAATTCCTCATATCAGTGAGGTCATGTGATACATGTCTTTCTCTGACTGACTTATTTCACTCGGCATAACACCCTCCAGTTCCATCCACGTCGTTGCAAATGGCAATGATCCTCTCAATTGATGCAGAAAAAGCATTTGACAAAACACAGCATTCTTACCTGATTAAAACTCTTCAGAGTGTAGGGATAGAGAGAACATTCCTCAATTTCATAAAAACAAGCGAATATCATTCTCAATGGGGAAAAGCTGAGAGCCTTTCCCTTAAGATCAGAAACACGACAAGGATGCCCACTCTCGCCACTATTGTTCAACACAGTACTAGAAGTCCTAGCCTCAGCAATCCGACAACAAAAAGAAATAAAAGGCATTCAAGTTGGCAAAGAAGTCAAACTCTCTCTCTTCGCAGATGACATGATACTTTATGTGGAAAACCCAAAACACTCCACACCCAAATTACTAGAACTCATACAGCAATTCAGTAATGTGGCAGGATACAAAATCAATGCAAAGAAATCAGTTGCTTTCTTATACGCTAACAATGTAACTGTAGAAAGAGAAATTAGAGAATCGATTCCATTTACAACAGCACCAAAAACCATAAGATACCTTGGAATAAACCTAACCAAAGAGGTAAAGGATCTATACCCTAGGAACTACAGAACACTTATGAAAGAAATTGAAGAAGACAAAAAAGATGGAAAAACATTCCATGTTCATGGATCGGAAGAAAATGTCTATGCTGCCCAGAGCAATCTACGCTTTCAACGCCACCCCAATCAAAATACCAATGGCATTTTTCAAAGTGCTGGAACAAACAATCCTAAAATTTGTATGGAACCATAAAAGACTCTGAATTGCCAAGGAAATGTTGAAAAAGAAAAACAAAGCTGGGGGCATCACGTTGTCCGATTTCAAGCTATATTACAAAGCTGTGATCACCAAGACAGCATGGTACTGGCATAAAAACAGACACATAGATCAATGGAACAGAATAGAGAGCCCAGATATGGACCCTCAACTCTATGATGGTCAACTTATCTCCAACAAAGCAGGAAAAAATATCCAGTGGAAAAAAGACAGTCTCTTCAATAAATGGTACTGGGAAAACTGGACAGCTATATACAGAAGAATGAAACTCGACCATTCTCTTACACCATACACAAAGACAAACTCTAAATGGATGAAAGGACCTCAATGTTAGATAGGAATCCATCAAAATCCTACAGGAGGACATAGGCAGTAACCTCTTTGACATCAGCCACAGCAACTTCTTTCAAGACACATCTCCAAAGCAAGGGAAACAAAAGTGAAAATGAACTTTTGGGACTTCATCAAGATAAAAAGCTTGGATAAAAAAAAAAAGGAAACAGTCAACAAAACAAAGAGGCAGCCCAGGGAATGTGAGATGTCATTTGCAAATGACACTACAGATAAGGGCTGGTATCCAAGATCTATAAAGAACTTCTCAAATTCAACACCCAAAAAACAAACAATCAAGTCAAAAAATGGTCAGAAGACATGAACAGACACTTCACCAAAGATGACATACAAATGGCTAACAGACACATGAAAAAAATATTCAACATCATTCGCCATCAGGGAAATTCAAATCAAAACCACACTCAGATACCACCTTACCCCAGCTAGAATGGCAAAAATTGACAAGGCAAGAAATAACAAATGTTGGAGAGGATGTGGAGAAAGAGGAACCCTCTTACACTGTTGGTGGGAATGCAAGTTGGTACAGCCACTTTGGAAAACAGTGTGGAGTTTCCTCAAAAAGTTAAAAATAGAGCTACCCTATGACCCAGCAATTGCACTACTGGGTATTTACCCCAAAGACACAGATGTAGTGAAAAGAAGGGCCACACACACCCCAATGTTCATAGCAGCAATGTCCACAACAGCCAAACTCTGGAAGGAGATGAGATGCCCTTCAACAGATGAATGGATAAAGAAGTTGTGGTCTATATATACAACGGAATACTACTCAGCCATCAGAAAGAATACCCACCATTTGCATCGACATGGATAGAACTGGAGGAGATTATGCTAAGTGAAATAAGTCAAGCAGAGAAAGTCAATTATCCTATGGTTTCACTTATTTGTGGAACATCAGCAATAGCAGGGAGGACATTAGGAGAAGGAAGGGAAAAATGAAGGGGGGGAAGCAGAGGGAGAGACGAACCATGAGAGACTATGGACTACAGGAAACAAACTGAGGGTTTCAGAGGGGAGGGGGCTGGGGGGATGGGTTAGCCTGGTGATGGGTATTAAGGAGGGCACGTACTGCATGGAGCACTGGGTGTTATGCGAAAACAATGAATCATGGAACACTACATCAAAAACTAATGATATACTGTGTAGTGACTAACATAATAAAAAAAAAAATCCATATGGATAGATATCCTTGAATTGGCTCAAAACTTAGCTGTAACAAGATGGAGAGAAGTGAGGTACTTTGGAGTAAAACAACTGGGTTCAAATCTTGGCTCTACCTGCTCCTAGCTATTTAACAACAATCAATCTATTCTATCTGAGATTCAGTTTCCTCAGTCATAAAGGGAGATCACTTAGCATGATGCCTGGCACATAACTGATGCTCTATAAAAGGGTCCATCATTTCATCACTGTATTTAAACAACTCAGCATTAGCCACAAGGAACAGTAAGCTATTTACCTAAGCACCACTTTGTGTGTGTGTGTGTGTGTGTGTGTGTGTGTGTGTGTGTGTGTGTGTGTGTGTGTGACCAACGGGCTAAGTCCTATTATCTAAGTTTTACTATAACTTAAGTAATAAGGCCCAAATAAAATCAAATTGACACAAGAGCTTATATTGCTTTGAAAAATAGTAAATACTTGGCATAGACTCTATTTAATGACTCAAATACCTAAGGATCCAAGATTTCTGTCAAATTCTCCCTAAATACACTATCTTGAAATGTTATATTTTGCCTGAAATTCAGTCCTTCCATTTATGTATCCAAACCCTACTAGTTTTGCAAAGACTCAGTTTAAGTTCCACATTCCTCTTAATCCTTAGGTGACAATTTTTCCCTCCCATTGATACAACAGTACTAAATTATATGTTGTCTTTCCTTTGTACTTTTTATGTAAATCTTACTTCCATAACAAGACTTGAAGTTTCCTGACAGTAGGATTCATAATATATGTGCCTAGGAAGCAGCCATGTGCTCACAGAAAGAATTTACTACTTTATGGACTGACTGTGTTAAGTAGTTATAATGAAGTTTGCTACTACCTTTCTATGTTACTTAATTTAAAGGTATTTCAAATTAGGGAGAACACAGAACATATATAGAACCATACACAGATTTGAAAGCATCTTAAGGAATCACCTAATTTAGCCTAATTAATTACCTAATTAATTCTTTAAAAGTAATTATTAGATAAAATACAGACCACAATAACATTTTTTTTATTTTTTCTATTTTTCCATTGTTAGCAATATATCTCTTTTACAGTCTACAGCAGTTAATCTCTACCAGTCCCTGAATGATAATGAGAATATATTTTCACAGTAGCAACTGGTGACATTTCAATAAATCAATGTGCTGCAGTGATACCTAAATAAAAGCTTATTTCACTATAATGATGCTTCCAGGCTTCCCTCAAGTCAGGTGGTTACTTGCAGTTAATGATCTGTGACATACCACACAAGTAGTCCTAAAAAGACTTATTATCCACTGCATGTGCAACAATATTTGCTTTATGGATGGCTACATGAATGAAGACATTCAATGTAACTGTAAAAGTAAAATCAAAAGAAAACTTACAAGTAACATGTTTTCTTTAAGTAAAAGGGCTGTGACCATTTTCCATTAATACTTAACCTTTTGCAGGAGCAGTGCAACCACATATAATGCTCAAATCCATAAAGCCCAAGAGCTGTTCTGGGTTAATGCTAATTAACTGCCCCCAATCAAAAGAGCAGTAACTTTCCAAAAATGTGAGATCATCAACCTCTATTGCTGACATCAAAGTCATATCACAAAGCTTAATGAACAATAAAAAAGACAAATATGCTTTATATATGTTAAGAACCTATCTTTTAACTGAATGTCTATATACCTATTCAATAGAAACATGCTGAGAAAATTATTATGCTGCACACAAATTTGCTAATCTCAAACAATACTCTACCTTTCATAGCTGCCAGACTTTTCAAGCATTTACATGTTTACCATTTATAATTTTATTTCATTCACTAGACTCAGCTTTTGTCCACCATATGTCCACTGTGGATTAACTATTCCCTCAGGTACAATTAAGGCCTTTCCATTTGTTGTAAGAAGAGGTAAGTATGAAGGACACAGCCAGAAATAACATTTATACCTCAACCAAAAACAGAAGCACATTGAAACTCAAACCATGGTTTATGCAGCATCTTTTTTTTATTAGACACATGTCTACATAGCAAAATAAACTTGAGATAAAAATTCACGGCAACTGTACACCAGCTTTCACCATTGAGATTAGATATCAAAATCATATCACCTCCACCAAGTTTAAATAATTTTTAAGAAAAATAATTTCTAAAATATAAGTTAAATGAAGGCTAGCTTCCAAACATTAATAATAACTGAAACTTTAATCATTATCTATGTATTTCAAGGACACTGCACACAATTTTTAATGTTTTTGATTTTTAAATCCTTAAATATATATACATATATACTTAGCAATACCTCCTCCCAATATCCATAACTAGAAGACAGAATTTGAGGAAACAGTGAGAGACACAATAATAGGAGCTAATACATATAGCACCTGTTACATACAGGCACTGGTTCTAGGGGCTTTATATAAATATATATAACTCTTTCAACAACCTCCCTATAAAGTAGATGTTATTATTATTCCCACTTTACAGATGAGAAAACTGAGCTACAGAGATGGTAAGTACCTTACCACAGCCAACAATTAATAAATGAGCCCATATCTGAACTTAAGTGGTCTTACTTAGAGGTCTGTGCCCTTAAGCACTTCTCTATACTGTCTCTCTGCATTGATGATATTTATGTGCCAGAACACACTCTAACATAAATATCCATAAGGGAAAATACAATTTCTCATCTTTTTTAAACTAAAATTATGTATGAAAATTAAGAGATTAATTACAGTTAGGACTTTGTTTTCAAAAGAACTGTGTGTGTAACATAGCAGGTGTCTTGCATGGTCTGATGTGGTAGTGACTCATAAGCACAGAGTCTGTAAATATTAAACTCCTCTTCCGATTGAAAAATCTGGGGTCAATTTCCTTACACCACACACAAAAATAGACTCAAAATGGATGAAAGACCTAAATGTGAGACAGGAGTCCATCAGAATCCTAGAGGAGAACACAGGCAGCAACCTCTTTGACCTCAGCCACAACAACTTCTTCCTAGAAACATCACCAAAGGCAAGGGAAGCAAGGGCAAAAATGAACTACTGGGACTTCATCAAGATAAAAAGCTATTGCACAGCAAAGGAAATAGTCAACAAAACCAAAAGACAACCAACAGAATGGGAAAAGATATTTGCAAATGACATATCAGATAAAGGGCTAGTATCCAAAATCTATAATGAACTTATCAAACTCAACACCCAAAGAACAAATGATCCAATCAAGAAATGGGCAGAAGACATGAACAGACAGTTTTCCAAAGAAGACATCCAAATGGCCAACAGACACATGAAAAAGTGCTCAACGTCGCTCGGCATCAGGGAAATCCAAATCAAAACCTCAATGAGATACCACCTCACACCAGTCAGAATGGCTAAAATGAACAAGTCAGGAAACGACAGACGTTGGCGGGGATGTGGAGAAAGGGGAACCCTCCTACACTGTTGGTGGGAATGCAAGCTGGTGCAACCCCTCTGGAAAACAGTATGGAGGTTCCTCAGAAAGTTGAAAATAGAGCTACCATATGACACAGGAATTGCACTACTGGGTATTTATCACAAAGATACAAATGTAGGGATCCAAAGAGGTACGTGCACCCCAATGTTTACAGCAGCAATGTCCACAATAGCCAGACTATGGAAAGAGCCAAGATGTCCATCGACAGATGAATGGATAAAGTAGATGTTGTATATATATACAATGGAATATTATGCAGCCATCAAAAAAATAAAAATGAAATCTTGCCATTTGCAACGACGTGGATGGAATTAGAGGGTATTATGCTAAGCGAAATAAGTCAATCAGAGAAAAAAAATGTATCATATGATCTCAAAGATATGAGGAATTCTTAATCTCAGGAAACCAACTGAGGGTTGCTGGAGTGGTGGGGGATGGGAGGGATGGGGTAGATGGGTGATAGACATTGGGGAGGGTATGTGCTATGGTGAGCGCTGTGAATTGTGTAAGAATGATGAATCACAGACCTGTAGCTCTGAAACAAATAATACATTATATGTTAAAAAAAAAAAAAAGAAGATAGTAGGAAGGGAAAAATGAAGAGGGGGAAATCGGAGGGGCAGATAAACCATGAGAGACTATGGACTCTGAGAAACAAACTGAGAACTCTAGAGGGGAGGGGGTTGGGGGGATGGGTTAGCCTGGTGATGGGTACTAAAGAGGACACGTATTGAATGGAGCACTGGGTATTATACGCAAACAATGAATCACGGAACACTACATCAAAAACTAATGCTGTAATGTATGGTGATTAACATAACATAATAAAATAAAATTTAAAAAAAAGAAAAATCTGGGGTCAGAGGTGTAAAGAAGCCAGAAAAGTATTATTTTCACTTTATCATCTCAGAAAGTCTGTAGTTCTATTTTTCACTGAGATAGAGAATTAATACTTTTCTAGTCATTCATAACAAGTATCTATTGAGCACTTCCTGTGTGCAGAGACTAAGCTAGATACTAGAATGACTGCCATGAACAAGGCAGTAGGCCTTCCTGGAGCATCAACTGAAGAACACCTAGATAACTGCAGGTGGGGGGGAGCTTTCCCCTAAAAAAGGTGACTTTTTTAGAAGAATCACACAGTTTAAAAAGCAATAAATAGCTAGTAATTATTTTTTTAAAAAATAAAAAAATAAAAATAAAGAGAAGGTAAAATGCAGCATTTTGACAACTGGGAGAAAAACAAACAAACAAACAGAAACTACCTAGTATCTGTCCAAGTCCTCTTCTACTTATTCGTTTCTCTCAACACTCTAAAGAGTTTAAGATTTGGGAAAGTCTTCACAGACTGCTCATGTTCTACTTTTTCACTAAGTCAGAATCAATGCAATAGATTGAAGATTAAGGAATGGAGATGACTCATTCAAACTTATATCTAAAAATAGAACAAGCTCAGAAACAATACAAAGACATGCATTTTATGTCATTAGATATTTGCACATATACCCCATGTCTTTCTCTTCCCATGAACATAAAACATGCTATAATATCTCCCATTCTTTAAAAACACCACGAGTTTTGACCCACATTCCCTCCAGCAGCTGCCCCATTTACCAACTCCCTTGTAGAATGGCATTATGTATACACATCGCTTCTATTCATTGTCTACAATTCATTGACTTCCCTTCTCTCTTCAACTCACTCTACTCAGCTTTCACCCACACCACTCCAATGAACCTGTTTGCCAAGGTCAACACTCATCACCTCTACGTACTTAATCTAATAATCATTCTTGGTCCTCATCTATTGATCACCCCCTTCCTAAAACACCTTTACATGTGGCTTCCAGTATACTTCAGTCTCAGAATTTTCCTCTGATCTCCACTGGCCACATTCCAATTCCTTTGCTGATCTTTATTTCCCCAAACTTTAAAAACATGGCTATAACCCAAGGATCAATCTTTGGACTTCTTCTCTTTTTATACTCACTCCTATGTAAAGTTCATCCAGTCTCAGGATTTAAATACCATCAATGTGTTGCTGACTCCCAGACTTTTATCTCTAGACCTCCTCTTGCCCCTGAACTTCAGACTCACATATCCAACTACCTATTAAATATCTCCAAAGAGATGATTAATGTAAGTACCTCAAACTTACCATGTCCAAAAGCAAACTTGTGATCCTCACCCCAAATTGTTCTTCCTGTACTCTTTCTCAAGTCAGTAGATTGAACTTTAGCCTTCCAGATGCCTAGGCCAAAAATCTTGGCATTATCTTAACCTCTTCTCTCCTCTAACTCCACAACCAATCTATGAGAAAATCTATCACCCCTACATTCAAAATGTATCCAGAAGCCAACTCCTTCTCACTACTTCTACTTGCTGTCACCCTATTCCATACCACCAATATTTCTCACCTGGATTATGTCAAAAACCTCTTATCTGTTTAGTTTGCTTCCATGCATACCCACTATAGTAAATTCTCACAACAAGAACTGTAGTGATCCTTTCAAGTTAAGTCACTTCACTCCACTGAAAACCCTTAGTGGCTTTCCACCTCACACAGAGTAAAAGTTGAAGCCCTTACAAAGGCTTTCCTGATCTGTCCTCTTCCTAGACCCTTTCCTCTTTATATCTTACTTCATGTTCTACACTGTTCTTTCACTGACTATTCCCTACATATAGCTACACACACTGCTACAAACACACACACACACACACACACACACACACACACACACACACGCCTTCTTGGAGTTCCAGAGGGGGGAAAAAAACAAAATACTATCTCACTACTCTTCCTACTCTTCCTACTCTTCCCTCCTACTTGGATAACTCTTCATGCAG
This sequence comes from Zalophus californianus, assembly GCF_009762305.2. NCBI lineage: Eukaryota > Metazoa > Chordata > Mammalia > Carnivora > Otariidae > Zalophus > Zalophus californianus. The sequence goes on from NC_045596.1 coordinate 9,776,117, forward strand.
ATATCTCTGTGGCACTCTCTCTTTCTTCCTTTATCTCCTTGCTCAAATGTCATCTTCTCAAACTTTCCTTGCTACCATATTTAAAATCTTAACACCTTCTTCCATGTCTTCCTTTTTCTCCCTTCCCTGCTTTATCTATACAAAACTTAGCATCATTTAACATATTATATATTTCCTTATTCATTTATTTACTGTCTTCCTCTACTGGAACCAGGCTAGATGAAGGCAAGAATTTTTGTCTGTTCCATTGCTGTATCCCTAACACCTAGACAGGTATGTGGCTCAATAACTAACTGTTAAATGAAATGAATGAATGAGAGAAGACATAGGAAAAAAAAAAAAGGAAATACCTGCTGAACTACCTTATTTATACTGCAAAAACTAGACAATCATGTGAAATTTTAGGAAATAATGTCATAGAAAATAAAAAGTAAATTCTAAGCTCAAGAAAAATTTTAAATTAAAAAGAAATGCTATTTTTAGAGCCCCCCAAACACTCCAAAGTTGACACTATTTCCAAGGTGTGCCTAGCAAGTAATAAGAATTCAATAAATCTTAGCTAGTTATTATTATTACTGTGATTAGGTATATGGACCTATCCATGTATAAAGAAAATAGATTCTTAATAATCTAACAACTGAATAAAATGAGCCTAAGAAACCATTGCAAAGATAAGAAGACAGGGTCTACAGGACATATAAAGTTAAAATTAAACTCTTTTAAAATTATATGGTAGTAAATATGTTCAATTAAGCAGACTTATTAATAAATATGTTTGGGTCATCATATTTTAGTAATAGAAGGCGCTTATGATTACCAAGTATAATCCCTCATTTTATGCACAAGGATGATCCTAAGTGATTAAGTAAATTGCCCAAGGTGACGTAACCAGATAAAATGACAGCCCCAGGACAAAAGCTAAAGTTTTCTGATCCCCATTCTAAGTCTTCCTTTAAACTGTACTGGATTTGTTCCACAATCACTGTAAATAAAATTAAAATAAATTATTAAAGAGGCTTAAATTACATTAATGAAAAATTTAAATTGCTTTTTCACAAAGAAATCTGTTTTTATAGCTATAAATTTTTTAAAAATTTATAAATTTTATAAAGCTACACATTTTATAATTGTAACTTAGTAAATTAAAATTAATATTTAATCATTTCTTCTAATTTTTAAAATCAGAGATTTACATAAAGGAAAAGTGGCTGACCTTTCTTTAGCATTTAATAAAGTTTCTCTATCATGAGAAGAAGATGAACAGAAATTTCATAAACAGATTGTTACGACAGAAATGCTTATACAATTCCCCCAAACAAACAAAACCAAACCACAGAAACCTTAATACTTCTCAGGCTAAGGACATTATAATACTGTCAAATGATCTGAAGGAAGCTATCTAAAAAAATGTAATTATGAAATGACATAATAACATCACTGCAACAACTGTCTGGTGAAAAGTGATTTTGATAAGTATTATGAAAAAGCACTCATTTGACATTTTCTTCCCCAATAAGTATCAGTCCTAACAGCAGTCTGAATGCAATCCTATGCATTTAATTTGAGAAAACTACTGGAACCACCAACTGAACTGGAAATACTATAAAAATGTTCTTAAAGTACATCAAGAGTGTGAAGTGTCATGCAAAAGAACAGCTTTAAGAGTATATGTTAAAATACTCTCTCAGTACACAGACTACTGATGCTGTCAGTATCAGAATCAGATGCTCTCAGCATCTTCCAGTAAATAAATAATCATAGCTTTAGTTAACAAATTTACATGCTGCAGAGAGAAAAAAGAAAAAAAATGAAGCAATAGAAACAAAAATATAAAGTCCATCTGAAAAGACACTTGGATCTGATACTTTGGGATTACTATTCCCAGAACAAAACAGAACCAAAGTATTAAAATAAATGGGCAAGGAGGCAGAATGTTTTAATTCACAAAGTATAAACAGAATGAACTTTTCAAATTCTCAAAAGAGTTTCTGTTCATGCTTTATATAAATAATAAACTCTCTCAAGCAAACTGATAATGACTCACTCATTCACTTTGTTATAATATTGTAGATGATAACTTTTATAGAAGTTGATATGAATCCTTCAAAACAGGAATCAAAGTAAATGTTACGTACTTCACATTTTCCACTCTCCAGATAAAATAAGAATTTTGAACACTCAAAAAGAGTCACAGGATAAGCAAGCACATTTGTGTAAATTCCCATGAAGTTTTTCAAGCTGAATGTATAACCATTTCTTATACTCTTCTTACACTAAGAATAAAGAATAATCTTTTAAAAATTTTGTGATAATTTTATTGAGGGCATCAGTTAAATTTTCCAACTTGAAATTTACTTGTTTTACTAATACATTTCCATTGCGTTCAGGGAACACAACTACAGAGTACATTAAAATGTAACCTTTGAACCTTGCAGTGTAAAACATCACTTCCTGAGCAGAGATAGCACTCCAAGAACAATCAATCACTGTTAAGAAGAATATACACTCAACATTGTTAATTAGTGTTGATGCACTCTCCTCTATGCCCTCATCTGTCATGAAGATTGTTTAAAAATCTGAGTTATTAGTCTTTATTTGGGAAAGGATCTGGTTAATATCTTTAAGAGCAGAAATCATTCATCCATCCACTCTATCCCAGAGCGTGATAATTCCTACCCCCAATACAAGTTACTGATAACCACCACCCCTCCACTAACTAAGAAGCTATAAATCAGGAAGAGGGCAGCTTCTATGCAACCCCTGTTAATTTCTGTTTACAATCTATCCAACTGAGAATGTTAGCTAGTCAGGGGAGAAACTAGCTGATGGATCAGATAGTAGGAAAACATAACAGCTTAAAGATAGAAAATAACAAAATGACAAATTAAAATGCCATGTGCTTATAAAACATGGATTGAATTTAAAATTAATCTTTTAAAAAATTAATATTCCTGAATGTTCATTTCATTTCAATGGGAGCCTTTCCTAAAACACTGAAAGAAAAATTAAAACTATAACTTTAATGTAGATGGTTTTTGGAATTAAACACAAAAATTAAAAAAAAATAAAAAGTCAAAAGTGTAGGTTTCTACCATTACGTAAAAATCACATTAGGAAAAAGCAAAATTCTTAATTCTTTTATATTTATTTAACTTAAAATAATGATATAAAATCTACGACATTTTATCTCATACATGATCCAGCACAATATAACTTCAATATACTTCCTAAGAAACTCTCTGACATATTCACCAAGGTGGAAATCAGTAGGCCAGTGGGGTCCAAAGGCCATCTAACAGATTCCCTGTATCTACACATGTATTTTTCCTCATTAAGAAAAGCATTTTCCCTTAATAACACATCCCGGGCCATAAACACTTCTGATTTCAATGGAGGCTTCATGAAAAGGCTTTTATTCATTCATTCACTATTCACTCACTCAGGCACTGTTCTCAGTGATGAGGTCCTTAGGTTTCGTTGAGCTTAGATTTTAGTGGGGAGGGGCAGACAAGAAACAAACAAGAACAGCATCAGATGGCACTGAAGCTCCACAGGTAAGTGAAACTGAACGTCCTGAGAGAAAGGGACTGCATGGCCTGTTCACACTGAGTGGCCGAGAAAGGGAACTCTGAGGAGATGACATTTAAGATGAGATCCAAATGATAAAGTGGAGCCAGTCCAGCAGAGACCAGAAGTATTTCAAGCAGAAGAAACCCTATGGTACAAATTAACTTAGAATGTTTTAAGTACAGAAAAAAAAGACAAGTGTGCCTTAGCATCTAGTGGCAAGGGAACACCCAGAAGAAGAGGTCTGAGAGGCAGGTAGGAGTCCGATCACCTAGTGCTTGGTAAATTTGGATGAGGAGTTTGGAATTCATTCTAAGTGTGATGAGAAAGCACTAGAAGAGTCATAATAACATGATTTGCCATTTGGGAACTGGGATTGTAGGAGAGCAAAGCCAGAAGCAGGAGGGACCGTTAGGAAGCTACTGCAATAACTCACATGAGAGGTGATGATGGTGTGTTAGGCCACGGCCAGGTCCACCTGTAATAAGCCCAGAAGCAGACATAAATAGAAAACGCTGAGGCTTCACGGTGCAGTCTCTGATCAAGTAAGAGAGCAAGACTTTGAAGGCCAGGAAATCAGCTACCAGACCTCATAGATCTGGCTCTGTGAATTGCAGAAATTGCCTCAGATGGTAATAGAATGGTTTCCAGGTGCCTATCAGTTGTTTCATTCCACATCGGGCTACAGACACCATCAAACTTCAAAAGAACTTCTGTAAGTTCACGAATAAGTAGATGACTTACCCTCGTTCCCATTTTGGAAGTTACCTATCAGGAATTTATGCTTACCTTGCTAGGGAAAAGTAGGGCCTTCCATGAAGATTTGGACATAATTATACTTATTAATCCCAACAACCAAACAGAGCAAAAGAAAGGCATTCAAATTTTTAGAAAACTTGAAGGCAGCTAAGCAAAAGAATAAAATTAAGACTAATTAATTAAAGGTTAAAATTAAGGCTAAGAGGTCCCTATCACTCCTTAAGCACTCTCTTTGTCTCAGCCTTTGTGCAAATGAACGTCTAACTGAATACACATTGCTAGCACTCCAGAATGTTTTGAACTGAATTGCCCCACCCATCATATGGTACGAGAAGTATCGATCTAAAAAAAAACAGAGAAAACAAAAACCCAAGACATAAGATGATGACAAAGGGATTCTCTAGGAACCTTTACCTCCAGGCCACTTTTGTAAAAGATCTGTTTCAGCTCTACTAATTTGTAATTTGTGATCAAACTGAAGCTACAGTCAGTATTTTTAAAAGACTATTATGAATGACAGTAACGATGATGATAATGGTTATTGAGCACTTACAGTATACAGGTCACAGGCTAAGTGCTTTCCATGTAATATCTCATTTAATCTTTAAACCAACTTTACCAGACAGCAGCTATCATCCTTACCTGCAAATGAAGAAGTTGAGGTATCTAGATACAAAGTCTGATGTCACACTGCTGTTAAGTGAAGAAATTGGGCTTATAAAAGCAAAGTATGCCGAAATTCAAAGCCCTATGATCTTAACCATAACTCAATACAAATTTAAATAGTACAGGAGCGCCTGTCGGTTAAGCATCTGCCTTTGGCTCAGGTCATGATCCCAGGGTCCTAGGATAGAGCCCCGCATCAGGCTCCCCGCTCAGTGGGGGTCTGCTGCTTTTTCTCCCTTTGTGCATGCTTTCTCTCTCTCTCTGGTAAATATATAAAATCTTTTAAAACTAAATAAATAAATAAAATCTTAAATAGTACAAAGAAAATACTAACTAGTGTCTTAGAGCCTTTCAGAATAGAATACAGACTAAAATAAATTTGTCTTAAAAATTATACACTGAAATAATTTAATTGTTAACAATTCTATTTCATAAAAGCAAATCCCTTCCTCTACTGGCTACTTCATTAACCTATTCTAGTTATGCATTATATTTAAACATAATAAAACACAGTTTTTAATAAAAATAAACCCATAATTCATCCTTACCTAAGACTATCTTCAATCCTTAGCCCAAATTTCTGTGAGTTTACTATATTTTAATAAAAAACAAATGACCTTATAACATTATAAGCTCTTCCTATAAAACAGATTCACACATACACACACATATGCACACTCCCTCTCCACTTCCTCCCTTTCTCTTCCTCCCTCCTTCCTTCTCTCGCTCCCTCTCTCTCCCGTATAGAAATTTTCTGTCTATCCTATCCCTCTGCTAAATTTTGGCTAAAAGTTGGCTACTGCTGGGGTGCCTAGGTGGCTCAGTCGGTTAAGTGTCAGACTCGTGATTTCAGCTCAAGTCATGACCTCATGGGTTGTGGGATGCAGTCCCATGTCTGGCTCCTCACTCGGCATGGAGTCTGCTTGGGATTCTCTCTCTCTCCCTCATCGTCTGCCCCCAACCCCAGCTCGCTCGCTCACACACACACATACTCTAAAATAAATAAATAAAACCTTTTTAAAAATGCAATAAAAGTTGGCTCCTGCTGCCAATATTTTCATAGCCTATACATATATCTTTTCAACATATGCTTTCTATTTTGCAACTTTCTAAGTTGCAAAGAACAGGACACAATGATGAGTTTTAAAAAGCACATTTAGGTAGAAGATGACTCTCTGTAGATAAGGAACATAATAATCCAGTTTCAGATGTCTTCCCATCATGTTTCTTTTGCTTTCCCTTTAATCCATCTGTAAAATCTTTGCTTTTTAATATAATTTTGTCCCCCCAAACAGAAGATAAGTATACACTACTATACTAATGTAACATCAACTTGGAAACACAGATTTCAAGACCTACATGACCATATGAAATCAGGCCAGTGACAGATTATGCAATAAATAATATCCAGGAAAATGTTCATCTTATAATCTCTTCATTTTATAAATGTAACATTCTGTGTGACTGCATACTTTATTCTATGATCTCATTCTGAAAGAGAGTATTATAAATACAAGGAAGGGGTTAGAGCTAAGCCAAAAGCTAAAAAATTCAACTTCTTATGCTATTAAATCTCAAACATTACACTGTAATAATTTTGTTCATAAATTCATATAACTTATATAAACGTTTGTTTTTAAAAACTTAGGAATGGCATCACCAGCACAGTCCAAAAGCCCATCCAATCTGACGGTCTCTCTTTGACAGTGACCAATGGCAGATGCCTCATAGGACCACATAAACACATAATGTATATAATTATGCACCACTATACCATTACTCCAGATGGTAGTCAGATATTATGTCTTGAAAGAAATGAAAACAAGTCTCAACCCCCATCCCTTTCTTACTCTATAATTTCCTAAAAGGTGATGAGAAACTGCTAATAAAGCACAAATTTAACCATAATACAAGCCAGTGCTTCAGTAACATGGTAACTAAGAAATGATCTCTTAAAATGAAAGCTGCACTCAGAAAGAGAACCTAAGGTCATCAAAACTTTTTAAAGGAGAATTTCAATGAATTTAAAAGCATCTGATTCATTCAATTAGAAATATTTACAGAAGAGCAAAATTAAACTAAAGCTTTAAAAAACTGTATCTTTTACCCAAGACATCCATTTCATGATATATAATACTATTTTCTAAAAAGGTATTATAAAATGTCTATTTTTAACTCTTCAGAGAAATGGTATCCACACCTGTTTTATAATGATTTTAAAGTAAGGCTTGGATTTATTAAATGTTCATCTAAGTGTGCAAAACCACATAATGAAGAAATCTTGGTTTAGTCCTTTAGGAAGTACTATTTCCTAAATAATTACACAGAAAAAAATGCACTATACTTTTAAAGACCTTTGGAGAAGATAATTCTCGTGGTAGTATACTTGGGTATTGGTTTAACAACGCTTGTAGTCAGGAAACTGTTCCTGACCTAAATCCTCCATGGTATAATTTAAATTCATTTTCTCTTTTTCTGACCTCAAATAGTTGTAGAAGATTAGGTCATATCATAGTATTTTATATATTTAAAAACCCTTATTAATGTCTCCTTTTCCAGGTAACTGCACTGTAGGACTATGAACCAACTAACAGTCCTGTACTAAATTCAGTCTTATAATTTTATATGCGGTATATCATAGCCCAAGAGACAGATCTCAAAAATTACTTATCCACCATTTCTACCAAGCACTACTCATCCCCCAATACACTCTTCCTTAAAAAAAAAAAAAAAAAAAAAAAAAAAATTATCTACATTTTAGAGCAAACCCCAAAAATTTAGAAAGAGAAGTTTATGAGAGATGCGAGCAAGGAACAATGCACACAAAATTCCACCCAGACACTGCTTTCTTTCCTAGAAAAGGGGACCATTTAATGAAATCTATCTCTCAAAATCTCTGGGGCAGAGCTGAAGCTGTAGTGCAGTATCATAAAATCTGCAGCTGTGTTGCTGTTCTTAATAGTCCATGCTGCTTCCTCAGACCACAGGAAGCCAAAACACACACGGTCAGAACAGAACTTACCTGAACAGGAACTGGCCAAAGCAGCAGAGCAGTTATGAAGGATCAAGCATCAAAACTGTTATTGAAAAGACTGTATACATCTTTAAAAATGTTCTCCTCCAGCAATGTACTTACTCCAGGAAAGCTGTATCTTTTATGTTTCTAAACATCAAGGTTTTTGTAGGAATAAAGATTACAGGATAGGCAAATAAGTTACTACACATAAATAAGCATTAATAACTTACTTTTATTGCCCACCAAGGCAACCAGTGGCTGAGTTTCTGACTCCTCGCTCACTTTCTTCACCACAGAATACCAGTCTTCTAAATTCTCAAAGCTTTGATAATTTGTAATATCATATACCAAGAGGATTCCCTGTCACAAAAGAGTTACAGAAACTTTGTAAGATACCTGGCATATGCATGGTAAGTTACAATGAATACAAGAAAACTATCATAGAGGTGAAAAAGCTGCAAGGTCTACAATCCTGCCTGTAACTTTCATGAGGTCAAACATGTAAACCTTTCAATAAATAACCATCTGCTGCTGCTCTTTTTAAATATTTCAAAAAAGGAGATTCCATGACATCCCTTGATAGTCAATTTTAGTGTTTAACACAATTTTCTTTAAATGAAATAAGTCGATTTCCTCTTTTGGGCCTCTGTGCATTTGGAGAACATGAGAGTATCCTCCTCATAATAACCCTTCATGTACTTGAAGATAGTTAAGTAACTCCTTTACTGTCCCCTTTCCAGAATAAACAAACTCAATTCCTTAAACTTGGCTCAAAGGACCTATTTTCTATCCCTTTAATCATAGTTGTTGGGTTCTTCCCAGGACACACTACACACAGTTTTTTGACATCCTCTTTAAAATGAGCAATGTAAAACTGGACATGATACTGTAATAAGAGCCTGAACAAAGCCAAATATAACAGAGGGATTGCTTCCTGCCTCTTATATATCATATTCCTTTTAATATATCCCATTATTTTGTGTGGGAAGAAGAAGAAGTATGTACACACACAAATATAACAGTGCCACATTCTTGATTCTCATCCAGTTTGTGGTCAAACACTTAATACAAAGCTCTGCATACAGTATAAGTCTGGACCCTAATAGCATTTATGTCTCCTTCTTCTTTGGTTGTAATCATAAATTTTAACTACATTTTTGTACCTACTATGTATCTAGACATATATTTAGATCTCTTCATTAGTCCTTACAACAATAATGCAACACTGGTATTCTTATTCTCATTTTACTAATAAAGAGAGGTTACAATAACCAAGGTCATACAGCTAGGCAAGTGATGAAGCCAGATACGAATCAAGAGCTGAAAGAATATGAATTCACTCTATAAGCACTTGTCTGCCAACTATTTGCCCAGCACTGTGCTGGGTCCTATGGGTATAAATAACAAACCTCAAGAAACTCACAGTCTTGCAGCAAGGTCAGGCACATAAACAGACAAGTATAGAACACAAAAGTGATGGCTAGTGATATGCTGGTAAAGGTTAATCAACTGGCTATTGTCGTGGTGGGGGTAGGGAATTGCAAAGTGTGATTTGTAGCATTTGCCTATTTCTGTGGGGTAAATACTCCCCTAGGGCCATTTTCAAGCAACTGATGGCACTTCACTGAACAGAACTGGGTAGGACACCACCATAATGCATCTGTACCATACAGTTACACTAAATAATTTCAAGAAAATAGATAACAAAAATATATGTTAAAATAATTAGTAAAGAATGCATTTGAGCATATGTCTTTGTTTTTAGTATAATTTATGCATTTATATCTAATTTTTAATCATGAATGTATTCAACAAAGGGCTCACAAAAATTCCCAAAATTTAAACAACTGACTTTCTCAAGCCAGTTCCAGCACACTACCCTTACAACTTTCTAGCACAGTGCTCTTTTAAATTACACTGGCTCCCAAGTCACTTATCTTCTCTGGGTCTCAGGTTGTTTGCCTCTAAAATTAGATCACTGGAAGTAAATGGTCTCTAAGATCCCTTCCAGTTTAAATATTCTATAATATTTATGCAAAATCATTTGTCTGATTTATTTCTTTCTGTCTTCCCAAATGCCTTGAAATAATGCCCAACTCAAAATTATTTGAAATAATCAGCATAAGTTCCCTTTTCCTATTAAGAATAATGCCCCAGGGGTACCTGGGCAGCTCAGTCAGTTGGGCATCTGGCTCTTGGTTTTGGTTCAGGTCATGACCTCTGGGTCATGAGATCAAGCCCCGGAGTTGGGTTCTGCATTTGGTGGAATCTGCTTGGTATTCTTTCCCTCTTCTTCTCCCTCCCCCTCTACCTCTCCTGTGTGCACACACATCCGTGATCTCTCAAATGAATGAATGAATGAATGAATAAATAAATAAATAAATAAATAAAATCTTTAAAAAAGAAAAATGCCTCAGAATTGGCCTTTGAAGAACACTAATCTTCAATCTACTGATTCCACCTCGAGTTGATTTGAATGATACAATATATTGTGTTACAACAGCTCTGCCCTGAAAGTCAGATTGCTCTTGGACTGCAGTCTTGGCCCTACCATCTACTGATTTTTTTTTTAATTTTATTATGTTATGTTAGTCACCATACAATACATCATTAGTTTTTGATGTGGTGATCCACAATCCATTGTTTTCATATAACACCCAGTGCTCCATGCAGTACATGCCTTCCTTAATACCCATCACCAGGCTAACCCATCCCCCCTTCCCCCTCCCCTCTAGAACCCTCAGTTTGTTCCTCAGAGTCCATAGTCTCTCATGGTTCATCTCTCCCTCCAATTCCCCCCGCCTATTTTTTCCCTTCCTCCTCCTAGTGTCCTCCATGCTATTCCTTATGTTCAAGAAATAAGTGAAACCATATGATAATTGACTTTCTCTGCTTGACTTATTGCACTTAGTATAATCTCCTCCAGTCCCATCCATGTTGATGTAAAAGTTGGGTTTTCATCCTTTCTGATGGCTGAGTAATATTCCATTGTATCTATGGACCACATCTTCTTTATCCATTCATTTGTTGAAGGGCGTCTCGGCTCTTTCCACAGTTTGGCTATTGTGACATTGCTGCTGTGAACATTGGGGTGCATATGGCCCTTCTTTTCACTACATCTGTGTCTTTGGGGTAAATACCCAGGAGTGCAATTCCTGGGTCATAGGGTAGCTCTGTTTTCAAATTTTTGAGGAACATCCACACTGTTTTCCAAAGTGGCTGTACCAACTTGCATTCCCACCAACAGTGTAAGAGGATTCCCCTTTCTCCACAACCTCTCCAACATTTGTTGTTTCTTTCCCTGTCCATTTTTGCCATTCTAACTGGTGTAAGGTGGTATCTCAATGTAGTTTTGATTTGAATTTCGCTGAGGGCTAATGATGATGAACATTTTTTCATGTGTCTGTTAGCCATTTGTATGTCTTCTTCAGAGAAGTGTCCTTTCATATCTTCTGCCCACTTTTTGACTTATTTGTTTTTTGGGTGTTGAGTTTAAGAAGTTCTTTATAGATCTTGAATACAAGCCCTTTATCTGTAGTGTCATTTGCAAATATCTTCTCCCATTCTGTGGGTTACCTCTTTGTTTTGTTGACTGTTTCCTTTGCTGTGCAGAAGCTTTTTATCTTGATGAAGTCCCAAAAGTTCATCTTTGCTTTTGTTTCACTAGCTCTTGGAGATGTATTTTGAAAGAAGTTGCTGTGGGCAATGTCAAAGAGGTTACTGCCTATGTTCTCCTCTAGGATCTTGATGGATTCCTGTCTCACATTGAGGTCTTTCATCCACTTTTGAGTTTATCTTTGTGAATGTTGTTAGAGAATGGTCGAGTTTCATTCTTCTGCATGTGGCTGTCCAATTTTCCCAGCACCATTTATTAAAGAGACTGTCTTTTTTCCATTGCATGTTTTTTCCTGCTTTGTCAAAGATTATTTGACCATAGAGTTGGGGGGTCCATATCTGGGTTCTCTATTCTGTTCCATTGGTCTATATGTCTGTTTTTGTGCCAGTACAATGCTGTCTTGGTGATCACAGCTTTGTAATATAGCTTGAAATCAGACAACATGATGCCCCCAGCTTTGTTTTTCTTTTTCAACATTTCCTTGGCGATTCGGGTTCTTTTCTGATTCCATACAAATTTTAGGATTGTTTGTTCCAGCAACTTGAAAAACGTCATTGGAATTTTAATCAGGATGGCATTGAACGTATAGATTGCTCTGGGTAGCATAGACATTTTAACAATGTTTATTCTTCCGATCCATGAGCATGGAATTTTTTCCATCTTTTTGTGTCTTCTTCAATTTCCTTCATGAGTGTTCTGTAGTTCCTAGAGTATAGATCCTTTACCTCTTTGGTTAGGTTTATTCCGAGGTATCTTATGGTTTTTGGTGCTACTGTAAATGGAATCATTTCTCTAATTTCTCTTTCTACAGTTGCGCTGTTAGTGTATAAGAAAGCAACTGATTTCTATGCATTGATTTTGTACCCTGCCACATTACTGAATTGCTGTATGAGTTCTAGTAATTTGGAGGTGGAGTCTTTTGGGTTTTCCACATAAAGTATCATGTCGTCTGCGAAAAGAGAGAGTTTGACGTCTTCTTTGCCAATTTGAATACCTTTTATTTCTTTTTGTTGTCTGATTGCTGTGGCTAGGACTTCTAGTACTATGTTGAACAACAGTGGCAAGAGTGGGCATCCTTGACATGTTCCTGATCTTAAGGGAAAGGCTCTCAGCTTTTCCCCATTGAGGATGATATTCCCTGTGGGTTTTTCATAGATGGATTTTATGAACTTGAGGAATGTTCCATCCCTATACTCTGAAGAGTTTTAATCAAGAAAGGATGTTGTATTTTGTCAAATACTTTTTCTGCATCAATTGAGAGGACCATATGGTTCTTCTCCCTCCTCTTATTAATGTATTCTATCACACTGATTGATTTGCGAATGTTGAACCACCTTTGCATCCCAGGGATAAATCCCACTTGGTCGTGGTGGATGATCCTTTTAATGTATTGTTGGATCCTATTAGCTAGGATTTTGTTGAGGATTTTGGAATCCATATTCATCAGGGATATCGGTCTGAAATTCTCCTTTTTGATGGGGTCTTTGCCTGGTTTGGGGATTAAGGTAATGCTGGCCTCATAGAATGAGTTTGGAAGTTTTCCCTGTTTCTATTTTTTGAAACAGCTTCAGTAGAATAGGTATTATTTCTTCTTTGAATGTTTGGTAGAATTTCCCAGGGAATCCATCAGGCCCTGGACTCTTGTTTTTTGGGAGGTTTTTGATCACTGCTTCAATCTCACTAGGGGTTACTGGCCAATTCAGGTTGTCAATTTTTTCCTGTTTCAGTCTTGGCAGCTTATAGGTTTCCAGGAAGGCCTCCGTTTCATCCAGATTGCTCAGTTTATTGGCATATAGTTGTTGATAATAATTTCTAATAATTGTTTCTATTTCCTTGGTGTTAGTCGTGATCTCTCCCCTTTCATTCCTAATTTTATTAATTTGGGTCCTTTCTCTTTTCTTTTGGATAAGTCTGGCCAGTGGTTTATCGATCTTATACTTTCAAAGAACCAACTTCTAGTTTCATTGATCTGATCTACTGTGTTTCTGGTTTCTAATTCATTGATGTCCATTTTAATTTTAATTATTTCTCTTCTAATGCGTGGGTTAGGCATCATTTGTTGCTTTTTCTCTAGTTCTTTAAGGTGTAGAGTTAGTTGGTGAATTCGGGATTTTTCTGGTTTTTTTGAGTGAGGCTTGGATGGCTATGTATTTCCCCCTTAGAACCGCCTTTGCAGTATCCCATAGGTTTTGGACCGATGCGTTTTCGTTCTCATTGATTTCCATGAATTGTTTTAAGTTCTTCTTTGATTTCCTGGTTGACCCAAACATTCTTGAGCAGAGTGGTGTTTAGCTTCCAAGTGTTTGAATTTCTGCCAAATTTTTTCTTGTGATTGAGTTCCAGTTTTAAAGCACTGTGGTCTGAGAATATGCAGGGAATGATCTCAATCTTTCGGTATTGGTTGAGACCTGATTTGTGACCCAGTATGTGGTCTATTCTGGAGAAAGTTCCATGTGCGCTCGAGAAGAATGAGTATTCTGTTGTTTTAGGGTGGAATGTTCTGTAAATATCTATGAGGTCCATCCAACCCAGTGCATCATTCAAAGCTCTTGTTTCCTTGTTGATTTTCTGCTTAGATGATCTGTCCATTGCTGAGAGTGGAGTATTGAGGTCTCCTACAATTAACGTATTGTTATCAATATGACTCTTTATTTCGGTTAACAGTTGGCTTATGTAGATGGCTGCTCCCTTGTTGGGGGCATAGATACTTACAATTGTTAGATCTTCTTGTTGGATAGACCCTTTAAGAATGATACAGTGTCCTTCTGTGTCTCTAACTACAAACTAGTTTAAAATCTAATTTGTCTGATATAAGAATTGCTACCCCAGCTTTCTTTTGAGGTCCACTGGAATGGAAGATAGATCTCCATTCCTTCAGTTTCAGTCTGGATGTATCTTTAGGTTCAAAATGAGTCTCTTGTAGGCGGCATATGGATGGGTCCTGTCTTTTTATCCAATCTGCAACCCTGTGCCGTTTTATGGGAGCATTTAGGCCATTCACGTTGAGAGTGATTATTGAAAGATATGAATTAACTGTCATCGTGTTGCCTGCGAAGATGCCGTTTTTGTAGATTGTCCCTGTAAATTTCTGTTGTATATCACCCTTGGGGTCTTTCTCCTTTTATAGAACCCCCCTTAATATTTCTTGCAGGGCCGGCTTAGTGGTCACTTGTTCTTTCAGTTTCTGCCGGTCGTGGAACCTCTGCATCTCTCCATCCATTCGAAATGAAAGCCTTGCTGGATAAAGCATTCTTGGCTGCATGTTCTTCACATTTGGTACCCTGAATATGTCTTGCCAGGCCTTTCTGGCTTGCCAGGTCTCTGTGGATAGGTCTGACGTTATTCTGATGTTCCTCCCTCTGTACGTAAGGAATCTCTTCCCCCTAACTGCCCTTAAGATGGTTTCCTTGGTTCTAAGATTTGCAAGTTTTACTACTACATGCCAGGGTTGTTGGCCTGTTTTCCTTATCTTGGGAGGGGTCCTCTCTGCCTCTAGGATGGGAATGTTTGTTTCATTCCCCAGATTAGGGAAGTTCTCAGCTACGATTTGCTCAAATACATCTTCCAGTCCTCTCTCTCTCTCCACTCCCTCCGGGATTCCAATTATTCTGACATTGGAATGCTTCATGGTGTCACTTATTTCTCTGATTCTATTTTCATGGATTCTGAGTTGTTTTTCCCTGGCCTCCTCTTTTCCCTTTTTATCTATTATATTGTCTTCCAGGTCGCTTATTCGTTCTTCTGCCTCAGTTACCCTAGCTGTTAGATTATCTAGATTGGACTGGATCTCATTGATAGTGTTTTTAAGTTCTGCCAATTCAGCTTTCATTTCCGCCCTTAGAGACTCTATGTTGCCATTAATTGATTTCTCCATTCTAGCCACTGTCTTCACAATTGCTAGCCTGAATTCCATCTCCGACATCTGTCCATTTGTAAATCTGCAGCATAAGTCATAATCTCTGAGTCTTTTCTATGTGGGGGGCTCCTCCTCCTAGTCATTCTGTTGATGGGTGGTTGAGGGAATGTATAAGAGTCCAAATTATTGACCAGAACCCAAGCAAGATGCACCTGTTTTCTTGGGACCTTAGGGTTGCTGGCCTCTTGTTTTCTGCGGGAGGGGCCTTGCCGCACTGTTACTCAGGCAGTAAATCCCTGTTTGGGCAGAGTTGCCCTGACCCCCTGTGGCGGGGGATGGGCTCAGCGGGAATCAGTTTTTGGGACTTTTGTTTTCTGGCGGCTTTCTGCGTCTCTTCCGCAAGTCAGAGCAGAAAAGACCGTTTCCAACCCTCTGCCTCAGAGCAGAGAGACCGCAGTCTGTTCTTCAGTGAGCTCTCCAGGCCACACCGTCTCCATTTCTGTCCATGCTGCTATAAACTGCAGCGGCCTGGGTTGTCCGCCCCTCCGCAGCACCCCCAGTCCTGCCTCCAGGTCGGAGCACGTCTCTGCCCTTTGTGCTTCTAAAACCACCAGCCGCCCCCAGATCACACGACCCCGCCGCTCCGGGTTTCATCCCCAGGGGCTGCCCTCAAGTCCTTTCCCCACCACTACCGGTCTGCAAGTCCGTGCCCTGTCTCCAGCGCGCAAGGCTGTCGCTCACCGGCAGTGTAAGATCCCCATGGCCAGGCACCCTCCCGCTGCAGTTTATCCTCCGGTATCTGCCCTCGGAATCACAGCTCCCCGCTTAGTGCCTCGAAACCAACCGTCTGCAATATTCTGTTTGTAGAGATCCAGATCTTACATCTCAGACTGATTTCATGGGTGCTCAGAGTGGTCTGGTAGATACCCAGCTCAATTCTGGAGACCAGTTGAAACAGGGTCCCCTACTCCTCCGCCATCTTTCCTCCCATCTACTGATCTTGAGCAATGCTTCTGTCATCCACCTCTATAATACTTGCCATTCTATATGATTATGTGAAGTAATAAAAATAGACTTACTTAAAAACTAACATATTACATAATTGCTGGGAATTTTTTATTATTCTGAGTGAATAAGAATCACATTTTCAAGTCAACTTTGAGGTAGTTTTTACACTCATAGATTGAGCCATTGACCTATGATGTCTCTTACACCTTAAGATTTTTGGAACTCTTCTAAATCAATACATGAAAATCTTCATCTCAACATGGATCAATATGTGAACATTATAGAATATGCAAATAAAACATGGCCACCATCTCTTTATGATCAGTACTAGATCAGAGCTATGGAATAAAAATTAAATACTACAGGGTTGTGTGGTTGGCTCAGTCAGTTAAGCCTCCTACTATTGATCTCAGCTCAGGGTCATGAGTTCAAGCCCCACACTGGGTTCCACGCTTGGCATGGAGCCTACTTTAAAAAAAATTGGGGCACCTGGGTGGCCCAGTCAGTTAAGTGTCTGCCTTCGGCTCAGGTCACTGTCCCAGGGTCCTGGGATTGAGCCCCGCATGAGGCTCCCTGTTCAGCGGGGAGTCTGCTTCTCCCTCTCCCTCTCCTTCTCCCTCTACTGCTCCCCCCAACTCATGCACTCTCTCTCTCCCTTTCTCTCTCCAATAAATAAACACAGTCTTTTTTTAAAAAAAATTAAATTAAATACTACAAGAATTGGTAAACTATGGCCCCAAGGTCAAATTCAACTCAAAGTCCATATTTGTAAATAAACTTCCATTGAAATACAGTCATACTTATTTGTTTAAGCATTATCAATGGCTCCTTTTGTACTACAACTGCGGAACTGAGTAGCTACAACAGAGAGAGTATGGCTTGTGAAACCTAAAATATTTTCTATCTGGTTCTCTAAGGAAAAGTTTGCCAATTCCTGATCTAGATCAGTGTGTCCAATATTTTTCAGAGAGCAATACCTATGAATCTTCCAGAACTCATAAGAAAGGCAGAAGGATAAATGCCTTTCATTTATCTAGCTATCCACCAACCCAAACATCTGTTCATAAACCCCATTCTCAATAACACTTAATGTAAAAAACTATGATTCCATCTTTGCTCCTAACATGACAGTCTTTCATCAGTTCTGACCTACTTCAATGTGGTCAAAATCTGAAAAGGGAAAATGAGAAAACCAAAAAGACATTAAAACACAGAAGTGTTCTAGAATTTTCAGTTTCAACTCTGACCCGTAAAAAGCCCGGAAGTCATCATGTCTGTCCTTACAGTAAGAAAAAAATCTAAACAAACTAAAAATCAATGATTTTTCTTGGGCAAAACAGAGAGCTGACTTTGCAGGGTAACTCACCACCCTGAAATCTGGGAAACAGATGAATCCAAAGAGTCATAGCCAAAATGTGCTTACCTGGAGCAGAAGCCACTGTAGCCAGCAAAGGGTAGGAACACTTAAATGATAATTCTGATAAACTGCTGGAGACTGCATGTGATCCACTTTGAGAATAAAAAACTCCCAAGTGGGAGTACTCTCACACTTTCATGGATTTTACCTCCAGAAACTATCAGATCCTTTTGGTAAAGCATCAAGAAAGATCCCCCACATGGCTCTGACATAGCGAGGGAAAAATTAACCATTGTAAAATACACCCAGAGTAATATCCATTAAAAAAAAGGCATACTGTCCAGGAAAAAAGTTTAATCAGTGTCTTATATCCCATGGGGAAAGACAGTTCCCATCTCCAGCCCCTTCTAGCCATCCTGTCTCACCTAAGTGGGAGTAGCTCATAAACACCTGTAAAGGTCACAGCCCAGGGACACAGGCCCACTATAAAGCTGTGACTTAATCATAAGAGTACAGAATGCTTCCCTGCCTCCATACTTTACCATAACACCAACTGGGCTCCAGCATAATAGTAGCATATTACATTTGAAAGAGCTGCAAAACACAAACTTCAACTGAAGAATTTTTTGAGATACCCAAAAAGACAAGGGAGAAAAAAACAAGGACACTAGAGGAATTGGATGTCTCTGGTACCTAGAGCCTCAGCAAACATTAAACACAGGCCAACTCCTGGCTAATTAACTTAAAACCTCACACTAAAGGCCTATTACCTGAGTTCTTATTAATCTATACATATTTGCTTTCAAAAAAAAAATCAGAAGGCACACTAAAAGGCAGTTTGAAGGAAAAAGTAAGCCTTAGAACTAGACTGAAATATGACACGGATTTTGGAATGATCATCAGGACTTTAAAACATTATGATAAATATTTTTAAAAAGGTTCCAGTGGAAAAGGTAGACAATATACAAGAACTGGTGGATAATGTAGACAAAGAGATGGAAACACTAAAAAATAATGAAAAGGAAATGCTAGGTATCAAAACCACTGTAACAGAAATGAAGAATGCCATTGATGGGCTTATCAGTACACCAGACACAGTCTAGGAAAGAATCTGTAAGCTTGAAGATAAGGTAATGGAAATTTCCAAAAGTAAAATGCAAAGAGAAAAAAGAATGAATAAAACAGAACATCAAAAACCTATGTGACAATTCTGAATGGTGTATCATACATGTAACTGGACTACCAGAAAAAGAAAAGAGAATGGAACTTAAGAAATATTTGAAGTGGGGCGCCTGGGTGGCTCAGTCGTTAAGCGTCTGCCTTCGGCTCAGGTCATGATCCCAGGGGCCTGGGGTTGAGTCCCATATCAGGCTCCCTGCTCTGCGGGAAGCCTGCTCCTCCCTCTCCCACTCCCCCTGCTATGTTCCCTCTTTTGCTGTGTCCCTCTCTGTCAAATAAATAAATAAAATTTTTTAATAAAAATTTAAAAAAAAAGAAATATTTGAAGTAACAATGGCCAAGAAATTGCCAAAATCAATCAGACACCAAACCACAGATCTAGAAATCTCAGAAGACAACAAGTAGGATAAATACAAAAAAAAAAAAAATCTACATGTAAGCACATCATATATTCAAACTGCATAAAACAAAACACTAACAGGGGCACCTAGGTGGCTCAGTAGGTTAAGTATCCGACTCTTGATTCCGGTTCAGGTTGTGATCTCAGGGTCGTGAGATCCGCATGGAGCCTCCTTAAGATTCTCTCTCCCTCTCCCTCTGCCTGCCAGCCTGCCTCCCATTCCAGCTCACGCATGCTCTCTCTCTCTAAAAAAACAACACCAACAACTAAGAGAAAATCTTAAAAGAAGTCTGGGGTGGGAGAGGGGTTGGTGAGAGGGAATCTGTTATCTAGAGAGGAACAAGGATAAGAATTACAGAGAATTTCTTATCAGAAACCATGTAAGAAAAGAAAGGAGTGAAATATTTAAAATGTTGAAAGAAAGGAAAGGACCAATCTAGAATTCTATATGTAAAATTATCCTTCATAGGTGAGGGAGAAATAGACTTTCTCAGATAAACAAAACTTGAGGGAATTCATAGCTAGCAGATCTGCCCTGAAACAAGTGTTAAAAGAGGCTCTTCAGGGATAAAGAAATGATATGGATGAGAAATGTATTTGTACAAAAAGAGAGGAAGACGGGGCGCCTGGGTGGCTCAGTTGGTTGGGCATCTGCCTTCGGCTCAGGTCATGATCCCAGAGTCCTGGGATTGAGCCCCACATTGGGCTCCCTGCTCAGCCAGGAGTCTGCTTGTCCCTCTCCCTCTGCCCTGCTCCTACTCTCTCTCTCTCTCTCTCAGTCTCTCTCTCTCCCTTTCTCAAATGAATAAATAAAATCTGAAAGAAAGAAAGAAAGAGTATCAGAAAAGGAGTAAAGGTTAAATAAAAGCATTTTTTTCTTATTCTTAGTTGATCTAAAATACAACTCTTTAAAGTAATAATAGTAACAATGTATTGAGTGATTATAGCATATGGGTAAGTGAAATGAACGACTGCCACGTCATAAGAGATGGGGAGATGGATTAAGAATATGCTTTTATGAAGTATCTGAACTATACATGCAAAGCAATACAGTGCCATGTGAAGGTGGACTTAAACTAGTTAAAATATATATTGGAAACTCCAGGGCAATTGCTAAAAAAAAAAATGTGTTCATGTATAATCGATAGGCTAAGAGAAGAGTTAAAATGCTCAAACAAAACAATAAAAGCGAGAAAGGTTTAAAAGAAAACAAAAGACTAGCACAAGAAATAGAAAACAAATATGACAGAAATTAACCAAACTCTATCAATAATCACTTTAAATGTGAATGGTCTAAATATACCAATTAAAAGATAAATTGTCAGAGGGAATGAAAAACCAAGATTCAACTACACATTGCCTACAGGAAATTCACTTTAAATATAAAGACACAAATTAAAAGTAAAGGGATAGAGAAATACCATGCTAACACTAATGAAAACAAAACTGGAGTATTCATATTCATTTCAGACAAAGCAGACTTTGGAATAAGGAAAGGTATTAGGTATAAAACCTGGCATAATGATAAAGTCAGTTCTCCAAGAAGGCATAACAATCCTTCATGTATATACACCTAACAACAGAGTATCAAAATATGTAATGCCAAAACTGACAGAACTGTAAATCCACAGATCCACTAGTATTGTTGGAGACTTGAACACCCCTTTTTCACTGACTGATACATTAAGCAAGCAGACAATCAGTAACTCACATGAAACATTCACCAAGACTACATTCTGGGCCATAAAACATACTTTAACAAATTTATAAGACCAGAAATCATACCAAGCATGTTCTTAGACTCCAAAGGAATTAAACTAGAAATCAGTAATAGAAAGATAGCTGGAAAAACTCAAAATATTTGGTGATTAAACAACATGCTTTTAAATAACACATGGGTCAAAAAAGAAGTCTCAAGAGAAGTATCCTAAATTAATAAAAACACAACCTATCAAAACTTGTGGGATATAGCAAAAACAGTGCTTAGAGGAAAATGTATAGCATTGAATGCATATATTAGAAAAGAAGAAACATCAATGATCTAAGCTTCTACTTGAAGAAACTGAGGAAGAAGAACAATTTAAGCTTAATGAAAGCAGAACAAAAAAAATCATAAAAACTGGGGCGCCTGGGTGGCTCAGTCATTAAATGTCTGCCTTTGGCTCAGGTCATGACCTCAGAGTCCTGGGATCGAGCCCCGCGTCAGGCTCCCTGTTCGATGGGGAGCCTGCTTCTCCCTCTGCCTGCTGCTCCCCCTGCTTGTGATCTCTCTCTCTTTCTCTGTCAAATAAATAAATAAAATCTTTTTAAAAAAATCATAAAAACTAGAGCAGAGATCAACAAAATTTAAAAGAAGAAAATAACAGAGAAAATCAAAAAAACCAAAAGCTGGTACACCTCTAACCAGGTTAACCAAAAAAAAGAGAGAAGGGAAGAGAAAACTCAAATCAATGAAGGGCCATCACTATTAGTCCCACAGACATTATAAGAATAGTAATGGAGTAATATAAACAACTCTATGGCCAAAAAGTTGATCACACAGATGAAAGGGATCACTGCTCTGAAAGACACAAATGACCAAAACTCCTACAAGAGGCCACTGACCCCCGCCAAGGCCTCTACCCACCAGCTGCAGCACACCAAAGTCAGACCTCTAAGTACTCACCTCTTTAGGAGCCTATAACACAAGCACCCTCAAAACCCCGAATCTCTCACCACCAATCTCTCATCCATCAATCTGGACCTCTTCTGACTGCTTCCAGAAAACTATCAGAATCTTCTCAGCCACAAGAAAGTATAACTCCCTCAGAAATGCAATACATCTTGGCAACAACTGAAGCAATCTACCAGTAACTGCTAGAAATAATTTTCTTGGCAACCCTGTGGCCATCGAAACCCATCTCCATGTCTCATGTCCCTGATGCATTTTTATTACTTACCTACCTGCCATTCATCTTTCTCCTATGTCTCTTCCCCACACTGCTCTGTGCTTGCTCTTCCCGGTTTACCCTCCAGCTGCTCCTCTTCATCCCAGATCTTTTTGCTATAACTTTTGGAAATCAGATTTCAAGTTCAATACATCCTTCTATATCTTCAAATTCTTCAGCAAAGATTCCCTCTATTTTCTATACCTTAACTTCACTTTTTCCCCCTGCAATTCCCAGAAGACACTATCGCCCCTTCTCTTTATAAACCTCAAAACTTTTAGTAAATATTACACAAAGTTTCTTCATATAGTATTTTGTTTTCATCTATTTCACTTTTCACCATATCTAATGAACATGATGATGAACCATTAACCAGACAGACAGCATTTTCAAGGAAATATTGAAGTCTCAAAGGACAATACCTAAGTACTCTAAGTTATTCCATAGATTTAGTTCTGAAATTTAACAGGCACAGTACATACACAATTTAACCTTCCACAAAATGAAAGGTTCCCAGTTCCCGTAATGCAGGTATTTTTTTCCTCCATGATTTGTACAACAAATAATCTACTTTAGCTTTTAATTATATGTGGAAATGGGTTAAACCATATAGCTTGTACCACAGTCTTACAACATATACTTTGCTGCATAAGTACAACCCATAAGAAGAAACACTAATGCAAGAGCGGTCTGTATAATCAGTTATAAGTTGGCAAATATCCAAGTAAAAAATGCACAGTAAAAGATAGCAGAGGGTCTCAGAGAGTCCAGCTTTGCGATGCCCTCTCTCCCTAGCCGCTATACAGGCAACCAAATCCTTTTGTTGGTGGTTAACAGGCTGGCTCATCTGTGTGGGGCACTGGCACACAATAGTAGTTATGTTCTGCCTCACAAATGACTACACTTCATTGAGTTTATGCTCAGTAGGGCAGTGTTTGCAAACCACTTAGATTCCAGGGCGGAAAGAGCTACAAAAATGAAACACCCAGTCCTTCTCTGAGGTTTGTTATTAGCCTCTGTTAGCCACAGGTTACAAGGCACTAAACACTATGTACTGTGTGTTTGCTTGTAACCACTATGAAAAATAGCCTATAACATCTTTCTGAAGACTCCTAGAAAATTTTAAGTTAATTTAAAATCTGGGAATTTAACTGGGAAATACTTCAATTCTTAGAACTGGTTCTTGTCAAAATACCTCACTAATTCTTTCTTGGGTGTCAATCCAATTTTGTTTCAACCAACGCTATTCAATAGATGATTGCTAGAGTTAACGCTACTGGGGGAAAAATGTGAACAGGGTAAAATAATCAGTGCTATTTGAATCTAAGTTCATTCCCAGCCTACCAATAAGCTTCTTAATGTTAAGAAATGCTTTAAGAAAAACAGACTCACTAACTTAATTGCCCAGACATGTGTAAGATAATTCTTTCTATACACAATACGTAAGTTAGAGAACCTAAGCCAAAATCCTAAATAACACATTAAACTGATGTCCTCAAAACAGCCTATCCAAACATCATTTCTGAACGATATCTATCCTGTAACATGTATACCAAAATGCAAAGTATTCATGAGATGAGCAATATAAGCATCTATAAGAACTCTAGAAACAGTATAGATCCACTTTGAAGAATAATTATATGACCATATAATATAAAGTTATTAAGTATATTAAAATGCTATTGGAATGCTTTTGAAAAGTAACATTTCCCCCAGTTTATGGTAGAGAATCGTAGTCAGAGCTTCTCTGGCCTAGATAGAAAAATTCACATATATTTTACAAAAGAAACTATTGGTAAATGTACTTTATGTATTTTGCATAAACTAATTTAGAATCTCTGGAAAGCAGAGAGAATTTATTATATTTTCATTAATTTATGATAATTCATTTTTATCATCTCAGAATTTGTAGTTTCCTGACACAATTTCATGAAAATGTTCATGAAATTCTCAGAAATACTGTACTTACATCGTTGTTCAATAAAACAAGGTATAGTCTTATAACATTCACAGAAATTGTAAAGTATAAACAATGTAAGGCACCATCAAAAGAAAAAAATATCATATGTACCTTCAAAACAGAAATCTTATTTGACAAGTTTATAAGAAGGAATATAACACGCTCTTTCTCACAACATATAAGGGACATCAGAAGAGAACACAGACATTTTACTAAACTCAGGTTCTCTCAAAAAAAGATGAAAATTTTTTTTAATTTCTACAAATTTGACTAATAATGTCTGCTGATTTTAAGCAGTTAAATAATGGCATAAAACACTGCAAAAAAAAAATGATTTAACAGAACAGCCACATAACATTGTGAATGCACTAAATGCCACTGATTATATACTTTTACAACGGTTAATTTTATATCATGTCAATTTCACACCAACATTAATTTTATACATAATTTTATATTAATAAATAACTATATAAATCAAATAATAAACTTTTAAATGATGAAAAGGTACAATTAAGGGAATCCAAATCACGAGCATTATATACCCTCAATTTTTAGTGAAGAAAAATTTGTCAATTGAATTTTATATTATTTTTTGCCCTAAGATTCATAAAATCTTCCCATTCTCCACTAACTCTGGATATACCTATAAACAATAAAATTTATTTGACGTTCAGAGTCAAATGTTTTAAGAAGCGTGACTAATATAATGTTTATTTTTTTTAAAAATCCAGTATGTACCATTGAAGGTAGACTTTAACGGACAAAGAGGAAAGAGATTATTATTTTCAAACCCAATTTTACCAAATAGGTGAGCAAAACAAAGAACTGTGGCTTCCCACAAATCTCTGTCTAGCAATTTTTCTTTATCTTAATATCTACTTTGAATATAATGCTTAAAACAGAAAAAAAATAAACCACAAAAAAGCCAGACACAAAAATCTGAGACGTATGTTTTAAGAGAAAAATGAACATGCATAAAATACCAAATTATATGGTCACAAGTGAAAATGCTAAATGAGCAGAAAGATTTTCCAGGAGACAAAGAACAATGTAGAAAAGGCATAGACGTATTTCTAAAAGCCAGATCTATATATCAATAATGCAAAAAACGAAACCCTAGGGCCTCACACTTGATTCAGAACCATGTGAGCTTCATTTATCCTTCTCTGAATGTTTTAGAAAATAATTCAGAATCTATTTTCCATCCAAAATTAAGGCAATGGTGTATGTCGAGCATCACACTTCGTACAGAACAGTGCTTAACATTCTTTGTCTCCTAGACTCACTTCTTAGAAGCAACATAGTTCCACAGAACCAAGGTAAGACTCTTCCACTGAAAACATTAAACTCCAATAAAGACCTAAAGAAGGATTATGACTATTAGCCCCTCCTGCGCTTCATGATGGTGTGAAAGACACACACTAGAGTGGAAGAAAAAGCAAAAATAAACAGCATGTCAATAATTAACTTTTTGAAGTATATCACTATCATGCATATTTTCCATTTGCATAATAATTGAACAACTTATAAATTATATCTATATAAGCTCATGTTGCCAAAGAATTTTGTCATATTATTATTCAAGCAGTTTTTCTCCATCTACATATTCTTCTGAAAAGACATCATTATGTTAAAATATTATATGTGCTTCATACATAGAATTGTTCATAGTTTGCTGATACAATATACTGATATGTATTAAATCTGAAGAATTATAAATATTTAATAAACTAATTCATAGCACAAAAATATATAAATATGCTTTCTGTCCTTACAACTTAAAATGAAATTAAGTTTTCCCCTTCTATATTTTTCATTTAGTTGACATTTTCTGAAAGCAGTCACTATAACCAAATCAGCTAATAAATATAAAATACCACCTATCACTGCATTTATTCAACTGCTGACAATAATACCTAGCAATATAAGGAAGCATAGGAAAGCTATTAGTCACACCAGCTCCCTGACCCAAATCATTCCAAACATCATTTGGGGAGGATGAAACCAAAGGATTAGCACAAAGATAAAATCAGTCTCTCTACATATCAGATAAAAATCAAGTTATAAAGAGGGAGAGAGTATGTATGTGTGTACCCAGTTGTATGTGCTTGTGAGAGGAGTATTTTCAGTACTGGAATAATCATAGAATTTATGTCATACCTGTGCTCCATAGATATATTTATCCAACATCTTGCCTCCTATTGTCTGTCCTCCTATATCCCAAACTTGAAGAGTAACATTCAGGTTTCCTTGAATATAAAAACAAGAATGCAGAAAAGGTAAGTAACAAAATAACAACTGGATACAGTTTCAGAGAACACTAAATCACAATGATAAACTGTGGACCTAATCTGCCTTCTATTCTGCACGCTCATATGGTCAGATTATTTGGAACTGTGAAATAATGTTGTCAAAAGAAATCATAATGGGGAATTTAGATTTATACTTTTACCCCATTTCTATAGAACCACATTTACAATCACCTTCAAAACAAAACAAAAAAACCCTTCAATTCATACACTGCTCAAAACTTTAAAAAGAATAGTTTTCTTAAACAGAGACTAGGACGATAGAACACTTGTACGGGGGGGTAAAAAATATATACTTTAAAAATAAAAATAGAACTTTATATTATATAAAGTATTATAACCTACCCTATAGCACATAATGAATTTTACTGTAAACTCTAAACTCTATAGGTTCTAAAACTCACAGATTAATAACAGACTACAAAAATGGACTCAGAGTTTCAACTCAAATTAATGGGACTTTTAATATTTAAATGTCACCTAAAACATGCAATAGGAAACATAATTTTTAAAACTACGTTTTCAAATTTAACCTATAAAATATAAACACATACGACAGCCCTCTTGAGAACAGATGTAGGACACATACCCAGTATATCACTAAATATTATGATGCATTTACTGTTAAAAGCATTTCCACTGAAACAAATCATAATATGTGCTTCAAAGCCTTCATAAAATGGTGGAACAACTCTTCCCCATAAAAGCATTTAAAAATACTAAAAAGCAATCTTTAAAATTCTTTTGTCTATTTTGCAAACTATTTGGCTGATACAAAAATTTATGAGATAAGCTATTCTCTCTTATGAATGCATAACCCCAGAAGTTAAAGACCAAGTCCAACGTACTTCTTAGTTTAACATTTCAAAGTATTTCTCCTAATAATGCAGTTTTCTCCAAAAGTAAACAAAGTCTCAATTAGTATCTTCAAAATGAGCTCCCACACTAAAAAATGGACCTGTCTGAATGATTTGCCAATCAGAAAAACTCAAAATAAAAACTTAAGACACTAAAAAAAGTTCTCGCTTCGAAAACAATAAAAAAGATTATGAAGACATAAATTTTTATGCCAATGCCAAAACACTGAAATCAGAGAATGTTAAGTCACACCATTCAACTGAAAAGCAAGTATAACACTGGATTAACCAGCCAAGTTTTACCCTTAACTCTAAGTTTTGTTGGGTTTGTATTACAATCTTTCCATTATTTTGAGGTAGGTCTGTTGCATCTGCCAACGTGCAAAGGATTTACATGAGGAACTTCCATTAGCATTAATGAGAGCTCCTGAAGTTTATCACCCGTCATCATTCCCACATACACACACTTTCAACACTCACAGAGTAATGACGAACATGTTCTTAGAGCTCTGTAAAGACGAAAACCAAAATGTCACAGACAAGTAAGACTTATCCAACAACTGGGATAAACCCACTTACTTAAAAATCTAAATTTTTTCAAGTTTCAAAACTCAACTCATTCTCCTATGATGGTGTCTCAAACTAAGCAGGTGAGAAAAGACTAGTAGTCGTTAGCAATAAGTTAAATCGCTTCAGAAGCCCCTAGATAAACAGGCAGTACTCTCTTCATTTTACTTGCATACTCTTTACAGTCATTTGTTTACTTCAAAAAAACCAGTGCTTAATAATATTAACTTTCTTACAGTAAGATTGTAGGCAACACTTAATATAAGGCATTTAATCCCATTTTCTTCAAGGCCAGTAAATCCTATCACTTAGCTTTGCACTAAGAAATATAAAGCTTTTCTTCCTTTAAATTCTGATAGTCAGATCCAATCTGAATTAGTTATTGTGAACACCTTAGCTACCACTTTACGAACATGATATTCATGTTTCCAAATCCTTACTACATCATTTCAAGACTAAATCGTTTATTTAGTTGCCTCCCATCTGAGAAGTTTGTATTTATATTCCTGTGTTGCAGGTATTTTTTATATTCATACCTTTCTAAATAAAACTGTTTGTTGTTGTTGGCTTGTTTTTTTAATATACATATTCTAGTGCCTCAGAAATAAAAAGTTATGCATTACTGATAATCGACAATGCTAGCCAAAAAAAACCCACTTTTGCTATCATTATAGCTTCCACAAATGATACTAGCTTCATAGTTATTTCATATGTCTAGAAACATGTTTTTAACTTCCACATTTGAATTTTAGGCTTATTAACATAAAAATAAAAATAAACAGGGGTTCTCTCTTTGGAAAACAAAATCACATAAGGATGGAATTCCGATCAATATTCATTTTAGTTACCCTAAACATAAATATATGAAGTATCCATGTATATTTTCAAAATGACATACCTAATAACCTACAAAAATAGAATTCAAATAATCAATACAATAAAATTTTTTAAAAATCAAGAATCCATCTAATATAAATTTCCCACTAATAAAGAACATTAAGGAAATAGTCAGCAATCTAATCTCAAATGCAAAATGTTACAAAATTCCTGCTCCCCGGTAAGGAATGACATGTAACCAGGGGAAAAAAAATAAGATAAATGAGGTGACAAAATACAGGTAAGTTGCTTTTGGTATGAATCAAAGCCACCAAGAGGATTCAACAGTGACCTTGTAAAAGTACACTTGGTGCCTTGGTTAACCTTACTTAAAGTGCTGCACAGTCAAGATGGAACTAAAAACACAAGTCTGCCCACTTCTTGTACTAAAGACTTAGAAATCCTTTTCACAGTAGAACGCTGTTTACTGGACTGTACCCACAAGCTTCCTGAAAGTATTTTGACTAAGGCTCTTAAGAAGCTCTATCAGCAGAATCTCTGACTAACAGATACACTATTTTAAGCAGTAAATGCTGCACAGTGGTTGCATCCAGACTATACAGCATACCGGAACATGAAATATACTAAAATGGATGAATATTTACAAAGTAATGACCTTGAAAACTTGCATGAGGAGAATGTCAATAGATGGACAGGAGGTATTCACCTAACAATCTGAATGGACAGAAGATTTACTAGACAGAATACTTAACAAATACTAGATTCGCCCAGTATGCTCTTTACAATAAATTCAATAATGCTGCCTGTAATGTTTTAGCAAATGATACATATATTAATCATCCTACATTTGACACTTGCAATGAATTAAAATTAAGGTTAAAATATATAAAGAATATACTGTGAAGCTTGTAATTTATTTATCTCCTTTCTTAATGTACTTAATTATATAAAATCAAGTTACATTAAAACAATTTTTTCCTAGTGAAATTTCTAACACAATTTTGAGTCCATGAAGTAACATAAAACCAACTGCCTTAAAAAAAAAAAAAAAAAAAAAGAATTTTTTTTCTGGAATTCTACCCATCAAAATAAAAACTTACTCAGGAATTCATTAAAATATACATTCATTGAGAGTATAAATTTCCTAACATCATTTTTAATATAAGTACTTTCTATCTCTAAAATATTATACTATAAATTTTGATTTCAAAAATACCAAATATTTTTTACAAAGTAATCAAAACTTTAAAATGGGTAGTATTGTGCAACAGATCAGAAATCATCATATGTATATATCACCTATATAAAATGTCCAAAACCAGTCCTAAAATATTTTTAATGATTGAGTGGTGCTTATTCCTATATTTAAGGCTTTGAACTACAAAAAAAGTCAGAATAACTAAATAATATTAATGGTACAGAAAGCTGATGCTCTTGCTAATTACCATCAAAAACAATAGTCAATAAATAAATACATATATTAAGGTTCTCTATGTACAACTACCATCTCTGAAAAAACTGTTGCAAAAAATAAGCTTTCAGCATGTATAATATATGATCTGTGTATGTATTCTTCTAGTGACTTCTATACTCTGAATGTAGCATTAACCTAGACAAACAAATGAGAATAATAAAAGTAAAATGAGGTTTTTCAGTTTTGAATACATTAAAAGGAAATACAAATGAAACAAAATATGCGTATGTTTCTCATTAAGCCTCTTGTTGCAATAACTTAGTAATAGAAAGTTGGAATTCTTTTCTCATACTATATCTTTCAATTTATTTTTCATTGGTTGCTGAATACAGACAATCACAAAATATAATAGAGCATATTACTAGTGAGATATGCAGAATACCACCAATTACTAAGAGTTTTCATTAGCTGCTCTAAAACTTTCATGGAGAGTTGTCTGATAGATGGGGTGTTTGAGAGGTTAACATATTTCAATAATATTGGAATTTATTAAACCCCTTCCCACTATATCACTCACACTCCAGTATATGAATCTGACACTACACTCGCAACCGTTTTTATTCAAATGTGTTTCCTCAGAGAGGAAAGGGATGGACTGGTTTAGAAAGTCAATCAAGATAAACTGCTTTTAATAAAATACTTTAAACATCTAATTTAACCATCACAAATGAATGGACAGAGCATTTTAAAGCCCCAATTGTTCAGAAACTAACTTAAAACAGAAACCACTCTCTTTTTGTTATTATATCCCTGTATTTCCCACAAAATGTGCTGCAACTGGCATCTAAATAGTTTCTTTGCATGGTGAACTGAAACATCTTGAATGCTCAAACTGTATTTTTATGAGTGCCTAGGGACCCTAAATTTTAGTGGTCTATTAAATGCCAGCAATTTCATGCTGCCTTGCATAAAACAGCATTCACATATTAGAGCACAGAAGTTCCACAGCTACATTATACTTCTGTTCCAACCTTCTCTCGAACAAAAAACTGAAGCAGTGGCTAATCAAAATAATATTTTTAAAAAATAATCCCTTCCAGTCTTTTCACATTTAGTTTATACAATATCTGTTTATAATTGTATAGCATTTGACTTTTTTTAACTTTTTAGAATTTTATAAGCAACTATTGTTTATCCTTGAAAAATGTGTAGAGTGGTCAAAAACAGCAGGAGAGTGGGGGAATATATAAACTTTTCTCTCACACCCATGGACAATATGTCTTCACAGGAGATCCTGATGCAAGTTAACCTCCCTATGATAGATCTGCTAATTATATATATTTTCATGCAGAAACAACCCCCAAATTTATTTCACATATTTCTGTTATTATTGTAAGATATGTACAATTTTCTATGTTAAGATTTTTTAGTCTCTTACCCGGCAACGTTATCCTTCTCAAAAAGAAATCCAGTCCTATAGTTTGTTTGTACTGTTTCCCAAAAGTTTCTTGAGCAAAACATGTAGTTAAGGAGGTCTAAAAAAATTGATGCATAGAATATCAAAATTAATGTCTTTGCTTTAGAAATGTAAACAGAAAATCATTACTAACCTTATTAAATAATCTTAGTATTTATACTATCATTAATCCAACAAACAACTTTAAGCAGTTCTAATCAGTTACAGTGGGAGAAGGGACTTAACACTCCACCAAGTAAATTTCACTTGCCAACAGCTACCAGTGGGGACAACAGACTAATCTGTTAGATCTCTTTAAATCCCCGGAATAGTCAAGCTCCTTCTCCTTGCTGGAAATTAGAATTTGAGATTTATCAACAAGAAAACTAAAACAACATAACTAAAGATCTGACTCCTATACATCCATATGTATCAGTTCAATACAAATTTCAGAGAATTCTAAGTTTCATTTCTGAGGTTAAATACTCTGAATATTTGTGCTCTTAGCCAATAATAAGAAGTACTAATTAAAAAGGGGAAAGCCCGTTCATATAATTTTTCCTTTTTCCCTACAAAAAAAGTACCTTTAAATGTCTAATTTTTCTCTATATTAAAGATGTTAAATGAAAATTATCCTACAGAATGACTGAGATAATATTTATCTTTAAAATTAAAAAGTCAGTATTTTTAAGACTAACATTAAGCAGGCAAAAATAAGTATTTTCCATCCAACAACCATAAAGATTAAAAGTCACAAGAATATTATAACCAGAACATATATACATATTTCTACATTTTTTTTAAATAACAACTTAAAGTTGTATTCAAAACTCTGGAGTACCATTTCCTATCAAAGCAGAATAAAAATCATTCTGGAAACAACTGAAATAACTCAATAACTTAAAAGCTTCTTAAACATTTTAAATGCACTATTTGTAAACTTCACCAAAAAGAAAGGCAGATTCACGAAGCTTTTATGCTCTTTAAGAAATACTACCAAAGTTAAGTGAAAATTGACTTTTATTTTAAAAGTTAAAATTAGATATCAACTCCCAAAATAATGAAAACTAAAATTTCCAAGATAGCTTAGTATAATTATTACATAAATGCAGCAATGCAAAAGAAAACTTGGCCAAATTTTAATCTCTTCAAACAAAAAGAACTAAAATTCCTTTTGACACAAGAACCATATTTTTCACACAAGTGACAATCTGCACACCCTAACCAATTCTTTTATTATTTAAATACTCAGCATTTGTAATAAATTTCTAAGATATGTGGTCAAATATTTATTGCGCACCCTAAGAAAGATGTTCTGCTAGGCACTGAGAAATAAACTCATTACACTCAAATGAAAATTTGTTTGGCTTCCTGAAGCATATAACAATAATATAAAAACCGAGAGATTGGAATAAAAAGGGTGAGCATTCCTTTTTAAAACTTTTTGTTTTTTCATTTAGCTTTATTTATGCCATTGTGCTTGTTTAACTTAGAGTACAAAATCTTCTGTTAAGAGGTTCAGAGTTCCAGAGAAAAATAATTGCCACTATTTAACTATTATAGATATTTCAAAATGTTTAATACAGGGATGGTAGATATACTTTTATAAGACAAAGAGAAACTCAAGGCACATGTAACATTAGCATTGTGCCATTTAAGGTAATTTTTCACTTTCATGTAAGGTTCTCAAAATTCAGTGTTTTTATATTAATAAATATTTTTAGAAATTCAAAGGTTCTTTTCTTGGAAACAGGACTTCGAGATTCTGAAAGCCCTACCCTCACACTTTTTGAGGCAAACATAAAGCTAGGATTTTTGATTGGAATAAAGTATAATCTGTCAAAAGTATAGGCCCATGGGAATACAGATTATTAAAATGTGTTCTTATACCATCTCTGGACATACTACAAAATTAAACAGAGAATCAACTGAATCAGTGGTAGGCACTTCATCAATTCTCTAGACTTTCTGCCCTCTTTCACACTTAATAATTTCTCACAAGTCATTATATAAATACCCTTCTTAAACAATTATGAAGGGAACAATCATCTACTATATGTGAAACATCTTTATCTGATCCTTCATATTGTTTTGTTTGGTGAGCTTCTGCTAACAATTTTTACCATACTACATTTACTAATACCAAAAAAAAAAAAAAGACTATTTGCCTCAAAAGAATCTTAAGAAATATGTAATAAAATCAAAAGTATGACTCAAAACAGAAAGAAATAAAAACACATGATACTAGGAGGAGGAGCTAAATTTCTCTTGGAGAAACTATTAGTGATTATCTCAATACTCGATTGCTTCCATCAACGTGTATTTAAATGCCATGAGTTAAAGCTGACAAGAAAAACTAATGCTAGAAAAACCAGCCAGGAATTCAACTAGTATACAAATAAGAATGAAAGAGAGGCTGAATTCATAAAAGGATAGTAAAGGAAACAGAATGGGAATGTTGGTAGCTGCCAGTAACTTGAGAGCTGAATAGGGTATGGAGAAAAAAAAAGCTTGATACACAAATAATGAAAAAAGGTTAGATTTCTGATGTTCGTCTCTGAAAATCTCTGGCAGAAAATGCCTTACAGTTTTACAAGAGATTAGTCAAGATGATAAAGACTAAATCAGAACACCATAAAGAGTTATCACTCACCCTTTTAAGCAGAATGATAGTCCTAATTCAACAATATGGAAGGTGCAAAAAACCATGCCCTGTCCTACACTAGACAGAATTTTAGACAGAAATGAAAAACTGTAATTATTCACACTAAATTAGCAACAAGAAGAAAACATAAGAAGGGCTAAATAAAAAACCCAGAAACAAAATTATGAACAAACTTCAACTGAGTAACACATGTATGAAATTAACTGATAAATACTGGTAGAAAAAGAAATGAACAAAAGTTTAAAGAATTATGATAGAACATAGGGTAATGGGCAATTTTTGTCTCTTTCAACAAGTGTATTAGTGCTATAGATTGTCACTGTAATTTTAAACAGGAAGTGAATTCAGTTATGAGTTGACCATAAAAGGATTTAGGAAATGAAAAATTAGAAGGTATTCAAAAGAAAATTGAGCAATAAGAAAACTGCAAATATACCTTAAAATTTTTATTGAATAAGAGTGTTAGAAACAATGCTGATTTATTTAAAACAATTGAAACCTTCAAAAAGTTGCTTCCCCAAAACCTTTTAAAGGTAATCAGAGCATCTTAGGTTGTTTTTTTCTCAGCAATAAAAATCAGTAACAAAATATCATCCTGGAAGGCAAGAAATTAACAGAATACTCCAAATTTTGCATATGAATGACACTTCTCCCAGGTGCCCTAGGAACTCAAATCTCAGAACCAAAGACTGGTGCAGCTTTGCAGGGCCAACTGCCAGGGAAGATGCAAACAGCAGTCGTCACCAGAGAAACCAGAGTCCAAGCTACACCAGTAAAAGGGATCGTGAAGCCGGAAACTGGTAACAATAACCACCTGCGTTTCTGAAGCCTCTGGCTAGGAAAAGGGAGGGAAAAGAAAGGACACAGACTTTAGCAATATTCCCAGAAACAGTGTTGGCGCCTTGGACAGAAGCGACAAGTGTGAAGACACCCCGGGCGGAGGCTCCTCACTTTTATTTGGGGGGTGGTCACTGACCCTTTTTTGAGATCCCATGGACCCTCCCCAAAGAGCAAGCACCAAGAGATGATTATGTCCCTTTCAGGAGCTCCACAACCCAGAGTTAAAAACCCCAGCCTAAGAGGTAAGGAGACTGGCTGTCGGATATTCTCACGCACTCGGTCTCATTTATTCAATCAACCGTCACCAAAGGCTAGACCCTGAGCAAGGATCCCCTCTGTCACGACAGCAGCTCTACTCTCAGCATCAGCCCAAATTAGGAGCTCGATAGATAACCTGTTGAATGAATGCTTGTGTTGACAGGTGCTGTGCTTCGAGCAGTGATGAACGGGTATGATGCCATCAAACAGCAACTAGCGTTTATTGAGTGCACACCATGTTCTGAAAGCTTTATGTGGATTTTCACATTTAATGTGTATTTGCACATTTCACCCTTTGAGACGACCCCTATCAATACCCACCTTACCGATGAAGCACAAATAGGTTAGCAATTTTGCCCTCCAATGTCCCGACCAGTAAGTGCTGGAGCCCCAGTGCTCACCCAGGGAATTTGATTCCAGAGCCCAGTTCTCGGGAGGGCAGTGCAGGTATGAGAAACCGTAAAGCGGCCGGGGGATGCGGGGACGGCGGGGAGGGGGCTCGCGGGGGGAAAGGCAAAGTGTGAGCTGGACTAAAGTAAAAAGAGGTAAAATGACTTGGCAGATCTTTGCCAGTCCTCGGAGGCGAGAAGCTGGAAAGCTTCCCAGGAGGGCGACGCCGGCTCGACTCTTGAAGAAGTGGGAGTTCGCGATCCAGGCAGGGAGTTGGGAAGTGCCTTTTTTTTTTCTTTTTTTCTTTTTTTCTTTTTTTCTTTTTTTTTTTTTTTTTTTTTAATTTAAGGAGAGCTGGACAGCTCTCGCCAGCCTTCACCCAGCGCCTACTCCGTGTCTGGCCCCAGGCCACGGTCAGGCGGGCCCCGGCCCTTGGGGGAATGAGGCGACGCCGAGCGGCGGGGAGGAGGCTGGGGTTTGCCGGGGCCGCGCCGGGGTTCCTGCAGGCCGGGGACGGCGGGCCTGCTGGAGGACTGACCTTCCCGGAGGTGCCATCCCCCAGCACGACGATTTTCAGTTGCCGGTCCTGGCTCTCCTCCTCAGAGTCCGACATGGTGTCCCGGGAACCAGGCCCGCTCCCCCACCCCCACCCCGAGGTTGGAGGGAGAAAGGGGAGGAGGGGGTCTCCGGGGGCGGGGGAGAGGAGGAAGGGCGGCAGTGGGGGCAGGACCCCCCGCCCCGGTGTCTCAGCGGCGGCCGGACGTATCTGGGCTGAATCACTCGCCGGGCGCCATCTTGCCCGCCTCCCCTCCCCCGCGCGCCGCCCCGCCCCCCACGCGCTACGTCGGTCGCGCCCCCCCTCCTCTGCGCCAACCCGCGCGGACGCGAGCCTCCCTAGCAAGCCGGCCCATTTGCGGGCCTGCGATGGGGGAGGCGTTCGAACTGAGCCGGCGAGACGGGCGCTACCCTCGAAGAGGCAGCTGTGAAGAAGAAAAACAAAATACATCATTCAAATCAGGTGGGAAAATGGGAACCCTGTAGCATTCAGGCGTTCTACCATATTCCCGTGTTTCCATCACCCCCTGTGAAGGTCCCTGAAGTGAATGGTTTAGCTGGAGGGGGGGCGTTGACGCCTGGGCTGCGCGCCACGGTTGCCATGGAAGCCGGGGGTTGGAGAGGCGGTGGGGCGGGGCCTGTCTCCGGGCGCCCTGCAAGCCGGTTGCCAGGCGCAGCGCACAGGGGAGGGGCCCCTGGAGCGGGCAGAGGCGCCGGAGGTCGAGCCTCGGGAGGAACGTGGGCGCCGCCGAGGTTGCCGAGGACCGTTCTGCCTGCGGGCGAGCCCCCGTAGTGGCCTTCAGTTTAACGGAGTTCTGGCGCTGCCTCTTTGTTTTGACCTGTCAAACCATGGGTTCTCGCGACAGAACAACAGAATCCGATGGTCCATTCATCAAGCAAGTAACCTAGAAGAGTAGTTCTCAAAGTGGTCCGGGGAACAATGGGGGGCCCCAACAGAGTCAAAATTATCTTCATAATAATACAAACATTTTTTTGTTTTGTTTTTGTTTGCCTTTTTCGTGTTCATTCTCTCACGAGTGTAAGTTTTCGAGGAGATGCATGATGTATAGGATGGCATTACTCCGGCAGTTAAGGAATCATATGCTTGTTATAAGGTTCCAAACATTTCTTAGTCTTAATTTCAAAGCAGTAATGATAGCTATAACTTACCTAAACAAAAACTCTTTGGGGTCTACAATAATTTCTTAAGAGTGGAAAGAGGCCCTGAGCCCAAAAAGTTTAAGAATTGCTGTACTGTCTCAGTCCAGTAGAGCAGGTAAAAGATGTCACAGAAAATTCCAATAGAGATAAATTCTACAATAATAATGTCAACCTACTATGCTTGTCTCATTGTTAATTACTTCACAGGGATGACCACTGTTCATTCCTCATGAGAACCCTATAGAGTAGATAGAATTATTTCATTTTACAGATGAGTAAGCTTAAGACACAAAAAGCTCAGCTCAGAGGCAGTGGTCCTGGAAAGAATGTAAGGAAGTAGAATGGGAAAACAGTACCGTTTTAAGAAATGCCCAGCCCTAGAGGGAGCACTGGCGTTCTAATCACAGACCTGTGCTTACTAGATATGTGACCTTGAACCACAGTTACCTTATCTATAAAACAGAGGTACTACCTCCTTCATAAGGTTGAAAATTAAATGAAGTAATCAATGTAAAGTAACAGCACAATGCCTGGCATATACTAGTAACACTCAGTAGGTGTAATTATCCTCTTCATCATCATCAGTAGATATGGTCCATGTTGAAGCATCACTGCTTCCTAGCCATGTTACCTTAGACAGGTTTCTTATGTAGATTACATTTAATTATACATTAGTTCATTCTCCTCCTTCCATATCATTATACATTAATGTTAGGTCCCATGCATATAAGCATGTGTATATTATGTATGCCAGCAGAACCCCTATGCATTATCATGCATTAATGATATAACCCCTGCACATAAGCAAGTATATACAATTATTAGTCTTGCATAAGACATTAAGTTAACCTAATCTCCAGTAATACTTAAATTGGAACGCACTTCACTTATCCAAAAAAGACCTTGATCATCAAGCTTCGAGGAAACAGCAATCCTTACAGAAACGTGTACCTCTTCTCACTCCGAGCCCGTAACACGTGAGGGTTCCTATATTAAAACTATACCTGGCATCAAGTTCTTACTGCAGGGCCATATAACTCTTTACTCCTATCCTACAAATCCTCTCAAACGGGACATCTAGAGGGACTAATGACTAATCAGCCCATGATCACACATAACTGTGATGTCATACATTTAGTATCTTTTCATTTTTGGGGGGTGGGGAGCGGTATCACTCAGCCATGACCGTAAAGGTCTAGCTTCTTCATCTGTAAGTAGGGTTAGTCCACAATAATAGCTACCCAATTAGTATTACTTCTCAGTACTTTCCCTACTCCCAACCACCACCACTAACAACTCCCTACATTACCAGCTCTTTTAATGAGGATCAGTAGGATAAAGTACCTGGAAGGGTTTTGCAAAGTTCTTTGTAAATGTTAACTTGAAGAATCTGTTTCTAATGAAGACAGATTTAACCCCTTCTTGTCCATGAAGGGAGTTAATGTTGCAGAAATTTGCTTTTCCATTTGTCCTTAATGGAAATGGTTATGTAACCCAGTTCTGACCAATCAGACAGAAGAAGAGGTCCTTTGGGAGACATCCTGGAAAACATTTTCCTCCCTGATTAAAAAAGAAGAGGAGCACCTGGGTGGCTCAGTCAGTTAAGCATCAGACTCTTGATTTCAGCTCAGATCATGATCTTGGGGTCATGAGATCAAGCCCCAGGTCATCGGGCTCCAAGTTGGGCACGAAGCCTGCTTAAGATTCTTTCCCTCTCCATCCACCCTCCCCCCAACACACACACATGCTCCCTCTCCCTCTCTCTTTAAAAAAGAAAAAGGAGAGATGGAGAAATCTCTCTCCCTCCCGTACCCTGCTGTCATTATTTGGGTGAGGACATAATATTTGGAATTGCCACAGCCTTCCAGGCTTCTTGTTATGGGGCACTTTGGCTACATATTCCATTACTTGCAGATAGAAACATCCCAGCTGGCACAACTGCTTTGGCCCAAAACTAGATTTAGCTGAGGTCGTAAGACTGATTTTCATGTGTGGTTTCATATGAAGGGAAATTTAGAAGAAAACTTTGCATTTTCCTATCATCAATTTCCTAGACAACTGCTCTGATGGAGAGACATCATTTATTTGGATACGGATTCATCCTGGGCAGTGCTGCTACATGAAATAGGCCAATTGTGTTATTTTAGGTGACCATATTTTACACATCTATGGCAAGATTCCAGGTTGAAGATTAGATTTGAAGACTTGGAACCACATTTGTAAATTAAAAAGAAAAAAAAAGGGTGCCTGGGTGGCTCAGTCAGTTAAGCCCAAGTCTGACTTCAGTTCAGGTCATGATCTCAGGGTCCTGGGATGGAGCCTCATGTCGGGCTCTCTGCTCAGCGGGAAGTCTGCTTCTCTCTCTCCCTCTGCCCAACCCAGCTCCTCCACTCGTGTGCTCTCTCTCTCTCTCTCACACACACACAAATAAATAAAATCTTCAAAAAAATATATTCCTCTTGTGTAGAAGAGCATGCTAGCTAGCACTGAAAGCTTCCAGTATGGTGCATTACCATTCTAAAGAGAAATAGAGCTGATCACAGAAAAGGAAAATGTGGAGCTTATGTAAAACACCCACAACAGGGTCATAAACTAGGGAAATCTTTTTCAGTGGTCATAAAACAAATAAATTAACAAAATGCTTAAAGACAAATTCTAGAAATTTCAGGAGATTAGGGTTCTTTAGATATGAAGAAGTAAAAGTACTTAAATTAAGGATCTTGAGATGGAGAGATTATCCTGGATTATCAGGGTGGGCCTTAAATACAATCACATGTACCCTTATAAAAGAGAGACAGAGGGAAATTTGACCCAGACAGAAAAAGAGAAGGTACTGAGCCACAGAGGCAGAAACCAGTGACACAGCCACCAGCCAAGGAATGCCAGCCAGCACCAGAAACTGGAATAGGCAAGGAAGGAATTCTCCCTCTAGAGCCTCTGGAGAGAGTGCAGCTCTGTCAACACCTTGACTTCAGCCCAGCAAACACTGGTTTGGCATTTGCAGACTGCAAAGCTATGAGAAAATAAATGTTGTTCTAAGCCACCAAGTTTATGGTAATTTGTCACAATGGCCACAGGAAACTAATCTAAGGAGAAACACAGAAATACCATAAATCAACAGGAAAATTTTAGATTCGGGTAAAAAAAAAAAAAAGAGAGTAAAACAGTCAATGGATGGGATAAAGAGTAAAACTATCTGAACATTTTTATTTATCACTAAGGTGAAAAACAGTAAGTAAATCAACAAGTAAACTGATTCAAAACCACCAACCTCTGCTATCATTTTAAATCTAATAGTCATCCATTAGTTTTCTGTCATCTTTTTAAATATTTCATAATTTTGAAGATGCAGACCTTAGGATTAAAGCCCCAGTGAATATGGATTTGGGGAAAAAAGATAAAATATTGTTGAGTAAGGCAGAATAATGGCCATGCTTTCAGCTCATGCACTTGGTATTGCTGTGCGTCTGCTGAAACACAAGAAAAATATAGAAATGATCCATAGGATGTATTGATTGAACTCCTACAGGACAAAAATAAATAAAAAAATTAAATAAGGCTCTCTTCTTGAAATTCTCTTCTCCCTTGGTTATACAAATACACACATATATACGTGTGTGTACATGCGTGCGTGTGTGTGTGTTCCATGCGTTGCATGTGCATGTAACCACCACCTAAATCAACATATAGTACGATCCAGAATCCCAGCAGGCTCCCTTGTGTCATCTCTCAGTCACTGACTCCTCAAAGGTAACTGCCATTCTGAATTCTAGCACCATAAATTAATTCTACCTGGTTTTGAATTTTATGTGACTAGACTCCATATGGTATGTGCTCTTTGGCATCTGACTCCTTTCACTAAATATTGTCTGGGAAAATCATTCACGGTATGTGCAGCAACAGCTTGTGCTTTTTCATTGCTGCATACTACTTATTCCATTATATGAATTAACCACAACTTAGTTATCCACTCTACCATTGATGGACAAATAGGTTGTTTAAAGTTTGGGGATATTATGAATTATGCTCTTTAGCATGCTTCACCCCTCCCCCAAAGAAAACCCCAGTCCACAAATCACACTCTTCTCACACACACGCACATGCTCACACACATGTGCACGCACACACACACACACACACACACACACACACACACACACACACATTGTCCATCTACATTTTACAGCCTTGAGGTGGCTGGGTCATTTCATAATCATGGAACTGGTTTTTGGATATACCTTTGTAACATCTAGATTTGTTGATTTGCTCCTGGATTGGCTCATCCATTGTATCTAGTGGTCTCCACTGAAATTTCAGTTTTCATACAGTGTTTTGTTAAACATTATAAACATGCCAGTTCCACACAAACAGATTAAGCACACTTTTCACTCAAAACCTCCCTGACTTTCTTAAGTGGCAAATGATGTTAAACTACATCCAAAAGAATAAACAATGAGGAAACTTAAGGGAAGGGGCAAGAAATGAAAGGATCAACAGACAACATAATTTTCCTAAAAGACACTATTTACAATTGCAACTATATAATGCAATACCTCGGAATTTATCTTAAATGTGTCTTTGGAAAAAATAACAAAACTGAAAGACAGTAAATAAACACTAAATGATCATGAAATATCCCATGTCCATGCATAGAAACACAATATTGCAAATATATCAGTTCTACAAAATGACCTATAGTGTCAATGCAATTCTAATAAAATTATTCATGGAATATTGAAAGGATGCATTTGGAAGGCAAAAATCCAAGAATACTGAAGATATTCCAGGAAAAGAAGGGCAAAGAACTTGCTTTACAGATATCAAGACTTTGCATCAAGTTATAATAATAAAGATACAATGTATTTATTATTTCAAGGATAAACATATTAACCATTATAAGAAAATGAAGAGCCACAAAATTGACTCTCATTTACATGAAATTTTGTTATTTGACACAATATATATGATAGCACATAAAAGGGTAGTAGTTAGAAACCACATAGAAGAAGAAATGAAATTGGAATCCTACATCTCCTCTCTCTCTCCCTCTCTTGTTCTCCTCTCTCACAATTCCAATGGAATCAAGATTCTAAATGTGAAAAGCAAAATTTAAATAATTTGAGGTGACTATCTTTCTTATCTTGAGATAGATTTCTTGAACAAGACACAAAGAGTTAATCATAAAAGATTATGTATTATACATATTTTTTAAAAATTACATTAAAATTAAAAACAATTCCATGAAAAGATACCATAAAGAAAGGGAAAGCAGAAGTCACAAACTGGAAGAAGATATTTCCAACACATAAAATTTACAACCAATTGATATTCAGAATCTACAAAGAACTACAAATCAATAAGAAAACAAAAATCCAGTAGAAAAATCAGCAAAATCATTAGAAGGTGTTTCACAGAAAATGAAATAGACAATAAGCTTATGAAAAAGTGTCCAACCTGGAGGTTCCTGAGTGGTTCAGTCAGTTAAGCATCCAACTCTTGATTTTGGCTCAGATCGTGATCTCAGGGTGGTGAGATCAAGCCCAGTGTGGGGCTCTGTGCTGAGTGTGGAGCCTGCTTGGGATTCTTTCTCTCTCCCTCTCCTTCTGGCCCTCCCCACTCACACATGCTTTCTCTCTCTCTCTCTCAAATAAAATAAAATAAAATCTTTTTAAAAAGTCCAAAAGTATAACCACAGAAACACACACACACAAAGAGCTCAGTGAGATACCATTTCATGCTCAGTACATTGGCAAAAATTAAGAAGTCCAACAATATCTTCATCAGTCAAGAAAATAGAAGCCACATAGTTGTGTTATCAGAGAGAATTTAACATAGGGAATTGGTTACATGGTGTCGAAGGACCGGAAAAAAAAAAAAAGGAAACACTGAGGTAACACCATGTCAGTTACTTCAGGAAGCAGTTACTACCACAAGACCCCGAGGACAAAGAGAAGAGGTCGGGAGTTATCATAACATTGATGCTTGAGGGAGAAGGCCTGGGGAGCTGGGATCCAGACCACTGCCTCAGGGCTGCTCTGCTTCAGGGACATAGAGGAAGAAGCCAAGTAGCTGAGTCAGAATTCTGAGGACGGAGTTCCACTGGCTGCTACTGGCCATGCATTGGAGGGTCTGCACAGGGGCTCCCCAGAGCTAGAACTCCCTGCTGAGATGAGAAAACTGCTCCAGGGCTGTGGGGTCTCCACGGGAACACAATGACGCTGATTCTAGGAGTGTGGAAAGAAGTGGGAAGCTGGAAAGAACCAGCTTCTCCTGCTGAGGTGAAATGCCCTTGTTGGAAGAACATTGATAGGACTACCCCAAAAACAGGGAGGGGGGGATGACCCATCTGCCTCCTCTCTAGTACCTTCCAAACTCTCTCTGATAACCCCCCAACACCCCCCGCCATTGGCAGAAACTAAAAGGAAGAAAGAGAGGAAAAGAAAAAAAGGGTAAATATTTATTACATTGAGTGGAAATAGGTCCTGTAAGCATCGCATAAAATTCACCCAAGTCAAAAAATCAAATACTGGTAATTTGTGTACATAAAATTTTAAATATCCGTGTGACAAAAAGCACCATCAGGATCATATAAGCTTCCAGCAAAAATAGGCTAGATGGTTAGGACCAATCTTCCCACTAAGGCAAACTCAAAAAGCTAGCCATAATATTTTTTTAATCTGTTTGAAGTTATCAGAGAGTTTCCAAAGGTCTAGAGGAGAAAGGAAGCCCAAAATGCAGAATCCAGCTTGGGGGCCACTCTCCCCAGAAGGTATCTGTGGATTCAAAGACAGGTACGTAGTGCTCTCAACATTCTCCTAAAGCCGGGAGCAGAGCGCTGAACAAACATCACAGTTAAG
Source organism: Zalophus californianus (assembly GCF_009762305.2). Classification (NCBI taxonomy): domain Eukaryota; kingdom Metazoa; phylum Chordata; class Mammalia; order Carnivora; family Otariidae; genus Zalophus; species Zalophus californianus. The sequence goes on from NC_045596.1 coordinate 9,820,597, forward strand.
CACACATCAAGGATGGCAAACCAGGGGCACCTGGGTGGCTCAGTCGGTTAAGCGTCTGCCTTTGGCTCGAGCCCGTATTGAGCTTCCTGCTCCGCGGGAAGCCTGCTTCTCCCTCTCCTACTCCCCCTGCTTGTGTTCCCCTCTCACGCTGTATCTCTCTCTGTCAAATAAATAAATAAAATCTTAAAAAAAAAAAAGCATGGTAAACCAGCTCCCATCTTTTTTAAGACCCTGAAAAGCTACATTGTAGAAGTAAGGGTGACTGAACCAGAAAGAAATCGTCTCCACAGAAAGTAAAGTCAATTTTTGTACTATCTCAGTCCCTCATGGGACTCAGGCGACTGGGGGTTGTTTGTGCCCTAAGTGAAATACCAGAAGCAAAGCCATATCCTCTCTGGAGGAATATCAGATTATCTCTACAATTTCCATAATCAATTTCTGGCTCTCAACCAGAAACTTGGTATATGAGGAGCAAGACTCTATGACTAAAACTCAAAAGAAATGATGAACTATAGAAGTATAATACCAAGATCCAGATAATGGTGCTACAGAATGTGGTCTTTAAGTAGCTAGTATGTGTAAGGGTTTACATGACAAGACTGAGAATTTTGTTAGGACCAGATGGAAAGTAGCAATAAAAAAATATGACTGAAATTAACCCAAAGAGAAAGTTTAATAGCAGGTCAGACATAGTTAAAGAGAGAAGAAAGGTGTAAATCGGAAGACAGTATCTACACTGAAAGACACAAAAACAGTGGGATAGAAAATAGAAGACTATGGAATATGTTCAAAATATATAACTGCAGTTCCAAAAGATACACTTTTTCTTGATTCATCATAAAAGTGGCACTCCATGGGGCGCCTGGGTGGCTCAGTCGTTGAGCGTCTGCCTTCAGCTCAGGTCATGATCCCAGGGTGCTGGGATCGAGCCCCGCTTCGGGCTCCCTGCTCGGCGGGAAGCCTGCTTCTCCCTCTCCCACTCCCCCTGCTTGTGTTCCCTCTCTTGCTGTGTCTCTCTCTGTCAAATAAATAAATAAAATCTTAAAAAAAAAAAAAGTGGCACTCCAGAACACAGGAAAGGACTCTGCAATAAATAGTCCTGGCCCAATTAGATATTCATATAGAACAAAAATGAATCTTGACTCCTACCTTGCACCATATTCAAAAATCAATTCCAGATTTTTTTAAAAAATTCCAGATATATTGTAAAGCTAAGTCTAAAGCAAGAAAGCTCTCTGGGTGCCTGGCTGGCTGAGTCAGTAGAGCATGTGACTCTTGATCTCAGGGTCGTGAGTTCAAGCCCAACTCTTGATCCCTGGGTCATGGGTTCAAGCCCCACATTCAGCATAGAACTTACTTAAAAAAGATAAATAAAGTAAGTAAGAAAGCTTTAAAAAAGATAATACGGGAAGTTTCAAAATAATTGAAAAAAAAGGTAATACGGGGAAGTATTTTCATGATCTTGGGCTAGGTGAAGATTTCTTAAAGAAGACACAAACCAACCTTTAAAGGAAAAAGTTAATTAAATGAATTTATATTTTAAAATTGCACTCATCTATATATATACATACATATATATGTATGTATGTATATATATATGTATCTGATAGTAAATAAATAGTAAAATTACATCTAGAAGAATAAAAACCATGTTCTTAACAGCCACTGAAAGTAATGAAATTATCAAGAACTATCACTTTCCATATTATACATTTCTGCAGTGTATTAATTTTTATAGTGAGCATGAATGTATGTTATAATCAGAAAAAAAAACATGAAAAAATATATCAACGACAACAGAAGACTAGTTAGCTACAGTCCTTTTCACTGGGCAGATGAAGACTGTGTGATGTGATAAGTAGATTCCACGAATATAGAAAACCTGTTAGTTTCATAATCATCTAAGAGCCTTTGTTTGAGAAGAAAAAAACAACACCTTCTTGCTGGCAACAGAACCCCAGGCTGGTGTGTGAGCTGCAATTTCCAGCTGTCCGCAGTTCTGCCTCATTGCTTAGGGATGTGCTTCACTGATTCCTCAAGCATAGCTCCAGACAAAACCAAAAATTTGTAAAGCAGGAGAGTTCTCAAATCACCTCTACAGCTGTGAAAACCAGCCCTATCACAACTTACCAGTGAATCTGACATGGTTAAATAAGGTAATACATGTAGACATATTTTTGAAAAAGAGAAGTTATGGTACAAATGCAAAATATTATTTGAAACTTGGTTGCCGGAGCTTTGGGGATGTGAATTTCCCTGATCATCAAGGACCAGCATAGAGAAGCCAGTGATTTTAAGGAAACTCTGCATTTCCAGATTTCATAGAGAGTAGTGGCATAATATCCTTTACTCTGATCCCTTCTGAAACCTTGCTTTCCACAGCTCTCCTCCAGAGTATAGCTGCTTTACCGGTGGTATCCCTTAGCTGTCTGGGTTTCCAGCTTATCTACTTTGTTAAATTTAGGTTTAAAACATTCCAACAAGCAAGATGCTATTATAAAGTGTTATCTTAACCTTGGGATAGCATTTCCCAAAAGTGTATTCTTTGGGACACTAGTCCCGTGAATTCCTACTCAAATGAAGTTTAAAAGTGTCTGTAGCTAACCCACATTTGCAAAGTAATCGTGCCCTTGAGCACAGCATACTCTGAGAAATACTTAAGAAAACAATCTCTTTGGACTTTTTAAACCCCAAATTGCCCAAACTTATTTGACCAAAGAACCCTTTTTCCAAGTACTATTTAGAACTAAGTTTGCATAAAACGTTGTATCAGAAACTCTACTTTTAAACTAAAAAATTCCAGGAGAGAAATCTTAGAAGTAGTTAAGACACTGATTTCCAATGCTTAGATCCTTATTGTAGAAAGGCTCACATGGAAAAGGCTTCAATTCTCCTACATATATCAAGAGTTCAGTCTTACTATATAAAAATGCTTTGAATCAGAATGTATTTAAGGATTTTCCAGTGTCTTAGGTGTTATTACTAAAATAAATAAATGAGTATCATGAGAATATGAATTGCTGCTTGAGCATAGTGGTTAAAGTTGGAGCCTAGATCCAAACAAATCTGATTTTCACTTGTAGTCAAGTTTATGACCTTGGACAAGTCATTTAAATCCTCCAAGTTTCCATTTCCTGGAATAAAATAGAGACTATAGTAATAGTACTTACTTCATAGGGTTATTATAAAGCTTATCAATAATACACATACAGGGATGTCTGGCTGGCTCAGTTGGTAGAACATGAGACTCTTCATCTCAGGCATGTGAGCTTGAGCCCCACGTTGGGCATAGAGATTACTTACAAATAAAATCTTAAGGGGCACCTTGGTGGCATGGTGGGTTAAAGTGCCCGACTCTTGGTTTCAACTCAGGTCATGATCTGGGGTCTGGGGTCAAACCTGTGAGGCCCCACGCTCAGCGGGGGGGCAGGGGGGAGGAGTCTGCTTGTCCCTCTCCCTCTGCTCCTCCCCACCTCAAATAAATAAAATAAAATCTTAAAAAAAAGAATAAAAAATGAAATCTTAAAAAGAAAATATATATACTGTGCTTAGGACTGTATATATCTATGTTAGGACCTATTATTGAAGCGTTTCATTTAGATATCAAGTAAGTCCATTAGAATATAAATATTCGATGAAGTTTGCCAAAAAACAGTCACCATGGCAAGCTATACAGCTAAGTCAATGATGCCAATATTTTTCAAATATCTTTTTTTTTATTATTTGACAGAGAGAGAGACAGCAAGAGCAGGAACACAAGCAGGGGGAGAGGGAGAGGGAGAAGCAGGCTTCTTGGAGAGCGGGGAGCCCGATGCGGGGCTCAGTCCCAGGACCCTGGGACCATGATCTGAGCCAAAGGCAGACCCTTAACGACTGAGCCACCCAGGAGCCCCTCAAATATCTTTTCTGGAAGGTGAGCAAAGGGAGGGAATAAGCTTTCTGACTAAATATGGATAAATTAAAGTTTGATGTGATACGTAAGAAACATTCTCCTCAAAAAATAATTTAACTGAATTCAGTAAAAACATGTGATATAGGCTCTGTTTACACAAAGCCGTGGATTAATACTACTCACAGTGTGATGGCTAATTTTCAAAATCTGAGGTTTCCTGGAGAAGAAATTCTACCTCAAGACGGCAACAAAGAAATCCTGCCTATTTCCGTCTGTCAGCCTACCTTACAAATTTCAGACTTACCAGTCTCCCACAATCATGTGAGCCAATTCTTTAAAATCAGTCTCTCTCTCTCCATCTCTCTCTCTCTCTCTCCACACACACACACACATACACACACACACACACACACACACACACACACACACACTAGTGGTTCTGTTTCTCTAGAAAACCCCTACTGATACATGCTATAAGGGATACAAGATCAATTATGACTTCATTGGATTAAAGGTGTACTTTCTTTGCAAATAAAATAATCTACAAATTTCTATTTTTTTGAACATCCATCATGAACCAGATACCTTATGAGGAATTTAGATGTACATCATCTAACTTCATCCTCATAATGATCCAAGTAGACCTTAAACTATTATAAATTGCAGTTTGTAAATTGCTGTATAGAACATAAGATCCTAAAAGAAGGGACAGAAAAGTAGAAAAAAAAATAAAGCAAGAAATAGTAGTAAATAAATAACTCTGCAAATCTGTTGTCATTTTGAGGAAATATTTGGAGTTATCTTGGACTGAGCCTCATTAGGTTTTTCGAAAGAAAGTTTAGTTTTTAGATAATGGAATGAAGCGTACCTTTCCCTAATTACTCAGCCCTCCACTAACCCATGATAAATATACAAAAATTATTTAAGGATATATACTTTAGGGATATATACTGGGAAATCATGGAATAGGTTGAGAGGCACTGAGCATGGATGTACTTTCAGCTCTACTTATTACTAGTTTGGAGGCCTTAGGTAAGTCTCTGAGCCTTAGTTTCATTACTCATAAAATGGAAATAAGAATAAGCACCTCATAAGATTATCATGAACATCAAACTAAATACCAGGATGGTAAAGAATTCTATAAACTATATAGGATGTGCAAACCCTTGTTTTTGTTAATTTGAGCTTTCTATTACATTTTCTTCCGTCTGACAGTTTATTATAGCAGAGATGGATTTGCAAAGAAGCTAAATTTCTGTGTCTATCGGTTTTGCGGACTATAAACTCTATGAAGTCCTCCCAACATGCAACCAAAAACTTTCAAAAATGAACACTCTGTCTTTAAAAAACAAATGGAACTTTGAGAAATGAAAACTGCAGTCATTGAAATTGAACTCCTAGTGAATGGATTCAGTGGTACATTTGAAACAGCTCAGTAACTAGAAGGTGGATATAGTGAAATTATCCAGAATATAATGCAAATATTTCAGAAGACTCAAAAAAATGAAAGAGGGATTAAGAAACATAGAGAATAAGATGAAAAGGTATGACATTCAACAGGAGTCGGAAAAGGACAGTGTAGAGAAGATGAAGAAGTGATATTCCACAAGGCAAAGCCTGAGGATTTTCCAAATTAATGAAGGGCATTAATGTGGATAAAGAAAACACAATATACTAAAGGGAATAATAGAATTGTGGTAAAACTTCATAACCTGCCAAAGACCCCCAAAAAATGGTTTGCATGTTATATTCTATTTGCTAATCACTATTTATTTCCTTGTAATCAGGAAAATAAGTCAAAAATAATAATATGCCATAATGATACATTTAATTGCTATTTTCAAAGCATTTGGAGTTTTTCTTGATTTTCAGTTTTTTTCTCTCTCTCTGTATCAAGCCAATTCATTACCTGCTGGAACTCATACCACAAAGCATTTTTGCCAACTATTTATGTTCTTTTCTTACTTAGGTAAAGTAAATCTCATACTTTCTCAGTGGGGTTAAGGTCAAGACTCGGAGGGGAGCCACTCCTTCCTAATTAGTTCCCCAGACTCCTCTCTTTTTTTTCCCCTTTAAATGGCCACAACAGTTTAGAAAAATGTTTGGAGTCATAATCCTCCTGATAAATGAATCCTTGATCAAGCAGCTGGTTTCCAGAAGGGACTCCTTGCTGTGCAGCAATTATGTTGAATCTGAGCTCTGGTAGTTCAGGTCACAGCCGAAGTACTTGAGGGAAAAATACCTGTCTCGGAGCTCCACTGAATGACACACTAAGCTAAGAGACTCCAACTTCTCTTCTGCAAAGCCCTCACTCAAAATACCATTTTTTCTTGTGAGCAAATGAGAAAAATACCTTACTAATATGAGTGCATGTGAAGATCCTCTACTGGTGACCCAAGGCGGGGGGATGACCCATGCTTTAACAGATAATGGCAATGCAATACCTTATCCTAAAAATCTTGAAAATAATTTTCTATGTAGATAATGCACTTAATTCTTGAGCTATTGAATAGTGATCTATGGATAGTGGTGGTGTAATAACTATTAGCAGCACTGTATTATCTCCTGAGAGTTTCTAGGTTTAAGTTATTCTAAAGGGAAGTGTTTATAAAAACAAAGTTATATCTCAGACTAAGAAAAGAAGGTACAGGAAATGACAAAAGGCTACATCTTAAATACTATAAACAATGACACACACACATGCACACATGCACACACACACAAAAGCACACAGAATTTTTACCTGAGTACATGCTGAATGAATAGATTTCAGCTACTTTTCCATAAATCTTACAGATTTATTTTCCCTCTCTGATTCTCCTAGAATAACAAAAATATTGTGTTCGTGTTCCATGTCAAAGTACAATCCTACCTTATTTTGGTACCATCAAAAATAACAACTTCAGAGTTGATTTGTTTTCACCAAGAGACTACTCTGCTGTCAGTGCCTCTAATAAGAAACATACCTTTCCATGAGACTGCTATGACTCCACCTTTACCTTAATTATAAATAAATAAATAAATAAATAAATAAATAAATAAATAAATAAATAAATAAATCTTTCTGGGGAAAAAACCTCAGAGGCATTTTAAAAGACAATGGATTCACTGTGTGAAAAGAGATGATGATCACCCATATTCATTTAAAAAACAAGAGGTTCGTGGAAGAGGTTTGCAACATACAAAAAAGAGAAAGAATTAATAATAAGAATAAAGAATCCCTACTCTATTAGTTTTCTAGGAATGTCATAACAAATTGTCCCAACAGAAATTTACTGTCTTACAGTTCTGAAAGCCAGAAGTCCAAAACTAAATTGTCCATAGAGCTGCACCCCCTCTAAAGACTCTAGTGGAAAAAATTTTCTGCTTTTTTTGTTTCTGATGGCTCTGGGCAGTCCTTGGCTTGTGGCTGCATGATACAGAGAGAAGCAGAAGAAGGCCATGTAGAGAATCCACCTTCCTCCTCTGTATATCTCTTAGAATGACACTTGTCATTAGATTTGGAGCTCACCTAGATAATCTAGGATGATCTCATCTTGAGATCCTTAACTTAATAACATCTGTAAAGACACATTTCAAACAAGGTCACATTTATGGGTCCCAGAGGTTAGAATATGGACATATTTTTTTAGGAGCCACCTACTACACCTATCAATCAGACTTCTAGTTAAAATAGTTCTATAAACTTTTGCTTTCAGGCAATTTCCTATACTGTGTACATATAACATTGAATAGATAAAGTGTGAAAATAGAATTCAAGATATAACCCATGTTGCATCAGAAGATTAAAGCCATAGACAGAACTGAAACTATGGGCATAAGTGACTTCAAGTCTTGAAAAGGTAAAAGAATTTATATCTTTCAATATTAGAGAGACCAAAAGTGCATTCAGCAAGAGTCCATATTAATGATTTAAAAAAAATCTTAGAAAATGAGGAATAGAAGGGAACTTACATAATCTGATAAAAAAAATAACTCTCAAAATCTTCAAAACTCTTACAACCTTCACCACACTAAATGGCAAAACTATCGAAGCATTCCTAAGTTGGGAATAAACAAGAATGCTTACTACTCAGTACTTTAGGTGGAATAAACATTGAAAAGGAAAAGGCAAAACTGTCTCTGTAGATGATACGACCAACTATATAGAGAAGTCAAGGAAACATTATGATAAACTTCTAGTACTAAAAAATTTATAGTACTAAAGCATTCTAACAAACTTATAGTTCATTGAGGTTGCTGGATACAAGATCAACATACAAAAACTAATGGTATTTCTTTTTTAAAAAAAAGATTTATTTATTTGTTTTAGAGACAAAGAGAGAAAGAGAGAGGGAGCAGGGGGCAGCAGCAGGGAAGGGAGAGTGAAAACAGATTCCCTGTGGAGTGCAGAGCCTGATCTCCCACCACAGCGATTAAGACCTGAGCCACAACCAAGAGTCAGATACTTAACCAACTGAGCCACCCAGTCACCCCTACTAATGGTATTTCTAAAGACCAGCTAAATCGAGTAGAAAGTATAAATCAAGTAGAAAGTATAAATTTAAAAAAACACCATTCATAAGCAAACACAAAAATGGTAAAGGTAATGAGGAACAGAAGGAGTTCAACAATTTTCTTGAGAATATTATAACATATCATTGAAGAAATAAAGGAAGATATATACTATATTCATAGGTAGAAAGACTCAAACATTTTAAAAATTTGTTACTGTAAAATAGACCCAAATCTACATAAATTCTACCCAATCTCAATTAATTTTCAAATAGGTTTTAATGTGGTACTTGACAGGTGATCCTAAAATTTGGTAGTCAAGTAATTTTGAAAACGAGTTAAGCAGACCGCGTAGAGGGAAAGGTACAAATGGGACAGAATAGAGAACCCAGAAACAGACTCATACCTACCCTAAAACATGGTACTTTACATCAGCCTAGAGAACCCAGAAACAGACTCATACCTACCCTAAAACATGGTACTTTACATCAGCCTAGAGAACCCAGAAACAGACTCATACCTACCCTAAAACATGGTACTTTAAATCAGCCTAGAGAACCCAGAAACAGACTCATACCTACCCTAAAACATGGTACTTTACATCAGCCTAGAGAACCCAGAAACAGACTCATACCTACACTAAAACATGGTACTTTAAATCAGCAAGGAAAGGTTGAACTATCTAGTAATTGGCACTTGGACTATTGGATATTTATTAGGAAAAAAAATAAAGGTTCTATCTTACACTATAAATAAAAATAATTTACAGATAGAAAAATCAAATTTTATAGTATTTTAGATAAAAAAAATATAGAACATATGACTTAGAGTAGGGAAGGGCCTCTTAGGAGTAAAAACAAAATGACAAAGGAAAATGTTAATGCTCTCCTTAAATTAAAAAAAAAATCTTTAGTTCAATAAAAAGACACTGTAAACAGGGGTGTCTGGGTGGCTCGGTTGATTGAGCGTCTGGATCCTGATTTTGTCTCAGGTCATGATCTTGGAGTCCTGGAATCAAGTCCCACGTCAGGGTCCCTGCTCAGCGAGGAGTCTTCTTATCTCCCTCTGCCCCTCCTCCCACTTGTACTCTCTCTCTCCCTCTCTCTCTAATAAATAAATCTTTTTTTTTAAAGATTTTATTTATTTATTTGACAGAGAGAGACACAGCGAGAGAGGGAACACAAGCAGGGGGAGTGGGAGAGGGAGAAGCAGGCTTCCCGCTGAGCAGGGAGCCTGATGCGGGGCTCGATCTCAGGACCCCGGGATCATGACCTGAGCCGAAGGCAGACGCCTAACGACTGAGCCACCCAGGCGCCCCTAAATAAATCTTTTTTTAAAAAACACTGTAAACAAAGTTGAAAGGCAAGCCATGAGGGAAGGCCTATGCCACTTATGTAACTGATAAAATTCAAGCCATGAATTTAGCTTAAAGTGGATCTCCAACCTTAGTGCTCTTAGGCACATGGAAAAAACAAAAACAAATCATATCTGGAGGTAGACACCCATACCCTATGCCATAAAGCATCCCCACAATTAGTTGTCCAAGAAAAATAAACAAGTCATAAAGATATCTTGCAACACAAAGAAATAAGGCACTTTAAATGACAATCAGCTGAAATAACAGACAGCAAAAACAGACATACGTGACTAATATAATGGAATTATTGATACAGATTATGAAGAAAATCTGCTTGGTATGTTTAAAGAGCTAAAAGGTAAGCTTGAAAGCTGGAATATATTTGCAGGAAAGAGAACTTTATTAAAAATAGCATAGCAGATATAAAAAAATCAAATAGTATTTCTTAACATGAAAATTAAAATAATTGAGATTAAAAGCACAACAAAGAGATTTGACACAGATGATAACAATTTGTGAATTAGAAAACAGTCCAGATGACACTATCCAGAATGTAGCACAGAAAGAAAAAAGATAAAACATACGAAATAAAAACTGGGAAACATATAGCATACAGTGAAAAGATCTATCAGTATCTAGTCTGAGTCCAGAACACAATAAAAGAGGAAATACGGTGGGTGCTAATACGGGAGAGTTGTGGTGACAAAGCGGGAAAGAATTTTCTAAAAACTGATGCATAGCATTCATCTACTGATTCAAGAATCACAGTGAATCTTAAACAAGTTAAATAAAAATAAATCCACACCCCAACGCGTCCTGTGAAAATACAGAACTTCAAAGACAAAGAGGATCTGCAAGTTATCACTAAAAGAGGGGGTATATTGACCCTTGACTTCTCAACAGCCGCAGTTGAAGTCAGAAGACCCGGGAATGGAATCTTCCATGCTCTACAAGAGAATAACTGTCAGCCTAGATTTCTATATACAGAGAAAATATTGCACAAGGAGAAAGATAAAATTAAGATACTTTCAGGCTAGTAAAACGGATTAACCACCATTAGATGCAATCTAAAGAAAATTTTAAGGACCACACTTTAGGCAGGAAAAATGATCTCAGAGGGACGGACATGTAAGAAGAATAAAGAAAGTGATAAATATGTGGGTAAACAAATGAATATTGAATATATAATCATAATAATCATCATCATATCTTGTAGAATTTAAAAGGGTAGGATTAAAATACATGACAATAATAGCACATAAACCAGGGAATGAAAGGCATAAATAGAGTAAAGTGGTGTCAAGTCATGATGAAGTAGCACTTATCACAGAAATATAAGGTTGGTTTGACACAATAAAATTAAATAATATCATATATTACATTTAAAGATTAAAGGAAACAAATTATGACCATCTCAACAGATGGAGGAAAAGATTTTAATTCAGTAGAATTCAACATCCTTTCATGATTAAAAAAAATCCTTTTAGGGGTACCTGCCTGGCTCAGGTGGAAGAGCATGTGACTCTGGATCTCAGGGTGATAAGTTTGAGCCCCACATTGGGTGTAGAAATTACTAAAAAAATAAATAAATAAACTTTAAAAAAATAAATAAAAACAAAAGATAAAAAAAATCCTTTAAGCAAACCAGAAATAAAAAGGACTCTCCTGTTTTGTTAAAGGGATTTACAGAAAGCCTACAGCAATTTTTTTTTAATTTTTTATTAACATATAATGTATTATTTGTTCCAGGGGAAGCCTATGGCAAATATCGCACTTAGTGTTAAAATATTGAGTTTCTGTTTGTGGTTGGGAAGAGGATTCCCACTATCATTGGCATTATTCATTGATACACTGGCAATCTTACTTAAGAAACGTTTTTTTAAAGATTTTTTAAAATTTATTTATTTGAGAGAGAGAGAAAGAGAGAGAGCGCACAGCGAGGAGGAGCAGAGAGTGAGAAGCAGACACAGGGCACTGTCCCAGGACCCTGAGCTAAAGGTAAAGATTTAACTGACTGAGCCACCCAGGCGCCCCTTACTTAGGAAAATTAACTATGAACTTTAACAACAAATATATGCTATTTATATTTTTATGTAAAACCTTAAAATACAAAATACAAAATTTTTAATTCTTAGCTTAATTTTTAGTGCCCCACCACATTCATATTATAACCCATTAATGAGTTGGGACCTAGCATTCCAGCTACTGTTGCTGCATAACCAATCACCTCAAAATAGTGGCAGGAAACAAGCACCATTTTATTATATTCAAGGTTTCTGTTGGTCAGGAATCTGGGCAGAGCACAGCAGGGGTGGTTTGTCTCTGTTTTGCAATGCCTAGGGCTATAGCTGGGAAGAATCAAAGGGCAGAGAATGACAGAAAGGCCTTGGGTCTGGAGTAATCTGCAGGCTTCCTTGTCCAATGCCTCGATCCTATATGCAAGGGTGACTTGAAGACTTGGCTCAGCTGAGGCTGTCATGGGAGCATCTACTTGCAGCCTCTCACTGCATCTTGGGCTCCTCACAGGATGGTGGCTGTGTGCCCAACGGGGAGCATCTTGAGAAGGTGTGACCGGAAAGCATGCATTCCCAAACACCTAGACAGAAGCTGCAAAGTTTCTTCTGGCGAAGCCTCAGAAGTCACAGGATGCGATGTACCGTATGGTGACTAACATAGCATAATAAAAAAAAAAAAAGAAGTCATAGGATGTCACTTTTGCTGCATTCCACTGGTTGCAGCAAGTCACTCAGGCAGGCCTGTATTCCAGGGAGGGGGATTACACTCCATCTATCCATGGAGGAGTGGCAGGCACAGGCTGCAGGAGAGTACCTAGAAAAGGAAACATTGTTGCTGCCCTTTTTGGAAGATACCAATATCCACGGTTTGAAAAATATTTGTCCACTGAATAATGAAACATGTATTTACACACAACCCATTTGGGGTTGAATTGTTTCCCTCCACCACCAAAAAGAAAAAAAAAATTGAAGTCCTAACCATCCAGCTCCCTGCCTCCTCCCCACCCCCTGCTGCACCTGTTAATGTGATCTTATTTGGAGATAGGATCTTTGCAGATGCATCAAGTTAAAATGAGGTCATTGGTGTGGGCCTTTAGTCTAATAAAACTGGTGTTCTTATAAGAAGAGGAGAGAGCAAAGAGGGAACGCCATGTGAAGACCCTGAGAAAAGAGACAGGAGGAGACCACTTGAAGACAGAAGCAGAGACTGGAGTGATCTTGCTATAAACCAGGGAACGTCTGGAGCCACCAGAAGCTGGAAGAGGCAAAGGAAGATTCTCCCCTAGAGCTTCCAGAGAGAGCGTGGCCCTGGGGACACCTTGATTTTGGACTTCTCACCTCCAGAACCTTGGGAGAATAAAATCCTTTTGTTTTAAGCCAGTGTGTGCTACTTTGTTACAGCAGCCCTGGGAAACTAACACACAACCCCTCCATTTTTTGACACAAATATAATATACACCATTCTACATTTTACTTTTTTTCAAAAGATTTTATTTATTTATTTGAGAGAGCGAGAAAGAGCACATGAGAGGGTGGAGGGTCAGAGGGAGAAGCAGACTCCCCGCTCAGCCGGGGAGCCCGATGCGGGACTCGATCCCGGGACTCCAGGATCATGGCCTGAGCCGAAGGCAGTCGCTTAACCAACTGAGCCACCCAGGTGCCCCATACTTTTTTCATTTGTAAGTGCTCATATGTAGTCAGATTTAAATGTAAAATCGGCTTTGCTTCTTCCTAACGTTTTATTAATCTAAAGGCATAAATATTGTTATCAATTCACTTCCTGAACACTTTTACCTGGTAAACACTGGATTTTCCTTTCCATGCTCATTTGTTTTCTCTAGTGATCTCTAAGGGAATGTGTGAAATGATTTTCCCTTGGCATTTTTCCTCTTCCCACTGCAATCATTAGCCAAATTTGTATGGTCGCATGTAACAAAATCAAGCTGCTTTCCTGTCCCACTCTAGAGAAATCTTCATTATTTACCTCATTTTATATCACTTCAACTGAGCCAGTTCTACATGTTCTCTAAAGGACTATTGTTTGCAACCCAACTTCTGGCACCAACATCTTTAGTTAAGATTTTTTTTATCAATTATATAATTGACACATAACATCATATTAATATCAGGTGTAAAACAAGATAACCACCACAATAGGTCTCGTTATCATCCATCACCTCACATACTTGCAATTATTTTTCGTGTGATGAAAACTTTTAAGATCTACTCTCTTAGCAACTTTCAAATACACAATACAGTATCATTAACTATAGTCACCATGCTGTCCATTGCATCCCTAGGACTTACTCATCTTCTAACTGGAAATTTGTACCTTTTAACCCCCTCTACCCATTTCATCCACCCCCACCCCCCACTTTGGGCGACCACCAGTCTGTTCTCTCTATCTATGAGCTCTGTTTCTTTTTTCTTTCTTTTGTTTGTCTTTAGATTCCATATTCCACATATAAGTGTGAGATCACACAATATTTTTCTTTCTCTGTCTGACTTATTTCAGTTGGCATAATGCCCTCCAGGTCCATCCATGTTGCCACAAGTGGCAAGAGCTCCTTCATTCATATGGCTGAGTAATATTCCATTGTGTGTGTATATATATATATATATATATATATATATATATATACCACATTTTCTTTATCCATTCATTCATCAACGGACACTTGGGTTGCTCCCATGTCTTAGTTATGGTAAATAATTCTGCAATGAACATGGGGGTGCATTTATTTTTTGAGTTAGTGTTTCCATTTTCTTCACATAAAAAATCCAGAAGTAGAAAACTCTTTTGATTAAAGTAGTGAAATGTGACTTGAACTAGACTTAATTTGTTTTCAGGATACAGGAGTGTCTTATAGAACCAAAGGACAAGAATGGAGCTGAGCCTCCCAGAACACTTTAAGCAAGACCTAGAAATCCATAAGGAAAACAGAATACTCTGCCTATCTCTCATATTTATTTTTCTCTATGCATATCATGTATTTCCCTCTAGTTAGCCTGGTATTCTTTTCTTCCTTGTCTGGAAGACAGCCATGCCTCAGCTCCTGGGCTTACATTATTGTAATTCCAGTTGCATGCAGAGATGAATTCTCTGTCTCTGAATCCCAATTCCAAATTTCTGACTGGCCCAGTTGGGTTAGGGGATCTATTACAAGTCTAATCAATGGAAGCTGGGGAGCAGGGTCACTAGACACAGTCCCTGGTAGGGGAGGACACTTACCTGAGAAAAGGTGAGAGGAAGCTGTCTTGAATTGCATAGTCCATAGGGAACAACTTGACAGAAATCCCTTCAGACTTTCTTATCCTTCGAAGTTGTATTTCAACCTCCTTTCTGCCCAGGTCCCTCTGGTTTGTCTTTTCTAGGCAACACCCAGGGACCCCTCTCTTCATTTGCCTTCTTCCTGATTTCCCTGAGAACTTTAGATGTCTCCTTCTCTATCTTCTGAGCTCTTGGCACCAGCCTATGTCTGAATATTTGGGTTGAGTGAGTTATGGGCAAGGTTGGGAAATGGGAGAGCATCACACGAATCTCTGCATTATCCTAAAAGATAGTCCTTTCCCTAAACATGGTACTCCAGCAAACAAAATTTCTCCATCCTATTATGTCTGTTTATTTATTAATGTTTATCCTCTCTCTTCCCAAAAATGACTTAAAGAAACTCCTCTCATCTCTGCATCTCCCCCTTCAGTCCTCTTTTTGCACTTTTCCTTCTAGAACCATTTCTGTGCAATGCTTAGCCTTAAATGCTTACACTTAGTCTTAAAAATTAAAGGAATCCCAGATCCTGTTGACACTCCCTAGTTCTGAACATTATTTCTTGTCCTGCCTCTGAACTTCCACGTTGATATTTTGGGAAGTCAGGATTAGGCAGCATGAGAAGCTGACCCTGAATACGGTTGTGACTGAGGCCTCAGCCCACTCCACACGGTGCTCTGGAGTTGGTGTGGCTCTTCAGAGTTGTCTCAGATTGAAAGAGGAGAGCCAGATCTTTGTATTCTTAAATCAGCCAATGGCTCACCATGAGACACTCTCTGGGAGGGGGCATAACCTTGGCCAGAGCAGTCTCCAGCAGCCAAGGGCAGTCCTCTGTGAGGAATGTAGCTGTGAGCTGCAAGAAGCCGCTGTCCCAGCCTCTGAGGAGGGGTGAACAGAGGATTCGGCAGAGCCTCTGAGGAGCCACCATATATGGTGTCACAGAAAAGTCACTGAACTACTAATCACGAGACCTGGGCTTCGGGACTGGCTTTGCCAAAACTGTGGGTCCTTAGGCAAATGAGTCCATCCCTCTGGACCCTGGGAGCCACAATTATAAAATAAGAGGATTTTGACACAGTCCATACTTATTTACTCCAGAGCAATAATCCCGCATGTATGTAAAGAGGGGCAAAGGACATGGTTATAATAATGAAACATTGGGAGGTGCTTAATAGGATGGATTTACAAGCCCCAATCAAAAAGAATTAGATATATCTATATGTACTGACATGGAAAGCTTTTTAAGTAATATTACAGGGTGAAGGGTTGCATAAAGAAGTATGGTATGATTCCATTTATGTCTGAAATAAATCACATAAAACAAAATGATGTATGAAAATACACTTGTGTCTGGAAGGACCGATGCCAAGGTAACATCAGTAATCACCCCTGGGAAGGTTCTAGGATTGAGGGGGATGAAGGGAGAGTAAATTATTTTACTTTATATAACTTATGTTTTTTTTAAAAGATTTTATTCATTTATTTGACAGAGAGAGACACAGCGAGAGAGGGAACACAAGCAGGGGGAGTGGGAGAGGGAGAAGCAGGCTCCCCGCTGAGCAGGGAGCCCGATGTGGGGCTCGATCCCAGGATCCTGAGATCATGACCTGAGCCGAAGGCAGACGCTTAATGACTGAGCCACCCAGGTGCTCCTAACTTATGTATTTTTAATAAGTCATATATTACTTACGTAATTTGAAATAAGAAAAAAAACATGAAATAGGTTAAAATAAGGTGGCTGAATGTGAGCCTTGAAATTCCAACTCTGACATTCCATGATTTTAAGGCCACTTGTCCATGTTCATTCCATCTCCTTCCCTTGGACAGAGATCTACCCAAATATCGGTAATCCTAACAAAACAGAGTTGACCCTGGCAGTAGATCCAGCAAGAAGTGAAAGGCAAGATGAGAAACCAGAAATAGAAATACTCTCAAAAGTAACTGCCTCTCAAATTTAAACGTATTAGCTAAGGAAAACTTAAGAATCATCTGACTGATAGGTACTCCATACCTAACTCTAGTCTTGATTCAGTAGATGAAGCAATAGCAAGAGTTATTAAAATGGGAACAGCTTCACATAGGATGTTAGCTGATCCACACAGGTCTTGAAGAAAGGATTTTGACTTTTAATACAGAAAGGACAGTTAGCCTTCCAAGATGTGATTACTATCTTGGTAATCGCAATCTTCAAATATGTCTAAATTATTATCATAAAGCATTCTTGATTTCCACCACTTTAAAAATGACCTGTTGAAACTCCGAGCTTAAAATAACTGCTTTATGTCATCCTTTAAAGTACCCTAAAAGTAAAATCTTTTGAAGAAAGATTCTATGCACTCACCAAATAATGTTTATAATTTAGAAACGCTTAAATGTCTCCTAATACTTACACATGCACAGTGTTGACATTCACCCTTCACTACTTTGATCATGTACAGAACATCCTAATACTCTCAGAAATTTAGTCGAAGAAGGGCTGTCTTCCCTCTTTCTGCCAGAATGGGAATGTTTGGGGGGCAGGGGGGAAGGCTCCATAAAGTGAAGAAAAGGGTCAGACCCAATTAAAACTGCAAAGGAAACTTCGAAAGGACGAATGCCATTAGCCTAAACTGGAATGTGGCCAAAACACGGGGTAATACTTCAACTCTTAGAAAAAGTACCAGGGGGATATTTAACAACCCCAGGTGGCCCAACGCCTTCTCATAAGTCTCATCAGAAAAGTCACTTATGGCAACACTATTCACCAAGGTAAAATAATATTATTTGACAAACTGCATATTCAAATACTATGTTTAAATTCTGACATTTGTCAGGTTATCAATTGAAACTATTTCTCTATAGGACGACAACCAGAGAAACAAAATGCTTCTGTTAAATAGTAGGGTTAGAACATAGGAAACAATTGTTATTTAAATCTAGCATCAGACTTTCTTAAATCAAACACCAATCATCATTTTGTCCAGTAAATTGAGCCTTGATGAATGCATGTTTTTGATTTTCCCTCCAGGTTTTAGAAGTCCTCAGGACATTTTAACCAAGATTATATTCCCCACAATATTTTCTCACTATATGTTTATTTTATATGACTTCAATCAGGTTTATATTTTCCATAATGTCCATGAGAAGGAGCTTGGCTATTTTTTCTTAAAAAACGCATCAATTAACATTGTGAAACATTAATATGATGCACTTTCTTATATCCTTCTTAATTTATCTTTCTTTTTCTCTCTTTAATTTCTTTATTTCCTTTTAAGCACCCACCCCCTCTTTTCCTCTCTTATCTCCCTCCCTCTCTCCTAAGGTTGCCAGGGAAACATTTTGTGAACTGTGATATAAAAGCAGTGGAAAATGCAAGCCTGTTAAGTGACATAACACATCCATTCTTGAATCCTGCAAAGGATATTATGTGAGCAAATGCACATAGTGAAACCCGAAGGAGTTTCCCGTTTTAAAATGCTGAATGCTTGAGAGCTCTGCTTTTACCTGCTGTGATTTAAAAGGCTAGAGGCCTCATTTTGAGCCACTAAAATTCAAAGTGACAGAAACCTACAAATTTTTATTGCTGTGCATTTAATAAAATTTACATTTACAAGCTGTCAGTTTGAAATGTTGAATAACTGGTACTTTTGCATTCAGAAGAGCAGATTTGGTTGTACTGGGGGTTCATTACTACCTACTTACACGTTCTTGAAATGCTCAGAATAATCCTTCAATCTATGACTTTTGATATCTCTTAATTCAACACTGCACAAAAACACCATTGAGCTTGCAGTAAGGTCAACAAAAGGAATTTATTGTGCTCCCATAAAGCAAGGCGTAATTAAGAGCCCCCTTTCTGCTTGTTTTAATGTGCTAATACGAGAACATTAGAACCAAGGAACAGCCAATTGCTAGGTGTCTGCAACAGCTGCCCAGGTTTTTAGTAATTTACTTACTCAATTATGTCGACTCTCTTAAATCCACAACACTGGTGGGTGGTAAGGTAGAGGGATAATAAAAAAACATAGAGTAGGAAACGCCTTTAATGCATGTTTTATGTGCATCTTGGGTAACATTTTTTGTTTGTTTGCTTTTGAGAACAAGAATTAAAGATTGTAACTTTAGGGAACTCAGCACAGGAATAACCACGCATGGGTTTAAGACACCTCTAAAAATTATGACACATCTAATAATCCTATGATTATGTGGTCTGTTCTGAAAAAGAATATTAAACCAAATGTTTGACTCAGTATTACAAAAACAGATTATCTAATGGCTTCCAAGGGGGAAATAAGAGAAAGACCATTCATAAAGTTCCTTAATAGTAATAAATTACACACACTTCCTTATTCTCCACGTAAATGGAAAGACAAAGAGAGACTCTGAGAGAGAGGATGTGTTCTCACACTTTTACAAGAGCCACACTGTAATAAAGTCTCTTAAAATTGTTTGCTATCGATATGAATCTGATATTCTTTCAAAGTGAATACCAGAAAAATGCACAATACACTTGTAAAGTATCTCATTTTTTTAACATTCAAAGAAGCCTTGAATGCCAACCTCAGTCTTCTTTTCTTTTTTTTTTTTTAGAATGCATTTCTGTTATATGCAAATCAAAACACAAACTGTGGGGAAAAGACCCAAAGTGTAAAATTCATCCTGATTTACCCTGGCATTATTCAAATACAAAAAAATTAAATTATTGAACTAAATGCAAATCACTGACAACAATGGAAATTCAAATGACCTCATTTTAAATTTTCTTTAAATTATCTCTTTGTGTCATTCATGTAAAAGGACATATCTTACATGTCAGTATACATTGATGCTTGGAGGAAAAAAGTAATTTTCTTCAAATGTCAAAATTTACCTAGCATGCATCACCTATTTTCTTTTCAATTTAAGTTCCACAAAATATCTTTGATACATCAAATAATCTCCATGTTAGCTCAAAAACTGCAAAAGAATTTCCAAGTACCCACCTCCTACTTTTGATTGCATATTAGATGTCCTTAAGCTTTCCTCCCTGGAACTTTGCCTTCTCTCTTAGACAAGGAGACATAATTTTAAAATAAGAAAGAAGAAAAAAATACCATATTTTAATCATTGTGTTTAAAATCATTTTTATCTTTTGCCTGAAAGAGAACATTTTTTCATTTTGGTCTCAAAGGAATTGAAGGTATAAAATATTATACTCAATTGAGTCCTACACAATATTATGTTCAGTAATGCAGGTAACTTGCTAAGGTTTCAAAAGCAATTTATGCCTCATTTTTCTTTTTAGTTGCCAGCAGTGAATTAAACAGTTTGGAAGGGAGCCTATGAAACTTTGTTTTTAAAATGAAAAGTGAAACCTGAAAATGGCTGGGAGGCTACAAAATGACAGAAGAATGTATAAAGGTCATCTTTTCTCTTTTTTATTTTCCTAATAATGAAGTCACTGAGCTAGAGGGACCCACTGAGTTTTCACTGTGCAAAGATCACTGAACTAGCCTCTGTCTGAATTCTGTATGTCCAACTGAGCCACTCGATTCTGTGCTGATAAGTCTGTTCTGAAAGATTACACCCTGTTCAGAAAATATAAACAAATATCGTATCTCTAACAGAGTAAAACAATTTCACCTCTCAAAAAAAAAAAAAACAACTGACAATATAATAATTTCATGGCAAACACACCAGTGACACATCTAAGATAACACATGCCAAATAACTCACCTATTACAGTTTAGAGTTCAAAAAAAAAGGATCTTTTACCCTCATTCATCAGCTCAGAGCAAGCTCAGGCTGAACATGAATACTTACATGCTGTCTCTTCCTCAGACACTTAGTTTCAATGTCTGCTAAAATGCTAGGGTTATTGGTGTAACTATGCATTGAATACATTGGGTCTATATTAGTTTACTGATTGCCTTCAGATAACAGAACTCTTAGTAACTAAAATAACACCAATATTAATATAATTGTATTTACTAACCTCTTGCTACACCCTCCTGCCTGGCATAAGTGTTGGAATTACAAGTCAGACGGCGCTGAGCAGCAATCTTCAAGAAAATTGCTTTAAATTGGCTTTCATTAGCGCTCACAGCACTGAAAAACAAATCCAAGTGCACGCCTTATGGAAGGTAAGCCAGTAGCAATAGCTCCCTATTAAAACGGCAGCACATTAACCTGCTCAACCAGCATGCACCACATTCTATAAATACGATTAAATAAAGAATCTTTAACCACAAAATAATTCTGCTATTTCTAAGTATTGGGACAATTAGGACCAAATTTAAAATTTCAGCCTTCGATGGTGTGTATGTTAATTCCAGTTTACTCTTTTTCCATTTTAGAGAATTGGATATTGCAACTGATATGTTAAATTCCCTTTACATGGTATTGTTGCTGGTTTATAAAAAAATCAATCCCATGCAGCAGAAAAGAATAAAGAAACTAAAACTTTCAGAAGACGTTCAAACTTATTTAGATACCAACAGCAAGGAAATAGATTTCAAAGTGAAGAAAAATTCTTCTGTTTCATAGCTTTGCTTTGAAGAGCATGCTCTTTCTTGACATCTGCATAGTAAAAGGGAGTTTAATTTCCTTGGTCAACTATCCTTTCTGAAAATCCTGCATTGGCAGACTTGAAATGGAAGGAATTTTTCCTGGGGATTAATTTGCAGCTCTTCTTAACACTCAAAATGCTGAATATCTTCAGTACACAAGCCAGGGAATTTGGCACTTGGAGTTGCACTTTTTAGCAAACAAATGTTAAAGAAAAATGTTTTCAACAGAAAGAGGCATGTGAAGTCTGTCAGATATATGAAATGGTCAGATATGAAATTGATACACATATTAACTCTGCCACTTGAGCTCCCTCTGGTTTTCAACTTGAAAAGATTCTAGCATTTCATCCTTTATTGGCATTTCCATTTCTGAACCTTACCACTGGTTTTGTTCCAAAAAATAACATTTCAAAACAGAACAGTAAAGTAAAACATTGTAGGCCTAGCAAATAAGACCACCTTCTGGAAAGCCAGGTAATTTTTCTCAAAGCCTAAGTTCATAGCCAATTCTTTCATTTCAACTTGAACCATTTAATTTAGTAAACATTTTTTTTTAAATACAAGTTTCTGTGAATTCATGTCTGTTCAGTGAAACATGGCTATTCCTATCAATGGAGGGAGTAGCTTAGAGTAGTGGCTAAAATTTGGATCTTAAAGTCAACTGATCCTCCTTCCACTTTTTACTATCTATACCACCATAAGGAGGTTAATTATACTCTCGAAGACTCGACCTTCTCATCTGCTAAGTGGGGATAATATCAAAGATTTTCATAAGAATGAAATGAAATAATGTCTGCAAGGCATCAAGCATAGTGCCTAGCACATGGGAAGCTCTCCAAAATGGTAGTTAGCTCCATGCTCAGCTTGATCATTTTTAAAAATTAAATAGAATAGTTTTAGACCAAAATGGTCAGTCACATCTTTTAAAACCTTATCAATACTCAGTTCAGATTTCAATTGACCTATCACAGACTGCTTATATCTACCAGATAAAATGTGAAAACTTGGATCATTCATAAAATATTCCTGCCCCCTCCACACACACACACAAATGTCAAGTTTTTCCATCCAATATATCTGGCTATCTGTTTCTGTAAATAGGCCTTAAAGTGGCAAAAACATTTTTCACTTTTCTTCAAAGCCTTTTGCCATCTTAAAAACAACTGTGTTGTTTCCCTTCTCATGTCATTTGCATGTAAACCAAATTGTTTTTTAAACATTTATTTCAAGATTTATTTTGAACCTGACTTTGAAATTTCTTCCCATTGTCCACTGTCAAGTAGAATTCTCAAGCCTTGTTCTTTATTCTAATTCCAGATTCAAACAAGCTACTGTTTGTGCTAGAGTCTTGACTTTTAAAAAAAACTGTGTGTGTGTGTGTGTGTGTGTGTGTGTGTGTGTGTGTGTGTGTATTTGGAAACCGGGGGTATATAGTTTTTTTTTTTTTCTTCTCTTACAGACACAAGTAATTCTTTTTCAAAATGGGCAATATAAATTGACTCTCTTACATTGCAACACTTACCTATCAGAACCCAAGATTCTTTATTTTTATGCCAATCTACCTGTTCTTTACTGGGCAACCCATTTCTAGAGCTCTAATTATGAAAATTATTTTCAGTTCTATGATTACAAATAAAGGAGTAGAGTAACCCACAATAAAAGCCATAGGTGGCTCACTGTCTACATGGGGTGTGACAATTATTTCAAACTCATTTGCTCTAAAGAAAGGAACTGGATATCCTGTTAAGGGGGCAGGGAAGCTTCAATTTAGGCTTCCTATCTGTAAGGTAAAATTGGGAGGACAGCCAAGGCAAACCAATGGCAAAACAAAACAAAACCCCAAACACCACCTCCAGTATAATGATGCACTTGCCACATGGTCTCTGAAGAGAGGACTGACTGCAGAAAGGTCCCAGGCCCAGTTTCCGGAGGAATCAAGAGCTTTCTCCTGTCCCGGGGCCTGGGCCACTGTGGGGGTGGCAGCTGTTAGGCATTTGGACAGCACAGATTTCACCAGCTTACACCTAACCAGGCCATTTTCTACTTGCCTCCCTCTGTCCATGGAGGTGGGGACGTGAGAAGTCAACGGGAGTTCAGGGCATGTGAGCCTATGTAAAAGCAAGCCCATACAGCCCAAGCAGGCCCATAAAAGCCAGGAAATGAACAAGTTCAAGTTCTCATAGTGTGTTAATGTGCCCACAAATGTACCTACTTTATACATTTAACAGCTCATGTAGTAATGAAAAATGCCATGTAGAACATATAGCTGCATGTGCAAGGTGGGGTAATTAATATGCCTATATGTGCTCCCTAATTGTTTCATTCCCTGTATTTTTGGTTAATGTAACACTCTGCAAACTTTTATATAAATAGTTTGTGTTTTATATGGAATTCCAAGTAAAAGAAACCAAGGGGGAATGACCAATAAGGGAAAATTCTAATGGTATTCTTACTGAATTTCATTAGCTCAATATTCTACCTTATTTTTTTCCCTATAAACTGCCAATACATTGACACAAAATTTTCACTGACTAGCATGGTCACTCAGCAAGGCCATGGCCGGCTTAGGAAAAGAAAAAGGAGAGGCCCTTATCTGTCTGAGTTAACATTTCACGTTTTCTGTCATTTCTCAGCCAAACCATCTTTGTAAAACGGCCAAATATCAAGTTTGACATTTGAAGTCCAAACATATTTGAGTTGTCAGTTGAAAACTGGGGAAGCATGGGATAAAGGGCTGAATTTTAAGGTTTTCACTATTACTAGTGAGGTCTGGGTTTGGGTTGTTTTTCTAGGAGAACCCAAAGGCCACTGAAGATGTTTTTCCATCAATTTCTTCATAAGCATTTAAGCTAAAAGGGAAAAAAAAAAGGTGGAAAGATGGGAGGACACGGTTTTCTTTGGGGGAAGGAAATTAGAAGTCACCGCAAATAATTCACCTGGATAGGTAAAGGGGAGCAAACACTGTTTGCTTGTGAATCCCTGACAACTTCATTGCCTTGTACCCAAGGGAGGAGGCAGAGCCTCTCGCTTCATTTCAGACCAGCCGGGAAAGGGCTTTGAGAAGGGAACTGGGGAGGGGCACGTTCCAGGTGTGGGCTGAGCTCGGCACTCGCCAGCAGCCTCCGCAGGTGGCTCTCCTTGGCAGCAAGGCCAGGCGCAAACCCGCTTTCTTCGGAAGCCTGACATGACCCCTGCCCAGGCTGGCAGGAAGCGACGCTCCTGTCGTCTGCAAGGAGAATGGGCCTCCGCGAGTCGGCTGCAGCCGGGCCCAGTCTGCCGGCGTGCTTCGGAGCAAACCGCTGCAAGACCCGAGCTAGGAAAAACTCGACCCCACACTCACCAGCTGGTGACTGCCTCCCACCTCCTCACCCCCCAAGTTGGCAAAGCCCTCGTCTCCGTGTTGACTGTCGGCCAGGACGCTCGCCAAAGCGTTCGGGGCTCCAGCAAAGCGGCCGCTCCCTCCCCTGCCGGGACCTGGGGACGCTCGTGCTGCCCCGGCCCCCTCACCGCGTGCACTAGGAGACTCAACCGCGCGACAGCTACTCGGAGGCCGAAGGGGGCCGGGGAAACTGGCTGGTGGCGGCGCACTGGCGCTGCAGACAGAGCGACCTCGCTGGAGGAAGTGGCCTAAATGCACAGTCCTGGTCCCAGGTCCGACTCTCAGCTGCTAAACTGTCACCTCCCCGAGAGCGGATCTCTGGCTGTCCCTGTGTCCGCAGTGCCTCCGGCACCGTGGCTCCCAGGACAGGCTGACCGACCTAGGCCGGACTACACTGCACGCGCCTACCAGCCCGGCAGCATGCGGCGTCTCCCTGTGAGGTCCCTGAAACCACGTGCACCAGGACCACCCGTGGGCTAAAAGTGCGGATTCTGGGCCCCACCCTCACCCACTGAAACCAAGCACACTCTCCGCTGATTTTTTACTTGCGCTGAAGTTGGAGGCTTGCTGGACCCTGACCGACCGCAGCCTTTTCCTTTCGGAAGCGCCCGTAGCCTCGCAACCAGAGAGATACTATCAGCCGCATCTTACAAAAGAAGGACCTGCAGCACCAAGAGGGGTGGGGGCGCCCAAGGCCACATGTGCGCAGCGGCCCTGCGCGGCTGGGGCCGTGCCCGCTCTTGCGCTGTCCCGCGGAGCACTGGGCTGCTAGGATTTGGGAGATTCCCCTCTCCCGCTCTTGCTCCCGGGTGCCGACACTCCTCCACCTTTCCCTCAAGCTCGACTGCTGGCGTTCCGGGGCGTTCCAGGGGCGGGGAAGGAGTGCCCAGCTTGAGCGCAGAGGCTGGTTCACCCAACTTCGTCCTGGGGAGTGGGGAAAGGACTGGCCTGGCTGGTGTCTTTGCATGGGGGCCAGGTGACCTCCGTGAGAGCCCGGGCTGCGTCCCTCAACCCCATCCCACCCAACTAAAACTGCGCCTCCTGCGCCTACCCCGTTCCATTCCACCCGCGCGGGGCCTCCGCCCCCGGCCGGGTTCCGCTCCGCTCACGCGGGGCTTCCGCCCCTCACCATCCGACCTCACCCCCGCCGCTGCTCCAGACACTACCCTGGGACCGGATTCCAGGCCTAACCCGCCTAGCCTGCGTTGCTGGGGGAACAGGGAGAGGATCGCTGGCAGCCGCTGGGCACCCCCCCCCCCACAGGCACACACAACACACGCACACTTGCACTTACACACTCCAGGCCCTCGAACCTCGGCCCTCTCAGTGTTGGGGTGGTGGCGAGGGAAGCGGTTAGTCGGTGGTAATCCGGTGGCCTTCCGACTGGAGCTCTCAAAACTTAATCAGAGTCCTCTGCGCGCCCTAATTCACAGAAGTTCATGCTCCGCTTGGGACCGAAGGCCCCGGGTATTGAAGGCAGGGTGTATCAGGCTAGTGGCCCTGTTCCAGATCCTGGAGTCCAGCGGGGACGCGGAAGAGAAGACACATGTCAGCGTGCCCTCAGACCCCTTCCAGCCGGGGGGGGGGGGGGGGTAGCTCAGCAAGTCTGTCCACCCGCTCATCATGCCTATTTCGTGGGTAACAATGCCTTCCTCTCTCCACAAATATTCGGAGACTATCAGATGTCAGGCAACGTTCTGGGCCCAAGGCACGCAAGCACAAAGCAGCGTAGAGGCGTAGTTGAAGACACCAACGGTCAAGGTTCAAATTCAGGTTCTATTGCTTGGTTAACTATAGGACCAGAAAAAATTTCAGCTCTTTGTACTTCAGTCCTCATAGCTGTAAGATGGGGATGATAGCAATACCTCCCTCATGGAATGGATGTGACAAATTATCGAATGGGCATAGATAGTTTGCCACGGTGACTGGCCCCTGTGGGAAGCTCAACAAATCGTGAGCAGTCATTCCCGTGATCCTGCTTCAGAGTGCAGCGTGATACCCATCAGTCTTGACAATAACCTTTCCATAAGGATCAGAAGGAAGGGATGCAGAGGTGAAGAACACAGGGAGGAGACTGCACGCTGGGCGCTAGACAGAAGAATGCCAACTCTCCGCCCCTGCCAACAGGACCGGAAAGCCCAAAGCGCAGAGATCCTGCTCGCTTTCCCATACCTCAGGGTTCTGGTTCGCACGAGGCCATCCAGCAGTGCGCTCGGCACGCGGCGGGGACGAGGTGCCCCAGAACTAACCGTGGCGCAGACCCAGAGCGGCCCAGAGGAGCTGCAGGTGCTGCCGCCCACACAGTTCATCCCGGCCTCCCGGAGCAACAGCGCCGGGCACCGCGGAGCCGAACCGGACAGTTGGAGCAAGTGCCACCAGGCCCCGCTTTGCTTCTTCCGAAATGAGTTGCTAGATAGCCTCATATCTTAAGGAATTCCAGTGGAAAAATTCTCTCAGCCTCAGGATGTCCTTCAGTGAAATGGACAGAAGTTGCACCACAAGCCTCTTAAAGGCTCACTTGGGAAGGCTTAAAAATGCACGGTGAACCTTCCTGTGAACAAGTCCCCAAAGGTCCTGCCTAGGCCTTTTTACTTCAGGCATTTATGATCTGACTTAATAATAGGGGCTCCCATTTTCCAGGACTGTGTGCTAGGCACATTGCCAAACATTTTACTTGCTCTAATTCTAAATCTACAAAAATAGGTGCTGAAGCTTTGTGGACCTTTTAAAACCTGCAGGCATATTGAAAGTGGTTCCTAAGATCTAGTAAGTAATAAGGATTTCTGATCAATTGTCCTGCAGAAAACGAGTCCGTGAATCCCAGATGAATTCTGACCTTCCACTGGAGTTTTGTGAAGGATTAAGTAGCAAGTGCCCCTCTCTGTCAGACTTTACCTACCCTGCCTGCCCCACCCACAGACCTGAGGGACTACAATAGGAATATTAGCCTAGCATTTTTCTCTTTAAGAGTGGACTGGGCAGCCAGGGCCAGCTAGCACCATGGCCTCACAGTGTCTCTTCCAGTGATCCCAGCATCCAATCTAAGTCAAGAGCCTGCTTGTTCTGACAGAACACTTTTAAGACAAACTTCCAACTGATCCCAAGCCTCCACAGCCCCTCCTGTTGGGAAATTCTGGAGTCTCTGCTGCTGAGTGGAAGTTATTATCCTTCTTGGAGAGGTGGCAAGCTGGCTCAAAGAGGCTGTAATGGGTGCAAAAGCCACACAACTGTGAGTTGTCATGGCAGCCTTGAATTCAGGTCCTCTCTAAAGTCCTTGTCCCTGAGCAGTCACACTCAGTTAGTTGCCAGAGCATTAAACAATTACATCACCTCCCTCTGTACTAGGAGTGTAAGTGTCTGTAAGGGCAGTTCATAAGAGCTAACAATATTGAATTCTTACCGAGTGTTAGGCAGTGAGAGAAATGCTTTACATCTATCTTTTAAAAATCATTTACACAACAAGAAACCAAGGCACAAACAGATTACATATCTATTAGTTTAAGGTCACCTGGCTAGGAAGTGGCAGGGCTGAAATTTGACAACGAGGCTACCCTCCATACTGCTAAGCTCCAGGCAACACTTAAAGCATCTCTTTGCAGGGCTCCTTAAGCTCTCAGTGAATGGTAGCCTCTATATTTGTTTGTTTAAATCCAAGCAAAGACCTGAGATTCCTTTACATGTGAGCCATGGTGTCTTTGAAAATAGCTAACATGTATTGATTGCTTATCATACCCTAGGCACCAGGAACTGAGCACTTATTATATACCAGGCACTATTCTAAGTTTTAACTCATTTAATGCTAAGCAAACCCCTATAAGGTAGGTTCTATTCCTATCCCCAATTTACAGATGAGCAAACTGAGGCCCACTGTCACACAACCAGTAAAAGGCAGAGTTGGGTTTGACTCCCAGGTACTCTGACTATAAATGACTCTATACTGGATGTGAAAGTGTAAGATCCCTCTGCTTAGAAGCTTCTGCACCACTAGGTATCATCTCTTTTCTTTTTAATTAGAGGGATGTCCTTTCTGATGGAGTGTCTCTACTGAGCTAAAGCTCTACCAGCCCAAAGGAAAGAGGAGGGCTACCACCCCCAAACTTGGCTTCAGCCTCTAAATTGGTAAAATGAGCAGTCGATGCAGCTCTTGTAGGTTTGAGGCTTGCAGGTTGTTCCTCGAACCTGAAGGACAGGGCGGCTGGAGGGCTCTACAGCCTCTGGGCAAGTCTTTGTAGGTAAGGGTGGGTCAGCTACATCCCAGGGCTCTTTGCATACCCGGGGGGAGGGGGTTTACCAAGCGCTTTCAAGCCCACCCTTCCATTTGTGCCTTCCATGCAGGAAGGTGAAGGGAGATCTGTTACACTTTAACTTTTAATAAGAAACCAAAACCCAGAAATCACAGTGGACAACACCCACTTTGCCTTCAGGCTGGCCTGGGGCATGAACAAACAAGCTCCCGATTGTACTGATAGCTAATTACCTTCAGCCTTCCTCCGGGGAAGCCTCAAACTTATTCATGTCTAAAAAAAACGTATTTTTCTTAAGATTTTATTTATTTATTTGACAGAGAGACACAGCGAGAGAGGGAACACAAGCAGGGCGAGTGGGAGAGGGAGAAGCAGGCTCTCCCCTGAGCAGGGAGCCCTAAGTGGGGCTTGCTTCCAGGACCCTGGGGTCATGACTTGAGCTGAAGGCAGACGCTTAACGACAGCCATCGAGGCGCCCCTAAAGAATTCTTAATACCTTTCTTTTTCATCACAAAGGCCGACTTTGGGGATGGGGTGGGGCAGGTGTGACGGAGAAGTCAGCTGCTTCAGCTTTTACACTGGTTGGCGCACCTGGGCCACATCCTCTTCCCAATGCCTCCCTGGGCATCCCCAAAGTCGTTGGGTCGGAAACAGTGGAGGCTGCGGCAGTGACGGAGTGTGGTCCACAGCAGACCTTGGATGGGGGCGGGGGTGAGGTGCCCGGTGTGATGAGACCCGCGGGATCCGTGGGGTAGACGCCAGGCGGTAGGCACAGCTGGGAGCCAAGTGCACCGGGGCAGGAGTACGAGTGGCTGGGATGGCGCAAGGTGGAGGCGTAGAACCGCACCCTGCTTTCAGACCTTGGCGTGTTGGGTTGTTTTGTTTTGTTTTGTTTTCCGGAGTGGGTGCGTGGTATGGTTGACCCTGCTGGGTCTACACAGCTGCTGCGCGCTTAACCCGAGCGGTGTCTGCAAACTCAGGTGGTTCCTCCTAGAGGAGACTTCACAGAGAGCGGCTGGGGCTTGTCCTCTTCTGGGCCCTTGCGCCACCCTTGGCTCAGGACTCTGCGCGGACGACAGATAACCTCTGAGATTCACCTGCACCCCCCAGGAAGCTGAGGGCTTCCTTTCACGATTGGGTTCCGTTCCTTAGCAACAGTAGCGTCCCCCCTTTCTTAGCAACAGCAGCGTCCCTTCCCACCCCCGCGGAAGTGGCACAGCGGCTTCTCGGGATTACTGGAATGGAGACCCAGCCAAGGTTGGCACCTTCCCAGTACCTGGACAAGAGGCCTCTACCAATCTCCCAATCATTTTTGTAGGTGGGTATTTTCACCCCGGTCTTACAGGGAATGGATCTGAGGTTCTGTGACATGCGTCCAAGGCCCGGCTAGTAAGTTCTGAGCAGACGCTCCTTCCCTCCCTTGGACCTTCGCGCTTCCCTAGAACAAAGTGCGTCGGTCAATATCAGGCCCCTCAGGCCTGTGTGATGAGCCACCGCTACTGCTGAACCTCTGGAGGAGGGGCTGTATCTCTTCACTTCTCTATCCTCAGGGTCTCCCTCAGACCCATGCTTGAAACTGGGGAGATGAGAGAAGCACAAGGGAAGCTACTCCTGAAGCAAACTGGAGAATGTTGGCCGATAGCGGGGTACGCTGGGTCCACAGGGCCTCTAAAGTGAGCAACACCTGAGACATGGACAGGAGAATCTTGGTTTCAGCTTTCTGCCTTCTGGCCTCAATTTCTTCACAACCTGAAGTGGGAATAATAATCTGCACCTGGCTGGTATGAGCGATGAATGTGAGTGGTCAAGGTGAATTGCATCAGCCTGGAAAGCGGTCAAGAGCACGGGTTCTGGGCGCGACTCCATCTCTACCAGCCCGGTTTTCTTGGACAAATTACTTAACCTCTCTGTGCCTCAACTTCTCCCTCTGCATCAAGCTTACCACAAGGGTCCCTAGAAAGATTTGCCTCACTGGTTTTGAAGCTTGCAAATAAAGGAACAAGCCAGGTCTCCCTTTCTCGGGCTGAGGGACACGACAATCTCCCTGCTCCAAACTCCAGAGACGGTTTTGAGAAAAAGCCTCCAATTACCGGCCCTGACATCTTGGACAAGATGCACTCCCCTCTCTGCTCCTCCGTGTCCCCATTTGTAAAGTGGGTCCCTAAAATGCATCAGTCTCTGAGTCCCCTGCCAAGTTCCGGTTTTTGTCATTGGTACTGGGGGACCTCATGTTGGAGGGAGGGGCCGGGAGACTGAGGAGCCTGCAAAGACCGATCCATCCCTAGGGCCCCTCCAGCTCCACCCCTTTGGGCGCGGCTGAGCGGGTGGGTGGAAGCACCAGCCACAGGATCTCTTTGCCCCAGCCGGGAGGGAGAACCGTGGGGCCCAGAGTTCCCGCTGCCACATATGGTCTGTGGATTTAGGTGTCAAAACCGGAGAATTAGAAATGGTAATTTTCCGTCATTATGGCTGAAACGCGATCTGTCACAACAACTGGAACATGTCTCCGCGCTAGCGAAAATAATGTTCGTGATTAGGAATCATTACGCATGTCAAGCCGAGTCCATTAAGTTGTAGGGAGAAATTAGGCTTGACGGGCGGAATCAAACTACAAATATACAGCCCTTGCCTTCAGGCGGCCCAGCCGCAGCCCTGGGGAGGAGGCGGGCCAGAGCGGGTGTTTTCTTAATAGGAAACTGCCCAGAGAATTAATAACCCCTTTGTCGGTCCCCATGGGATTCCTCCGCCTCTCCCCACCGCCCAGACCCCACCCCAAGGGAGGGAGTGGGGCGCGGAGGTGTCGCCAGCAGTAGCCGAAAGCTTTGAAATCCCACAGGCCGCCTGGGTAAGTGCCCTGCTCACTGCTTGCAAGCTGTGTGACCCTGCCCTAGTCACTTGACCTCCCCCCTGAACTTGGCTCCCTCGTCTGTAAAGGAGAGATAATCCCACCCACTTCATGGGGTTCTCCCGAGGCTTTTGTGAGAGCAAATATGGTCACCGGAGCGCCCTAGAAATCCTTAGACCCGGGAGATGCCGTTTCCCTTCCTGGAACGCCCCGCTTTGCACTGCCCCCTCCAAATGCGCTGCTGGGTGTGTTGGGAGGGGTTGGTGGCGGAGCTGAGAGGCTCGTGCCAATGAGGCCCTGAGAAAAGAATCTAGAATCTCTGAAAATCGCAGAGGGGTAATCTCAGAGCAACCCCTGTGCCTTGGGTAGTCCGTGTACTCCCTTCCCTATCACCCTACCAAAGAAGAGGGTCACTGAGTCCTCCACCCTGCCTCCCTGGGCCTGCCCCAGCCACCAGCACAGAAGGATCCATGGTGTCACCAGGAACCACACTGTTAGAAAAAGAAAAGGTAAATGGTAAAGGGAGCCAGGAGTAAGAAACCTTCCTTCTCAGTTCTCTGAAGATGAAAGGGCACTTTACTATCTATCCCCTGATATCCACTGTAGGGAGTTTGGGGAGAATTCTCCCCATTCTGCAGATGGGGGAAAGACCAGTGTGAGCCTAGGTAGGCTGGTTCCTGTTCTGCCATGGGATCCACATCACCTCTGAGAGCCTGCCCTGCGCCAGCCACCAACTCCACATCGTCTCCCTTTATCTCCACCAAACCTCTGTCTCGATACTTCCTTCCTGTGGGGAAACTGAGGGTCAGAGGATAGGAAATTCACCCAAGGGCCTGCAAGCTGGGAGAAGTGGGAGCCAAGCCTGCTCCGCCTCAAAAGCCTTAACACCACGCCGCCATTTGACGTACACCCCCATGGCCCACCACCCCTCCCTTCTCTTTCCTCCTGGCTACTGGTTGGGGAAATCCCGCCTCTCAGAAAAGTGGTGAAAACGAAATGAGCTAAGGAGGTGAAACATTTAGTTTGGGCCCTGACAGAGCGTACTCTTTCCGTGAATGGGATCTTGGCGGCCGCGGCTCTGCGGTGAGGAACAGAACGCAAATCTGGCCAGCGCCGAATACTTTGGAGCCGCACAAGCTGGTTCGAACCCCATCTCCGCCAGCAATAGCCACAGCGTAGGGTCGATCCCCAAAGTGGGATAATAGTAATGGAGCTGCCAGGAGGAATGAATGAAATAATTCAAGGAAAGCACTTAGGGAAACAGATTAAGCGTTAAATAGAGCACTGATTACCAGAGCCGCGATTGGCCCGCGCAGGCTTGGAGGGCTGCTGCCGGGCGGAGGAGAAGCTGCCCCCAGCCCCCTCCGGAAACTTCTCAGCATTTCAGCAGCTCCTGGCGCTAGGTATCGGGAACTGGGGCACCAATTCGCCAGGGCTCCTGGGTCCTGGGGATTCGCCTCCTGGACCCTCCCGTAGGCCACGGGGACATGGAAGGGTTGTTTAAAATGGAGGATGGGCAGGAGTGCCCGGCACTGGGAGCTCCTGGCCCATTCGGCCTATTCTCCGCCTCGATGCACATTCAGAATAGGGCAGACGGAGAGGGAATTAAACTAAGGGACAGGGCATGACAGAGACTTAGCCCGATAGAGAGACCTTTTGATGGAGTCGGGCAAAGACACGGCCCTGTGGATCAGCACACACCAAAAGCACTCTTACAAATATTTAACCTCCTTGGGGCTCCTGGGTGGCTCAGTCGGTTAAGCAGCTGACTCTTGATTTCCGCTCAGGTCAAGATCTCAGAGTGGTGAGATGGAGCCCCAGAGCCCCACGTTGGGCCCCACGTTGGGCTCCACGCTGGGCGTGGAGCCTGCTTATGTAGGAGTCTGTCTCTCCCTCTGCCTCTCCCCCCTTAAAAAAATTAACATTCCAGTGACCTTCCTTGACTGACCCCTCAAATGATACCCCTGCTTGCCCTGCGCTAACCCACACTTACTTTGTTTTCCTTTTGGCACTTCTGTCCACTAGATGGTAAACTCCACCAGGGTGGGGACTTTCTCCTCTGTACCCCTCACACAGAGTAGCAGCCTAACAAATATTGCTGAATATTTGGATGAATGAATGAAAGAGGAAAGAGAGAATGTCAGACAGCAGTTCCACACATAGATTTTTCTCTTTAAAAAAATCTCCCTTTTTATAATTCCCCTCCCAGCTCTTCTGAGGCCTCCCTTTGGCCCTACACATATGAAGGGTAAGACCCCAGTTCCCCTCCCTGTGTACCCTGTGGTTGTCTTTCCAAGTGTGTTCTGCAGTTCCTTCTCCAGACTGTCTCAGGACACTAGCCTCTCACAAACACAAGGACCAGCACGTGGGGGAGGGCCTTCCCTTAGGCAGCACTGCAGAGAACAATTAGTGTAAGTCGGTAAATAATACACATCTTATAAAATAATTATAAAATATTTTAAGAAACTTTTCTGCAGTTATTGTGAACAGAAGAAATCAACTGGAGGGGGCCTGGCTGGCTCAGTGCTAGATCATGAGACTCTTGATCTTAGGGTTGTAGGTTCAAGCCCCACATTGGGTGCAGAGACAACTTTAAAAAATAAAATCTTGGGGCACCTGGGTGGCTCAGTCGGTGAAGCGTCTGCCTTTGGCTCAGGGCATGATCCTGGAGTCCCAGGATCAAGCCCCAGTCCCCCCCAGACTCCCTGCTCAGTGGGGAGTCTGCTTCTCCCTCTCATGCTCTCTTGCACTCACTCTCTCAAATAAATAAAATCTTTTAAAAAAATAAAATATTTTTTAAAAAAGAAGGAATCAACTGGAAAGCAGCTGGTGTACTTTTTAAAAAAAAAAACCTTAAAAGTCTATACGCTGAATTTATTTTAAAAGCACAACTGCAGTTGCAAAAAATGCATGGAACATGTTGCAGCCAAGGTTTCCAATGAGGGTTAACTGTTCTTACTGTTTTGGTTGTTTTTATAATCACTCAACACTTCTTGTCTACCCCTTACCATCTCCACAGATAAGTTTCTTTAAATGGTAAATGTCTTTGTTTAACTTGGCAAAAAATATTATCAATTAGGCTGTGAGCATTTCATGGTGCCTACTGCTGAGGAAGCACTCCATTCTTAGACGACCCTGTCTTTGTGGGGGTGGGGGTGATTTTCCATATTTTCAGCAGAGCAACTCTTTTTGGGTCTTCATCAACCGTCTGGTTCCAAATCCATGCTCTGTTCCCACGGGGTTTTTCAGGAGGAAGCTTTTAATGCCTTCCCTCCTGGAGAATCAAAAAGACCTCCTGATTGAATGCCTGGGTTCAACTTCTCCAGCTGAACTGTCCTGCAACACCAGTTTCTCCCTCTTTGGGGCTACTCATGGAACCAGAACTACTAGCCAGTAGATCCAAAGGAAATGGACTGGAGAATCCATTCATGGAACATAAGACACGATACAGTAGGAATTTTTCATCTAAAAACATGTGAAGCTGTGCCTGGGTGGCTCAGATGGTTAAGCATTTACCTTCAGCTCAGGTCATGATCTCCAGGTCTTGGGATCGAGCCCCACGTTGGCTCCCAGCTCAGCAGGCACTCTGATTCTCCCTCTCCCTCTGCCTCTCCCCCTGCTTGTGCACTCTCTGTTTCTCTCTCCTAAATGAATAAATAAAAAAATCTTTTAAAAAAATTAAAAAATGAAAACATGTGAGTGCCAGGCCCTCAGTTGGGAATCCAGACACCTTGAGCCCTTTGTCCAAAGCAGTTATCCCAACTAGCAGCACTGTGTTTAGGTGGTGATCATAAGCCCACACGGGGAGGGGGTTGGGTAAGACCCTGAGTTCACCTCAAGGCCTATAGGTGAAGCAGTTCTGCCCAGGGCCACTGAGGCCCAGCATCCCTTAGCTCAGTCCCACCACCAGATCCACCACAAATACCTCTCCAAGGGTATCCCCATTCACCAGGCCTGGCTCTGGTCTCTGTGGGGCAGCTGACGCTCTCCACACCACAGCCGATGTCCAATTTCCAAACTGGACCATGCTCCCACCCCACCCCAGCTCCCACTCCCATATAAACCAGAAGCACAATGTTCATTCAGGACCATGGTTTTTTTCAGTTCTCAGCTGGTCAGGTATGGTGTACATTTTAATAGGATCAAGTATGAGATGATGAGATGATTTGGCAAGTTTGCTCAAAGCTAAGGTGGCACCAGGAAGAATTTGAGCCCGAGGTCTGAGAGCTTGACCCCGAGACATAAGGGGCTCTCCCGCTCAGCCACCCAGGACTGGCGCCCAGCAGGCCAGGAGAAGAAGACCTTGATGAGGTTTGAAAAAGCTCCCCTGGCCTTTCCGCCCTCTGCTGGCTTCTCAGCAGGGCCTGTGGATACGCACTCGGAGCCGGAGCCGGGAGGGATGTGGTGGGGGCTGACAAGGACAAAGCTGAAGGATTCTGATCCTCATTCATGAGTGCTTCAGATATGTATTCAACATAGAAGAGCAACAGGCCCCGTGCTAGGCACTTGGGGCCAGCGTGGGGGCAAGCCATCCGGGCCTGTCTTCCCAGAGGTTGCAAGGCCAGGTCAGACAAGGCTAGAGCAGCGCACTGAACCCAATATTACTTACCACTGCAGCAAGTAGGTGGGACAGCTTCAGGAGGGACGTTTAACTGAAACTTGTCAGGGAGGTTGACTCAGGGAAGGCCTGAGATGTGTAAGTTGAGATTTGAAGGGACATGGGAACTTGGGCAGGCTAAGTCTTCCCATTAGCCCAGTTTTCTCTCACCTGCTCTGTGTCTACTCTTTGTCACCACCTTATATGTGTGTGTGTAGCTTCCTTTCCCACAGTTGGGGGTGGGGGACAAGGGCAAGTACCTCAAGTTCCCGCAGAGGGGCAGCAGGAACTGCTGGGCCTCCTCAGGGAGGGATTCCCAGAAGTCAGTCACCCTAGTGACACTCCTGCTCCAGGTCTAGGACGCGTGTGGACCAAACCCATGCCGGCCCCACTACGGCAGAAATACCTGAGACACCTGCTCAAGAGTGGAGATTTTACTATTTAGTTTTTCAATCCTCAGAGGAGTGTCAATTTCACTGACGACCATTGCAAAAACACGAGCAAAAATGTAGTAGGGCGGGACAAAATCCCAGACCCGAGGGTTCCGTGGGGACACTTCGGTGCCGCATTGGGTCACTGGAGCTCTTTGGCGACCTCTAACCCTATGTTGCCCTGCATCCTTCGATGGCAGATGGCCACAGACTCTCGGGCTGAGCGCAGCAAAGCATGGACCAGCGGGGGGCAGCGAGGCCCTAAGAGAACATTGTGGGCACAGCCCGGCAGCCCCAGCCCGGCCAGGGCCCTTTGGGCGGAGGGCAGAAGCCCCCGCACGGCAGCGGGTTTGTCCTTGCGTAAAAAAATCCCGAAAACGCCGCCGAAGAGCTCCACCGCTCCACGGAGGGAGGCCTTGGCGCGCACAAGGGGAGCCATTAAAAAATGTTAATAAGCTTATTAAAATAATCGGCTTTACTGGCTCTTGTTTTACAGCATGCTGCCCACCCTTGGTGGACCATGGGAGAGAAAGTACTAGTGGCATTATTTTTTTTTTCTTCCTTAACGCGTTTTCCGTCCAAGGTCAGGGGACTCTCCGGGACTCAGTGCGGACACCAATGCAGAATAGCCTCAGGTCTCTCCCCTCCGGAGCACGGTGAGTGGGGAGAAGTCTGAGCCGAGGACCACAGCTGCTCACCCAGGCTCAGGAAGTGGACAGAGGAGGCCCAGAGATAATAGTCTTGGAGAGACCTACCCTGAGGCAATTGGGGGACCCAGCTCCTTTTAAAAAATAAAGCAAAACAACCCTCCCTCCAAAATCTGCTCACGAAGGGCATGGCTCATTATTTAAAATAGAAAGGCTTTTTCTTTTACCTCCACTCCAAGCCAGAGGTCAGTGTGGACTCCAAACATTACTAGGTTTAAGGAGCATCTCACACTTTTTTTTTTTTAAATATAGATGCAGAGAAGAGAAATTAATTGCCTAGGATTCATCAAGTCAGTGGCAGAGCTGCCTCCAGCCGGTAGACTGAAGCCCCAGGCAGAATCACGTAATGATCTTGGAGGCCGTTGAGCCCGATTTGACCACTTCCCGCCCTCAGACGTGCTCGCTGCAGGGAGTAGCTCTCACCTGGATCTCCCAGACGTCCAGGACCGCACCCCGGTAAGGGATAGGGCGCACGCCCAAGTCGCAGGAGCGCTGCTCAGCCGGGTGGCCTGAGTGTGACGACCAGAAGCAGGCCAGGCCGGGAGGAGAAGGACTCACCGAGAAGCCCCCAGAAGCCCTCAAAAGTCCCCCTCACTCCAGAAGCTCTTGTTGCAATTGCGGAAATAAGGAGTGATGTCGGCACTCGCTGAAGACCGTGAGGCCTAGGCAGAGACCACGCGCTCTGGGCTCCGCGGGCGCACTAACCGCGGGGCAGCGGGGCCTCACCGCGCCTGTGGGCGGGGGCACCCAGGGACAAAACGCGGGTGTTATGGGAGGCAGAGTGGAGTGAGCGGGCTCCAGGCGGCTGGGAGAGGGAAGGAGGCAGTTAGTTTGTCACGCACACTCCTGGCAGCATGCGGGAAAGGATGAGCCTAGGAGGGAGTTCACCTTGCCAAAGGCTCCTGGCGAGGTGATGCCTCCGCTCCCGCAGCTATTGTGTATTCCCTTTGAACTTGACCTTCCAACAGGAACAGATAAGTGCTATTCGCTTGTGCTGCGGATTCCGGGTCAGCTTCGGATTCGCCAGAAGCCAGGCACCCCGTCTTTCCCTTCCCCCCGCTCAAAGCAAAAAGTAACAGTAACAACAGTGCTCCGGGCGGGGTGCGAGGCGGCAGGGCCGTTTGCCAGTTCTCACGCCCGCAAATTGCCCCAAATTTGGACGTTTGACTTTTCCTTCGTAGGTGGCATAACCTCATATACACCCAACATGTTTGAAAGAAGTTCATCGTTCAACTTAACCTGGACTCCATATCGGACCACCCCTGCTTGCAAGGCCCTGGGAATCAATCTTCTTTTATAAATGTTTTAATGATTTGAGCACCCCAGTTTATGTTGAATAACTTCTATGTGTAACTACAGAAAAAAATTTATTACATGATGTAACCATTTACAATTAACACAATTTTTTTGCAACCTGTTTTGGCATTTCTTCATTTTAAAAAACATATTTTTCAGGAGACTTGAAAACTGGCCGAGGCCTGGCGTCTCTACCCCTCTAAGGGACCCTTCGCTGAGCACACCGCAGGTCACTTGGAAACTCCTGAAGGGTGCAGGAGTTCAAGAAAGATTGTTTCAGATCAGCCTACTAAGCATTGCCCAGAAATTAATAATAATAATAATAATAATAATAATAATGGCAACGGTAGTAGTAAGTCCATACCAGCTGTACAGTGCTTAACGGTTTTCAAACATACCCACCCTTAGGAATCCAACCACCCCAAAGCCAAACCTGGAGATGCTAGTTCTAAAGGACCATCTATCCACACTGCTGGCCTCAAATACTAAAACATGCTTCTGAGCTTTGAAACACCCTGAAAGGCCTCTTTATGGCCTGTGGCTTTTGGGCACAGTTTACCCATCTGTAAAATGGAGGCCATGTCCGTGCTGCTAAGGCGGCCTCAGGAAAACTCTGCGGAGCAGGATGCGGAAGCACTTTTTCACGTGTAATGTCCTAGAGAACCGAACAACCGAACGTAGTTATAGATATTTGTTGTTGTTGTGTATTGTTTGGCTGCTCCTCTGGGCCGCCCTCGGATTAGGAACCTCAGCTCCTGCTTCCTTCGAGGTCCTGGGCGCGGCCTTCCCTAGCGGCCAGGGCTTGTGCAGTAGCCACGCGCCGCTAGCTTGTGTAACTACCCGCTCTCAGCGCTTTCCGACTTACAAAGCGCTTTCAAGCATTTGCTGGGTCCTGCAGTGCCTGCGCAGCTCGATGTGATTCCCAACTAAGATTCTTAGCGGGGTGAGGCTGTGACCCGCAAGTTGAGCCCTGCAGCGCCTGGGCAGCGGGGCCCCAGCGCGCGTCTGCCTCGCTTCCCTCCTCGTCCTTTGAGGACCAGGAGCTCCTCCGCCAGTATTCAGGTTTCGGGGAGCTGTCTAAATTTCTCCGCTGCTTAGGCTCCGTTGACGGCGGCAGCTTTCCTCTGAGGCAGAAGCCTTTTCCGTCCACCTAGTTGAATCCCGTGTGCTCGCGCGAGGCTGGATTCTACCTTCTCCTGCCAAACACCGATGAAACCTGAATGGAGTGGCTGCCTGGCCAGGACAGAGCTCGAGCGGCCGGCTGGGGAGTTCGAGTCAAAGGATCCCCGTCCGGAGGGATGTTTGCCGGCCTTGGAGGATGTCTTGCTTCTGTGGGATGCTCGATATGGTGCTTCCAGGCTTGCCAGTTTCCGGGTCTGCAAAAGCTCCCCATTCCCGGGAAGCCCTCAGACACCACCCCTGTAGGGGCCCAGCCCCTCTGGGATCCGGGCCAGACTCTCAGAAGCAAGGGGACGTCTTGTTTGAGCCTTCCTTGGACCTTCCGGAACGAAGTCAGATTCACTGTCAACTTCTTCCCTTGGGCTAGTGCGGAGGAGTGGTGAGAGCGTGGCCCGGAAGCCATCTATTTCCTGAAATGGAATCCATTCCCAAACTCCCACTGCTTGGCCCAGCTCTTCTGAGATACTCCTTCGGTCCATGAGCGCTTCCAACCTAGTCGCTTGGAGTTAGATGCAGCTTGGGAGAGTCAAGTCCAACAGGCCATGGATTTGAGTTACAGACACAGACACAGACACGGACACAGACACACACACAGACACACAGACACACACACCAGCGACATTTGGTAGCCAATGGATCTCAAATTTGCTGCCCAGGGCAAGATTCGTGGGCTGGACCTGAATCCTTGGGACCGAGTTCAGTGCAGGTCACAGTGTGTCCCCCTTCCCAGCTATTCCTCCTGCCGTGGTTTACCCATCTAAGTGTGTGGGTCGTACCCAACTATCCCCAAGGCCAGCTCGGAGATTCGCTAAGGGCCCAAAAGGACTGAGGAAGATGAATATAGGTCCAAAGGCTCAGCTGGAAGCTACTCTGGGAAATCAGGCTCCGAGGAAGCAGACAAGGAGCACTGCGCCCTGGTGGCGCAGATCGTGAGTGGACGAAGGTCCCCTCCATCAGAAAGCAAGGCGGGCAAAGGCCCGGATGGTTTCTAGTCTTTTTTTAAAAAAAGAGGCAGGGGTGGGAGTGGGAAGGAAGAGGAAATT
Organism: Zalophus californianus; assembly: GCF_009762305.2. Lineage (NCBI taxonomy): Eukaryota > Metazoa > Chordata > Mammalia > Carnivora > Otariidae > Zalophus > Zalophus californianus. Next base: position 9,861,871 of record NC_045596.1, read on the forward strand.
CAGAAAGTAGGACCGCAGATTTCCAACAGAAGCCGTGTCTACAGCTGGGGGCCCAGGTAAAGATACCCGTCTCAGGTCTCCAAATGCAGGGGGGACTCTTCCGAAGCCCGGCTGGCCCTTCAGGCTGACTCCGACTCCCCGGATCAGCTCTCCAGGCGCTGGTTGCCAGCACCAGCCGTGGGGCAGCTCAGAGTGAAATTGCAACAATCTGGGGCAAACTGAATTCGTTTGAGTCATTTTTCCCAGGCTTCTGGAGCCAACCCAGGATAACTGGCCCAGGCGGGGAGTGCAGAGGGGGCGAGAAAGGGAAGGGGCGCTGCTCGGCCTCCTCGAAAGAAAATCCCTAGTTCCCTCAACTCCAAATACGCAAGGATGGAGGACAAACTTACCTCTTAGGCCTCAGTCACACCCAAATGCCATTTCAGAAGGGGAAAAAAAAATCGAGCCTTCTCCCCCAAAACCCCTCAGTAGTGGCGATCTCTGCAGAGAGGAAGGGAAGGGATTCTAGCATTATTGGAAATGTTCTAACTTTCTACAAGGAAAATGCATTCATGATTATTTATGAAGTTTAAGTGGAATTTTTTAAACATGCCAAAAAGAAACAAAATGATTGCAGGAACCATTTAGAAGGTGGTTGGACTTGGGGGCAAGGGTGTGCATATCATGAGGGCCTTTGCCTTTCCTCATGCTTTGCCGTTTCCACAAGCAGGAATCGTTCTCCAAAAGGGCTTGTCTCAACTCTCCACCCTGCTGGGCCGAGGGGCCGCAAATCCCTGGCCACGGACTTTGGGATACAAAGGCCTGGGGGTCCTGAGGCTGGGAAAGTCGCTGGCCAGGGAGAAGGGTGGGTAGGCCTTTCTGGTCGGGGTAAAATTGAAAGTAGCTGGGGCCTGGGTTTGGCGTCTCCCAGCTCCCGGCCCGGCAGCGACCCGAGGCCTCGGAGCCTGCAATGTCGCATTAACTCTTCCTTGCTCGACCCGGACCCGGCGGGAGGAGAGTGAAGCCGTAAGCATTTTGCTCTGGCGAACCCGTGGCAGTCTGGGGAGTCGTGGAATGGGGGCGGGTTGTGTTCGTCTGTAAAATGTAAATAATAAATAACTCTCGCCTTACTCATCCTCTACTTCCACCTTAGGCTTCTGTGTGGATCAAATGAGGCCATGTCACAGAGACAGTGAGTGGAATCGCTCTGGAACAACGGAGAGGGCCACTTGCCCCCTGCTGGGGTCAAAGCTCAGTTGACCCTCCCCAAGAGACCTCTTATTATAGGCTTGCTTATTACAGCCTTCAGAACTTCAGCAAGTTTTGGCTAGCCTATTCTCCAAACAAAATGAAGACAGGGTCACTTACAGAAACTGGGAAAATCAAAAGCAGAGAACTTAGGGCAGGTGGAGGAGACAACAGGTTAGGTAGGGGTTGAAACTGGCTGTGGGTTCAGCTATGGACGCTTTCCAGACTCTGAAACCAATCCCACGAGGAAAAAAAAACAGTGAGCAAGAGACAGAATCCTAGGCATTTGCTCCTGATTCAGTGGGGTTCAGCTGTGACTTTTGCAAAGTCCCCTACATCACAGTTCCCTGAGCTGCGCAGATTTAAACACTTTCTGTCAGGTGGGCAGTCCTGCCGCTCCCTAGAGGGAGGAGGCATCCTTGGTCCAGGACTGAAAAGTGGTTGGAAAACCTGCCCTAGACATTTTTACAGTACTGGATTCCCCAAAGCCGGACGAAGAGAGGTTCAGAGAAAACACGGCGTCCAGGAGGGCATATTAAACTAAAAGTTTATAAATTAAAGGAAAAAGAAAGATAAAGCAAACAGGCTTCCAAACTTCACAAATCTTTTTAAAGTTAATATTCTAGTTGAGTGCACAGTGCCCTTAAGGAGGCAAAAAGCAACGAGGTTGACAGGATCATCTGTCTTAGGGGCAGGGGCAGGGATGGGAGAATCCTGGGTCAGAACGCAGGAACCTCGGAGAATGGTCGGTAGAGACAGAGGGCCCAGCGTCGGAACTGTGGGGGACGCCGGGAAAGGCTGGTCAGGGATATTCACGTTGAATACAAAAATAACCGTTATTTGAATACAAACAACCGAAAAGTGCTATACGTTTTAACCTCCTTTACAAAAATAAAAAGAAAGAAAAGAAAGTTTCTGCCAAAGGTTGCTGGGTTTGCTCTTTCCCGGTTTGGGGTTCCCAGGAAGCTCCCCAGTTGGAAGCGGCCCTGGACTTCGGAGAGGAAAGATTGGGGTGGAGGGGGCTCTGCCCTGCCCTGTGCTCAGAGACTCCCTTCTTTACATTCAGCATCCAACAGGGTGTCCCCACCCCAGCTTTGACACGGTGAGGGGTGGGGGCAGAGGGCCCGAAAAAGCAAACCTTTCACGGTTCAAATCAACGCCCAGCGCTCGGGGCTCCTTGGGGCTGTCAAGGTTCCGCACCCCTTTGTTACAAATGCAATTTCCAAAAAAATAGATATGTAGATAAACATAGATTGGTAGCATGGATACCATGAACTATTGTGGCCTAGTGCACGAAGCTCCCAGGCAGCCTGAAATTCTGGGGATTCAGGCTACGTGGATCCAGGAGTTCTCTGCGTTCCGGGGAAACGCCGTCTCCTGGCAGATACAATCCAAATCCAACTTTGTTGTGATAATAAATAATGTCCAAGAGCTTCCAGGCAGGCAACTGGGGAGCAAGGCCCCGAGGCCATAGGGTGCCTCCATTCAAATTAGAAAAAGGCGCCCCCTCTGGACAGACTCAGTCCCGCTGCCAGGGCGCGCTCCTGGATTTTGAGCCTGGGCTGGATTTCGTCCTCCACTTGCCCCCTCGGCGGGGCGCCCTCGTACGGAGCACAACCTGCACAGCGGTCTGCGGCCGTCGGGAGCCGGGGCGCGGGGATCGTCTGCTGCCTCGCCCCGGGCCGGCTCACTGGGTGCCCGCGGCGGCTGCACACGTGGACAGTGCCCAGCCGGGGAAGCAGTAGTAAGGGTAATAGTAGGAGGGCTGCAGTGGCAGCAGCGAGGGTGGCCGCAGCACCTCGCCGGGCAAGTACTGTCTCTGGTCGTCGCGCACCAGCACTTTCACCGCCACCTTCTTGGCGGCGGGCGCTGATGCCAGCAGGTCGGCGGCCATCTGCCGGCGTTTGGTCTTGTAGCGACGGTTCTGGAACCAGATCTTCACTTGCGTCTCGGTGAGCTTCAGCGACGCGGCCAGGTCGGCACGTTCCGGCCCGGACAGGTAGCGCTGGTGGTTGAAGCGGCGCTCCAGCTCGAAGACCTGCGCGTGGGAGAAGGCGGCCCGCGAGCGTTTCTTGCGCGGCTTGGGCGCGGCGGGCTCCTCCTCCTCCTCCGCGCCGCCCGCCGGTCCGCCGCCGCCGCCGCCGCCGCCGGTTCGGCTGCACAGCGCCGGCACGCGTGCACTTCCGGGGCCAACAGCGTCGTCTTCGGCCCTAGGGCTGCGGTCGCCTGCGGACCCCAGTGGGAACAGAAACAACAGACGGTCAGCGCCGCAGAGAAGCGAGGTCTGGCCTCAACTGCAGGGGTGGGTGTGGGGTACGGAAATACACTTTGATCCCAGCAGAGCGCTTGGGGAGGGTCTGTAAGCCGCGGGTCCTGGAGACCAGTCTCAGAACCCTGTTCCACTAGCTTCTTGCATCTAGGCCTGTCCGGCTCGGGAGGGGGACTCAGCCGTTGTATCAATGCTGTGTGGCCAACATCCAGCTCCCTGCCCTCACTGGGCCCCAGGCTCCCCTCAGTAATGTGGGGGCACTGGGCCTGAGCATCCTCACAAGCCTTCTCAGTTCTCAGCGCTGAGCCCTGGGGTTCTACATTGCTCCCTCCCTGGGTTTACCCGCCTCTGGCACACTCACACTCATACACGCTCATCGTCACAGCACACACGTGTCGACTGCATATAAGGGGAAGGTGGGGGGCCGAATCCTCAGACAGATGTATTCGGAGTCTTACCCCCACCTCCCACCACCACCACCCGGAATTGTGTGAGGTCTGTGGCAATAGGCTGCTCCAAAGCCTTGGTGGGCTTCTCTGTCTCTCCCTCTCTCTCTCTTTGCAAGGAAATGAGAAGTGGGCTAAGGATTGAGGGTGAAGGGAGGGAGGTGCCCCTGCTTCGAGTCCTTGAACCCTAATGTGACGCCAGCTCCTCCGCCTCTTCCTGGATCTCCCCCACAGGACCCTAGCAGAGAGGTTCAGAGCTCTGGGCTCTGGCAAATACTATTTACTTGGAGCCAGCGTGAGGCCTACAGCAGCGACCAGCCGACAGGGGGGTGGGGGTGGGGGTCTTTCCCACCCAGTGACCTGCCAGCCCTGGCAGAGGATGTTCCTCTCCCTGCTACTTGTGGGATGACCCACATCAAGCCCCTCTGCCTTTAGCCGGCTGCAGGGTGTGCCGCCAGGTCTTGGGTCCTCAGCCCATCCCAGCTCCCCTGGCCCTGGGGTCTGGGAAAGCTAAATAAGCCCTCCCCCCAAAGCCCAGGCTTGGCAGATGCACGCCTTGGTACCACTTAGAGGTATCCCTCACCACCAGTCCTTGAGCGGAGGCCCTCGGAGCCTTGGGACCTCGAGCGGGGAGCGTTTCTGTTCTATGGGCCAGGGGCCAGGGCACTGGCCGCTCGAGGTCTCTGGGCCCCTGGCTGTTCCCTGTCGATGATTTGAGGGATTTGGACACAGACAGGGCCGAAGCACTGGCGATGGACTTAAAGCCAGGGTGCAGTGGTTTTCTCTTAGCCCAGTCTAGGGCACAATTGCCCCAGGACGTCTCAGGCCTCACCCCAGGACGCAGGGCTCTGAGGAGTTTCTTGGTTCTCTCTCGGGCTCAGTTCCCGGAGGATTAGAGCCGCCTGCGCCAGCGCGAAGAGCCTCGAGTCCTGGCCAGCCACGGGGCCCCACGGCGCAGGGTACTCACAGCAGGCCCACCCCACTCGGCATGTTTGCCCTCCTTGCCCAGCCCCTCAGCCCGGCCCCCTTCCCCGCCAAGCCTCGGCAGACCTGACACGCTGGCCGACATCTCGCTGTCGCTCCGGCCTGCGGCTTCCTCCTCCAGGTCCTTGGCGGCGGGCAGCTCGCAGACCGGCTGGCCGAGGCCCAGCGTCCCCCCTGCACGGCCGGCCCCGCTGGCCCCTGGCGCGTCCGCACAGCGCCGCCCGCCCTCGTTCTCCTCGCTCAGCGCCGAGTCTGAGTCCCAACCAACCAGGCTCTCCGCCGTCCGCCCCGCAGCCGTTCTGGTCCCGGCAGGCGACGCCAGCAGAGAGTCCTCCGCGCCCCCCAGAGCGCCCGCGTCTGTCTCCCCGAAGAGTCGCCAGCAGCAGACAGCGGGCGCCTCAGACACTGCCACCGCGGTGCCCCCGGGTACCGGGCGCCCCTCTGGCGCGGGCAGCCCGCCGCGCTCTTCTTTCTTGTTGAGGATTGCCTGGATGGAGAAGGGCGTCAAGGTGTTGGCGCCGCGCACAGCCATCTGCGCCGTGGGCCAGGGCGGCCGACCGGCCGGGCGGCTGGGGCGCGGGGCAGCTCCGAGCTGGACGCAGCGCGCGGGCCGCCGCAGTGCGAGTGAGCCGGGCGCGCGAGGCCCCTGCAGCCCACTCTTGCTTGGCCCAGCAGCCCCCGCCCCCCTCTGGCCCGGGATCAGCGCCGACCCTCACCCCCACTTCCGAGGCCCACCCCTCCCAGAGACCCCCTCCCCCCGAATCCAGAGCCAGACGCTCTCCTTTCGCAGCTCAGCTGGATTATCTCATCGCCTCGCGCCCTTAGGGGCGGGCGGGGGTCTGCCCCCTCCGAGGATGTTGGGGGCGGATCGGCAGGGCCCCCACCGCGGCTGCAGTTCCCTCCTGAGCGCCTCCGGGGCGCACGGCCGGAGTCACTTTTTCTTTGCGCCTCGGTCTCTTCCCTGGCTGCCCGATTTCGCTCCTGGTTCGTCCTTTCCCTCCCAGTTGGTCCAGCTCTTCCGGAGCCCACCCCCGGCGGCGGTGGCGGCGGCGGCGGCGGCGGCGGCGGCGGCGGCGGCGGCGACCTCTGGATTCCGAGAGGCGCGGGGCACCTTTTTACCCCCTGCTCTGGTTTTATCTGTTTCTTCTCTCTTTCCTTCCCCGGCGTTCCACCGTATCCCCCCTCCCGCACGGGTGTCATTCCTCACCGCTGAGTGACAGCTTCAGGCCACGCCCCTTCACTGGGTTGTCCGGGGGCCCTCCAGGCCGCCTATTGGCTGGTTCCAGCTGGGCGACGTTGACTTTAACAGACAAAACTGGGCACGTTGCACAGAGAAAGTCAGGGTCTGACTTAACCCCTTTCCTCCCAAGCCTAGTCCTCGAAGCATCCTCCAGCACACGGGAGGCTTACCCACCCACACACGGTGTCCGAGAATTCGCGTTTCTTATCTCTGCAGATGTATCCACCCATTCCTGCGCTTTTGTGTAACACGATATTTAATAGTCGAGTCAAAATCTAGACGTGGGAGTGTGGGGAGGGGGGAAATCCAAGATAACGCAGTTCGGTAAATCGCGCTGTTTTCTGTTTTCTAGGAAGGCTCAAAGATGAGAACAAAATGCTTTATTTTAAACCTTTATAGTTTCGCGGCTTCCTCACTGCTAATTCTTTTCACTGATATAATCAATTAATGAAAATCACTAGAAATATTTTTTTCCTTCACCTTATTTTATTTGATTCGATTTCTATGGAGGAATTAAAAAGAAAAAGATGGTACAGTTAGAGAACTAAAGGCAGGCGAGAAACGAGAAGTCATCTTTGGGAGAGTTTCTGGAAATTGCGCGGTCATTTCCCTGGACGGTTAATACTGAATTTAATTGGAGTTTGTTAAATTTTACACCAGAAAGGAGGGGGAAAAAATTCAATTTGCTCTTTAAATATTGTTACTTGTGAGCGGAATCAGATTAGAAAAGATACGTGTTTGTTTAAAGGACTATATGGGAATTACCATAGCCATGCTCCTGAACTGAGGACATTAAATTCTCTTAAAAAATAAGTGATGGATTGTTTTATGTAATAGAAGGAACCAAGCTAAGAAACACAAATATTCTGGTATGAAAACATTTGTTATTTATGTTATTTTTAAATAAAAAATTTGCTCAAGTAACGTACTTTACTGTCTTCCATAAATCTTACCAAATTACACCAAGGACACAACTTGAACCATTAAGTAAGTTTAAAGAGCTGTGATTTTAGTTTAGTAAATTGGTGTTTTTGGTGTCACTAAAATAAACAGCGTTTTCCCCTGTTGCTTTCTTTTTGGTGGTTCTTGTTGTGCACCGCAGTACAAAATACACACACTCTTCATAGTTTTCAGCTCAGTACGTGTGTGGGAAAGGGCTTTGCAGCATCTGTGCTTTCCAGCATTTTAGCTACATGATGCTTTTTTGCATCCCCAATACACTACCGTGCAGATTCGGTAATGACTTGGGTTAAAAATTCGCACTTGAAGAGATCATTGCCCTTTATAGCTCTTTAGGGTTACATCACTTTTGAGGGAAAGGTGCTTAAATTTGGTGTCAGTATCCGGCAAAGATAAGAAACCGACGCTCTTCAGGCCGGGAGGGAAACAGAACAGAATACTCCTGAGGTTTCAAGAGAAAGCGTGTCTTTCCTTCCTCCCGATGACCTTTATTTACTCTTTAAATTTCCTCCCTCCCCCACCATCCTATTATTCCCTGGGGAGCGCGTCCAGAAGGAGATTGACACAAGTCGCCCCAAAGGTGAGAGATGGGCAGGTGTGAACTGTGTGTCTCAGGCAGCTATGCCTTTGTGGGGTGAAGGCTTGGTGTGGACAAATTATTTATAGAGTTCCGCACACACAGGCAACGGAGATGCTCTGGGGGTTGAATGACCCCTTATTAGAGTAAGTTTGGGGGCTATACAAAGACTTACTTGAAAATAGTAATTACTATTTAGTTGCCCCCCCAGAAAAGTATATTTTTTTAAAAGAAACCCGAATCACAGTAGGATATGCCCTTTGCCACAGTCTTCGGCAGAAGTTGTCAAAGCATTAAAGATGCAGTTCCGAGGTTTTGAGTCCTCCGTTTTCTGTGCCCAGAGTGCAAGAGAGTGGCCGCACTCCGAGTGTTCAGCAGCGAAAAGTGAGAGACCCGTGTCATCTCTGGGCAACCGCAGCGACTGTCGATCTGTCGGTCTGATGAGAGGCTGCAGGCAGGGCCAGGAGGTGTATAAGTACCCTGGTCTGGAACTACAACTAGAAGCTGCTAGTAAGGGGCTGGGTGGGGATGAAAAGGCTTTGGGGGACGGTGAGCAGAGGTGGTCGTAGGCAGAGATTGGCCTGGACGCGCGCAGAATCAAGGCCGGTGAGTTGCGGTGTGTGGCGAGGGCTTGGCTGGTCAGCGCGTGCTGGAGGGCCGGGGGCGGGCGGGGAAGGGGCGCGTCCACGCGGGCGCAGCAGGGCTCGGCTCGCAGCCCACTGAGGGCCATCTACCCCCGGCGTCGCCGCGAGCTCCTGAAACCCCGCGGCTGCTTGGCCGCGCCTGACCTTCCGTCGGCGCCGCGCTTCGGGCTGGGCCCGCCCCGGGAATCGGCGGAGCCGGGGAGCCCCGGCAGCCGGCTAGCCTTCGAGGAGGCGGCCGGGGAGCTCCGCGCCCGAGCCTTCCTCCCGGGCCCCTCGTCCCGCTCTTTCTTAGTGTTCTCCCTCTCCTCCCTTTCTTCTCGCCTCCCACCCCCTCTCTTTTTTTCTCCTCCGCAGTTCGGTTCCTGCGCCCCCCTGGAGTGCGGCGCCCTCCCGCCCCAGGAACAGCCCTGGGCCGAAGCGCTGCGGGGCGGCGAAGCTTCGGGCGTAGGATGGGAGGGCGGTGGGAGAGACCAGGGGGCCAGGAGGGGGAAAAACCCAGCCCTCCGGAGCGCGCCGAAAGCTGCTGAGCACGCGCCCGCGCCCTCCACCTGCGCCCTCGGCGGTCCTGAGTCTCCGGGCGGAGGGGCGGGTTGCGGGGGAGGCCTCCTTCTGTGCTTGGAGAGGCCCCAGGGAGTGAGAGGCCACTCCTGCAGCGGCTGTGCAGTGGACGGCCACGCGGGACTTGGCCCTCAGACGCCGATGACCTTGACTGAAGTCACCTGCTTTCTCTAGGTCAAGTTTCCCAGTCCTTTAAAAGGAGGGCTTGTATCTGGTGTCCTCCGAGACGCTGCTGAACAGCGCTCACTGGCGTGAGGGCGGCAGGAGGGAGGCGGTGCAGGCTCGCCAGAGCCAGGTCTAGGCCTGGAAGGTAGAGGCTGCGCCCCGGACTGACTGTCTGTCCCCATCCGCAGGCTCCTGAGGCCACTCCAAGCATCCGCAGCACCCCAAACTTCAAGCTACATGCCACTTTCCCGCCAGCGGACACCGGCTCATGGGTTCCTAAGTCAGATGTTTCCCGACCCCCACCAGGGTTTTTCATGAACATGGTCCAGGTATATCAGACGGAAGAGGATTATTATGGGCCAAGGAAGTTTTGTATTTAAACAAATGTTTACCAATAATGTGCCAGGAGCCACAGCTTATTGTTTTATTTAATCTACACAAACCTTGGGGTGTGGTTAGTAGAAAACATGATTATTCCCATTTTATAGATGAGCAAACTGAGACTCACGGCGTTTAAATCGCCTGACCATCAGTATGTGGCCAAATCAGGATTTAAATCTGACTTTGGCTAATGCCAGTCTAGTTGGGTTTTCTACTGTAATCGGTTTTTTCTCAAACCTTCTTCACATTTAGTCTCCTTAAACGTTTCCCATAGTCTTCCTTACCCATTTCTATCTACTCATTCATCAGAAAAGGAGCTTGGAACTTAAGGAAATCAAAGAAAGAATCCAGGCAGGCAAACATGACGATTTTTTTCTGTTCCAAACATTTGAAAATAAAGGACTCTAAGGCCTGCAGATCTGAACCCAAACCTTGTTACATACAAAGAAAGAAACACCATTATTATTTTAATCAATAAACTAAACCGTGTGTAGAGAGAGGGACACAGCCAGCCAGGTGATGGAAGTTAGTTGGATTCAGAAATATGGGGACCTGAGTTTACTCAGGGCTCTAAAATGCAGTGATACGACCTCACGGAAGACACTTTGGAGCTTCGCTTTTTTACCTGTAAAAAGCCAGGAACGAAGATCACCTCTCAGGTTTAAAAGGAACTGAACGGACTCCTGAACCTGCCTGGGTACAGTGGAGGACGAGCGCCACCTAGCGGGCACCCCTGAGGGATGTGTGGCGTTCCCATCTAGAGAAGAACCGTGATAAGCAGCTTAGGCAGAAAGAACATGTTGGTTTCACAAAACGAAATGTTTTTACTCCTAGTTTTATGTTTCCACAGTCTCACGTTGTCAGTGATGTAATAGCGGAGGTGATCCATTTAAAAAACTCACGCAGACGCAGTCCGGACCCCCACTGGAGACTCCCCACACTCAAGGCCAGGGGAAGATGGGATCCCCCCGGGACATGTAGGGATCAGTTTTAGAATCGAAGTGGTTGCAGTGGGGAGAGCCCGGAGACCTCCTGACCTAACAGCTCCTCGATTCCTGTATGCTGGCTCTGTAGTAAGCTGAGTGCTCCACCGGGCTCCTGATGGATGGTGATTTAGGGCACATGCTGTCTGTGTGTTTACTGGGGTCGTAGGAAGGTTTTTCTCTTTCTTCAGAAACTAATTTATTTATGAGACTAACAGGGGTATTTCACCGCAAACATCAGGAAGTTCAGGCATTACAAACAAACCCATCTTGTCCTTCAGGTTTTATTTTCTCATTTGGGTTGTCTCTTGGACCGTGGGCAGATGATGGCGCTAATTGAGGGGAAGGCGGGTAAAGTCTGAGAAGCGGGTTTGAGTAGATAAAGAGGAAGATGTTATGCGCTGTTACTTGTGTCGAGTTTGAGATGCTTATAAAATGCAAGCGCAGTCTTCTGATTTTATCCTATTCTTGTCTCTAAGTAAGTATCCTAGGGGCCCTCAAAGCATTTTGCCAGTTTCTCCTTGCAAAAATTTCCAACTTATTTCCCTCTCTCTAGTTTCTTCCCTTCATTCATTTCCTATTCACCGAGTATTCCCTGAGCGCTTACAGTGTCTCAGGTGTGGTTCTAGGCTCTGGAGTTGAAGGCGCCGTAAGGCACTGCTCCCCAGAGGCTAACATTCTAGTGGAGGAATACCATCCAGAAACAAATGTCTGATTAAAGCAGTGAAACAAACATCAGACGGTGTTAGTGCTGTGAAGAGAAAGAAGCAGAGTGAGGCGGCAGAGGGTGATCTGGGGCTGCTTTAGCTGGAGTGGGATTCGAAGCAGAAAGAGGTACGGAGGATAAGATTTTCCGGGGGAAAAAGTAGTGCGCAGGGCATATGGTGGGGAGAGTCCGTGTGCTTGGGGCTGCGGAACAGGACACTCCTGTGGCCAGAGTGAAGTGGGAGGGGCAGAGTGGTCAGGGACGAGGCAGCACGGGGATTTATAAGCCACAGTCAAAGGTGTGAACTTTATTCTAAGTAGGATGGGAAGCCACAGAACGATGGTAAGCACAGAGCCGACTGAATATGAGTTTCATCTGGCTGTTCTGCAACAAAAAGATTCTGGCGGTGGCAAGTCGGGAATCGGGGAGACCCGCTACAAGCTTGTGAGTCCCAGGCAGAGATAGTGGTTTGGGTTAGGTGGTCCTGGAGATGGAGGGAATAGGCAGATTTGGCATCTATGTTGGTAGTGTTCTTTTTTTCTTTAAGATTTTATATTATTTATTTTTTAAGGATCTATTTATTTTAGAGAGAGAGAGAGCGTGAGTGGGGGAAGGGGCAGAGGGAGAAGGAGAGAGAATTTAAAGCAGACTCCTCGCTGAACTCAGAGTCCGAGGTGGGGTTTGATCTCACAACCCTGAGAATCATGACCTGAGCAGAAACCAAGGGTTGGTCATTTAGGTCATTTACGTTCCCATCTACAGTATTTTTGAGTAACCTCTACACCCAACATGGGGCTCAAACTTACAACAGGGAGATCAAGAATTGCATGCTCCACTGACTGAGCCAGCCAGGCGCCCCAGGAGTGGTTTTTAAAAAAATAATTTTAAAAAAATGGTGGTAAAATGTACATAACATAAAATTTACCACTTTACCCATGTTTAAGTATGCAGCTCATTGGCATTAAGTACATTCACATTGCTGGGGAACCATCCTGGCCATCCATTGCCAGAACATTTTCTTCTTGCAAAACTGAAACTCATAGAACTGTACTCATGAAACAAGCCCCCATTCCTCGGCAGCCTCCATTCTAGTTTTTGTCTCTATGCATTTGACTACTCTAAATTCTGCATGTAAATGGAATCACTCCGTATTTGTCCTTTGGCGACTGGCTTATTTCACTTAGCATCATGTGCTCACGTTTCATCCATGTTGTAGCATATGTCAGAATTTCCTTTCTATGTTAAGACTGAATAATACTCCATTGTATGTGTATATACTACATATTAAACAATTCATTCATCCAGCAATGGACACTTGGTTGCTTATACACATATTCATTATTGTGAATACTGCTGATGTAAACATGGGTGTACGAACATCTCTTCAAGACCCTGGTTTCTGGGGCACCTGGGTGGCTCAGTTGTTAAGCGTCTGCCTTCGGCTCAGGTCATGATCGCAGGGTCCTGGGATGGAGCACCGTATTGAGCTTCCTGCTCGGCGGGAAGCCTGCTTCTCCCTCTCCCACTCCGCCTGCTCGTGTTCCCTCTCTCGCTGTCTCTGTCAAATAAATAAATAAAATCTTAAAAAAAAAAAACAACAAAAAACCCTGGTTTCAGTTCTTCTGGGTGTGTACCCAGAAAAGAAATTGCTGGATCACATGGTAATTTACGTTTAATTTTTTGAGGAAACCCAATATTATTTTGCATAATGGCTGCACCATTTTATGTTCCCATCTACAGTGAGCAAGGGTTTCAATTTCTCCACAGTCTTGCCAACACTTACTATTTTTTGTTGTGTTGTGTTTTTGATAGTAGCCATGCTAGTGGGTATGAAGTGATATTTCACTGTGGTTTTGGTTCTCATTTCCCCAGAGATTAGTGATGTTGAGCTTGTTTTCATGTGCTTATTAGCCATCTTAGTATCTTTGGAGACAGTTTTGTTCATGTTATTGGAGTGGTTGTTTTTGTGGTAGTGGTGGCTGAGTTTTAGTTCTCTGTGTATTTTGGATATTGATCTCTTATCAGATATATAATTTGCAAGTATTTCTCCATTCTGTGGACTGTCTGGCAGTATTCTTGAAGCATGCAGTCAATTGGATAGGGAGGCGAGGGAAAGGGAGTGACCCAAGCTACCTCCTGGACTTGGGCTCGGTGACTAGGGCTGCTGCTTACCTCGGCGGGACAGACTTCAGAGACTCGGTGGGGGCGAGGGTGGGAGGAAAGTGTTCCATTGGGACGTATTATGTCTGAGGTGCTTCGTAGGCATCCTCGTGGAGGCACGAAGGCAGCCAATGAATATAACATTTCAAGAAGAGGTCAGTCAGTGCCAGAAACAGAAAGCTGAGTATTTTCAGACAGTAGGTAGCATGGATAGAACTGGATGAGGTCACCTAGGAAATGATTGTAGACCGATGAGAGAAAACTCCAACCTGGGTTCTCCGACAGGTTCAGCAGTGGGGGGGGGGGACCCACCAAAAGAGATTGAGAAAGAGCCACCAGTGCAGTAGAAAGATCCAGGAGAGTTCGGTATTTGAGGACGCCCAGAGAAGATGGTATCGGCACAATGAGGGAGACTGACTAGGTAGCACGTTGCATTCAAGTAGCATGAGACAGAGGTATGGCCATTGGGTGTGGCAAACGGAAACCACTGGCCGCCTTGACAGGCACTGTCTTGCAGGGCGTTGGGAATGAGTTGAAAGAAGACTAGATTGGAATGAGTTCAGGAGAGGAAGAGTGAAGAAACTGGATACAAACAACTTTTTAAAGAGGTTTGACCGTGAAGGGGAACAGAGCAATGAGATGGGAATGGAGGGGATCCTGCCTCTGGAGTGTCAGTTTTAGATAGAAGATGCTAGAATATGCTTATATATTGGTGTAAAGAATATAATAAAGAGGGACAGTTGATAGTGCAGGATAGAAAAGAAAACTGCAGAAGCAAAGCCCTTGAGAAAGTGAGAGGGGCTGGTCTTTGGTAAAGAGAATGTTGGAAGGTTTTAAAATAATCGTGGCTGGCATTTACTGAGCACATACGATGAGCCAGGCGCAGTTCAAGTGCTTTATGCTTTTTTAAATAAAAATTTTATTTATTTATTTGACAGAGCGAGCAAGAGAGAGCACAAGCAGGTGGAGTGGCAGAAGGAGAGGGAGAAGCAGACTCCCCGCTGAGCAGGGAGCCGGATGCAGGGCTCAATCCTGGGACCCCGGGATCATGACCTGAGCCGAAGGCAGATGCTTAACTGACTGGGCCACCCAGGCGCCCCTAGTGCTTTATGTTCTCTCAACCAGTATGGGCACGATGAGTGTGGACAGTGCGACAGGGAGGACTGGGTGGGTGCAGTGAGGAGGTGAGAAGTAGTCCCTTTGGACAACGGGGAAAGAAGATACCAGGGTAAGGTACAACAGCTGAGCAGGATAGAGGGCATGTTTGAGATTCACATGCATGAACTTAAAGTGTGACTAGTTAGCACAGATGTGTACTTCTGTCCAGCAACATTCCCCCGCTCTGGGTAAAACAAAACAAACCAAACCGAAAAGCCAAACACCAAAAAAACCCAGTGTAGAGTGGACAGGCAGTTGGGCTTGCCGAGGTTAGGGTATTGTGGGGCCACTAAGAGAAAACAAGAACACCCAGGGGCTTCAGGCTGTCTACAGGGGAGGGTTTATAATCAGCGAACCAAGGAGTCTAAGCTGGATCAGGGCAAAAATAATGACAAGTGGAAGGTGATGGAGGGATTCAGGATGGATGGCTTAGAAGTCTTCAAGATACTTGCTGGAGCCTGAGTATCAGGGATATGAGTTGGAAAGAGCTGTGGCCAGAGATCTGGGGACTTTGTCAAGATTTCAGAGGTGCTCAGGTTGTCGGTGACACTGAGGTCAAGGGTGACAGCGATGGGTGGAGGCATTGATGAGCACCAGAGGTGCTCTCCTGCCTTATTTCCCCAATTCCTAACACAGCCATGTGACGCCATGATGTTCCTATGAAACCCCTTCAACCTGGGCTCCTCTTTCTCCCACCCACGTGCCAGTCTGCCCTGTTCCTCATTGTGGAGATCCCACTGACCCACAAAGTCTGGCAAAGAACACAGAACCAGGAAAAGGTTTTTTGTTTTTTGTTTTTGTTTTTTGTTTTTGTTTTTGTTTTTTTTTAGATACTGTTCTCCACCTGCTGGGCTCAGCTTACATATTGCTTTAGTTCCAAGTCCTGCTGGGACCCTCCCTCCAATACCTGTTGTGATCTCTTCCTCCTGGAAATGAGGACACCCAGTGCTTTAGAATGATTTGCTGGGGCACCTGACCTAAACACTTTGTCTTTAATTAAACCAACTCATCTGGGCGAGCTTCGCCCCAGTGATGATAAATAAAGATAATTAACTCAAAGGCATGGCTTTTTTTAGAATAGTGTTTCCTAAATTATGGTCGTTTGATACCCATTTTCACATTTTCTGCCATCTGTAGCCACGTATAATCATTAGTTGCTTAACATCTTTATTTAAATGACGCACTTTTTAAACTTGAAAAAAGGTTTGTTTTCAAAAGAACCTTTGTATAAATAAACATATATTTATGTATATAAATACATGGAGCACCAGGAACCGCTCGCCAAATATAATCTGAAAAAATATTGAATGCCGATAAAACAGTGTTAGTAAAATAGCTAGATATAACGGGATGCTAAAGATTGGGGGCCTGAGGTTGGCTCTCTGTTCTAAGGGACAGCTTGTCATGTGCCAGAGAGATGTTGCAACATGCTAGCACCAACCTGAGACTTTCTCTCTGACCTAGTGAAAAGACCGAAAGGGAACCGACCCAACAGAAATGTGTACATAAGTGTGCCAGAGGCATATACCAGAATGTCCATAGCCCTGTTTTCTCATTTCCAAAAACTGGGACACCACTCAAATGCCCATGAAGAATAGGATGGATAGGGGCGCCTGGGTGGCTCTGTCGCTTAAGCAACCCACTCTTGGTTTTGGCTCAGGTCATGATCTCAGGGTTGTGAGATGGAGCCCTGCTTTGGGCTCCATGCTCAGTGCAGAGGCTGCTTGAGATTCTTTTCCCCTTCCCTCTCCCTCCCTCTCTGCTCCTCCCTTGGCTCACGCTCTCTCTCTCTCTCTCTCAAATAAATAAATGAGTAAAATCTTAAAATCTTAAAATGTGCCTGGCACCTCATAGGCCCTTAGCAAATATTGATTGTGTGGATGGTCTCATTTTACCCTCACACAATTCTAGAGACCGGTGGGACAGGTATCAGGGTTTCCAGCTACAGATGAGGAACCTGAGACTCAGGGGGGCCAAGTGGTCTTAGTCGAGGTCATGCAGAACACGGCCACTGCATTAGGACGCCTGCTCTGTGAAACACGTCAGTTCTCCATCATCCTCGGTTACATAGCCGTTTCCCTAAGTTTTTAGCACAAATAACATATTTCAGTTTCTTCTGTTGTTGTTAAATCATCTTCTGAGGCCTAACTTGGAGATGTTTCTTTCCATTATGAGATATTTTGGATTGGGCTTCGAAGGGGAAAGGGCCAGAAGGCTGTGCTTTCAGAGAAAGGGGTGTAGCGTAGGGGAGAAAGCTCACCGGGGAGATTTATGTCAAGGAATTACAGCAAACTGTCATTCTGTCTGAGTAAGTGTGGCTAGAAACAGGAAAGGGAACACAGGATATTGTGGTAGCACGTGGACTTATGGAAAGTCAGATGAACAGATGGGACCGAGCTGTCCTGGGAACTGTCAGAGGAAGAAGCTCTAGGCGGCTTTGGGAGGAATCCCTGCACAAATGCAGGTGAACCGGGCTGGAGACAAGTGCAGGTTGTAGGTTCAGAAAGGATTCTTAGTGAAGTACATAAAAGAAAAGCAAAGGCACCTTCTGTCCAAACCATGGCTCTACAATCGGTCCAGATTCAAGGAAGTAGGATTCCAGGAGCCGGAGGGTGGACACATTTATTGAGACATGGATTTCACTTAAAGGTTAGACTTACTTTTTTATTCTTAAGAACCCGAAATGACCAACTATATCCTTTAATTTTAATTTTTTAAAGGATTTATTTAAGAGAGAGAGAGAGAGAGAGGGAGAGGGAATGCGAGCAGGGGGAGGTGCAGAGAGAGAGAGAGAATCTTAAGCAGACCTCCCGCTGAGCTCGGAGCCTGCAGCA
The DNA here is from genome assembly GCF_009762305.2 of Zalophus californianus. Lineage (NCBI taxonomy): Eukaryota > Metazoa > Chordata > Mammalia > Carnivora > Otariidae > Zalophus > Zalophus californianus. The sequence continues at coordinate 9,879,163 of NC_045596.1, forward strand.
GGGCTCAATCCCACAACCCCGAGATCATGACCTGAGCTGAAATCAAGAGTCGGACGCTTAACGGACTGAGCCACCCAGGTGCCCCCCCCCAAGTATATCCTTTTAAACTCCAGTAGTGTTTACTGGGGAAAGGACCAGAGGACTTCAAACTGACAGTGATGAAATGGACAACAGTGTTTGAGGGTAAACAGGGACACATGAGTCAAAAATAGGAAAAGGAAAGCTCTTGTTGAGTACTTCCTTTCGGTTGAAAAAAATGTTGACTATTTCAAGTAAGACTTGCTGAAGACTGACAGATTGGTTTCGGCAAATAAAAACAATTCTGCGTTTTGATGATATACTCATTTTGAAAAGATGACATTTTAAAAAAAGCATTGCACGGATTCTGCTAGTGGTCATAGAGAGCACATTTATTAAAAGCTAGCAGAGAGGCTGATCCTAAACTGAGTGAATGAGGACACAAACGATTTCTGCGGAGGATTTGAAACATGTATTTGGAGTCACCACTTTAGAAAGCATGCCATAGTAGGAATTTACCAAGGCCATACTGCAACAAAACACCCAGATGCTAGATGAATTACACACCTGGATTGCAGACTTAAGTGCATCGCTGAGCTTGTTGGAGAAGGAGGGAAATGCAGAAGCCACCTGTTGTTCCTGTATGGAAATTTCAGTTTGTATAGCAGGGTGTGGGGGTGAGTAGTCAGAAGTGTGGCATGTGCTGATTATTAAGCTATTGTTTTTTTTTAATATTTATTTATTTATTTATTTATTTATTTATTTATTTATTTATATTTTACTTAGTTAATATACAGTGCAATATTGGTTTCTGGAGGAGAATTCAGTGATTCATCACTTATATGCAACACCCAGTGCTCATCATATCAAGTGACCCCCTTAATGCCCATCCCCCATCTAGCCCATCCCCCACCCGTCTCCCTCCATCGACCCAACAGTTTGTTCTCTATCGTTAAGAATCTCTTATGGTTTGTTTCCTTCTCTCCTTCTTGCCCCCCATATGTTCATCTGTTTTCTTTCTTAACTTCCACATATGAGTGAGATCATATGGTATTTGTCTTTCTTTGACTGACTTATTTCCCTTCGCATGATACTCTCTAGGTCCATCCATGTCATTGCAAATGGCAAGATTTCATTCTTTTTGATGGCTGAGTAATATTCCACTGTGTGTGTATATATATATATATATATATATATATATATATACACACACAACATCTTTATCCATTCATCTGTCGACAGACAGGTGGGCTCTCTCCATAGTTTGGGTATTGTTTTTTTTTTTTTGAAGATTTTATTTATATGTTTGAGAGAGAAAGAAAGAGAGAGAGAGAGAGCACGAGGTGGAGTGAGGGGCAGAGGGAGAGAGAGAGAAGCAGGCTCCCCTCTGAGCAGGGAGCCTGATGCAGGGCCCAGTCCCAGGCCCCTGAGATCATGCCCTGAGTTGAAGGCAGACGCTTAATGACTGCGCCACCCAGGCGCCCCTGGGGCTATTGCTGATAATGCTTAAGCTATGATTTCTTAGCTCCTGAGCCATGCCTCTTGAGTCTGCTTTGTGGTGCCAGGACCAGCTCTCTGCAGCCTGGGTTCGTCCCCGGCCCGCTGGCTCTCCATGGTCTGTCATTGGAGGCACTAAAAAGAGACAAAGGCTGAAGCTGGGGAAGGGGTTTGCTGCTTCTTGTTGTCTCACTCTTTTATTAGTGTCACCCCTGCAACATTTCTTCACCCCAGTGGTGGCAGCTGATGGGTCACAGTTGGCTTCAGTTTCCAATTTGCCCACTTCCCTGGGACGGGTCTCCCTGTCCTGTGTCGGAGGGGTCAGTGCCCCTTGGGCAGCACTCCTCTGAATCTGAGCCCCTGAGCTCTTCTCCTTCTATCTCCTGCCAGACTCAACCTTGCCTTTGCGTCCTCCAAGCCGCGCCGCGGTGATGGTTACTTTCCGAAGTTACTCTGCATTCTGTCTGTGTCACCCTTGTGCTTGTTAATCAAAGCCAGTTCCCTAGATTGAATGACTCATTACAATAACTGATGTGGTTTCTCATAGCTGACTGGCCCATGATGAAACAGGTCTCAAACGATTTGCTATAATGTAATAGGAAGAATATGGATAACGTCAGGCCTTTCATCCAACACTGAGAGATGCCCCGAGAAAGAAATAAGGTGACCTGGAGCTAGAAATTCTTGTAAACCCACTAATGAGGGGCCCCCAGGCAGACAGGTGATGGTGCTCGCTCGTGGGAGACTTGATACTTGTGGAATGCTTTTGGCAGTATGTACCCGGTCCCTCCAGAATTGCTTATAGCAACAACACAACAAATAATCCCGGCTTGGAATCTATGATTTATGGGCATAGCTCCCTGGAAAATGTCACACAAGCTATGTAACCATCTGAGGAGGGCTGTTCCATGACTGAAACGTCTTCCTTCTGTGTAAGGAATGGAGCTGCAGGTGGTTTTCAGAGACCTGCGCTCATCAGGTCACATGCGTATCCTGATGAGAAAGGGCTGAGGAAGTAAGATCTGGCCCAGACCTCCACGCTCTCTTTATGCCCAGCAACTACGTGTGTTCTTGACCTGATAACACTTGATGCTGGGTAAAAGCTCTGATGTAGATGAGTCTGATTTGACAGTTGGTCCTTCATGTCATTACAGAGGCCATTTCTCAGAACGCTACCCCTGCTTTGTCAAAATAGGGGAGTAGACAACAGATGAAGATGTTCGATACAGGCCCTAGGGGATCCAAGAGATGAGTGCAGGGCATCCCCAGGGCAGTGGCTAGAGGACCCCAGGATGAGGGGCTGGCCAGTTGGCACTGGAGAAGCATGACCCAAGAGACGGTAGGTGGAGAGCTGTTGTCAGCAAGATGCCTTCTGGGTTTGGGCTGGGAGAACTTGGCTAGATTTCTTCAAAGACTTGGCTTGCCCAGATGTCATGTGAATACAGCCCTTGCTTTCCTCTCCATACCCTAAAGGAGAGAGGCAAAACACCAAAACTTGTAGAATATCTATTTGATCTCAATCTTAAGACACAACAAGAGCTAACTACAAAATGAAATTTATATAATCATTCACCAAAAGTACCACAAATAAAGTGAAAGATAAACCACACAATATATGTATTGTGTGCATGTGTGTGGTGTGTGCATGTGGAGTGCATATGGTGTGCATGTGTGGTGTGTATGCACATGTGTGGTGTGTGTGCATGTGAGTGGTCTGTGTGTGTTTGAGGGGGTGGTATTTGTGACACATATACACAAAGGATATTGCCCTGAATACCAGAGATATATATTTATATCTTTTTTTAAAGATTTATTTATTTATTTGAGGGGGGAGAGGAGCAGAGGGAGAGGGAGAGAGAAACCCAAGCAGGCTGGGCACTGAGCCTGACATAGGGCTCGATCCCACAACGCTGAGATCAGACCCCAGCCAAAACCAAGAGTCAGATATTTAACCGACTGCACCACCCAGGCGCCCCTATGTTTATATCTTTATATAAAAATATATAAAGAACTCTCACAAATCAAAAAGAAAAACACAAAGAACCAAATGGGAAAATGAACAAAAGTCAGGAACAGGCATTTCACAGAAGAGGAAATAAGATGGAAAATAAATACATGAAAAGATATTCAACCTTTCTTGAAACCCGTGCAAATAAAAATCCCAAATAGGCAAAAATCGAGAAGTCCTAAACTTACGAAATGTCAAGCAAGAGAAGTATCCAGCTGGTAGAAGTACACGGTGGTAAAAACATTTGGGGACACTTTGACATTTCCTTGCAAAGCTGAAAACATTCTTACTCTAGACATTAGTAGTTTTATCCCTGGAGCAGAAAGCTGGGTGTGTCTTGGTGTGGAAAATGGGGACATATTGACTTTCTGGTCATCAGAGTGGCTGTTCACAGGCTGATGGTCTCCTCAGGCAGCAACCAGCCTGGTCCTTCTGCTTACTTCTGTGTGCCTACAAATATAATTTTCTGTATGTACAACGATAATAATAACTTGGGAAGGTCTGCCTACAACATATTCATAGAATCCTCATAGCACTATTGTTTAACCCTGGGAACAGCACAAAGACCAGGACCAGGCAATTAAATGGCTTCACCATATTGTGATACCGGCTTTCAGTGGAATACTAGACAGCAGTGAAAATGAACTAACTACTCCATCACTGGAGATGAATTTCAAAACACAGTGTAAAAGAAAAAAGCATGTCTCAAATGATCCTTAAAATATGATTTATGTAAAGTGTGAAAACACTCACAACTTAAAATGTGTAGGGTTGTATACATATGTAGTAAAATGAAGTATTTAGAATGTTGGTAACCTTGGGGACATGTGGAAGCTTCCAAGGTATTGCTATTATTCTCTGTCTCAAGCTGAAGGGTGGGTAAATGGGCTTTTTAAAAAACAGTTGTTTATATCATATGTTGTACATATATAAGTACATTATGTATATGTACATATATACCTTATATATAATCTTGTATCACGTGCATATACACATGATATATCCATACTTACATGTCATATATATTAGACATAATATTCTTATTACCTACTTGCATATATATCATATGTATGTACAAATATTTTATATATATATGTAAAAGCTCTCTATCCTTTTGATTATAAGAAATATTCCATAAAGTTGTATAATATTTTTAAAAGGGCATAAAAAGGTAGATACGTAAAATCTCATTTTTATAAAAAATGTATCTACATATTTCATTGATTTGAAGGCACACTTTTTCCTCCCACAGTTTAACACCTGTGAAATTAGAAAGTATCTTAAAATTGCTACTGAACAAGCAGCACTTAGGCTATCGTTGTTGTTGTCACGTGTGTTCTTGTTTCTAACTATTGATATTGCTGTCACTTAATTATGTGCATCATTGATTCTATGCGCTTTGATTTTAAACACCACTTAAAATGTGTTTAAAAAGATTTCATTATGATTTGACATCAAACCAGAAGTACTGTGAACTGAGAAAGTCACAGGAACCTGGTGGTTAAGAAATACATTTTATGGGGGCGCCTGGGTGGCTCAGTTGGTTAAGCGACTGCCTTCAGCTCAGGTCATGATCCTGGAGTCCCGGGGTCGAGTCCCATGTCGGGCTCCCTGCTCGGCGGGGAGTCTGCTTCTCCCTCTGACCCTCTTCCTTCTCGTGCTCTCTATCTCTCATTCTCTCTCTTAAATAAATAAATAAAAATCTTTAAAAAAAAAAAAAAGAAATACATTTTATGTCGGGGAGGTAAATACTCAGTGTTGGAGAAATACCTGGGATCTCACCTTTTCTTGCAAAGAAACGACCTAGTGTCTTTTGAGACCTAAGAAAGGAAGATATCCCAGGGTAGATGAGGCTCTTGCATTTGTGCAAAGGAATTACCTGGGTGCATTCCCAGTCACACAGCTAATGGCAAGAGGAATCATCAAATCCCCTGGAGAAGAGGAAAGACATTTCAAAGCAACACAAGTGGCTATGAGGGATTCATGCATCTGATGAGACTATGATTTTTTGTATCATACTTTTAGGGTGTTTTTTTTTTCTTAGCAGTATATAAAGTACTGGTGATACATTTTATAGTCAACAGCATCTTAGATGAGATGAAATATAGTATATGAGTTTTGCACATATGTAAATAGAAAAGTCTGGAGGAATTGGGTATCAAAGAAATAATATATCTGACTTGTGGGTTTATAAGTGATTTTTTTTCATCTTTGCCTACTGTTTTTTTTTCTTAATTTTTCTACAACAAAGACATTACTTTGAGAGCAAAAATACTGTTATTTAGCAACATTCAGATTTTATATCATTTGTTAAAAAAAAAAAAGTCAAGCATACAACTAAGAGAATGTGATGAAACTGTATCCGACGTGAGCCCACAGGTCACCCGGGTCCTGCCACGGCAGGCACTGGCAGGGCCGCTCTGTGGAGAAAACCGACGAGACTCACGGCATCTCGGTTCTAGTCCTAGCAACGTGTAATGCGTGTGTTCTTAGAAGTGAGTTCTGTAACCTCTGAGCTTCCCCTCTCCCGACTGTAAAGTAGGGGGTCTGATACTCCTTCACAGCCTTCACAGGGCTGTTCACAACTGAGTGAATAGTTTTCAAAGTTTTGTGTATCAGTTTCCACGGATGTTGAATTAAGTTTGCGTGTGCACGAATGTGTGTTGGGGTGAGGAAACGGGTTTTAGGTTTCGTAACAATGGAAAAAGTTAACCCGATTTCTTGGAAATTTATATGTACTAGTAATGTGTCTCATGGATTTCTCAGAAGGGCTGCAGTGTGAGGAGTAGCTCTTGGGACTAGTGTTTTGTGTGATGTAGAGCTATATTGTGATTATCTGTATGGATCTTCTCCAGGAAGTTTCTGGAAGGTTGACTTGGTAAAAATGGCACCCGTCATCACCTCCAGTTCTCCCCGATGCTCAGCTTCCAAAATGTTTTCTTCTCTAGGTTCCAACTTTTCTTAAAACTCTATTCTAGGGGCGCCTGGGTGGCTCAGTCGTTAAGTGTCTGCCTTCGGCTCAGGTCATGGTCCCAGGGTCCTGGGATCGAGCCCCGCATTGGGCTCCCTGCTCGGCGGGAAGCCTGCTTCTCCCTCTCCCACTCCCCCTGCCTGTGTTCCCTCTCTCGCTGTGTCTCTCTCTGTCAAATAAATAAAATCTTTAAAAACAAAAACAATCCCCCCCCCTCTATTTTATACTTTAAAACCAAACCAAACCAAAAACCCCACTCTTCCTCTTGTCTGTCAGGAGTTAGTCCTTCATCTGGCTTCCCTTAGGAAGGAAATTTTCTTCCCCCACTGTGTCCCGTGACTGGACACCAATCCCAGTGCAGCACAGCTGTCTGCTTCGTGGGGTCATCACCCCTCGAGACTTGCATCCCTGGTGCTGGGCATGGTGCAGGAGCTCAACAGTGGGAAGATGAGGCCCTAAAACCATTTCCTTCCCCTGAGAGAAGCGTCTGTCTGTGGATAATGAAAACCACCTTGTTCTTGATTTAATCATACAATGATAGCTAAGCAGTCATTTGGGGAAATGTAAAGTGCTCTTGCACATAGGATGAATAAAGGACATGAAAATAAAATACAGAAAGCAATCCTTTTCAGCATTTCTGAATTCGAATCAACCCCCAATCTCAAATCGGTTAGGTTCATCAGTTGCAAGGATGTTTGGGGTAAACCTCCACTAGATGACGGTCCTCAGGTTGGTGGGCCTGCTGCTGAGGTGCGTCGGTGCCCCCTCCCACGGGGCCTCGCATAAAGAACCCTGACCTGGAGGTTAGAAGAGTTCGGTCCCAGCTTTGCCACCAACCACTCTGAGCGTGGGATCCTGTCAGGGAGAAGAATGCCACGGGATGGCCATTTCCAATTGGGGTGCTTAGGACAAGCCATAGTTAGCAGGTTCTAGTCTTTAAAAAGTCTAGGTGGTGGTGGTGGCTGAGGGTTGTGATGCTGAGAGGCCTGAAGGAGGGAGGGGGCTGTGGTTGTGGGCTACCAGCTTCAGCTGAAGAGGAATTAGCCCCATCACTTTCAATGCCATTTTCAGGGGCACTCTTGCTGGCTTATCTCAGCTCCATCTCAGGGCCGAGAGGGGGAAAGCGGATGTGCTGTTGTCCGGGTTCTTCACGGTGGAGCAGTGAGCCGAGACCAGGCAGCGGCAAGCATGGCAATGGTCTGGCGTTTCTGTGCGTCTGCAGGGGGAAGCTACGGGCATCTGGCATACACGTCTCTGTGGAGGCGAGGGCCGTTCTGTGCACCGTAGAAGGTGTAGCATTGCCAACCTTCCTTCTGCTACATACTAGTAGGACCAAGTTATCATGACCAAGGACTGCAGCAGTTCCCGGGCCCCCAGGACGGTATCTCCTTCCTACCTGGGTTTCAGAACAACTGGAAGCCAAATGGTCTAGTTGAGTTCCCGCCAGAAAATTCCACATGCCAGTGCCAATATTTAGTTCCAACTTTATTAGGAGGCAGCATTTCCTCACAACCCAGCTGCTCAGTCCCTGTGAGGTCAGGCCCAGAGCAGGCATGACTAAACTGAACACGTTGCTCTCACGCTGAGAACACAGCTTCAGGTGTGCCCTTCTGGTGAACCAACCTCAAACTCACAGTGCAGATTGTTGGTCAAGGACTTTGGAGCCTGGGAACCTACTCTGGCTTCTCTTGACTAACTTTAAGAAAAATCACTTTAGCTTTTTGGGCTTTGGTTAAATTCATCTTATTCCTTGTCTCCAAAGTCCCTTCCAGATCCCACATTCAATTCTACCAAGAGGCCATCACGAACTCGTATTTGAACGTGAAAATGAAACAACATATCTAAGACCAAGTATTTGGAGAGAAGAAATGGTTTCCACAGGGAGAAAATTTAAAATACAGAAAAAAATTCTTACCACTCAAGTTTTGGAAACATTTTATAATTTATATATAAAATCTTGTAAGAAACCATGTAAAATGACAGAAATATCCACCTTACATGAAGAGTCAAAAAAAATACACACACACTGGATGTAAATTTTAATTATAAAACAATATGAACAAAACATTTTAAAATAATCTCAATTATTTGGCAACTCATCACATCATTGCTAGAGACAAATTTGATCTTAAGAAAAATTTAATTTTATGAAAAACTTAAGTTGGACAGTTTGTTCATATGGGAGTTAAAACATGTTTAAAAAAGAATCTGGCAATAAAGCCAGTTTCTGTCCGAAAATAACTGCGTATAAAACAACATAAAATCCTGAAGCTTGAGAAGACAGGAGTGACCTAATCTCGATGCATTTCCCTTCACTGAAAAGGACAGTATGGAAGGAGAACGGGCAGAAGCCTCGGAAGAGCACAGAGGGGAGGAAAGAACAGTGACAGAGGCATGTTTGCTGCAGGTGACAGGATGTAACTTTACCTGGACCAGAACCTCTCACGCCAGTGGGGCTGGAAGTAAAGTCACAGATGCGAGCATATCTAAAAACAAGTTACATTCTTAAAAACAGTCACAAATGTGAACAGAGAAGCAATGCAGACCCTTTCTTGAGCTAAACTACTTCACTTGGATACATGCGAGAAGATTCTGTATTTCCTGCCAGATCATACTGAGAGAGTTACAAGGCAGGCAGCATCCTAAAACATTTCTACTAATGACTGCATAGCATTTAAAACCCCTTTTTTATAAAAAAAAAAAAATAATAAAATAAAATAAACAGATATATAGTAAAGTTCACAGATAAGTTTTCTCTGTAAAATAAATAAAGTGTTCATTGATTAGCATCATACATAGAGTAAAATACAACCTATTTTTACATGTTTATATACTGTACACAGATTACCAGTAGGCAGCCTGGTGTCTGATGGGCTGGAAGGGTTTGCATTAGTGATGTGTCACATCGGGAAATCCCAATTTCAAATGTTAAAATATACAACTACTTTGTTTTGAGTTCAGATACAAAGTAAACTTATTTTCCTTTATCTGAAATAAATGTACATAATATCTTCTATGAACAATAGTTTATAAAGCTGTTTAAAACAGAACAAGAAAAAGCTTGCACCTAGGAACTTAAGAGCACATGCATGTCCTCTCCCTGGTTAAAAAAAAAAAAGCTTATGGCCCCGAGGCTTGATTCTCTTCTCTCGGCTGTGTCCCCGACAAGCCAGGGGCAGTAGAGGCCAGGATTACCGCTTGGCCTTCTTCGAAGGGGCTTCTTCCACCCTCTGCTGGCCTCTGGTTCGGGCTCCGGGGGGACTGGTTTCCCTCTTGCGCTTGCTAGAAGGGGACAGCTGGGCCTTCGATCTGCAGTGAACAAAAGTCAAGGCAGTGGTGAGAGCTGAAAGGAGCAGCTTCGGTAATTTGGGAGTTCTTTAAAACAGGGAAGGTTTCTGCAGCACTTGAAAGCCAGGAGGAGAAAACCTGGGTCACATTTATATGGGAAGAGGAGACTCTAGAAGAACAGTGCTAACTGGTCATCTGCTGACTAGCTCACACCCAAACGGCACAGAGGAGGAGCTCGGAGGCCTATGCTCCGGGTCCAGCTCGGTCACACTCCCGGTGCGGACCTGGGTCAATCTACCTTCTTCTCTGGGTCCTGGTTCTTTCATTTACGAAACGATCAGCAGCCGGTCCTCCCCCGCGCTGTCCCCAGCTGAGGCGAACAGCAGGGGCACAGGACCGTGGACCAGGGCTCGCCGGTGCCCGATCATGTCTCAGGGGACAATGTCACGGAGAAGAGCTGGCAGCGTTAGAAAAGGCATGGCCATTCCAGAGCAGCCTTCTGGCCAATCTCCCTGCCACCAGCCTATGCCTGCTCTCCCATCTGCCAGAATTATCTGTGGGAAATCCCAAGGAATCAAGTCACTGTCCTCTTTGTTACGTGTATATTCCTCTTGACTATCTGGTGCTCTCAGGATAAAGTCATCCCGAGAATTCACAAAGTCCTTTATAATTTGCCCTGACCTCTGCACCACCCTGGGCTATAGTCCTGCCAAAGCACGGCCATTCCCAAGCACAGGACATTCTTTCACATTTTCATGCTTGGCATGTGAGTTTTTAGAGAATCACCCCACACCTCCCACCTAGCAAACGTCCGTGTCTTCAAGCCCCAGTTCAAAAGCAAGTCCTTCGGGAAAGCCTTCCTCACCACAGAGCAAGCTGCTCTCTGGAAATCCCACGGCACTTCGTGTCTTCACCAGAGCGCTTACCACTGTGATGTACCTGCTGGTTTTTTCCAACTGTAGGCTACAGTCATTATTTTAAAACATGTTCTCATTTGTGAATTAGAATAAAGTGATTTTCTCCCAAAACAAACAAACAAAAAACAACAACAAAAAAAACAAACCCTTGTGTCGAGGGCTGACTTTAAAACAGCATGCAAATAGACCACAGTAGAAAATACCACTGGTGCGACGTCTATTAAATTTGGTTCATGAGAATTTTGTTGCAGTGATAGGGGCAGAATGTGAGCACTCTGCAAGTATACTGCAACATAGTTTTAGTGTGGCTGGTGCCAAAAAATCTTGCAAGTCCTGGACACATGTCTCCCCGGCTAGGATGCTTCTCCACAGCAGCTGCTGGGTCTTACTCCTTTTCCTCTCCCCAGCACCTTGCACAAAGGCACGTGTCAGCAAGCGGCCATGGTTCTATCCATGAAGGAAAAGGCCTGGAAAATCAAAATTGCAGGAGATGGACCAATGGGGCTGCACGGATAGAAAGGCAGGTCTTGCTTACGGTTCTTTTGATGGCCCAAGTAAATAAACTCAAACCGAGTCACGTACGGCTGTACGGGATGCAGTGTCCGCGGATACGCACGTGTGGGGAAGAGCTGACGAGCAGTGTTTGTTGATCTCCCGTTCAGGCCGTGGCAGGGAGAGCCACCGGCCGCCCCCTCAGTACCTCCTCGCTGAGTAGCTGGCACGCCAGCGCTGTGTTGGATGCCACGTAGCAGGGACAACAGCGGTGAGTCAGGGTGCCTCTTCCGGGCCGTGTGAGCTCGAGGGGTCAGCCAGGCCCCTTCCTGCACCCAACGTGGTGTGGTCTGTGACCAGTGGCACAAGCACCACCTGGGCGCTATTAGAAAGGCAGACGCTCAGGCCCAACCCAGACCTACAGAATCAGAACCTTAGCACTGAGTTCCCCCAACTGGTCTGCAAGTCCATTTTGAGAAATACGGACCAGACCTTCCTGAGATTCCTTCCCTCACGTATAAAATAAGGATAAATAAAACATTTCACTTAATGAGGATTAAATGGAAGAATCCATATGAAAGATGCCTGGCACTTTACTGTGCTTCCCTTTCTAGAACACAGGGCTGATAACACGTACCTACATTACCCGTATGCTAGAAGATCAACTGTTGTAAGAGATGTCACAACAATTTTTGTACACTGTGAAGAGTCTTTTTATCTGTTGCTGCTATAATGTACAGAAAGTAAGACGAGACCCGCATCTCAAGGAAGAAGCTTGGAGTTCAGAGAGGGCATACACCACCATCCCGTGCAGAGCAGGCCGGAAGTGCCGTGGGAAGGACAGAGAGGAACTGAAGCAGTGGGGGCCTCCTGAGGAGGGAATGTGAAGGACGGCAGTGCCTGGCTTGCTGGCGGCCGACAGCAAGGGCACTCAAGAACCAGCACAAGCCAAGGCCACAAAGGCGGGCCGGACGCAGCCTGTGGGAAGCTCGTAGGATGAATGAGGCTGCGGACGGCAGGAGCCGGCCAGGGGCTGAGCCGGAAGGGGCTGTTTTACTGTTACCCCATCGCCTCTCCAACACTCTGGCTGAAACAGAAACAATTCTGGGCTGTGATGCGACTGACCATGCCGTGCTGGTTTAGCCAAGTACTCGGACCTGCAACCACTCGGAAAGAAACACGCCTCGCCTTTGGTCCTGGTGGACGGGAGTCAGTGCGTAAGGCTCACAAAGCTCAAAGGCAAGTCTGGAGGAGGCCGTGAAGCGAGGCCTGAGGTTCCTTCTGCAGCCCCTGCAATACCTTCTGGAGTAGGTTTCCATTTGGGAAACCAGTGATCCCCAAAAGACAGTTATCTGGCAAGAGAAAAATCTTAAAGGAACTTGGGAAGAAAACATTACCATACAAAAACAGTCTCTGGGGATTAAAAATGACTTCAAGTGTAAGCAGGGACTTACCTTCCTAATAGGGGAGATTTACTAACTTTTTCGCAGGTAGATAACTTCTCTTTTGCTAACATTTGGCGATTTCTAGCAGAAATGGTTTCTGGGCTGCCAAGCGTGGATGCTGCACATGCTGATGGCTTGCTATGATGCTTTCTGAAACAGATGACAGAAACACCGGGCAGCGGTACCCTGAACACGCCAGGCCCGGGGCCTCTGCAGAAAGGACGATGCTCCTCAAGGGTGAGTCAGAGAATGGGGACGAAAAGCAAAAAATGGTTGGTTTTCTGGACTGTTGGTAAAAAGTGGGTCTGATGTCACCCACAACTAATTGCCTACATGATGGCGTCTTTGCTTTTGCTCTGCGGGGTATTTTGTATTTGGTCATGATTTAGAGAAAGGTGACTCTGTGATAATAAACAATACCCTGTTTTGGGTATCCCTCAAGTGCTCATCAGAGTAGAACAAGGGACCAGGACAGTACAAGGCAGTATAATTCATAAGGCCAGCTGGTCAGGCCCTGCGACTGGTCCAAGCAGACAACTGCACAAGGACCAGGGGACGGAAGAGCAGGCTTGCCAGCGCAACTGCGAGAGAAAGGACTTGCTGAGCTGGTGTGTGGGTCCAGCTGAGGGAACGGAGACTGGGCGCCCACGGAAGCACGTTCCCCTCAGGATACGGTGGGGCAACCCTCTTATGAGTTCATCAGCCCACGCTCTGCAGAACCTGTGCTTCCACAGGAGAGCAGATAAATTCCAGTACAAACAGGGATGAGGAGGGGAATCAAAATAAGAGAAGACCCGGAAGTTGCCCTCCAATGTTTTGGGAAAAGCTGCAGAGAAGCCCCAAGAGAAGAACTAGAACATGAGCAGACACCTCAGGGAGGCCAGCTTCTACCAGACACAAGGAAGAGAACGCCGAGGAGGCGGCTTCCCTGCCCCTGTGGAGGCTGCAAGCAGAAAGACCTTTGCAGAGGAGATGCTGGTGTAGACAGTGAAGCACTGATCAGTTAGCAGGACTAACCCACGAAGACCCCAGCCAACCCCAAGAATCTGCAATCAGGAAGATGCAAGAGCCTGGGAACCAATCGACTGATGCCAAGGAATCTAAACTAAGAGAAAAGGATCCATTTGTAAATCAAAAGTTCTTAAGGCACATTAAGGAAGAGCACTGACAGTCTAGGTGATTACAGAATCATAAGTCAAGTAAGATTTGTTTTCAAAGAATGAATTTTAAAAGGCAAACCTGACCGCTACTACTTTTAGACACTCAAAGACAGCAAGAAGGCCAACAAAACTGTCTGAGGTGGGGCCCTACTGTCTTGGATGATCTCTGCATGAGTGTTTAAGGAGGCGGTGGTGCTGGGGTGGAGCGTTCCAGCACCCCGACCCTCTCCCACCAGCAGGAAACTTGATTCTGTCTCTTCTACTTATCTGAGTTGTTCCATCTAAAAAACAAATATGAGACCCCCACCTTACCTTCACCCACGGGAGTTGTTAAAGTCTTGTGGCTCTAAAATCTGATTCTTTGAGAAACCAAACCGTGGCATGAATGGCTAATAATGTACAAGTATGAAGTAAATAGAAATAGGCTCAATATAAGTCTCTATATAAACCAAGACATTATTACTGTAACACTATGGTGACAGGTTTGGTAAGTGATACTCTTGAAGTAAATGTCCCTGAACTTTTTGATTAATGTTGGCTAATGAAATGACAGAAGATGATACCAAATTAACAGCTTGTGAATCACCCTGAAAGTGGAAAATATTCTTGCTTTAGTAAAGTTAAACTGTAAACGGATGCAACTTGTCTCAAAATGTGCAGTGGGGAAAAAACATTGATTGAGATTAATGGGTATGGGTGGGGGTATAATTGGCAAATAATGTTTGTTCAGACAAAAGTTAAATAGGTTTCTTTCCTTTAGGACTATGCCGAGCTCTTAATATTTTAATTTGTGCTGTGACTTACGAAGGAGAAGGAATTGACCGGCAATCCCAAAACTCATTTGACCATGGCACTCTTTTTTCCAGGGGCTTCTGGCTATACTGGGGTTTGGGAGAATAGACTTTGGGAAACATGAAATTAACTTATGTTAGTAAAAAATGGTCGCATATGGGCACTTTCACATGGTCAACCTATTCCACAGCACTGTGGAATCACATGAGTCCTACGACAGTGATGGGTACGCCTGCCTTCCCTCTCGCACTGGAGCTGAGCGAGCTACAGGTAGGGACTGTGTTGGACACAGGGTCTTTCACCCATGGGCCCAGCATAGTATCTGAGACACCTACTGAGGCTCAATAAATACCTGCACAGGAACTGAATGGGTTCCACCAAACAGGCATTTAGAACCTGGCAGACTTTGCTGTGATCCTCAACAGTGGTTTGAGATGGAAGGCGGGTTTCTCCAAGAAGAACTGCAGTGTCCGAGGGCTAAGAGCATGTGCTCTCTGCTGAAGATACAAACTAAAGGAAACGGCTTACACTGTGGCTTGAGTGAGTCAAGGAAAAGAGAATCCCTAAATGCCAAAGCTGCTGTCTGACGGAGAAGCTGGTGAAGGCCTCTGGAAGCTCTCTGTTGCCCCCGTTACCTCTGGGCCTCTGATCTGGTGGTGGACCTTGTAGTGGCTCCCGAGGGCTCCTCCTCTTCCTCCTCTTCCTCTTCCTCCTCAGACTCCTGGTCTTTCTTGTCCTCAATGGCTTCAGAAACTGATTTCTGGCGTTTTCTTTCTGGCTCTGAAGATTCTGTTCAAATACAAGGGTAACACCTGGATTGTACAATTCCCCAAGACACTTCCAGAGGAGAGTTGTGGAGTTCAGAATGTAGGGTATTAGGGACTTGGAAGCAGAAGAAGTGGTTTTCCATTTCCTTTTGTTTCAGCACTTGCAATTCACAACTGTTTAACTTAATCTCAAACACATTTGGGATAGTTTACTTAGGCAGTTCACGGCCAGCATTCATGAAAAATTCACATGTACTCAGAAAAGCATCTGGGATGTACCATTTCTGACATGGGATTAGAGCCATTTCACACATATTTATGTAATATTAATACTGGCTGTGCCCCACTGGATTTTTCCTCATCAAGAGAAAAACCCTTAAAAAGGTTATTTTAAAATGATAAGACCCCACAATTAAGAATGTGCCAGAAACATACCAGCATCATCTGACAGAGTGAGCGAACGCTTGGGCTTTCTTCCTCTCCGCCGCACACTTGCTACTGTTTTTTCTTCACCATCATCCTAGAAGCAATAAAATTAAAGTTGAAAGGATGGTTAACTAACACATACTAAGTTGATTCCTAAAGGACATACCTTGACAAGAAAACTGACACTTACGTTGCTTATACTTCTTTCTTGTAGGGTAGTGGTTTCTTTATTGGACTCATCTTTAAGAAAAGGAAAATGTCTGCATTAACACTAGCTTAGTGTAAAATTAACTTTCAACAGTCTGGCTTGTTGTCTCTGAATGTACCAGTGCTGACTAATGCACCGTTTTACAATTTATCATTATTTTGTATCAGGCAAGCAAAGTTTGAGTCAAAATACATAGCAGAAAGGACATTCGAATGCAAGTCAGGACCTCCAAATTTGCACTTCAGACTTGTCACAAATAACCTACGCAATCTGGGAAAATTACTTAAATTCTTCAAGCCTCAGTTTTTCATCCGTAAGATAAAGACCTGGGTTTGACCACCTGTATGGTCCCTTTCAGATCAAATGCTCTGCACCCAGAAAGGGAAGAGGAAAGGGACATCTGGGGAGCCCTCAAAACACACCAGGACCCGCAGGTTAGAATTACAGATCTCACTGAGATCTCAACATGGCTCCCGTTCTGTCACAACCCCACTTTGGGAGTTAGGAAAAACGAGACTTAAGTAACTTAATTTAAGCAATTTGTTCAGTACAGACCTAATAAGTAGTACGAAAGCCGGTTCTCTTGACTATAAACAGTTACATCAGAGCAATTAGAAAAGTACACATTTAAGCCTATTTTAGGTTGTGTATGCCTATTCTTTATATATTTGCTTTCTGTAGATGTTACAGTTTCCTGACAACATATCTTGGGAAAAAAATGAAGTTTACTTTAATGCACTGTTTGAAGTTAAAGTTATGAGGATGTTCCCTGGACACTCAACAACCCAAAGGTACTTCTCACTGGTGGTGAGGTCCATGTAGTACCCTTTTTGCAAGTTCAGTACACTGATGTAGACAGAAGAGTTACACCAAGAAGGCTGACAGCGAAGAAGCCTGTCATAACAGATCATCATTACCCAGACGTGGAAAATCACTGCCAAACCCCAAAACATTAATCACACAGCTCAAATTAGAGTCCTTACAGGGCATTCAAATTATAAAGGTTTCTTGTTGTATGGATTAAAAATATTATAAAGTTATAAATAAAAACTGGTTAAAAAGCAAACAGAAACAGAATCTCCCCTTGTAAAAAAAATAATAAATCAACCTTAATTTTCCAAAAGACAAGAAAAACTGAAATACGATCACAAGATCACACAGTTAACTATGTGGAAAGGTTTCTTAACTACATATTTGCTTTACCTTGATGAGAATATGTACATTTCCATCCAAAACAGTTGTCACATTCATCTTTTTTGCCTATGCCAACCCTTTAAAACCCACCAAAAGGCCTTGTTGCCTTTTTTTAAAAAAAAGATTTTGAGAGAGAGCGAGAGCGAGCGAGCAGGTGTGCAGAGGGTCGCGGCAGAGGGAGAGGGAGAAAGAATCTCCAGCAGACTTCCTGATAAGCGTGGAGCCTGACATGGGGCTCAATCTCATGATCCTGAGATCGTGACCTGAGCCAAAAATCAAGAGCTGGATGCTTAACCAACTGAGGTACAGGGGCCCTGGGCTTGTTGTTTTTATGTAAAAATTTTTAATCATGAAATTAATATATACACATTGTAAAAATTCTGGAAAATTCAGGCAATGGTAACAACATGGAATGTTCCCATTATCCCACCACCCAGAGCCAATCACTGTCAACATTTTGGATTATTTTTCTCCTTGGAATGAGGACAAAAATAACTGAAACAGTTTTATCTCTTGCACTCTGGCTTTAGAAGCTACACAGGCTGCTTTCAAAATTCTTCTCCTGAGAATAGGCTCTTGAGTAAACTCCCGTCTTCCTGGTAAGAGTGCCTAGTTCCCAGGCTGATCTACTTCTTCCTTAAACATATCCAGTAAATTATGATTTGGACACAGCAGCGTCGTCCCTATTTTATTTTTTAAAGATTTTATTTTATTTATTTGACAGAGAGAGACACAGCGAGAGCAGGAACACAAGCGGGGGAGTGGGAGAGGGAGAAGCAGGCTTCCCGCGGAGCAGGGAGCCCGATGCGGGGCTCGATCCCAGGACCCCGGGATCATGACCTGAGCAGAAGGCAGATGCTTAACGACTGAGCCACCCAGGCGCCCAGCGTCGTTCCTATTTTACTCTTTGTTGCCTTCACCCTCCTCTCTGGAGGCTTCCTACGGACTTCCAAAACCAAGAAGGGCTCAGATCACAAGAAAAACCAATAGCTGTAGTCTTCACGGCTACAAGGACAACCGTTTTAACCAACTTCATTGAGAAACAATGAAACTCTAAGACCGTCCCCACAGCCAGCTGCCCTCGCCCCTTCCTTAGATCCCATGCAGAGCAATGCTCTAGGTACACACCTGTCTGTGTTAATTTTGGTTTGCCGCCAGGTGGAGACTGTTCTACCTAAATTTAAACCAACAAAAAACTGAAGTCAGCAGTTAGTCATCATCACAAAGAAAGTCATTCGTTCTGCAAGGCAGGTTTAGGACCTTTATTACGTAGGCAGAGTATTTGGAACCTATCTTTTGCCACTGATTAAGAATACCAAGTGAATACGGATGCCATGCTTCTGAACACATGGTCTCTCAACAGGAGAATTAGGGCTGCCACGAGCCCCTTCCCCAGCCACTCCGCCATGATGCTGGGAGAGGACCGTGGGAGGTGACGTGGCCCAGCCACTGTTCGTATCCCCCACGCTGTCTTACATTTGGGCAAACGCATTTGCCTATGGCGCTTTGGTTTTGCTGTCTTGTAATAATTCTATTGAGATGAGTACTGTAGGTATTGTTATGTTACTTTATGTCCAAGGAATTCGGAGTCTCAAGAGGGTTACATGATCAGCCCAGTGTCACAATTCCGGGAGTAAGGGGCAGAGCCGAGGCTGGAACCTCATTTGCTTTTGGTAGGACACTGGATACACATTTGTCCTTCTAATAATGCTGTCATGCAATGAAGTCTTGATACAATGATTTTGTTGACTACACACTTCAGGGTCAAAGATAAAGAAAGTTGAAAAAGATAAAGTGTCCCTGAGGATTTTCTTGCCTTGAAATCAGTGTACATTTTGTTATGAAAGGAACTCCACAGACAGCAGTAAGAGGTGAGACACACTGGAGGTTTCCATAAAGAAGCCATTATCTAAAAACCGTATAAAACAACTATTTTCTATATTTTAATCAAGGTTGACCACAAGAAGGTAAGTCCCTAATTTTTATATAAGCAAACTCACACGTGAGGATGGGATCAGACTGAAGAACAATATGTTTATGTAAAGACATTAATAATTGAAATATTATTTAAATGGTTATTCAGTGTTTTATTTAAGGGATCCTTTTAATGCTTTTCAAATATTTTAAAAAATAAAGTAGTGGGAAATATGAATACTGCAGTATACACTATCCAGGTCAAGGGCAAATACTCCCAGAGTTCTCATCTGTCACAATTACTTACAGTGACGATGCCAGTATCTGTTTTGCAGTCTTCTTCTAAAAAATAAGAAATAAAATCTCACTTAGAAAATCAGTTTGAAAATATCTTTTTTTAAAAGTAGGCCCCATACCCAACATGGAGCTCGAACTCACGACTCTGAGATCAAGAGCTGCACACTCTACCGACTGAGCCAGCCAGGTGCCCCTGAAAATGTCTTGCATATGAACCGAAAATACAACAAATACCTACTTGTTTTTAACGCTGTTTCTAAGGGGTGTTTACGAGGTCTTCCTCTTTTCCTTTTAATGATTACTGGCTGATCTTCCTAAGGGGGAAAGGAAAAAAAAAGAGCAGTAAAAATTTTCAACATGAGATTTAGAGTTCCCTCCTCAGAGATCTCCGATCCCAACTCTGTCACTTAAAAAAATACATGACCCCGTGCTTCATTTCTCTCTGTGCATTCCATCACCTGATAAAACACTGAGAACTGTACTATGAATTCACGCAGTAGTGAGGAATGAGAGATGATGAGGTAACGGAAGTGAGCACTTCGCGTCCACTTTGACTTCTGCAATAGGTATGCATGTACATTTAAATTTGGATTTAGTCATAGTCACTTGTGACCAAATGTTACCCTTTATGAAAAATAAAGGA
The DNA here is from genome assembly GCF_009762305.2 of Zalophus californianus. Classification (NCBI taxonomy): domain Eukaryota; kingdom Metazoa; phylum Chordata; class Mammalia; order Carnivora; family Otariidae; genus Zalophus; species Zalophus californianus. The sequence goes on from NC_045596.1 coordinate 9,899,200, forward strand.
GGCTACTGAACTTCTCATACATAAATGTGAGAAAACAAAAAGAACTATTAAGAAGTTGTATCGGGTGGAATTTAAGAAATAAAACTGATGGACACATGAGAAGGGAAGGAAAAATAAGATAAAAACAGCGAAGGAGGCAAACCAGAAGAGATGCTTAGCTCTAGGGAACAAGCTGAGGGTTGCTGGAGGGGAGCTGGGGGAGGATGGGGTAACTAGGGGATGGGCATTAAGGAGGGCACTTGATGTAATGAGTACTGGGTATTGTATGCAACTGATGAATCACTAAATTCTACCTCTGAAACTAATAATACACTATGTTAACCAACTTGAATTTAAATAAAATCTAAAAAAAAAAAGTATCAGGCACACTTGGTAATGGTTATCGAGCTGTGGCTGGTGTATAGGTTGTTTCCCTTGATTTATGGGCCTCTCTCAGGCCCATGGATTCTGCCCCCCCCACTGGGCTCCCTGCAAATCCCCTGAGGCAGGGAGGGTGCAAGGCTGGAGGCTGGCCTGCCCCTGCAGCCTCCCAGGAATCCCCCACCTGGCCTCACGAAACTGGGTCCCCTGGGCACCAGCTGCAGGCCTTCCGCACACCCTATTGTACTGCTCCCGTTTCATCCTGTGGGGACTCCAGGGCTCAGCAGCCCTGGTTCTTTGACCGAAACACTTGCCTGGCTTGGCCGTACCCCGCTGCCAGGACAGGAACCTTAAACACTGAGGTACAGCTCTGGACTGACTACGCAGTCTTGACAGAACTAGGTCTCATACAAATGTTTGGATGAAATGAAAATTAATCAAACTGACACTGATGAAATGCACAGTATGAAAGGGTGTCCCAATGCACTAAAAAAATGAACTACTTTAAAGCATTTGACAAAAACTTTAGGGAACAGCATTTAATGCAGTTTATTTGTCGTCAGTATTTAAATAATTGAACAGGAAGATATGAAAGACATCCCCTACCTCCTGAGATTTCATGTTGTCATCGTCATTCTGCTCGGTCTTTTCACCAGCAGCTTCACCACTGCCGTATTCGTCTGCAGAGACGGCAGAGCTCAGTTCAGGGCCGGGGACCACAGTCAGCCGCATGGCCACCACCCCTGCCCAGGTGGCCTGCACAGCCCCAGTCACACATGCACACACACACACCCACGCCATCGCAGGCCTACACCACCCAAGTTAACAAGCAGGAGTCTGGCTAACTGATAAGAAGCACACTCTGGGTTGAGTTAGGATCCAAATTCAAAATGATTCCCAAGCCCTGTGAGTATGAAGTGTATTCTCGAGGGAGTACAAACGAGTCAACCACGGTTTAGGCCGTGAAGCCTGGTGAGAGATGAGACTTGTCTCAAAACAATTCATCTAAGTCTGTATATTACTCACCCTTTTCGTCCATGGCCCTTGAAGGAGTGCTGTTTGTCTTAGAACTTGTTTTAGAGAATTCTTCCAAATCTCCAGTGTTTTCCTCCTGTGAAGCGGAACAATAGAAGAAGCTTCTAAACCCTGCCTCCGCTTGTCCTCCCCAAAGTTCTCCTTTCTATTTCAAAAACAAATTTCTAGCAGTTTTTTATAAGTTTGTTGCAGAAATTTTAAAAAGTAACTCTTTTTTGCAGCTAGTGAGGCAATCCAAAGAGATACCAATTCTGAAGGCAGAACAGCATGAGATAAAGCTCAACCATAAAGCAACAAGGGCATTCTTTTTATCCCTGCAAAATAGAAGCAGTCTTTTCCTCCCTCATCCTGGATTTTATCTTTTTGAGAGAAACTCCAGAGAAGGAACTGATAGGAATTTGCAACAGATTTCTTTTCTTTATTGGGTGGTGGAGGAGAGGACTAGGGAAGGGATAAAGGGGGAAAGTACCTAAGAGAATTTCAGGGTATCCGGCTGGGCTGATTTAGAGCACTGATCTCTCAACAGTTGAATCATTCAGCCTTAGTTGCAAAACAGTTTTCAGCATGAAATACCAAAATGTTGTACTGTAATACTAATATAGTACGTACAAAAAAAACAAAACCCACAAATTAAAATATAAAATTAGAATTCTGTCTTATAAACATTGAAAACATTATCTAGATGTGATTTTTTAGTGCAAATGGTTGATATATTTTACTTAAATTCAGCATTAAAAAACTTACATGAAACTGAAGGGAAAATAAAAAGAGAACCCTTCAATATTGCTGCCTCTCTCCAAATTTAGGAGTACTGTCTCAGGATTCTTGTTCTAGATAGGGCGGGGGAAGGACGGGGTTAAAATCCTGTTTCCTTCCTTCACCACGACCAATTGAAATTCATGACGATACACGACTCTCTCCTTGGTTGTTAAAATTCTTTTACTACTTTTTATTTAGTTCATCAGTCACTGGTGGAAAACAGAAACTTTGAACTGGTTTTAGTAAGCTAGAATTCAACTGCATATATTTTTATAAGCTGACTTAAATACTTCTGGAACATGGTGGAAAAAAATAAATTAGGGAAAGAGAGAAAAAGGAGATGGAACTAGTTCGGAATAGACAATGAGCAGCACCAAGTCTCAGAAATGGAAGCATGCCTAAGAAGAGGTATCTACCAGGAAATGGAGAAATCTGGGCCTAGAGAGCAGGAGCAGAAATAAAAATTTATGAACCACCTCCCTGAGTCATCAGATGAAAATAAGACCATATGAAAAAAAGGCAGTGAGTGAGGCCACTCCTTGGACTACTTATATTTTAGGGGTACGAAGTAAAGTAGAGAGAAGTGAGGGTATTAAAACTTTAACATAATATGTATCACTGTATTTCAATGTTTAGTGCAAGCACATCTGTGGTAAAGCATTTGACACTTTGGAAGGAAGCACGTAGAAGCCTGAAGTCAATGACATCACTGAACAGAAACCTGAGCAATGGTTATATATAAACTGTGATATTAATACACTCTTATAGTTGAAAACTATAAAGTGCAGTATTTTTTTTTTGCAGGACCCTAAAAAAGATACCTTTTATAATAAAGTGAATATTAGAGATATATAAAGTAAAAAGAATACTAGAATGAAAAAGAATATTATAATAAGTGTTCACAGTGATGCAACTAGGTTACCCCCCCAAACTTAAAATTAATACAGGGAAAGAATACCTTTGTATCTTGTGGTTCAGTTTCAGAACACTGCCTCTGTGCTGTTTCTATTTTGGAATCTAGGACATCTGGATTATCATCTGTAAATCAGTTTGGACAGAATCACAAAGGAATAAAAGCTAAATGAAAAACGAAATGCATCGTTCTATTTTAAGACAGTTTAAGACTTCTTTTTTAGTCTTGTGATACAGTGAAGCCAAAAGTTATTCTAAATGTATTTATGTCATGTGATTTAAGCACTGAACACTGACTGTGGCCCTGGCAAAACCAAAAAAGTAAAAATATAAAAAAAAAAAAAATTCACAAATGCTTAGCTGACACCAATAAACCAGCAGGTTCTATGGAAAAGGCTTAGGGCATACAGAATTCCTAGAGATACTTTTAATTTCCTAAATGAGTTACCACCTAGGAGGTATAGCTTAGTGATTGAGACCATGGGCTTAGGAATCAGATTTACTTGGTGGGAGTAAAGTCACATCTTGCCGAATCTTAATTTCTTTATAAAATGGTGATAATGCCTTACTCACATAGTTATTATCAATGTATATAAAATCACATGAATAGTACCTAAAATATGAACTCAAGAATTAAAAAATAATTACATGCCCCTAACCAAAAAAGTAAAGTATTTATCCATTCTTTCTCACATATTACTTAATATTCATTATATTTGTACTTCATGTAAGGTATCAAAGTATGAGTCTCTGTACCATCTGATATGGTAGCTACTAGCTACATGTGGCTGTTGAAATTTAAATTAAAACTGAATGCAATTATAAATCCAGTCTTTCATTCACACTGACCACATTTAATTGCTCAAGAGTCACACGTGGCTAGTGTCTACTGTACTAGACAAAACAAATACAGAACATTTCCAACATTGTGGCAAGTTCTATTGAATAGCACTATTATAGACCATGGGAAAATCATTAGTATGAAGCACAGAAAGGCTATTACATGAACCTTTACTAAAGTGCTTCACTAGCTCTATAGGGAGTCTTGTTGATCATATAAAATAAGGAGCTCGGTGGCACCTGGCTGGGTCCCAGGCACAGGTTACAGAGGGAGCTTGGGTTTGTGTGAGTTCCAGGGGTTGGGTCATCTGCAGGTAACAATGTAGTTTCTAAATCAAGTTCAGAAAAAACCCTGGAGGTGCCAAGCCAGTCTGGATACAAACTGGACTCCAGAGTTGTAAAAGTAAGCAATTACTCCTCTCAAAAATTTTCTATGATATTGGTCCAGTATTTTGGATGTAAAAATAATATGATCTTCAAAGATGTCTGAAAAAGGAATATATATATTCTAAATACCCAGTTCATCATCTGAAGAGGGATAATGCTTCTTTCTTTTTCTTTTAGGTATCTGTCTTTCTTCCTCTTCAACCTGGAATCAAGAATGACTATATATTAAAGTCAATAGAATTTTGAACCAAATCTACTGAAATGACAGCATATTTTATTAGCTTTAGTCTTTGAAATAAGTTTTTTAAAAATCTAGAATAATACTTTCGGCATCTAGATTTGGATGAGACTTATTTTGTAAGGTTGAGTCTTTTTTTTTTTGGATTTGAATGTAAATCCATACAAAACATTTAAATCTGTTTCTGGTTAGTCACTGTATTCCAACCATTCCAAAATATGTTTAAAAAGAAAAATTTTTCCTTTTCCCATCTCTGAAGTCAAGCTATGTCTTACAATCAGTCCTAAATTTAGGACAGCATGTCCTAAATTAATTGGTAGTGTTCTCCTCTTTCAGTGGCCCAGCAAAGAGCTGAGCAAAGGCAGTAAGAAATAACATTTACCCTGACAGTACAACGTGGACACATCCCAATAATTACCTACACAAGAGCATAAACATAAAAGTGATACGGAGATCCGTTTAATTTTTAATACATACAAAGAAGTAAAGCCTTTCTTTGTGCACCACCAAAAGCACTATGTACAAAACATGAAATACTTGAGTTTCTGATGAAAACCCACCTCTTTAGGATTTGCTTCAATGCTGTGATCTCCTAAGGCTTCTGTGTTGTCTTTTCTGCTCTTGGATATCTCTGATTAATAAATACAAAAAAGAAAAAAAATGTTAAGTATTTATTCATTCCAATACTTATTTTAGGGGTCTGCATGGCAGCAGGAAGGACACTTTATAAATCACTGTGATGGGGTCCTCTGAGCAATCAGGCAAGCTCCGTGATTCCCATTTGTAGAATGTAAGTAAACAGGTTCATGGAGGGATGAGGTCACTGGACTCCGCATAGAGACTTCAGAGCCATTTTCTTCCAGCTCATGTAGCAACAGTGTGAAGACGTATCCAAGGAAAACAAGTAGGTATTATTTCATAGCTGTCAGATTAGCGAACGTTCACCAGGCTGGTAATACCAAATACAGGACAAGGTGTGAAGTTACAATTGGTACACCATCTGAGGACAATTTGGCACATTCGGTAAAGCTGAAGAGGTGCCCACCAACTCAGCAGTCCCACACCTAAGTTCCAGGTACATGACATATGCACTGGGAGACAGGTACAAGATCATGCACAGCAGCACTCTGCAATTGGGAAAAGTCGCAAAAAACCCAAATGTCCACCAACAAAAGCAAAAAAAAGTAACAGTGGTATAGTCACATAATGTAATACTAAACAGCAATTGAAATAAAGTAACTAGAGGGCGCCTGGGTGGCTCAGTCAGTAAAGCGACTGCCTTCGGCTCAGGTCATGATCCTGGAGTCCCGGGATCGAGTCCCGCATCGGGCTCCCGGCTCAGCGGGGAGCCTGCTTCTCCCTCTAACCCTCCCCCCTCTCATGTACTCTCTCTCTCATTCTCACTCTCTCAAAATAAATAAATCTTAAAAAAAAAAAAAAAGAAAGAAAGTAACTAGAGTTATACATACCACCATGACAAAATTTCAGAGCATAATGCCAAATGAAAAAATAAGGTGGAGACAGTTTCTCTAATGTGATACCCTTTTCCTAAAGCATGCAACATCAGGCTACATATTTTTTATGGAAATATATACAGCAATTGCAGAATAGTGGTTCCCTTTTGAGCAGGATAAGAGATTGGGATCAGCGAAGCATATGTGATTTCAACTGTATTTGTAACATTTTCTTTAAAAAGCATTTGAAGCAAATATACTAAATTTTTAAAGATATGACAAAGTAGGTGATGAGTACATGAGTGTTTATAATTATTGCTGCTTTACTTTGATTTGAAATATGTTATAATATATTACTGTAAAAAGACTCTTTCCCCACTCTTGGAATAAGGTATCAACAACATTCTGTGTTCTGTTTGAGAGGAGAATTATCCCTCTGGAGTTGGCAGCCTCCACAGGTTTCATGGAATGAGGCCTGACTCCTAGGAGAAGACCCAAAGAATGTGACACAGCTGATCTACCGACTTGAGACGGCCCATCAGAAGTAAACACAAAGTGCTCAGCATGGACCTTCTCCTACAGTACAAACCTCAGGCAGCTATACATTTTGTATTCACAATGGGTTAAGTCCAGTGTGAAGTTACCGGTAAAGTTCTAGTAGCTATTTATGGCAAGACACCACTTATAAGCTCAGGGCCTCAAACAAGGCACTGGACCTCTCCCAGCCTTGGTTTCCCCAGCTAGAGAAGTAATGCTGTTAATACCTACCAAATGATATGAATTAAGTAAGAGAAAATTTGTGAATTAATTAGCACAGGGCCTGGTGTATAGGAGGCACTCAACCAATGGGAACTACAATTAATACCAACATCAATACTATGAAATTCATTAACTTACCTTCTTTGTTAGGAGATTCGCTACGAATTTCTTCATTTGCTCTTGAGCCCGAATTTTTGACCTAAACATACCACAGAAAATGTTGTTTATGGATAATATCACCAAAGTCTTAAAGGCAGAAAAAATAAGTAAGACAACTGACATAACCTGGTTGTCTGTGGGAAACATGGAAATGGGCTAGAATACATGCTCTTTTAAATTTCACCCAGAAGCTGAAGAGCACAGAGCATCTTCGTTTTGAAGAAGTTTCGGTTTAACAAATCATCATCCTACTATGTTTTATTTGCCTTGTCTTTAAAATGGTTATGGCAAAAGTGTAAGAAGTAAAAAAAAAAAAAAATTCTGAATTCTATGAATTCTCTTCCCATCCAATGATCCCTCATGATCCTTTTTCTTTACTTAAAAATGCTAAAGGATTCTGTCATTCTGTCATCATCTGTCTTTGGCAAATCTCGTCAACTATACTTTTACTTTTTTGACTGAGGGGAAGGCTTAGACTATCCCACAACATTCTCAATCCTAGCTACAGAATTTCAGTGATACTTAGACTGGGGAAAGGCAGCTGCCAGGGGCCTCAGGAAAGTGAGGTGAGGAACAGCACTCGCTCTACATATGGAACCCTTGTGGAGAGTAAATCTGAACCTAACCAAGTGGGCTTTTCTTTTCCCTCTTACTCGGCTGGCTGTGTATGAGTTTCTAACTATAAAACAAGATGTTTCAAAGGGGTGAGGATAGCCCTCTGATGTCTGGCAGTGCACAGAGCTCCCCTGAGTTCTCTCGAGACACTTGAAATAATGTGTCTCTTCGCAATGTGCAGGCATTTTACAAAATGTTCTCTCCTGCTAAGTATCAGGTCCCCTGTGCATTAAGAAAGACATAAAATTTCTTTCAAGCACAAAAGAGATTATGGCAGCCACAGCTGGGAAAGAATATGTATACGTGGCAATTACAGTTTAGTATCTTCAGAAAAGCTTTCCAGAAACACAAAATGAACTTTAGTTCCCAAAATAAAATGTTTTGTCTAGAGCACCAGGATAATTTCAGATGTTGTAATCCAATTATCAAACTTGTTATAATAAAAAATAGAAAGTTCACAGTTCTTTGAAGGATTTCATTAGTAATTCCCAGGTGAGTTTCCTAGTCTGAGGTATTTGGGCTTTCTGTTTCCTTAAGTGTTTCAAGACACTGGCCTAAGGAGCCACTAGAATGCAGTGCTGCTGAATTCAGAGTGACCCCCCCCTTTTCTTTTTCTGGGGAAATCAACTAAATTTCAATTGAATGTGGGTCTGAATATCTCAGCTGTTATGTTGCACTCGAGTGGAGAGCACACCACAAATAGCCTCCTGTTTCCTAAAGAACGCACAGACAATCCCTTTGCTAGATGCCCCCTTCCCATTCGCTCTTCAAAACACCAAGCCCCACAACTAAACCCAAACCATTATGGTGACTTACATTATTAAGTGATTCATTCACCAAGAAAGGCTCCCTCTGTAGTTTGGCTGTTCAAAAACAAAAATGAGAAATAAGGAAATTGAATATTGTTTCTGAACCACAGAGAAACAAATTTAGAATTTTTTAAGGTAAAGTAGGACTTTGTCGCTAACTGGCCTAGCTGCCTTGTGAACTATAAAATTCTGACCAATTATTTTCTACAATCTGTGCCTGCCATTATGCCAGAAAAACAACAGAAATTAATGCTGCCTGCATTTTTATAATAATGGCAGTGGTCCATTAAATCCCTGCACCTATTTAACTATGTTGGTGATCTGAGGCTTAGGAGAAAGGTAGACTTTTGCTGTAACTGTTCAGCTACAAAGTGACACTGGTTCATTTAAAAATAATGCCATCAAGTGAAAAGTTAAGATTCTATTCCTTCAAACAGCAATGGTCTATTTATATTCTCTGGAAACTTGAAGTACAAGGTCTACTGTTTCCACTCAACAATGACAGAACACACATTTTTCTTTTAAACAACTTCCTTTTACGTAAGTAGATCTCTTACTGAATCGTACCTAAACATAGTGAAGTCATCTGGAATATACTGTGGGAACAAAGGACTTCAGAATCCAAAAATGTTACCTTCTTGACAATAACAAATGGGACGTTAATTATTGGTACCTTTTTTAAAAAAAGATTTTATTTATTTATTTGAGAGCAAGAGCAAGAGTGAGAACATGAGCAGGGGGAGGGGCAGAGGGAGAGGCGGACTCCCCACAGAGCAAGGGCTCAATCCCAGGACCCTGGGGTCATGACCTGAGCTGAAGGGAGATGCTTAACCAACTGAGCCACCCAGGCGCCCAATTATTTGTACTTTAACACAGATATACAGGTTTTAACTAATACATTTAGGTTTTGGACAAATTAGTCATCGTTAAGGTTTTAACACGTCAGCATGAATGGCTTCTCAGGCCTTGGGGTGATCTTCCAAGGACTGCTTGATACTTCTGTTTATAAGGCTCTTGAGATCACATACTTTGAAGGTAACCACCCCTTCAGATGGTTTTGCTTTGGAAGGTCCCTGCCCTGACCACCTCAGATAGTCCTGGGTGAGGATTTACACACATTACTCCTTACACACTGCCCTTCACTTTTCCTTGTCCACCTAATGCACACCTACTCATCCTTCAATATTTGGCTCCAACCTAGGGGGAGTGACAAGTGTTATGAAAATTCAAAACTTACATATCTTTGACGCTTCAATTCTCTTTTATGGAAATACTTGGGGAAACACATAACCACACGCATATGAAAGTTCACTACAGCTTTATTTATAATAGCAAATACTATAAAAACTGGAGACCACTAAAGATCTAACAAATGGGAAAATGCGTTACAGACTACTTTCAGCTGTTAAAACAAATGAAGTCAATCTGTATACACTAACACCGAGTAAAAAAAAGAAATTAAAAAACACTATAGATACTATGGTTTCATTTCTGTTTAAATATAGAACTGTACTTAAGGTGGGTATCATGAGAAGTGGGAAAACGATTATGCACTTCTTTGTGTCTTACTTTCTGTAATTAAAGGGGAGAGAGAGATTGGTTCAGCTTAAACCCAGGCCCTCTGCAAAGCCCTCCCCAGCAAAGCTGACCCCACCAGACATGAATGTATCTTTATTACAGAGAGCACCTTCCTCACTGGCATGTTACTTCTGCAAACTGCCTGAGTGCAGATAGGGACTGCATTCTCTACCTCCATTTCCCTAGTACTCACAAGTACCTCGCTTACCAATGTTTGTCAGAGGAATAATTTAAAGAGCCAAGGCCATCACCTAGTAAACATATAGTTGCTCTCCTAGCACCTTCCCCAAGAGCTTAGATTGTGGTCTGGGGCACAATGTGCTTCCAGGGACACCAACTCTACTCTCACCCCAGGAACAGAACACCTGATTTACTTTAAATCAACCAGTACATTCATCTGGCCACAGTAATTAGTTTAGGGTGGACAAAGGTACCTAAGCTGAATCAGAGTAAGTCTTGGGATTTTGGCCAGGAATGAGAAGACAAAGATATTTCTCTAGAGGTTTACAAATGAGAAAGCAATTACCTCTGTTGGGGGCTGAGGTAAAGGGAAGAAATTGGGTCTTTGCAAGATGGGTCTTTGGGGACATCACCATGCTCCTGGATCATGCTCTGCCTGAACTTTGCAGTCTTGTGAATACTATTATGGACTGGATGTTTGAGTTCCCCCCAAATTCATATATCAAAACCCTAAGTCACCAGTGTGATGGTATTTGGACGTGGGGTCTTTGGGACGTTTAAATATCACGAGGGTGGAACACTGCTGGGATTAGTGTCCTTATGGAAATAAGAGAGAGGAGATCTCTTTCTCTGCAGGCACACATCCAAGAACATAACCAAAAAGAGAGCCCTTACCAAGAATCGGACCCTGCTGGCGCCCTGAACTTGGACCTCCAGCCTCCAGAACCAAGGGAAATAAATATTTGGTGCTTAAGCACTTGTTCTATGGAATTCTATTCTAACAGCCTAAACTGCCTAAGACAGGGAGCTAATACAGTTCCTATAAACATTTGTAGGGTTTTTTTTGCCTTGCAACTAAAATCACCCTAACTGCTCTATGTGGCTTTCAGGGACATTCAACACTGAAAAAAAAAAAGAAAAAGAAATGGCATAAATTTGGTCACATGCTCTAGAGTTCCTATTACTTTTTCCCTTACTTAATGTGCAGATCAGAAGAGATGATACAATATTGACTAGAATATAAACCAGAAATAATTATCCATTGTCACAATTCTCATTTCTAGTTCCCTAACCCAGTGTTTCTCAAAGTGTGGTCCAAAGACCCCTGTGGCTCCTGAAATCTTCCATCAAGAGCTCCACAAGGTCCAAACTATTGTCAAAATACTAAGATGTTATCCACCTTTTAAATTCATGAGTACACACACTATTTTCCAGAGGCCATGTGATGTTCCCAGAATTATCTGAAAGGCTATTAAAATCCAACCATGTTACACTACATCAAAAACTAATGATGTAATGTATGGTGATTAACATAATAAAATAAAATTAAAAAAAAATCCAACCATGTTAAGTGTGATGCTTAATTTTCTTATACTTCAACCAAGATAACAACAGCAACCTATTGAATACAGAAACAGCCAAAAGTAACCAGCTGCTTTCTATTATGCTAGACTTAAAGAGATTTGCAAAAATGCAAAACCAAGTCACTTTTTTTTTTTTTAAAGACTTTACCTATTTATTTGAGAGAGAATGATAGATAGAGAGCACGAGAGGGAAGAGGGTCAGAGGGAGAAGCAGACTCCCCGCTGAGCAGGGAGCCCAATGTGGGACTCGATCCCGGGACTCCAGGACCACGACCCGAGCCGAAGGCAGTCGCCCAACCAACTGAGCCACCCAGGCGCCCCCCAAGTCACTTTTCTTACTACATTTTGTCATTTGGGAAAATTTGCTATTTTTCATGAAAAAACTGTTATTTATGTTAACCTACAGTGAGTTAATTATATTGAATGAATACATATAACCTTCTCAGTTTTAGTTTCTTATTTGGTAAATGTCAACAGGTATAATCCACATAACAAAAGTTCTCTGGGATCCTCAATAATTTTTAAAAGTGTAAAGTGGTCCTGAGTTTGGGAGCTGCTGCCTTAATCCTTTCTGATGCTGAGGCTCTCTCCTACAAAACATGAAGTGTACCCTGAAGACAGCACACAGAGACTGGGAAGAGCCTGTACAAGCCGGAAGCAGCACCGGTACTCACCGGGGCCCAGTCAGAGTGCAAGGGCCAACAGGCAGAGGTTTGGGTGGGTGCATGGGCTGCAGGCTAGCTTTTAGAAAGGAGGTGCAACAGCACCTGGAAGGGCAGGAAGGTGCATGGAGACACGTTTTGGAGAAGAGCAAGAGTTAGCTCCAAAGCAACTTCCTTTCTGCCATATTTATTTGGAGATAAGAGATTTAAACAATTGCCTTACATAAAACTGACAACTGATGAGAAAAAGTGTATGCCAAAAATGAAATAGTAAAGAATCCTCTCCAACCTATTTTAAAAGGTGAGATGCAAATTCACATAGCCTGTCAGTGTTTTATTATGAATCAGCTATTATTTTGATTTTATATTTTTTTAAGATTTATTTATTTATTTGAGAGACAGCGAGAGCAGAGCAAGTGAGAGAGAACATGAGTCAGGGAGAGGGGCAGAGGGAGAAGGAAAAGCAGACTCCCCGCTGAGCAGGGACTCGATCCCAGGACCCTGGGATCACGATTTGAGCTGAAGGCAGACGCTTAACAGACTGAGCCACCCAGGCGCCCCTCAGCTATTGATTTTAAGCTGTAACAAAAGGTAAAACCACAGGCCAGGAAAACAGTAATGTGAACCACCGCTGAAAGGAGCTTACCTACTCCACTTGGCTTTCTCCCACATGGACTTGCTGGTGCTGCTAGAATTTCACGGTTTTTCTCTTCCTCTGATGGTACAAATATCTAAAAAGTCCGAAGCACCATAAAAAACTAAGTTAACTGAGGTTTTTACAACAAGAAGACACGACTAAACTCAACTTAATTAAAACATCTAGCATCTTGTAACAACATAAAAGACTACTTTCAAGTCTGTGCAAAATTGAAAATGAATACATGCCCACTTTTAAAAACAACAAATGAACAAAATCAATCCCATATTTCATCCATCAATGTTTCTCCCACTGCTTTAAAAGTAAAACTGCAAATTAGTATGACACACATGACCCTCACTGATCATGCCCCTCCCTTGTCAGGTCTGCATTTGTCCATAGCACACCCTGCATCACTGCAGTGCCCATGGTCACAACTGACCCTACTGCTCTGTGTCCAGAACATGCGCCTTTGCCTGCAAGGCTCTTTTGTTTCTTTTTCCTCTGCTAAACTTCTACTCTACTTGTAAAACCCCACTCCAATATCTTCCTTGCAAGCCCTCCCGTCTGTGTAGCCACTGCTCCTGCTGGTAAGTTGAGTCTCCTCTGTACTGTACATAGTCCCCGTGTTTACTGCTACCTTGTCTCTCTTATACTCAGAGGGTGCCATGAGAGCAGGCTGCAAAGGGGGCGTGGAAATTCAAGTTATACTTTGGAAATGGATCATATAAGAACGAACAATGCATTAAATGTGGGGTGACAGGAAGAGACTGAGGGTGACTCCTGGTGTCTGGTTTGAATAAATGGAACTATGATGGCATTATTTACTGAGATTATTGAGGTTCTTAGCTTTCCTGCCTTGGGATATGACAATAACAATGTCTAAGTGTCTCAAGTCACTGGGAACAGGAACCACGTGATGCTTAAGGACACATACACCTGCGTGTGGTGAAATGGTACTCACACCATCTACAGCTCAGCGCAACTGAACTATCAGCCATACCTCAGTTTTCAAGCTGTCTTTTAGTGCCATTCCTCCCAGGACATTCGACGGAGACTCTTCATTGCCTAATGAAATTCAGACTGTTAAACCAATTCAAGAATTTGCTTACAAAATACATGCCAAATCAAAAGTAACAGGATGTTATTATCTAGCATGCCGTGACCCTTTCGTCTGCTGTTTTATTTTGCTGTCAGTAGAAAACAATAAAAGGAATATGGATGAAAAATCTTGGATGAAAGGTAGGGGTCATTTACTTATTTTTGGGGAGTGAAATTGTTTCTTGCTGTTAAGACAGCTGCCCGGAAAGAATAACAAAAGATTATTTCTGGAGACATCACATTTCCAAATATTTTTCTACAGTGTTCTGTATCAAGTTTGGCCTTAAAAGAAAATATTCTGGGGGCTCCTGGGTGGCTCAGTCATCAAGCGTCTGCCTTCGGCTCAGGTCATGATCTCAGGGTCCTGGGATAGAGTCCTGCATCAGGCTCTCTGCTCGGCGGGGAATCTGCTTCTCCCTCTCCCACTCCCCCTGCTTGTGTCCCCTCTCTTGCATTCTCTCTCTGTCAAATAAATAAATAAAATATTATTAAAAAAAAAAAGAAAATATTCTGGGCCCCTGAGATATATTCTCAACAAAGAAAATGTTTAGGAACAGACTCACTTTGCTTGCTTCACCCTGACACAGCAAAGTCTAAAATCACGTTAGGAAGCTGTGAGGCAGACAAAGAAAAATGGCATTTTCTCTGGTGGAGACTCAATCCCATCCCTGTTGCAGTCCTTCTTTCTCTCTTTCTTGTCCCTCTGTGACTCTGGCTTCTAATTCTTTCACCCGCCCACACAGAAGCCTCCAAAGAAAATCCTTCCTTTCTCTAAGAGGCTGCAGGCTTTTCCTTGCTAAAATCTCTTCTGTTTCTACTCCTTCAGGGAAACAAACGTGGGGAGGAAGGAGTAACAGACTGTAGCAATGGTTAAGTCATAAAAATCAGAGCATGCAATTTATCCAGGCTAAATTCAATGGAAAATTGTCAAGCTCCTTATTTCAACCCTTGGAACACTTCCTAGCGACCCCTTTCTTAAATCCCTATAATGAACAGGATTCAATCTACTGGCCTCAGCTTCCTGAGTCTGTATTTGATGACATCCAAGGTCTGTTCCAGTTTAAAAGTCCAGGGCACTAGAATTTATACAGCCAGAGTAGAAAAGTCAACGTCCCTGACCCCTTCAAGTCTAGCCCATGACGTCCCTCTGAGTTCTCACAGCATCTAAGCACCTGCCACCAGAGTGTCACCGCCTACTTAAAACACAAGGCTGGATTCACAGCTGCTCCCCATTTTGAAGAGTTATCTTTGCATTCCCAGGGCCTGGCACAGTAGTAGCTGACACACAGTGTCTCAAGTTGATGCCATAGTGAATGACTGAGTCCAAAGCTTACCCCTTTGAAAGTTGTCAAGTATTTCTAGCAAGATCAACACTCTGAAATCTGTCAGGAGGGAACATGTTTCTTTTCTCTTTCAAACAAATGCCAAACCAGAAACTCATTTTACCTGAACAAAAAACTCAGTTAAAAAAAAAAAGTGCTCCCCTGATTGTAAGTAGCTAGCCAGACTGAACTGACACATCCAAGTCCACAGCACGTCAGATGAGGGCGTGTTTGTTGTTGCATGATTATCCCCATTTTATACAACGGAAAACTAAAGCTCAGAGGTAATTTTTTTCTAACAGGCCCCAAGTACTATCCAAGTTATTTAAATACTCAGAACCCATTTCCTCATTTGTAAAATGAGGGTGATAAAAAAAATACTCCTTTCACAGGTCTGTTGTAAGGTAGTGTTCATTTCTACCAACAACAAACCCGAGGGTCAAAGGTTTAGCAACTTGCACATGGCTGGCTAACTTCCTGCCTGCCATGCCAGCCTCCTGCCTCTGCTCTCCTAGCACACTAGAAATGGGTCTAAGGTTTTCAGTTTTTAAACCCAAGCTTCTAAGTTCAACCTTCCCATTTGAGAGGTTATTTTCTGACATTCTGGAACCTATATCCTCTCTTGGAAGACTGTCTTAAGTGTACTCTACATGCAATCATCTTTGTAAAATGCTACAATGTGCAATTAGATTCTCACCTATGTCATGCAAATTTTCTTCAGGAGGCACAGTGACCTTGAGGTCCCCTTCCTCCTGGGATGATTTCCTCATGCCATTACCATCTCCTGCTTTCTCACTGGACCCTTGAACCAGCCGTTTGCCATTGTGATCACTCTTTATAGTCAAGTCCTGCTCACAGTTTGGAGCAGACAGGGCTACACTGTAGGCAGCTGGAAGGACTGGCACGTGGGAAGGGCCAATTTCTGATTCCTGGCCATTAATACATTCAGTGGTGGTGGTGTTCACGGGGGCTGCGGGCCAGGACTGCTCAGGAGAGGACGGCTCTGCTGCAGTGTCTCTGGCAGGTGGCACATCATCGGCTTTCTCAGCACCGGGACTTACTGCTGGCAAGCAGCGGATCCCGAGGGAGGAGTCCTCAGCCGTCAGTCCCGCCGTTTGCTCCGGTCCCGTGAGATCCTCAGGTGAGTCCGCTCCCCTCCGCACACCCCTCCCTGCCCGACAGGTGCTGTGCCCTGCGGTAGCTGCCTCCCGACTCCCCTGTCCACTCTGAACAGAGCTCAGCCACGCACTCCTCTCTGCAGCATTTACGAGGCGCAAACTGCTTTCACTCGGTCCCTTCCCTGCCAGCGGCACCTCGCGGGGGCTGTCTTGGCTGCGCCCCTCCTCCGGAGCCCGCGCAGCGCATGGCTGGCCGGCCGCCGCGGAGAGCGCACTGCCTGCCTCCCTGTGGCGCCCCTCCTCGGCGCCCGCCGCTCTGCCCCCTGCCGGCGGCCCAGGGCGTGGACAGCTGTTGATGGCCAACAGGCTGGGCCTCGGGGCCTCACCCTTGCTCATCCCGGCGGCCGACGGGGGCTCTTTGCCATCCGTGTTGCTTGCAGTCTGCGGGTTCTCCTCCTGCTTGCTGAGGCCGGCAAGCGCCGGCACGCACTCGGCCGTGCTGGTGGAAATGATGGCGGCGTCACCCAAGTCCTCCATCCTTGCCGTGCCAGGCGGCTCATCGTCCTGTGGGACCGCACCCATCATGACTGCCTCGCGGCCTTCAGAGGTGCTGGTGGAAATCATGGCGGTGTCGCTGATCTCCTCCGCTCGCGTGACCGAGGGCTGGCCGTCCTCCCGAGGGGCGGCGCTGGACACGGGGCCCTCGCAGTCTTCTCCCGAGCTGGTGGAGATGATAGCGCTCCAGTCTTTTTCTTCCAGGACAGTGGCGGGTCGTGCCTTTTCACTTCCGGCATGGGCGCCGCCAACAGAAGCCTCGCACTCCTCCGCTATGCTGGTGGAGATGAGCGCGCACTCGTCTTTGTCCTCCTTGCTGGTTGAGGCGAGTGGGCTCTCCAGTGCTGTGGGTGCGCTGGGCGTGGGCCCCTCGAAGTCGTCGGTGCCCAGCAAGCCTGGGCCCTGAGCGCGGTCTTCCACGGTGGCCACTGGCTGCTGACTTTCTGCACACGTGACGGTTGTGGCGCTGGAAATGGGCACTTCGAACTCTTCCCCTAGGCTCGTGGAAATCATGGCACACTCGTCTTTCTCTTCATTTCTCACAGCAGGGACTGGGCTCTCACCTCCTGACACTGCACTGGGCATGGGGGCCTCAAATTCCTCCATGTTTCTTCTGGTGCCTTCCATATTTTCTCCGGTTCTCAGCGCGCTGGAACGGCCTTCAGCCACACCTGCAACTGTGCTTAACTGAGTGGCGTAGTCATGCGTGGTACTGGTGGAAATCATCAAGCCTTTGCCTGGACTCTTAACCCCAGCTAAACAAGTGTGGTTGGTAACCCTGTCACTGGCTGTACTGGCCATAAGGCCATCGCATTCTTCATTGTCCACTGAGGTGATGATACCTTCGTCTTCTTTTCCACTCGGCATTGTGTGACCAGCTTCACATTCTGGGACTGCCCTGGACGCAAGTACCTCGTAACTGCCCCCCACCAAGCCAGTGGAAATTGTGGTATCATCAACTTTTTCTTTTCTGGTGAGCAAACCGTCATTCTGACCTGAAGCTGCACTAGTCATGGGACCCTCGCAACCTTCGGGAACTCGTACCACTTCACCCTTCCCTGAAGCAGCACTGGTCACGCTGCTTTCTACAATCCCTTTTGCACTGGAGCAGATCTCCGTATGTTTCATGCCCTTCTCTGCACCACTCATGCTGTCAACATTGCTCTCGCTGGCATTGGTGATGGTGATTCCAGCCTCAGCTCCTACATGCCCTGCTGCAGTACCGATCTGACTGTCGCCTTCTTCGGCACTCCCACAAATCGATACCCCTTCATTCTCCTCCTCTGTCCCAGTGCAAGTGGACGCGTGCCCAATTTCATTTCCCCTTCCAGTACTGGTCACCACCCCTTCACCTTCCTCGTCCTCCTCTTTGGCACCGGTGCTGGTTACAATTCCTTCGTCGTCACATGGCCCAGCCGCGACTGATGGCACATTAGTGCCTTCTTTGGCTACTGTGCTATCCATTGCACTCTCTCCATTGTCTTCTGATTCAGAACTTAGGACAAAGCCCTCACTGCCCTCTTCTGAACCTGTGCAGCTCGCTGGCCCCTCTCCATCTTCTTCTGTTATCCCTGTGCTGGTGACGGCACTTTCACCTTCTGCCCCGTCATTCACAGAAGCGTCTCCTTCCTGGGGGGCACTGGTTCCTGGTGGTGTGTCATTACTAACAAGGGCCACAGCTGCGCCTGTAACCACGCGCTCCTCCTGTCGCTCGGCGCCTGTTATCGAGCACATAACAGAGGTAGCGCTTCTCCTTTCTGCTCCGGTGCATGTCACAGTCCCCTCAGTTTCTTTTTTGGGGCCCATTCTTGTCATATTTCTCTGGAACCCATCTACCTCTTCACTGCTTAAGGAACCCTCCCTTATTTCTGTCCCAGCACTTGTCACCGCGCCATCGCTTTCAACCTCACTAATAAAGGTAATAGTTCCTTCAGCAATTTCCGAATCTCGACGTGAAGAACCGTCACATTTTTCTTCAGAGCCGGCACTGGTGACAGCATCATCTTTCTCCTCTGTCACACCACTGTTGACATTGTCTTCAACCGTAACTTCATGAGCAGTCACAGGGTCCACTGCCCTTTCTTCAGATTCAGCCATAGTACACTCTCCACTCTCCCCCTCCTTGGTGCTTGTGAGGAAGGGTTCACTTTCAGCAAATCCTTCTGTAACAACACCTCCACCTTCTTCAGCTGCAGCAAAAACAGTGCATTCGCTGGCTTCTGCCCCAGTGTGAAGAGGATTGTTTCTAGAGCATGCACCTGTTATGAAGCCTTCGTCTGCCTCAATGCTCGTGCAGGGTACCACCTCACCCTCCCCTGTTTCTGAGGAAGTGGTCGTGGCATCCCCCGCCTTTACTGTGTTTAGGGGAACACCTTCAACCTTCCCTGCAGTGCTAGTGGCAAAAGAAGTCTTTCCTGCTCTGCCAGACCCAGCTGTCCCATTGGCAGTTTTTCTGTTCCTTTGCTGTAAAACTGAAGAAGCAGCATTACTTCCAGCACTGGTGTCTACCTCACTACTTTCAGTCCTTCCTTCAACCACAATTGATGTGTTTTCCATTTCACCTGGGCCACTATTACATTTAAGTTCAATGGTCTCAGCACCTTTTTCTGTACTCATGCCTACCACAGGGTCAACAGTGATGCCATGCTTTTTGCCATTTTCTAGGACAGCTCTCGTTGTCTGCTTTGAACTGGGCTCTGTGTTCAAGTCACTTTCTTTCCTGGCCATGTCCATCAAGCCGCCTTCTTTGGGAGCATTCCCATTTTCCGTATTCACATCTATTAACTTGCTACCAACAGGCACATTTACTTTTCCTTGTTTAGTGTGCAGCACAGCAGGCTGGAAACCTTCTGGAATGTGTCTTCTGCCATCCATGCTTGCTTTTGCCAGCGTATCTACTGTGGAAACTGCCCCACTTTCTTTGCTGTCTCTTGTCCTAGGGACTTCTGATTCCCTAACAGTCAGACTTTGGTTAGGAGTATCAGAGTGCTCCACAAGGGAGGTGCTGGCTGTGCCACCTTCTAAAACAGTCCTTTTGTCAATCAAAGGACTTACATCTGTATCACGAGACTGTTTCTGAGGCATCACAGTTACTGAACTTAAGGACGGTGAAAGATCTGAATTTAGGGAATGTTCATGACCAGCATCTCCCTGAGCAACATGTTCTTCAGTGGGTCGGGTTGTGTTTTTCAAATTCTTTTGTGCCCTATCATTTTCTGATGGGGCTCGAGACAATAGTCTAGGACTAGTTTCAGAGTCTGTATTGGTTTCATGAGTTCCCTGTTGAATGGGTTCTTTCTCCCCAGGGTTCAGTTTGGACACAGCACTTTGGATATGCACTTTCCTGGTCAGGGTGCCCTTATGGTTAGTGTGCTTTTCAGAATTACTAACAACTCCTGTTCCACGTCCTGATTTATAGGCTGGAGCTGCCGTTTTTGAATCTACTGTGGAAGTTCTTAATTCATCCTTTAGAACCATGATAGTGGTTTTTTGTTTCATAACATTTTCAGAGTCAATGTCTTGCTGAGAACTACTATTGCCGCTGTCTTGGGTTTTAGATGCTTCAAATGCATTTTCAACAGCTGGCTCAGAATCAATTTCCATTGGCTCTTGTTCAGGCATTAATGTGGTATCACTGCCCCTTTTTGGTTTCTGAACAGAGGAACTATTGGGAGTACTCAAGAAGTCTGCTGATTTTTCTTCTCCTTTGGTCATTTCTTGGGATAAGCTTCCTCTTCGGTTTTCACACAACCTTCTACTTAATTTCTTTTCCATAACCGAACTACTCCCTCTGGTCTTTTCATGATTACCGTCAACTTCTTTACCATCCTTGTCATCTGATTTATTTTCTTCCTTCTTTTTTATTTCCTTACTACCGTGCTTTAAGCTTCTGCTTTTGTGCCCATCTGATAACTTCCTCTCGGGTCTGGAGGAGCCTGAATCCTTATCAGCCTTATATTTCTCCTTTGCTAACAGTAACTTTGCTCTGTGACTAGAATCCTTCTGTGTACCATGTGCTGAGGAAGTGGCACTGTCCAATACAGTTTCAACCCCAGTTTCCTCAAAAGGTTTGTCTTCGGCTTTAGACTTTCTCTGTCTATCTGGGTCGATCTCTTCTGTGTTCTTCTCCTTATCTGGTTTTGGAGTGGCCGCCTGTTTTGTGACACTTTCTTGTAATTCCGTTTCAACTACTTTTAACTGTCTGCCTTGACTTTTTGGTTTAGACTTTAACATAAGTTTCTCTTCTAGTAGGCTCTTTGTTCTTCGCTTCTCCTTGTGAACCACCTCTTCTGGTTTTGAATTACTATCTAAATTAGATGAGTCTGTATCACACTTATCCTCTGAATAACTTTCACTTCTTCTCTGTAATGTGATTCCATGTTGCTTGGAACTCAGAGAATCTTTCTGAATTTTAGAATCACTTGATCTTCTTGATTTGTGTTCTGCCTTAGTCTTCTCGGCTGACATGTGCCTCTCTTTTTTATTGTTTTCTTTACGAACATTCTCATCTGTTTTTATAATATATTCAGAAACTGGCTTTCCATCTTTGCCTAAAATTGATAATTTCCTTTCATTCTTATGTTTACTTTTTCGTTCAGTTTTATCATCTGAAGAAAGTTTTGTTTGCTGACTTTGCTTTTGAATATTTTCATCCACTTTTAAACCTTTCTCCGAAGAGTGAAGCTCAGTCTCATCACCTGTTTTATGCAGACAGTCACCTTTATACTTATGTTTTGTAGACAATTTGTCTTCTGACAGAGTCTTCTCTTTTTCAGGCTTCTCCTTGGAGGATTTTGCCTCTTTCTTAGGTAGGCTTTTCACATGTGGTATTTCAGAATCATCTTTTTTTAGATGCTTTTCATTTTTAAGTGTGCTTTTCTGTTTCTGGGGCTCTTCTGTACCAATTTCTGACCGTTCCACTTGCCTTTTCCCATCTCTTGTATCAGGATCTTCCTGTGCCCCTTCCACCACAACAGGGGTAGATGTGCGTCTTTTATGTTCTCTTTCTATTTTGGATTCATTTTTGTTTTCGTCAGCTGAATGCAAAGATTCTGAAAGTCTCCGGGCAGGTTTACTTGGTTCACTTTTTACATGAACATGCTTCAGATCCTTTGACGAAGACACCTTTTCCTTTTCACAATGCTGTAAGAAAATAAAAGTTAAAATATGAGCAATACTAAAATCGATTTTTATATTCAAACTTAACATTTGGGTACACCGGATATACTGAATGCTGTCATGTGTCACATGTTACTTAATCTCAGCCAGCAGCCTGTGGTAGGTACTGGTGACCTCATTTTATGCACCAGGAAACTGAAGCTCAGAGTGGCTTCATAACCTGATACCCATGCAACAAATTGAGGGGATTTCATTCTCAATTGAGTATTCTTCCCACTACATCACAGACATCTGTGCACAGACTAGTTATTTCTCCCAAGACCTGTCCATGCATTTGGGAGGCCTTTAACTCCAAATTGTTAAAGCTCACTAATACCCAGTAGCCATTAATGCCATTAATAAATATAAGCTGCATGAAATGACAGTCTGAAGTTCTTTTTAGTCCCAAAGCATAGTATTTGATGATGAGGACAATTTAAAAATTTTATACTGAAATAAAGGTTTCCTAACATTTTAATTTAGGAGCCTGAATTATTTATGGAAACCTGATGAATCCAGGCTACTTGTAGGACATTCTACTTAGGAAGTTTCAAATGCACACAATAACTCACTGTAACAGTTACCACATCACATATAAAGCCTGCGTATGTTTATGTAACCAAAGGAAGACAGTGATGGACCAGTGCATCTGGCCCTTCCTCCCTGCCCCATGGTATGGCACTGAGATTATTAATATTAATGAATGAATGCTGATCAAACACACTTTAGTACAGTGTCACGGACTACTACCAGTAATTACTCTTATTCAAATAATGGAATGAAGTTCTCAGACGATCTCTGTGTCTCTGGGTCAGTTTATCACTGTACCTTCTTATCATTTAACACAAAGATTAATGCAATTCTACTGACTCAGGGAGTAGGGCGCAGTGAAGTCTTAAAAAATACTTTAAAATTCATCGAAGAAAGAACAAGGATTTTATCAACCTAATTTTACAATAAGTTTCAACCAATTAACGTGAATAAGTATTTTAAAACATGCCATTAAAACATCAGGATCTATTCATAAACATATCTGTAATTTGTGAATAAAGAAATCAAGATTATTTATTGGATATGAATAAATAATTCTCTAAATTATTAGTTTTCCCTTGGAAATGTTAATATAGTTTGGGACTAGGGGCGCCTGGCTGGCTCAGATGGTAGAGCATAAGACTCTTGATTTCAGGGTTGTGATTTTGAGCCCCAGGTTTGGCGTGGAAGCCTACTAAAAAAAAAAAAAAAAAGAAGTTTGGCTTGAGAATTATAAACATGGCAGGGTAAACAAGGATTTAAACCCAGTGAAAGTAAAAGTTTATCCCAAGAAAATAATCCAAACATTCATTGAACATAATTTTTACTACCTAAATTGATCAGATCTTGGAAGTAATCTAAGTGCTCAACTCTAAGGAATGCTTAAATGATGGTATGTCTATACAACACAACACTACGTAATAGTTAAATATAATAATTAGAAGCTTACAAGGTAACATGAGTAAGAGGGAATGTTAAAATCATTCTGCAAGATTATATCCACTCTACGAAATTATGTACATTTGTGGATGAGGAGTGCAAGAGAATGAAATGGATGGTCTGCTATGGCAGAGGGATTTTAGCCCCCCTCCCCTTTCTTTTTTATTTTTTAAAAATATTTTATTTATTTATTTGACAGAGAGACAGTGAGAGAGGGAACACAAACAGGGGGAGTGGGAGAGGGAGAAGCAGGCTTCCTGCTGAGCAGGGAGCCCGACATGGGACTCGATCCCAGGACCCTGGGACCATGACCCGAGCCAAAGGCAGATGCCTAACAACTGAGCCACCCAGGCGCCCTCTATTTTTTTTTTTAAGATTTTATTTATTTATTTGAAAGAGAGAAAGAGAGAGCGTAAGAGAGAGGGAGCGGGGGGAGGGGTAGAGGGAGGAAGCTCACCACTGAGCAGGAAGCCCAATGTGGGGCTTGATCCTGGGACTCTGGGATCATGACCTGAGCCAAAGGCAGACGTTTAACTCACTGAGCCACCCAGGCGTCACCTCCCCTTTCTTTCTTATTATCATTACTAGCAATTTTGTTATCGCCAATATAAGAAACAGGGGTGGGGAGCTAGGGGGTGAGGGAAAGGAAAGTAGAAAAAAGTAGCTGTTACCTGGATAAAAGATTACATGAATCAACTGGTCAAAATGAGGAATTCGGACCATAATGGGATGGGGGTTCAAGAATGGTGAAGATGAGGGATTTTTAATTTAACTTGGAAAAGATAAAATTTTGAATTTCTAAGTTTTACTCCAAAGGACTGAATGGCCTGTATCTAACAAAAGATCTTTTAAAATGGGTTTTATTAATTAAGACATACCTCACTTGTCTTGAGAGTTTCTTTGGAATCTTCTTCAGATTGAGGTTTCTTTTTAGAATTCTCTTCAACATTCCTAAGTGGGAAGAAAGAGTCATACATGAACTTTGTTTGAATCAAATGTAAGTGTTTCTCAGGAAGGTTAAGAAAAAAAGCTTAGTTTTGCTTTATTATAAACACTTGATCCATAAATAAAGGCTCGTTACATTTCAATTTAACTCCTATCATAGTCAACAGAAGCAAACATAATCCCCAGTGTGACACAGACTAACTTACTCTCGGCACTAAAGTAAAGTATACTTGAAAAAAAATTCCCAATTTGTTGCTTGAAGATGAATATTTTATGGGCTATAATTAGATTTTGAAAGTCTTACGATCTTTTGTAAATAGGTAACAGGATTTATTCAGATCAATAGGAATGAGGTACAGAAAGAAAATTCAGAGCAGACTCCTCTCACTGAGTTCTGAAAATTATTGATTCTGCTACCTTGAAGTCTATGACAAATGTCCATAATTGCATCCTGATCATAGCTTTTGGCTCCAAGGACTTCAGAGCCACTTTCAGAGTCTCTTCAGCTTTCTAATTCTATAGAATTAAATATAATGCAATGATAAGTAAGAATTTGGTTCAGCCCTCTGGTTTATGGGGAGATACATGAGATATTGTTGAAGAGAATGCCTAGCAAGCCTGGAAAATGGATGCAGTCACTGTAAATAAGACGTTATTGAATGTCCACAGTGGAGATAACTTCCTGAGTATTCTAGAGTGTCCAAGAACTTTGAAATTCTAGAAACAATTGTGGGTTTATGCATGTGCGTTTTTCTGGGGATCCACCCTCCAAAAATGATTACGATACACTGCTTTGAAATATAGATATTAACACAATGAATTATGCTACAAGAAGCGAAATCCGACAGTTTTCATAAACATGCAATAATGACACAAACATTCACAGTATGGCTCTTTACTGTCCCTGTCAATGCCTCTCTTCTGAAAGCATGCTGGGGGAATGTTACAATGGGAATGCTGCCACATAAAATACATACCTTGAATCTTTCTTTCTTTTTTTGCTTAAGGCTACTTTTTTCTCTAAAACTTTCCGTTCTTTAAGGACTTCTTTAATTCTGGGGGGTTTAGGTTCTACACTCTTTGTTGATGATTCTTCTAAATCTACACTATTTTTGCCTAGGAAAGAAACAATCAATAAACTATTTCAGAACAGAGTTTATAAACAGTGTTAGTACTTCTTTTTCATTAAGATTTTCTAATCACTGTAAAAATGCTAGATGACTTTAACATCCTTAAGTTGTGCTGGAATAAAAATATTTTAGATGGAAGAGTCTTACCTTTTTTATTTCAAATGCACATATATGTATGTACGTATTTTTGTATATTATACAGGATCAGTGCCCAGACTAAGTTTTGTCCAGTGAAATATTCCACATAAATGTCTGACACTTTAGTTAACATAAAGCATTGATTAATTCTACTAATATCACCAGCAAGGCTTGATTGATTACTCACAGGTTAACAATTCATTTTCCAGTGATAATTCATTCCACAACCACTGGAAAATAAATTGCTATAATGTGAGTTGTATAAGCTGGCACCTGACAGAATGTTTAGACACAGAAATATAATTAAAAAAGTGATTCAACACATCAGATTAAAAAGGAAATCTCCCATTAATTTTTTAATACGGCAGTTTTTTGAGATGCAATTTAGATTACATTTTATAATCATCTCATAAGTAATACATGAATATCTAGAAAATAATGAAGTATATAAAATATTTAAAATATTAAAGTTAACACCTCCTATACCTTGAATCTTAGCTTTCGAAGACTTTGTCTTTTCAGCTTTCTGCTTTCGTTTTTCTTCAAGTTTCTCTCTATTAATTTGCCTTCTTAAAAGCCTCTCTTCTTTTTCTTTAGCCTAAAACCACAAAATACTCACAATTATCCTGACCGACTATCAGGAAAAAGCAAAAACACCGAAAAAAAAAAGGTTTGTCCTTCAAATGTTCTTACAAAATAATGGGCTTTGCAAAGGTGCATTTTCATTACACAATTTGAAAGCTACCAGAAGAATAAGAGACTGATGTGAAAATTTTCTATTACTCTTTCAGATTGCCATTAGTTTAAAGAATGGGAAAGGTATCATTTTGAGAAATGGTGGTTTAATAAACCAGTTAGTTTAATTATAAGGAGAGCTGTGGGGGGCACCTGGGTGGCTCAGTCAGTTAAGCATCTGACTCCTGAATTTAGCTCAGGTCATGATCTCAGGGTTGTGAGACTGAGCCCCATGTGGGGCTCTGTGCTGGGCATGGAGCCTGCTTAAGATTCTCTCTCTCCGTCTCCCTCTGCCCCACTGCTCTCTTTCTCTCTCAAAAAACAAAGGCAGCTGTGAAAATATGTATAACATCAAGTATACCTAGGTAAATCTCCATAATTTTTAAATTATTCTTAAAGGAGAAAGTTGTGCAGATTTAAGAGACAGGCTAGTCCTACAACAAATACAACTTGCTGGTTATGCTCTCAGGACCCAGATTTTGAATGTGGGACCTTTGCTTTCCTATTTAAAAAAACCCAAGAATCCAGTCTTTGTGGGTTACTCCCACCACCCCTTTCCCACTCAGAACTCAGTCTCAAAGTGCCAAAAACCCTAAGTATAAGCGTTAACTCCTGATGAAGCAAGTTTCTCAAGAGATAAGACACTACCTATTAGCATTTCTATTTCCTTCAAATAATTTTTCTGTGCAATATTTCCTCATTCTAAAATGTGCAATTCCATATTTTAATGTTTCTAAAACTGTTAAGTCATCTTAAAACATGTACACATATGAGGTGGCAATTTTTTTCTCTATGAAGCTGTTAATAATCCAAGGACCCATCTTGTAACTAGAAAATATGTAGACTGCCCCCCCCTTCATAGTATGTTGATGGCTGCGTATCCTCTTTGTATGACTCAATCCACACTGGATTCAAACATGTCCATACTGTGAAGCATTCGTTACCAAGTTCTCACTATTGATCATAATGACACAAACACCTATGTCCCATGTTTATGTCTGTTCTGCCTCATTAAATGGCAGGTTCCTGAAGGCAAAACCAACATGTCAGTTTAGTGTGCTTCCCAGTACCTTGCACACAGACTAGCCAAGTTTGTCAACCCAGCTGAATAGGTTAAAAGAGCAACAGATCGAGTCTGACTTACAATTGACTGGCGCCGTTGTTCTACAGTAAGCTCATCGTCAGAATCACTGTAATACTTTGAGTAAAGATATGGTTTGTGAACATAAGCATGCCGTACACTTTTTGCTTTTCCTTCACTGGGATCACTGGTTTGAATTTTTGTTTTGTTCTGTTTGTTCTTCTCCTCATCTGGAAGAAAGCCAATAGAAAAAGGAGTGCTCCTGTAAATGACCAATAAAATCAACACTATGCTTGATCAACATCAAGTGGCAAAAACAGTACCCATGGAGTTCAAGTGTATTTGTAGGTCCGATGGGAAGTATCAGTATATAAAAAATCAGAAATAAACATTTTTAAAGGCTGTAATCCATATCTTAATTTATTTCTTACAATTAGCTCTTCACACATAAAGAAAGTGAAGAAAAATCTGATCTTATCACCATTTACGATTCCTTGACAAATAGTTAATTCTCATTTGTATGTCAGTGGACTTGGTATGAATGTTCTACCACTATAAAAGTGAATAAATTTACTTGAAGCCACACTTTAAAGTGGGCTTGAGATTTTTGTTTAATTTGAGATTTTAATGATACAAGAGTCAAGAGTCGATAACTGGCCCTACACCAAGTATATACTAAAACCCCTCTACCTTGGGGCACCTGGGTGGCTCAGTCGGTTTAGCATCTGACTTCAGCTCAGGTCATGATCTCAGGGTCCTGGGATTAATTAAGCCACCGAGTCAGGCTCCCTGCTCAGCGTGGAGACTGCTTCTCCCTCTCCCTTTGCCCCTCCCCCTGCTCATGCTCTCTCTCTCAAATCAATAAATAAAATCTTAAAAAAAATTAGAACATCTCTATCCTAGGAAGGTGGGTATGTTGCCCCATGACACAGCTAAGTAGGAAACTTGTAAACAAGGTTTTCATTTTCTACCACTTAGTACTCTCAAAATAATCACCTTATTACTTTTTGGATCGCATACATAGAAAACCTAGTCCTGTCCAGGAAAATACTTGAAAAGCCCCATTAAAGCACCTAGAACAAGAATTTTAGTCAGCTTCAGAAAGTGGGGTGCTCACAGGATGAGTGCCATTCATCATCCTACATAGAGCCTACAGAACTGACCTCACGAGGAGGTATGAAAAGCAGATGAGTACCTATGTTGCTTTTTGAAATGGTCATCCCGGGGCTACTAAGAATGCAAAATGGAGATACTGAAAAATATTTCCATGGAATTAAAAGCACCTACTTATTCTCCTCTAGGTGTTCTATCCAAAAGCCAACAGCAAATTTACAAGATGCTACTTACAAGTAGTTGCAAATATTTGATTTTTAAAGAAAGGTCATAAGCAGAACTTAATCATGTGATACAGAGCAGCACAAAATGTTGGTTAGAAGCCCAGACTCAGATTTGAAATAGGCACCGGAGCTCAACAGCTGCATGACCCCGGACAGGAGCCCTTCTCTTGGTGACTGTTTCCTCACTGGGACCTACTTCCCAGGACCGTTGTGAGGATTACAGCAGCTAGTACACAGAGCACAATGCCTGGAATACAGTAAGCATAAAGAGAAGTATGGTCTTGCCCTGGGACAAGGCAAGACTGTGCTCTAGCTTCTGGGAGGTAATCTCTAAGTCTCTGGGATGTCATGTCTGACAGGTGTTTCTGTTTGCCTGGGGGTCTTGGGTCAAGCTAAATCATCTCACAGTATGATCTGGGTTGGAAGATCAGAGCCATGGGGTATCAGCCTGACCTTTGGAGGGGCTGGGGACTGAGATTAGACACTATGTCTCCATGATGGAGCCCCAACAAAAATTTTGGGTATCAAGGCTTATGTGAGCTTCCCTGGTTGGCAATTAGCCATATATATTGTCTGACATCAATGGCAGGAAAGTAATGCTCTCCATGACTCCACAGGAAAAGGCCAACTGGAAGCTCCATGTTTGGAACTTTCTTGGACTCTGGCCTATGTGCCTGTTCCCTTGGCTGAGTTTAATGTGTGTCCCTCAGCTGTAATAAACCATAACCACAAATTTTAAAGCTTTCAGTGAGTTCTGTGAGTCCTTCTAGAGAATTATCAAAACTAAGGGTGGGCTTGGGGACCCCAAATTCGCAAATGGTATCAGAAGTAAGGGCAGTCTTGTGGACCGTCTCCCTCAATATCACCCAGACACATACACCCACACATACAGCATCTTCCTGTACACGGTCTCATCCATACCTTCTAATAAGCCTGAAGAATGGAGTTAAAAGATGGAGAACTAAGGCTTGTTGAGTAACTTACCAAGATTGCTCAGACAGACAACCTTGGAGCTAGGACCCAGAAACAAATCTTCCAACTACAAAGTCCCATGCTCTTGCCACTATACCACACTGTCTTTCACAATATAGCCATCTGAATATACAAATAATGCTCGACGGGAAGCTTCACAAAGGCATTATTAAGTAAAATGCTTTACCATCTGATGTAATCTCTCCTTCTTCCATGCTATCAGACATTACAACTTCCTCCTCGGTGTCTTCTTCAAAAGAGGAAAGGTCACTGGTATGGACAGAGCTAACTGTGATGTCTGTAAGTCCATCCACATCAGAATCTATCAAAGAGCAATCTTCAAGAAGGAAATAAAACACGAAGATAAACCATGTTGTTACAAGAACATATTCAGCACCCAATTCCTAAATTACATTT
Source organism: Zalophus californianus (assembly GCF_009762305.2). Lineage (NCBI taxonomy): Eukaryota > Metazoa > Chordata > Mammalia > Carnivora > Otariidae > Zalophus > Zalophus californianus. Next base: position 9,929,426 of record NC_045596.1, read on the forward strand.
ATAATTTTCTGCATTAAGTACATGTCAAAGATCTTCACCTATAGAAATAAAAATCTCTCAAAAAAAAAAAAGAAAAAAAGAAATAGAAATCTCTCATTTGTAACCAGTATCAAGGTAGAGCTGTTTTGAGAAAATACAAAGGCAAACTAGTATTCTATAAAAATAACTACTAATATATGATGCAAATGACATACACAAAAGCAAATGTTAAGAAAGTGTAATATTTACTAATATTTTAAAGATTAGGATATACAACTATGAATTAAGTTGCTTGGAATAATGTATGTGCATAAGTTACAAGTTAAATTGTAAGGTTTAGAGCTTCTCTCTTCATTTACTTTGTGAGTTGGTACATCGGCATAGAAAATATACAAATGTTTAGTCTTCATTTTTTAGCAAAGGGGATACGAGTTTTCAGGCTTTTGAAACACAAGTATCAAATAAAGCTATTAAAATTTGAAGGCAAATTTCACACCCCCCCATTGACACTTTTTGACGTGTAAACAGTTGAAGATTTTTGCGAGTTTTTATATACCTTCTTTTGTCCCTTCAAAGCTTTTAGCTTTATTACTGTTCTTTTCTGAGGGGAGTTTTGAACATTCTACTTCTTTTTCCTTTGCTTGCTTTTCCTCTTTCACTTTTTGTACGTCCTCACTCCTTTTTGAGTGATCAAATTTCTTTTCGATCTTTTCCTTCTTTTCTTTCTTTCTTTCTCCTTTGTCATTGCTCTCTGGCTTCTTTTCACCTTTGTCTGTTGATTTGTTTTTTTGGTCACCGCTTTCCTGTTGAACATCTTTATTTAGCAGAATTGAACTATTGCTCTCTTTTGTGTGATTTTTAATTTCTTCAACTGGACAAGGGAGATCAGTAAATTCTTCGGACTTAGGGGCTGTCTCCTGTCCTTCCCCGGCAGAGTCGGGTGTAGATTTTTCTTTATCGGCTATGTCCTCTGAAGTTCTCTCTTTTTCAGTACTAGTGTCAATGCTTGGCTGAGAAGGGAGTTTTTTGGATGCTCTCTCACTGGTCTTGGCATTTGACGTTTCTGTCGAAGCCCTGGCCGCACTGGCTTCTTGGTTAAGAGAAGTTATGGTTTCCAAGATTGACATGGCATCATTGGCTACATTAGCGCTGGGTCCAGGAGCTGGGACACCTTCAAGGGAAAGATAAGTGTTAGAAAAAATTTATGCAGAGGCGCCTCGGTGGCTCAGTCGGTTGAGTGGCTGACTCTTGATTTTGGCTCAGGTCATGATCTCAGGGTCCTGGGACTGAGCCCCATGTGGGGCTCTGCACTTGGCGGGAAGTCTGCTTAAGGATTCTCTCCCTCTCCCTCTGCCCCTCCCTATGCTTGTGCACGTACGTGCACTCTCTCTCTAAAATAAATAAATCTTAAGGAAAAAAAAAAGAAAAAGAAAGAAAAAATTTATGCAGAAGATAAGCCCCTCTGCTGAATTAAGCCCCTGTCATCTTTACAAGACACATATGATGTAGAGACCATTCATATTCCTTTAGACTTTTGGATACCAGTACTAATACCTAGCACATTCTAAATTCTCTACTGTTCTAATACTGAATCATAGGAAAACCACCATGCAAATCTGAGAATAGTCTAATTTTCTTTAGTTATTTTAATTATTTCCTCTATTGAAACACACACACACGCTCAATACATTAGTAAAATGTCTATTACTTTGCATTAATCTAAAAAAGAAACGCTCTATCAGTTGAGAAAAATAGGTGATATTTAAAATAAATATAATTTCACCAGAGTAGCCATGGAGAGAGATGTATTAAGGAACTACACATCCCTAACTTGATACTCGGTTCAAGAAGCAAAGCAATGGAACTGACCAAGAGGAAAAGCAAGGCACCTTGTGTAATGAGGGAAGAGTCTGGTTTCTCATCGTCGGGGGCTGTGCTGCTACTTGCTTCCTCTTTGTGATTTAGTGTGGCCAAAAACTCATGCACAGCTTTCTCCACTTGAGGTCTGAATGTGTGGTTGATCTTTGGATCCACAACCTGAGAAATAATTCGGTCAATACCAGACTCCAACATTCCTGATCTGAAACACAAGATAATTTTTACAGAAAAGTAAAAAAACAATTTCATATTACTTGCATTAATTACTTTTAGGTAAAACTGTAACTACGACATATATGTTCAACCTTAAATTTGCTCCAATCCACATCTCAGTATATGGAAAGAACAGGCAGTGGGAAATACACTACACTACAACAAAGTTGGTATACTTTGTATCACTGGTATCACTAGTGGAAATACTAAAGCAGACAAAACAAAAACCAAAACACCCTTAAAACTGGACACAATACGCTATGTAGAGCCCACACTTATAGGTGATGCCTACCTTACTCCAACCCTGGCAGGGCATATGGGAATAAATGTTCACTAAAGCTGAGTTCTGGGTATAAAATAAACCTATGGACTCTACAGCTTTTTTTTTTTAAAACAGAAAAATGTAAGCCTTTTATAAGTATTAGGATCTCCAGGAAAACTGAAGAAACATAGAGTGTAACGTTATTAAACTTACAAAAAAAGAAGGAAAAAGAAAAAAACTTTAGAAAAACAAAAACAAGACTTCTGGCTTTCTAGTATCTTCCTGCTATAAAAACTGGTAATTTATTCATTCAACAATTATGTTACTGAGTGTCTTCTCCATAACAGGCACCATGCTGGTCACTGGTCCACTACAAATCAGACCTGGTCTGATTCTCCTGGTCGGCAGGAGAAATAGACAAACAATTAAAATACCAGATGATAGGCACTACAACACACCATCTATTGTAGGGAAAGAGTGGAATAAAGAGTGATTAGATATGTTTAAGATAATTTGGGGATGCTTCACAAAGAGAAGACATTTGCACTGAGCCTTGATTTCCACAGAAGCAAAGAGGAAGAAAGAGCTTAGAGAAATATACACAAGAGACAGAGGAGCAAAGGGGGCAACAAAGTCTGAAATGTGCAGAAAATCACAAAAGTGTGAGTAAAATAAGAGGGCAAGGATTTATTTAAGAAAATGTACCTAAAACTTGTTTCTTCCTAAAACAAAACAAAACAAACCACCTGAGGAGCCAAAGTTCCCTGGACAGTGCTGCAAGGGCAGGGTGCTGGGTCCTTCCAGCTTCTAGGCCTCAGGCTCTCTCTGAAGAATGGGGGAGGTGTTTCTGCTTTTACATTACAATGCTATTTTTGAGCGCAGCTCAGTCTGGAGTAGAGGATGGATTTGATTTCCATTTCCTGAGGCACCTTGCAGCCCTGTGATACTATAATTCTTCTTATGTGGGCCATAGAGAAAAATGAGTCAACACCACACAAAGTAGGTAACCTGCTTTTTAAAGTTCTAAGATAAAAAAAAAAACAACCCACAAATCCTGCAAACATTGTTACATCTTAGAGGTGCCTTCAAAATGTAGCAGGTGGAAAAGAAAAGGACAAGCAATCTTAAAAATGTTTGAAGGCACAACGCAAAGGCATTAGATAAAAAATAAAACCCACCCACCCTAAAATTACTGCTGCAGCCTCTTTCTCTGCCTATATGCCCGGTCCTTATCGACTTTAGTCTCCCACCGAGGTCAGCTCCGATCTGAAAGTGGAGGACGTCCTTTGACCACACTGATCTTAGTGGGCTTACTCGAGTGTGGTGTGGTCACAGCTGCCTCACCAGAGGGAGAAGCCACAGACCTCTATCCATCCAAGGGCAAGGCCAAAATGCCAGCAGGTGGTACTTTCCTGATTAAAGCTACTTCCTCGTCTTCTTCTAAATTGTTCAGTTAAGATCATTATTTAGAGCTATCTAGCATTTTAGATTCTGTTGTTCAAATGATTACATAAAAAGAATACTACTGAGTCAGAATATCAATGATTAAGCTCAACAATTCGAAATTGCTGATATTAGCCAGTTTTTGTTCTATAAAAATGGCAATTGTAGATGGTTCAAGCTAGTGGTCAAATGAGTATTTCTCAATGTCTGTATGAAAAACTGTTTGAAATTGTATTTATAGGGGCTAGTCCCTCCCTACAACAGTAGTTGGACACAACTCTTTCTTTAAGGAAGCCTGAAAACGTTATAATCAGTAACATATAACTTTACTAATGGAATTTAAATAAGAGAATATTTTATTTAAAAATAACATAGCTAGAAGAAAATTTACAAATGTCCCAAGAAGAGCAATGACTAAGTTATCCAAGAGACAGCTGTTTCCCCTGTTCTAAAATGTCTCTAGAAGCCAGTCCCCATCCCCCACGCTACAACACCAACTGCTAGTAGTCACAAGAACCCCTTACTGATGGGGTACAGCAACCCCTCACCAAACAAGATTCTGTGAAAATGTCTTATACTGGTCCCTAAGAATTGGAAGTGCTTGATTTTACAGGGGCAAGAAAAGAGTAACTGCTGACTGCTTCCGTCCTTTCTAGGTTGCTTGGTAATCAGGAGTACTCTGTAGAAGCAGAAGCAGGTGGTGTGCCCTTGACATTGTCCGTAGGCTTCCCCCACCCCCAACCCACATCTTTTGACCTCTCCTGAGCTCTTTTACAGGTTCCTCAAACATCCTCTAAAATGTAGACAACAAAGCGATTGTTAAATTTCCCTCCTCTATTCTGCAGTAGGAGACAGTCTGAGCTCCCAGGCTCCTGGTTTCTAGTACTACCTGGGGCTAAATGGGTCTTTGAGTCAGAGTGGGAAGTCCTGTCTGTGGGGCTTCCTGCACGTAGAACTATCAATGGAGTACGCACACTATTAGGCTTGCAAGGTTCCTACAGGACAAGAGGGCATGAAAAGGTGGCAGGTAGAAGATGGATGTGTTTAATGGTTTACAAGTCAAGTTTCATTCTAAAAGATGAGGCTGAACGTAAATATTTGTCAGGAGAGGAAGACTAGGCACTCTTTAAATAACTTAGTCACCCCTGCGGCGGGAAGGGTGAAGCAGAGATATAGGGTCCAGGTCTTCTTGTCTTGGCAAATATTTATATTTAAGAACAAGACAGTATTGTAAATCTGCTTTTTTGGGAACACTTTTTTTTTTTTTTTAGGTCCCTCTAAACATTCCTGCTCTTCTCATTCTCTTTATGTTTACCCAAAAGTGGCTCTGACAGGTCCAAACACACTTTTCTTAGCCATAGCATCACTAAAAAGCAGTTAAAAGTCACAGTAAAGTGCAAAAAAAAAGGGGGGGGGGAAACTCTATTAGAAGATACAAGACACAGCCTCAAATCAGAGGCAATTATTTTAATTGCAATGATCTAGAATGTCTTTTTATTTGTCAAAGAGGCATAAAAAAGCCTGATCTTTTAGGGTCAAGAAAACAGTTGTGAATGAACGGTATAGGATATTCTGGCACTTACCATCTATTAATATTCCACCCTAGGGTTTTTTTTTTTTTGTTTTTTTTTTTAAGTCACCTTGTCACCCTCTTCCTTCAGGTTGTTCCCCAGGTCTACAGGAGAAGTCAGACTGCTAAAACTTATGGGGAAACCTGAAGTGATTAGAGCACGCTCTAAAATTACACCGCATCACATATGAAGCGGCCAACCAAACCAGATAAAACAACATCAGACTTCCATGTAACGTCCCTGCCTATCACTGAGTAGATGGACATCGTCAAGCTGGTCTAGGGGCCCTGTGGTTCAGAGACTTACTTGAGCACTTGCTGCCTAATGTTGTTTCTTAGCTGGTTCTTATTAAGGTGGGGACTCCATGTATGAGTTGCCAAGTGGTTTGCAACAAAGTTGTCAACCCGTTGCCTCAGGTTCTGATAGGCAGGCTAGAGAGGAAAAAAAAACCACAAATGTTAAAAATCTTCAATGTTATACAGTATCAATATTTATAGCCTCAGGAATTTGAGTATCTTTAACAGTATCAATGTGTTTTAGATTATAGTATCAATGTGGCAACTAAATTTCTCAGCTTATGACCATGCTGCTTCAGGAAAACAGACCTTCAAATACTGCTTATTTTGTCTAAGACAAGATGTTTGGAGATGGGAGGAACACAGAGAAGAAAGACATACCTCTTATTTGTAGACAAGGGACTAGAAAGACACAAATAAATATTAGTGTAAGGTGATTTGGAGGAAAGAGGGAGAGGAGCAGAGGAAGAAGTCTTTGTTGATAACATGGCATTTGAGTTGGAACTTCAAGGTTCCAACTCAGTCGGAAAGGTGGCAATCGGAAAGGTGGGCCTTGCACATATAGCCCACAACAGAAGTGAAGAGAAACTGGATGAGAAAATGTGGGGTCAGGAGCATTTGGGGGCATCCAATTTGTTTGGGTAAGAGAATATAAAAAAGCAGAGATATGAGGTTAGAGACAGCTTGGGGCTGGGGCTTGGAGGGCATTGGGTACCCGTATAAGAAGTCTGGAATTATGGGGTTGAGAACAGGAAACCACTGCACATGAACAGAGTGGTATGTGATAGTTGAGTTTTCTGATGATTAATCTTCTGACAGTGAGAAAGTAAAGAGATACAAAATATACTTAGGAAAGGATGCAGTAACTCCAGTGATGAAGGTCTGTACTGGCATGGCAGAAATGGGCTGAAAGGCATGGAACCAAGAGAAGTCACAGAAGGGTAACACTAGACCTGGGCATTAAATTTGATGTAAAGTAGAGGTTCTCAAATGGGAGTGATTTTGCCCTCCACTCCCACCCCAGCGGACATTAGATGATGTCTGGAGACATATTTGGTTGTCACAACTCAGGGAGCTGCTATTGGCATCTTGTGGGTAGAGAGCAGGGATGCTGCTGAATATCCTAGAGTGCAGAGGGGAACCCAGAACAACAAAGAACTACCCAGCCTAAAATGCCAACAGTGCTGAGGCTGAGAACCCCTAAGGTAAGGGAAGCAGAAGAGAGGACACAGATTATGCCACTTCTTAAAAGGACATTGCCTAGAAGGAATGTTGGACCACCCCAGGAGGACCTCACACTCCATTCCTAGAGGCTACCCCTGCAACTCATGTTCTTTGTGTCTTTCATGTGGCTTTTAATGTAGAGGAGTTTGGGCATCCCTGAATGACTTTCAGCAACACTGTACAGCTTCATCTTCTGCCATTTGCTGCTGCTCTCTTTACCCCTCAGAGCTCATATTCCAGAGATCAATTCTCCTGCCTTTCAATCTTCTGTCCTTACCACTTCCTCTGTTTTCCATTTGGCAAACTTCTCACCTTCGGGGCTCAAGGATGAGCTCTGTGATGTTATCTCGACACCCACAGTAGGCTCCCCTGGCCTTCCCCCATGTTCCTTCTATATATACCACCTTTCCAACAATTCTTGCATGCTGCATTTGGGGGGGAGGGCAGATTTATCTCTCCCCTGAGTGGGAAGCCTGCTCCTTCCACTCCCTAATCTTACCTTTCACATAGCTTATCACACTGGTTGGCAGATACGCAATTAAAAAGCAGTTGTTATATGAGATGGCTAGATAACTATCTCCAGCACAGATGATAAGGTTTCAACCCTTCCTGATGTCCGCTCATCCCTCCCAATTTCCAGACTTTTGCCGATACCTATTTTCTATCTTACAAGAGACACTCAAGATCATTTCTCACCCCGCCCCATTCATCCAAAATCAATGTGAACTAAAACTAATTCTTTCCCTCCAGTGACTCTAAAACATAATTCTCTCCAGTATCCCCAATCTCGGAACCACTGGGCTCAAACATCACAGTGTATTTAGCCCTCTAGTTGCTCCACAGCAAGCTCCAATTTGAATGACAACAGGTAAACTCTGCCACCACATTCTCCTTCCAGTGAAAAGCCTAGTGACTCCAGCAGTATTTTGGATTCCAATGCTCCCCTCCGAGGTTCTCTCTTTCTCTTTTCTTCTTTTGCAGTGCTCTGGTCAAAAGCCTTGGGAGTCATCCTTGACTCTTCGCTTTCTCTTCCACCCCAGCTTCACACCACTGGCAAATTCTGTCAGCATTAGCATTAAAATACACTTGGAATCTGGCCAGTCCCACCCTCTTCACTGCTACCAGTCGGGTCCAAGGCACTCCTCAATCTCTTGTCTACATTTGTCACTGATCTCCCTGCTTCCACTCCTGACCAACTAAAGTCTATTTTTCTAAGAGCAGTTACGGTAAATCTTCCAAAATTAGGGTGATCATATAATCTATTATCTAAACCACATCAGGACTGAAGAGGACACTACTAATAATTCCCTAAAGCCAACCCATCTAACATGGAAACTGGATCATGTCCTTAGGCTCAAAACTTGCCCGTGGCTTCTCCGCTCCAGTAAAAGCCCAACTCTTAGAATGGCTTCCAAGGCTTGTCAGATCTGTGAAGGGAGGGCAGGAGGGCCACTCCTATCCTACCTTCTAGCACTTTCCCCCCTCACCAAGTTCTGCCTCAGGCCTTCCAAACTGGCTGTGGTCTGTACTTAGATTGCTCAGCCCCATAAAGCTAGATGGTTTCTTCAGTTCCTTCAGGGATGGCTCAAGTATCATGTTACTGAAATGCTTCCCAAACAACTTATTGAAAACAAATCAGCAACCCTTTGCATCCTCACCCTGCTTTATTTCTTCCATAGAACCTATTACACATTACTTCCTGTCTGTTTCTCTCTCCTGGGATGCAAGCTCCATAACAGCAAGGACGTTTCATTCACTGCTGTATCCTGGCACCTAACACAATGCCTGGTACATAATAAATATTTGTTGGGTGAATAAATTTATATGCTCTGTCTTTGATATTCCTTTCAAATCTAAAAAGAAAAAGAAAGGCAATAATCACAGTGACCAGGAGCCATTTGTAACTGAGAAAGTATCCAAAAACTGGCCTTTATTACCTGGCGAGAAAGGTGTCACATTTATTTGGTTGGTGAGCGCTCTGCCTGGGATAGAATGATGGGCCTCTCTTGATCTTCCCTCTCATTACTCTCCAGTGTGACCTCAGAGCAAAAGAGTTAGAATAGCTTTGGAACCTCTCGGCTTGCTCCAGGGATCTGGTAACTAGTCATCTAAGCAGAGGAGCCTCAGCATCAGTTAGGGATGTCCAAGGTTCCAGTTCTTTGGGTAGGAGGGCTGATTTGGTCTACTATGGTCAGATCCCTCTCTTGGTTGCTTAAGGACCATCAGTGATCCCAGGACAGTTTGGAGGGTTTTATGGTCTTCTGGAGTGGCGGCAGACTTTGGTACTTTTCATCTTGCTTTAAACACACTGGGCTGGATGACAGTTTTGCTCTTTGAAAGCACCTGATAGGTATCAAATGTCTTGACTCTTAAATATGCATGTCACTGACACTCCAGTTACTGCTAACCTTATATAGTATGTACTGCAGGTTAGAGTTTGACACAAAGCAGGTCAGTCTTCAGGGTTCAATGATCAAAAGCATCATACCACAAGTGGTATCAATTATAAGGTGTTCTTACAGCTGAGTCTCAACAGTGCCACTAAAGTGATGCTCCTCTGCATCTTATGTCTACTCTGGCCCACTCATCACATTGGGAGGATGTTAAGCTCATACCAAAGAAAACCTTGGCGTCTGTATTTTTTTTGAGACTTTCTAAGTCTTTTTTTTTTTAATAAGAAAAGGAAGTATAAAATGCTATAAAATAAGAAAAATATTTAAATTAAATTAAAATCTACATAATTGTTTATAAAGCTAAGGAAGAGGGAGAGGGAGACAGTCATGGGGGAGAGAAGCAAGATAACCAGAAACAGTAGGCACAGAAGTAGAAAGACAAAGAGAAAAAGAGAGGGGGGCAGGCATCAGGAGTGAAGAAAAAGAGAAAGGACATGAGGGGTGAGGAAAGAATTTCCATCATACCCTGGCATCTTCTTCTGCCAGGGGAGGGGTATCATTTCAGTTCTACTCTTCTCTAGTCTCAAACATTAAAACAAGGGACTTTATTCTGTGGTCGCTGAACTCCTTGAAACTATGTATTAGGTTGCGCCACAAATTGCCTATAGCCAACCATTTCTGAATTACAAAACTGTATTTTAATACGTATATGTGCATTTTTCTTGGGAGAAGATCCAAGCTTCATTAGATTGTCAAGGTAACTGTGCTTCCTTCCTTCCCAATAAAGCTTTTCAGACTCCACTTTGAGAGGATCTGGCAGGGACACTACCGACACACAACAGTAACATTTAGTGGGGAAGAAAAAGTTGAACCTCAACTATTGTAGCGCCTCCATCAGCATATTTAATTTTCCAATGTGGGTACACAAGGATAACATACAGATCTGTAAGTGTGTGAGAACAGCAAAGTGAGATCTCTACTTGCTGGATACAAATAACCAGCTTTATTTGGGTAACATCTACCTGGACTTGTCTAATCTCCCATTGAAAAAAAAAAGGGGGGGGGAATTAGGGATTATTTTCAAAATGATGGCTGTGCATATTCCCTAAAACAAAGTGAGAAAACTATACACTGCTTATGTAGAAGAACATACCCAAGTATACTGAATTCTCTGTGGTGTAAAAACCCTGTGAACAGGTGCATTCTACTCCTGTTCTACAAGGTGGACCAGAGTCCTTATAAGAGAAGATGTCCCCAGATTGTCCAGAGGGTTTTCCCAGAGGAGACAGCAGAATTGTGTGCAGTTCTCATCAAATCCTGATGAACTTTGAGTCACAAGGAAGAATCTGTGGAAGCTGCAAACACCCCTTTCTCAAAGAAATGAGGTTCCTCAAAAAAAGCTGAATGTGCTGAGAAAACCCTCACTCCATCAAACTCCAATCTGACGGACCCAACCAGATATTAGCCCCAATCCCCGATTTTTTAATTGTTTCCTTCAAGAGTTTCCAGAATTCCAGACTCTGTTTTCCACCCGCCTCACTGCTCTTTCCTGGTGTCCTCTGCTCATTCTTTGCAGAACCAGCTAAGTGTATCCATTCCTGCTACCAGCCCTTCCACTCTGACATTTGGTACAAAATCCTTCCCCTTCCAGCCCCTAACTCTTTCCATACGAGGAAGCACTTTGCTGACCTTTCCCCCCTTCCCATTATTCTCCAGCACTCACTCTTCTTTCCTGTCCTTTTCCCCTTCAATACCCGCTGTCACCTCTCGTCCACCTTTCACCCTATCCCCAGCCCAGAGAAGTGACTTCACCTAACCTACCTTAATCAGGCAGTCATTGGTGGAGACAAGAGTCCCTACCTCCCTAAAACACCTTTTCGTTGTCTAGGTCGGCCTCCTTACCTTTGCACCCCCTCCCCCCAGTGCCCAGCAAGGCACAATGCCAATAAGTTGATTCATTATCACTTAAATTTTTTTCCCAAAGACAAAGACATGACTCTTACCGCCCAGAAATCTTCAAGAGAGGACGCAAAAATAACTTGGATACAAAGTGAGCCGCGAAAAAAAAAATTATCCGAGATGAAAGCCCTATTAGCGTTAGTGTTTCAAACGAGTCTCCCTGAGAACAATGACTTAGTGTTGCTCACCACTATATTCCACGCGCATAAGCAGTGTCTGCACGTAGAAGGCGATTAACACTAGTCGGTTAAACGAACGAAAGGATCGGCGAATGAATGAAAGCACCGAGCCTTGCACAGTGCCTGGCGCCCAGCAGCCGCTCAAAGAGGAAGCGGCGGCACAGCGAACCCGCGGAGAGGCGCGCTCAGGAGGAGCCCCAGCTGGGGAAGTCAAAGCGCAGCCTGCCGATGGACCAATGCGGGAGAGTGCCGGAGAGGACGGCCCCCGGGGTCTTCCCCTTCCCCCGCACACCCGCAGCCCCCGCGCGCCCCGAACCTTGGTGTCCACGTCGGCCAGGCAGTCCCTGCGGAACTGGTCGAAGAGCCCCTGGCTCTTGAGGTGGTTCACGATCATGGCCACGAGCTGCGGGTCTCCGGCGCCGGCCCCCGCGCCGCCCGCCGCACCCGCGCCAGCCCCGGGGCCCGGCGGCGGCGGCGGCGGCTGCGGCTGTGGCTGCGGCGGGGGAGGCGGCGGCGCCGGAGGAGGAGGCTGCGGCTGCGGGTTGGTGGCCATGGAGGCCTGGGCCAGGGAAGGCGCGGGCCCGGGCGGGCGGGCGCTCCTGGGAGGCGGCGGCTGCACCGGTCCCGCCGCCTGAGGGAAGCCAACGGGATGTTGTTACGGAACCAGCGGATCCAGAGCAACCCCGGAAGTGAAAGGGAACCAGGGGAAGAAAGGAAAAGGCGGTGACAATAGCAAGGAAGGTGCGGCGACGGGGGCCGCGAGGGCCCAGTTCCCGCCGCCCGCGGGCGCCCTCGCGAGGCCCGGCTGCGGCGGAAGCGGCGGCGACGAAGCCGAGCGAGCCGCGGGGTCTGGTTCCAAAAGCCAGAGCCCGGAGTCCGGAGTGCTCGGGCGTGCGAGCCACGCGACTCCCCGAGCCGGGGGCCGACTGAGCGCCCGCGCGGAGCTGGCCGGGTGGCATCGCGGTGGCATTAAGGCCTGACGCTCTTGCTTCTGTTTCACGGAGCAGTCGAGATCCATAGAGATCCGTAGACATTGATAATGCGAACCGTAGGTGGAACTGCTTATCCAAACTCTCCTGTCCGTCTTCGCTCTCAGCCTATGACCCGGCCCGGTGCTCTTCCAAGCAGGTGGTTCCAGGGGCCTCCTGTCTCTCTTTCCCTCTCTCCGTCCTATTTTTCCGTGGGCATCCCCCTCTTACTCCGAGTGTGCCTGTGGTCCATCCCTCCTGCACCTTCCAGCCGGTGAAGACAAACCCGCGGGCGTTTAGTTTGGAGGGTTTGCTATCGATTGCTTTGATAGTAACACGTAACGTTTATAAAGCTCGTACTATGTGCCCGGCATGGCGCTAAGTGCTTCTTACATTAATTCGTTCACTCTTTAGAACAACACTGAGCTGCATCTTATTTCTGTCCTCAATTTGCAAATCAGGAAACTGCGACGTTCAGTAAAATGCCCAAAGTTACACAGACAGCAAGCAAATCGCCTGATTCTGGACTGAGTTACTTCTAAAATTACTGTTCGTACACGATCAAAGTAAAATAAGTATTTTTCCTAATTATTTAGTAAAATGTAAAGTTCACTGGAAAGTGCATCTCTTGGTGAAGTGGATATTGTTGCTCTTACAAATTCGTATGTCTGTGGATGAATATGTCTTATTGCAAGGCTGAGAATCACTTCTATTTTTTTTCTTTTGTTCTTATTTCTAGTTTTTACAGCTGTATGCCCTGAAAAACCGTGTTCATATAAATAAGTACTATATCTGGGAATGGAGTTTTATTGTAGCAGTGTCACTCAATTCTTGATCTCAACAAGTTAGATTTGATGACTTATGAGTGCACTGCTCAGTTCAGCCCTCCTTCAATTTTGTTGAAAGCAAAGAATTTGAAAACCACCTGACTTGCGAAGGATTTGTTTATGTAGTCCTTATTGTTCCACTTTTTCAGTTACTGGGAAATATACCAAATAGACTTTATTAAAGTATCAAATGACTATAAATGAGACTTTTTTTTTTTTTCAGTGAGATGTACCTTGTTTAACCTGATATATTCAAAAGTTTGGGGAAAATCTAGACATTGTTCATTTTCTTAAATGGTTTCAGATAAAATGCTTTTTTAAATTTTGTTTTATTATCCCATAGTTTAGTTTTGTTTTTGTCAAAACTTTGCAGCTGATGATACAGCTCATTCAAGTTGAAACTTTGTCAAGCATGGAAAATGTTTGTCATATACCCTAATTAACAAAGCCTGTTTTCATCATCAAACTAGCCAGATCCGATTTACTTTGTGTGAGAAACAGTTTGCCTCATTGTTTCAATTCAAATAAAGTGTCAAGCGTTTTGAGGATTATAATGAAGACTGCAGAGAGAAAAAGTCAGATTACTAGGAGCAATGAAGATTAAAATAGTGTAAGACATAATTGTTTTATCCATTTTCAAAATTAATAGTGAAAATAAGATGCGAATATGATGTTTCCCTTAATTATCAATAATGCAATACAATATGTTGCTAAGTATATGTTATTTACTACGCGTATAGTATGATAAAAGGCATGGCCTCTGTTTGGTATATGTGGATGCATGTATCAAATTTATTCAGCTTTTGGGGAATAACTAAGAATCATCCATAAAAATTCAGCAAAACTCCATAAATTTAGTTAGTCATAGGGATCTAACTTTTAAAAATACAATGAAACAATAAGGCATTTGCTGCTAAAAATAAACTGGTTCGGTGGCTAGTGGCTTCTCCCTCTGCCCCTGCCCCCTACTTGAGTGTGCTCGCTCGCTCTTTCTCTCAAATAAATAAATAAATCTTAAAAAAATAATTTGTTTCGTGAATAACATAGAAAATCCTAAATATTTTCTAAAATAAATAAGGTGAGAACTGATTATAATGTAAATAGATGATTCACAATTGATTTTTATAAAATGTGTGTTATCTGTCTTACTCAGTAACACACACTGAATCTAAAAGAAATAGCTATTTGTATCCATGGGTTCAAGTTACACTGGGTATACACATACTAGATACAGTGTAACTTGAACAATTTTGCAGCCTTATAAGCTAGTTACATTGAAAAGAATGAGAGTCACTGATCTGTACTGCTTTGGCTGCTCAAAGGTACTTTTCTTTACTCTTGAAGACAGATCCTAGAGATGAGTATTGTGAATACCTGGAGGGGAAATGGCATATCTTTAAATCTTAAAAAAAAAAAAGCCTGTTTGGGCGCCTGGGTGGCTCAGTTGGTTAAGCGACTGCCTTCGGCTCAGGTCATGATCCTGGAGTCCCGGGATCGAATCCCACATCGGGCTCCCTGCTCAGCAGGGAGTCCGCTTCTCCCTGTGACCCTCTGCCCTCTCGTGCTCCCTGGCTCTCATTCTCTCTCTCAAATAAATAAATAAAATCTTAAAAAAAAAAAAAGCCTGTTTTAAGCAGTCATCGTTTCTTAACAATGACCTCTTTGCTTTGATCTCTCCTGTGACTGTTTAGAAACAGTAATGTAATTTTTGACAATAGTGAGGGTGTGAAGTCTTAAAAAAAAGTTGCCGTTGTTCCCCTACCCCACTGTGTCTGGTTTCAGAACATTCCAACAAGGATCAAATGCTTTTCTCAATGAACGTGATTGAGCTCTCATGTTGTTTCCTAAGTCTGATGCTGAGGTGACAGTTAACAAATTTTATGAATACTTTGGAAATGAGGGGAATGATACAGTATGTTGCTAAATACAGAAGTAATTTCTTATGGTAGCAACTTACTGGGACCCATATGTATCCTCGGACACCATACTCCTGCCAAGTGTCTGGGCCCTGTGATTTCCCCTCTTCTACAGACCAGCCTGCCTAAACCCCGCACCCCTACCCCATCCTCTAAACCCTGTCTCTGAGGGCTAATGCAGTGAAGGCCAGCCATTGGTTTATGACTATCTCCTAACCCCCAAGGAAGCCCATCGCTTACTGGGCCGGTTCCTTCCCTCACCTCCCCAGGGCTTCCCCACTCCAAATCAGGCCCTAGGCCTTGCCTTTCATAATCAAAAGATTGACCAATATCATTTCCTAAATGACCCTCTGTCAACACAAAGCCCAGTTGAGACCTTGAAAGTTTCCGTTTTCAATGACAATAGAACATGTTTTTAGGTGGGGTTCAAGCACCCATTAAGTTCTTCTAACAGTTTTTGTAAGGTTGTGTGGGAGAGGACAAGTATTATTTGCCTTTTCACAGCAAACTCCAAGCTCACAGCTATCCCTGGATTTCTGCTGCAGTATAAAAGGAGATAGTAGTTGGGCAGAGCGTTATCAAATGTGAATATGAGAAGGGGGATTGCTTTTTCTCTTGAAGGAACTTGGAAGAATTGCCACTTGCTCTGGGGTCAGGACATGGAGGTGGGGTGGCACAGGGGGATGGTAAGGTAGAGAAGGGGAGGGGTCTTCCAGGGCAACATTTGGCACCCTGGGAAGCTCCTCACTCCTTGCCAGTCTGGGAGTGCTCAAGAGTGAGGGTGCTTTGGAAATGGGGGCTGTGTGAGTATGTTATCCGAAAGAGCTGCAGAATTCAGGAAGGCAGCTGAGACCTAGCTGGTAGGAAAATGGATGATGTGACTGGACAGCAAGATAGTAGGAATGGCACATAAGCCCCTGGGATATTGGGGCAGGAATTCCAGAGAAGGAGAGAAGTCAGGAGGGGGGGGAGAGGGGTGGGAGACAGGTAAGGGACACTTTCTGGTGAAGTGGGACGTATCAGTCACCTTAGTTATTCATACTTTATTTGATAGGAGAGTCCTGTGTGGGTAATCAGGTAGATGAGCAGTGGTTCTCAAACTTTAGCATGAGTCAGAAATCTGGAGGGCTGGTTGACACACAATGCCGGCCCCATGCCCAGAGTCTAATTCGGTAGGTCTGGGACAGGGCCTGAGACTCTGTTTTTAACAAATGCTGATGGATCACCATCTGAGAAACATCGGACTAGACTAAACACACCCCACAGGCCTAATCCGGTTTACCTGTCTTTATAAATATTCACTGGAATGTAGCCACGCCCACTGGGGTTGCTTTGTTTCCATTATCTGGCTGGTTTGGCAGTAAGGCTAGAGTTGAGATGGCAAAGGTGAGGTGAGTTACCCTATGGCCAACCCCTAGGCCAACCCCTAGGCTGGAAGGAGGCAGGCACCAAAGGTGTAGTTGTGAGACTTTCCAGCTGGGAAGCCTGTACTCGAGAACTGCCATTCCCTGGATAACAAATTACTACTTCTCTGAACAGAGGCGATAATGCCTAATTCACAGGGTAGCCAAGTCATATAAATGACAGTGGTTTGTAATATGCAGCCCAGATGAAGTGAATCATTAAGAATGGGTGGAGTTTGTGGGGTGCCTCTGTGGCTCGGTTAAGTGTCTGACTTTTTTTTTTAAGATTGTATTTATTCATTAGAGAGAGAGAGAGAGCGCGCACAAGCAGGGGGAGAAGCAGGCTCTCCGCTGAGCAGGGAACCTGATTTGAGTCTCAATCCCAGGACCCTGGGATCATGACCTGAGCCAAAAGGCAGATGCTTAACCGACTGAGCCACCCAGCTGCCCCGAAGCATCTGACTCTTGATTTCAGTGCAGGTCATGATCTCAGGGTCTTGAGATTAAGCCCAGCATCTGAGATTCTCTCCTCCCTCTGCTCCTCCCCGACTAAGATAAATAAATAAATAAAGTCTTAAAAAAAAAAAAAAAGAATGGGTGGAGTTCGGACAGAGAGAGAAAGGTGAAGCTCTGCATGTTGAGGAAAGATCGGGCTATAAAGGAAAAGGGTCAGAGTGTGCCATAAATGAGAATATAATCAAGGTAAAAAACCAGGTCTTTAGTATGGTACTGGGTACACACTCTGAGTATAATAGATGTTCATTTATTATGGGATATTTATTTCATCTCTGTTAGAAATATTCTGTGATATAGCCCATCAGTTAACATTAAACTGTCCATTAAGATACATGCAGATTTGCTGCTACTTTGTGAGGAAATTGCTCTTGGCCTTGGGGGAGGGAGGTGGTGGGTAAACCAAGATAGAATTCTAAAATATGAATTTTCTCATCTATGTTTGGGGAACCCTGATGGCCATTTATCTTTCTCTTAAATGATTGCCTTTTTGCCATATTTTTGTTCCGTGTTTCCTAGTGTGAACACTTTTTTTTCTTCATAAGAAGACACTCCTTTAATGCAGGTAACATCGCTTTTTTGATATTTCTCTGCTCTTAAGATTTAAACTGGTAATGATAGCAATCAGATTAGCAAAAGTAAGATTTATTATGAAGTTAAGGAGCCAGTGTCTATAAATGTTACTGAGTTGCTGGCAATTTTGACAATTGTGGTGATATTATAGCAGATGGCTTGAAATAAAAGATATTCTTTATGTGCTTATAAAGATGGAAAGGAGCTTTGCATTTATAGTTTTCATGACGATTGTCTTCATTTATTTGTTTTTAAAAGATTTTATTTATTTTTGAAAGAGAGAGAGCACAAGCAGGGGGGAGGGGCAGAGGGAGAAGCAGACTCCCCAGTGAGCAGGGAGCCCCACGCGACGTGGACTCCGATGCTCCCGGGATTCCAGTGCAGGACTCCAATGCGGGACTCCATTCTAGGGCCCTGGGATCATTTCTGGGATCATGACCTGAGCCAAAGGCAGATGCTTAACCAACTGAGCCACCCAGGTGCTGGATTGTCTTTATTTTAAAAATAAAGTTAAAAATAACTTTAGTGTATGTATATGTTTCTTGAATATTCCAGATGGTAGATGGTGCCCTGAAAACTAAAAGTCACACCTCCAGGAAGGAAATTATGAAAAGGAGAAATGAAAGGAAGAGCCGTAGAAATTATGTGATATTATCTGAATACCTTAAATCCAGTGCAGGTCTAGGTGGAATCTAGGCAGAAATTCTGAGGGGGAGAAAATAGTGATTATAAGCAAGAAATTGCATACTTAAATAAGAATATTTGACCTCGGAGTAAGGAATATTTTCAGAGGGGAGATGGCTGACAGGCATCTATGAAAGGGAGGGATCCAAAGTATCTAGAATTGGCATTGTCTCTATGGAGAGGCTATATTTGCTATGTAGAGCCAGAAGAATTTTCCCTTCTTCTCTGTTAGGTTATTTGGCTGGTCAAACAACTGAATGGACATGAGACAGACTTAAAGGAGAAAAACAAATTAATTCCATGCATACAGGAGCTCCATGAACATGAGATCTGAAGGGCAGCCAGGTAACAGAAGCTTGTATAACATCCTCGCTAAGAAAAGGGGTAGGGGTCAGGGGATATGAAGGGAAGGAAGGTGAGACAGGTTTGGAGAACAAAGCTTGCCCTGTTCTTCAGGTAAGTTTCTTAGGGAAGAAGGGATCTTCTAGCCTCTTTCTTCAGTTGCCACTAAGGTGCTCAGTCCTTCAGAGGAAGGTGAGGCCACTTTGGGGTGAGGCCCTCCTTCATCAGTGACTAGCATGGTGCCTGGCAGCACCCACCAAGCAGTTGCCTGCAGTCTGGCCTCCCCCTGGAGCTCACCTGCAGCCTCTGAGCCCTTAATCTGCCAGACGATGAGGTGACAGTCATGGAGGATAAGACCAATGCCTTCAGTAAAGCAGCCCGTGTAAATAGTGAAGCTTTCTGGCCAGGCTTGTTTTCAATGACTTTGGCCAATGTCAAAATCGGGAGCTTCCACTGCCGCATAGGGGCTGGTGGACCTGCCCCAGCAGGAGCTCCTGCCCCCTCCACCACTGCTGTCCCAGATGAGGAGAAGAAAGTGGAAGTAAGGAAAGAAAATCTGAGGAGTCTGATGATGACACGGCTTTGGTCTTTTGGTAACATGTCCAATAAAAAGCTGAACTCTTAAAAAAAAGGTGCCTTCTGGTAATAGTTCTCTTCCTGTTATAGGCTTCCTTTCCCATGTAAACTTAGGCAGCTGAGGTGGAGGTAAAGAGCTTTTCCTGAATCTGCTGGGTTTTGATTACCTTTGGTTCAAAATAATCCTCATGCTAAAGGAACATATTTGGGAGACACTTGTTCTGAACCCCTTCAGCTATTAGGTGCCAGCCATTAAGTTCAATTAGATGATCTTAGTTGTTCCTCTTATGACTCTGTGATCATTAGGTAACATTTGGGGCATATTTGGCTTCACATTTGGATTTTACTATGGAGGGGCACCTGGGTGGCTCAGTCGGTTGAATGTTCAAGTCTGTTGAAGTCATGATTCCAGAGTCCTGGGATCGAGCCCCACGTTGGGCTCCCTGCTCAGTGGGGAGCCTCCTTCTCCCTTTCCCTCTGCCTGCTCCCGCTGCTTGTGCTCGCTCTCTCTCTCTGTCAAATAAATAAAATCTTTTTTTTTTTTTTTTAAAGTTTACTATAGGAAGAAAAGGTACTGTTCAACACATGTAGGAATCTCTCCACTGGGTAGAAATACCTCTTCCCATGAATGATTTTAAGTTTTTATTTTAATTCCAGCCCCTGGAATGATTTTTATGCACAAAGCTCTAAGAGCTTGGTTAATTGTGAAACTACCTGGATTCAGATCCATTCTTTGTGTCCTGATATTCACCTTCTGGCCTTGCAAAACTGAAGGCTGGGCCCACACTGTGGTGACCCAGTTGAGCCATTGCCATGGGGAGCAGTCTGGGTGGCCAGCTGCCTGTCTCAGGTCGCATCCAATTTTGTTGGCTTTAAATTCAAATGGCACTGATTACACTGGTGACTCATGTTCTTTGTAGACAATGAGGAAAATATGGAGGTTTATTGACAACAGCTAAAATCCAGGGTTAAGCCCTTGATCCGAGCTGCACCAATTAGAACTGTCCTTGGGACGTTTGAAGGTAATTGGTGTCCCTCTCTGGTGGCCACGCTGTAAACACATATCTGGCGTGGTCAACCACCAGATCCTGTTCCACATGGACAGAGCCAGTCTGGGGGAGGGAAAAAAAAAAATCTACCAACCCACAGAATGAAGCATGGATGAGGGATGGACAGCGAAGCTCTACCTGCATTCCACATATTCCTGCAGCCTGGTTACTTGTCCTAGTCATCATTTGATTATGTGAAACAAGTTGCAAAAGACATCCTAACTGATGAAAGTCCTGTTATTTAATATGGAATGTGCCTTGCTATGCTTATGGGAGGGAACTAAAATGGGAAGGGATGGTGGAAAGTGGTAGCAGGTGCACAGGAGCCTAATGAACACCGGCGTTCGTCAGTGTTCACCCTTTTGTAAACCACCTTGGCCTCACACTTCCTGCTAACTGATGCTGGCGTGCATCATAGCATCAATACAAATGTGATATTCCTCAAGCCAGATGAATTGTTCTTTTCAAAGCAGTGCCTCAGTTACTCAGGGAGGCCATGGGTTGAGTGGGGACAACTCTTAAAATGCAGGAACTTTCTTGCTACAAAGATGTGACTCAAGAATGATTTCCATGGAGTTGAACCATATTCCTCAAGAGCTATCAAAGTTAGTTGAAAAAAGACAAGACAAACGCTCACTTCTTGAAAGAAAACTGAATAAAATATTCATCAGTAATTATTTTTGGCAATAAATACTAAACCAACAATTGTGCTTCTCTGGATTTAAGTCAGGAGCTTGCTCAAATGTTTTGCACACTCTTTCTGTGACAAAGAGTGAGATCATAATTAACAGGTGAGATTTAGGTAACCATTTAAAAAAATGATAATAAAAGCCCGAGTAGCTGGGGTGCCTTGGGGGCTCAGTCGGTTGAGTGTCGCGGACTCTTGATTGCAGCTCAGGTCTTGATCTCAGGGTCGTGAGATCAAGTCCTTCATTGGGCTCTGTGCTGGGCATGCAGTCTGCTTAAGATTCTCTCTCCCTCTCCCTCTGTGCCTCCCCGACCACATTTCTAAAAAAAAAAAAAAAATCCTGAATAGCTGTCAGAATTCTTTTTGATTGAACGTAAACTTGAATTTCTACTATTTTAGGTTATCAGAAATACTTTGATGTGGTAAATATGTTGAACAAGTTACAGTGGTGGTTAAACAGTGAGTTTTGCAATAAAGAAAGTATCTGTGTTCTGCAAATCTAGACATTTCAACAAGGAAGGGAGAGAGAAGAAAGTGAATTTTTATTTATATATTTACATTTTCTGTTAATAGGCAACTGAACAGATGTTCTCTACTATCTTGTTGGTCCCATGTAGATTTGTCTAATACAGGAAGCCCAGTGGGCATGGGCCCCATTCTCAAGGAGCCAAAATGCTCATCGTAAAGTCAAAACATGCTTGGCAGGTACAAACCTGTTTGTACAAATACTTATTTTAAGCTTCAGTTTAAATTATAATATATATTTGAAGTAAAATAAGTGCAGTCGGATCATGTAATAAATGAGGGAAAAATGGAAAAAAAAATAAATGTGTACATATATGGAAGGGTGCTGGGGTGGGCTGAGTTCAGAGGTGAAGCAAGCACTCTGTAGGAAGGCAGACTTGAACCTGGTTTTAAAAGAGATGATGGACACTGGATGGGCAGGGATTGTGGAAGGCATGGGTAAGTAAGTAAGCAAGCTTAATTTTCAAGGTCAGACATAGGAAAAATCTAGTCATACAAATATAGGCCTATTCACTCCTGAAGTGAGCATATTTCTTAATTTTGATTTACATAAAATAGTACATAGCCCTTTTGGCTAATGAAAGCAGAAGAACAAATTTAAATCTAAAGCAAAGGCAGATTTATTCCAATTTCCTAGACTAAATGTGTAATATATGAGTGAAGAAGTTTATTTTTACAGGCATGACTATGAAGGGGTAGAGCCTGGGGGCTTTGAAGCAACAACTGGGTTTGCATTTCAGCTTTGCTGTTTTCTAGCACTATGACCGTGGCCAAATTGTTCCATGTCTCTCTGCGCTGTTTTCTTATTAGTTAAATACAAAGAATAACATAGCAACCATAGGGTTTGGGAGAAGATATGATTGAGAGATTCATTCATTCCACAGGTATGTTTTGGGCTCCTACTACTTGTCAGGAAATGTTCTTTTTTTTTTTTTTTTTTACGATTTTGTTTATTTATTTGAGAGAGAGAGAAAGAGAAAGCACAAAGGGAGAGGGAAGAGGGAGAAGCAGGCTCCCCGCTGAGCAGGGAGCCCAGTGTGGGACTCGATCCCAGGACACTGAGATCATGACCTGAGCCAAACGCAGAAGCTTAACCAACTGAACCACCCAGGGGCCCTGTCAGGAAATGTTCCACCTGTCAGAGAGAAAGGAGGTAAGCCAGACAGACAGACCCTTGTCATAACAGTGTTTCCATTCCAATGGAATTAGCTGGTCAACAACTAAATGCATGAATAACATATCAGACTGAGATAAGGGCCCTGCAGAAGATTAAATAGAGCCATATGATCGAGTTGAGGGGATAGCAACTTGTAGGTTAGGGATGGACTTTCTGGGATCTGAATGTTCGAGGGAAGCCAGCCATGAGAAAATGAAGAGAAGCAGCCCTGGCAGGGAGAACAGCTAGTGTGAAGGTCCTGGGGCAGGAATCAGCTTTATTGTGTTTGGGGAGCAGAAATAAAGTCATTGCAGCTGGAGGATATTGGGCAAGGGGTAAAGGGGTAGCAGATGGAATCAGATCATATAGGGCTTTGACATCAAGGATAGGAAATGTGTTTTGTCTTAAGTGCAGGGAAAAGCCCCTGGAGAATTTTAATCTGGTGAATGACATGATTTCGTAATGGATGTCAAATGCTCACCACTGGCCCTGGTGCAGGGTACACATTCAGTAGATGTTAACTGCTGTTAGCACTTCATTTAATCCTCACACCAGCCCAATGTGATGGTTACCATGAAAGGAAATCACTCCAAATCTGATTCGGTGCAGAGCTTTGTGGGCTGATGTGATTTTTAGCCCCTTTGGGAAGGATCTAGCCTTCCTGATCAAGCGCTGGTGTTTTTTTTCTGATGGAGTTTAATGGGATTTAGAGTCCTTCTGGGAAGTTAGATTGACTCTATTCTGCTAACTCTTTAGATGCACCCAGTAACTTTTAACCAGATAGTCAAAGGTACAATGCTCTTTTAAGCCTGATGCTATCCTAATAATCTGTAAACCACACATTCATCTTTTAAACCTCCAGTCAAGTAGTGTTTGTTAAATCACGTTTGTTTTCCTCCCCAAAGAAAAGCTTTGAACTAGTGTTTTTGAAGTCTTTTCCCTTGCCAACAACTTGACATAAAATGTGGATAAATATTCACACTCAAGGGGCGCCTGGGTGGCTCAGTCGTTAAGCGTCTGCCTTTGGCTCAGGTCATGATCCCAGGGTCCTGGGATCGAGTCCCACATTGGGCTCCCTGCTCCGCGGGCAGCCTGCTTCTCCCTCTCCCACTCCCCCTGCTTGTGTTCCTGCTCTCGCTGTCTCTCTCTGTCAAATAAATAAATAAAATCTTTAAAAAAAATAAATATTCACACTCAATTTACCTGAAAAGCTGGTTTGAAGGTATCATCAATACCACCATTCTACAGATGAGGAAACTGAGGCTTACAAATGTCACGTGACTTGATCAATGCCACAGATCACCACCCAAAAGCCTGTGCAGGTAGGCACTCCACTGTACTTCCTCCCAGGAAGACTAAACTTAACCTAGTGTTCTAAGAAGCAGCAAAGCGAATCTGAACCCAAGGGAAAGCGTGATACCTGGTTACCATACTCCTCTTTTCTTTTTCTTTTTCTTTCTTTCTTTCTTTCTTTCTTTCTTTCTTT
Organism: Zalophus californianus; assembly: GCF_009762305.2. Classification (NCBI taxonomy): domain Eukaryota; kingdom Metazoa; phylum Chordata; class Mammalia; order Carnivora; family Otariidae; genus Zalophus; species Zalophus californianus. The sequence continues at coordinate 9,953,529 of NC_045596.1, forward strand.
CTTTCTTTCTTTCTTTCTTTCTTTCTTTCTTCCTTCCTTCCTTCCTTCCTTCCTTCCTTCCTTCCTTCCTTCCTTCCTTCCTTCCTTTCTTTCTTTCTTTCTTTTTCTTTCTTTCTTTCTTTCTTTCTTTCTTTCTTTCTTTCTTTCTTTCTTTCTTTCTTTCTGTCTTTCTTTCTTTCTTTCTTTATTTATTTTTATTTCTTTCTTTATCTTGCTTGATTGCTTTTTTTTTCTTTCTTCTTTCTCTTCTTTCTTTCTTTCTTTCTTTCTTTCTTTCTTTCTTTCTGCTTTCTTTCTTTCTTTCTCTTTTTATTTATTTTAGAGAGACAGAGAGTGTGTCAGCATGAGCAGGGGGAGGGACAGAGGGAGAGGGAGAGAGAATCTCAAGCAGACTCCACACAGAGTGTGAAGCCCCATGTGGGGCTCAGTCTCATGACTCCGGGATCATGACCTGAGCCGAAACCAAGAGCTGGCTGCTCAACTGACTAAGTGACCCAGGTGCCCCCCTACCATACTCCTTTTTCTTTTATAGAAATCCCATTATTATCTGTTTAAGTTCATATTGATTTTCAAAGACTAATATGCTGTGATTCATTGTGACTTCCTCTCCCCCACCAAGAGAGAGTGCATATATATAGAATATTATATATATATATGTAGTTCATCTCCACTCTCACTCTGCTTTTTCATTTTTAAGAGTTCTAATTTGTTCCTTCCTTAATTGAACCCAGTCTTGACTTGGATGGACCTTTTCTCCAGTTGGATTCATGAAACCTATTCTTTTGGTCTAGGATGTCACTCACTTGAATTTTCAGCCCATGGAACCCAGATCTTTCATTTGTTAGCATTCTGTGTGCAATGCCAATCTCACAACCAGGTTGTGTGGTCTGCCAAAATGAAGTAAATTATGCCTTAGCCCTTGTGAGAAGAAACCTAAATGAGATCACTGAGGGATGCTAAAACACTCTGGGTTATTTTGGACCGGGGATGGGGGAGGTCCCTACTTCTAACTACCCAGTATTATTTTCTTAGGCTGGAATCGATTCCATAGGTGTATTGGAGCCAGTTCAAACAACAAGCTTATGTTAAATTTTCAGGAAATTTGTGAAGTAGTTGATGCCAACTTGGTAGCTTAAAGTTGGCCACAGTGGGAATATTTATACCACAGACATTGGAAAATGCCACAAATAAGGGTTTTCCCCTCCCCAGTAGAGTCAGTTTTTAAATACTTACCAGTACATCACCCAAGTGGCCCTGAGGTTCACCCTTTTTTTCTGCCCAGTTACAGGCCAAGGAGAGGATATAGAAAGACAGTGGGGCAGTTGTTAGGATAGGTTTTTGGGTGGCATTAATTGTCCTGCCTGCATTTTTCTCCATCACATACTCTGCCAAGAGTTCTGTAGTCAAATGGACCCCACATTCCTGATAGCAAATGAGGGTCACTATCATCCCCCACCTCCCGTCCTGAACCCAGGGTTGAATCCCAGCTCATCGCTACTTGCTCTGTGACTTGAGCTAGTCAATTATCCACATCTCTAGTACTGTCTTCTCATCTCTCTCCTGAAGGGAATACCGCCAATTCCACGGTTTGTGTGTGAACGTTTGGGGTTGGTGGAGGGTGGGTCGTGAAGGGCACCCATGAACGGCTTTGCTTAGAACTGGGTGCATTGTAAGCTTTCAGTAAATGATAGCTCTGATTGAAATTCTAAACGAAGCTCTAACTGAAATTCACTGTGTATTCACAGACACCCGGAGGAAAGTGCTAGTGCCCAGAGGCCCCACATCTCTGGCGATGTCTGAGGCCCAGGAACAGCCTGTCTTGCACTATTTCTCCCACAAGGTGGCGGTCTCTGTCTGAGCTCCTTGTGGCTGGGAGCCCAGCTGCAGGTGTGATTCCCTTGGGTTCCAAGTCACACCAGCCACGTACTTTCTCCCTTTCATGGAACGCCTGCCTCCAGTGGTACCTCGAGTGCTTTGAGCTTGACATTTTCAGCTACAAAAAAGTGGGGAGAAAGAAGCCTTTCTCGAAATATGTTGATTTGGCCTGGATGGCTTTTCATTGATATGCAGGAGTATTGTGTGTGGCAGTGCAAGATCCTCCTTTTACTCCCTGTAAGGATGTTTTTTACAGGTAGGAAGCTGAAGTTTTGGAGGGTGTTTCTGTTCTCTTTTGTCTCTCTTGGTTCCTTTTTTCTCATTCTTCAGTCGTGAAAGCAACATGATAGAGTAAAATCAATGTGGGGTCCGCAATCAGACCGACCTAGATGTGACATGTGATTCTGCTACTGACTGGCTGAATGACCTGGGGCTGCTCATTTGAATTTCTAGCCCCCAGCTTCCTAATCCATAAAATGGGGGCAACTCTCTCTCATCTACACATCTATCTTGAGTTAGTCCCATACTTTACAACCTGGCCACACATTAGATTTACCTAGAGAGCTGTTCAAAAGTTATTGATTCCTTCGCTCCACTCCAAAAGACTGATTCAGTTGGACTGGGTTTCAACCCCAGCATCAGCTTGTCTTAGAAGCTCCCTGGGTAATTCTGTGAGCAGTGAGGGTTAAGAATTGCTGACATCCTCTTATTAAGCGTCTCTAAGCCTCAGTTGGCCCATATGCTCATAACCTGGAAGTCCCTGGACCTCAACAGCTCATATAAATACAACAGTCTCTTTGTGCCCTTTGCTGACAGTCACTTTGTGCCCCACAATCCTCCACCTGCTCAGATTCGCAGGCGGTACAATCTCTTCCCCTGCTTCACCCTTTCTCTTCAGGGGCCTTTCCTGAGATGCCCAAGAACCCCCATTGGGGCTCTGCAGGGGAGAAGAACAATGATGTGGGAAACAAGGAAAATTATTAAATGTCCTTACTACCCATAGCCTACTGATAAGTCCTTGAAACAGGCAGAGTGACCTTCCCCTAGGGACTCAGCTGCCTCGATGTTAATACTTTGCTAAAGGCAGCAGGTAATCTTAGCCCAACCCCCAGGATCCTGTAAGGCTACTTTAACATATAAAAATTCCTTTGGAAACTTCCTTTATCTCTACTCTGCAAGATACATGTTGGCAATCATCCCCCAGTCATAGGACCCACCAATATGCATCTGAAGGGTCTCATGTCTAGGGTTTTACTAAACAGTGAATGACCTTTTCCCAACAGCTAGCTCCCTCAAGGTCCTGGAAACCTTGCTTCCAAATTCCTTAGAGACTTACTCTATCCCTAACCCCCTCCCAACTTGAAAGCATATAATGGGCCACTCCTCATGACGCCAGTGTGTCTCTTTCTGCCCAAGGGTCCTGTCTCCGTTCTTTAGTAAAACCACCTTTTTGCACCAAAGACATCTCAAGAATTCTTTCTTGGCCATTGGCTTTGAACCCTAACGTCTTTTCCTACATCAAACAATACCTGGCATCCTTGTCCCCATGCTGAAGCTGGGCTGTCCCTATGGGCAGCAGAAATGGTCCCTGAGAACAGTGCATGATGGAGGGCACATACTGCATGGAGCACTGGGTGTTATACACAGACAATGAATCATGGAGCACTACATCAAAAACTAATGGTGTGATGTATGGTGACTAACATAACATAATAATAAAAAAAAGAACAGTGCATGATGGGGGTGCCTGGGTGGCTCAGTTGGTTAAGCAACTGCCTTTGACTGCCTAAGAGACCCCTGGGGTTCTGGGATCAAGCCCCGCATCAGGCTCCCTGCCCTTCAGGGAGCCTGCTTCTCCATCTCCCTCTGCCTGCTGCTCCCCCTGCTTGTGCTCTCTCTCTGTCAAATAAATAAATAAAATCTTAAAAAAAAAAAAGATCGGTGCATGATGATCCTTCTCTTGGTTTACCTTGGGCGAGGGATTCCCTACTCTGATTGGCTTGGGTTGCCAGGCCCATGGCCCATCAGATGTCAGCTTTTCCACTTCACCCCAGAGCACCCATATTTCCTAGGGCACGGCTTGGTACCCAGAGAGCAGTGTCATGAGTTACAGCATCATCCACTCATGGCTCAGAACCAGCACTCTGCTCCAACAACCTAAGCTTGGGGCCCACAATCTATACTCTTCCCTCTTGATGAATTTCCTCTTGGAGACCCTTCTTTTTCTTCCCATTTTCTGGCCTCATATGGGTCCACCCTTGTCCATCAGATGTGTTCTAGTACATGTAATTAGTAGGTAAACACCAAACCCTCTTCTTCCAGAAGGCTTCTTCGCCCATTGTGTAGATTCATACAGATTAAAAAATGTAAAAAAATAAATTAATTGACAAAAAATAAAAAAAAGTATGAGAGAGGATCCATTATCACTCTACTTATCAGCCTCTCTCTTCTAAACACAAGCTTTCCCCAAGCACCCTCTCCACTAAAACAGCCCCTTTCCCAAAATCAGTGGGTAGGAATGAACTTATTTGCATATGTGTAACCCAGAGGGATTACCAAAATGGTTATTTCCAAGACAAAGGACAATTTGCCGCAAAAGTTAAGTTCAAGTTTTTAGCAGGAGAAACCACACAAAACCCTCCAGATGGTAGTTTCCTTAGTTTCAATCAGTTTTAGGATTCAGTCTCTTCTGGGCAACCTGGTCCACATAAATGGGGTTGATATGAATGGCAACCTCGCAGGGCGGTTGAGAATAATAAATGCGATGTGGAATGAGCAACTTGCAATGTCTTACTATGTCTGTTACTAATTAGTTATGCTAATCAGCATCTAATCAGAGTTGCCCCTTTGGACAGTGAGTACCCCATGAATGAGTCATCTTCCCTCCTCTTACAGCCCCCCCATGCAGTCATCAGTGTGGTGGTCCTGACCCCCGACAAATATAAGCCTATGGTCACAGGTTCTCACAGGATCACCAGTGAGAGAAGTCACATTAGCTAGAGTGATGGGGCTCTTCACTGAAAGGCAGGCTATAAGCCCTGTGTTATTTGCTCTCTCTCCCTCTTGCTCTGGAAAATGACTGTTTATATTGAGCTAAAATCTGGTGGACAGAAAAAAGATGGTTCAGGTTTCATCATTTATGATCCCACCTCCAGCCTTCAGAAGAGGAGGATTCCGTCGCCAGCAGGGTGGACGGTACTGCCTGTGTTACCTGGAGCAGCATGATGGGTGGGGAGATTGTAGAGGTTGGCTCGCTCTCCACGCGAAAAGATACTGGATGCCCTGAGAGAGAAAGATCCCAAGGAAGCATTGCCAAGCGGCATGGCAGGAGAGAGATGGGGTCAGAAGAAACGGGGAGGAGTTGAGAAAAGAGACAAGAGACGTGGAAGCTGTCTCAAATTATTCTTAGATGCTTCTGGAGTAGGATTTGGGTTTGTTGGTGGGTGTGTTTCTAGATGCATCAACCAGCTGAAATGTCTGTCAGGGGCCCAAATGGTCTGGGTTGTGCCTATTCCCCTGAAGCTCTCATGCATCAGTTGTACATTCTCAGCGCAAAGAGCTTTCAGAACAGTAGCACCCTGGCCATGGTTGTCCAAACCCCACTGCGCTGCCTTCCTTCCTGGCCCAGATCGCTTCTTCTCTCACTTCAGAGGTTGTTCCAGACCAGAAGGTGTGGAGGGAGCCAGAGGAGGAGGGAGACCATGGGCCATCCCTTGGCCCAGGGTGGAAGCTTTAGCAGGGCACAAGGTAGTACAGAGATCTCCAGTTGTATGTCAGAGGCCCTGGGCTTAAGATATTTCCTGCCTTCAAGGTTCGTTCATATTATCACAATTGGCAGGATTTTGTTCTTTTTCGTGACTGAATAATATTCCATTGTATACACATACCACATTTGCTTTATCCATTTGGCCATCAGTGGACACTTGGGTTATTTCCATGTCTTGGTTCTTATAAATAATGATGCAATGAAAATGAGGGTGCAAATATTTTGTTGAAATAGTGGTTTTACTGCTATTCAACATAGTATTAGAAGTCCTAGCCACAGCAATCAGACAACAAAAAGAAATCAAAGGCATCCAAATCGGCAAAGAGGAAGTCAAACTCTCACTCTTTGCAGATGATATGATACTGTATGTGGAAAACCCAAAAGACTCCACCCCAAAACTGCTAGAACTCATACAGGAATTCAGTAAAGTAGCAGGATATAAAATCAATGCACAGAAATCAGTGGCATTCCTATACACCAACAACAAGACAGAAGAGAGACAAATCAAGGAGTCGATCCCATTTACAACTGCACCCAAAACCATTAGATACCTAGGAATAAATCTAACCACAGAGGCAAAGGATCTGTACTCAGAAAACTATAAAATACTCATGAAAGAAATTGAAGAAGACACAAAGAAATGGAAAAACGTTCCATGCTCATGGATTGGGAGAATCAAAATTGTGAAGATGTCAATGCTACCTAGAGCAATCTACACATTCAATGCAATCCCCATCAAAATACCATCCACTTTTTTCAAAGAAATGGAACAAATAATCCTAAAATTTGTATGGAACCAGAAGAGACCCAGAATAGCCAGAGGAATACTGAAAAAGAAAAGCAAAGCTGGCGGCATCACAATTCCGGACTTCTAGCTCTATTACAAAGCTGTCATCATCAAGACAGTATGGTACTGGCACAAAAACAGACACATAGATCAATGGAACAGAATCGAGAGCCCAGAAATGGACCCTCAACTCTATGGTCAAGTTATTTTTGACAAAGCAGGAAAGAATGTCCAATGGCAAAAAGACAGTCTCTTCAACAAATGGTGTCGGGAAAATTGGACAGCCACATGCAGAAGAATGAAACTGGACCATTTCCTTACACCACACACAAAAATAGACTCCAAATGGTTGAAAGACCTAAACGTGAGACAGGAGTGCATCCAAATCCTAAAGGAGAACACAGGTAGCAACCTTTTCGACCTTAGCCGCAGCAACTTCTTCCTAGAAACATCGCCAAAGGCACGGGAAGCCAGGGCAAAAATGAACTATTGGGATTTCATCAAGATAAAAAGCTTTTGCACAGCCAAAGAAACAGTCCACAAAACCAAAAGACAACCGACAGAATGGGAGAAAATATTTGCAAATGACATATCAGATAAAGGGCTAGTATCCAAAATCTATAAAGAACTTATCAAACTCAACACCCAAAGAACAAATAATCCAATCAAGAAATGGGCAGAAGACATGAACAGACATTTCTCCAAAGAAGACATCCAAATGGCCAACAGACACATGAAAAAGTGCTCAACATCGCTCGGCATCAGGGAAATCCAAATCAAAACCTCAATGAGATACCACCTCACACCCATCAGAATGGCTAAAATTAACAAGTCAGGGAACGACAGATGTTGGCGGGGATGTGGAGAAAGGGGAACCCTCCTACACTGTTGGTGGGAATGCAAGCTGGTGCAACCACTCTGGAAAACAGTATGGAGGTTCCTCAAACAGTTGAAATTAGAGCTACCGTTCGATCCAGCAATTGCACTACTGGGTATTTACCAGAAAGATACAAATGTAGGGACCCGAAGGGGTACGTGTACCCCAATGTTTATAGCAGCAATGTCCACAATAGCCAAACTGTGGAAAGAGCCAAGATGCCCATCGACAGATGAATGGATAAAGAAGAGGTGGTATATATACACAATGGAATATTATGCAGCCATCAAAAGGAATGAGATCTTGCCATTTGCAATGACGTGGATGGAACTGGAGGGTGTTATGCTGAGTGAAATAAGTCAATCAGAGAAAGACGTGTATCACATGACCTCACTGATATGAGGAATTCTTAATCTCAGGAAACAAACTGAGTGTTACTGGAATGGTTGGGGGTGGGAGGGATGGGGTGGTTGGGTGATAGACATTGGGGAGGGTATGTGCTACGGTGAGCGCTGTGAATTGTGCAAGACTGTTGAATCACAGATCTGTACTTCTGAAACAAATAACGCAACATATTTAAGAAAAAAGAAAAAGAAGAAGATAACAGGAGAGGAAGAAAAGGGGAGTATGTCAGAGGGGGAGACGAACCATGAGAGATGATGGACTCTGAAAAACAAACTGAGGGTTCTAGAGGGGAGGGGGGGTAGGAGGATGGGTTGGCCTGGTGATGGGTATTGGGGAGGGCACGTTCTGCATGGAGCACTGGGTGTTATGAACAAACAATGAATCATGGAACACTGCATCAAAAACTAATGATGTAATATATGGTGATTAACATAACAATAAAAAAATTAAAAAAAAAAAGAAATAGTGGTTTTGATTCCTTTGAATAAATGCCCAGAAGTGGAAATGCTGGATAATATTATAGTTCTATATTTAATTTTTTTATTGAAGTATAATTAACATATGATGTTATTTTAGTTTCATTTCTACAATATAATGATTCAACAATTCAATACATTGCTCAGTGCTTATCATGATAAAAGTGTACTCTTACTATTTTTAATTTTTGGAGGAACCTTCATACTTTTTCCAGAGCGGCTGCACCAATTTACATTCCCACCAACAGTGCATTAGGGTTTCCTTTTCTCCACATCCTCACCAACACTTGTTGTTTCTGGTGTTTTTGACTTAGTCATTCTGACAGGTGTGAGGTGATATCTCATCGTGGTTTTGGATGAACATTTTTAACTTTCATAGTTACCATATTTATTTTAATATCTGTAAGGAAAAATACAACTAGCACATCAAGTATATAATTTCACTGATCTATTGCCTAGGATGAGGGTCAATACAGTCACGTAAATGGACTTATTTAAAGGAAGAGAGTAAGGAAGTAAAGATGGTATAGGAATTTGGCAGTCATGATTGGCATTTGGGGAAATGGGCAAAATGGCATCTTCAAGTCCTCCTGGCTCTAACATTCTGGTATTCTCACCCTTCCCTGTCTTTTCTCCTATTTCCTCTGCCTCCTCAGAAGAGAGGGCACTACAACGTATATTTCCACATTCAAAATAGCGCAGGGTCTGTGCACACTGGGTCTTCTCAGTCTTCCCCAGCAAAGAGTTCTGTTTTGTCAGGGGCCAGCTCTGTTTTCCCACCTCTGGTCTCTGATGAAGTAAATGAAATGGCAGGAAAGCAGACCAAACTGAAAGCAAGAAAAATAGGCAGGGCTTTGCAGAGAGTGTATAGCTGCACTTCACTTGGGATTAGCCAAGGGGCTCTCCGCTCCATTAGCAGAATACCTAATGTGCTCATGTTTGAAAAAGCGAATCTGCAGAATTAACAGCCAATAAATTGTTACTGTTGCAGACTGTTGATTCTGTGTTCCTCCTTTGTAACCATCGGGGCTCACTTATTTTTATTTATTTTTTGGCATGAAATCAGTTCCTATGTTTTCTTTTTAACTCACTCCTAATGGCATCATGATTGTCTATTTTCCTTGTCCTGGATTCTGAATGATTCTTCCATAATTGTCTATTGTCTAATGTTAGACATGCATTGGTTTTCCATAGTTGATGAAGCATGGCATGCCATGGTGGACGGACCTTGGGCATTGGGACAGACAGACCTGGATTTGAATCTGCCTTAGCCACCTGTGATCTGTGGATTGGTGCTCCTCACTTCAATAAGCCTGGGCATCATTTTCTTTGACTACTCAACAAGAATTATACTTCTCTCACAAGATTTTTGCGAAGATTTAAGAGGTACTCCATATGTATATATAACCCTGGCCTGAGTCTGTTGAGCTTTAGATGCTAAATAAATATCAGTTCTTTTATCATTTTTCACAAGCTCGACAAGTCTTTGTACCAGACGCTACAGACAAGGCAAAGATGAATATGACCGGGGTCAGGATGGTACACAGGTGTTATTTCATGTGCCAGCCCTCATGGAATGTGCAGCTTCAGGGAGAACCTTGTGGAGATGGATGTTAGTGGTTAGCAGGGAAGAGGAGCATCACTGATTAGCTGTATCCTCCGGCGCAGGAAGGGACAGTGGGGGATGCGCCCATCCCACATTCGCCATCATGGACACAAACCCCGCTTTGGGGAAGTCAAAGCTAAGGGAGTGTGAAATTCCTGGAGAAGGAATGAAGAGCTATCAAGCACAATAGCTGTTACGTGTTAGGCGCTTTTATACGTATTACGTCTAGGATCCTCTCTGCAAACTGAAGATGATTGAGTTATCCTCATTCTATAAATGAGGAAATCGATGCTCAGACAGGTTAAGTAGATTTCTCAAGTTCTCACAAGGTAGGAAGTGGCAGAAATGAGACTTGAACCCAGAACTCTGATTCCAGAGGCCTTTTATTTGCAGTTACTAACTTGTTAAACTGGGGTGTTCAAATAGAGTCTGTTAAAAAAAAACTGAGGTAAAATTAAGAAATTTAAAGTTTGTCAAAGTGCACTAATTTTAAGTGTTCAGTTTGTGAACTTTTTCAATACACCAGGGTAATTTAAATACACTTGTATAACCATCAGTCAGATTAAGATACAGAACTTTTTCACCTTTCTAGAAGGTTCCCTCGTGTGCTTTCTCAGTCAATAACCTCTTCACCTAGAGATAACCACTATTCTGATACTTATCCTATATGATTAATTTTGACTGTTCTTTAACTTCACAAAAATGGCATTTTATAGTAATTTTGCTTTTGTGTCTTGCTTCTTCGTTCAACATAATGTCTGTGAGATTTATCATGTCATATTAGTACTCTGTCTTTTTGTTAACCATTGTTATGAATACATCACAATTTATTTATCTAATAATCTCCTCTTGGGGGACATTTGGATTATTTGCAGTTTTTGCTTATTATGAATAAAGCTGCTATCAACATTCTTGCAATGTCTTTGGGTGAATATATACCCTTATCCTCTTCATTCTATACTTAACTACTATACAGAACCACATGTTCGGTGACTCTTTAACTTTAGTAGACATGAGGCTTTGCCTTTTGCTGTGGAAGCTCCACAAAGTCAGGGGCTTAGGTCTCCATCTGTGCTACATCCCCAGGACCCACAGCAGCTCCTGGCCCAGAGTCAGTGCTAATGAGCTCTTTGTGAGCTCATGAAAATATTTGCATATTGCACATTTTGGTTTTCGGCTTTGTATTGGGGCTGTCATGTTTCAGTGAGTGTAGATCAGAATCTCTCTCCCTGTGCCCAGAACACCCATCTTAAAACAAATGTTTTAAGATTTATTTATTTTATTTTACAGAGAGAGCAAGAGAGAGTGTGCATGCACAAAGTGAGGGAGGGGAAGAGAGAGAGAGAATCTCAAGCAGACTCCCCGCTAAGCACGGAGCCCAAGGTAGGGCTCGATCTCATGACCTGAGCCCAAACCAAGAGTCGCATGCTCCACTAACGGAGCCACCCAGGCACCCCCCCAAAAAAGATTTGTTTATTTTAAAAACAAATATTTTGTAAAGCCTCCTTAAATATCTGGAAATGAAGGTCATTTGTAACATTTGAATGTTACAACCCGTCTACACAGGTATTTTGTTTTTAATCAATATGGTGTTCTAACTATTCTACAAAGGAAAAATTACAGAAAGTAATTTATAGTAAGGTAATGAGGATTTCAATATACACATGCCTGGGGATGACTGTATCAGAAGACACAATGAGACACATAGATACTTGCAACTCTATCTGTGATCCATACAAATGCAGAGTGAGGTGAGAGAGGTCTCATGGTCTTGTAACTCCTGTCTTGAATTGCGCTGTTGTTGGTGATGTAATTTTCCAAGTGGTGACCAACTCTTGGTAATATTTCTAATAAAAGAAAGTACAATCTTCCCTCAATTGGTTCTGGAAAATTCATTGTCTGTTAAAACTGTGTAAGGATGCTTTCTTTCTTTATGTAAAATAAAGTTGGGCTCTAGGTTCACAAAACTTCTTCAAGTACTAGAACATTCTGTGGGATATATGTGGCATGACACATACTCTTCATTGAACAGAATTATCTTTGTGGTCTTCAACCATGAAATGCCTGTGAATACCCTCTTATCACAGTGCCAGCTATCCCCCCAAATTTCCAAAATATCTTTGGTACTACCATGAGGACCACGGTTCTAATTCAATACCTTCATTCTATGGATGGGGAAATCTTGGGAAAGGAAGAACTGCCCCCTGGATTGTACAGGGACTTGGAGGTTATGCGTGGACCCCAGTCTCCTGACTCCTTGGTCTAAGTGAAGATTCTATCCACAATTGCAGTTGGAGCTGGGTCACTGAATCAAGTAGACTTGGGTTCAAATCCTAGCTCTGATCTTAGGCAAACTTATTAATCTTTCTGAGCTTTTGTTTCATCATTTGTGAAGTTGAGATGAAAAATAACATTTACCTTAAAGACTTGCTGGGAGGATTAAGCAAGATTATGAATACAAATCCTTGGCACATGGAGCTATTATTATACCCCTTTAAGGCTCATTTATTTAAGTGCCAACAGAAACTGGTGCATCACATTGCTGTGGAAATTCTTCCTTTGAACTTTTCTCTGCAGAGAAGCACTAGTTTAGCTTTATCTTTTGTTTCCATGCTTCAAACAATCCTTTTCCAGGGCCAAGTGTCCTTCTAAACCCTTCCCCACCAAGCTATCCCAAGTCAGAGTCAAGACAAAATGTCTTAGGCTGAGTAGCTCAGAGCATCCTGATACTAAGAAGAACCTTGGGGCTACAATTTGGGTTGAAAAGGGGGAAGACAGAAGATGACATTTAAAAAATGTTTTTAATTTAAATTCAATTTAATTAACATATAGTGTGTCATTAGTTTCAGAAGTAGAATTTAGTGATTCACCAGTTGCATGTAACACCCAGGGCTCATTCCAATGATGACATTTTTGAGCACTTGTTCTGTTCCAGATGAGTTGCACATGATCAGTTTTTTCATTCTGTCAACACCCTGGGAGGTGGATCTTGTTTATTATTACTTCCATTTTACAAATGAGAAAATGAGGACTCTAAGCCGCTAGGTTCTTTCCTCGAGGTCACAGAGCCAAGATTGAAATCAAGTCTGATTTGGATTCTTTCAAAAGCAGACCCTGGGACAAGGATGTGGGTGCGAGTAGTTTATTTGGAAGAAGTTTATGTTATTAATTTCTTGCTTCTCAGTTCTGAAGCACCCTTCGATATATGCTCCATGATAAAGGAATTCCCTTAAGTATTTTTTCTTTAAAGCGAGCACGGCGTCAAGCTTTTCAATAGTGGGTGCCAGAGGGATACTGCAGAAAGGGAAGGTCTCCTGCCGTTTCTGTACCAGATGGAGCTCAACTAAGGGTGTGAGAACATTCAGTAGGGCCTCTCTCAGCCACGGGCCAAAACGTGGCCCTTTCGCAACTTTGCATCCTCCACAAAGGTGGTCATAACTTTCGTGCAGCCCCTTCAACATGGAAACCAGAGCCTGCAGGACAGACACAGTCTCTGAAGGACTCCTGGCTCTAACGACTTCCTGACTCCACATCCTAAGATCAGTTTCTGGTTGTCTGCTTTCTCACATGCTCTCTGGAGGGTGGCCTCTTGTACTCACAAGCACCTCTGGACCGGCCCCAGCCTGGCCAAAGCAGCAGACTTCTCTGCCCCCTGATGGGCAGAGCCACACCTTCTCCAAAGATGTCTGGACCTCTCCCAAGTCTGATTCTTCCATGGGTGCTCACCCGAAGCCATAGGGTGCCTTATAAAGTCTCCTTGTATCTTAGTTACTCTAGCATAATGGTTCTTTGTACTCAACTTGCTCTCTGGGAGTTACTATGTGTTTCTGTCTCCTAATTGGACCTAGATTGTCTTAGGAGGTGATCCCAGGAAGAAGGCAAGAGAGTGGAGAAGGAAAAAAAGCCAATAAAGAACGTGTTAATGAGTGGCTCACTATCGTGAGCACTTGGGGCTCATTTGCACTTGTGTCCCCCTGAAGGCCTGGATGCCACACACTTCAGCATCACTCCAGCAAGAGGCAAGGGGCCTGAATAGTGTATGGTATGTATCTACCAATTTTCATCCCTCTCTGCTTGAACGTTGCTCTATGGGGACCTTCATGTCCCGGCACTTCTGTTCTGCCTTGCGTGCCTGAACTGTCCAGGGCAGACTTCTGTAGCCAGGGAAAGCCCTTGGGTAGAGAGAAGCAATTCCTTGATGGTAAGATGTCTGTGTACTCACAGTGAAGATGTGGGTGACTTCTAGGGTGGACCATGGAAATGTGAGTGGGCACTAACATATTTACTAGTGACATGTTGCAGGATGCTGGCTGACAAAGGAAATTGGTCAGCTGGATGCTGATCAATGGCACAGACTGATTTGAGGGTGAATTTTTCTGGAAAAGCAGTTGCAGAGAATCAAACTTTTTCTGACTGGTATAATTTAATCGTACAGTCAGTGTTTGTTATAGATAATTGGGGTTTTTTTTGACCTCGACATCTCACTGGCTTGCTGTCTGCATTGGAAGCACCATTTTCTAACTGTTTCAAATACAATAAGCCAAACCTGGCTCCCACTGCCATGTTCGAGAGGTGCTGATGGCTGTGGTATCCAACAGCAAAAAGGCAGTGGTGTTTGTATTTTCCATTTTGCCCTTTATGAGAGCATTTCAGCTGAAGTGAAAGGCTTTTTTCTTCACCCTGGGGTTTTTAATAGAAATCTTGGTGGTATGAAGCCGTTTTAGTTCTGAGCGCAGCTTGTAAAGTTCAGTGGTGACAAGCTCTGTTCTGGCACGGAAAGCAGTGGGTACCAAGGCGAGAGATGCTAATCCGCAGGAGCACCAAGATAAAAATCTAAGCAGGAGACAAGTTTATTACAAAGGGTCAGGGACAGTGTTTGTCTGTGGGTGATGTGGGGCTGAAGGTCATTTCCATACTAAAATTTTAAATCACTCATATTTTTGCAATTAAGTCAACCAATGTATATGGTTTCCCAACTGGCAATGTATTTTTTCCTGTATTTAAAATGCTCAGTGGAGAAAGAATAAGGAAGCTTAAGTGAAACGTCTCTGAGATAGGGTGGTCAGTGACAAAAGCAATATGTAGAAACAGTGTCGCACAGCTACCTATTGTTTGAGAAAGAAGGAAAAAAATATTATAGAGCCACATTTGCTGACATTTACATAAAAAAATCTAATAAAAGCATCAGAGTATGGGTAAGGAAGGCAGAAACAAGGGTGACATTTTTCAATTTATAACTTTTATATGGTTTTGATTTTAAGATCATGTCAATGTATTTCCTGTTCAAGAAAAGAAGTAACAAAATGTCCAGTGAAGAACATAGTTATTGGAAAGCAGACCTCTGTTCTTTGATCACTTTTACAACCTTTGAAGGTAGCTCCAGAGGGGAAAATGCATTCCATAAAATTCAAATTCAAATGCACGTAGTGAATCCTTTGCAAACATTTAGGGCATGAGTGGAAATTTTTTACATCCATGCTCATGGAAATTTTTTTACATCTATGCTGCTATTTACCATCCTGCCAGCAGGGGGAAGTGTTTCTCTGTTTTTCTTTGTGCCTTCCTCTAGGTCCCCAGCTTCAGATGCAAAACCAACCAAGAATTCTCTAATTCAAATCTATGCACAAAATGCACCACATTTGCTAGATTCATGGTGTTACTCTTTCATCCCGAAAACCTTTTGGGGACTTGGAGCTTCCAGCAGGCTGCTAATGATTATTCAAAAGGGGCTGATTATTGGGCTAGCTGGTATAAAGTCTTTTTTTCCCCCTTTTCTTCTCCCTTGTCATTCCACTGGGCCTCCATACATCAGTTTCCATAATCAGGTCGTAGGAGAAAACCCTTAAATTATGAAAATTCACAGCACGTGCTCTCTGTCTCTCTCTCTCTTTGTTTTACTTTGCAGAAGAGACCCAGGATTTGGAAGGCAAAACAAATAAACAAATATGGAAAGGGCAGATTTTGGACCTTCATGGATGGTGCTAAGGTTAAGAAAAGCTAAAAGAGGAAGAGAATGAGTCTTGGGGTAGTGTTCCTCTCCGGGCCTGGCTGGCCCTGTACCTGTGGGACTCCGGACATCTATACAACGGGAACCATTTTGCAAAGGATGAGATGATAGCTCTGAGAGGATGAGCATCTCACCCAAGTTTATGTTGCTGCAAAATGATGGAATTGGAAGTAGGTGCCAGACGGCATCCAAGGAGGAGACACTGAAGTGCTTTTTCCCTACACCATGCTAAATGAACTATGGCAGTGCCTCCCCTGTGCTCTCTTTTCCTGCCTCTACCCGCGCCCCCCCCCAGTCTCTGTCCTGCTCTCTCTCCTTTCTTAGTGTCTCTGAAGAGACGAAAGCGAGAAGGAGAAGCCGCCCCAGAGGCTCCGCAGAAGTTCAGGGGAAGCTGTTCTTGGTTGTACACTGGGAGTGATTCCTTTCAAAAAAGGCAGCAACATTGAACTGCCCAAGGTCAGAGATTCCCAGAGCTGTGGACTTGGGGAAGAGCCAGCGAAGGTAGTACGCTGTTTCTAAGCTGTTTTGGAGCATTTTGTGCTTGTGTGTGAGGGTATGTGTGAGTGTTCCTGCTTCCTCGTCCCTGCTCCCTGGCAGTGCCCGCGGGTGAAGGAGATGGTCAAGATGCAGACATGGACACTTTGGAATATTGCATGGGCTAAGTATAATAGTGAATGAAGAACAACAGTGAAGATATTTTACCCGAAGGGAAGGATGTGAGCATGATCTTGGGTGGCCTGGCGTCCAGCCTCTGTGATAAATAACACCGGCACGCCTTGGGGAGAGAGCTATGGCCCTTTTCAATGCTGAGTAGGGCCTGGAGAAATCACCTTTTGTGGAAGCATGACTGTAGCCACTGTTCAACACTAGGAGGGGCCATTTCAACAAGGAGGTGCAAGCAGCAGCCTGGCATCTTTGGGTGGGTAGTAGTACCCAGCTAGAATTTTCTTTGGTTGCTTTATTTTCCTTTAGTTATGATTCATTTACGACAAAAGATTATGATTTTCTGTTGATGGTGGTGATAAGTTGTCCCTTTTAAATACAGGCCTTTCAGCAAAAAAGTCAACTTAAAGGAAAATAGTTGAGTAAATAATAGGATAGGTGGTATGTAGATGTGGCAAAATGATTAAGTGGTTCTAAACGGTTGGAATATGGAGGATGCCATCTTGGATTATTTCGACCTGGGTCTTCCATCTCAGATAATTTAAGCCTCTAACAGCATCATTTAAGAGTCACGGGAAAACTGGAATTGTGTCATTTCAGAACAGAAAAGGATGATCTAGTCCAATCTCTCCAGTTTAGAGTTGATGAAATGCAGGCTGAGAGGGAGGTGATTGGCAGAAGGTCACAGAGTTCTGTTGGCTAATAACGTGTGTGTGTGTGTGTATGCACATGCGTGTGTGTGGCATTGCAGGGTGGGGGCTGGAGCCTGGAGAGAAGGTCGAGATAGTAGCCAAATATAGCTCTGCTTTAAGTAATTCGAGTTGTCTGGGCACCATGGAGGGAAAGAGGGAAGAGGAGGGGGACACAGTCTTTGAACAAGGTGATAAACCCCCAGATAACAAGAGGGAAAATATCCTGAAAATCCAAGTTTCTTTTGCTTGCTGCAGCTGCACGCCAAGAGCTGGTGGGTTTCCCTCAGTAATCTCAGCAGTAGCTTTTTGCTGCAGAATGTGGCGTTAAATATGATAGGTCAGCATTAAGCTTGAACAAAATGTGATGACTGATTAGGAAATGAACGGTAAGTCATGGATTGTGGTGATGCTTATCAACATCCTACCCCCCGCCCTCACCGGAACAAACAAAGCTCCACTTGCAGGCTCACGAAACTGACCCCAGATGGCCTTGTCCTTGGGACAACGTGGCTCTGGCTGTGACTGTCATCTGTGAGGAAATCAGGTGTCACAGGGAGAAAAGACTCAGCTGGGCTTCAGACGCTTCAGGAGGGGTGCTGTGGGGGGCTCCGGCCCCTGGCGCCCCCTTCACTGTGAGGTCTGCTCTGAGTCTTGCTTTCCTATGTGTATAACTGAGATTACAGCAGTGTGGTGCAGCCCAGGATTAAAGACAGCCTCCCTTGGGATAGGGCTGGGGAGCTCAGTGCATGGTCCAGGATGGGAACTTAACATATATGTGTGGAACAGATGACCACAAGGCTGGATAAATCAATCAATGATCAGTCAGTGGGGCTTTGCATGGTGCCTGGCATAGAGCCAGCCTACTGCTCACCCACATTCCTATGTGGACAAGTCGATTTTTCAGTGTCCCTATTTTTTCATGTCTAAACTTTACATAAAAAACTGTGTTCCAGGGGGGTGCCTGGGTGGCTCCGTCTGTTGGGCATCTCCCTTCAGCTCAGGTCATGATCCCGGAATCCTGGGATTGGCCCTGCCCCAGGCTCCTTGACCAGCGGGGAGCCTGCTTCTCCCTCTGCCCTGCCCCTGCTTGTGCGCGCTCTCTCTCTCTGTCTCAAATAAATAAAATCTTAAACAAAACAAAACAAAACAAAACTGCGTTCTATAGATATGTTGTTGACATTTGAGAGATGAGTCTAGTGAGTGTGGGGGGTTGCCTGTTCATTCATTCACTCATCAAATCATTCATTTATCCAACCAACTGATATTTATTAAGCATTTAGTGCAGAAATAGTCTAGGCTTCTTCTTATAAGGGTTGAGACCTAGTGGGGAAGTGAGGTAACAACTACATAAAAGAAGTTGAAAGCCAAGATAACGCTTTCAGAATATCATACCTGCTAGAATAAAAGAGTGATTAGATGCAAATAGTAATGCTAAGACTATTGATGCAAGTTAACATTTATGAAACACCACATGCCATACCTGTTGTAAACATTTACCTGTAAGATGCATTTAATCCATATCATCATCCTAAAAGAGGTATAATTATTATCTTCATTTTATAAAGGGAAACTGAGGCACAGAGCTGGAAAGTCATGAGGAAAGGGTGGGCTATTTCAGACAGCGTGGTCAGGAAAAACTTCAAGGGCAGCACACTTAAGCAGGGGCTAGAAGTAAACATTTCTTGTGTGTCTCCAAAATCCATGATTCCCTTTCTAATCACCCCCACTTCCATCCCACATTGTTTGGTGAGGCTATCATGCAATTCACTGTCATCACAACTACCTTCTAGGTAGACTGGCCCTCCTTGCAGCCAGAGTGGTATGACAGGTATGGAGAGGACAGAGGGATTGGTCAAATGCCCTTATTGCTCTGTTGACCCTACCAGGGTGTGGCTTATTAGTGGCCTCTACATTTGAAGGGTATAAGGCTTAGACCTCTGGGATGACATAGCATGGATTCATAGCTTGCCACTCTGCACTTGCCCATGGGGAGGCCTGGTACACATCTTCTCTTCCTTAGGCATTAAGTCATGGCATTTACTGTGGGTGTGGGGCAGAAAATGACCCAGTGGTGGGGGCAGTAATCAGAATAATCTCATCTGTGCGCACAAGACATTAAGTTTCAAAGCCTTTCACCTCCACATCCCACCTGGGTACCCCAGCGACCTCGTGAAGGTGAGACTGTTATGCATATCTGGAAGATCAGAGACAAGGAGGCTGAGAAATTTCAGCAGTACTGCCAAGGTCATACAGCTGGTGGGGGACAAAGCCAGTGCTTGAGCTTTGAGAAACGAAAAATATGTCAATCCATCTGACCATAGGCTATAGGGATAACATCTTTCTTCACAGCAACAAGAACTACCATTTATTGTTTCAAGGTTTATCCTGTGTTGGATCTGAAGCGGAGCTTTAAACATGTGAACTCATTCAATCCTGTTACATACTACATGGACAGCAATTGGCAAAGTGTCTAGGGTATGGTAAGAACTCAATGTTAACTTATACGGCTCTATTTTTGGATAAGTGGAAACTGGGGCCCAGAAAGGTTAAGTAACTTGTCCAAATTTACCCTGTTGGTAAACAATGGGGCCATGTGGTTATGAGGGCCAGTTCTTGCCTCTGATGCCCATTGCCGGCCCAGCCCGCCTCAATTTGTGTTGTGGGCAGTGCACAGTGAAGTTTTACCTTTTGCAACTTGTCTCTGGCAACACTTAGACTTTCTTCAGTTTCATTTAAATTACCCTTCAAAGCCACTTAGGCCTTGGGTCTTCAGCCTTGTGGAGACTATTGAGACTGTAGCCACATCTGTGGTTCCCTCGAGAAGCCATTCATTTTCTCTTCGCTCAGGAGACACTGAGAATCTGGGGTGCTGGACAAGAAGAAGACTTGTCCCTCATTGTGTCGGGGGGATTCATGTTTCTTGGAGGGGTTGGTAGAATTCTTTCCCTATGAATGCCATTGGATTTGGGATTCAAGTTGAGAGGGTTTCCTGTTTTGAATTTTACCAAAGTTGCAAACATAAAGCTGTTTCCCAAGTAGACAATGTCCTGGCACTCCTCATGTCTACTCCAGGCTGCAGCTTTATGTTTACTTTCCCTCATTTCAAACAGAATTTATCTGTGGGGCCTTGTGCTCAGCAACACAGAGAAGCCAAACGGAGGTGGATCCGGACTCTTGTTTCCTGGCCTCTGGGATGTGGCAGAGAAAGGGCAGGTGATTCCCAGTGGAAGCTTTTTTCAAGGAGGCAACATTTTAGCCAAGGTTTGGAAGACATTTGGATTTTGATCGAAGGAGGAGGAAGGCCAGCACAGGAAGCCATGTACCTGACAAGGGGTTAATATCCAGAATATATAAGAAATTCAAACAACCTAACAGTTAAAGAAAAACAATACACCTGCTTTAAAAAAAAATGGACAAGGGATCTGAATAGACATTTTCCCAGGCAAGACTTACAAATGGCCAGCATGCGTATGAAAAGGTGTGCAACATCACTAGTCACCAGGGAAGTGCAAGTCAAACCTACAATGACATATCACCTTACCTGTTACAATGGTCACTATCAAAAAGACAAAAGATAATAGATGCTGGCGAGCCTGTGGAGAAATTGGAACCCATGTACTCTGTTGGTGGAAGTGTAAATTAGTAGAGCTGCCATGGAAAACAGTAGGGAGGTTGCTCAAAAAATTAAGAAGCAGTCTCACTTCTAGGTGTATCTATATAAAGGAGATAAAATCAGCATCTCAATATCTGCACCCCATATTCATTGCAGTATTGTTTGCAATAGCCAAGATATGAAAACAACCTAAGTGTTTGTTGATGGATGAATGGATAAGGAAAAGGTGGTGTATAACTACAATGGAATATTATTCACTGAAAGACAGAAGGAAATCTTGTCATCCGTGTCCATGTGGATGAACCTGGAGGAGGTTATGCTAAGTGAAATAAGCCAGACACAGAAAGACAAATACTACATGACCTCACTGATATGTGGAATTAAAAAATGTGGGACTCATAACAGCAGAGAGTAGAATGGTGGTTTCCAGGGGTTGGGGGGAAAGGGAAATGGGGAGACCTTGGTCAAAGGGTATAAAGTTTCAGTTATGCAAGATGCATAAGTTCTGGAGATCTACTGTGCAGTGTGGTGACTGTAGTTGATAATACTGTCTTGTACACATGAAATTTGCTGAGAGTAGATTTTAAGTGTTCCCACCACACAAGAAAGATCTTAACTGTGTGAGGTGATGGCTATGTTAATTAACTCGATTGTGGTAACTGTTTCACAATGCATAATATATCAAAACATCACAGTGTACACTTGAAATACATTCAACTTTTTAAAAAAGATTTTTACTTATTTATTTGACAGAGAGTGAAAGCACAAGCAGGGGGAGAAGCAGGCAGAGGGAAGGGAGAAGCAGGCTCCCTGCTGAGCGGAGAGCCAGATGCTGGACTCAATCCCAGGACCCCAAAATCATGACCTGAGCTGAAGGCAGATACTTAACCGACTGAGCCACCAGGCGCCCCAAAATATATTCAATTTTTATTTGTCAAGTTTACCTCAAGAAAGCTGGAAGAAAAAAAACCCAAATACCACAGACTGGGTAGCTTAAACAACAAAAATGTATTTTCTCAGAGCTCTGGAGCCTGGAGTTCCAAGATCAAGGTGTGGGCAGGCTTGGTCTTGGTTTACAGATGCCCATCTTGTGCTGTGTCCTCACAGGGCTTTCTCTGTGTGCATGCAAGCACTTCTCTCCGTGGTTCTGAATTCCGTTTTATAACAACACCAGTCAGGTTGGATCAGGGACCACCCTACACATTTTTACTTAATCACCTCTTTAAAGGCCCCACTTCCAAATACAGTCACATTCTGAGGTACTGGGGCTTAGGACTTCAATATATGAATTTCGGGGGGATGCAATCCAGCCCATCACAGACATCAAGCCAACCTTTTTTTTTTTTTTAAAGATTTTATTTATTTGACAGAGAGAGAGAGAGAGAGAGCGCGCGCCAGCACACACAAGCAACGGGATCAGCGGAGGGAGAGAGAGAAGCAGGCTCCCCGCTGAGCAGGGAGCCCGATATGGGGCTCGATCCCAGGACCCTGGATCATGACTTGAGCAGAAGGCAGATGCTTAACCAACTGAACCACCCTGGAGCCCTAAGCCAAATATTTTATGTAATCATTTTTAATGCTTTTAATAATCCCATGACTAGTACTATTAGTAACTTCATTTTTCAGGTATAAAATCTAAGGCAAAAAGAGGTGAGGTATCTTGTTTCTGGTCACATAGGTGGTAAGTGACAAAGTCAGGATTTATCTCCATCCAGGTCTCTCTGATAAGAGTCTTCATTCTTTACCACCCAATCTGGCCAAAATGGAACCCGGCTGTCTTCATGATGGGTATGTTCGGGTTGTGGCCAAGGGCCTGCTGAACCTTATTATCAGCTCCTCTTAAGTAGGTGTGGAAAAACAGCACCAGCAGTGAAAACACAGGCAAGGTTTCATTATTTTTTGTGATAGATGTTTCCATCTTGGAAGGGAGTGGTAGTTTTGGGAGGGGCATGGCTGGCAGTGTCCATGGTGTTGCATCATGGGATTGGCATTCTGAGCTCAGGAAGATGATGGAGATGGCTCTTTGAGCTGGCTCCATCCCTGGGGATAAAGAACAAGTTATTTGTCCTGAAGTCCAGCTGACTGAAGCACAAGAATCTAAAGTGAATAGGAACGGTGCTCTCAGTCAGATTGTGTCTCCTCAAAAAGGTATGTTGAAGTCTTAGCCCCAGTACCTGCGAATGTGAGTTTATTTGGCACTAAGATCTTTGCAGATGTAATTCGTCAAGATGAGGCCATAGTGAGTTAGGGTATCCCTAAGTCCAATGATGGGTGTCTTTAGAAGAAGGCCATGTGAAGACGGAGGTTGGAGTGATGCCTCTATAAGCCAAGGAACACCAGGGTTTGCTGGCAACTACCAGAAGCTAGGAGGGAGGAACGGGATAGATTGTCCTTCAGAGGCTGTAGGAAGAACCAGCCTTGAAAGACTTCTACCCTCCAGAACTGAAAGACACTACATTTCTGTCATTTTAAGCCACCAGTTTTGTGGGACGTTGATAAGGCAGCCCTAGGAAATGAATACAGATGGGAAGGCAGAAACAGTCATGGAAATAATCGCTCTGGGTGATAATAAGTATGACTCTGAGAGAAGAATGGAGGTGCAGACTGTGTCTGGGGACTTAGAGGAAAGAACAGTTTTAAAGAGGTGGGAATTATGGTCTCCAAATCTCCATACAAATGGGCAGATTATAAGAAAGAAAAGAAACTAATGACAAAAGGTGGTAGATGCGATATTTTAGAGTCACCAAGACTTGGGCCGGAATTCAGTGTTGGTAATGCTAAAATGAAGCCATACACCTATTAGGTGGGGGAGGTAGTTTGTATTAATAAAACCCACAGAGATATTCGGGGCAATCAGGGCGTGAGAGGGGAAACAAGCCAGCGGAGAAGAGGATGCGTGTACAGATATAGATGCACAAAAGTGCTGTCCTTACAGGTGTAATAAGAGCCCTGTGAGCCTCTGAAGGAAGGGGCCAGATGTCTCTCTTGCCCGGTCACAAAGTGCTCCAAGGTAAGGTACTGTAGTGACAGGGGCTCACATCACCTCCCCAGCTGACCGCTGTGAATTTTGGCGGCAAGGGGAGAAGTGTGACATATTTTTGTCTTGTTTTACTGACAACTTCCCCTCACAGGAAGCAGCGGCTAAGGAATTTAGACTCTGAACCTCATTACGAATTGTTAATTGGTTGGTAAAGTGGAAGTGACAGAGCTGCAGGCTGACGCCAGATGGGATTCCCCCTTTTGGGTTGACCATGCCTTCATAGAGGTTCTGAGCTCCGGTGAAAAGAAAAGGCAAACATAGTCAGGACTGTACCCTAGACTTTGGAGGAGAGGTTTTTACAACTTAGGAGGAGATCCTTTCCTTCCGTTCTTACCGGTAGATGGTGCAAAATTCCAGAGGTTTTCTTACCCTTCTCCCTCCCTCATTCCTTCTTTCTTCCTCTCTCTTCTTTCCTTTCTTTTCTGAATGCCATGCGCTTCTACCGTTTACGTGATTCATTAAGGGATATTAAACTTGGTATTTAGAAACTGAAATTAGGTACTACTGGAGTTTGTGGAGGGCTGAAACTGGCGTTCAGGGAAAAGTCAGGCAGCCCCCACGAATGGGGGCTCCTCGGTGGCTCAGTCATTAAGCGTCTGCCTTTGGCTCAGGTTATGATCCCCGGGTCCTGGGATTAAGCACCACGTTGGGCTCCCTGCTCAGCGGGAGTCTGCATGTCCGTCTCCCTCTGCACCACCCACCCGCTCGTGTTCTCTCTCTCAAATAAATAAATAAAATCTTAAAAAAAAAAAAAGAAGGCTCCTATGGATGGCTGCATCCATGGCACTCCCACTATATTCTGGGAGGACGATTAGTTATTATGTATCATCGGGGAGGTCTGTTGGTTGTGCTTTTCACATGCTGCAATTCATACTTGTTAAATAATAAATGGCAGCTTGTTTTGTTTCATCATTATTAATTTAGATTGTTGTACATTATCAGATGAACCTCACAGTGTTTTGTTGGCCCTCTTGTGGGAAATAAAAATATTTGCATCCCTTGCATTTTAAAGCTACAGTTCTCTAATAACAACGCCATAAGATGTATGGTACTATGGATTCTAACGTGAAATAGCAACCTGCATGGTTAAAACAGGTGAAGGCAGAGGGTGGACCTCATCTTTCCCGCCCCACCCAAATGGTACAGTATACATTTAGTGCTAATACTAGAGTCAGACTAACCAGCTTGAATCATGGTCCCACCTAAATTGTTTAAGTCTCACTTTCTTTATAGAATGAGAATAGCTGAACCTACCTTAGGATTAAACGTCATCATTCACGTACAGTGTTTCAACAATGCTCAATAAAACAGGAACTAGTTACCAATGTTTGCAGAGTGCTTACAGTTTGTTAGGTATCATATGAAGTGCTTTATATATATTGACTAATCCTCAGAAAATTTCATGAGGTAGATATAACTATTATGCATGCCTTTTTAAAAAAATTCAATTAGTCAACATAACATAGTACATCATTAGTTTTAGGTTATGCATGCCTTTTAGATAAGGAAAAACCTGAGGCAGAGGACTTTTAGATAACACTCAAGATCACACGGTTGGTCAGTAGCAAAATGGGGATTTGAACCCTGAAAGCATGGTTCCAGATGTACTGCTGGTAACTACCACACTACCTGGGAAGCTAACGAGAATCATCCATTTCTTTACCAAATGGGTCGTACAGTGAGATCAGAGCCAAGTGAATGGTCTCTACTCATTTGCAAACCATCTCTCTCCTCACTTCTTGTGGCATCTGGATGGGCAGTGTCTTACTTACTCCCAAATCCCCAGAACTTAGTTTAGCCCTTGCTCCATGAGTGGCTGAGTCAAGGCCTTCCTCTCACTGACCTTTTCAATCACCATGCTGACGATGCTAACTAAATACTGTTCTGTCTGGGAATACCACCTGGACAGAAGTCGTCCTAGATTCCACTTTGAATTCAGTGCTCCTTGAGGTGAACATTGTTAAAATTTCATGAGGTTAAGCCTCCTCCAGATGGACGCCATCCAGTTGAGCATCTGGAAAATGTCATTTTCTACTACTATTTCTTAAAATTCATGGAGCTCACTGATGATAGCTTTTTAGTCTTGAAACGAATCTTAGTGATAGCCTGTAAGAGAGGAAATAAGGATCCAAAGTAGTGATGCTACTGTCTGGAGCTTAGTCAGGGGTAAATACCAGACTGCACACCAGGACTCCCCATGCTGTACTTTTCAATTTGCATGTAGTAGGAGAATCTGGGATATTACAGAACTTCCAAATGGGCTTTGCTTATATGTCGCGTAACATTTGGGCTAAAGCTGAAAAATCCAAATAAATATTTACATATTGCTCTTTTTAACTAATGGAAACAGTGGCTTTAAAAGGTTATTTTAGGACTTATGGAAGGGCATTTGTAGAATGCTCATGGACAATAAAATCATGATAATATCACCTAAGGCACTTGATGATATCTTAGTGAAAGTTCTGTACAATTGGTCTTTTGTTTTGCACACCCTAAACCAAGTAAGTATTCTGCAAAAGATTAAAGACATCCAAAATATTCAGAAGTGTATCATTTGTGGAAATTTGTAAGCACCCATGAAGCAAACCGACAGTGCTTTGGACAAACTCAACTGACTCCACTAATGGAAAGCTTAGAAAAGAAGGTTTGAGTAAGGTTTGAATCAAGATCCATTAAAATATTACTTTAACAGATGAGCCATTTGTGAAATTGGATTTTCAAACAAATGACTGCACCATATTTTGTAATGAGTGGCTTGTAGGTTTGCTTGGAAAGGAAGAAATTTGTGAATTAAGGGGAAAGATATTTTCTCAATGACTCTATTAATAGTGGCCAAAGATAACAATGATTATCAATTAATCAATGCCAGGCAATTACTAGATATATGACCCAGATACAACCAGTCACTCCTTCTTCAGAGTTACCTCTGTCCTTTGCACATAATTTCAGAATGGCAATAATCTCACTCTTAAAGCGTTTGTAGCCTATGAGCTACTATGGGTAGGGACACCGCCCCCCCCTTTTTAAAGATTTTATTTATTTATTTATTTGAGAGAGAGAGAATGAGAGATAAAGAGAATGAGAGGGAAGAGGGTCAGAGGGGGAAGCAGACTCCTCGCTGAGCAGGGAGCCTGATGCAGGACTCGATCCCGGGACTCCGGGATCATGACCTGAGCTGAAGGCAGTCGCCTAACCAACTGAGCCACCCAGGCACCTGGGACACTGCCTCTTTAAAAAAAATTTTTTTTTAAACTGGTGAGGCAAGCTATTCAATGCCACATATGGAGTGAGTGGCAGATCCAGGATTAGAACTAAGATTCTTTGATTCCAAGTTCTATGAAAATAAACAGAGATCAACCAAATGAGGAAAGCAAAAGCTATTTATACTGAAGTTGATATCACAAGAGTGGTCCATCATCACGTGTGTTTTGGCAGAGACTCAAAGGCAGGCACAGGAGAGGGAAATCATTTTAGTGGGAAACAAAGAAGGCTTTGGGTATGCCCTGATTGGAGACCGTGGGCACAGGGAAGCTTCAGGCAGGCTCCTTGGAGGCTGGGCATCCTGTGTGATCCGGTGGGATGCATATTTGGCTTTCTCTGGTTGATCCTTTGTTGGAAGTATGGATGAAAATTAGGATCAGTTATTAATCAAGACCTGGCTGTTTTGGGGTGATTGTCACAGGATTTATTGTTTGGCTTCCTGGACCAGTTGCTAGAGAAAGTGGTCTCACTTCCCACAAGTCTGACTTATAGGTAGCAGGTTGGCTTCCTGAGCTGGTTATTGTGGATCATGGGTTGGTTTCTCAGGCTGGTTCCTGTAGATTGTGGATCAGAATTCATGAGTTTAGGTGAGTCATTTTTATACTTGGTTGGCCATGTATGTGTATATATTTGTACATGATATATATACAATGGCAGTAATCTCACCCTTAGAGTATATGTAGCCTGTGAGCTACCATAAGCCTCTTTAATTTTTAATTTTTAGTTTTTTTCCAGGTGAGGTGAATTATTCCATGTCACATAGGCAGTGAGTGGCAGATTCAGGGTTAGCACTCAGATCCTCTCAGTTCTGTGGGAATCAACAGAGATCGGCCAGATGAGAAAAGCGAAGGCTATTTATCCTGCACTTGCTATAGCAAGGGAGATGCCACCAAATCTCGGTTGTAGATGATATATACATCATTTGTATACTCAGCCTGTCAGTTCGGTCCTCTTCCTTCTAGATCAGGGGCAACAAGCCTTCGATAAAGGGCCAGATAGAAAGGACGGTCAGCTTGATGAGCCATACGGTCTCTGCTGTGATTACTCAATGCTGACATTTCAGCACAAAAGCAATCCTGGACAGTACGTACACAAGTGCATTTGGCTGTGTTCCAACAAAATTTTATTTATAAACACAGGGAGCAGGCTTGATGCGGCCATAGGGCTGCACTTTGCCAACACCTGTTCCGCAGTAAAGGGTGCACAAGACCAACAAATGTGCATTTGACTGCTGCCTCCTGTGCTGTGACTCAAGTCCTTCAGGCCTGTTTTCATGCTATCGGGGCCATGATCATTGTGGTCTAGTTTCTGAGTTGTTTCTATTCAAGAAGCATAGTTCAACAACCAAAAAATTTTTAAAAAGTTCCATTATTTTTTCCCTCCTCTTAAAGGATGTTATGTGGTGCCCATTTAATAACTAAAGTGATCCTTCTTTTTTTTAAAATAATTTTTATTAACATATGATATATTATTTGTTTCAGGAGTACTAGTCTCTGATTCATCAGTCTTACACAATTTAAAGTGATCCTTCTTATAATGTTGTTTTTTCCTGTTCCCTTCCCCCTATAGTTCATACTCCCTTTTCAGAACCTCTTATTTGTCAAATCCACCCCCTCATCCCCAAAAGAAACACTGCGGCGCACAGTGGATCAACACAGGGAACCATCTTCCTTTGAATACATCACATGTCAGGCAAAAGCCGGTAAGAGCGATGTTGTTAAATCGATAGGAATCCTGGTACTGCCACTTAACCAGTCTGTGACCTTGATCTGTCCTTAGCCTGGTCCCCTTGGGTTTGCCACATGGTTGCCACAGTTCTAGGCATCATGCATAGATAAGAAAAGTATTTATCCAGAAGAAGTAGAGGTCATTTCCTACTTGTATCCTCTTAAAAGTGAAGAACCATCTCCCAGAAGCTTCCAGGCTGACTCATCCTCATATCTCATGGGTCCAGTTGCATCACATGGTCACATCTAAGTCCATATGGGTAAGAGGCATGGGTCCCCCTTGTCTGTCTTAGATTAGAGTAGATTAGGTTAAGCTGGAGTCACCGGCTGAGATTGGGGGTACGTGGCCTTACAGAGGAAGGAGGATGCAAAGGAGTGAAGTTGAGCTTCTGTAGGAAAGATGAGGGAGAGGGGTCAGTACTGAGAAGCCAACCAGCTGTACCTTCAGCAAGAGGCAAAGGGGCGGGAAGGGAATTGGCAAGAGAGAAAAGGTGGCAGGAGAAAATAGAGGACCTATGAGGAACCCATCTCTAGGTTTTTAACATTCTTCAAAGTAGAAACAGTCAAGGATTCTTTGTCGTGGCAGACAGAAGGCTTGGGTTGTTGATGGAGAGCTGACTCCCATCTTCCCCTGAACACATCATGTATGAGGCCAGGGTGGGTAACAACAACATTGTCAAATTGGCAAAGTTGGTCTGCCCATCTTCTCTCCAGCCCAATTTGCTGTCGGCTTTCACTCTTTCCCTCAGTCTCACCCTCTTGTGCCCGAGGACCTGGCATGCTTCGCCATGAACTCAGCACAAGGGAACGCTGGCTAGGGAGAGGGCAAGACCTGGGTATGAATCCTGGCTCTGCCAGTTACTTGTCTGTGACCTTGGGCACGTGACTTACCAGCGAAGAAGATTAGTTACCCACTAATAATAACACAGAAGATTAGTTACTTCTGTGATGAGGGAAGATGTCTGCCTTCCTCACTCATGCCGTTGCTGTGAGAATTAAATGGAATTTTTCAGTGCCTATGACAGACAAGCACTAAATATATATATTTTTTCCTTTGGTAATTAAACCTGTCTACTCATTGTTTCCTGAAGGCGCTTACATGTTTTGTGATTTTCTACCTTCACATGCAGCTCATGCCCTCTCTGCTTCTTACTCTTACACCCCACCCATTTGCAATGCCTTTCTCTCTCTTCTCCACCTTGGATCTTAACTGCTGTCTGAAGTCAGGCGTGACTCCACATTGTGAAGCCCTCTGGTTGCATTCAGACCCAGATCTCCATTCTCTGAAGGGGCCATCCGGGGTCTGTGGCATTGAGGGAATCACCAGAGAAGCCCTCATGGTGTCGGAGAGGGTCCCAGAAGGTCCGCATTACCCAGGAGATAAGCAGTCCTCAGGGTCATCGGAGCAGAGCAAGCAGGAGGCTGCCAGCTCTGGGATCAAGGTTATGCAAAACAATGGAGTAGAAGCCGAGGGCTAGACAGAGAAATGACATTGGGAGCTTTTGACTGGAGTCCTGTTCTTTCGCATGCCCCCCTGCCTTTTTTAAATGGACAAGTTATAGATGTTATTTGAACATCAGTTTTCTCATCTCCAAATTGGGTTCCATACCTGTGTCTTCTTCCCTCTTATCCTTCATGAAAATGTAAAGTCCAGAAAGCCAGGGCCTGTATTTTATTTTCGATTTGCCGTTACATCCAGCTCATAGCATACTACTGGACTCCTAGTAGGCACAAAGTACACTTGTTGAAAAATGAAATGAGTGTAACATAAGAAAACATAGATGTAAATGTTTGTAAACTTCAGTATGACGCAAGTAGAATGTATGTGCTCAGTACCTCCAAGAGCTTAGCATAGATCTCTGTCTGAGCAGTCATGCAGTTTATGTCAGCTGATAGGACACATATCCTATATGGAGTGTGTAGTGTATTCAAGGTTGTTTAATCCTAAGGCAGGATAATGGGTGTCTTGTGTCAGGCCAACACCTATAAATCTTGCCTTCAGGTTGCCTAACATCTAAAGGCAGATAGGTACCATGCAAGCCTCTATCTGCCTCCTCTACACTCAGGGAAGACATTGCTAACTGATGGTGATACTTCCCCACCAAGCGTGGACATGGCCTCCACATTCTTGATTAAAACCATTTTTACAGACGGCTGCTACCAACGGATCAGAATTGATCCAAATGCAACCTAACTCGACGTCTATTTGCTATTCCTGATCTTAATTCAAGCACACTCTCTTTTTGCTTGTTTATTTTCCTGAAGATTTCCATTGATGGAATCTCCAGTCTTCTTTCGTTGATCATCTCTTTGTTTGCTTAGCTATCAGAAAGGTCGTATCCCAATACAATTTCTCCTGCTGTAAAAATAAGGCTTTCCTCATCCTTCAACCCAAGCAAATATCTCAAAGAAATACGATTTCGTTTTGCTCCTAGGAAATAAGAGAAATATCAAAGGGGAAATGAATCAATCCACTGTAGTACGATGACTATGAAATTTATTAGAAGAACGGTCCTGTGCACACAAAGGCCATATCTAGAACACCAGATTCCCTATTCAGTGCACTGCCCCGTTTCTATGATGGGCTGTACTTAACCACACTTTTTATTTTTTAGAGCCACTTTACACACATTTCCTAATTGATTTACTGCCCTGGAGCCAGTTTAGAACACAGCAATAAGGGTGATTAAAAGGCCAGAAGAACTGATTTATGATGAACAATGAAGAATGGAATATGATCTGAACTTGGCCAAACAGAGATCCAGAGGCAGACGCCCCAGCCACCTTTAGCTACCTGGCAGAGGGTGGACCTGAGAGCAAGAGACAAATTCTTTCACTTGGCAGTCAGAGGTTTCAAAACAGCAAGTTGATTTTTTTTCTTAAATGAGGAAAAATTAAGTCAGGCAGATTGATTCTTGACGGCTATGGGCTGTCCCAGAAAGTGGTGGGCTCAAGGTTGATGCAGGACCACGGCTGAGAGCAGAGAATGATGCTCTGCCACGTTCAGGAAATAAACCAAGGCCTCCCTCTACTCCGCTGCTCCCATCCTCCCCTCTCTCATGGTACATCTGCTTTTAATATATGATTTTGGGAGACTTTACTGTCTCTAGGAATAAAGTGAAAATCTTCAACACTCAACCTGTAAGGAAAATACGACCTGATCCACTGTGGAGGATGCTCCCTGTCAAAGAGATTGTCTATTGACCATAGGTGCCAAATTGGGCATTTTGTTATGATTTGTTCTTCCAGGTTTTTAGAAGCAACTCTTCTCAGGTTTGCAGAAAATATAGAATAATCAAATCAACAAAATAGCTCATGGATTCTTGTTTCATAAAAGGGTTTAATTTTTGTTTTAAAATTTAATTTTTTTAATTTTAAAATTAAATTAAAATTTAATTTTAATTTTTAAATTTTGTTTATTATTTTAAGAATACATGTCTCTCAACTAAAGAT
This sequence comes from Zalophus californianus, assembly GCF_009762305.2. Classification (NCBI taxonomy): domain Eukaryota; kingdom Metazoa; phylum Chordata; class Mammalia; order Carnivora; family Otariidae; genus Zalophus; species Zalophus californianus. The sequence continues at coordinate 9,985,777 of NC_045596.1, forward strand.
AAATAGTGTTTCTTACCTCCAAATTATTCATTAATTTACAAGTGCATTTACCTGAAAATTATTAAGTGAGTAATTACTATGTATACTTTATAATTTAGCCAATTGTAAAAGAAGAAAGTGTGTGTGCATTTGTTTTTATTTTTTGCTTGTTTGTTTTTCTAGCAGCCCTCTCCTCCTTAAGAATAGGAACACATTAGAGCAAGGATCCTGAGATGCCCATGCTCCAGGCAGAAACTGGTGAACACAATGACCTGGAGCCAATGCTGTGGCCAGGTGGGCCTCCTGCTCTGAAGTTTCTGTTGTTAGGTCACATCTGCTCACAGCCTGGTTTGGTTGTTGAGTGTCTAATAGATTGATTTTTTTTTAATGAAGCTTCATGCAAATTTGCCTTCTATCCTTGCTTAAGCAGCAGCCCCACTGACCAACCTGTCAGCATCCTTGGCTTGCCCAAACCTAGAAACAAACAGTATGTGCATCGAAGAACAGGACCAACAGTTTCTAATTCATTCTCCTTAAGCCTTTGCTAAAAGTAGCAGTCAGGGGGAAGACAAGTTGATGGCTGCCCTCTGGGACTGAAATTAACCCAAATGCCACTGAGGCTGGTAGGACAATGGAGCCAACCTCTTTGGCCTTCAGAATGAAGTCACCCCACTTGGGGAGAGAGAAAAGGTTTAAAGAAATGGAAGATGTGACCCCTGTCTACAAGGAGCTAATGCTGAGACTAAGGGGGCAAAGGGTCCCAAACTCTTCCTTATTACTACTATGTAGCCAAATTCACATCTTTGCAAGGAGCCCTGGGACTTTGGGCAGGGTGGAATTTGGGGGCTTAGGGCTGTATGGGGAATGGTGCTGCCTATCCATGGCACATATGGCCCTAGTGGAAGTCAATGATACTGACCTAGACAGAGTTGAACTTGAGAATCATTGGAAAAATGAACATTTTCAAATCCCAAAGCACAGAATCTGCAAAAGGGATTTGTTTGATGGAATCAATAGGTTTGAAGAATGGGCGGATCCAGAATAGAACCTGAGGACTCACAGGCAAAGAAGAGAGCCTCTGAAAAAGAGCTGTGGTCATGGCTGTAAGTGAGATTTGCTGTGGGGGTGGTGAGGGAGGAGGGTGGGAGACAGGCAGGTACACAACTGATTCGGGGGCAAAGGCTCAGCACCGCCATGTTGGATAACTCCAGAGAGTCCCATTCATTGTGTTTAATGGAAATGGTACCCCTGGAGTTGGGGGATGGTGAACAGAAGCACTGAAGAGACTATGGCAGAGGGTTACAGGGATGCAGAGGGGGAGACATTCAGAAGCATTTGGGAAGTGTTTTGGAGGAGATAACATCCAAGCTAATTCATGATGATACAGAACTAACTAGAAGGAGAGAAAGTGACACAAATGTCAGGCAGAGGAAAAAGCAGCTGGGAATGTAAGGGCATCTGAGACAGTAGGTTGTCCTGGGCAAGGCCTGTAGAACAACAGAAGGGAACACTCAGGTGTAGCAGTAGGAGTGGAACAGGTGAGCTATTCTATGGAGATCCTTGAACAGCATAGTGGGGTTCGGGCTTCATTTGTCTTCATGGGGAAGCCATTGCACAATGATATAGGAAGCCGTGGCCAATGGCATAGAGGACAGAGCTGGGGTGAGACCAGGGGCAGGGGATGGATTAGGAGGCTGTTGAAATAACCCAGCCAGGCAGCAGTTAGGGTCTGAAAAACACCACTGTGTGAGATAGCAATGCATCAGGGACAGGACCTCTGCTCTCTCCTTCATGCTTTTACCTGTGTCCGTCTCCTTTCAGATGAATCAGGTTAGGTGTCTTTCATGTTTATGCCATCTAGGCCACTGCTGGCTAGCACAGAAATACCTGGAAATATTTTATTCTTAACTTGCTTGGGCATAGAGGTTGGCAAGTACCTAGAACCACAGAACCTGGCACGTCCTTCATCATCTGGCAAAATGACTGCCTTATGAAAGGTAGAGGCCACTTCATGATTCTTTTTGTATTTCTAATGAACACTTCTCCTTTTGTGGGGCTGATGAATTTGAGAAAATTCTGGAGTAGTATGGAAAGGTTATGTGGAACATACTACGTATCTTGCAGGTTGAGAACCAGATAGATTTTAAGTCAGAGACTCTAATCATGTGTGATATCACAGGGAGCGAGGCACAAAAAATATTATGGCAGGTCCCAAGCACTATACCCACCACAATCTCCTGAGTTTACAGCTCTCCCACCAGATACCTAATATATAAGATTGGAAAGCAATGCTATAAAAGGACTTACACAGTCTATTCTGAAAAACTGATACTTCAATAAAGAAGATAAGTGGAGAAACCAGGATATAAGAAAACATATAAAAAGCCTTTAGAAGGTCAACAAAGCCTGGGGACATAAAACTCAATAGTTCAGGGACAGAAACAAAATGGAGTTTTCTTTGTTTTAGATAGAAAATTACAAGGTGCTGTTTGAGGTTATAGCTGTAGTTGGACTAGTCCCTTGAAACAGTGCAATTTAACAAGCCCACTAGGAATCCGATCCCATCCGCATAAAGGGAATGGATAACTTTTGCTGGCTTTTCACCATGATGGGAAATGTTCCACCAGCAAGGAATTTGGAGGGGATGGAAAATGTTATGTCTTATTTTGGGTGGTGGTTACAAGGGATGGGGGTACATTTGGCAAAACTCATCAAGCTGAACATTTAAGATGGGTGCATTTTATTGATATCAGTATACCAATAAAAATAATACAAATAATAAAAAGTGAAAAAGGAGAAGAAATATTTTGCCACTGTTTCAGTGGCAAGTTTACATGCACTGGCTAGTAGTACAGGTGATACCTGGAGTGGTCAGGATCTTAGGATGGCAAACCTACCCCAACCAGACCAATTGCTTGGAAGAGTGGCCAAATTCATTTCACGAAGCTAGGGGGCTGAGGTCAACCACAAGTAGCACAGAGGCTGGCCAGACTGCAGGCACCATTATGCCTTTGCTTCTCTGGCCATGTACAAAGCTAGTTAGGTTTCTCTGAGAACTTGGAAGCCAGTGTGGGGATAGCAAGTAGGTTTCATTTTCTTTCATCGATGAATCACGCACAAAGTCCCGGGCTAATGAAGACTCTAAGACCTCACATGTCCAAAGAGGAGAATCAGCATTGACGAGTGGTGTCTGTTGAGGGTGTGGTAGGGTGGATTAAAGGTGTGTGTGCCAAATACTTACTAACTAACCACTCTTAGACTAATTCTTTGAAGGGAGACAGAGAATGGGAGCTAGCTTCTCAAAGCCACCAGGAAATTTCTCCAGTGGTAGGAGTAGAGACTATGGTGATGCTGGGAATGTTCAGGCACATTGGGTCTGGAGATTAAATTCTATCCCTTCCAGAAGTTTCCAGAGGTGAAGCTGGCTTGAGACAGCCAAACAGCATGACTGAAGTACCAGTCTGAAGGGGTTGGGCAGGAGTGAAAACCAGGTCCATGAAAAGTCGGAGAGAATGAGAGCAGAACAAGTGAATGTTGACTAGTTTCAGAGGTGGCTATGGATTGGGTGTGGGTCTAGCCCCAGGGTCTTTGTGGGAGAGGTGACTGTTTCCCACATTGTGCTCCTGAGAACACTGAGGCCCTGGTAGCCCTCAGACAAGAGGGAGTTTTGTCCCCAAGTCGCCAGATTGTGGAGGTCTGGAAAGAAGACCTGTGAGTGTTTTGGTGGAATGGAGTTAATTAGTACCATCTTTAATCAAGTTGCCTTCCACATTTGGTGTGGACCATGAAAAAAAGCCCCTGGATTGCTGAATTCTGGTTCCTTCAACCATCTCTTCCTTGAGGGGAGATGTAGTGCCAGGACCTGGGGTCCAGTAGTCAGATGTGAGGGAAGGACAGAGAAGGGGGTGGATGCAGAGATCTGTAGGGGGCTGGAAGGGAAATACCCACTTTGGGCACCATCTCCTACACTCTTGGCCACTTCATTTCTCCAACTGCTCATTATCTTTTCTAGATCCAGATCTTTTTTTTTTTAAAGTCAGGATATACCTACTGTAAAGTGCATGGTGTGTGCTAATCTTTGGTGCTCAGCAGGATGATTTTTACATGTGTATACAGCCTGTAACCACAACACAAATCAGGTTCCCCGCTCCCAGTCTCAGTGAGTTTCTTCTGCGACTCTTTCTAGTCTATAACGTCCTCTTATGGGCTAGTCATAGGGTGACCAAGGTCGCAGTTTGCCTGGAGCTAACTGGTTGCTGGCATGCAAAACTTTCAGTGCTAAAATTGGGAAAGTCTCCAGCAAATAAGGATGGTTGGTCACACTGGTCCCCACAATTCTGATTAAGTTTGCCTGGTTTTGAACTTCATTTGCTGGAATCAGATGTATGTACTCTTTTGCGTCTGGCTTCTCTCATACCATATCTGTGTGAGTTTATCCCTTTTATTGCATGTAGCAGGTTTTTTTTTTCTTAAATCTTTTTGCTGAGTGGTATTCCATTGTATGAATGTACTGCAGGTTGCCTGTTCTCCTGTTGGGCTCTCCCATTCCTATCAGGGCTCAGATACTTTCTGATGTGAATAATAAACACAATGACTAACTTGCAATGTATACTTGCCTTAATTGTAGTTTCCTCGAATTCATAGAAATTAGGTAGGGGATACATTCTAAGCACATCTATAATCAAGTGGGGGTTGGTGATAACTCCATTTCCTTAGAACGACTTCAGGTACTGTGTCAGGGACTAGGTAAAGAGCTTAACTATTGATTTTTATGATAACTTATGTGGTACTATAATCATACCTTATTTAATAGTTGAAAAAATTGAGGCATAGAGAGGTTAAATAACTAGTATGTGCCAAAGTCAGAATTTGAACCCAGACATCTGGCCCCAGAACCCGCTTTCTCAACTACTTCACTCCATGCCTCTTGCAGAAATGAGTAAAATCTTATCAGGAGGGGATTCAGCCTTAAGTCCCCCTAAAGAGAGTATTAAAATCTGACTGGCTTCTGTAAATTCAGAAAGTCAATGCTTTCCTGCCTACCCCCAGTTTATGATTGGGTGAAGACTAACATTGTGTGAACTTGTAAGGAACTAAGAAATTGCTTCTGATAATATAATGGTCCAGCCATTCTATGGTATCTAGCTAAAGTTCTACCATACCTTGTTCCTTGATTTGGATGGCCTCTGATTTTCTGTGAAGTTCTTTAGGCTTGAAAAATTATGATCGCCCCAGAGTTAAAGTATTTATTGAGTGTGTCCTGTGTTTCGAATAGCTGGATGCTCTGAAGGATGTAACAGAGACAGAAAACGGAGATCTCAATTTTATTAGCAGAGTGAAAATGATTGTTTCCCACATTGTTTTCCTGAGAACACAGGCCCTGGTTGCCCTCAGACATGAGGGAGTTTTGTCCCCAAGTCACTAGCGAGTGGGGGTCTGGAGGAAAAGGACCTGTGAGTGTTTTAGTGGATTGGAGTTAATCAGTACCGTCTTTAACTGAATTGTTTTCCACATAAACCAAAGGCCAAAGGTGAAGTGGGCAGATAGCACAAATAATTGCTTTATTTAAAGGGTGAGTCATTTCTAGCCTGAGGCACTAGATATAGATTTCAGTTTGAATTTATCACATTCCTCTAGTTACCCCTGCCTTAGCACAGAGATTAATTTCTATCCTGGTGGGCTTGTGTGGTGAACCCATTAGGCAAGATGTTTCGAGTTTTAATAATGAAAGCAGATGAAGATCTGTGAAGAATCACAGTTTTAAAGGACTGTGACTTAAACGTAGGGCCCAATGAACAGTAGGCAGTGGCTTAAAATCAGCATTTATCTCAAAAATCTTCTGCATTCATACCTACTTTGTCTGTATCCCTCTCTCTTTAGCTCTCTTTCTTCTCTCTCAATTTTTCTTCCCTGTCTGACTCCTCTGTATCTCCTGCTCCTTTCAATTCTTCCACATGCCTCTTGCTTGCCTACATTCACTAATGGGCCCGGTGTATATTGGAGGCACGGAACTCTAGATATTAACAGCAACCTCTGTGTTTTGCCCACGAGGAAACTGAGATGGCCCAGGGAAGGGATTTGAAGCAGAGTTGGAGTGGGAAAGTGGTTCTTGCAATTTACTGTTCAATATTCTTATTTCGTATTTGCCAGAAATATTTAAAAACATTACTTTTTCTGGCTATCAAGCATTATACGGCCTTCATGAAATATGTTTAAAAATACAGACAACTCTAAATAAAAAATAAAAATCAACTGCTATCACTTCATTCAGAGATAACCACCATTAATAATTTCAGTATGTTTCATTTCACCCTCTTTTCCATTCAGATCAACAGACATATATATTTCAAAGAAATGGGATTCTATTTTAGAGGCACATTGGAATCCTACTTTTTTGTTTTGTTTTGTTTTTAGAGAGGGAGAGAGAAAGAGAAAGGGAGGAGAATGAACAGGGGAGGGGCAGGGGGAGAGGCAGAGGGAGAGGGAGAGGGAGAGAGAGAATCTCAAGCAGGCTCCATACCCAGCATGGAGCCTGACATGGGCATTGATCTCATGACCCTGAGTTTATGACCTGAGTCCAAATCAAAAGTTGAATGCCTAACTGACTGAGCCACCCAGGTGTCCCTGGAATCCTATTTTTTATGCTTAAGCTTCTCTTATTAGAATTGTCTCATGGCATTAAATATTTCTGAAAATATGACTTCTAATAACGCCATACTATTGTAATCTATGGTTATACAATAATTTGTTTAACCATTTGTGGAACGCATTGAATAAAGTTTCCTGTTTTTTATTTAAAAGCAAGGGAGAGAGACGTTTTGTATGTCCCAAAGAGGAGAAGGGAGCTCTCCAATAATCCTAAATGAGTTGCTTTTTGTTGAAAGCTCTCAACTGATTTTTCCCCATGTGGATCAGAGAGTCTCACAAGGAAGAATCAAGGATGGTTCTGTACCTTGATTGTGTTGACTTAATTACTATCTTTGTCTAGAGACTTCCTTTGCCTCCTCCCCTCTTCCCATAATGGGTAGAGAATCCACTTCATTCTTTGCCTCCTCCACTTGCTGCCAATCTCATCTTAAAAACCAATTGCTTGCTCATGCTGCTTGCCTTGCATACAGCATCCACACAACTGGTTTTGTTCAAAATCCTGTGGAAGCAGAGAAGAAGTGCCTGCTAGGCACATGCCAAGCATTGCCAGAGGGGGCAAAAGAGAAACTTGCCCACTGTCTGCAGAATGACAATTTACAGTTTACAAATCCTTACCTGCCCTGCGAAAAATAGAGAGAATGTCCCTGAGATCCATGGAGACTCACTCATGGTGTTAGAATCACAAATTAGACCCAGTTTTTGAATTTATTTCTCCGTTGCAAAAATGAGGCAGTATATGTAGCACAGACTTTGATGGCAAATAGCTCTCTGCTTGGATTACACCTGTGCCTGACCTTGTGGAATTTGGGGTAGATAATCCATGTAAATCATCTGAGGCTCTGTTTGCTCATATGTGATTTCTGAATAACAAGGATTGAAAGACATCATAGAGCTGAAGAGTTCAGTGTGCTGTTTGGAACGTCAAAGCCATCAGTAGACGGTGGCAAGGACCATCATTTGGTCTCCCTGTTCTGCCTCGTTTTTCTATGTTCAAGGTCAACGTGTAATTTTGCGGTGAATAATAGCAAGTGAAAATTAAAATGATAGCCATGAAATGATCCCTTATGGAAGTACAGAAGACAAAGCATGCTTAGGGTTAGATTAAAGAATGAGAGCCTTTGATTGTTAAAACTTGACATGGAGCTTGGGCTTCAAGTTTGATTGAGAACATCTCGCCAAACATATTTAGAGCAAGGCACTTTGCTTTTCCTTTTCTAGATGCTCATAGGCCTGTGAAGCTCTGCATGTACTGACTTCAAGGGCCCATGTCCTGCACTCTGAACTTCCCGGACAATGGCCCAGTTCTGGGAAGTTGCACAATCAACCTTCCTGGTCCCAGGCGGCCCCACGGGCTGCCCTTTGGCTTTGGAAACTGATGGGAGCTGTCACACCTGCTCATTCAGACTGACATGACCTTCCTTGCTCACTTGAGCCTGAGGGTGTTCTGTGAGCTAAGTCTGGATGGCCCCGGTGCAGAAAGATGTGCTGTGCTGTGGAGAACAATTTAGAGTAATCTCTGCTCATAAACATGGCCGTTCCCTCAGAAAGTGACGCATTAGCGGATTGGTGGCTGTTCTGTGCTGCTCTCCCAGGCTGAATGGCAGTGACATCTGAATCACCTTCCCAAAGCACCTTGTGGCAATTTGCTAATTATTTTTATGATGCCAGGTCAGCAATAAACGTGGCTTTCCTGCTTCACTCTTTCTCCACAGCCGCGTGACAGGAGAGACCATTTTTCAAACCTGAGTTTAAGCACCCAGCCTGCCAGGTGACAGGAGCCCTGGACGTGGGCTGACTTGCTCTGCACGCCTGTCCCATTGCCTTTCCTTGTCCCAGGCCCGAATTTTTGTCCTTCTTGGAGTTAGAAGGCATATATTTGTTCCCCAGGGCTTCCACAATAAAACACCACAAACTGAGGGGGCTTAAAGCAACAGAGATATATCCTCTTGCGGTTCTGGAGGCTGGAAGTTTCAGGTCAAAGTGTCAGCAGGACCATGCCTGCTCAGATGGCTCTAGGGGAGAAGCCCTTTCATGCTTTTCTCTTGGCTTCTGGTGGTTCTGGCAATCCTTGAGGTTCTGTGGCTTGCAATCTCATTACTCCAATCTGTCTCTGCTGTCACATGGCATTTTCTGTGTGGGTCTCTACCTTTTTTTTTTTTTAGAGTGGGAGAGGGGCAGAGGAAGAGATAGAATCTCAAGCAGGAGCCGCTCCATACCCAGCACTGAGCACCATACCCAGAGTCGGGTGCTTAACCGGCTGAGTCACTCAGGCACCCCACGTGTCTTTACTCTTCTTACAAGGACACCAGTCATATTGGATGAAGGGTCTACCCTGCTATAGTCTAACCTCATCTACACTAATTTCCTCAGCAGAGACCCTATTTCCAAGTAAGGTCACATTATAGGGTGCTGGGGGTTTGGGTTTCAATATATCTTTTTGGGGGCCACAATGAAAACTATAACAGAGAGTACCTAAGGGTATCTCATTTATGAAAGGTTGGGGCATAATAATGGTATACCTAATGATCTGTCAAGCCTGAGACTGTTAAAGGATGCTTTTTAAGTGTTTGCTTTGCAGGTAGGAAGAGTGTGGCTTGGCTGCAAGTTTACATTAGCATGCACACATGTGTTTATGAGCATGCCCTCTGTGAGCAATGTTTGTTTGTTTGGGTGAACACAACTCTCTCATTATCCTAACAAGATCATAGTGTTCCAATGAATAAAGAAAAAGAGGCCTCCTACCTCCCTTACTGGTGGGACCATTTGCTGGGGGCTGTCTCATTTTTGTGGCACTTCTATTGTGACAAAACCCAGTTTCCAGCCTGGAGGAAAAAATGTACAGGGTCATATTAAATTACCAAAGAAAAGTTAAAACTCTGGAATTAGTCGTTTTAGGAAGGGCTGAACTCTTTTAACTAAACAGGGCAACTTTGAAATGTAATGGAAATCTGTGAGCTATAATATAATGTATAATATAATGTGAAACTCTCTATTCCTTTTAGTTATTTCATGAAAAGCTGGACATTTCTGTGGTGACTTTCATCTCAAGTGCCTCAAATACCACGCTAATTTTTACAAATTATACTGTCTATGGGGATTCTATATCTGCCCACATTTCTTCTCAATTTCCAAAATCTTTGGAGGTTCAATCCCTCTGAGGTCTGGGTTGAAGGGCTCTGTGCAGTAATGACTCTACTTAAATGATTTTTAGGATTTTGAGAATTCTTCTTCCCAATTTATATCATCAGGAAATACTTGGCGTAGTAGAAAGGGATACAGATTTGAAATTAGTGGTGAGAATCTGGGCTTCAGTTTTCTCAACTGGAAAAGGAAGCATTTGGGACTATAACTTAGGAGATTCTCTTCCTCATCCAAACTTCCAGGAGTCTATGGTTTCTGGTGACTTTTCTAAATTGCTTCCAAATGTTGATCAGGAAGTTAACCATGCTTTTAGAGAACCGTCTGTGACTTGGCATTCCACTCAGTTCTGCTGACAAAAATCTTCTGTTGCGTGAAAGATTTTCCCAGTATTCGACCGGCTTGTTCTTCAGGTTGTCAATGCCTGTAGCACAGCAGTGACCTTGCAAAGGTAACAGCCACTTGGCATTTTTTCTGCCAGCATTCCTGTTCCCTAAAGGCTGTCCCAGACATTATTGATGAAGGCTATGCCCCAGTGTGATCCCTAATATTTGGGTAGCTCTTTGTACTTTTCACCGTGAATTCATGAACATTCATTTATTCAATCCCACAATAGTCTGGAGGTAGGCTGGACTGGCATTATTATTTTCATTTAAAGACTTGAGGAAACCAAGGAACAGTGAGCCTACATCACCTTCCCAAGATCACAGAGGAAGGTAGTGGCAGAAAGAGGGCTGAAATACACATTTTCTGGCTTCTAGTTCAAGTTTTTTCCACTTCATTACATTTGAATTGAAATGTACAGAGGTAGAAAGGAAAAAACTTAACATATACACCAACTATGTGCTGGAAACTGTCCTAGACAGTATTCAAACCATCATCTCTTTGATTCCACAGACTAAATTCTTCTCATTACCTAGTGTTTCTTCCTTGAAGACTGGAAACAAAGTTTAGGCACCAAGTGCCATTATATAAAGTAAATCAAATTAATTTGGTTTTATAAGCATTTGAGCACTCCTAATTGTGATGGGCTATTGTGATTAGAGACACACTAGCCCTGGATTGGGTCAGTCTCCTTGGCATCCTCCAGGGAGAGTCTAGGGGAAGGGAGTGGGGACACAGGGAAGCTGCACTAGGAATGTGTTGTTTCTCTCTGGGAGATTCCACTCGAAGATGTGAGGAGCCAGGAATGTCACTGTCCTCTCACCTGAATGGATGACGTGATGTTTAGAGGTACCAGGGTGTCCTTGTATATACTCTAATGTCTTCCTCCCCTGATGGCTGGACCCACAACTTTATCTCTAAGGACTGACCTCAAAGAAGTATTACCAAATAACTATAATAATGCTTGTCTTATTTTCCTTCTTTGCTGTTGTGAAGATAAAATGAAATAACTTACATAACTGTGTTGTGGAAAAGCAGTCAGCTGATCATAGTAAGAAAACATAGTTTTTTTTAAAAAGACTTTATTTATTTGTTTGTTTATTTGAGAGAGAGAGAGAGAAACAGCATGAGAAGAGAGAGGGTCAGAGGGAGAAGCAGGCTCCCTGCTGAGCAGGGAGCCCGACGCAGGACTCGATCCCAGGACTCCAGGATCATTACCTGAGCCAAAGGCAGTCACCCAACCAACTGAGCCACCCAGGCACCCAGAAACATAGTGTTTTTATTAGAGAATGAAACATGGTGTGTAAGAGCTGCTCTGTCACTTACTAGTTCTGGGTTCTTGGGCAAGTGCCTTATCTTGTTGGATTCCAGTTTTCTCATCTTGCCTGATGGTGGTTCTGAGGATTCAGTGAATTGATCTCTTTAAATTGCCAGGCCCATCACACCTGTCAGAATGGCTAAAATCAAGAACACAAGAAACAAAAAGTATTGGCAAGGATGCGGAGAAAAAGGAGCCCTCATGAACTGTTGGTGGGAATGCAAATTGGTGCAGCCACTGTAGGAAACAATATGGAGTTTCCCCAAAAAATAGGAAATAGAACTACCCTATGATTCAGTAATCATACTACTGGATGTTTACCCCCAAAATGCAAAAACACTAATTCAAAGGATACATGCACTCCTATGTTTATTGCAGCATTATTTCCAATAGCCGAACTATGGAAGCAGCTCAAGTGTCCTTTGACTGACGAATGGATACAGAAGATGTGGTATATTATTTGGTCATAAAAGAGAACGGAATCTTGCCATTCGCAGCAACATGAATGGAGCTAGAGAGTATAATGCTGAGGGAAATAAGCCAGTCAGAGAAACACAAATACCATATGATCTCATTCATATGTGGAATTTAAGAAACAAAACAAATGAGCAATGGAAAAAAAAAGAGGAAGACAAACCAAGGAACAAACTCTTAACTATAGAGGACAACTAGTGGTTACCAAAGGGGAGGCGGGTGGGGGATGGGGCAAATAGAAGATGGGGATTAAAGAATACACTTATCACAATGAAAAAAAAGGTGATAAAAAAATAAAAGAAGGGCACCTGGGTGGCTCAGTCATTAAGCGTCTACCCTCAGTTCGGGTCATGATCTCAGGATCCTGGGGTGGAGCCCCACATCGGGCTCCCTGCTCAGTGGGAAACCTGCTTCTCCCTCTCCCACTCCCCCTGCTTGTGTTCCCTCCCTTGCTATACCTCTCTCCGTCAGATAAATAAATAAAATCTTAAAAAAAAAAAAAAAAGAAAAGAAAATTTCCAAGCCCAGTGCCTGGGCTTTTCTACAGTCCGTCCTCACTAAGAACTTCCCCCTTCTTCTCTTTTGGCTTAATAACTTGATTCCTGTTGAGTATTCTGGGAAAATGAACATTTTTTCTTTTTTGGAAATGGTTTATGCTCTTCAGGAACATAGGATCTCCAAGCATAGCAGTATTTTTAAAAAACAAGTTTTCAAAGCTATTTCCTCACATCAAGCTTTGATAGAATGTTGTTTAGTTCTTCCTTTGTCATATACTCTGCCTGAAGACTATCTCTTCCTTCTGGGAATTCCCCTCCCTCTCTCCAAGTATTTTTGGTGGGGCTGAGAAGCCTGTGGCTCTGCCATCCTTGCTACAATTGTTGACTCAGGAATGGACATGTAAGGAGCCAGTTACAGTCTTTGCTTGAGTTTGCTGTGGTTGCTGGTGGGTGAAGAGCAGCTCTCTTCTTTCAGAAAGCTAGCTGTGAGCAAGGATAAACCTGGAGCTGCTGGTAGCTATCTCTCATGCTTTGTTCAAAGAGCTTCCTGAGGATGATGCCCTCATGATGGAGAGCAGGAGAAAAGAATGTTGGAAAGAAAAGTTCTTGATGGCATATCTGAACCTCTGTATTTCACCATGTTTAAAAGTCACCCATGCGTCTGTTCTGTTTAGTTCCTTAGCTTTCTTTATGGTTTAAGCTAGTCTGAATTGGTTTTCTGTCATTTTTACCTGACAAAAATCCTAATGAGTACTTGCCGTAGTTGGAGGAGCCAAGAGTCCTGGGTGTCTAAGGAAGCATGTAGTAAAGGGGTCCCTATGGAAGCCAGTCAAGATGTTAAAGTGGATCATTCATGACTAGCTTTGCCTAATTCACAATGGTCGGGAGCTTGCTTGCTCTTCAGAACAGACTTGTATGGAGAATTCAGGATGTACAGATTGACTTATCATGTCCAACACAGCTATAAGAATAGTAGATGTTTTGAGGAGTAAGCCAAAACCCTACATTGTGGCTAGTCCTAATTGAGATGTGCTGTAGATAGAAAATACACCCTGGATTTTGAAGACATAGGATGAAAAAAAAATAAGATGTATTTTAAGAATTTTAAAATACTGAAATGATAATATTTTGGATATATTGGGTTGAAATGATAATATTAAGGCATATTGGGCTAAATGCAATATGCTTTAAAGATTAGTTTTACCTATTTGTTTTTACTTTTTAAAATGTGGCTACCAAAATACTTAAAAGTAACATAGGTGGCTTGCATTGTATTTCTATTGGACAGTCTTGGCATAGAACATAGTAAACTCTCAGTGAATGTTAAGTGTATTATCGGTATTGTTTTATGTGTTTAGTTCAAAAACAGCTAGTGAGCACTTGCTGGGAGGACAGTGAACATCAATCATTGGTCAGATGGAGTGCTTAGAGTCTAGTAAAGGCAAACAAAGTCATCGGGAGAGTGTGGCACTTGATTCACTTGAGAACTCAGGGTGTGCCTGGCATAGCCCATATTTTTACAACAAACACAAGATAAGATGCTGCCAGATCATTCCTGGGACATTGCAAATTGTGGTGATTGCCTTAGGTGCCCCCAAACATATGCACTATCCAGGGACAAGAAGGTGTCTCAGGAAGAGCACCAGACTTGAAGAACTTCACAGACCTATAAAACTATTTAAAGAAATCCAATTCTGATATAAATCATGTAACCCATCTCCTCTCCCTTTCCCAACATTACAGAGAAAAGAATCAATGCTTATTGGGTAGCAGGACTAGTAGTGTCTTCCCCAAATTCACATCCAGTTGGAGCCTTAGAATTAGGCCTTATTTAGAAATACGTCCTTGCAAATGTAATATATTAACATGAGGTCATATTGGATTAGGGTGGGCTCTAATCTAATGACTGGTGTCCTTCATGAAGAGGAAACAGAGACAGAGACACACAGTGAGAACATAGGTGAAGGTGGAGGCTGACTGGAGTCATGTAGCTACAAACCAGAATGCCAAAGATCACTGACAACCACCAGGAGCTAGAAAAGGCAAGAAAGTTTTTTCCTCTAGAGCTTTTGGAGGTGCTCCTCACACCTTGATTTCAGACTTCTGTCCTCCAGCGCTGAAATGAATTTCCATTGTTACAAGCCACCTTGTTTGTGGTAATTTGTTAGGACAGCCCTAGGAAACATTGGCTATTACTTGAGCCAGACTTGGTCTTCTTAACACTCTGTGAGACAAATGTTAATGTGTTTTTTTTGGGGGGGGGGCGGGGGGACTCACTCCTGGATCCAGGGAGAATCTGATAGGTGTGTATTACACTGATGGTCTTGGCAAAGGTAAGGACTGGCTCTGGGAGGGGCCAAAGAGTGTCGAAACAGTATATAGTCAGTGAGAGTTTCCAAAATAAGAATGACGGAGTAGGCTAAAGATCAGAGCCAGAAAACAGTGCCAAGGATTGGTGTTAGGTGAAGAGAAATGGAACAAAATCGGACTAAACTGTAGTTGGCTTGGCAAGCAGAGAGTAAGATGGGGAATGGGAAATAAGGCTGTCCTCAGTGTGAGAGGTGCAGAGCCCCATTTCTGTGTTGGGCTCAGTGTGGGGCAGGGCTATGGTCTTTAGGACGCACACTGAAGTCAGTGCTCCTTCCCCTGAGATGAGGCTGCATCTGGTCACATGGGGATGTGATGGAAATAATGTAAAACTATAGGGCAACCACAGGGCATTTCCTTCTGTCACTGTAATATAAAAGCAAACATATGCTTAGGAGTATAATGCGACATTTCCATGAATGCATAATCTACAATATACAATTTAGAAAGTTTTCCTTTTGTGTTGTTCACTTTGGGCTATCTTTAGAGCTGCCCAGCTGTACACACCACTTTTGTGTGCTGATCTAGGCACCTCCACAGCTGGAAAGTTTGAGAAGCACTGATGCATAAGATCCAGAAAGGACTGGCTAACATTTTCATCATTTCTGATGTATGCACCATGCACCATGCCTTCATATAGGAGGCACACGTTGAACGTTTTTTTTCACTCTTTAATAATAGTCAAAGTTAAAAACCCATGATGCATTTCTTGCAAGAATTTTGGACTATGCTTTGGCACATACTTTCATAAACAAAAGAGGAAAACATACAGGGAGGGCATTTTTAGAAGTATGCATGGCAAGGAATGCTTGATGATTCTCAAACTTGCAAACACTTTGGGCACATCGAAGTAAGAAGAAACTAAACCAAGTGCTAATGCACAACTTTTACCTTTATCTACATAAGTCTTTCTAACTAGGAAATACATGGGATCTAAATGACCTGAGAGTACCATGGATTTTTTTTTGTAGAGCCCTTCTGCTGCAAGTCAGGATCTGCCTTTACAATTTTCTGCTACCGAACTATGTTCATATTTACATTATTCTTCTTTTACTTGATCACCTGAAGATGTGTGCAGTTTTAGTCTCTGGATTCCCTGGATCATCAAGGGGAAATGGAATTTTCTGAGGCCGATTTCCTGTGCAGAAGCAGAGCTATTGTTCAGTCTTGATATGCTAAGCAAGGAAACAATGAGGGGCTCTGTGGAGAAGCCTGGAGTTATCCTAGATTCTTTCCTCTCCCTTCCAATACTTCATCAGTCACCAAGTCCTGAAATCTACCTCTGTAGAGCTCTTCAATCCATTCACTTCTCTCCATCCTTTTGCCTAGACCAGAGTGGAGTTTAGTCTCCACAGGAATGAGGTAGGGGTGCGAAGAAGTTAAAGATTCCAGAATCGGCATATATGAGATCAGTTGTAGATAAAATGATTAATCTTGGGAGAGGAGCATGGGGAAGAAACCCTGTAAGTTTTGCTTCAATTGCCTGACCTGGGTCCATTAAAACCCAAAACCATAGAATAAACTGTTATTTGTCTTGCTTTCCCAACTGAGGGCATCCTTTATCTGGACCAAAGCCTGTTTTTTTGCTAGAGGGAAGGATGAAAAGGTACATAAGGACATTCCTCTTTTGAAAATTTCATTTCGGAGCACCTATGTGGCTCAGTTGTTAAATGACTGCCTTCGGACAGGGTCTTGGGATTGAGGCCCGTATTGGGCTCTGGGCTTGGCGGGAAGCCTACTTCTCCCTCTCCCACTTCCCCTATTTGTGTTCCCTCTCTCGTTGTCTCTCTCTGTCAAAAAATAAATAAAATCTGATGTCAAAGAGGTGAGTGCCTATGTTCTCCTCTAGGATTTTGATGGATTCCTGTCTCACATTAAGGTCTTTCATCCATTTTGAGTTTATCTTTGTGTATGGTGTTAGAGAATAGTTGTTTCATTCTTCTGCATGTGGCTGTCCAATTTTCCCAGCACCATTTATTGAAGAGACTGTCTTTTTTTCATTGCGTGTTTTTTCCTGCTTTGTCAAAGATTATTTGACCATAGAGTTGAGGGTCCATATCTGGGTTCTCTATTCTGTTCCATTGGTCTATATGTCTGTTTTTCTGCCAGTACCATGCTGTCTTGGTGATCACAGCTTTGTAATATAGCTTGAAATGGGCAACATGATGCCCCCAGTTTTGTTTTTCTTTTTCAACATTTCCTTGGCAATTTGGGGTTGGCCACAGCAACTTCTTTCAAGATACATCCCAAAAGCTAGTGAAACAAAAGCAAAAATGAACTTTTGGGACTTCATCAAGATAAAAAGCTTCTGCACAGCCAAGGAAACAGTCAACAAAACAAAGAGGCAACCCACAGAATGGGAGAAGATATTTGCAAATGACACTACAGATAAAGGGCTGGTGTCCAAGATCTATAAAGAACTTCTCAAACTCAACACCCAAAAAACAAATAATCAAGTCAAAAAGTGGGCAGAAGATATGAAAAGACACTTGTCTGAAAAAGACATACAAATGGCCAACAGACACATGAAAAAATGTTCATCATCGTTAGCCATCAGGGAAATTCAAATCAAAACCACATTGAGATACCACCTTACACCAGTTAGAATGGCAAAAATGGACAGGGCAAGAAACAACAAATGTTGGAGAGGTTGTGGAGAAAGGGGAACCCTCTTACACTGTTGGTGGGAATGCAAGTTGGCACAGCCACTTTGGAAAACAGTGTGGAGGTTCCTCAAAAATTTAAAAACAGAGCTACCCTATGACCCAGCAATTGCACTCGTGGGTATTTACCCCAAAGACACAGATGTAGTGAAAAGAAGGGCCATATGCACCCCAATGTTCATAGCAGCAATATCTGCAATAGCCAAACCGTGGAAAGAGCCGAGACGCCCTTCAACAGATGAATGGATAAAGAAGATGTGGTCCATAGATACAATGGAATATTACTCAGCCATCAGAAAGGATGAATACCCAACTTTTACATCAGCATGGATGGGACGGAGGAGGTTATGCTAAGTGAAATAAGTCAAGCAGAGAAAGTCAATTATCATATGGTTTCACTTATTTCTTGAACATAAGGAATAGCATGGAGGACACTAGGAGAAGGAAGGGAAAAAAGAAGGGGGGGAATTGGAGAGAGAGATGAACCATGAAAGACTATGGACTCTGAGGAACAAACAGGGTTTTGTGTGGGGGTTGGTTAGCCCAGTGGTGAGTATTAAGGAGGGCACGTATTGCATGGAGCACTGGGTGTTATATGAAAACAATGGATCGTGGATCACCACATCAAAAACTAATGATGTATTGTATGGTGACTAACATAACATAATAAAATTAAAAAAAAATTAAAAAAAACATCATCTACAAAAAGCACAGGTCCTCAGATTCATCATTGAGAATCACAGGATAAAACAAGAGTATATTTTGCCCATATCCCCATGACATTCAACCGTCCGATGAAAACAAAAACACTCAGGTAAAAACCTAGTCAGTCTTTGCCCTTGTGACACACTGTCTCAATCTCAAGACATAGTACAGACTATAGACTGGTTTTTAAATTTCCACGTAGGCATCTAGAATGGGGAAACATCACCTTTATCTTCAAAAACACAGATGGACATAGGCAATTGCCAAGAATTCCAGTAGTAATATGGGAGAATGGTATATTCAGGCTCTTGATTATAACAAAAATTGAATTGGAAAAGTGTTACTACTCCACAGAACCATCTCCAATTTACCTGTGCCATGGTTAATGCTTAAGTCCCCAATCAGGATCAGCCTAATGTGGCAGAAATGCCAACAAATTTGGGGTCAGAAGAGCTAGATTCAAGCCTCAGGTATAATAATAACCTTTAATTAAGTCATTTAAATTTTAGTCCTCAATTTTTTTCATCTCCCAAAGAAAAGTGAAAGAGGACAATAAAATTTCACAGGTAACCTAGGTATTAATTAGAAAGCAAAGGAGTCTGATACTCATGTCCACTTACAAAATGAGACCGATTGCAAACACACACACACACACACACACACACACGTGAGCACACAATGTATGCACACATACATACACTTTAAACAAAATTTTTGAATGTTCTTAAACTCCATAAAACCTATATTCACAGACTCTGGATGAGAGTCTCTATCTAACATCATATCATCTGTTGTTCTCATGGAAGATGCAATGTCAATGTTTGATCAGAACATAAGAAATAGAGCGGAGGATCATAGGGGAAGGGAGGGAAAACTGAATGGGAAGAAATCAGAGAGGGAGACAAACCGTGAAAGACTTTTGACTCTGGGAAACAAACTGAGGGTTGCGGAAGGGGAGGTGGGTGGGGGAATGGGCAACTGGGTGATAGGCATTGAGGAGGGCACATGATATGATGAGCACTGGGTGGTATTTGCCACTGATGAATTGTTGAACACTACATCTGAAACTAATGATGTACTATATGTTGGCTAATTGAATTTAAATTTAAAAAATAAATTAAAAAAATTTTAAAAGAGGAACGTATTAACCCCACCCCACCCCAATGTAGCAAAAAAAAAAAAAAAAAACTTTTTAAAACTCTATTTTCCTCCCAAAGGATAGACTATCATCTCATTTTAGATACTCACATAACAGCTAGTGAAAATGGCAACTTCCGTTTTTGAGGGATTACCTATAATTTTCACAAATTGTCTTCCCTATATACATGGCTAGTAAAGGTAGAGCCTGGAGTCAAAATCAAGTATGTCCAGCTAAAAAGCCTGTTTCTTTTCACTGCATCACTTGGACAGGTAGATATCTGAAGACTGGTCAATTTCCCAGGATGCATCACTTGGACAGGTAGATATCTGAAGACTGGTCAATTTCCCAGGACCTCTCAGATGTTTGCAGACAGACTCTAGGAATCCAAATCACATACTTAATAACATTTTAATATGTTGCTTCCCTTTTGAATCAAACTGTTGAAAAGAGAAGATCCTGAAGAAGCCTACCCAAGGAATATACAAGAATGAGTGCCCTTTCAACATTTTGGGACTTCACTTAAATAGCTGTATTATAGGATGCTTATTCCTCTATCCATCTTTTATTCAGTATTCCAATCAACCACAGGGCAATTACGAATGAATGCATTTGTTTTTATTTGCTCTTGCGTTTCTTTCAGATGAAATTAAGCTTTGCAGACCAACATCTCCGGTCACATTCATACTGCTTTTTCACACGTCAGACTTGATTTTTTTTCCCCTGAGTTTTACTAAGTGATATTTACATGCAATTTCAATTTCAAAGAAAAAAAACTCGCGATGCCTCTTCTCATCTTTGATATATCAGATTGCCATACTTATCTTCATGCCCTGCCCTCTGCTTCTAGTACTCTCTTGCCACCTCTCCCTGCATACATTTTGCTAATTATCGAACTCCTAGCCAATTAAAAGAAGCCTCAGTGAAAAATCCCATGGGGTCCCCTTTCTTTGGACTCCCCTGCCTACCACAAGAGTAGCTCCCCCATTTTTTATCCTTTTTTCATTGAATGGAGGAAATTATTTTGACTAAGTATCAACGATGTTCTTGGGCAGAGAGAGAGAGAAATCAGGAGTTGGTTTTGCTCCATGCACGCCAAAGAGAGCTATGGAATTTGAGCACGCCTCCCTGTCCCAGATAGCTGGTCTACCCCAGAACTAGGGTGAGAGAGCCTGCTTTTCCCTCACAGGGGGCCATCCAGCCCTGGCATACCCACCCTCGCCACACTCACCATGAGGAAGGGGATAAATCCTGCTCCACACACACCATCTTTATTTATTCTATTTATCATGAATAAGGGAGAGATTAAGGAGAGACTCCCTTATGAGCCACATTTCCACACTCTGGTTCACACTTACCTTCCATGTGTCCTTCCATCAAGAGGAAAGCTTTTGTTGCCTGACAAAAGTTTTACAAGCCCTCTTCCTCCCAGTATTTCTTCTGCATATGAGAAAGGGGCAAGGTACCTGGGTAGCTGATGGTCTAACCAGGAGACCATTGCACCCAAAAGCAACCTAAAACACTCATGTCAAAAACTTCCACCTTTGGGTAATTGCCTCTCACCCTAATGAAGCTGCACATGTCAGATAAGGTCCATGAGGCCTCCACTCCACACATGATTGATCCACCATCCCCATCTCTGGCCCCAAGGTACCACACTTTTGACCCATCCTTTAGAAATCAGTTCAAGCATCCATCTTCCCAGAAGCATTTTCTCAGACCCCTGCCCCTACTGCATCTGTGCTTTTCTTTCTGGGATCACCCTTTGAGTTCCCTTTGCATTTTTTTCACATCATGATTACAATCCCCATCATACTACATTGCAATCCTGCCTTTTGTTCCAATTAACTTTTAGCAGTTCTGAATCCCAGTTAAGAAAATAGATCAGGGGCGCCTGGGTGGCTCAGTCAGTTAAGTGGCTGCCTTCAGCTCAGGTCATGATCCCAGGGTCCTGGGATCAAGCCCCACATTGGGCTCCTTGCTCAGCGGAGAGCCTGCTTCTCCTTCTCCCTCTGCCTGCCTGCCACTCGCCCTGCTTGTGCTCTCTCTCACTATCTTTCTGTCTGTGTCAAATAAATAAATAAAATATTTTAAAAGAAAAGAAAAGAAAAGAAAATAGATCAATTGAACTGAATACTCACTGTGTGCCAGGCATCGTGCAGAGTACTTTATATAGATTAACTCATTGATTTCTCCCACCAGGCACCCATTTTATAAACCACAAAACTCAGGCTGGGAAAAGTTAAATAATTAGCACAAGGTCACACGACTAGAGTCAGGATTTGAACCCACGCGGTCTGTTGCCTGAGCCACACTTTTAACCACTATAATCTGCCCCCTCCCTTCAAGACACAGAATCCCAAAGGATAAAGAACAGTCCACTGGGTAGACAACAGAGAGCAGGCTTTCTGGACTTAATAACCTACAGATTTAAAAGCTCAAAATACAAAATAATATGGTGTCCAAGAAGTGGAAGAGAGTGTAGTGGCTGGTGATTCAGAGAACTAGGTGAGAAAAAAACCTTGACAGGTTTTGTCAAAATAAAGGATTCAGAATTTGGACTTTATCCTTTAGCCAGTTGGGAGTCATCAAAGGGTTTTAAGTAGAAATAAGACAAGATTATATTTGTATATTAGAAAGGTCTTTCTGTTGGTAGTGTGGATGATTTAAAAAAGTGGAATTAAAAAGCTTAAACTTGACAATAAAACTGAATGACTATTATGTATCAGGCATTACACCAAGTTCTGGAGTGGGAGGCATGAGATGGGGGATAATACAAGAATGAAGAATAACCATCCCTAATTTTAAGACATTCATGAGTGGCAATGGCAAGAGACATATACAACAACCACAGACAAATCATTACTCTACATTAAGTAAAGCTACTAGTTAAAATTTGACACACAAGGATGGAAATAGTCAATTTATGTCATCCTTTCCTGTATTTCTCTCCCATATTCCACCAATATCCTATAAGAAGGTCAAAGGTGAAGAAGAGAAGTAGACACTGGTTGATAGCTGAAGGAGAGAGAAGATATGGAAAACATGTGGCCCCACTCCTCGATCCATGCCCACAGAAGGCATCATAAATTAATCAGGGCTCTCTTTCTATGAAGTACAGATGTGAACTCAGATACCTTCTAAATGAAACATCATAGGTACCCACAACCAGTTAACCAGACTGGTTTCCAAGTTAAAACTGTTTGCCTCCCCTGAGGGCTGAGGCTTCGAGTGTGGAATGAATGGGATGTTGTATTAGGGTGGCTACACTGGTGGGTGCAAGAAGACAGGTTTTCCATCTTCAGTGTATCCTGGTATTATCAAAGGTAAACACAAATTGGAAGGTGGTTGAGAAATGCCATTTCAGTCAGGAGTTAGAAAAATGAATATCCTTTCTCTGTCCCAGACAATACAGTTAGGCAAATGTCCATATATACCTTTACAGTCACCAAGAGTGACCTTGCTGCTATGAATTAAACCCAAGACCTAAGAGCTTGTAAAGTTGTCCAATCATCTGAGAGTGATTGTGCTGTAGAAAAGATAGGAAAGTGATCCTGTGATTAAAGTGTTCTCAAAGCCACTTTAAAAGCCTTTTTTGCCCTCAGGTAACTTCTATGAGTATAATACATAAGAGGCAATAGTACCAGATTTCCCCTAGTTTCTGCCTCCGCCAGGAAACTCCAGGAATGTTCTCCCATTGTGAATGACCAAACAAGAGATAGAAACTCCATTTTTAACACTTCCAGGAGCTGCATTTATAATCTACTTGGGAACCTTATGAAGATGACAAAAACATGCCCATTTAACAGATGAGCAGAAGCAACTAGCAGATTAGTTTGGTAACTTTCCCAATGATGTCCAGCTCTGTGACAAGCCCAGGATGTGAACTCAGGCCCATGCACTCCAAAGCATGCTCCAGCCATGCACCTGACTCTCCTTCTGTGGCTGCAGCCACACTTTGACAGGCTCTGTCAGAGAGGTGGGTCTGGAACTCAGTTAAACCACCTTCAAGGAGTGGAAATGAGGTCAGCAGGAAATCCTCCCGCACTGGCCACTTTGTAAGGGAAAGAAGAGAGGAAATCCAGACTTAGCCTTTGGGAACACACAGTTGACAGAGAAGGCCAGGATGCCCTTTATCAATAATCCCATTCACTTTCACCCCAAAGGACCCATGTTCTGTTTTGTTGTGTTTCTGCCTACTTGAGGCTAAAATTGGCTTTCTTTTTTTTATTATGGGCCCAAATAACACTTTATGGTGGATATATAATTCTATTTGGTTAATGCCCTTTTCTAGGAGCACGGGGTTAGCAAGACCTTCCTGGGAAGACTGAGAGGACTGCCACCGGAAGCCACTGCCACCACATCCTTTCATTTACAATCATGTTGAGCAGAAATGAAAGGAAATTTTTTTAAAAGGATTTTGGTTTGTTTGTTTTGTGTTTTTTGGTTTTTTTGAACTCTTTTAAATTTTATTATGTTGTGTTAGTCACCATACAATACATCATTAGTTTTTGATGTGGTGATCCACGATCCATTGTTTTCGTATAACACCCAGGGCTCCATGCAGTACGTGCCCTCCTTAACACCCATCACCGGGCTAACCCATCCCCCACCCCCTCCCCTCTAGAACCCTGTTTGTTCCTCAGAGTCCATCGTCTCTCATGGTTCATCTCTCTCTCCGATTCCCCCTCTTCTTTTTTCCCTTCCTTCTCCTAGTGTCCTCCACGCTATTCCTTATGTTCAAGAAATAAGTGAAACCATATGATAATTGACTTTCTCTGCTTGACTTATTTCACTTAGCATAACCTCCTCCAGTCCCATCCATGCTGATGTAAAAGTTGGGTATTCATCCTTTCTGATGGCTGAGTAATATTCCATTGTATCTATGGACCACATCTTCTTTATCCATTCATCTGTTGAAGGGCGTCTCGGCTCTTTCCACGGTTTGGCTATTGCAGATATTGCTGCTATGAACATTGGGGTGCATATGGCCCTTCTTTTCACTACATCTGTGTCTTTGGGGTAAATACCCACGAGTGCAATTGCTGGGTCATAGGGTAGCTCTGTTTTTAAATTTTTGAGGAACCTCCACACTGTTTTCCAAAGTGGCTGTGCCAACTTGCATTCCCACCAACAGTGTAAGAGGGTTCCCCTTTCTCCACAACCTCTCCAACATTTGTTGTTTCTTGCCCTGTCCATTTTTGCCATTCTAACTGGTGTAAGGTGGTATCTCAATGTGGTTTTGATTTGAATTTCCCTGATGGCTAACGATGATGAACATTTTTTCATGTGTCTGTTGGCCATTTGTATGTCTTTTTCAGACAAGTGTCTTTTCATATCTTCTGCCCACTTTTTGACTTGATTATTTGTTTTTTGGGTGTTGAGTTTGAGAAGTTCTTTATAGATCTTGGACACCAGCCCTTTATCTGTAGTGTCATTTGCAAATATCTTCTCCCATTCTGTGGGTTGCCTCTTTGTTTTGTTGACTGTTTCCTTGGCTGTGCAGAAGCTTTTTATCTTGATGAAGTCCCAAAAGTTCATTTTTGCTTTTGTTTCACTAGCTTTTGGGATGTATCTTGAAAGAAGTTGCTGTGGTTGATGTCAAAGAGGTGACTGCCTATGTTCTCCTTAAGACTTTGATGGATTCCTGTCTCACATTGGGGTCTCTCACCCACTTTGAATTTATTTTTGTGAATGGTGTTAGAGAACGGTTGAGTTTCATTCTTCTGCACGTGGCTGTCCAAATTTCCCAGCACCATTTATTGAAGAGACTGTCTTTTTTCCATTGCATGTTTTTTCCTGCTTTGTCAAGGATTATTTGACCATAGAGTTGAGGGTCCATATCTGGGTTCTCTATTCTGTTCCATTGGTCTATATGTCTGTTTTTGTGCCAGTACCATGCTGTCTTGGTGATCACAGCTTTGTAATATAGCTTGAAATGGGCAACATGATGCCCCCAGTTTTGTTTTTCTTTTTCAACATTTCCTTGGCGATTCAGGGTCTTTTCTGATTCCATACAAATTTTAGGATTGTTTGTTCCAGCACTTTGAAAAATGTCATTGGAATTTTGATCGGGATGGTGTTGAACGTATAGATTGCTCTGGGTAGCATAGACATTTTAACAATGTTTATTCTTCCAATCCATAAGCATGAAATATTTTTGTATCTTTTTGTGTCTTCTTCAATTTCTTTCACGAGTGTTTTGTAGTTCCTAGAGTAAAATTCCTTTACCTCTTTGGTTAGGTTTATTCCAAGGTATCTTATGGTTTTTGGTGCTATTGTAAATGGAATCGTTTCTCTAATTTCTCTTTCTACAGTTGCGTTGTTATTGTATAAGAAAGCAACTGATTTCTGTGCACTGATTTTGTATCCTGCCACATTACTGAATTGTTGTATGTGTTCTAGTAATTTGCGGGTGGAGTCTTTTGGGTTTTCCACATAAAGTATCATGTCATCTGCCAAAAGAGAGAGTTTGACTTCTTCTTTGCCAATTTGAATACATTTTATTTCTTTTTGTTGCCTGATTGCTGTTGCTAGGACTTCTAGTACTATGTTGAACAACAGTGGCGAGAGTGGGCATCCTTGAGGTGTTCCTGATTTTAAGGGAAAGGCTCTCAGCTTTTCCCCACTGAGGATGATATTCACTGTGGGTTTTTCATAGATGGATTTTATGAAATTGAGAAATGTTCCCTCTATCCCTACACTCTGAAGAGTTTTAATCAGGAAAGGATGTTGTATTTTGTCAAATGCTTTTTCTGCATCAATTGAGAGGACTATATGGTTCTTCTCCTTCCTCTTATTAATGTATTCTATCACACTGATTGATTTGCGAATGTTGAACCACCCTTGCACCCCAGGGATAAATCCCACTTGGTTGTGGAGGATGATCCTTTTAATGTATTGTTGGATCCTATTAGCTAGGATTTTGTTGAGGATTTTGGAATCCATATTCATCAGGGATATTGGTCTGAAATTCTCCTTTTTGATGGGGTCTTTGTCTGGTTTGGGGATTAAGGTATTGCTGGCCTCATAGAATGAGTCTGGAAGTTTTCCTTCTGTTTCTATTTTTTGAAACAGCTTCAGTAGAATAGGTATTATTTCTTCTTTGAATGTTTGGTAGAATTCCCCAGGGAATCCATCAGGCCCTGGACTCTTGTTTTTTGGGAGGTTTTTGATCACTGCTTCAATCTCGTTAGTGGTTATTGGCCTATTCAGGTTGTCAATTTCTTCCTGTTTCAATCTTGGCAGATTATAGGTTTCCAGGAAGGCCTCCATTTCATCCAGATTGCTTAGTTTATTGGCATATAGTTGTTGATAATAATTTCTAATTATTGTTTCTACTTCCTTGGTGTTAGTCGTGATCTCTCCCCTTTCATTCATAATTTTATTAATTTGGGTCCTTTCTCTTTTCTTTTGGATAAGTCTGGCCAGTGGTTTATCGATCTTATTAATTCTTTCAAAGAACCAACTTCTCGTTTCGTTGATCTGGTCTACTGTGTTTGTGGTTTCTAATTCATTGATCTCTGCTGTAATTTTAATTATTTCTCTTCTAATGCGTGGCTTAGGCATTGTTTGTTGCTTTTTCTTTAGTTCTTTAAGGTGTAGAGTTAGTTGGTGAATTCGGGATTTTTCTATTTTTTTGAGTGAGGCTTGGATGGCTATGTATTTCCCCCTTAGGACCGCCTTTGCAATATCCCATAGGTTTTGGACCAATGTGCTTTCGTTCTCATTGATTTCCATGAATTGTTTAAGTTCCTCTTTGATTTCCTGGTTGACCCAAACATTCTTGAGCAGAGTGGTCTTTAGCTTCCAAGTGTTTGAATTTCTTCCAAATTTTTTCTTGTGATTGAGTTCCAGTTTTAAAGCACCGTGGTCTGAGAATATGCAGGGAATAATCTCAATCTTTTGGTGTCAGTTGAGACCTGATTTGTGACCCAGTATGTGGTCTATTCTGGAGAAAGTTCCATGTGCGCTTGAGAAGAATGAGTATTCTGTTGTTTTAGGGTGGAATGTTCTGTAAATATCTATGAGGTCCATCTGGTCCAGTGTATCGTTCAAAGCTCTTGTTTCCTTGTTGATTTTCTGTTTAGATGATCTGTCCATTGTTGAGAGTGGAGTATTGAGGTCTCCTACAATTAACGTATTGTTATCAATATGACTCTTTGTTTTGGCTAACAGTTGGCTTATGTAGATGGCTGCTCCCTTGTTGGGGGCATAGATATTTACAATTGTTAGGTCTTCTTGTTGGATAGACCCTTTAAGAATGATATAGTGTCCTTCTGTGTCTCTAACTACAGACTTTCGTTTAAAATCTAATTTGTCTGATATAAGAATTGCTACCCCTGCTTTCTTTTGAGGTCCATTGGCATGGAAGATGGATCTCCATCTCCCTTCACTTTCAGTCTGGATGTATCTTTAGGTTCACAATGAGTCTCTTGTAGGCAGCATATGGATGAGTCCTGTCTTTTTATCCAATTTGCAACCCTGTGCCTTTTTATGGGAGCATTTAGGCCATTCACGTTGAGAGTGATTATTGAGAGATATGAATTAATTGTCATCATGTTGCCTGTGAAGACATTGTTTTTTATAGATTGTCCCTGTAAATTTATGTTGTATATCACTCTTGGGGTCTTTCTTCTTTTATAGAGCCCCCCTTAATATTTCTTGCAAGGCTGGCTTAGTGGTCACATATTCTTTCAGTTTCTGCCAGTTGTGGAAGCTCTGCATCTCTCCATCCATTCTAAATGACAGCCTTGCCAGATAAGGTATTCTTGGCTGCATGTTCTTTTCATTTAGTACCCTTACTATGTCTTGCCAGGCCTTTCTGAATTGCCAGGTCTCTGTCGATAGATCTGACATTATTCTGATGTTCCTCCCTTTGTACGTAAGGAATCTCTTCCCCCTAACTTCCCTTAAGATGGTTTCCTTGATTCTAAGATTTGCAAGTTTTACTATTACATGCCGGGGTGTTGGCCTGTTTTCCTTGATCTTGGGAGGGGCCCTCTCTGCCTCTAGGATGTGAATGTTTGTTTCATTCCCCAGATTAGGGAAGTTCTCAGCTACAATTTGCTCAAATACATCTTCTAGTCCTCTCTGTCTACTCCCTCTGGGATTCCAATTATTCTGACATTGGAACGCTTCATGGTGTCACTTATTTCTCTGATTCTATTTTCATGGATTCTGAGTTGTTTTTCCCTGGCCTCCTCTTTTCCCTTTTTATCTATTATATTGTTTTCCAGGTCGCTTATTCGTTCTTCTGCCTCAGTTACCCTAGATGTTAGATTATCTAGATTGGATTGGATCTCATTGATAGCATTTTCAAGTTCTGCCAATTTAGCTTTCATTTCTGCCCTTAGAGACTCTATGTTGCCATTAATTGATTTCTCCATTCTAGCCATTGTCTTCACAATTGCTAGCCTGAATTCCATCTCCGACATCTTGGTTTTATCTGCATCCATTTGTAAATCTGCAGCATAAGTCATAATCTCTGAGTCTTTTCTATTTTGGGGGCTCCTGCTCCTAGTCATTCTGTTGATGGGTGTTTGAGGGAATGTATAGAGTCCAAATTATTGACCAGAACCCAAGCAAGATGCACCTGTTTTCTTAGGACCTTAGGGTTGCTGGCCTCTTGTTTTCCCAGCCTGTCTTCTGCGGGAGGGGCCTGCCACACTGTTACTCAGTCAGCCCTGTTTGGGCGGAGTTGCCCTGACCCCCTGTGGTGGGGGATGGGCTCAGTGGGAATCAGTTTTTGGGGCTTTTGTTCTCTGGCGGCTTTCCCTGTCGGCTTTCCGTGTCTCTTCCTCGAGTCAGAGCAGAAGAGACCATTTCCAAGCCTCAGCTTGAGAGCAGAGACCGCAATCTGTTCTTCAGTGAGCTCTCCAGGCCATACTCTCTCCGTTTCTGTCCGTGCTGCTATAAACTGCAGTGGCCTGGGTTGTGTGCCCCTCTGCAGTGCCCCCAGTGCTGCCTCCAGGTTGGAGCAGGTCTCTGCCCTTTGTGCTTCTAAAACCGCCAGCCGCCCTCAGTTTGCAGGTGTGATACCACCGCTCCGGGTTTCCACCCCAGGGGCTGACCTAAAGTCCTTTCCCCGTCACTACTGGTCTGCGAGTCTGTGCCCCATCCCCAGTGCAGGAGACCGTCGCTCACGGGCGGTGTAGGATCCCCATGGCCAGGCACCCTCCCGCTGCCATTTATCCTCTGATATCTGTCCGCAGAATCACGGCTCCCAGCTTTGTACCTCGAAACCAACCGCCTGTGATATTCTCTTTGTAGAGATCCAGATCTTCTTACATCTCAGGCTGGTTTCATGGGTGCTCAGAGTGGTCTGGTAGATATCCAGCTCAATTCTGGTGACCAGTTGAAATAGGGTCCCTTACTCCTCCTCCATCTTTCCCTCCATGTCTGTAGATGATGTTTATCTATAAAGGTCAGTGACTGCTGGCTACTTGATTCCTTGTTAGGAATCTGAATTTCAGAGCCAATTTTCTCAGTCTTGCTCAGTTTGCTCAGCCATGAGAATTACTTTCCAATGCTATTCAAAATTCTATTTTACACCTTAAAACTAGTATGGAATTCTTGGTTCTCTTTTTTTTCCTGAAACATAATCTTTTCTATTATCCAAAAATAACCCTAATAAATGAACAGGATGAAACACTGAGAATGTAAATGGTACACAATTCTAAAAAGTAACAATATGAGTCTTCTCATTTGAGAAGTGCATCCACTACTCTTTCCCCATCCCCAGACCCCGACCTCCTTTGCTGGAGAAGAGGTGAGAAGCAATGTTCATTTGGTATTAGTCCAGAAACTTTCTGGGCAAATGCATGCAAAAACATTTGCATATAACTTGAAACAAAATTGAGACAGAATGGTGGTACATGGTTCTGTACTTTTTTTTTCCATTTGAAACTGTATTTTGGAGCTATTAGTACAATCAACAATCTAACTTAATAACTCACTTTTTTTAAAAGGGATGACTCACTGGTATCCCATCATATTAGTGTGACATCCTGTATTTAATTAGCCCCATATGTTTATGTTGTTTTATCCTTTCCCCTTGGCCAATGCAAACAATTCCACAGTGAACATCTTTCTGCATACATCTTTGCACATGTGGGCATGGATATCTGTAAGATATCTGTAGGTTATGTTTCCAAAAGTGGAATTGCTGGGTCAAAGTATCTGTTCAAATTGCTTCATTTTGCAGTCTTCTTCTTCTTTTTTTGACTGATAGAGAGAGAGAGAGAGAGAGAGAGAGAGAGAACAGGGAGGAGGGGCAGAGGGAGGAGAGAGAGAATCTTAAGTAGGCTTCACACTCAGCATGGGGCCTGATGTGGGGCTTGATCTCAATGACCCTGATATGGTGACCTGAGCCAAAATCAAGAGTCATATGCTTAACTGACTGTGCCACCCAGATGTCCCTGCAATCTTTATTTCTATGTTTATCCAATAGCATAATTAATCAACCAGTTAATTTTTAACTTCTTAATGTGGTTACAAACATACAAATTTGGTCAAAGTTTAAAAGTGAAAAACAAACAATTAAAGCTCTCTAGTCATTAAATTGTCTTCTTTTAAGCACCAGGCAAAGATAATTTTCTTTCACCCATGAAATTCCTCCAGAAATTTTTACTGCCTCTGGCTTATTATTGTCTCCTCTAATCTGTACTTGAATGATAGGAATATAAGCTTTAGATTGCTTCTTTAAAATGTATATCACCTTTGAGAACTCTGTGTCCTTGGTGTGCTTTAAGTTGTCTTTGGTTGATTTCTTGGTCCATACCTGGTCTTCCTAACCATGCAGTCACTTGGACTTCCTTTTAATATATAGACATATAACATCGTGTGTTCTATTACACATCTCCATTATTTAATCAACATTTTGAAAAGCTACAGTAACTTTCATTTCCTCTTTAGTGACACGTAGCATTTCATATGCTCATATAGGAAGTTAAGACTCTACCCTGGCCCTGAGATTTGTCTTAATCCTGGTAAAATCTTTTATTACATAGTAGACTCCAGTATCAACAAAATCTCTTTTATCTAATTATGTTTCACCTACACCCACTTGATCCAGTGCCCTGTGCATACTTGCCCAGAAACTGCTGGTAAATTTTGACCAGGTCCCTTTCCTCCCCCATGCAGGCCAAGCATTTCCCTGGCTGATTGTGTTTTGACCCTAGCTATTAGTCTGGTGGCCAGGCTTGGAGATGGAGATAAACCTGGGAGGGGCAGGTGGCTCAGGTTCTCTTGAAACTTCTGCAAAATTTTCAAGCAAGAACTAGGTGAACTAGGCTTTAACGTGGAGGAATGGCCACTTCTCTAGGGTCATAAGGGTTGGGGGAATCTAGAGGTTCCTTCTGAGGCATTGACACCAAGGTCTCTTTCCAGCATCTTGGGGCCCTACTCCTTTCTGCACCAAGGTAGAACAGACTTTCTAGGGTTAAAATTCAATCTTCTCTGAACTCCACGACCTCTATACTTAAGCCCTGCATCTGATCCTTTTTTTCCCTCCTCCTCTGGCTGCAGAAAGCGAAAAGTCTATATGTTGCCAAGGAGACCCTCTGGGTTTTACGCTTTGCCTTAAATTTGTGATGGAGCATCTTCAGCCTTTCATTGCATTTGTCTAATGCATCCCCCAATAAAAACCATCTGCTTCCATGGTCCTTGTGATTATTGTTTTTCCTAAATCTCAGCAATACTTGAGCTATTGCACTGCTGGTTCATTCCCATTCACCAACATTCTATCTTGGTTCTCCACCAGTGAAACTGTAACAACTCCTGCTACGATATGCTTTGGGCTATTAGGACTTCCTCTACTTGTGATGGATTTCCCAGTGTCAACCAGCAAGCAAGTGACCCAGCTCCAAAATCCCATTTTAAAAATCTATTCTTTTGACCCCTCCTAGCACTAACTCTCTCAATTTCTATTCCCTGAGAAATACTTGGAGATAAAGATTTATGGGTAGGGAGTTTATCGAGGAGTACCTTTGAGAACAACACCAGATAGGGAGTGAGGTGAGAGGGAGGAGTTAATGCACTTGTAATAGAGGTCTCAGATGATTTCATGGGGAAGTTTTGGAGCTGGGATGGGCCTTCAGAACTGTCCCAATCTAGGTGGCAGCTGGATTTTGTATCCCCCACATCTCCCAGTTACTGGGTGTGGGCTGTCCCTGAGAAAGCAGTGTGGTATGAGGTGAAGCAGCTCATCTCTGCCAAAGGGAGGTCTTGGGGAAGGACTCAGGTGTGAACTATCAGCAGCCGATGCTCCCAGCCACAGGGATTTGTATCAGATTAGATAATGCATAGGAAATCTTTTATGAACAGCTTTATTTCACAAAAACAAAATCACATAGTAGCAAAATATAGTAGAAAGAGCAAGGGTTTTGATACCAGATCTCTTACCAGTTTTGTTATTTTTAGTTTATTCCTTATTCTTTCTGAACCCTGATTTTACATTCTGTAAAATGGGGATGAATATATTTTTCTTGCAAGAGTGATTTCAAGGACAACTGAGTCAATACTTATTAAAATGTTTTATTTTATTGGGCAGCCCCTAGAGGCACCTGGGTGGCTCAGATGGGTTAAGTGTCTGCCTTTGGCTCAGGTCATGATCCCAGGGTCCTGGGATCGAGCCCCATGTGGGGGTCTCCACTCAGCAGAGAGTCTGCGGCTCCCTCTGCCTCTCCTCTGTGATCTCTCTCTCTCTCAAAAAATAATAGGGGTGCCTGGGTGCCTCAGTCGTTAAGCGTCTGCCTTTGGCTCAGGTCATGATCCCAGAGTCCTGGGATCGAGCCCCGCATCTAGCTCCCTGCTTAGCCTGGAGCCTGCTTCTCCCCCTCCCTGTACTTCTCCCCCTGCTCATGCTCTCTCTCTCTCTCTCTCTCTGTATCTCTATGTCTTGAATGAATAAATAAAAAAAATCTTAAAAAAAATAAATTGGGCGGCCCTGTTCCAAGGTAAGGAATTATACTCCTACACAGCCCAGGTTTGCTCATTCAGTGAGCTCTTGTCCTCACTATGCTTTGGCTTGCTACACACATGACTTATAATACCAGTGATGAGCTTGAAAAGGATACAGATTTAATTTGAAAGGCTAAACAATTTCATATTCCTTTGCCTAGTGTTCCAGTCCATGTTTGTATATAACTCTTTTGGAAGTGACATGAAAGAGCTCATTAGACATGATGATGAGAGTTAATTTTGCCAGGGTAAAAATTTTAGCTCACTTGGCTGGTCACATTTAAATACCGAGTCTTGACTTTCCCTAAAGCATCCATGGTCAGAATCTGTCTCTCCAAGTAAAGGTCAATGACAATTCACCTGCAAGGGAAAGATCCAATTGCATCTCTAGAATGAAGATCGATATAATCACTGCAAGTAAACCGTGTCCAACCTTATCCTTTGTAAGAAGGAAAAGAATCAACAGGGCATGAAAAGTGTCAGCATTTTGAGTTTTGAGAGGTGAGAAAAGGGAAAGAGTTTATGCCATACTCATCCATCATTAGACTTCAGTAAGATCATTAAGGTTCAAACTAGAGATAAAGAGGTAGCAGTTTGTTCAGTTCTGCTGTTGGGTATCCTAGCACCAATTCAGTTCAGTTCAATTCAATTCTATTCAATTCAAAAAACATTTATTTAGTGTCAACATTGTGTATGACTTTATGCTAGTTGCCAAAAAAACTCCAATCTCTGGCTGTTTGTTCATTTTATTTCATGCCAGACTCTGTTAGGTGCTGGGAATAAGCATATATAGAGAGAAAGATAGGCAGGCACACAGAAAATTTATTGTGATAAATACTAAAGGAGCTGGATAAACTTCTGTGCAATTACTGTGGAAGGGAACTCAAGTTATGTGTTCATGGGGAAAAAAGTGACTTTGAGTTGGGGTTTGCAGGATAAGTAAGCATTTACTCATGATGCAGGGAAGGTTTGGCTTAGTTCATTTTAACAATTATTTATCAAGGTATACTATGTGCTGGACCCTGGGGTGGTCACTGGCATCAGGGAGGTAAGTACAGCATCATGGCTGCCCTCAGGAAGCTCACAAGTGTCATACAGCAGGTGGAGGTAACAGTCTGAAAAAAATTGTCACCTGATAAAGAGACAAATTGACAAGGTAAGGCCTCATTTGCAATCCTGATCAACATATCTACTTTCTTAGATAATCTTTGGTCTGGGTATAGGTGTTAGGTTTGCCCTTAGAATGGCAACAATATTCTCAGAAAAATGACAGGAAAGACATGGTAACAAAGAAGTTTCTGGTACGTTTGGGATTATAGTGCATATATATAATGGAAGACAATGCAACTGTTTAAAATGGTGCAGGGAAATATGTTATAACATGGGAAGTGATTTATGATATATAGTTGAGTTAAAAATGCAGGGAATAATACAGTATATGCAATGTGATTTCAATCTTGTAAATTTTTAGTGTACATTCACAGGAAATAATGTAAGAAGATACTCTAAAATGTTCATGGCAGTTCTATTTGGATGGAGGGATTATGAAGAGGAATTAAGAATAGTTCTCTCTTCTCTCTCTCTTCCTCTTCCCCTTTCTTCTTCTTCCTCTTCTATTTTGCTCACGTGCATTTACTTTCTTTTTCTGCAACAAACCTGAATTACTTCAGGAATGAAAAAACAAGCAAATAAAAAGTTAATTTGAAGGGAAAAATGAAGGGGAGGGGAATTGGAGAGGGAGACGAACCATGAGAGACGATGGACTCTGAGAAACAAACTGAGGGTTCTAGAGGGGAAGGGGGTGGGGGGATGGGTTAGCCTGGTGATGGGTATTAAGGAGGGCATGTACTGAATGGAACACTGGGTGTTACATACAAACAATGAATCATGGAACACTACATCAAAAACGAATGATGTAATGTATGGTGATTACAACACAGAACATAACATAACATAATAAAATAAAATTAAAAAAATAAATAAATGAATAAAATCCTTTAAATTAAATAAGCATTTCTAGCGTTATGACAATCCTTATGGTTATGGAATTTGTTTCCCAGAAGAACCAATACTGTTGGAAGGACAGCAGCATTACTATTATTGCTGTTTTTGTTATTTTATTTCCATGCTCTGGTAATATTTGAGGTGTTCCTTCCTCATTCCCAGATCATACAAGACACAGATAATCTTCGGCAGAACTAGAAACAAAGGCTGCAAACACTTGCCACAGACAGATTTGGATGCATATTTTGGAGAACAAATTTTCCTATTGGCAGATATCACGAAAAAAAGTTGTCACAGGCTGGGGAAGGGAATGTGCAGACAGGAAAGCACGATAGAACAGAATGGAGATCCTCAGTCTGGGAACCCCAGGGCTGCATGGAAGCTGAGTGGGCAAGGTCTTAGTGATCTTGTCACCATCTAGGAAGAACTGTCATCCACCTATCAACCATCAGTCTTCTGGCCTGGAGTGAAACTCACCTGAGGTTTGAGATTCTGTTCAACTTCCAGTACATCTGTGCAGACATTGTCCACTTCTGAGCCTGAGCAGCCCACAGTTGCATTTCCATTTTACTGATGGAGGAGTGGAGGTTTGAGGAAGCTGAGCAATTTGCTTAGAATTCACCAGCATCGTTGAAGCTAGAATTTGAGCCTCATGAATCCTGCTGAGTATCTGCCTAAAGCTTGATTTGTGAACCACAGTTATTCACAGCCAACACTTCTGTCGTTCATTGTTCCTTGGGCAATGACTCCTTCCTGTGAAGAGAAATAAACAAGATGGTGACAGGCTCCTGAAGTTGTTGTGTCATTTCTAACCTGGTGCTTCACTCCTGCAGCTCAAGACAGAGTTATTCCTGGTAAAATCTTTGCTGTAAAGTACACCAATCAATTTTCCTTACAAATGATTTCTAATATGTAATTATGTAATCAAGCACTCCCATAAACAAGCTTGGCCTTGACACAGAGTGATGGGGTGCAGTAATATTTTAAATAAAAGATGATCACACAGCCATTTATTTTGAAGTCCAATTTTCAGGATTGGGAACTATACATTAATGGCAGTTTAGAGATTAACAGCAAACTAAATGTGAAACCCTATGAGCTAATGCCTTTGACATAAACAAATGTACAAAAATAGCATCCTGCAACTGTTTTCAAAGTCTGACAGAGTTATGGGGCTTTCTGCAAAGCGGAGGGTGCAAAGAATACTAGATTCATCAAATTCTGGCAGCGATCTGTTAAAAAATAATGGTTTTGTCTACAAATGGAAACTGCTAACAGCTTTTCCCGTCCACTGTAATCGTCTTTCCATCTGCTTGGGTTTTATAATCGTGTCGCCTTTGGAAAATTACAACACAGAGCATATTCTCTTGGAGGTCTGTTGTTGAGCTGAATATTCTGAACCACGAAATGGTGACAACAGTTGAAGAGTTTCCCTGCAAAAGCGTTACAACCATTGCATTCCAACAAGGCCCGCTGGTGCTGCAAGGCTCTGGCAGGAGGGGAGCAGCGGACTGCGTTTAGTAGAGCACAATTTAAAAAATGCTCACATACGCTTGAACAGGCACGATCTAACATTTGTGGTGCCTTGGAATAATGGCTACTTCTTTTTTGCCTCCTTCCAACATCTTTCCTTCTTACTCTTTTTTTCTTTTCCATTTCCCTACTAAAACTGTGTTATTACCTAAGTGCAAGGTCATGAGGGATCTGGACAGCTCCTCTAGCCTGTGATCTGCTCCAGAAAGAACATTATTTCCCTGTGTCTCCAGATCCTTTGCCCAGAGCACAGCTTATGGTGGTATTCAGTATCTAACTGCTGAATGAATGAGTGAATGATGTTATGTCTTTCATATGATGATTTATACCTTATAAAACCTTATGTACTTTGTAAAACATTTTCACTGACACCATCCTCACAACAACAGAGGAGGAAGGAGGATGAGGTATTGCCTCAATGTGTTAGTTCAAGTCCTTCAAGAGGCAGATGCTAAAATTGGATTGACCATGCAAGAGATTGATTATGGAAGTCACCCTCAAGGGAAAAGAGAAAAGGGGCAGTGGAGAATGGGGGAGCCATCAGACCATGATGCAGGTCTTACTACCACAGAGGAGGGAAGGAAGGATTGAGTAGCAGAAGTATTCGATGGAAGTGCAGTTCAAAGAAAGTTTCAGCAAAGCTCATGGAGAGTCCTTGGGCTGAAGTCACTGGTCTGTGGAGTCCCACTTCCCCCAGAAATGCACCTTCCTCTTCCACGAGTGACCTTGCTGCTCTCAGACTTTGGCTGATGGTGCCAGTAAGGTGAAAGATTTCAGACGTCGTGACTGGGGCCCTCAGTCAATTACGTTCCATGTGGTGGGAGATTTGAGAAAAGAATTCTCATGGTGACCACATTCTATTTTAGAGCTAAGAAAACAGAGATCCTGAGAGGTTAAGATGCATTTTCAAGGTGTCATGCCAAGTGAGTGGCAGAGTGGGGGTTAATGCCTGGCTCTCAAAACCTAACCCATGTGTTCTCTTTATAGATATAATTGTGGCTTCATTTTTACTGTTGACCCTGTGCCTCATCTGATTGGTGGTGATTGGTGGGGAAGTAAAAGCACAGGGAGTTTCTAGGCAACACTGGGTGGGCAAAACATCTATCAGGGACATAAGAAGAGACAGGGAGTGGGGTTTCTTATACCTGTGGTAGAAAGCAGAGGATAAAGCTGGAAAGTGAGGATGAGAAGTCTTCTCCTAGGTGGGGGTGGGTAAGACATTCACTCAAGAATGATGGTAGAACGATGGGTAGAACGATGAATCACTTGGAGAAAAGCAATGCATGAAACCTATATGATGAGATCAATATTTTGGGATTCTCATGGGAAATCCCAGCTGCCAGACAGTAGAAAGCAGAAAAGTGGAGGAGAACTGACATACCTTTTATTTTATTTTTTTTTAATTTCTTATTGTTATGTTAATCACCATATATTACATCATTAGTTTTTGGTGCAGTGTTCCATGATTCATTGTTTGTTCATAACACCCAGTGCTCCACGCAGAACGTGCCCTCCTCAATACCCATCACCAGGCTAACCCATCCCCCTACCCCCCCTCCCCTCTAGAACCCTCAGTTTGTTTTTCAGAGTCCATCATCTCTCATGGTTCGTCTCCCCCTCTGACATACTCCCCTTTTCTTCCTCTCCTGTTATCTTCTTCTTTTTCTTTTTTCTTAAAATATGTTGCGTTAAATTTTTCAGAAGTACAGATCTGTGATTCAACAGTCTTGCACAATTCACAGTGCTCACCGTAGCACATACCCTCCCCAATGTCTATCACCCAGCCACCCCATCCCTCCCACCCCCAACCACTCCAGTAACACTCAGTTTGTTTCCTGAGATTAAGAATTCCTCATATCAGTGAGGTCATGTGATACATGTCTTTCTCTGATTGACTTATTTCACTCAGCATAACACCCTCCAGTTCCATCCACGTCATTGCAAATGGCAAGATCTCATTCCTTTTGATGGCTGCATAATATTCCATTGTGTATATATACCACCTCTTCTTTATCCATTCATCTGTCGATGGGCATCTTGGCTCTTTCCACAGTTTGGCTATTGTGGACATTGCTGCTATAAACATTGGGGTACACGTACCCCTTCGGGTCCCTACATTTGTATCTTTGTGGTAAATACCCAGTAGTGCAATTGCTGGATCGAATGGTAGCTCTAATTTCAACTGTTTGAGGAACCTCCATACTGTTTTCCAGAGGTGGTGCACCAGCTTGCATTCCCACCAACAGTGTAGGAGGGTTCCCCTTTCTCCACATCCCCGCCAACATCTGTCGTTCCCTGACTTGTTAATTTTAGCCATTCTGACTGGTGTGAGGTGGTATCTCATTGAGGTTTTGATTTGGATTTCCCTGATGCCGAGCGATGTTGAGCACTTTTTCATGTGCCTGTTGGCCATTTGGATGTCTTCTTTGGAAAAATGTCTGTTCATGTCTTCTGCCCATTTCTTGATTGGATTATTTGTTCTTTGGGTGTTGAGTTTGATAAGTTCTTTATAGATTTTGGATACTAGCCCTTTATCTGATATGTCATTTGCAAATATTTTCTCCCATTCTGTCGGTTGTCTTTTGGTTTTGTGGACTGTTTCTTTGGCTGTGCAAAAGCTTTTTATCTTGATGAAATCCCAATAGTTCATTTTTGCCCTGGCTTCCCGTGCCTTTGGCGATGTTTCTAGGAAGAAGTTGCTGTGGCTAAGGTCGAAAAGGTTGCTACCTGTGTTCTCCTTTAGGATTTTGATGGACTCCTGTCTCACGTTTAGGTCTTTCAACCATTTGGAGTCTATTTTTGTGTGTGGTGTAAGGAAATGGTCCACTTTCATTCTTCTGCATGTGGCTGTCCAATTTTCCCAACACCATTTGTTGAAGAGACTGTCTTTTTGCCATTGGACATTCTTTCCTGCTTTGTCAAAAATAAGTTGACCATAGAGTTGCGGGTCCATTTCTGGGCTCTCGATTCTGTTCCATTGATCTATGTGTCTGTTTTTGTGCCAGTACCATACTGTCTTGATGATGACAGCTTTGTAATAGAGCTGGAAGTCCGGAATTGTGATGCTGCCAGCTTTGCTTTTCTTTTTCAGTATTCCTCTGGCTATTCTGGGTCTCTTCTGGTTCCATACAAATTTTAGGATTATTTGTTCCATTTCTTTGAAAAAAGTGGATGGTATTTTGATGGGGATTGCATTGAATGTGTAGATTGCTCTAGGTAGCATTGACATCTTCACAATGTTGATTCTCCCAATCCATGAGCATGGAACGTTTTTCCATTTCTTTGTGTCTTCTTCAATTTCTTTCAGGAGTATTTTATAGTTTTCTGAGTACAGATCCTTTGCCTCTTTGGTTAGATTTATTCCTAGGTATCTAATGGTTTTGGGTGCAGTTGTAAATGGGATCGACTCCTTGATTTGTCTCTCTTCTGTCTTGTTGTTGGTGTATAGGAATGCCACTGATTTCTGTGCATTGATTTTATATCCTGCTACTTTACTGAATTCCTGTATGAGTTCTAGCAGTTTTGGGGTGGAGTCTTTTGGGTTTTCCACATACAGTATCATATCATCTGCAAAGAGTGAGAGTTTGACTTCCTCTTTGCCGATTTGGATGCCTTTGATTTCTTTTTGTTGTCTGTTTGCTGTGGCTAGGACTTCTAATACTATGTTGAATAGCAGTGGTGAGAGTGGACATCCCTGCCGCGTTCCTGACCTTAGGGGAAAAGCTCTCAGCCTTTCCCCATTGAGAATGATATTCGCTGTAGGTTTTTCATAGATGGCTTTTATGATATTGAGGTATGTACCCTCTATCCCTATACTCTGAAGAGTTTTGATCAAGAAAGGATGTTGTACTTTGTCAAATGCTTTTTCTGCATCTATTGAGAGGATCATATGATTCCTGCTCTTTCTTTTGTTAATGTATTGTATCACGTTGATTGATTTGCGGATGTTGAACCAGCCTTGCAGCCCAGGAATAAATCCCACTTGGTCATGGTGAATAATCCTTTTATTGTACTGTTGGATCCTATTGGCTAGTATTTTGGTGAGAATTTTTGCATCCATGTTCATCAAGGATATTGGTCTGTAATTCTCTTTTTTGATGGGGTCTTTGTCTGGTTTTGGGATCAAGGTAATGCTGGCCTCATAAAATGAGTTTGGAAGTTTTCCTTCCATTTCTATTTTTTGGAACAGTTTCAGGAGAATAGGTATTAATTCTTCTTGAAATGTCTGATAGAATTCCCCTGGGAAGCCATCTGGCCCTGGGCTTTTGTTTCTTGGGAGGTTTTTGATGACTGTTTCAATTTCCTTAGTGGTTATAGGTCTGTTCAGGTTTTCTATTTCTTCCTGGTTCAGTTTTGGTAGTTGATACATCTCTAGGAATGCACCCATTTCTTCCAGGTTATCTAATTTGCTGGCATAGAGTTGCTCATAATATGTTCTTATAATTGTTTGTATTTCTTTGGTGTTGGTTGTGATCTCTCCTCTTTCATTCATGATTTTGTTGATTTGGGTCATTTCTCTTTTCTTTTTGATCAGTCTGGCCAGGGGTTTATCAATCTTGTTAATTCTTTCAAAGAACCAGCTCCTAGTTTCGTTGATCTGTTCTACTGTTCTTTTCGTTTCTAGTTCATTGATTTCTGCTCTGATCTTTATGATTTCTCTTCTCCTGCTGGGTTTAGGCTTTATTTGCTGTTCTTTCTCCAGCTCCTTTAGGTGTAGGGTTAGGTTGTGTATTTGAGACCTTTCTTGTTTCTTGAGAAAGGCTTGTATTGCTATATACTTTCCTCTCAGGACTGCCTTTGCTGTATCCCAAAGATTTTGAACAGTTGTGTTTTCATTTTCATTGGTTTCCATGAATTTTTTTAACTCTTCTTTAATTTCTTGGTTGACCCATTCATTCTTTAGTAGGATGCTCT
Source organism: Zalophus californianus (assembly GCF_009762305.2). NCBI lineage: Eukaryota > Metazoa > Chordata > Mammalia > Carnivora > Otariidae > Zalophus > Zalophus californianus. The sequence continues at coordinate 10,027,501 of NC_045596.1, forward strand.
TTAGCCTCCATGTATTTGAGGTCTTTCCGACTTTACTCTTGTGGTTGAGTTCTAGTTTCAAAGCATTGTGGTCTGAAAATATGCAGGGAATGATCCCAATCTTTTGGTACCGATTGAGACCTGATTTGTGACCTAGGATATGATCAATTCTGGAGAATGTTCCATGGGCACTAGAGAAGAATGTGTATTCCGTTGCTTTGGGATGGAATGTTCTGAATATGTCTGTGAAGTCCATTTGGTCCAGTGTGTCATTTAAAGTCTTTATTTCCTTGTTGATCTTTTGCTTAGATGATCTGTCCATTTCAGTCAGGGGGGTGTTAAAGTCCCCCACTATTATTGTATTGTTGTCAATGTGTTTCTTTGCTTTTGTTATTAATTGCCTTATATAATTGGCTGCTCCCATGTTCGGGGCATAGATATTTACAATTGTTAGATCTTCTTGTTGGATAGACCCTTTAAGTAGGATATAGTGTCCTTCCTCATCTCTTATTACAGTCTTTGTTTTAAAATCTAGTTTGTCTGATATAAGGATTGCCACCCCAGCTTTCTTTTGGTGTCCATTAGCATGGTAAATGGTTTTCCACCCCCTCACTTTCAATCTGGGGGTGTCTTTGGGTCTAAAATGAGTCTCTTGCAGACAGCATATTGATGGGTCTTGTTTTTTAATCCAATCTGATAGCCTGTGTCTTTTGATTGGGGCATTTAGCCCATTTACATTCAGGGTAACTATTGAAAGCTATGAATTTGTGCCATTGTATTACCTGTAAGGTGACTGTTAACTGTCTGTTGTCTGTGTTCGTTTCTGCTCTTTGCTGCTTTTGGGTTCTCTCTTTGCTTAGAGGACCCCTCTCAATATTTCTTGGAGGGCTGGTTTCGTGTTTGCAAATTCCTTTAGTTTTTGTTTGTTCTGGAAGCTTTTTATCTCTCCTTCTATTTTCAGTGATGGCCTAGCTGGATATAGTATTCTTGGCTGCATATTTTTCTCGTTTAGTGCTCTGAAGATATCTTGCCAGTGCTTTCTGGCCTGCCAGGTCTCTGTGGATAGGTCTGTTGCCAATCTAATGTTTCTACCATTGTAGGTTACATATCTCTTCTCCCGAGCTGCTTTCAGGATTTTCTCTTTGTCTCTGAGACTCGTAAGTTTTACTATTAGATGTTGGGGTGTTGACCTATTATTATTGATTTTGAGAGGGGTTCTCTGTGCCTCCTGGATTTTAATGCCTGTTTCCTTCCTCACATTAGGGAAGTTCTCTGCTATTATTTGCTCCAATATATCTTCTGCCCCTCTCTCTCTCTCTTCTTCTTCTGGGATCCCAATTATTCTAATGTTGTTTCGTCTTATCGTATCACTTATCTCTCGAATTCTGCCCTCGTGATCCTGTAGTTGTTTCTCTCTCTTTTTTTCAGCCTCTTTATTTTCCATCATTTGGTCTTCTATATCGCTGATTCTCTCTTCTGCTTCATTTATCCTAGCATTCAGTGCCCCCATTTTTGATTTCACCTCATTAATAGCCTTTTTGATTTCGATTTGGTTAGATTTTAGTTCTTTTATTTCTCCAGAAAGGGTTTCTCTAATAACTTCCACGCTTTTTTCAAGCCCAGCTAGTATCTTTAAAGTCATGATTCTGAACTCTAGGTCCGACATCGTACTAATGTCCGTATTGAGTAGGTCCCTGGCTGATGGTACTACCTCTTGTTCTTTTTGCTGAGGTGATTTCTTTCGTCTTGTCATTTTGTCCAGAGGAGAATAGATGAATGAGAGAACAAAATGCTAACAGGTTTACAACGTCCTCAGCAAATATACTGTATACAAATCAGAAAAGACCTGAAACCAGGGGAAAAGAAAGGGAAAGAAAGAAAAAAGAAAGAGAAAAAGAAAAAAAAAAGATAAAAACAAAAACAAACCAATACAAAAAAAGCAGAATATGATCAAATATGATCAGGCTAGTGCATAGATCAGTGCCACACACTAGTTTTTGGGCGTATTTTGGTCTGTTAGAAAAAAGTGCCTCCTAAAATTTTAAAGGAAGAAAGACATATATGTACAAAATAAGGGTTGATACAATGAAGGGATGGAAGATGACTGTAAAGATGAAAATTATAAAAGATTTTATAAAAGGACTTGGTAAGATAAGTTGTTTGAAAAAAGAAAGAAGATTTAAGAAAAAAAAGAAAAAAAAAGGAAAAAGGGAGAGAATGTGATCAGGCAGGAGACTAGAACAAAGCCATACACTAGTGATTTAGGGTATATTTTGATCTGTTAGAAGAAACTGTACCTCAAAATTTTAAAGAGAGAACAACTTATATATATATGCCAAAAATAAGGGTAATACTATGAAGGGATAAAATATGACTCTAAAAATGAAAAATAGAAAATGTTTTTTTTTTTTTAAAAAAGGGATTGATAAGATGTTGGTTGAAAAAGGGAAAAAGAAAAAAAAAAAAAAAACAGTCAACAAAAATTAACTTTGATGAAATAATGAATCATGGTAAAAAAAAAAAAAAAAGCCATGAATCTATGTGCAGTATTCCCCTAGCGCTGGAGTTCTCCCGTTCTCATTGATCGATCAACTTGGTCTTGGCTTGCTGGCTGTTTGTGCTGATCTTCTGGGGGAGGGGCCTGTTGCTGTGGTTTCCAAATGTCTTTGCCGGAGGCGGAATTGCCCCGCCCTTGTCGGTCCGGGCTAAGGAAGCTGCTCCAGTTTGCTCTCAGGAGCTTTTGTTTCCTGCAAGCTCTCGGTACAGCCTTGGAGGACCAGGGCAGAAATGGTGGCCTCCCAATCTCCACCCAGAGGAGCTGAGAACTCGGGGCCCCGCTCCTCAGTGTGCCCCCAGAGAAAAGCAGTCACTCCCGTGTCCCCGGTCTCCGGCCGCACTCCGTGCTCACCCGGCCTGTGACCAAGCGTTGCTATCTCTGGCACCCGACCCCGTGTGGAGTCTCCAAACCCAGCAGATCCCTGCGGTGAGTTCCCGCACCGCTCCTCCCCGGGAAGGAAGGGGAGTCTCCCCGGATCTGCTGTTGTTGGGTCCCTGCTGGGGGAGCCGTGCCCCGACTGGGCCGCAGATCACAGTTTATGGCAACCCCGAGCTGAGAGCCCATGACTCTGCTCCGTCTCTGCAGCCGGCTTCCCTGCTCTGATACCTGGGAGCTCTGGCACACTCAGGCACCCCCGGTCTCTCTGTGACCCCAAGGGTCCTGAGACCACACTGTCGGGGGAGGATTCCACCCCCCGCTTAGCCACTGCAGTGACGTCCCTCCGCCGAGCCAACTTCTAAAAGGTCCGATTTTGTGCTCCGCGGCTCTAGCACTTGCCAGAAGCGGCCGACGGAGGCCCCTCCCCCGCCATCTATCCTCCTGAATATCGCCTCGGATTCACTTCTCCGCACGCCCTACCTTCCAGTAAGTGGTCGCTTCTCTGTTCAGAGAGTTGTTGCTACTCTCCTGTTCGATCTCCTGTTGAGTTCGTAGGTGTTCAGAATGGTTTGATCCCTATTCAGCTGAATTCCTGAGACCAGAGGACATCCAGGTCTCCTCCTCCTCCGCCATCTTGCTCCACCCCCCCCCCCCCGACATACCTTTTAATTACCATCATGTGGCTTTTGAAAACACTGGCCTTGAGGAGTTGCCCTGCAGGATTGGATGTTGATTTGCTTATCCACTTAGGAAATATTTATTGAGCACCAACTCTGTGCCAGGCACTGTGATAGGTTCTAAAGATTATTGGCAAACAAGATTCTATTCTTTTCATAATAGAATAGAGCATCCAGTGGAAGAGACTGTGAAAACACAAACAATAATTCTAGACACTTGGAAATGTTAAAGAAATACTCAGGGCGTTGGAAGCAGAATAATTATCTGGTAATGGGAAGACTCTGAGGTAGTGAAAATAGCTTGAGATGTGAATGATAAGGAATTATTTCTGTGAGTATCTGAGTACAAGAGTTTCAGGAGGAGGAAGAGCAAGTAGCCCCCAGCAAGAATATGAGTGTTTAGGGAACAGAAGAAAGGTCAGTGTGGGCAGAACACAGTGCAGGGGTACGGCAGGATGTGAGATGAGAAGTGGCAGGGCCAGATTCTGCAGGGCACTGGAGGCAGATCAAGAAGTTTGGGTTTTATCTTAAAGGTGTCAGGAAGCCATTGGAGGCTTTTAAGCAGGAGAGCATCATGGTATGATTCACATTAAAAAATGAAGCTGAAAGGGATGCCTGGGTGGCTCAGTTGTTAAGCGTCTGCCTTTGGCTCAGATCATGATTCCAGGGTCCTGGGATTGAGCCTCACATTGGGCTCCCTGCTCCGTGGGGGGCCTGCTTCTCCCTCTCCCACTCCCCCTACTTTTGTTCCCTCTCTTGCTGTGTCTCTCTCTGTCAAATAAATAAATAAAATCTTAAAAAAAATGAAGCTGATCTGCAAGAAGTTGAGTGGAACCAGGGAGACTAGCTGAGTCTGTTGCCACAGTCCATCTGAGACTTAATGGGCACTTGAGCTGAGTGGGATGGACAAGCTGGAAATAACCTGGTAGATGATATGGAGAGAAGTAGTCCTTGCTGAAGGACGGTGCATGTGCAAAGCAGATAGGCATGGGGGCAAGGAGAGGACATTGAGGTTCACATGTGGTTTGCAAAGGCTGCGGCTTTAGGTGTGCGTTTCATAGCAGGAAGAAAGGTAAAATAAAGAGGGCGATCTCTATTTCTCAGAGCCTATGAGGGGATAGCTTGAGAAAACAAGCCCCTTCCCCTTTCTGTGCCTCAGTTACCTTCTCAGTAAAATGGAGAGTGGTGTCATAATGGAATCATTAAGATATATTCCATTCTGTGATTCCCCCCCACCGCCCCCTGCAGCCCCAGAGGTGAAACCTGATTGAAAAGTCGGCAATGCTGGGGCTTCACCATGTGGGTTTTCATGGTCTCGGTACTGGGAACATGCTTTTAGGAGTCAGAATAATAAATATAATAAATAAATAATGGAAATAGGTGTTGGATATCATAAGTGTTGAAAGTGCCTTTTAATGGGCTATACAAGACAGGTCGTTCTAGGAGACATGTGACACATGCGGTGTACTTCCTGTTTCCCCATCCTCGTCAGGGCCGAAACTCCCATGAACACGCAGAAATTCCTTACTGTCCTGAACACACAAAAATCCCTTCTGTAGAAAACGGCAGGGGCCACGACATAATAATTACCAGTTTGGGTTTCTGTGTTAAAAGGCTGTTTGGGAATAATAGCGCTTACTCTGTGCCCAATGTGGGTCCAAGCAGTTGATTTGTAGCAAACTTCTGTGATCTGCAACGAGTGGGTGATGTTGGTGATAGTTTCCTTCCTATTTTATGTATGGGAAAAGTGAGGACCAAAAAGACAAGTAATTGCTTGAGGCCACCGTAGCTTTTCTACAGCTTCGGTTGAGGTGTAACAGAAAGCACACTACTAGACTCAGAATTCAAGGACTCAGCTCCGCCATTGGATAAGGTATGACCTTGACTTTCAAGCCACTTCACACTTGTTCTTGTGTGATTTCCTCATCTGTGAAATAGGGATAATTATAGCACCGGGAGCTGTATGAGCATGGAAACAAATTATGTAAAGAATCTGTTACAATAAACATTGGTGCTCCCCACACCTAAAGATGTTTTGTAAACCGCTCTTATCCAAAGATTTGATATGACCTCCCTATTTCTAGGCAATTAACTTGGGTTTGTACAAAAATGGACATATTTGTAGCATGGGAGAATTCCTAGGGTTCTTGGATTTCTGTATGTGTGTGGAGGGAGGTGTTGAGGTAAATACTTCCTCTGGAGATTCGAAAACAGTGAGTCAGGAATTTGAAAAAGTTGATATTAATTTCAGGCAATATTTTCTTCTGCTTTATGAAGCCAAACGGAAGAAATAAACCAAATGTTTATTAAGTGCTGGGCCATGTTCTAGGCTCTCTGGGAGAAGGGGTAGGGTCCGGACATGAGACACACTGTTGATTTTCTCAAGGAACCTGGTGTCTACCGTCTAGTGCAATGACTAGATAGGGTGGGTTTCTGCTGGAGACAGAGGTTGTTCTCACAGTAAAATCTGGTGTGTGTGTGTGTGTGTGTGTGTGTGTGCGTGCACATGTGTGTGTGTGAGAGAGAGAGAAAGAGAGACAGAGACAGAGATTATCTTCATTGTAGTCAAAAGGTCTTGGATTGAATAATGTTGAAAAACCCTGGCCTAGACAGAAAGATCCATGAGAGAAGAAATGATTCAGTGAGTTTGTGAGAAATCATAACTAGTTTTTACATAGATAACATATGGGTAACCAAATATCCATCAGGGAGCTCCTGGATCTAGGCAAGATGGCCCAAAGGCAGTGATTTACTACCTTATGCCTCCTTTTAGTACCTAATATTTCATAACTTGTTCTTCACTTTACCAGAAAGATAATAAAACCCATCCACAATATGATTTCAAAACAAATCAACATAATGCCTCAATATAACCAAGGAAGAAGTAAAAGGAAAGTAATTTAAGATAAAGTAATATGTACAGTATTTTAGTATGTGAATGCTCAGATCTGATTTCACTAGAGAGATCAGGGACTAATTGTACGATTGTGCTCCAAACCACCCCTGGAACCTATCTGGGGCCTTGGTGCCGGCTGTTGCTGGGCACCCATTTTCCACCACGTGGTTTTACTCTCTATGTGCTATGCCACCATTCCGTGGTTTAGCCCAAGCTTGCTTGCACATGGCAGCTGGCCTCCAAGAGGGTGAAAGAGAAGTGCCAAGGCTTTCAAACTCTAGGCTCTGCCATCACACCCCACCACTTCTGCTGTGTTCTTTCCATTAGAGCAAGGCATGGGGCCAGCCTAAAATATTCAAGGAGTGGGTGGGTAGGAAACAGACTCTTGCTTTACAGGAGGAGTGGAAAAGTCATGTTGCAAATGGGCATGTGGGATGAAAGATCATTGTTGTCGTTTGTGGAAAAAACCTACCACAGAAAGAGAAGAGCCCTGAAAGTAAAAATTAAAAAAAAAAATCTATTTATTGAATCCTCCGTATATGTCTGGGCACTGTGCTAAGGCTTTCTGTGTCCATGCTGAGTAAATATTTGAGCAAGCCTATGAAATCAATATTATTATTATTTCTACCTTACTGATAAAAAAATGGACAAAGAGGTGAAGTAACTAATTATGGTCTTAGAGTCAGTAAGGATCTGAGACAGGATTCAGACGCATCTCTGTCTGACTCTGAAACCTGTGATCTTATCTGTGGTTCATGTAGCAGCTACTTATCTTTTAAGTAATCTCTACACCCAACATGGTGCTTGAATTCACAACCCTGAGATCAAGAATTGCAAGCTCTACTGACTGAGTCAGCCAGGTGCCTCTCATGTAGCAGCTACTTTGAGGAGAAATATGCCTTCTGAATAGAGTAATGGAGTTAACTTGAGTATGCTACTTGAGTACCAACCCGAAGCTGGGGAGTATGGATGGATCCAGGAACTGCACACAAAAGATGTTTAATCCCCTGATAGCAGAGAGCCACAGCTGTCCATTTGGTGCTTTTTAGTTTAGGGAGTTGGGGGATAAGCCCACGTGGTTGGCCTGTGCACTTGTTCCCACATAGTGGGTCAAAAAGGCATTGGTAATTTGTAAGTCCATGTGTTTCAGTACCTGTAAGATGTTCAGGTCTGCACCTGTACAGAAAATATGTGGTTCTGGAGTGCCAATTGTCTGAACGACATCCATATAAGTCATGTGCAGAGGATGGTTCCTAGTGACCTGGGGGAAAGAAAAGAGGACAGTGCCAGAGTGATGGATGAGACATTGTTTCCTGGTAGGACAGACCTGCTAAGAACAGTTCATGGCTGGGCATTATCTTCATGCAAGAAGGGAACAATAAAAAGCATCCCTGATCTTTTTGATCTTTGCTCATCATCAAGCAAAGTTAATCTTTTTGGGGGTGTGATACTCAAGTCACAGTTGGTATTTGTTATCTGATTTGATTTAATAAATTTAACAGTCTTTTTGTGAACCAAATTAGTTCGGGATGATCCTTAACTCAGCATTTCTCACAAAGTTCTGTTTAAGGGTGTAGAGAATCACCCTAGCATAGCAGGGTGGAAGCTGATTCTGATTTTTATTCCACTTGTGTTGTGGCCTGGCTGTGTGAAAGGTCTTTCTGCAAAAGCTTCTATAGCCCCATAGCCTAAGAGTTTACTCACCTATTCATTCATTCACTCACTCAGCCGATATTTTTGGAAGCCTCTAGGGACATTGTTCTAAACATTAGAGATATAGTAATAAACAAAAAGATGGGGCACCTGGGTGGCTAAGCTTGTTAAGCATCCGACTCCTGATCTCACCTCAGGTCTTGATCTCGGGGTCATGAGTTCAAGCCCCTCGTTGGGCTCCATGCCCAGCATGGAGCCTACTTAAAAAGAAAAAAATATGGAGTTCTTAGTTTCATGGGACTTATATTCTAGTTGGTCCAGACATTATCTATTATGTCAGATGGGGATAGGTATTAAGAAGAAAAATAAAACCAAGGAAAAGGACAGAGAGTATAGTGCAAAACCATTTTGGACAGGTTACTTCGGGGAATCCTCTCTACTATACTAACATGGAAATATAACCCTCTGTGAAATTCAGGAGGCAGCTAAGAGGATGTCAGGAGGAATCGATTCCCAGGCATGGAGAGCAGTCAAGACAAATTCCTGGAGGTACATGTGCTTGGATGGGTCAGAAACAGCCACGAGTGGCAGGAGCAGAGTTAGAGAGGGAACCCCGGTAGGAGATGAGGTCAGAGAGGGAGGGAACCTGCCTTGGACACCAAGGGCCTTTTAGGACTGGGTAACGAGTTCTAATTTATTCTGAGTGATGCAAAAATCTATTGGAGAGTTTTGAAAAGAGGAGAGGAATAATTTTATTTATAATTTTAGAAGGTCATTCTGGTTCTTATCTGAGAAACAGAGTGTAAGGCGTCAAGGACAGAAGAAGGAAGGGTAGCTGAGTAGTTCAAAGACCGTTGTAATAATAATCTGAAAAAGGAATCATGGCAGCTTGGACTAGGGTGGCAATGGAAAGTTGTGAGAAGTGGAGAATTAGTTTTAGGCATGTTTTTGTTTGTTTGTTTGCTTGTTTTTTTTTCCCCAAGCAAGAGTTGGGGGAGAAAAGTTGCCAGTCTATGTAGAGGAATGATTACAATGACGGGCTGTGGATTTTTACGTGAATAAAAACAAAAGGGTGAGGGATGAGGGACAGTAAATTGAATGAATTTTAATCTCGTTGGGAATGAGGGATTGTTAGAATGTGAGCACAGTAGAAGAGAGCTGGAGATGGAGTTGGTAGTAAGTGTGGGATTCTTCCAGTTGATCTTTTAGAGGGACAGCAGTGGAGTGTGGTCATCTGGGATATGACATGGGATGGGTTTGTGGGATGGGATGGAGGACACAATTGTTGTAGGAGAGAAAGTCAAAGAATTGAGAAGCTAGGGTGTTGCATGGATCATCTATACTGATATTAAAAGTACCAACCTGAAACTCTCTATATTGCTACTTACTAGGGTGATTCTCTAAACACTAAATTCTCAGGGAATATTTGTTGAATGAAGTGTTGCACAATGACAATCAAGTTGCAATCTCAGACCAGTTTGTTGTGTGCACAGTTGAGCCAGAAATAAGTATATCCTATTTCACAGTGAGCCAAAGTGAGGATACCAATCTCTAAAAATAGAGTATAGCAAATTAGCTCTTTAAGGGAATTACTTGGCAAATTCTTTTTCCCTGGGCCCCGCAAACAGCTTCCCAAAGCACTAACAGAATGAATTCACATAACATCAACAAGCATTTTTATCATTAAAAATATTTCTATTTCTATATAATTAGGTCTTTGGAAGGAAGACAAACATAAGCAGAGTGTATTGTGTACAGAGAAGGTGACGAAGGGGAGAAGAGTCAATGGAATTTGGATTTTTCCTCATTATGATGTCCCTAGAGTTTAGCTTTTTTTTTTTTTTTTTGGTACCAATTAAAAGTGAGAGCTTTGGAGCTGACCTTCCCTTAGAAATAGTGGGTACCGTGAGAGTGCAGTGCTGTATTTATACTGATAAATGGATTGAGTTCCCAACCTTTCGGGGTTGGTTTATTTGGTAGGTAAAATGTATTTTCCCATGGAAATAATTTTACATATGGAAGTCAGATTCCTAGGCAAATCCTTTTTTTCATAATGAACCCAAAGTAAAGAGTATTATTTTGTTTTCTCTTAATAAAAAGGGCTGTAATGTTTTATAATACTCTGTTAATATATTTGGAAGGAGGATTGTCTCCCCTTTCCTCTGGAGCTAGCTTAGCCGATACATAATTATACCAATATCTCTTTCCTTTTAAGGAAAAACTGGGGTCCAGTTTGAAGTGTTGAAAGTGATTCTTTCATTTGGCCAACGTCTTAGTTTCCTCTGGAAGTAGAATCTCCTGAGAAATATGGGGGGAGGAAAGAGGTAGATCATTTCAGTGGCCTATTTTGGCCTTGAGTTCAAGCATCATTCTACAATTAAGCTCTATCAGTAATAAAGCAGACACTGTATTTTAATTCCTGTCTAGTGCCTATGTCTACATTCCATCTGGACCAGAATCCTCAGGAGGGAATAATGTGGTATACTGGTACCCTCAAGCTTCAACAATATTATATAGCACCAGACCAAGATGCACTTGGGTGATGCACTTCATGGATGCAAGTGAAGGCACACTTGTCCACAAAATTCATCTGCTGCCTGTCTTTCCCTCACTGTTTGAGAGTTTCTCCCTGCCATCGACACTGTGCCCTCCTCTGCTCATCTTTCACACTCTTCTTCTGCCATCACTGTCATGTCCTTGAAGGGGATATATGGTGTAATTTAGAGAGCTCTGGCAAAAGACTTCCCACCTCATTAACCATTCAGCCTGTTTGCAAATGTACCCATCTATTCTTTTTTTGGAAAACAGTGTGATTTGGGAAAAGACATAACTTTCAGATGGACCATTTGATTTTGACTTGGGTTGACTATCTACTTGTTTTGGAACTTGGGAAACTTCATTAGCTGTCTGAGACTTGGTTTCCTCATATGTGAAATAAAAGATGCCAACTTGGACGCAGCTTGAAGAATTGCTGTGTGGATTGAATGTTCTCACCAGTATCTAATGCTGTCTCTGGCACGATTAGGTATATTAACATGGATATCACCTCCCTCTTACTAACTTTAACGGTAGCATTTGTCTACATTTTATAAAATGAGATAACTGAGACCCTGAGTGGGTAAGTAAACTGCAGAGCTGGAATTCACACCCATGTTTGTCTTACTCCCTTACATTACATGCTCAGCTTCTTCCCAGAGGGCTCTTCGTGTCACCCATGAGGACGGAGTATTAACTGAAGTTGCTACTGGTGCCGTTCCACAGCATGCTCCCAGAATGTCAGACAGCAGGAGGGGATGCCTTTTAAGGTATAGCAGAATGGCTACCCACTGTAGGCTCTTCCCAAGAGTAATTGTGACTTTTGGTGATAAAGTTTTTAACAAGAAATGAGGTCATTTTATTTCTTTTTGAGATATCAGTAGGCCCCATTAAAAATGGCTATTTTTCAAACAATGATTAGAAAAAGCCATACTGGGTAGAATGCCAAATCCAAGAATCTCAGATTAGATATGACTCTCAAAACTTAAAAGCAGTACATTTAGTAAAAAGAGGAGAGAGACATGTAAGACACATCATTTTGGCTTTTATTTCTTTTTTTAAGATTTTATTTATTTATTTGAGAGAGAGAGAGCATGAGCTGGGGAAAGGGGCAAAGGGAGAGGTAGAAGCAGATGCTGAGCAGGGAGACTGATGTGGGCCTCCACCCCAGGACCCTGGGATCATGACCTGAGCCGAAGGCAGAGCCTTAACTGACTGACCCACTCTCATTTTGGTTTTTAGTAATTGAAAATGAAATAGGACTTTGTTAAAGACAAAGATAAAGATATGGTTAATCATGGTTCCTTGTGTGGAGGGAAAACACCACAAATCTCCTGAGGCCCATTGATCTGAGTAAGAGTAACTTTGTCATCACACACCCGGCACACACCCTTCAATCACCAACAAAACAAATAAGAGGAATTACTAGGGCTTCAGAAGGTTTTAGGTTACAAGTAACTTCTCAATGAGAAAGTTGGTATTGGAAATAATTTTCTGCGGAAATATTTTTCTGCATCAAGTTCAAAAAATTGACTGAATCTCTCCCTCCAAGGATGAAGCTGTCTTCCAAGAATTTATTTTACTTACAGAAGAGACAGGTAGGGTGACAAAGTGACGGAACAAGAGGAATGAAAATGGCTGAAGGAGACCACAAGATAGAGAGATGCACAAAAGGAGAAAAGAGATTGATGTCAATAGAGAGAGAGACATGATCTATTACAAGGAAAAAGAAAACATTACGGTCTGGGGTGGTTTCTGGCCAACCCTATGAACTTCATTTGCTTTTTTTTCATCAGAAGCTCTGGGGAAAAGCATAATCATTTCTCGACTGGAATTTGATTCTTTTGTAGCTGTGTAGGTGGGAAATAACTCTGGATTGCTCTGCTGGTCTCCTGTGTTCCAGGTACCCTCTTATCTCATGCCTACATTGCAGCCATCTGGTGGTAATAAATCTTTGTGTGGTTGCCATCTGTGGGCAGAGAGGGAGAGTGACACGCTTTATTCAGGGAACTTTGCGTGTAGTTTTGGTTCTAAGAAGGACCCTGGCACTAAGGACGTGGATTCACTCTCAGAAAGCATAAGTCTCACGGAAATAGATATTTTTAGATAGGACCTCCTTGGAGTTAGAAGCTTCCAACACCACAAGCAAGCCTGTGTGAGCCTAGGCAAGAGCTTGATTGCTCTGTGTCTCAGTTTGCTCATCCACAAAGAAGAGGATAATGCCCTTATAGGGTTTTGTAGAGGGCAAATGCAATTATAGGTGTAAAAGGCACATAATGTCTCGCACATAGGAAATTGAACCAATCAGGGTTCATTCAAAAAGCAGAAATTCTAACTGACATTTTAACAGAAGAGAATTTAATATAGGGGATTGAGAGAAATAAACAGGAAAAAACAAAACAAAACAAAAGCCAACCAACAAACAAAAGCCAAAAATCCCCACTGAGGCAGCACAAGCATAGTAACTGGGGAATGAAGGAATGTAGTGGGGTTATCAGAATGTGGATCCTCGGAGGAGCTCAGGACCCAGGTCCCTAGGAGGGGACACTGGCCAGCACCATGTGTTTCCAAGGAAGCACACTGAGACCAATCTTGAGAGTGTGGGAAACTAACAAACTGGAAACGAAAACAAATTGCTGTTGCCCAGGTAAAGAGCTCTTGCCTGTGTGACACAGACAGGAACAGAGTCAAGCAGGAGTGAGCCTGTTGTCTCTTCTTCCTCTACCGTCTCCATCTCTCTGGCAGCCCGAGGGGCAGGGCATGGAAGATAGCAGTTGGCAACAAAGAAATACAGTTTGCCACCTCAATCCTGACATCAGAGCAGAGCACAAAAGAGTGGATATGGAGTTGAGAGGCAATAGTTTAATAACTGGGACATAAGTGCTCAATAAATATTGGCCACCCTATTTATTCAGTGTCTCCTCCCCACCTCCCCTCCCTCTTTTATTTTTTTTGCCCTAGTAACCTTGATTTTTCTTTCTTCTGTATACTGAAGGATGAAACCAAGGATGGTAAGAAAAAGAGCCAGCAGATCTCAATAGAAGACAAGAATACTGGAAGCTTTGGCTGTATGTTCATACTTCTATTTTGGCAGACCAGATTTTAAGCCACTTTGTGGGACTCTCCCAAAAGGGAAATTTGCTGATGTCTCCAGTGACAAGCTCTTCTGTTAAACAGGAAACTCTTCCCATCCAAAAATCAGGATAAAGTTAATACGTTGCTCTGTCATTAATGTGTTTGCCCTAGAGGAGGGAGGCAGGCCGCTGAACCTTTCTCGGGAAGGAGGGAAGAGCATAGGCAGAGATACCTGCTGAGCGGGACTGGAAAGGCACACACGAGGAGAGGCTGGGATGCGGCCAACCCGCTGGTCTGCACGTGTCAATCTGACTCGTACTGCATGGCTACTTCTGGATCACAGCGGGTGTGCTCGGGATTCAAAGACATTCTAGACGCAGTTATCACTCTCGAAGTGCTCCAAGAAAGCAAGTACAAAAATGCCTAAATGACAAAATCAGTCCTGCCTCGAGAGGTCACAGCAAATCCTTTTTTTTCCACTGGATCAGCTCCATTCCTATGTCCTTTTCAAATCTTAGGTTTTTGGTTTTTTATTTATTTTTTTTTTACTTTTTATTGTTATGTTAATCACCATATATTACATCATTAGTTTTTGATGCAGTGTTCCATGATTCATTGTTTGTTCATAACACCCAGTGCTCCATGCAGAATGTGCCCTCCTCAATACCCATCACCAGGCTAACCCATCCCCCTACCCTCCTCCCCTCTAGAACCCTCAGTTTGTTTTTCAGAGTCCATCATCTCTCATGGTTCGTCTCCCCCTCTGACTTACTCCCCTTCATTCTTCCTCTCCTGTTATCTTCTTCTTTTTCTTTTTTCTTAAAATATGTTGCGTTATTTGTTTCAGAGGTACAGATCTGTGATTCAACAGTCTTGCACAATTCACAGCGCTCACCGTAGCACATACCCTCCCCAATGTCTATAAACTATGACAATAGCAAATGGGTTTTCTATGACTTGAGGTAGAAAATAATTTAAAGTTATTAAAAAAACTCAGTAAGGATAGAGAAAATACATAATTCTGTTGTTTCAAGATGATCAGATACCACTCTTCAAAACTGACAATTTGGGACTCATCTAGTCATCTATCTATCCGTCTGTCGGTCCATCCATCCATCCATCCATCTAACCATTCTGTCCATTGTCCTGTTTCTTCTGTTTATCCAGCCCACAAATCTCTAGAGTGCCTAGCTACAAAACATCAGACCTGGTACTCAGTGCTAGGACTATTACGGATGACAATATATTTCTTGCCCTCATACTCTAATAAACCAAATTATAAGAAAATGGCAAGTGCTTTTATAGAAGCATGGACAAGATACATATTTCTTGGTATGATAGATATTATTAAAAGTAAATGTAAAGCAATAGGAAAACAATTCTTAGGATGTTCAGCGTAACACCTCAACCAGGTGGTGAAGAGCCTAGTCTCAGATCCTGGATCTTGCCATTACTGGCTCTGTCAGCAAGATCCTTAAACTTTTTTGTGCCTTTTTTTTTTTAAAGATTTATTTATTTGAGAGACAGAAAGAAGAGGGGCAGAGGGAGAGGGAAAGGGAATCCTCAAGCAGACTCCTTGCTGAGCATGGAGCTCGATGTGGGGCTTGATCCTAGGACCCTGAGATCATGACCTGAACTGAAGTCAAGAGTGGGCCATGTAACTGACTGAACCACCTGGCGCCCCTGTGCCTTTGTTATTATTTTTTTAATATTTAGAATGGATTAATAGTACTTAGCTCATAAAATTACTAGTAGAATTAAATTATTCAATACATATAAAGCAATTAGAATCATGTCTAGCATACAAAAAGCATTTAAAATGTTGGCTAATATTAATATTTGTATATTAACTTAGAGTTTAAATTCATCATTGCATTTAGTCCTTAAAACCTCTCCTTGCCCTGGAAAAACAGGCAAAATAGTTATTACTTTCCAAATAGGGGGAGTGAGGTCCAGGGAGGTTATTCTTTTGGGGGGAAAGCCACAGAACGGCACAGCCATGGAGCTGGAAATCTATCTCAGTGCTTCTTCTATAATGTTCTTTCTGTTATGCCACAAAGGATCATACGTTGACTTGGAAAAGCTACTGTTTTTCTCCACATGTCAGGGCAACTGACTGCAGCTGGGCTGACGGTAAACACAGCCAAACGACACAGGCTGCAGCCTAACCCAGTCAGTGCTGCTTTGCCCGCATCTGCCACTCAATACAAGGCCCCTGATGATGAAGGGACAGAAGGCATGGGTCAGGGAGCTGCCAAACACCAAACATACATCTTAATTGGTTATAGGCAGTCACCTCCATCCAAATCCTTGATGGGAAAATGGTTCCCACAGGGGTCCAGAGAATTAGGAATTCAATTCCTTTTCACATCAAAACTGGCTTTGGAGTCTGAAATCACTCAAGAGTGAGCTATTTTTGATTGATATTCTATTCCACATGTGGGTAGGTTTTCTGGATTGTTTCATCTGGCATTGGGGTGGAAATGCATCAGGGCTCCCAGGGCCGAGAACGTGAAGCTGAGAGCAACAAGAAATGGTGCAGGAACCCAGTGCTTACCAGAAAAGGAAGCACACACCACAACTTGTGGCTGCCACGGAATGAAGGAGGTGCAGTGATTATGAAATGGGACCTGGAAGCCTTGCAGGCCTGTTCATTTAAGTTCCTCTCTTGAGTGTCCTGTGCTGAGCCCTGAGGCAGCTGAAATGACCCTCGCTTCCTCTGAGTTCCTAGGCTAGGAGGGGAGTAGTGTAAGCACATACGTCTATCCCAGTGCAATACGGGATGATACGATTTTGTGCAGATAGCACAGAAGAAATGGTGCATTTTACACCTGGGATTCTGAGGTTTTAGTGAGTAGATGCCATCCGAGCAAGGTTTTATTTATTTTTTATTTTTTATTATTATTTTTAAATTACGTTCAGTTAGCCAACGTATAGTACATCATTAGTTTTTGATGTAGGGTTCAATGATTCATTAGTTGCGTGTAATACCCAGTGCTCATCACAACACCTGTGCTCCTCAATGCCCGTCACTTGGTTACCCCATCCCCCCACCCCCTCCTTTCTGCAACTCTCATTTTGTTTCCCAGAGTCCAGGGTCTCTCATGGTTTGTCTCCCTCTCTGATTTCTTTCCATTCAGTTTTCCTTCCCTTCCCCTGTGGTCTTCCAAGCTATTCCTTATATTCCACATATGAGTGAAACCATATGATAATTGTCTTTCTCTGAGCAGGGTTTTAAAGTATAAGTAAGAGTTTTCTGGACAGATGGTTTGAAAAAGTGCATTCTAAGCAGAGGCCGTGGTGTATCTAAAGACCTAGAATTACGTCCATGTTCAGCTTAACTCAAATTGGTTTCCTAAGCAGTTGTACCAGTTACCAACACTTGGTATTATTCTCTTAATTTTTCCCAAACTAGTGGGTGTAAAATATCTCATTGTGGTCTTAAGTTGTGTTTCCTTAATTGCTAATGAGGTTCAGTATCTTTACATATGTTTATTGACAATTTATGTTTTCTGTGCAATACCTTTCCATGACTTATGCCCATTTTTCTATTTAGGTTGTTTGTATTTTTCTTATTGACATATAGGAATTTTCATATAGTCCAAATGCTAATCCTTTGTTGGTTTTGTTTTGCAAATATATTCTATGGTTATTTATTCTCATATATATATGTGTATTATATATCTCCTATATGTTATATATTACCATATATGTAAATTATATATCTATTATATAATAATTATATATAATGTACATATATTATGTTAAATTAGTCCTATTTGAAATACATATATAATATATATAAACTACTACATAGTCTCATATAATATATATGTATATATACATATTACAAATATATCTCCTCTGCCTCATCTTTGCATTTATTTATTTAAGAGAGAGAATGCATGCACGTGGAGGGAGGGTCAGAGGGAGAGAGAAAGAATCCCAAGTAGACTACCTGCTGAGCATGGAGCCTGACTCAGGGTTTGGCTCCACCCCCTAACCCTGAGATCATGACCTGAGCTGAAATCAAGAGTCGGACATTTAACCGACTGAGCCACCCAGGGGTCCATTATCTTTTCATTTTATATTATTTATTGATGTATCTTGTTGAGGAAATATTCTCCACCTTGAATCATCAGAATATGTTCTTTTACACATGTATAAATAGTTTTAAAATTTTGCCTTTAATATTTAAATATATAAACTATTTAGAATCAATGTTTATATGTGTGTTTACCTCCATGATGCAGGCCTAGACTGCAATTTATTTTTCTTTTTTTTTTTTAAGATTTCATTTATTTATTAGAGAGAGAATGAGAGAGAGAACACGAGAGGGGGGAGGGTCAGAGGGAGAAGCAGACTCCCTGCTGAGCAGGTAGCCCAATGTGGGGCTTGATCCTGGGACTCCAGGATCATGACCTGAGCCGAAGGCAGTCGCTTAACCAACTGAGCCACCCAGGCACCCCTGCAATTTATTTTTCAAAACAGGTGACTGATTCTCACAGCTCCATTTATTGAGTGGTCCATATTATCTCATGTAATCTGAAATACCAACACCGATGCATATCACATTTCTGAAGGTAATTATTATTTTAATTAATGATAGATTAATTGAAAAAATCTGTATGAAACCTCTGTGAAGTACACATTAGTATCTTTATTGTACAAAGAACTCGACCAAAGTTGCATGGAAAATGACACAAATCCTTTTGACAGCAATGTCCATACTCTTAACACTTGGGGAAGCGAGAAAGTCAAGTTATGCAGGGATATGGGGAAACCAGGGGTTAGTTCCACAAAAAACTAGAAGCCACCAAAATGCTTTCAGCAGGGAAGTGACATACTTTGATTTCCATTTTAATGAGTCTTTAGCTGTTGGATAAAAAGTAGGTCATGAAAAGGCAGCCGTGGTTCGGGGAGACATCAGTTCGTTGGCTCTTACAGTGGTCCAGGTGTGACGCACTGGCACCTGGACCTCTGGAGCTTCAGTGGAGATGGAGATAAGCGAATGATTTTGAAATACATTTTGGAGGCAAACACATCAGAACTTGCTGTTCAAGTGGATTTAATTGGAGGCTGAGAGAAGAGGTAGAATCAAGGAGGACATGTGGAGTGAGCAGCTGGGTGATGGTGGTGCCAGTTGAGATAGGGAAGCCTAGGGTGTCACGAGGGAAGTCAAGGGGACACATCAATTTATGATGGCTATGAGACATGATGTCAATAGGCACACTTGTGATACAAGTTTGGAGCCAGGACAGAGAGGGAGTCTAGTCCACTGATGCACACTTGCTTTGACTAACGATTTTAGCTGGGAGATTTACACAGGAGTGGTATTATAAGGACTCCTGATTTTGGTGGACTGGAAAGCTAGTGGTAAGTGATGGTGGAGACAATAAATGCAGATGAATCTTTCAAGAAGCTCAGCTGTGAAGGAAAGGAGAACAAAGTCAGAAGAAACAGAACTAGAGGTGGAGAGAGGGTTGAGCAACTTTTGTTTTTATAAGATGAGAAGGATGTATACTGTGTAGAAGGAATTAATACAGAAGTAGTGGTCAAAACTAAAGGAAGGTGAGGAAAACTAAAATAACATGACTGAGGAGTAGGGGGTTGAGGAGAGGGGTGGAGGGATGTCCTTTGCTCAGAGGGCAGAGAAGCAGCATGCCCTTTCCTGAAAGTGGCAGAGGAAGGTGACATTGTAATGCGATGTCAACCCGGGTGGTCTGGGTTTGCATTGGGCTCTGCTGTTTACAAGCAATTGAACGCTTCAAATCTTATTTTTTTCACTGGTAACATTGGAATGATGATATTATCATCCCTGTGTAGGACCGTTAGAAGGACTAGATGAGATATGTACAGCACTTAGCACAGAGCTCAGTAAACATGAGGTTATGTTGTGTTAATGAATATAGGTTTGTATCCATAGGTGGGAAGTCAAAGGTATTAACACTGAGTCCCCCAGTTGCTCGGTGAGGTGATATTGGGCTGAGTCATGAAGACCACCTGTTTGCAGGAGCTGTTCTGGAGGATGGAGAGGGAATGATTTCTAGCACCCCCATCCTTCTGCTGGCATTGCTATAGCAGGGGAAAGTGGTTTAAAGTGAGAATGAAAGGCAAGAATTCAGACTATTCTTGTACTGGCTGATACAAGTGAGGGAGACTGGACTGAATCTCTCACCTTCTTGGGACTGGCCCCAAAATGGCATGGGGGGGTTTCTAGGAAACTAGAAACAAAACCCCGCTTTCCAGCTGCCAGAGCTGTGGACAGTGCTGCCTGTTTGACAGGTTGCCTCTTTGAAACATGGCATGATGTGTTCTCTTTTACGTAGCACTTGTTTGGAGTTCAACTGGCTTTTTCTTTCAGGGTATCTGTAGTTATGGGAGGACAGATTTCAGCTCCTCAAAATTATGCAGACATTTAGTCAAATGCAGGTCTGAAGACACATTACAAAAAGTTCTGTTGGGGATCAGAATACAGGGTTGATCCTAGCTCCTTTACTGTTGAACAGTGTGACTTTGGTCAGCATCTGGAAAAGCAGGGATGTGGTCTGAAAAGTTGATGATTCTCATCTAGTTCTCCAACCACTTGCAACACAAGAACCTCACTAAGCCATTCTTGCCTGAGAGGTGATGATTCTTCTTGCACCCTCAAGGTGTATGGAAAGAGATTTTGTTGGCAGAAAGATGTCTCTCAACACATCAGAATTAATATAATTAATTGATCAATGGGTAATTGTTAATTACCCATTGTTCTTTCCTGTTTCTTAATAGGTTTGCTTAAGAAAACATTTATTGTGTGGTCCCTGGGTGGTGCAGTCAGTTAGGTGTCCGACTCTTGGTTGCAACTCAGGTCACGATCTTGGGCTCTTGGGATTGAGCTCTGAGTCAGGTTTAGCATTCAGCACGAAGTCTGCTTAAGACTCTCTTCCTCAGGGCATCTGTGTGGCTCAGTCGGTTAAGCCTCTGCCTTCAGCTCAGGTCATGATATCAGAGTCCTGGGATAGAGCCCCGTCAAGTTCCCTGCTCAGCCAGGAGCCGGCTTCTCCCTCTTCCCCCTGCTCATGCTCTCTCTCTCACTATTTCTCTCTCTCAAATAAATAAATAAAATCTTAAAAAAAAGACTCTCTCCCTCTCCCTCTGCCCCTCCCGATCATGCTTTCTCCCTTTAAAATAAATAAATCTTAAAAAAAAGATAAAACATTTATGGAAGGCCCTCTTTGCTAGGTGCTAGAAATCTGGTAATCACCCAGACAGATCTAGCCCTGTGTTCATGGGCATCATGACCTTATTTTAACTAAAACAGCCCCCAAAGCATCTTCATTTCCCAATAGAGTATGTTTTGATACTTCACTTAATGTTTTGGACTCAACTTAATTCTAGTCATCAAATATCATGTACTTGGAAGATGATTTTTATTCACATTGGTATGTTCTGTGTCCAGCATAATTCCTGGCACATACAAGGTGTGCAATAATATCTGGAAGAAAATCCAGTTTGAGAAAGTGTAGTCTGGAAAATGTCATTTCTGTTTTGGTGCATTGTGGAGGGAAGAGGTAAGTGGTAGGGAATTAACATTTGTTTATCGTTTATTATATAACATTTGTTATGTAATTTTGTGGTACCTTAAATACATTTGTTAATATGATTCTTTTTAATTGCCTGCTTTTCTAAAATGAGAAAAGGAGGTCCAGAAGTGATGTGTAACTGTTTCATGTTCCTTAGCTATTATGTAGCAGAGACCTGATTTAAATCATGATCGGTCTGACTCCAAAGATTATGCTTGTTCAATTTCTATGTGTTTTCTACAGTTGCAGGAATTACTGTTGTAATCAGATGCAAACCCCCCCGCCAGTGATATTATATAAATAAAGGCTCCATGATAATTTGGGGTCTCCAGGTCCCGCCTGCCTGGTGTCAGACTTTCTCCAGCTTCACTGTCACCGACCACAGAGGTCCCAAAGGCTATAGAATAGAACAGACCCCAGAGGGATGATGGCTTGAAATTATAAATTGGAGATAAAATAAGTGCTGTTGTTGTTTTTAACCATGGTGATAATAATGGCTTACATTGACATGATGCTTTATGGCTTGCAAAACACTTTTCCACGTGTCAACAGTCCTGGGAAGTAGACAAGGCAGGGGTTAGCAAGCTTAGGTCCATCATCCGAGTTCACATTGCTGGCTAGTGACCTGGCATAGTCTGGTCTTTTTGCTCTTTGTCCAGTGATATGTAGAATCATGAAAGACACTCTCAGTTTAGATTGACCATGGGTTTGCCAACTATAAGCTAACCCAGCAGATACACAGATTTACAGCTAGGCTTAAAATAGCAATGACATAATTTCATAACAGCTCACAATTTATTTTTCCTGTTGGAAAGGAAAGATGCCCTTTCTTCTTTCTTCCTTTGTGCTTTGTAAGAAAGCCCAGTTGTGGGTTGTAATCAGGGGCAGATAATGGGGTCCTCTCAGTTTGTTCGATTTCCAGACCATCACAAAGGAAGGAAAAGCTTTTCTGTCATTTGGAAATGGTAATAAACAGGACTCCGAGTCAGGCAATTTGCAAGAGCCCTGAGCAATTATGATACTTTAACCTGTTCTGAAAGAAGCTCCCCACCAAGAGTTCTTTGTTGATCTTCTAAGTACCCATCTAAAATTGCAGCCAGTGAGGGCACCAGAAAGCACATCTTGCTCTTTTCTTTCTTTCTTTCTTTCTTTTGTTTCTTTCTTTTGTTTCTTTCTTTCTTTCTTTCTTTCTTTCTTTCTTTCTTTCTTTCTTTCTTTCTTTCTTTCTTTCTTTCTTTCTTTCTTTCTTTCTTTCTTTCTTTCTTTCTTTCTTTCTTTCTTTCTTTCTTTCTTTCTTTCTTTCTTTCTTTCTTCTTTCTTTCTTCTTCCTTCCTTCCTTTCTTCTTTCTTTCATTCTTTCTTTCTTTTTCTTTCTTTCTCTTTCTTCTTTCTTTCTTTCTTTCTTTCTTTTTCTTTCCTTCTTCCTTCCTTCCTTCCTTCCTTTCTCTCTCTCTTTCTCTCTTTCTTTTTCTTTCTTTCTTTCTCTCTCTTTCTTTTCTTCCTTCCTTCCTTCCTTTTCTTTCTTTTCTTTCTTTCTTTCTTTCTTTCTTTCTTTCTTTCTTTCTTTCTTTCTTTCTTTCTTTCTTTCTTTCTTTCTTTCTTTCATCTTTCATCCTTCCTTCCTTTCTTTCATCTTTCATCCTTCCTTCCTTCCTTCCTTCCTTCCTTCCTTCCTTCCTTCCTTCCTTTCTTTCTTTCTTTCTTTCTTTCTTTCTTTCTTTCTTTCTTTCTTTCTTTCTTTCTTTCTTTCTTTCTTTTTCTTTCTCTTTCTTCCTTCCTTCCTTCCTTCCTTCCTTCCTTCCTTCCTTCCTTCCTTCCTTCCTTCCTTCCTTCCTTCCTTTCTTCCTTTCTTTCTTTCTTTTCACCCAAAGGAGCTAAGACACAGTTTACCGCTGAGCTGACCACTCACCAAGAATTGCATGCTTCTGTGGGTTTCACCGGTGGTGTTCGTTCTCCTGTCCTCTCTCCTCTGAGTTATATTCTGTGCTTAGATCATCCCAGTTCCCCTGAAGATAGGCAGTTTGGTTTTAAAGAAGCACATAGTGGATTTAGGAAACATAGCATCTGTGGTTGGTCACCAGCTCCACCGTTTAGAGGCTTTGCGATCTTGGGAGAAACATTTTATAAACCTTACTTCCCTCATCTGTGAAATACTGACCAGTCTCAGAGGGTTGAGTGAGTGAAATAGAATGCTGTCTGTGAAAAATACTTTGCACATAAAATTGATCTATCTTAATTATCATGTCTTTTTACATTTATGTCTCTATCTCTTCTTTTGAAACTTACCCTCCGTTTCCAACAAATGCTCCTTCCTCAAACTTGTCCTTTGTCATTCTTTTTTGGAAGGCCTGGGGCTCTGTGATTGTTAATTTTATGTATCAACTTAACTGGGCCACGGTGCTCAGAGAGTTGGCCAAATATTATTCTGGATGTTTCTATGAGTGTGTTTGGGATGAAATTAACATATAAATCTATGGATTTTTGAGTAAAGCATATTGCCCTTCATAACATGGGTGGGCTTCATCTAATCAATTGAAGTTCTGAATAAAGCAGAAGACTGACCTCCCCCGAGCAAGAGGGAATTCTGCAGCAGATGGTCTTCAGACTCAAACTATAGCCCTGGCTCTTTAATGGGTCTTTGGCCTGCTGGCCAACACTGCAGATTTTGGACTTACCAACCCCCATAATCATGTGGTCCAATTCCTTAAAATATATCTCATTCTATGTATGTACATATACTATTGGTTCTGTTCCCCTGGACAAGATGGCTTGTGATAGCGTCCTTCTGAGGTTGCCACAGAGTTGAGAAGCAATGGCCCCTCATCAGAGCCTGTAAGCTGCCTGGTCCCTCAGGATACTGGGCTGGGACGCTGGTGCAGGATGACCCCTGGTCAGTCCCCTGCTGCCAACATAGCTCTGGCATGATAGGAATGGACCTACCAGTACTAACACCTCATGTAGGATGCTCTGGGGCTCTCACTTCCTTTCTGTGAACTTCCTTCTCCAGCAACGCCAGACGAGGCACAGATATTTTCCAGGGATGTTCCTCTTCTGGATATTGGGACATTTGGGGACTTTGTGTCTGGCCTTACTTAAACACCATGTTACTCCTCTCCTTGGGCACCACGGTGGTTCCATACTCTTACCATATTGTGTGCAAAAACCTGAGTGCATCTATCTTCTTCCCGTCCTTTGAATGTGACATGCTCTTTCTGCCTCCATTCTTTTGCACATTTTTCTCCTTTCTGAAGTGGCTTCCCTAATTCCACTCAGGGCTGCCCAGTCTTCAAGATTCCTCTCAAGTCCCATATCCCTCCACAGACACTCCCTGATGACTCTTGCCTCAGCCTGGCTGCTTCTCCCCTGAACTTCAACACCCCTGAGAAATATGTACCACTGGGTTTAGTTTTTTTAAAGTGTCTGTTTTAGATCCTTAACTGAGGTGAGAGCTTAAAAACTCAAGCATGTGAGAAATGGTTAATGGAGGGGTTACTATTCACTCTATTATTTACCAGAGATAAATGTATAAGACATGCCTTGTATTCTTAAGTGGCTCATACCTAATGGGAGAGAGAACAAAAAACAAAAAACAAAATTAAAATGCAGTGTTATAAATGTTATAGTAGAGATTTGTTCCAAGCCCTCCAGGGAGGGGCTGACTGTAGAGAAGGGATCCATTTTTGAACATCTGTCATGCTCCCAGCCCTGCACTAGGGATATGTATGTACCGTCTTATTTAATACTTGCAACAATCCTGTAGGGAGGACATGGAGCAGTGTCCTCACCTTCCCAATGAGACCAAGACAGAAGTGACTTGCCACAATCAGAATTTGGTGGCATCCATGGGTCTGTTGGCTCCAAAGCCCATGCGCTTTTCCATTACCCTGCCTCCCAGGAGGGCTGATTGCAAACTGCTAGCAAGTCCTACTCCACCTTTGACCCCCCCCTTAAACTCTTGTCTCCTTTCAGTAATTTTTGGGCTATTTGTACCTTTTCTTTTCTCTCACAAGAACTTTGATTTTTACTGGAGATCAAAGTAAGACAAGAAACAAATAATAATAATAAATAAAAGCCATTCCTTTTTGTAGCGTGAAAAAACCTCTAGTTATCCATTTGTTGAGGAAACTTGAATTTGAAGGAATGAGTTTGGGATTTTTTATTAATTTATAATTTGTTCGGTAGCCAGACACCATCATTAAAAATCCAACATGTGTTCAGATATTCCATCAAATGCAATTCTGAAGCAATATGTTTTTTTGATGAGTTTGTTATAAAGACTTTTTGTTTTCAGCTGGGTTTGTTTATCTCAAGAAATTATACACTCAACTATGCTTTTCATAGGAAGGAATGGTAGAAGCAATGAAAGAAGGAAAGAGAAGAAAAGATGGAAGTGTGGGCCAAGACGGTGGACCACTGCAAGGCATTCTGGGAGTGACAGCCCACCAGTAGCTCTGGATCCACTGGGCGTGGAGTACCTGCACTCTTTCCTTGGATGAGTTTAAGATTCTGTGTTCACCTCTTCAGGTCAGAGAAGTGTCTCTCCCACTGCAGAGCTATCTTAGTCAGCTTGGGATATCACAGACTGGGTGGCTTAAAGAACAGAACTTTATTTCTCACAGATCTGGAGGTCTGGAAGGCCAAGATCAAGTTGCTGGCTGAAGTTCCTGGGGAAGGCCTGCTTCCCCGCAGAAATGGATGCCTTCTTGCTCTATCCTCACATGGCATGGAGATGATGCCTGGGTCTCTTTCTTCCCTTTATAAGGGCACCAATCTCATCATGAGAGCTACAGTCCCAATCTGATGCAAACCCAATTGCTTCCCAAAGGCCTCACCTTCAAATACCATTACACTGGGAATCACGGCTTCAACATATGGATTTGGGGGCAGACACAAGCATTCGGTCCATACCGAGGACTCCTCTGTCTCTATATTATAGTACCCAACGTTTTGTCTTCTCTTTTATCTTTCCCTTAAAATGTCCAATGCCATTTGGATTCCATCATGCTGCTGGTGGGAATGCAGTATCTTTCACCTGATGGATGGATCTTTCCATCTATAACCTTTCTTTCCAACTTTATCTTCCAAAAAGCTTCCTCCCAATCTGTACATCATTCTACATTCTGGCCAATCCATGATTCTGTCTCTTAACACTCCCTTTACCTCACGTGTTCCCTCCCCTTGGATCTATCCCCTTTCACTTCTAACACCTTTATTAAAGCACTCCCTGATCTCTTCAGTGGGGACCTATCTCTCTCTATTATTAGCTTTCATAGGTGGAAGGAACTCAGACCCGGATCCAAATTCTACTTGTGTCATTTACCAGCTGTGTGATTTTGAGCAACTTCCATAACACCCCCAGATTCACCTCAGCTTCCTCTCTTATTAAATGAGGAAACCAAATGCCTGTCATACTTTGGGGACTTTGCAGATGTCATTTTCTCTGCCAAAAACAATCTCTTCCTCTGATTTGCTTGGCTGACTCATTCTTCGGGTTCAACTTAGGAGTCTCTTCTTCCTGGAAGCCCTCTTGATTCTCCAGATTGGGATCAAATGGCCTCTACTTCCCCTGTGGCTACTTTCCATTACATTGAAATGTTGTGTTTCCTTGTTTGTATCTCTCTCAAGGCCCTATCACCAAGCCTGGAGCATAGAGTAGATGATTAGAAAATACTGCCCAAAGACACTTTACTAATTTTGTGTGTAGAGCACAAGGCACATAGTAAGTGGCTTTCTCTTCCTTACTTGTATCTTAGCATATCCTGAAGTTACTGTTATTTGTTTCTGCCTCTCCACTCAATTTTATCCACTTTAAGACCTGAATCCATGACTCAATTATGTTTGTGTCACCCCACAGGTTCTCACACGCAGCACCACCCACACATACAATAGGTACTTGACCAAAGTTGGATGAGATAGTGATACATATTAGTCTGAAATAGTTTTAATTAAAGTTGTCATGTTAGGGAAACACTTTATCTGCCTTCACTGGTGTCACGAGAGAGTCCACTTTCCTTCAGAATGGGGTTCCTTTCAATGAGAGGTGTTCAGTGTTTGTGGAATGAATAGATGTTGAGCACGTCAAGTTCTTCTTATTTGTGTCTGTGCTGGATTTAAGGTGATCTCATGAGGAGAGAGAGCTCCCAGTTCTTCCTTGTGCCTCTCCCTGGGCCTTACATGTGGTTGGGTGCTTGAGAAAGACTTGCTGAACTGAATTGTGAAAAGAGCCTTGGATCTCAGCTTTCACTTTGCTCTTTGGACTCCTCTGAGAGAACTGGCCTCAGATTGTTTCGGCTCTCATGGCAGCAGATAATGTGTGGTTGTACCAAGGGAGAGAAGCAAAGAGAAGAGGCGTGAGTAAACTTTAAAGAGGAAGAAAACCCTCTCAGAAGTCAGGCATGGACACCCACTCTCTCATTTCTCTTCCTTGATGCCCATTTCAGGAACACACCGGGAAGAACAAGTAAAAGCCCACCGTTCCTACAATGAGAGATGAGGGGCCAACAGGTCAGGCAGACAGACCAGGACAGAAGGCCAAGGTAGCACAGAGGGCTGGCTTTTCCTGCTCTGCCCTCAAGCCTGCCGCGAGGGTTTTGGCTGGTCCTGGACTTCCTGGGCCCAGCCCCGTGGAGCAGCCAGGGCTGCTGAGAGACTGAAAGTGTGGGCAGGGCAGGCGGGTAAGGGCAGCTGCTGAGGGCAGGCATGACAGCAGAGGTGCCTGGAGAGCTCTTTTATTTCATACTTGGATTTACAAGTATAATGAGGCTTCATCTGTTGACTGCCAGCCTACCATCTATCAATCCTGTTCCACTGGAGCCAGAGACCAGGTCCTGTTGGGCCTCTGAAATGTTGGTTTGTTCCCTTCTGCCTCGTAGGCCTGGTAAACAAAAGGAATGGAGCTACAGATGGAAGTTTGCTGCATGCATGTGTCTGGGGGTAGACAAGTCTGCGGCTGGGTGTCCTTGCCAGGAAACACACCAGCTGGTGCTGTTTTTATGTCTGCTCTCCCCAGCTCCACCTCCAACGGGGAACAAGTCAGGGAACTGATGTGCTAAGCCTGCCTCTTTCTCCCTCCAGCTTCCATTCTGGGTTTATTCATTCTTGGCATGAGGGCTGCCCAGCTGTAGGTCCTGCTTCCTGGTCCTCCTGGTACCAAGGCTGCGATGATTGGCCCTCTGGGATGCAGGAAATAAGTGGATGGCTTCCTGCACCTGCTCTGGCTTGCATTAGGGACTTCCCCTTTTCACCCATTAGGCTGAGACAGCTTGGTACAAATGGACTATTTCTAGCTCATTTTAGGGGAAAATTGAATTGAATTCTCTGTTCAGAAGGGAAGCCTCTTGGATAATGCTAGTGTTGTATCCTGAGAGCAGACAACCTGGATCCCACATTTAAGACTATCCATCCATCACCTCTGTCACACTGGGTTCTGCAAAGTAGAGGCATTACAAGCTCTTTGGAATACATAATTCTGATTCATAACTTTAGTAGGTGAGTGGCTTTGGGAAGTTACTTATTTAACCTCCTTAACTCTCTCAGTATCTTCATTTACAAATGAAGAATGAATGAATGGATGAATGGATGAATCTATCTATCATCTATCTATCAATTATCTATCATCTATCATCTATCTATCTATCTATCTATCATCATCATCTATCTATCATCTATTATCTATCATCTATCTTTCTATCTATCCATCCATCCATCTATCTAATCATCTGTTGATCATTTACCTACCTAGAAAGAGAGAGTTTCAATTCCAATCCCCTTCTGATCTTCTACCCTTATGAGTGGTGCTATTTGTGTAAAAATCTTACAGGCTTCCAAATCCCATTATATAATGAGATGTTTATAATTTCGGGTTTGATAATGTTAACCTTGCAAATCATATATCTTCATATATGTGTGTGTGTGAATATTTGCATGTGTTTGTGTGTCAGTCATTAAAACTTTATCTTGAGAGGCATATGACATCATGATGGAATTTAAGGTCCAAATATCCAGGTTAGATGTTGGCTCTGCTATGCATTATCAGTTTCACCTTAGACAAGTGGTTTAAGCTCTCTGTATTTTAGTTTTCTTTTATAAGATGATGTTAATAATAATAATGCCTATCTTTTGGTGGTGTAGTGAGATTCAATGAGTTTACATAGTCATTACTTAGAACAATGCTTGGTGCATGGTATGCTAGTGAAGTCTCCCTCACTCATTAATAGTCTTTGTGTTCCCCTTTTTTCCTTGTTCTCTTCCAGCTACTCCTCCTTAAGTACCCCTAATACTTGTGCTGTCCCACCACTCTCTGTCATGAGAATGGAGACCCTGCTCATGTCCCTTCTTTGTCATATAAAGATTTAGATATACGGGCACATGCACATACACAGACACAAATATGTACTTACATATGTAATATAAGTAATAATTTCAATGTCATCAGGAAGTGAGGTTCTCATTTTTTAAAATTTTATTTTATTATGTTATGTTAGTCACCATACAATACATCACCAGTTTTCAATGTTGTGATCCATGATTCATTGTTTTTGTATAATACCCAGTGTTCCATACAGTACGTGCCCTCCTTAATACCCATCACTGGGCTAAACCATCCCCCCCTCAAAAAACTCTCAGTTTGTTTCTCAGAGTCCATAGTCTCTCATGGTTCATCTCTCCCTCCAATTTCACCCCCTTCATTTTTCCCTTCCTTCTCCTAATGTCCTCCACGCTATTCCTCATGTTCCACAAATAAGTGAAACCATATGATCATTGACTTTCTCTGCTTGACTTATTTCACTTAGCATAATCTTCTCCAGTCCCATCCATGTTGATGTAAAAGTTGGGTATTCATCCTTTCTGATGGCTGAGTAATATTCCATTGTATATATGGACCACATCTTCTTTATCCATTCACCTGTTGAAAGGCATCTCAGCTCTTTCCACAGTTTGGCTATTGCAGAAATTACTGCTATGAACATTGGGGTGCATATGGCCCTTCTTTTCACTACATCTGGGTCTTTGGAGTAAATACCCAGGAGTGCAATTGCTGGGTCATAAGGTAGCTCTATTTTTAATTTTCTGAAGCACCTCCACACTGTTTTCCAAAGTGGTTGTACCAACTTGCATTCCCACCAACAGTGTAAGAGGGTTCCCCTTTCTCCACAACCTCTCCAGCATTTGTTGTTTCTTGTCTTGTCAATATTTGCCATTCTAACTGGTGTAAGGTGATATCTCAATGTGGTTTTGATTTGAATTTCCCTGATGGCTGATGATGATGAACATTTTTTCATGTGTCTGTTAGCCATTTGTATGTCTTCTTTGGAGAAGTGTCTGTTCATGTCTTCTGCCCATTTTTTGATTTGATTATTTGTTTTTTGGGTGTTGAGTTTGAGAAGTTCTTTATAGATCTTGGAAATCAGTGCTTTGTCTGTAAACAGACATATAGACCAATGGAACAGAATAGAGAGCCCATATATGGACCCTCAACTCTATGGTGAAATAATCTTCAACAAAGCAGGAAAAATTATACAATGGAAAAAAGACAGTCTCTTCAGTAAATGGTGCTGGGAAAATTGGACAGCCACATGCAGAAGAATGAAACTTGACCATTCTCTTACACCATACACAAAGATAAACTCAAAATGGATGAAAGACCTCAATGTGAGACAGGAATCCATCAAAATCCTAGAGGAGAATATAGGCAGTAACCTCTTTGACATCGGCCACAGCAACTTCTTTCAAGATACATCTCCAAAGGCAAGTGAAACAAAAGCAAAAATGAACTTTTGGGACTTCATCAAGATAAAAAATCTTCTGCACAGCAAAGGATACCGTCAACAAAACAAAGAGGCAACCCACAGAATGGGAGAAGATATTTGCAAATGACACTACAGACAAAGCACTGAGGTTCTCCTTATTAGAAAGAGAAGATACAAGTAAAATGAACTGCTGATATATTTTCTCTGAAAAGGAAAAAAATTAGTTCTGTCCATTGAAAAAGCCTAGAAAGAATTATCAATCCAGTAGCAATAAGGACCTTCACATCCTAATTTTGGTCTCCAAATGACATTTCTCACAAAAGAATTGCGGTTTCTTGGAGAAGTACATTAGTACAGGTCTGAGATAGGGAATGCATAGGATGAGTGTGGGACATCTTGTCATGCCAGAAAGCAAGGAAGCTATCAAAGGCCCTTGGAGTCATGTTAAAATGACTTAGGAACATGAAGCTGTCTCCAACAGCTAGAAGATAGAAAAATGTAAACATCAAAAGGAATAATAGCTGTAATATAATTAAATACATCAAATAAAGAAGAAACCCATGAGCTCATAGTAATATTTTAAACAAACAAGAAAGTAAGTCACTTGTTACTTTTGGAAGATTCTAGGGACTGAATTAATTTTTCAGAAAATTAATAAATAAAGGAAAATCAAGGGAAACGTAGCATTTGTCCTTATTCCCTTTACCTCAATAGGACCAAATACACTTCAAAACACACTCATACACACATAGATGCCTCCTGATGGAACCTCACCATGCCATAAAAAATGACTAAAATTGAACTTGAATGTGATCAAACCTCTACATTTAACTAATGGCCTCCAGGAAATGAAGGAGATAGAGGAACATATTAAATACTACCACATTTGTATCTTTTTGGTGAAATAGGTCAATCAGAGAAAGACATGTATCATCTGATCTCACTGATATGAGGAATTCTTAATCTCAGGAAACAAACTGAGTGTTGCTGGAGTGGTGGCATGTGGGAGTGATGGGGTGGCTGGGTGATAGACATTGGGGAGGGTATGTGCTATGGTGAGCGCTGTGAATTGTGTAAGACTGTTGAATCACAGACCTGTACCTCTGAAACAAATAATATATTATATGTTAAAAAAAAAGAAGAAGAAGATAGCAGAAAGGGAAGAATGAAAGGGGGAAATCGGAGGGGGAGACGAATCATGAGAGACTATGGACTCAGAAATAAACTGAGGGTTCTAGAGGGGAGGGGTTGGGGGGATGGGTTAGCCTGGTGATGGGTATTTAGGAGGGCACGTACTGCATGGAGCACTGGGCGTTATATGCAAACAATGAATCATGGAACACTACATCAAAAACTAATGATGTAATGTATGGTGATTAACATAACATAAAATAAAATTAAAAAAAATAAATAAATGCCACCACAATCTTGAAACTCAGCAAAATCTAGAATGTAGGAAACTTTACTGGTAAAGATAAAATGATACATAACTTCAGTGAATACATTGTAAGGGAAAACAAAAGAGGTAGAAGAAGCACATTGATAAAAAGAAATTAAGAGACATATTAATCAGTGTAATAAGGAAATGGAGGAACTCTGAGCAGACTGGATATTTGATGCTAGGACGGAGTTAGTGTTGATTTTTTTAGACATGATAATGGGATTGTAAATATGCTTTGAGAGAAAGGTCTTCTATTTGAGAGTTGTATATTGAAATATTTATAGATGAAATAGTATAATGTCTATACTTTGAAATTCGAAATGTATATACTTGAAATGCTTTGAAATTATCTGGAGTTAGGGAGTGGGGAGGGATAAATAAAACAAAATTCACTACGAATTGATAAATTGTTGAAAGCTGGAAATGGATACATGGCGTTTCATTATATTATTCTCTTTGTTCTTGTATATGTTTATAATTCTCCCCAATAAGTATTTTAAAACCAAAGAAAAAGCAGTGGTGGCCATACTCTCTTTTCATGGGATTTCTCCATGGTCTGCTCCCCAGGCTCCTCCTTAAAAACCTCACTCTTTTCTGCCAGTCTTGGCCCCAACAGCTGGTCACATCTTGATCCAGATCCTTCAGGTGGGTGACTTTAATTTTCTTTTTGCCACAGAATGACGTTTCTCTTTTTTGCTTCTCAGGAGCCACCTCCGCCCTTGTCCTAGATCTTGCTCCCTTCAAAACAATCACACACACATGGATCCTAAGCTTCTAGGAATTTATGACACCATTCCTTTCCTTTGTCTCAGATCTCCACTCAAGTTGGTTTGGGAATTGCCCATTCTTTTTTCTTCCCTCCCATATAGTCAGTAAAATGGTGCCTTGGGGGTATGGCAGTTTTGAGAAGGCAAGTGGGACTTTTAAGAGTAGGGAAGAACGTAGGGTACAGTGGAAGAGAGCTACCATGGGATGACCTAAAATCTTCATCCTACCCAACCCCAACTGTTTTCCCCCTCTTCTATGGGGGTAGGAGAAGTGGCATTTTGGCATGGTGTCACCTTTTCTAGAAGTCATAGCCAGAGCTGTTACCAGCTGATATAGAGGGCTTTAAAAAGGAAGCCAGTCCAGGGAAAAGGTGAATGAATTGTTTGCCTGGAAGGGTGACAACTGTCCCAGTTTGCCTAGGACTGAGGACTTGGGATTTCCAGCTTAAAACAAGAAAGTATCAGGCAAACCAGGGCACATAGTCACCTGATAGTAAGATCACGTTTACATTTCTTAAAGGCCAAGTCATGTTGGTGGATAAATTCTTTTATAATTGGAGGTAAGTCTGTTTTCTTCAGGAGAAAATTAATAATTACTGTGATAATGGATGCTTGTTTTTGAGTAATTAGCTACCCACAGCCAAAGGTGGTGTGGAGATTGGCCTAGATTTAGAACATCCACTGTCTTTCCCCAACTCATGAGACCACCTTCATGGTTTTCTACTTTAAACCTATGGAAATCTAGGCAAAGAAAATCTCTAATAACACTTGGCTGAGGTCTTGTAGTTTCAAAACTGAGGTCTTGTAGTTTCAAAACAACAATATCAATATTACTACTAACAATATAATATAATATAATATAATATAATATAATATAATATAATAACAATATAATCTGAAAAGACGTCAAGTTTCCTTTCTGGTTGTTGTTTTTCTCTTCAAAGGGATGTACAATCAAATTACTGTATTCTAAATGTCAGTTAAAATAATTCTTTGAATGGTTAAGCCACTAACTCTAAACACAATTAGCTTTCTTTGTTTCATTTTGCTTTTGATTTTTAGGATTTGTCATTTTTAAAATTTAAGAACTTTTAGTTATGACAATGGTGGTTGGGAAGGAGCTTGGCCTGTTAGCTTGGCCAGGAGAAAATTTTGATTCCTTTTTCCATCCCAAAGACTCATCCTTTAGTAGGAATGTAAAATGGTGTAGTCACTATGGAAACCAGTATGGAGGTTCCTCAAAAAATTAAAAATAGAAATACCCTATGGTCCATCAATCCCACTTCTGGATATATATATATATATATAGCCAATATAATTGAAATCAGGATCTTAAAGAGATGTTCCTACTCTTATGTTCATTGTAACATTATTATTTATGGTAGCCAAGATATGGAATCAACCCAATATCCATCCAAGGATGAATGGATAAAGATAATATACATATATGAAATTATACATACATGGTGCAATACATATGTGGTATAGATATATAATGGAATATCATTCAGCCTTAAAAAAGAAGGAATTCTTGCCATTTGTGACAACATGGCTAACCTTAAGGACATTAGGCTAAGTGAAATAAATAGTCACGAAGGACAAATACTTTATTATTCTACTTATATGAAGTATCTAAAAGAGTGAAACTATAGAAATCAAGAATAGAATTATGGTTGCCAGGGACTGGGGTTAGAGGGAAACAGGGATATGCTAATTAAAAGATATGAATATTCAGTTATGCAAGAGATAAATGCTTATAGATAGCAATACTGTCATGTGCACTTATAAATCTATTACGAAGGTAGATCTCATGTAAGTGTTCTTACCACAAAAACAAAACCAAATACAAAAAGCAAAGGGATACAAGTAAGCTTTTGGAAGTGATGGATATGTCTATTACCTTAACTGTGGTGATGGTTTCATGGGTTTTTGCACATGTCCAAACTCATCAAATTTTATATATTAATTATGCCCCAGTTTTTTGCTTATCAATTATGCCTCAGTAAAGGTGTTTGAAAAACAAGCTCCATTCTTTGTCACAGAAGCTACTTCATCTAAGAATGAATAGTAGATTCCTTCTTCCTTTCCATAGGGACAGAGTAAGTGGAAAATATTTGTGCACCAGAAATAGGAATTAATACAAAAAATTATTAGAACTCGTGTCTTAGAACGTAGAGTGCCGAAGGACAGAAAGAACCCATTAGAAGTGTCTTCGACCAAAATTCAAAATAATAAATATTCTCTTGACACATAATACCATATTTCATTGATTCTGAGGTCCAGAATTGTTCTTTTCTTCAGCATTAATGCAATTTTAGTGTCATTCTGAAAAATGCCATTTTTGTTGTGAATTGTATAGAGTTGGACTAGGGGAGTGGACAAGGCATCACCATTCTTCTAAGTTTAGAGCTTCCAGCTCTGGGCTTTAGTGGGGCTGGATTTCCCGGCCTCTGATGCATGTTTCTATCTGGCAGGGGGACTGAGAACAGACTGGTCAGGACCCAAATCACCTGGTGGACAGATGGGGACCAGCAGGAGACTGTTGCTAGGAAGATACTTCTCCATGTAAATTCCTTTGCACTGGGGAGGGAGCATCAGACAGCCTGCCCTTCTCTCGCTCCTCCTCTCTGCCTCTCAGTGGCCCAAGTCCTGTTTCTCTGTCTGTCTGTCTGTTGTTCATTGATAGATGATATCCCACAGACGTCTGATGTGAAATTGCATCAGCAGTCATAGGAAGTGGGTCTGCAGTAGGCACAGAATTAGGCCAGCAAGTCTGACATACCAGATTCTTACGATCTAAGCCTCTGAGCTCCAGAACTTTTAACATCTCAAATTTGGATGCATCTTGTAATTGAAGGCATCATATTGGATGAGACATAGTAATCTTTTGTGATTTTTTTGAGCTTTATTTTATATTTCTGTACTTCTCAGTAAGAAAGTCTAGTTGTCATAAATGAGGCATCAAAATATATCCATAAAGAATTCAAAAGAACTTTGAATTCAGGGCCAAGGGACCTAGAATTAATTCCTGATCCTGCCGCTTTTAAGCAGTGTAACTACTAGCAAATAATTTCCTCTTCTTGTGTCTGTTTCCACATCTGCAAAATGTAAAGGTGGAACTAGCTGGTTCCTCAGAACTCCTTTAAGGGCACCAGGAGCAGGGAGGGGGTGGCAGGTGCACGTGGCTCCAGAGGTCTCCCCATCTCCTTCAACCTAGAACAGTTCTGTGTTATGTATTCTACAAAACAGACTTATTCTTAAGTTTTATTTTGAAGAACGGTTTCTGTTGTTAGGGAAACAAAAAGCTTAGAAAACCTTCCAGCTGGCATTTATAACTGCCACTGTGGGTCTAAAGAAGGTTGTTAACTTGAAGCCAGATTTTTCTACTGTCCTTTGAATGATAACAATTGACTTATGTTTGAGGAACAGTAAATCAGGGTCATTAAAACATAGACACGGAGGCAGCTAGACCTACCTGTGATATGACATTGGTCAAGTAATTATTACAATGGGGATCATTCTGATAACCTCCCTCATGGGATCCACTGGGGAGACAATTCATGGAATAGTCCTTGCAATGCCTGATCAATAGGGATCTTAGTGGCCACAGCAATGACCACTATTTTTGTTCCCTGGATATGAATTGGGGAGGGGTCTTCATTCCTTCTCACTAGAATATCTACATAGGAACTCTACCCTCTCCACTCCCAGTTCCACCCATAGAAAGTCTTTTAAACCTTGGACTCATGCTCATGCCCAAGAGACATTCACCACCAGAGATGACCTTAGCATAGAGTTCATTATTCATGCAGCAAACCAAAAGAGTAAGGAAGTGCTCTCAGGCTGGTAAGGGACATAACAAATGCCGAGGACAATTGGAGGCTATTCACTGTGTTATGAGCTGGGGCAGGCAGGGTGGTTGGATGTGCTCCCTGCCATGCAGGAGTTGGCAGACTGGTGGGTAATCAGGGTGGACGCAGGAGTAAATGACATGCCGAGGAGCTCAGAACAGGGACTGATTGATCCCTACATGCAGGTCTGGGAAGGTTTCCTAGCAGAACCAACATTTGAACTTAACTTTGAGAGAGGACAAGACTGATCACAGGTGGGACAGTGGAAGGGAGAGGGCTTCTCATCCAGTGGCAGGGCAAGAAGAGTGGGTTCAAAAAAAAATCATAGATAACATTGCTTCTTAAGTGCTTGATACTTAAATAAAGCACTTTGCATGGATTCTTTCAAGTAGTTCATTCAGTCCTTAAAGAACCCTAGGTGGCAAATTTTATTAATATTCCCATTTTATAGATGAGAAAACAGAAGCACCCAGAGTGAAGTGTCTTGTTCAAGCTGGCGGGGTAGCTTGGATTTGAACTCAGATTTTCATGCTCTTAGCCAATGGCAAACATCGATAATAAGGCTGGTCAACAAGATTGGAGCCAGACTGTGGGCAGTCAGGAGCTGTGTATACAAGCCATGGAGATAATGCTGGTCTTTCCTTCTTGGACAGGGTTTCTCAACCGAGGCACTGTTGACATTTTAGGTTAGATAATTATTTGTTGTGCAGGGTTCTTCTATGCAATGTGGAGTGTTTAGCAGACTCCCTGGCTTCTACCCACTAGAGGCCAGTAGTGCTGCCTCTCCCAGGTGTGACAACCAAAAGTGTCTCCAGGCATTCTAAACATCCCTGAGGAGGCAAAGTCTCCCCTGGCTGGGAACTGAAGCTGTAGGCAAGCTCACGCAAGGCACCGGGTTTGCCACTCTGAATAAGCAGAGCAGAAGCCAGCTGAAATTCACTCTGTTGTGCACACAATTGTCTCCGGAAAACTCTCAGTGTTGACATTGTTCATCTCAGCAGCTGGGGTCTTGATTTCTGCAAGATGACTCACACAGCCCTTGTCTGTGGGAGTCAGTTGGTTATCTGTTCTGACAAGGCCCCTCGTGTGTTTGAAGGAAGTGGGGGCATGAGACTCATCAAAGCACGCTGGATGCACAATTACATCTCTGCATTGTGCTTGCCAAAGCATGACAGTTGGAACACCTTGATCCCAGGCTTGTTTATGTTCTGACCAGCAGTAGAAGTTTTGAACCTTAGACTGAGGAGTGAAATTGATTATATATTCTATTCGCTACTAACCTACTAGCTTGTGCACCTATTCATTGAGCCACACTCTTAGCAGGGGACGTGAGAGCAAGTGGAAGGAGTCTGGTGCAATTGTGTGTAACAGTAGCTGTTCCATTAAGGCATGTGTTAGACAAAGAGTTAATGGGCACTGGCTAGGAACCAGACACTGTGCTTGTGCGCCCATCAAAACAACCCCATGAAGCAGGTCCTGCCATCCTGGAAACAGAGGCAGAGAGGGGTTAGTTACCTGTTCCAAGTCATGCAGCTGGAATGTGGAAGGGTCAGTGTGGGAATGAGGTCAGTCTGATCCCAGAGCTCAGGACATGAACCACTGAGGTCTGTACTACTCTCAGAGCAGGGTATGCTTCTTAAGACGGGGACCTGGGAAGGCTGGCCTAATTTAAAGGATCAGCATAAGGTAGATCAGAAAATTATGTCAACCATTCTCCTGGGGTAGAGCCAAGGTGGAGAAGAAGAGACCCCTGGTCACAATTGCTAATGCTGAACAGGGATCTTTTGGTTTATATATCTCCCGCGGAAGACACAGTGAAGGTTCTGAACCCCTGAATCCTTGTCCCATTGTCTATTGGAAGGGATGTATTAGTTTGTTTGGGTTGCCATAACAAAGCACACACTGGGAGGCTTAAACAACAGAAATTTAGTATCTCACAACTCTGGAGGTTGGAAGTCCAAGATCAGGGTGTCAGCAGACTTAGTTCTTTCTGAGGGCTGTGAGTATCTGTTCCATGCCTTTCCCTAACTACTGGTGCTTTGCTGGCCATCTTCAGTGCTCTTTGCCTTATGGGATGCATACCCTCATCTTTGGCTTCACCTTCACACGGTGTTCTCCTTTTGTCTTTGTCTCTTGTGTTCAAATGTCCCCCCCCCTTTTTTTTAAAGATTTATTTTTTTATTTTAGAGAGAGAGTGTGAGCAGGGGTGGCGGGGAGGAGCAGAGGGAGAGGGAGAGGGAGAGAATCTCAAGCAGACTCCCTGCTGAGGGCGGAGCCTGACATGGGGCTCGATCCCATGACCCTGAGATCATGATCTGAGCTGAAATCAAGAGTTGGATGCTTAACTGACTGAGGCACCCAGGTGCCCCTCAAATTTTCCCTTCTTATAAGGACACCAGTCATATTGGATTAAGGCCCAACCTAATGACCTTGTCTTAACTTTAACATCTGTAAAACCCTATTTCCAGATAAGGTTACATTCATAGGCACTGGGAATTAGGGCATTAGTATTTTCAAGGGGACACAATTGAACCCATAATAGATGGCAGCTCAGTAAACGATACAGTAATTATTAGTTGGGATTTTGGTCCCAAACCCCTCTATGAACTGGGTTGGACTATATGAGATCAATGCGGTTGTGTATTCCTTGAATGTGCGTCTTTGACTGGAAGTCAGTAGGAACAGTCCCCTTTGTCCCTTCCTGCCATTTTCCCCCCTTTGTCTTGCATGATACTTTGGGTATTATAATGATGAAGAAAACTTGAGAGCATCTAGGGTCTGGCAGCACTGGGAGAAAACAGAGGAAAGAGGTCAGTGATAGTTTTATGTATAATTCTGTCTTCCCTCATCAACGTTATCTTCCAGTTTTCTGGCCCCTTTCATGTGAACTTGAAACTCCATATTCTTTTTGGTCCATGGCATAGAGCTTTCTCTTTGAAAGTTAGGTTTTATCTCTCTCTCCCTCTCTCTCTTTTTGATGGTGGAAGGGGAGGTAGAGTGGAAGGAAGAAGCCATATTCCTCTCCTGGGGAATATAGTGTAACAAGTGTAATTTAATGAGGAGCAGGGAGGAAGTCTAAACCTTCCTCCATACTCTCATGTTTGTCCCTTTCCCTTGACCCTATTTTCCTCAACCAGAGGGACTTGAGGGTATTTAATCCTTAGGTAGGATTGATTTCAGAAATGTAATGTGGTGAGCACCCCATGAAGACAGGAGCAGGGGAAAGAGACCAGGATTGCCAAAGTAATATCCATTCCCATTCTGATTGAGCTCAACTCAGGTATTAGGAGACAAACTGTTTTAGATTAGCTTATTTTATGCTGATGTATGAATGTCAGATGATCCAACTGTGCTAGGACATTTGTATTTCATCAAATTATTGTTATTAAGCACCATCTTTAAGTAGCAAAATAGTGAGCTAAATGATGAAGGAAAGAACAAACTAACATTTTTGAGCATGTATTAGGTATCAGGCATTGAATTAGACTTTTACATAAATTTTCTTGTTGAATCCATTTAAGCCAGAGAAGCAGGTAAGATTATTTACATTTTACTGATGAAGGTGAAACAGCATGATGAAGTTGGATAAAATTAGACAACATTTCTATGTCTCATAAGCCTTGTTAATAAATGCCTTTATGTCAACGAACCTGCTGAACCTACTTGTTAGTTTGATTTTTAGGGGATTCCTTGGGATTTTCTGTATGTACCATCAAGTCATCTGTGAATAAGCATAATTTTACTTCTTCTTTTCCAGTCTGTGTGCAAACTTTGTTTTTTTATTTGTGTTTAATTCCTCTGCTTACAACCTCCAGTACAATATTGAAATGAAAGTGGCAGGAGTGGATATCTTTGTGTTCTACTCTTAGGGGAAAATCTTTGTTTCTCATTACTAAGTGTCATGTTAGTTGTGGGATTTTTGTATATACCCTTATTAGATTGAGGACGTATCTTTCTATTTCCAGTTTGTTGAGGTTTTTATTTATTTATTTTTAAGTCATGAAAGAATTTTGGATTCTGTCAGAAATTTTTTTCTCTAGCTATTGAGACAGTCATGTGGGTGTTGTTCTCATTTTTATTAATATAGTGTAATTACACTGACTAATTTTCATGTAGTGAAACAACTTTGTATTTCTGGGATAAATCATGATGTACAATCCTTTTTATATGTTGCTGGATTCAGTTTGCTAGTATTTTTTTTTTCAGTATTTTTCAACTATATTCATAAAGGACATTGGTCCATAGTTTTATATTTCTAGTTTGTGATATCATTATCTAGTTTTGGTATTAGGATAAAAATGGCCTCATAGAATAACCTGAGAAATGTCTTTTTCTTCTACTTTTTGGAAGAGTTTATGAAAGATTGAGGATTGATGTTAATTCATCTTAAAACATTTGTATAATTCATTGATAAAACCAGATGGGCCAAAGATTTTTTTGTAGTAAGTTTTTAAACAATTAATTTAATCTCTTAATTTGTTATGGATCTATTAATATTTTCTATTTCTTTTTGAGTCAGTTTTGGTAGTTTGTATCTTTCTAGGATTTTGTCCATTTCATCTTGGTTATATAATTCATCAGTAAAGTTGTTTATAGTATTTCCTTATGATCTTT
This sequence comes from Zalophus californianus, assembly GCF_009762305.2. NCBI lineage: Eukaryota > Metazoa > Chordata > Mammalia > Carnivora > Otariidae > Zalophus > Zalophus californianus. The sequence continues at coordinate 10,069,238 of NC_045596.1, forward strand.
TTCATTTCTGTAAAGTATAGTGATGTCCCATCTTTCATTCCTGATATTAATAATGCAAATCTCTATTTCCAACTATTTTCTTTCTCTGTTTGCTTTGGTTTCAGTTTGTTCATCTTTTTTTATTTCTTAAAATGAAAAGTTGGTTTATTTATTTGAAATATTTCTTTTAAAAAAAAAGGCATTTAGGCTATAATTATTTTCCAACCACTAGTTCAGCTGAATCCCATAAATTTTTGTATGTTGTGGTTTTGTTTACAGTCATCTCAAAGTATTTTCTAATATTCCTTGTGATTTCTTCTTTGACCCATTGGTTATTTAGGAATTTGTTGATTAATTTCTACATATTTTTGAATTTCTCAGGTTTCTTTTTGTGATTTTCAGTTTCACTCCATTGTGGTAGAAGAGCAATACTTTGTATAATCTCAATTCTTTTAGATTTATTGAGGCTTAGTTTATGGATTGACTGTGTCTATTCTGGAAAATATTTTATTGTACACTTGAAAAGAATGTATATTATGCTGCTGTTGGGTGGAACATTCTTTTTTTTAAAGATTTTATTTATTTATTTGACAGGGAGAGAGAGAGTGCACAAGCAAGGGGAGTGGCAGGCAGAGGTAGAGGGAGAAGCAGGCTCCCCACTGAGCAGAGAGCCCAATGCAAGGCTTGATCCCTGGACCCTGGGATCATGACCTGAGCCAAAGGCTGATGCTTAACTGACTGAGCCACCAAACGACCCCTCAGTGGAACATTCTATAAATGTCTGTTAGATATGGTTAGAGTTATTCAGGTCTTCTATTTCTTTGTTGATCTGCATATTTACTGTATCCATTATTAAAAATGGGGTATTGTTGAATTGTTTATTTTTCCTTTTAATTTTATCAATTTTTTTTCTACAGCTATGGATTAGTTGGAGGTAAATGTTGTCTACATCTCCTAGTGACCCTATTTTGTCTAATTTATCTATCAACTACTAGAAGGGTGTTGAAATCTCCACTATAACTGTGAATCTCTCCATTTCCCTTTTAGTTCTGTGTGTCTACACATTTAAGATTGTTAGGTCTTCCTGACATATTTAACCATTATCAGAGATGTTCCTCTTTATTACTCACTGGCAATATTCCTCATCTTAAAGTCAACTTTGTCTGTGGGTAGAGTCATTCAGTTTTCTTTCATTCTTCTTTTTTAAAATATTTTATTTATTTTTTCAAAAGTAGGCTCCACATCTTACTTGGGGCTTGAATTCATGACCCCAAGTTCAGGAGTCATATGCTCTACCAACTGAGCTAGGTAGGCACCCTGAGTCACTCAGTTTTCTTATTAGTGTTTGCATTGTATATAATTTTGTATGCTTTTACTTTTATGATGTAATACTCTTAAAAACAATCTACTTCTGTTAACCCTTAGGCCCTATATTTTGGTTGTAATAGAATTTACTTCTACATGTTATCAACCCTATGATGCATTGTGCTTATTTTTCTTTAAATGATTCCCTTTTAAATAGTTAAAATATGAAGAAAAACGTTCTTCCTTTACACAGATAGTTATCATTTAAACTGTTCTGAATTATTTTGAGTAGATCCAAGTTTCCATATGGTATCATTTTCTTTTTGTCTAAAGAACTTCCTTTAACATTTCTTGTAGCAGAGATATCCTCACAATAAATTCTTTTAGTTTTTGCTTATCTGAAAACATTTTCAATTACTCTTCACTTTTGAAAGATGTTTTCACTGGATATAGAATGACATTTTTTTTTCCCTTTCAGCACTTTAAAGATGTTTTATTGTCCTCTGTCTTGCATTGTTTGTGATATGAAATCTGCTGTCACTCTTATCTTTGTTTCTCTGAACGTGTGTCATTTTAACTTATGGTTTCTTTTAAGATTTTTCTCTTTATCAGTGGGTTGTAGCAATTTGATTGTGATGGGTTTCAGTACAGATTTCTTTGTTTTTATTTTTCTTGGTGTTTGTTGAACTTTTTGACTGTGTGTTTATAGTTTTCATCATATTTGAGTAAAACTTCAGCCATTATTTCTGTAAACATTCTTTTCTGTTTCCCTCCTTTTCTCAGACTTCAGCTTCATTTATTTGATATTTGACTATTTGATATTGTTCCTCATTTATTATGACTCTGTTAGTTATTTATTGTCTTTTTTCTCTTTGAGCTTAAGTTTGGGTATTTTTTGGCTGTTTTCAGAGCATACTGATTTTTTTCTTTTTTCTTTTTTTACTATTGCTATCTAATTTACTAGTAAGCCCATGCAGTGAAGTTTTCATTTCAGATATTGTATTTTTCAGGTCCAGAACGTCCCTTTGGTTCTCTCTTATTTCTCCAATTTCTCTCCTCATTTTTTTCATATTTTCTTGTAAACTCTTGAAAAAATACACATACGCATGTACTATTTTAATGTACTTGTCTGCAAATCCTATTTCCTACGTCATTTCTGGATCTACATTTATTGGCAAAGAGACTGTTGTGTAGGGAAATATTTCTGAAATTTGATGAAAACCTCTCCAGATCTTTCAGTTGGTAGTACGTTTAGCTTCAAGTAACAGAATAATGAACTAAGGGTGAATTAAATAATAAAGACTCATTTATCTCATAAAATATCTGAAGGTAAGTAATTGCTGGTTTTAATTCAACAGCTCCATAATGTGAAGATCATTATGATTCTTTTAGTTGTTTTTCTCATAGTTGGTAACCTCATTTTTTCAAGAAAGCTGAAAACTTCCAGACATCACAGTTGTTATTCTAAGTAGGAAAAACATCATACCTCAAATCTATTTTTTCCCTGAAAGCAGTGGTTTTCTGGAAATTCAATCCAACGATTTTCCATGTTATTGACCAGCATGGGGTCACATAACCTCTTCTAGACTAACCACTTGTCAAGTTGAACAGAATTACCATGATTGGTTTAAACCAATGAGAAATCTTTTGGGGCTCCTAAACTCTTTGGAGCTCTGATAGCAGAGAGATGAAAGTGGAGAGAGAGACAAACAGTGTTGTTCATGCTCTGTGGTGGCAAAATGTCAGGTTCACAATCAGAATGGCATGTGGTCTTCATGTTATAGGAAATTTGGTGGGAGGGAGAAGGGAGAATCAAGAGCAATGTGTGCAATCTCTAATGTTATCTAGACCTGAAACAAGTAGAGATTTGGAGGCCAATTACAAGACTTTTTTGATCTGTTTAGGTTTTGTGGTTTTTTATACACGTAGAGGCAGTTTGAGCTTCAGGGTTTTATGCCAGCTGGAGTGTCTGGTAGCATATAAGGAAGGGAGAGTCATGGTAAATTGGAAAAGATAAGAATTTGAGGCACTGTAAAGCTGTTGAACTCTTGTTTCTTGAAAATTTGTATTGTGAGTTATGTGACCTTGAACAACTTACCTAACCTCCCTGAACTTCAATTTATTCATCAAAAACAAGAAATAACAATACAGCTTTTGTGGAGGATTAGGAGAGACACTGTGTCTAGCTAAAAGCAATAGTTCTCAAAGATTTAGATGTCAGGGCCACTCTACACCCTTAAAAAGTATTGAAGACTCCTAAGAGCTTTTATTTCCATTTTTTTATAGCAACTGATACCATATTAAAAATTAAAACTGAGAATTAAAAAACATGCACTGTGTATTAGTATGCATCATAAACCTGCATTTATTAATTCACTAAAAATGACAATAAAATGCATTGCATGTTGAAATAAATCACATTTTATATGAAAAATAACTATATTTTCCAAGACAAAAAAATAATGAAAAGAGTTACATCATTTTACATCTTTGCAAATCTCTCCTGGTTTAATAGGAGACAGCAGGATTTTCCTAGGTGTTTTGAAACCTGTTGGTTAAGAAAATAGCCCCTTCTTATCTTAGTAAACATGGACAAGACTTGAAACACATCCATGCCTCAGTTGTCAAATCTGTAAAATGGAACGCCTAATACCACCTATTGCATAGGATGCTCTGAGGATTAGGTAAATGTTCTTAGGATAGTGTGTAAAGCTGAGTAAATGCTCCACCAGCTGTCAAGATTCCTTAATGGATGCACAACAGTTTCTCTTCCCTTTTTTCTTTGTAACAGAAGGACCTTTGAAACATTTTGTTTGAGAAGTCGAAGAGGCTCACCATTGGATTTATTCATAGGGGCCCCAAATGTGGATAAAATGACCCCTTTGGGAAGTAATGAATGCATACCATCCACATCAAGGAATAAATCATTTCCATATCCATTTTCTCCCTTATTTCTTGCAACAAACTGTGACACGGGGGAGGCCTATTCATTACCCCCATTTTCTCATACCAGGCAACTGAGACACTGAGGTTAAATGACTTGCCCAGAGTCAGAAATCTCCAAAGAGAACCTTTATCTTCTGGCTCCACATCCTGTGCCTTTGAAGCATCCTCTTTGCCTCCCAGTTCTGGGTTTTGCACATTAATATGCATGTGGTGCACCTGCTCCCCAGAAGGCGGGTTCACCTGCATCAGCATTTGAAGTCAGTGCCTGAAACTTGTTTTTATTAAGGACAGAAAATTCACTGAATAGACAGATGGTCTTGAAGGCCTTTACATTGCTTTGGAGATAAAAAGTGCTGGATAAGTGTTATTATCCCTGTGCTAGTAATTTGATCAAAAAGCAGTAACTATGCAGAAATGGCCCTAAGAAAATGAGTTCTAAACAGGGGGCAGTGGCCATAAACTTTGGGCCAGAAGACCTCAGGCTTATTCATATTTCAATTTAGGATATTGCTAGGGACTGAGGAAGAAATGTTTCCCTGAGACATTACTAAATCCCACAGCTGACCTCAGTGTAGTAGGAGACTGGGAAGGACATGCAAATTCAGTGTAATTGGCAGAGGTGGTGATGCACCCATGGTGATTCCTGGGAGAATCTTGCAGGCAGAAGATGGGGGAAGAAACGTAAAGATGCCAATTAAACAGCAAAAGCCCTGTAAAAAGCCTGGTGTTTGGCACTATTACTAGTTATAGAAGTTGTAATGCTAATTATGATACTACCTGACCTGGACTGAGTATTTTCTCTTGGTCTGTCTTGGTACCAAGGGGCTTTATGTGCTCCATTTTATTTAATTCCCACAAGAACCTGTGAAGGAGGTGTTTTTAATATACCCATTTTATAGGTAAGAAAACTTACTCTCAGGGACATCAAATACTTTTCATATGGTTGTATAGCTAGTGAGGGCTATGTAGAGGAAAGATTCAAAACAGAGCCCAAACCACTTGATTTGCTGACTCTCTAAGCCTTTTTGATCTCAGTGGGAGATAAAACAGTGACTTTTAGGATAACATTTATTACTGGAGATACATTTGGTAACCAAAGCAAATCTGAGTTTCTTTAGGATAAGTTTAATTTTCTGTGTATTGACCCACTGGAATTCCAAACATGGATGAGTTTCTACCTTTTCTTTCTTTTCTCTTTGCTTTGCTTTCCTTTCCTTTGACCCATTTGAATTCCAAACATGGATGAGTTTCTACCTTTTCTTTTCTTTTCCTTTGCTTTCATTTCCTTTGCTTTGTTTTTTTCTTCTCTTCTCTTCTCCTCTCCTCTCTTCTCTTCTTTTCTTTCTTTTCTTTTCCTTTTTCTTTTCTTCTTTTCTTTTCCTTTCTGAAGGCCAACCAGTAAGGCCTGGGAAGGCTGGCCGAAGAGACCAGAAGAGGGGCGGGTGACCTCAGTCCATGGGCCAAATCCAGCTCACTGTCCATTTTTGTAAATAAAATGCTTTGGAGAAGACCCATACCCTTTTGCTTATGTATTGTCAATGGTTGCTTTCCCACTATAATGGCAGAGTTAAGTAGTTCCAACAGGTACTACCTAGACCAGGAAGCCAAAAATGTTTACTATCTGGCTCTCAACAGAAAAGCTCTTCTGACCCCTGGACTAGAACCCTGGGCCCCAGGACTGTTGAACATTAGTATTCCTTTTTTACCAAATGGGAGAATGGAGAAATCAGAGAGGTTACATGACTTCCCCAAGGACAGAATGTGAATAATTGGTAGATCTAGGCACACTATTATTAATAGTTAACATTGATTGAGTGCTTTCTGTATGCTGAATGCTATGAATAAACACTCTCCTATGTGCGTTGTCTCATTTACTACTCACAACATCTGGTGAGGTAGGTGCCTAGAATTCTTCCCTTTTTAAGATGAGGGGGCTGTAGTGGGTAAACAGTATCCCTTCAAAATTCATGTCCGTCCAGTATCTCAGAATGTGATCTTATTTGGAAATAAAATCTTTGCAAATGCATTTAGTTAAGGATTTGGAGACGAAATCATTCTGGATTTCAGGTGGATATTAAATACAATGACTGATATTTTTATAAGAAGAAGAGCGGACACAGTGAGGCAGATAGGAAAAAGGTGGTATGAAAATATACAAGCAAAGGTTTTACTTATGCTGCCACAGCCAAAGAATACAAGGAGCTACTAGCAACTAGAAGAGGAGGGAAAGATTCTCTCCTTAGAGGCTTTGGGAAGGCAACCCTGCCTACACCTTGATTATGGACTTCTAGCCTCCAGGAATGTGAAGAATGGGGAGACAAAGGACTTATGTTGCCTTAGACTCATGTCTAGATCACAGCAGAATTTGGTTTCAGAGCCAATGCCCCTCCCCACTGCCCATCGTTCCTTCCAGGACTAGGTGGCTCCAGCCATCCAGGTAGTCAGCTTGAGCCTGAACAGACCACACTCTCACTGAGCACATAGACACCTGGAATCAGGTGGGAGGTGCTGGACCAAGGTCATGTGCAGGACTTGAGGTGGGTGTGGGAATCACAACATTGCAGTATTTCACTATGCAGCAAGTGTCTCTAGCTCAGGATTTTCTCCCTGGCCAGCATGTTTGAGAGGGTGCCTGCTGTGTTTATTGGTTCAGACAACTCAAGGGGTGTGGGGCCTGCTGGGAGGACAGTGTTCCCTAGTCTAGTATCTCATCTGAACACTGGAGGAGGACCTAGAAAGGAAGAAAATTCCTAGCCATCGCATCTGACCTTCCTACACTCAGACCCAGGAAAGGCTGGGCAGTAGGCTGGCTTTGCACTGAATCGTCATATTTACATTGCCTGCCTTGAATCACCAAGAAAGATCACATATATCATCAAATCTCCACAATAACCCTATGGCTTTTGCAGATTAGGACCTGGGGCTTAGAGAATTGGTTAGGACACTTGTCTAAGATCACATAGCAACTAAGGGGCTGGTCCAAAATGTAGAGTTCTGGGCCAAAGTCTGGGCTCTCCTCTTACAATAGGGCTGCTTTTTGTGGTGACTCTCTCTTAACTTAGCCCTCTGCCCTGAATTTGGGGAGTCCATTCCCAAGGAATCCAAAGGTTCCCAGTCATCGTGTCTCTCTGGACTTGCTCTTCTTTTCTTTCTCCTCCCTCAGCACAGGTCCAGCAAGGCAGGACCCGTGTTGAGTTCTTGCTGCTCTTATAGCACCAGGCCCAGGAGGGGAGGTCTGTCTAGTTGTGTGAGCACAGCTTTCTTCCTGCTGGAGAAAGCCAGCAGAAAGCCAGCAGGCTGCCTGGAGTGTCCTGGGTTGAGTGTGGTCAGGTCAGATGCAATGGCTAGGACCTTTATTTCCTTCAATTTCTAAAGGTCCTGCTCCAGCATTCAGAGGAGTTACTGCACTAGGAAGCACAGCTCTCCAAACAGTACCACACCTGTCCTAGCAGTGGAGGGAACATTCTGTGTGATTTGGTTAGACTAATTAGGACATGTGGCTAGTACTGGTGGATACGTTAATAAAATGGGAGCTCTGTGGGTGTAGACATCAGGTGTGTGTTGCCCAGTGCTTGTCTGCTCATGTCTGCTGCATTTCTGGTGCCTTGGAAAGCTTCTACAGGTCCTTGTGGTCACTGGGGGCACATGGATTCTTTGTCTAGGACTGCGGGTGACAATGGAGAAGGTGGTGGAGAGCAGAACATTCTGCACCTGTGTGTGTTTGTGTGAGTGTGTGTGTATGTACTTGTAATGTAACATGTAATATGATACATATATTAATTTACGTTAATACCATAATATTTTTCGGTTCAGAAAGGGATACATCAGTCCCGGAGGGCCACAGTTTACCTTATGAGTGAATTCTAAAGGAAATTCTCACATGGGGCTTTACATGGAATTCCATTCAGATTTATTATTGGATGATAGAGCAGACAAGTTTTCCAATGAGATCCTTACATCCCACAGAAGCAGTCACGTGCTCCATCAGAGCCAGTGATTGGTTAGAGCCAAAGGGCTGAGGTCCAGGCACGGCCTTCTGGGGAGAGGGTCCAAGCTGGGGGAGGGGGTGGGGAAGGGTTGGGAGGATGGTGAGATGGGCAGATCTGGGAGGATAACATAACTTTCTTTGCAGTCTTGTATTTTTATGTTCAAAATTCACATAAACCTTAGATTATACTCCTTAGTAGCATCCTGTGTGTTTTAATATAAAAATATGGTATTGCCGCAAATCTTTGTGTGAAATAAATGGCTCTGGCAGGTACACTATGCTTATGCTCTGGTTTCATAGAGCCCCAGCATGTGCATGGTTTCCACATATATGTGTCATTCTAGAACTATCATCTCTGCTTATCCATGGATATGCAACAGTTACACTTTATTTTTACTAAATATCTTTGAAATGGACTCAATTTTGAACCTAATTTCATCTTTCAACCTAATTGCTCATACTAAGCCTCACACTAAGCCCTAGTATCCATAACGTGACAAATCCCAAGCCAAACTATTCAATTTCTTGCATTCATTAAAAATAATACAAAATATTAAAACTGGGGCCACCAACAGGGGAGCCATGCTCCCTTGTAGGAAATACTTAATCCCCTAGTTTGAGAAACACAAATTCAGACCAGTGGTTCTCCCCAAACTTTATCATGCCTAGGAATCACTAAGGGGGCTTATAAAATGCATATTCTGGGGCCCAAGCACAGAAGGTCTGATTCAGTAGTCCTTACGTGGGCCCGGGCATATGCTGTACACAGCTACTACAGATGATGCTGGTGCAGGTGGAGTCTGGGAAAAATTTGAAGAAGAGTAGCTTGGGGTAAAGATGGATGGCTTGTCCTTCAAATGACCTTTCATAAGTCTCTCCTTTTTTGGCCAGGTTTTCAACAGTAGCTAAATATTAAACAATGTAACAAAAAAATCATAATTAACGTTTCTTGAACAATCACTATGTTCATGAGGTCGTGTTACCTCATACCTTACCTCATTTCAACCTCAAAACAGCCTATATGGGTAAATATTATTATTTTACCCACTGCACAGATGAGAGAACTGAGGTTCAGAGAGGTGCCCAGAGTCACACAGCCGATAGGTGTTGATGTGGACCTCCAGCCCAGATCTGCTCAACTGTGTACCCAGTTCCCAGAACCTAGTCTCCCAATGCTGACTTCCATTTCACGGGTGTGAGAGACGACACGCTTTACACACCTGATGATCTAGTAGGAAAGCTGGCAGGTAATAATTGAAATCATTGATCTAAAGTGGGAGTCCACAAACTTTTTTCTGTAAAGGGCTAGATAGTAAATATTTTTGGCTTTGCAGGTCATTCAGTGTCTGTTGTAACTGCTCACCTCTGTGCTTGTAGAGAAAGCAGCCACAGACTATGTATAGACTATATATAGAAAGAAATGGATGAATGTGGCTTTGTGTCAATCAAATGTCATTTACAGAAATTTTCTAATCCTGATCTAAACAAAGCAAGATTCTGAAGGACTATCATCTGAGTTTTCTGACATTCAGGATTCTAAAGAAAGGGAAGCTTATGGGAAACACTCCATCCCTGAGTCCTTTACTTCCTTATTTAAGTTCATGACTGTGAGCATCCTATGGCTGCCTTCCTTCTGGGACATTCTGTGTCAACTCCACAGTCTGTGCCCTTGACTGGGTTCTCCCGGTCACCTTCATAGTCCATATGCCCATCTCCCAAAGCTCAGTGCACATTTCTTTCTTTTTTTTTTTTAATTTTTATTTTTCTGGCTATTAATCAGTTTGAGTATTTTTTTTAAGATTTTATTTATTTATTTGAGAGAGAGAATGAGAGAGAGAGAGAGAGAGAGAGAGCATGAGACGGGGTTGGGTCAGAGGGAGAAGCAGACTCCCCGCTGAGCAGGAAGCCCGATGTGGGACTCGATCCCGGGACTCCAGGATCATGACCCGAGCCGAAGGCAGTCGCTCAACCGACTGAGCCACCCAGGCGCCCTCAGTGCACATTTCACTTCCTCCCTTAAGGGTCCCTTTGCCTGGCTTTTATTTATTTATTTATTTATTTATTTATTTATTTATTATGTTGTTAGTCACCATACAGTACATCATTAGTTTTTGATGTAGTGTTCTATGATTCACTGTTTACATATAACACCCAGTGCTCCATGCAATACATGCCCTCCTTAATACCCATCCGCCTGGCTTTTAATTTCCTCAAGCTCCACCCTGCATACGGACACCTAAGAGCAGTTCTAAAAGTAAGGCTGACATGGCTTTCTGATTAACACCCTTCAGCAGCTTTCCATTATCTGTGGGATAAAGTCTGAGCTCCTTACCCAACAGAGAAAGCCCTATAAGCTCACACTACCTCCCCAGTGCTCCTCAACTTGGACCTGATGCTCTGGTAACACTTAAGTGCTTTTAGCACACACCATATTTGTGCCATGGATTCTTCTTCATCTGGATAACTCTGACTGCAGTATGATTTCAACTCACACGATTCAGATGTACAAGGATGCAACTCTCCTTCTTTTTCTACATTCTTTATGAGCCCATTTCCTTATTTCCAATTTTCTCAGGACCCCCTATTTCTGTTCCCGGTGAAAAAGATTCTCTTGTCATTTTATGGCAACTCAGTCCCTTCTGGATTTAAACAGGGTCCATTCAGAATGTCAACATGGTCAACTTAAGACTCTCCCATTCTGTCCTTCAGGGTGATTGATGTTGCCAGGGGATGATGTGTCTCCTTGCTGTTGTGGGAGTGCATCTGCTGGTTCCCATGTCTCATTTCTCTATGGTGGCTGCCTCCTTCTTTGGGAGGCTGCATCTGCTGCTGATGTCTTGACCTTGCTCTTGATTCTGGTTCCAGGGTCTACGTATGACACAACTTTCTCTTCTCAACATCTGATAGGACTTTTGTCTTCTTTAGGCAAGAAAGTGCCTCTGTTGCTATTCGTTCTTTCCTACTCTCTGGTTTATGATGTAAAGTCTGTGCTCTGCATGATTCAGTTTTTCCCTAGAGATGAAAAGACAGGTTGTTGAAATTCCCTCAAACACAACCAGTCAGCCAAATCCTCAAAGTTTTTTCCCTGGGAGAGGGCTTTTCAAATCTAAGAATTTGATTCTCTTCTCAACTCTGTCTTCTCCCCATAAGGCTCATGCATATAGAAGTCTCTTGCTCCTGGCTGAGATCTCTCAAAATATTAATGCTCAGTATTCAGTATGTCACCACTTCCATGAAGCTTTCCTTTATGTCTCTAGTCAGTAGTAGGTATTCTTCCCCTGTGCTCCCATAATACTTTATGCCTATTCCTATCATTATATGGATGTATTTTATTGTTTATTTACTTGCCATCTAGAGAGCACAGTATCATTATCTTGAAGACAATGAGAATGCTTTTTATTTATTTTTTTAAAAGATTTTACTTATTTATTTGAGAGAGAGAGAGCTCAAACAGGGAGAGTGGCAGGCAGAGGGAGAAGCAAGCAGGGAGCCTGATGCAGGGCTCGATCCCAGGACCCTGAGATCATGACCTGAGCTGAAGGCAGATGCTTAACCAACTGAGCCACCCAGGCACCCCAAGAGAATCCTTTTTAATTCACTGTATTTCCAGGGCTTAATACAGTACCTTGCATACTATAGCTCCTAAAAAATAAATAGATCATTTGTTGATGGAATAACCCACATAGTCTCCCCTTCTGTTCAATTCAGTGATCATCTATTTAGTTTCTACTACACTGATAACCTGCTTGCAAGGCTGTGTTTTATCTTTTCAATGAATCATAAAGTCCTTGTAGTCACTGGTGATAGCATAGAACTTCATTTTTCTATTATTATTCTATAATACCCTTACAGAATAGGTATACATAAGTGTTTGTTTAATTGATGATTAAAATGACTTCTCTCTTTTTGAAGAAAACAAGTACATGCAATTTACAGTAGTCTTCTAATTTGGTTCTTCAGGTAAGTCATGTTGACTTTGCTGCATCGTATATCATATGTATTTTGGTGATTAGATATTTGTCACATCTCCTAGACATATGACCATGTTTATTTCAAGCCCCTCTGTTCAACAATTCCAACACTGGTTTGTGCTGGAGGGAAATTTAATAAGCCCTGAAGGATGATGAGATATTGGCTGTTTTCTACCGAACGAGCTCCTACCAATTCCCTGGTCTGTCCCTGTGAACTTGCCTAAATTATAGAGGACACTATGCATTTCACAATGTGTTCCCTTCATCTCATATTTAGTCACAGAAATACAGGGCTAAGGGATGATGCTAAAAGACTTTGAGCTAGTTTCTTTCTTTATTTGGGACCAAGTTTGCTCATCCACAAAAACAAGAGGGAAGACAGTGTAACCTCTGAGTTCTCTCCATGCTGTGTAAGACTCTTCTTTCAAATCTAGGCAGTTGGAGGAGGGGACGGGGCACGGGCAAAGGATAGACAATGGGTTGTGTTGCCTTATGGGGCCAGCTGCGCCACTCTGCAAACCAACTAGAAGTCCCACACTGATCGAGCAGCAACACAGAGATATGTGCAGAGAAGCTAAGAATTCAAGGGAAATAACACCTATAACTTGTTGGATGCCACCTGCCACACTGGCCACTTTCACAGAAGTCACCCTTACAACAAATCTAAGAGAGAGCCTTTTATTGCTTTTATCATCCTTATTTAGAAAACAAGCAAACAGGAACTTACTAAGGTCAGATAATGTGCACAAAGTCACACAGCTAGAATATGGCAGATCCAGAACCGGAACGCACATTTAACTTCAAATTCAAGCACACTCCTTCCCCTCTGCTGTGCAGTCCCCAGCACTGCTATTAGCCCTCTGTCTTTATTTAAACAACAGTGTGATTTTACTGCATGTCATTAGAAGCGGCTGGGAGCATCATTAACACTTTGGGCCACAAGAGTACCGTTTAGTGCAATGAAGCAGACATCTTTTCATACAAATAATTTATTTGCACCAAAGGTTTCCACTTGAGCACCCAAAGTGAATTGGACTAATGTATTATTTTATACTAATGAGGTAGTTGGTACTTAGTGTGTTTAGGGTTTATGAAATTTTGGACTAGCTTTTAAACCTTTTATTTATTTTCTGGTGGATTTCAAGTAAAAAAGCCTATATGATGCTTATTCATTTACACATTTACTTCGTGAAAGCTATTTGGATGAATTATTTAATGCCCACTGCTTATGTTCCTTTCTTAAAGGCCATTCGAAGTGCCCTTTTTAAAAAAGAAATAGAATGTGTTGATTTTGATGCCAAGTGTAAATGAATTTGAACCATGAACAAGTTTGGAATTTAAGGTGAAACATTGAACTCCAGAGGCTCCAGTCTGCTTCCAACCTTGGCAAATGCATTCTTTAACCTCTGAAGCAGTTATATTGGAGCAATCCAGAGGGATAACAGGGCTCTAATGGAAATTGTCAACAAAAATTGAAAAGAAAAAAAGAAAGCATATTTTAAAATCCCAGAACTTGAGAGGTCCCTAACTCCAAACAACTGAGGCATAAAACTCAGAGAAGGCTTCAAACAGCTTTAATCTGCTGGCGAATCTGTCCTTTGACAGCATGTAAAATCCAGGCTGAGGAGAGTGTGCCTAAGGGTTTCAGTACACTAACTCCAAGACTGATTTTGTGCAAGGACCTGACTGGCATTCAAATAAAGAATCAGCAAGAAAGGGAGCAGGAAGAAAGAAAGGAGATTGAGAGAGAGAGAGACAGTGTGATGGCGCACACACAGAGAAAGAGAGAGAGGAAGGAGGGAGAAGGGAGGGAGGGAAGGAGGGAGGGAGTGTTGAGAGACCAAAGGCTTGGGTTTGACCCCTGGTTCTGTCAGTAATATCTTACAAGATTTCAAGCAGATCACTTGAACCAATATAAGCTTTTTTTTTGTTTTTTAATATGTACAATGGGAACAAAGATTCCAGACTTGACAGTGCAGGACTGATCAGGGTGGTGCAGCTGTGAAGGGTGATGGGGGGCTATTACTCCCCACTCCCTTGGTGGTAGGCCCACGCAGTCCTTGATCTGTTCCCATCCTCTCCCTTAACTGAGCTGTGTTGCTCCTCTGATCACAGGCGAGTCTTCCCTATCTTCTCTAGACCACTTGCCTAGATTTATATCCTTCTGTTGGTATTCACTCTACTTTTTGTTTCTGCTCTTTGTTATTACTTCAATTTGTTGTTTGTTTTTGGATCCTTCTAGGGAGGCTTCAAGTATCTCTTGACCTTCAAGTTGCTCTTGAGTTACCACTCAACTCTCTTGTCCACTCTGTATTCTGTATTCTTAGAAGGCAAACATATAAAAGCTGCCTTCACGTATTCGCCTCTGGAGAGCTTCTCCACCCATTCTAGTGTGGCTTCCACTCCCTCCCCTTCTGCCACTCCCTGAAAACTGCCTTTTCCAAGTTCACCAAATGGTCACCATAGCACAGAGTCCAACAGACAGTTTTGTTGGGGCTTCTGTGACTACAAACCCTCCAGGTGTTTTTGCCAGCTCCTGGAAGCTCCCTTTGAGTTCTTTTTGATGCTTTATTCTCTTCCTCCTGATTTCTGTATGTTGGAACATCTTTGGTAGCAGCTCTGGGCCCTTTCTCTTCCCTGTCCACACACCCCATCAGATATCAGAAATCACCCCTCTGCCAGTCTCTCTCTTAACCAATTTCACATTTCAATGCCATCTCAGCAGTTCTACTTGACTATCTCCCCTGCATCTTAAACTGAACATGTTCAAGATAGAAGCCATGGTTTTCCCCTAAATATGCCTCTCTCCCAGGCTTCTCTAGCTCAGTGAAAAACCAGTTGCTCATGTTTGAAACCTGGGCGTTATTCTGGATACCTCTTTTTTCTCATGGTTCACATTAAATATCATGTCCAGTCCTGTTAATTTATGTCCCCAAATAGTTTTGAATTAGCTCTCTTCTGTTTGGATCCACTGATACCACTTTAGTCTGAACCACCACCATTGCTTGCCTGGACTGTGGGGCTGACTTCCAGGCTGGCTTTCCCATGTCTCTTTCTGTTGTCGTCAATTCTATTCTCCACACAGCAGTGTGTGATATTCCAGAAATGCAAAGTGGTTATGCTATTCCCCAGCTTAAAATCCTTCAGTTGGGTTTCAGTGGTGGTTACTATAATATCCAATATTTTAATCACCATCTGCAAGATCCTGCATGGTCTGATCTTTGCCTCTTTCTCTACAACCTTACCTTACTCATCACTGAATCTCTTCCTCACTGTTAATCAAGACAGTCTGCAGTTTAACATTTTTTTGTGTGTGTCATAAAGGCCAACCCATCATAAAAAGTTGAGAGTTGAGATGCCAGAAAGACAAAAGTCCTTTTGCTTCTGCCCACTGTAGAAATTATCTTATATGCATCTCAAGGGAATATTGGGAGAAAGGAGAAATTTAGCAAATATTAGCAACTATGTTTTGCAAGGGCTTCCTTTCATTTTTGATAAAAGAGTAGTGTCAGAGGGAGCTTGGAGGTCATCTAATTTGACTTTTCCTTTGAAGAAGAGGAGACAGAATTTCAGAAATGAAATGACTCTTGAGATCTTAGAGCTCTCTAGTTCTCATGTGATGATCACCATGATCATGCCAGATATAACTGTGAGCAGACCATGTTCACCTTCCTTTTTTTTCTTTCTTAAAAGTTTTATTTATTTATGTCAGAGAGAGAGAGAGCGCACATGGGTGGAGAGGGGCAGAGGGAGAGAGAATTCTGAGCAGACCCCCCTGCTTAGCCTGGAGCCTGTCACGGGGCTCAATCCCATGACCCTGAGATTGTGAACCTGAGCCAAAATCAAGAGTTGGATGCTTAACCAACTGAGCCACCTAGGTGTCCCCCATGTTTCCCTGTCTTATGCTTAAACCATATTTTGGTCTTCAAATGCTTAACCACTTTTATCAGGGATAAAAACCTTGTCATTTGTGTGTTCCCATGAATAGTTTAAGGAAAGTGTTTTAAAAAGCCACTTATAGTGTAAATCTCATTCTTTAGTGACAATAAAGGACTCTTTCTTTCCCTTAAGACACTTCAGGCATAGTGAAGGCAAAACTTTTCGAAACTGAAGGTATTCAGAAGGCTTTCCCTCTTGTACCTAAAACCCTATCATTCAGAGGGTATCCACGTATCAAGCTGGTTGTGACTGCAAAGAACTGGGACAGCATTTCTCAAAGCCTCTGTTTCCCCACATGTGGAACAGAGATAATGACCGTCTATAAGTGTGTTTATGTCACAAAATTATGGCATCTTGCATTTTTGCCTGTTTTGCTTTCTTTCTTCTTTAGTCAAATTATATAGCTGATTGCATTTCTTCCCTGCAATTGAAGGGCCTGAGGGATATGTACACACACACACACACATATGCAAAAACATATATTGTCTTTGTCCATTTGGCTGCTATAACAAAATGCCAAAGACTGGGAGGCTTATAAACAACAAATATTTATTGCTAATGGTTCTGGAGACTGTCAGATTCAGTGTCTGATTAAGGCCTGTTTCCTCATAGATGGCTGTCTTCTCATTATATCCTCACATGGTAGAAGAAGCAAGGGACTCTCTAGGGTCCCTTTGATAAGGTCACTAATCCCATTCATTGGGGCTTCACCCTCATGACCTAATCACCTCCCAAAGGCCCCACCTCCTAATGCCATCACCTTGGTTAGGCTTCAACATTGAATTTTGGAGGGAAGTAAACATTCAATCTATGTCATACATCCACTTAGATGTTCTCCTTCGCAGGATTTATCACAGTTGTAACTATACAGGGATTTATTTAAATATATGTCTAATGCTTGACTTTCTATCTAAATTCTAAGCTTTAGGTAAGAAAGAGGCATTCTTGTTCTGTCCTCTGTTGTATGCGAGCACCTACAAATGTTTGTCTATTCACTTTACATTTAATTTTGGGTGTTAAGTGCCAAACACTTGTCTAGGCTCTGGATCTCTGGCCATTAAAAAAAAAAAAAAAAATCTCTGGCTTGTGATGCTTCATTCCAGGGAGGGAAGACAGATGATCACACATCCCTGCTCCTTCATTTACTAGCTGTACAATTTTAGGCAAGTTATTCAGCCTATCTGTGCCTCAACTTCCTCCTCTGCAAAATGAGAGATAATTATCTGTGGGTCTCTCATGTTTTCTACCTCTTACTAACTGCTTTTGTTTTAGACCAACTTTTCAGGTATATTTGTGTTGCAAATAGTCTTGGAAGGTAGAGCATCCCCCTTCAGTATCAGGGCAGAGTAGTTTCCTGATAGTTTGTAACAAAGATAACATTTCCTCTGAGGCAAAGTTTGGGCAGGTTTGACAGTAGCCTCACCATTAAGACTGGGGGTTTCATAAGCTTAGCTTCTTCAAAAGTGATATGGGTCCACAGTGTGCGCACAGCATCCATGTGGCCCCACCTCTGTCATGCAGTAGGACTTGGGGACAGGATGGGTAAATAACGCCCACATGAAGCTCATGCTGCCTGCAGTGCTGTGAGTAACAACATCCTTTGCTTCTGATCCAGGAGTCTTGAAGCTTCTGATAGCATCTGTGTGTAGCGGGTTGACTTGTTAGCTGAATAGCTGGGAAAAATCTAAGACTCTTTCTGGTTCTTGACAATAATGTTAATTTCCAATTTCTAATATTATGAGGCTTAAAAGGAAGAACGCCCTTGTATTTGCTCTTATTTTGTCCAGAATGTTCCTTCCCCCAACCCAAATATTTGCTCACTCATTCACTCTCCTCTTTTAGTTTTTTTCTTAGATTTTACCTTCTCAGTGAGGTCTATCTGGACTCCTCTATGTTAAAATAACAGCTTCCTACTAGATCAGTCAGGGTTCAAGCAGAGAAACAGAAGTAGCAGGAGATATGTATCAAACAATTTCTTGCAAGGAATTGGCTTATGGAATTGTGAGAATTGGCTTGGTAAGTGTGAAACGACAGGCTGTCATGATGGGCAGGCTGGAACTCTCAGGCAGGCGCTGACACTGAAGTCCACAGGCAGAATTTCTTCTTCCTCTGGGAAGCCTCAGCTCTACTCTTCAGGCCCACCCAGACTATCAAGGATAATCTCCCTTACTTCAAGGCAATGGATTATGGACTCTAATCACATCACAAAAGACCTTCCCAGGAACACCTAGATGTGTGTTTGTTGGAATTATGGGGACTGTAGCCCAGACATGTTGACACGTCAGACTTGGACGATCACATCTCCAATACTCCCTATTCTTTGTTTTATTTTTTGCTATGGCACATATCAGCATCTAATTCACTATTTTACTTATTTTGTCAGTTGTCTGTCTCCTCCACTGAAGTGTAAACCCACGAGGAGAGAGATTTCTGACTTCACTGTTGTATTCCCTGTACCTGCAGTGGTGCTTAGCCAGTAAGTACTAGCTGGATGATCGAATGACTGAGGTGCAATGCTTAGAACAGGACCTGACACATGGAAAGTGTGCAATCAGTGCTCGCTATTGGTGTAATAAGTGTGCACACAATACTGATACACTTTGCATTTATGGGTCTCAACATTTTTTCACACTTTCTTTTTTTTTGATCTCAGACAGCTTTTCAAAGGTGCTGTCCACCCTCAGCAGAAGTCCTGTACTCCTTTCATGGCATGTGAGGCCCTTCCTACCATGGTCTCCAACATGTGTCAGGGTCTCTCAAATGCATCAGTTCTCCCCGCTTGCTAGGATTTCTTCATGTCTCTCAGTGCTCTGTGCTGCATCTCCTACCTTTCTTCCTTTGCATGAGATGTTCTTTCCATCATGACTCCTTACCCTGACTTTGTACTCACCTGGCTTATTTATCACTCTTACAGCACTGAGTTCAAGTGTTGACTCCTGTTCAAGGTCCTTTCTGGTCCCCAAGAGTGACCCTCATTTTGTTCCCCCCACTGTGTTACATACTCGTCTCTGTTCTAAAACTCAGCCAACCCCATCACTCCATTGTGATGGTCTCCTCACTCATTCCACAGTCAGACCCTTGAGGACAAGATCGTATCATTCACCTGTGCCCTTCTAGAACATAGCACAGCTTCTGGCATAGAGAGATACCAGATAAATAAATATGGGCCAAATGAGCACTGTTGAAAGAGGGTTCCCAAATGGTGCATGAGAAGCTGCTTTGCTCAGCATTACTCAAGAGCAGTGCCTCCTGACACAAAGAAATGGAAAAACATTCCAGGCTCATGGATTGGAAGAACAAACATTGTTAAAAAGTCTATACTAATCAAAGCAATCTACACATTTAATGCAATCCCTATCAAAATACCACCAGCATTTTTCATAGAGCTAGAACAATCTTAAAATTTGTATGGAACCACAAAAGACACCAAATAACCAAACCAATCCTGAAAAAGAAAAGCAAAGCTAGAGGCATCATGATTCCAGACTTCAAGCTCTATTACAAAGCTGTAATCATCAGGACAGAAGGGTACTGGCACATAAATAGACACAAAGATCAATGGAACAGAATAGAGAACCCAGAAATGGACCCTCAACTATATGGTGAACTGATCTTTGACAAAGCAGAAAAGGATACCAATGGAAAAAAAATATAGTTTCTTCAACAAATGGTGTTGGAAAAACTGGACAGCAACACGCCGAAGAATGAAACTGGACCACTTTCTTACACCATACACAAAAATAAATTCAAAATGGATGAAAGAGGGTGCCTGGGTGGCTCAGTTGGTTAAGCGACTGCCTTCAGCTCAGGTCATGATCCTGGAGTCCCAGGATCGAGTCCCACATCAGGCTCCCTGCTCAGCAGGGAATCTGCTTCTCCCTCTGACCCTTTTCCCTCTCATGCTTTCTATCTCTCATTCTCTCTCTCTCTCTCTCAAATAAATAAATAAAATCTTTAAAAAAATGGATGAAAGACCTAAATGTGAGACATCAAAATCCTAGAGGAGAACACAGGCAGCAACCTCTTTCACTTCAGCTGCAGCAACTTCTTACAAGATATGCCAGAGGCAAGGAAGACAAAAGCAAAAATGAACACTTGGGACTTCATAAAAAGCTTCTGCACAGCAAAGGAAACAATCAACAAAACTAAAAGGCAGCATATGGAATGGGAGAAGATATTAGCAAATGACATATCTGATAAAGGGTTAGTATCCAAAATAAAGAACTTATCAAATTCAACACCCAAAAAACAAATAATCCAGCTAAAAAACGGGCAGAGAACATGAATAGACATTTTTCCAAAGAAGACATCCAGATAGCTAACAGACACATGAAAAAATGCTCAACATCATTTGGCATCAGGAAAACACAAATCAAAACCACTATGAGATACCACCTCACACCTGTCAGAATGGCTAAAATTAACAACACAAGTAACAACAGGTGCTGGCCAAGATGTGGAGAAGGGAGAACCCTCTTTCACTATTGGGAATGTAAACTGGCACAGCCACTCTGGAACATTGGACATTGAAATATGGACATTCCTCAGAAAGTTAAAAATAGAACTACCTTATAATTCTGCAATTGCTGTACTAGGTATTTATCTAAAGGATACAAAAATGCTGATTCATAAGGGCACATGCACCCTGATGATTATAGCAGCACTATCAATAGCCAAAATATGGAAAGAGCCTAAATGTCCATTGACTGATAATGGACAAAGAAGATGTGGTATATATACACAATGGAATATTATTCAGCCATCAACAAGAATGAAATTTTGCGATTCACAACAATGTGGATGAAGCTAGAGTGTATTATGCTAAACAAAATAAGTCAGTCAGAGAAAGACAAATACCATATGATTTCATTCATATGTGGAATTTAGGAAACAAAGCAGTTGAACATATGAGAGTGGGGAAAAGAGAGAGGAAACAAACCATAAGAGACTTCAAAAAATTTTTTTTCTTTTCTTTCTATTATTATTATTTTTTTATTATGTTATGTTAGTCACCATACAGTACATCATTAGTTTTTTTTTTTAAGATTTTATTTATTTATTTGACAGAGAGAGACACAGCGAGAGAGGGAACACAAGCAGGGGGAATGGGAGAGGAAGAAGCTGGCTTCCCGCGGAGCATGGAGCAGGATGTGGGGCTCGATCCCAGGACCCTGGGATCATAATGTTAGCCAAACACAGACGCTTAATGCCTGAGCCACCCAGGTGCCCCCATCATTAGTTTTTGATGCAGTGATCCATGATTCATTGTTGGTTTATAACACCTAGTACTCCATGCAATATGTGTCCTCCTTAACACCCATCACCGGGCTAACCCATCCCCCCACCCCCCACCCCTCTAGAACCCTCAGTTTGTTTCTCAGAGTCCATAGTCTCTATGGTTCATCTCTCCCTCTGATTCCCCCCCTTCATTTTTCCCTTCCTTCTCCTAATGTCCTCTCTGCTATTCCTGATGTTCCACAAATAAGTGAAACCATATGATCATTGACTCTCTCTGCTTGACTTATTTCACTTAGCATAGTCTCCTCCAGTCCCATCCATGTGGATGTAAAAGCTGGGTATTCATCCTTTCTGATGGCTGAGTAATATTCCATTGTATATATGGACCACATCTTCCTTATCCATTCATCTGCTGAAGGGCATCTAGGCTTTTTCCACAGATTGGCTATTGTGGACATTGCTGCTATGAACATTGGGGTGCATATGGCCCTTCTTTTCACTACATCTGTGTCTTTGGGGTAAATACCCAGTAGTGCAATTGTTGCATCATAGGGTAGCTTTATTTTTAATTTTTTGAGGCACCTCCACACTGATTTCCAAAGTGGCTGTGCCAACTTACATTCCTACCAACAGTGTAAGAGGGTTCCCCTTTCTCCACAACCTCTCCAAAATTTGTTGTTTCTTGCCTTGTCAATTTTTGCCATTCTAACTGGTGTAAGGTGGTATCTCAATGTGGTTTTGATTTGGATTTCCCTGGTAGCTAATGATGATGAACATTTTTTCATGTGTCCGTTAGCCATTTGTATGTCTTCTTTGGAGAAGTGTCTATTCATGTCTTCTGCCCATTTTTTGACTTGATTATTTATTTTTTGGATATTGAGTTTGAGAAGTTCTTTATAGACCTTGGATATCACCCCTTTGTCTGTAGTGTCATTTGCAAATATCTTCTCCCATTCTGTGGGTTGTCTTTTTTTTTTTATTAACTGTTTCCTTTGCTGTGCAGAAGCTTTATATCTTGATGAAGCCCCAAAAGTTCATTTTTGCTTTTGTTTCCCTTGCTTTTGGAGATGTTTCTTGAAAGAAGTTGCTGGGGCTGATGTCAAAGAGGTTACTCCCTATGTTCCTCTCTAGGGTTTTGATGGATTCCTGTCTCACATTGAGGTCTTTCATCCATTTTGACTTATCTTTGTGTATGGTGTAAGGGCATGGTCGAGTTTCATTCTTCTGTATATAGCTGTCCAATTTTCCCAGCACCATTTATTGAAGAGACTGTCTCTTTTCCATTGCATATTTTTTCCTGCTTTGTTGAAGATTATTTGACCATAGAGTTGAGGGTCCAAATCTGGACTCTCTATTCTGTTCCATTGGTCTATATGTCTGTTTTTGTGCCAGTAACATCCTGTCTTGGTGATCACAGCTTTGTAATATAGCTTGAAATCAGGCAACGTTATGCCCCCAGCTTTGTTTTTCTTTTTCAACATTTCCTCGGCGATTCAGAGTCTTTTCTGATTCCATACAAATTTTAGGACTGTTTATTCCAGCACGTTGAAAGATGCCATTTGGGGGTGACTGGGTGGCTCAGTCAGTTAAGAGTATGCCTTCGGCTCAGGTCATGATCCCAGGGTCCTGGGATTGAGCCCCACATGGGGATCCCTGCTCAGCGGGAAGCCTGCTTCTCCCTCTCCCACTCCCCCTGCTTGTGTTCCCTCTCTTGCTATGTCTCTCTCTGTCAAATAAAATATAAAATCTTTTAAAAAATGCCATTGATATTTTGATCAGGATGGTGTTGAAAGTATAGATTGCTCTGGGCAGCATGGACATTTTTACAATGTTTGTTTTTCCGATCCATGAGCACGAATGTTTTTCCATCTTTCTGTGTCTTCAATTTCTTTCATGAGTGTTCTGTAGTTCCTAGAGTATAGATCCTTTACCTCTTTGGTTAGGTTTATTCTGAGGTATCTTATGGTTTTTTGGTGCTATTGTAAATGGAATCGATTCTCTAATTTCTCTTTCTATAGTTACATTGTTAGTGTATAAGAAAGCAACTGATTTCTGTGCATTGATTTTGTATCCTGCCACATTACTGAATTGCTGTATGAGTTCTAGTAATTTGGGGATGGAGTCTTTTGGGTTTTCCACATAAAGTATCATGTCATCTGTGAATAGAGTTTGACTTCTTCTTTGCCAATTTGAATACCTTTTATTTCTTTTTGTTGTCTGATTGCTGTTGTTAGGGATTCTAGCACTATGTTAAACAATAGTGGCAAGAGTGGGCATTCTGTCGTGTTCCTGATCTTAACTCTCAACTTTTCCCCATTGAATGATATTTGCTGAGGGTTTTTCGTAGATGGATTTTATGAACTTGAAGAATGTTCCCTCTATCCCTATACTCTGAACAGTTTTAATCAGGAAAGGACGCTGTATTTTGTCAAATGCTTTTTCTGCATCAGTTGAGAGGACCATATGGTTCTCTCTCCTGTTATTAATGTGTTCTATCACACTGATTGATTTGCGAATGTTGAACCACGCTTGCATCCTGGGGATAAATCCCACTAGGTTGTAGTGGATGACCCTTTTAATGAATTGTTGGATCCTACTAGCTAGGATTTGAGAATTTTGGAATCTATATTCACCAGGGATATTGGTCTGAAATTCTCCTTTTTGATGGGGTCTTTGCCTGGTTTGGGGATCAAGGTAATGCTGGCCTCATAGAATGAGTTTGGAAGTTTTCCTTCTGTTTCTAATTTTTGAAACAACTTCAGGAGAATAGGTATTATTTCTTCTTTGAATGTTTGGTAGAATTCCCCAGGGAATCCATCAGGCCCTGGACTCTCATTTTTTGGGAGGTTTTTCATCACTGCTTCAATCTCGTTACTGGTTATTGACCTATTCAGGTTGGCAATTTCTTCCTGTTTCAGTCTTAAAAGTTTCCAGGTTTCCAGGAAGGAATCCATTTCTTCCAGGTTGCTTAATTTATTGGCATAAAGTTATTGATAATATTTTCTAATAATTTTCTACTTCCTTGGTGTTAGTCGTGATCTCTCCCCTTTCATTCATAATTTTATTAATTCGGGGCCTTTCTCTTTTCTTTTGGATAAGTCTGGCCAGTGGTTTATCAATCTTATTAATTCTTTCAAGGAACCAGCTTCTAGTTTCACTGATCTGATCTACTGTGTTTGTGGTTTCAAATTCATTGATCTCTGCTTTAATTTTAATTATTTCTCTTCTAACGCATGGCTTAGGCATCGTTTGTTGCTTTTTCTCTAGTTCTTTAAGATGTAGAGTTAGTTGGTGAATTTGGGATTTTTCTATTTTTTTGAGTGAGGCTTGGATGGCTATGTATTTCCCCCTGAGGTCCACCTTTGCAGTAGCCCATAAATTTTGGACCAGTGTGTTTTCATTCTCATTGGTTTCCGTGAATTGTTTAAGTTCTTCTTTGATTTCCTGGTTGACCCAAACATTCTTGAGCAGAGTGGTCTTTAGCTTCCAAGTGTTTGAATTTCTTCCAAATTTTTTCTTGTGATTGAGTTCCAGTTTTAAAGCATTATGGTCTGAGAATAAACAGGGAATAATCTCAATCTTTTGGTATTGGTTGAGACCTGATTTGTGACCCAGTATATGGTCTATTCTGGAGAAAGTTCCATGTCTGTGCAAGAAGAATGAGTATTCAGTTGTTTTAGGGTGGAATGTTCTGTATATATCCATGAGGTCCATCTGGTCCAGTGTGTCATTCAAAGCTTTTGTTTCTTTGTTGATTTTCTGCTTAGATGATCTCTCTATTGCTGAGAGTGGAGTATTGAGGTCTCCTACAATTAACATATTGTTATCAATATGACTCTTTATTTTGGCTAACAGTTGGCTTATGTAGATGGCTGCTCCCATGTTGGGGGTATAGATATTTACAGTTTTAGATCTTCTTGTTGGATAGACCCTTTAAGAATGATATAGTGTCCTTCTGTGTCTCTAACTACAGTCTTTAGTTTAAAATCTAATTTGTCTGATATAAGAATTGCTACCCCAACTTTCTTTTGAGGTCCGTTGTTGGCATGGAAGGTGGATCTCCATCCCTTCACTTTCAGTCTGGATGTATCTTTAGGTTCAAAATGAGTCTCTCATAGACAGCATATAGATGAGTCCTGTCTTTTTTTATCCAATCTGCAACCCTGTGCTGTTTTATGGGAGCATTTAGGCCGTTCTCATTGAGAATGATTATTGAAAGATATGAATTAATTGCCATCATGGTGCCTGTGAAGACCTTGTTATTATAGATTTTCCCTGTAAATTTCTTTTCTATATCACTCCTGGGGTCTTTCTCCTTTTAAAGAACCCCCCTCAATATTTCTTGCAGGGTCGGCTTAGTGGTCACATATTCTTTCAGTTTTTACCAGTCGTGGAAGCTCTGCATCTCTCCATCCATTCTAAGTGATGGCCTTGCCAGATAAAGTATTCTTGGCTGCATGTTCTTCTCGTTTAGTACCCTGAATATGTCTTGCCAGGCCTTTCTGGCTTGCCAGGTCTCTGTGGATAGGTCTGACATTTTCTGATGTTCCTCCCTCTGTACATAAGGAATGTCTTCCCCCTAACTGCCCTTAAGATGGTTTCCTTGGTTCTAAGATTTGTGAGTTTTACTATTACATATCAGGGTGTTGGCCTGTTTTCCTTGATCTTGGGAGGGGTCCTCTCTGCCTCTAGGACATGAATGTTTGTTTCATTCCCAGATTAGGGAAGTTCTCAGCTACGATTTGCTCAAATATATCTTCTAGTCTTCTCTCTGTGTCCACTCCCTCAGGGGTTCCAGTAATTCTGACATTTGAACATTTCATGGTGTCACTTATTTCTCTTATTCTATTTTCATGGATTCTGAGTTGTTTTTCCCTGGCCTTCTCTTTTCCCTTTTTGTCTATTAATTGATCTTCTAGGTCACTAATTCGTTCTTCTGCCTCCCTTACCCTAGCTGTTAGATTGTCTAGATTAGATTGGATCTCACTGATAGCATTTTTAAGTTCTGCCAATTCAGCTTTCATTTCTGCCCTTAGAGACTCTATGTTGCTGTTAATTGATTTCTCCATTCTAGCTATTGTCTTCACAATTGCTAGCCTGAATTCCATCTCTGACATTTTGATTACATCTGAATCCATTTGTAAATCTGTGGCATAAGTTGTAGTCTCTGAGTCTTTCCTATTTTGGTGGTTCCTCCTCCTAGTCATTCTGTTGAGGGGTGGTTGAGGGAATGTATAGCGTCCAAATTATTGACCAGAACCCAAGCAAGATGCACCTGTTTTCTTGGGACCTTAGGGTTGCTGGTCTCTTGTTTTCCCAGCCTGTCTTCTGGGGAGGGGTCTGCTGCACTGTTACTCAGGCAACCCTGTTTGGGCAGAGTTGCCCTGCCCCCTATGGTGGGAGATAGCCTCAGTGAAAACTGTTTTTCTGGGGCTTTTGTTCTCTGGCGGGTTTCCCTGGTGGCTTTCCAGGTCTCTTCCAAGAGTCAGAGCAGAGGAGACCATTTCCAACCCTCTGTCTCAGAGTAGAGAGATTGCAGTCTGTTCTTCAGTGATCTCTCCAGGCCACACTATCTCTGTTTCTGTTTGTGCTGTTATAAACTGCAGTCCTGGGTTGTGCACCTCTCAGCAGTGCTCCCAGTCCTCGCCTCCAGGTAGGGACATGTCTCTGTCCTTTGTGCTTCTAAAACCGCCAGCCACCCCCAGTTCACATGCGTGGCCCTGCTGCTCTGGGTTTCTGACAAGGGAGCTGCCCTAAAGTCCTTTCCCTGTCGCTACCGGTCTGCGAGTCCGTGCCCCATCCCCATCACGGGAGGCTATTGCTCACCGGCGGTGTAGGATCCGGAGGGCTCGCCTCCCTCCCCCTTTGTTTATCCTCCAATATCTGCCCACGGAATTGTGGCTCCCCACTTCATACCTCGAAACCAAATGCCTGTGATATTCTGTTTGTAGAGATCCAGATCTATCTTCTTACATTTCAGGCTGATTTCGTAGGTGTTCAGAGTGGTCTGGTAGATATCCAGCTAAATTCTGGGGACCAGTTGGAATAGGGTCCCCTACTTCTCTGCCATGTTTTCCCCTAATCCTGTCTCTGTAAATTTCTGTTCTATATCACTCTTAGGGTCTTTCTCCTTTTATAGAAACCCCCTTAATATTTCTTACAGGGCCAGCTTAGTGGTCACATATTCTTACAGTTTCTCACTGTCTTGGAAGCTCTATATCTCTCCATCCATTCTAAATGACAGCCTTGACAGATAAAGTATTCTTGGCTGCATGTTCTTCTCGTTTGGTACCTTGAATATGTCTTGCCAGGCCTTTCTAGCTTGCCAGGTCTCTGTGGATAGGTCTGACGTTATTCTGATGTTCCTCCCTCTGTATGTAAGGAATACCTTCCCTCTAAGAGACTCTTTAAAAAAAAAAAGATTTTATTTATTTATTTGAGAGAGAGAGAGAAAGCACAAGCAAGGGGAGAGGGAGAAGCAGGCTGCAAGGAGCCTCATGTGGGACTCGATCCCAGGATCCTGGGATCATGACCTGAGCTGAAGGCAGACATGTAACTGACTAAGCCACCCAGGAGCCCCTAAACCATAAAAGACTTGTAAGGATAGAGAACAAACTGAGGGTTGATGGAGGGAGGTGGATGGGGGATGAGCTAGATGTATGATGGGGATTAAGGAGGGCACTTGTGCTATGTAAGTGATGAATCACTGAATTCTTTTCCTGAAACCAATATTGCATTGTATGTTAACTAACTATAATTTAAATAAAAATTTGAAGAAAAAAAAGAGCAGCTCCTCCTAACCTTCATCCTGCAAGAGAATCACCCCTGGAGAGTTTCAAAAATACAATGCCTGGGTCTCAACCCAGACATTCTGATTAAGCTCATCCACTGTGAAGCTTGGGTGTTGGTATTTTTTTAGAAGGTCTTCAGATAATTTTGCTATGCAGCAAAAGGGGAAGACACAACCGTAAGTATAACTCTTCTCCAAGTTAGTTTATTTGCTCTATATCTGGGCAGAGGAGCAGGGCTGTGCTTTTCCCTCTAATCTGAGAGCAGTTTGTTCCCTTCCAGCAGCTTAGGGCCTGAAATCCTTGCTCTTGTCCAAGGCACCACTCGAAGTTAATGGTGCACCTGTGATTGTGGCCTTGAGAAGCTTGGCCAGGAAAGAATTTACATTTTTACCTTTCACTGAAAGGATGGAGTATGTGATCATGGGCAGATGATTCAAAGCTGGTAAAATGATCCAGAATTCGTCATTTCAGCTCACACTGTTCTTTGGGAGTGGGAAGGAGGGTGTAAGTGGGTGGGGGGTTATGAAGGGTTTAAGTGCAATGGGCGTGTCAGGGTACCTGAGTTTCTTCCTGTCTAACCACCTTTATTTCCACATGCTGGAGCCAAATGCCTGAATGTAAGCCCCAGCTCAGGCATTTACTAACTCTGAAGCCCTATAACTTTTTGTGCCTCCATTTCCTTAACTGTTGCATAGGGCCATAGCCTGACCACATATAATCTTGAGGCTTAAAGTAGCCCCTGAACAAAGCTGTTAGTACTATCCTCTCCTCATGCCTTCCTCATCATCCCTGAACCCCTGCCTGCCTCAGGTGAAGCCACATCATCCTTCACCTGTCCTGTTCCAAGGGCCCCTTCTAGGCCCTGACCTGCCTCAAATCCATCTGGCACAGGGCCCTGACCTGCTGCCGTCTGGGCGCACTGTATTGATCAAGTTGTTCACATGGTCAGTCATTTCCAAAGGCTCTTGTTGGCCCTGATTTCTCTGTCCTCCTTTCCAATCTCCAAAGACAAAGAGCCATCCAGACCGGAGCTGGTTAAGGATGCGTATCACTATTCTCTCCCACGCACTTCACCTGCACCACCTCCCCATCTGATTGAGCCATTTATCTTTTTTTATCCCTGGAACGTGCCTTCAACTTTCCAGTCTCACCACCTTTGCACAGGACCCTTACCTTCTCCTCCGTAGTCCTGTAGATCTGAGCTCTATAATCCTGGCCTTGTCTCCTCTGGTTAACTTCCTCCATTGCCTTCAGCCTGCTCTGCTGACTCTTCTGTGACCCCCATCCTTGCTTGGGGTATGGTAATCTATGAACAGAGCAGTCCCCCCACTTCAGTGGTTTAGCCCTCGATGGGCTTTCCTCACTGCTGCCACAACCCACCTGGGTCTCTATCCATGAGTGTGGGGTCCCTAGGCCCCAGCAGTGACTGAGGGCTCAGTTTCTTCTTTAGGGTGATCGCCATCTCCTGGGGCCTTTGTGCCCTCCCCTGGGGTCTCCACACTGACCGGAAGTGACAGGACACACAAAAGATTGCTTAGGGGCGGGCGCCTGGGTGGCTCAGTGGGTTGAGCGACTGCCTTCGGCTCAGGTCATGATCCTGGAGTCCCGGGATCGAGTCCCGCATCGGGCTCCCTGCTCAGCGGGGAGTCTGCTTCTCCCTCTGACCCTCTTCCCTCTCGTGCTTTCTATCTCTCATTCTCTCTGTCTCTCAAATAAATAAATAAAATCTTAAAAAAAAAAAGATTGCTTAGGGGCTGGGCTTGAATGACACACACATCACATTCACCCACGTTTCTCTGAACTCAGTGCCAGAGGCCCACCTGATTGTGACAAGGCAGGGGCATGTAGTGGGCCTTTGCATGCAGGTGGCAAAGGAAATGGGTACAGCAAGGCTGCATCAGCTCTGCCACTTTCACCACAACATGGTCTCACAGTTGGCATTTCCAGTTGCTTTGCTAAGGCACATTTGTGCCCCTAGACTGTACTTGTCTGGGATGCTGCTATGGTCTGAATGTGTTCCCCCTGCAAATTCATATGTTGAAATCTTAATGCCCAGCATGGTGGTGTGAAGAAGTGGGGTCTTTGGGATGTCATTAGGTGATGAAGGTGGAGCCTCATGAATGGGATTAGTGCCGTTTTAAAAGAGACTCCACAGAGCTTTGTAGCCCCTCCCACCATGTGAGGACACAATGAGAAGTCTGTGACCACAAGAGGTCTTTCACCAGACATGGAATCTGCTGGCATCATGATCCTGGAATTCCATCCCTCAGAACTGTGAGAAATAAATGTCTGTTGTTTATAAGCCCCCCGTCTTAGTTTTCTGTTGTAGCAGTTTGAACAGACTAAGAACAGATGCTTTTTTTTTTTTTTAAGATTGTATTTATTGTCAAACAGAGAGGGAGAGAGAGAGAGAGTGCACAAGCAGGGGGAGCGGCAGGCAGAGGGAGAAGCAGGCTCCCTGCTGAGTGGGGAGCCTGATGTAGGACTCGATCCCAGGACCCTGGGGTCATGACCTGAGCTGAAGGCAGACGCTTAACTGACTGAGCCACCCAGGTGCCCCAAGACAGATGCTACCTTAAAACAGAATTCACTGGTATTTTCTTTTTGGGGCAGGGTTGTTAAGAAGTGAGATGTTACCAGCTGTTCTTCACTTTGGTCTACAGTGACCTTGGCTGGCATTCTCTGAGGACAAGGTGGGTGCTGCCTAGCCATGGCAGAAAGCCCATCTGACATGGGCGAGGACACTGGCAGGAAAGAAAGAAGATGGATGGAGTGAATGAAGATCTTTGCTTTTTATAAAGCTAAGGGTGCTGGAATCTTTTCAAAATCTCCCCCCCCACCCCTGCAAATACCGCAGGTTATTTTTGGATGTGTCTTTCTCTTCTGGCTAGTGTGAGAACACATCATGGAGATATGTTGTAGGTGGAGTTGTGTCCCCCCCGCCCAACCTCTCATACCTGTGAATATGAACTTACTTGAAAATAGGGTCTTTGCGGATGTAATTGAGTTAAGATGAAGTCATGCTGGAGTGGCGTGGGTCCGAATCCAATGACTGGTGTCCTTATAAGAAGAGGGAATTTGAACACAGACACACAGAGAGGAGAACATCATGTGAGGACACAGACTCAGTCATGAAGGAGGAGGCCACACGAAGACAGAGGCAGAGACTGCAGGGACACAGCTATGAGCCAAGGAGCACAGAGGATCACCAGTGACATCTGCAGCTACAAGAGGCAGGCAGGATTCTTCCTCAGAGCCTTCAGAGGGAGGACGGCCTTGCAGACACCTTGACTTCTCACTCCCTCTGTCTCCTGACTGACCTGGTTCTTCCCTGTGTGGCGTGGTGTGAGGACTGAGTAAACTTCCTCCTTCATGACAGTCATTTCCACATCTGCAGGCTTTACCATGTCTGATGAGAAAATTCCTCGGTACCCATTTAAAAAAAGGGCTTTGGAAACTGCTTGGAATCCAGAGAGAGCGGGGCCAGCAGGGAGGGGCTGCGGAGAAGGAGGGAATGTGAGATGACAGAGATTGGGCTTCAGAGCACCGGGCAGGGGTGAGAGAAGAGAGCCAGAGTCTGTTGGGCCACCGGGCAATCCCCAGGCCCAGACTGGGGTGCAGACCCACAGGCTGGTTCACAGACGACTGCTGTGCACCCCTGCTTCTCCGTGAGCGGTGGAAAGGGCCCTTGTGCACAACGAAGGGTGTGTGGGTTGGGGCTGAGGAGCCAAGGTCTCTGTCCACAAGCAGGCTTCAGAGAGAATGTGGAGGTTGACAAATGATCTTGGAGAGGAAGACAAGCCAGGTCTCTGGAAAAGGACAGAAAACCCGTCTGGGCCTCAGCAGCAGCTTGGTGTCCAAAGAAAGTATTCTCAGGGGACCCCGCACTGCTAGAATGGCAACCTGCCCTCCTTCGGGCTCTGAGCCCTCCCTCCTGAGGCCCTGATGAAAGGATGGGCCTGACACCCTCAATCAATTCCCTGTTATCTCTTCTCCTCCTGAGGAAGGATAATCCTCTGTTCTGTAGTCTCTCCCCGTCCGGCATGGAGCATCCATTGATTTTTGTAGTTATTTCTGCTAGCCGATATAGGTGCTAAAGGAGAATGACCCACAAGTCTGAAGTTGAACTTGAGAGAGCCCTGCCACTCCTGAGAGGGACAACTTTTTGTTGCTTCTGTTTTTAAAGGACCAGTCCCATAGCCTATAGTACACAGGTGCCCTTTGAGAGGTACATAGTTATTCTGATTTACTCCTTTTAGTCTTTTCTGCCATCCCCCAAAGGAAACCCTTTTCCTGGCTGGTTAATCATCCGACGACACCATGACACAATGTTCCCTCAGACACCACAGTTTGCTTACAGGCCAGTAGGAGAAAAAACACATGGACACAACAGCAACAAAAGGGCAAATCATAGCATCATGATTCGGAGTAACTATTATTTAGGCCTTTGTGCCTCACAAAACCCTTGCCCCTCTTCCTACTTCAATCTCTACACGGAATCAGAGTTTTACACATTAGGATCTGAGCCCCAGAGGGACGTCATTCATTCATTCAGCAAACATCCACCAAGCACTCCTGTACTAATTAATCTAGGTGCTGGGGACCCACTGTGACAAAAAGCGACGAGCTGCCCGCCTTTCTGGCATGTATTCAAGCCCCCAAAACGGGCTTGAATGCAGGTTTCCTGCTCAGTGTAACAGACAGCTTTCCAAGGCTATGTGGAGTGGAGCTTTGCCACTCACTAGCTGTGAGATTGTGGGGCGATTCCTTGACTTACTTGAGTCTCCATGTACAATTTGTAAAATAGAGATCACGATTGTACCTGCCTCAGGGGTTGCTGAGAAGTTTAGAGATTATGGAGATTAAATGCCTGGCCCAGAATCTGGGCTGCACACAGGATAGCGGTCAGGACTGTGCTCCAACAGCTATGCAGGTCTGGAACTGGGAGAGATCTCTTCCACCCTGAGGAAGGGAGCAGAGAAGCTCCCGGGAGTGGGGGTTGCTTTCACCTGGGCTTTGGGACTCATTCCTATTCTTGAGAGACTATCGTCCCCATCTGTTGGAAGGTACTTGACTGAAGCCTAAGTGCTTTATGTAATGACCTCACTTCCTCACTAGAATTTATTCTAGAGCCTGTGAGTTTAAATCAACATACATGGAAAGTCTCAGTGAGATTCATAAAGAAGAAGAGAAACTAAATAATATGATGCAGAAATGCAAATAAATATAAAATTGGGTTCAGTTCTTTCATAAAACTTCCTCTGCAGTGATAAATAAGGAGGGGCTCTGAAGTCAGGAGGAGAACACAGGTTTGAATCCTGGCTCCACTGTGTGTAGTTGTGTGCCTCACATAAATGCAGTAAACCCTCTGGATCTTAGTTCTTGTCCATGAGTTGGGAAAAACAACTCTTGCATTATGTAGTCTGTGGGTCTTTTTTTTTTTTTTTTAAGATTTTATTTATTTATTTGACAGAGAGAGAGAGAGCACAAGTAGACAGACAGACAGGCAGAGGGAGAGGGAGAAGCAGGCTCCCCAATGAGCAGGGAGCCCGATGGGGGCTCGATCTCAGGACCCTGGGATCATGACATGAGCCGAAGGCAGACGCTTAATGACTGAGCTACCCGGGCGTCCCTAGTGTGTGGGTCTTAAAGGGGTGACACTTGTAAAACACTTTGCATGGTGCCTGGCCAACAAAAGTGAGCTGAAAAAATAAAATAAATGCACCGAGACTGGTTGCTTCTTGCTTATTCATTTTGGTTACTGAATGGTGGGGAGGGAAGGGCATTGCTCTGGCTTCCCAGAGTCCTTTGTCCAGCCGTGGGTCTGCTTCTCAGTCGGGGGCTGGCCAGAGGCTAACCCATTGCGCATTCTGGGTTTCCATTTTATCCTTTAGAAAACCAATGTTGGCACAAACCTGGTGTTTGTACCTTTCTTGTAGCTCAGAGGTGATCCTGGAAGCTGCTTCAGGTATTTCCAATATTCTAGGAAGCCTGCTAGCTATTTTATAGGTAGGCTAAAGAAAAAGCTAGGAAATATGACACATTTTTTTATCATGTCATCCCTTGGTTTAAAATCCTCCGAGGCTCTGCATTTCCCTTGGAGAAAAAGGAGTGTCTTTCCAATGTCTGACACAGCCTTCTGCCATGTCCCCTTCAGCAACCTCTCTGGGTCATCTATAAACCTGTTCTTGGATTCTGTCCAGCTGCACTGAGCCTGGCTGTCCCCTTGACACTCCAAGTACACTTTGCTGTTCTCACCTTTGCTTAGAACGCTCATTTCCCCTGACATCCAGTGGCTCACTCTTTTCTCCTTTGACTGGCACTTTCTCCATGAATCCTGTGCTGATGACTCTATCTTAAGTTATAGCTTACCCTCCTTATGTTCACCACTCTTCTGCATATTTCCATGGATGTGGCTCTTGCGCTGTGTTTCTAACAATTCTTATCATATTATAATACACAATATTATTTACTTATTATTTTCTTATAAATTTGTTTTGATGTTACTTTCCCAGTAGAATTGATGCTACTCAAGGACCTGGAATTTTTTTTCCCTTAACCTTTTGCTCACTGTCTTATCCCACATACCCCAAACAATGCCTGTCACAAAGCGGGCACTCACTGTGTGCATGATTGTTAAATGTTAAATGAATACATAAATTTTGGCTGGGATTCTATTGAC
The DNA here is from genome assembly GCF_009762305.2 of Zalophus californianus. Taxonomy (NCBI): domain Eukaryota; kingdom Metazoa; phylum Chordata; class Mammalia; order Carnivora; family Otariidae; genus Zalophus; species Zalophus californianus. The sequence goes on from NC_045596.1 coordinate 10,104,077, forward strand.
TCATTATGATTTTATTTCTTGAAGAAACTCTCTTTTTTTAAAGATTTATTTACTTATTTTAGAGAGGGAGAGGGAGAGCATGAGTGGGAAAGACAGGGAGAGAGGGAGAGAGAATCTTAAACAGACTCCGTGTTGAGTGCAGAGGTCTTTGTGGGGGTCAATCTCATGAACCTGAGATCACGACCTGAGTCTGACGCTCAGCCGATTGTGCCACCCAGGCACCCCTCTCTTGAAAGAAACTCTTATTAGAAATTTTAAATGTAACATGTGGAAATTAATTATTACTTAATAAATATACTTTGCTTAATAGACACAATCTTTCAAATGGAACATAGGTGAACATCGGTGAAACCATAGACTCTTGGTGGTGAATACTGTAAACAAAGGCATCTTCTAAAAACCCATTTGGGATCTAAAGTTTCTTAGAAGTGTGTGAATGTGTGTTGTGGGGAGTGTCCAGGGGAGTCCAGAGTTAGTGCTTTCTGAGCAGAGGTCACCATATTGAGCTCTGCAGCCCCAGTATTGAACATAGTAGTTGCTCAGTAAATCTCTGTGGATTTGTTTTGAACTGAGCATAAGATGAAAATATTGTCTCGAGAAATTTTTTTTTAACTGGAACTGAGTACTTAAGGGGAAGTACTTTTATTATTTCATTAAGTAAGAGAAGACAAGGAGACACAGTATTTATGCCCTGATTATCTCTCTCCACCAACTTGCTATTTATCTCCATGGGGAAACTAGAGGCAATAATTAGAGAATTAAACCTCCCTTCCTCAGTCAGGCAGTGCACACAATCACTTGCCATTTGGTATTTATTTTCCAGATGAAGGAGTTTATTTTCTTTCTTCCCTTGGGACCCCAGCTGGCTGACCTAGAGCAGCCTCCAGGTTTGGCTGAAAGGAGCCTCCATTTTCATTCTCCTCAGGGCCTCACCCACTTTTGGGCAGGTAAAGAAATATGGCGGAGTCTTTGGTGAAATCTAATCCTCATCTGCGTCAGAGAGCAATGGATGGGGGAGCTCCCGTGGATAGGGGAGGGTTCTTTCTCATCCCTGAGACACACCCATCCCTTTAGACCTTCATGATTGCTGCTGCCAACAAGGCTGTCTTCAGCAACTGTGGATCTTAATTTCACATGTGTCCAAGGTGGATCTAAATCCACAGTTTCATTCCCCATGGTACAACTGAGGCAGGCAAGAACGGAGAGCAGGGCTCCCAGATCACAGTAAGGAATTAACCCCAGACAGTTGTGTACTACTTGGCATTTTGGTTTATAAGATCCCTGCTACCTGACACAGCCTTGGGTCTCCCTCAGGCTTTGCCCACATCCACACACTTCTTGAGGCAAGGGTCAATTTCTCCCACCTTCTTTCAAATCTGTTTAGCTATATCAAAATCTTAGCTAAAAAGTGAGCTTAGAAGAAAATGACATTCCTTCTTTCCTGCCCATCTAAGCCTTGCCTTATAAGGCTTGGTTTTGTATACCAGAACCCACCTCTTCTGCGATGTCTAAAACCGGGAAAGACTTATACCTTTCGGGATGATAATGTTTTTCTTTTCCCATGGATGTGAACTTATTACCTAGTCCCATTAGCAAGTTCTCCTGAACACAGTATGATAAGCCCAACCTGCCTACAATGGATACCTTTCTGTGCCTCAATAGCTCATATGCAAAATAGAGCTAAACTGGTATTGCATAGGTTATTCTGAGGACAAAATGTGAAACACTTAGAAAAATGTCAAGCATATAGTAAATGCTATCTAAATTCTAAGTGTTATTATATCTTTAGGATTAAGTAGAAACAGCCCAGATGTAAGCTGGGACTTTGTATGGCCCAGGCTTTGTGAGGAGTTGCATTCAAAGTAGCATAGATTGATAACCTAAAAATAATTCAAGATAATTCAAATCTTTAATCCTTATCTTTAGAAATTTCTAGAGATAGGCAAGAAGTCAACACCACAAGGATGGAGACTGTAGTTGGCAAACACATTCAGAGATTTAGGTATTTAGACAGCAAATCCCAGAGCCAAGCTGACAATGTGTAGTGCTGATAGATGTAATAGGAGGCATGTGCAGAGACAGTATGAATTATACATCTTGGAATAGAGTGAAAACCATAGTAATAGCCAACATTTATTCAATGCTTACTATGTGTCAGATTCTGTACTAAGATCTTTACATGCATTATCTCATTTAATATTCACAACATCATAATGAGGTAGGTACTATTAATATTCCTTTTTAAAAAAAGATTTTATTTTATTTATTTATTTGAGAGAGAGAGAAAGAGCATGAGTAGGGGGAGGGTCAGAGGGAGAGAGAGAGAGAAGCAGACTCCCCACTGAGCAGGGAGCCTGACGCAGTGCTCCTTTCTAGGACCCTGGGACGATGACCTGAGCTGAAGGCAGATGCCTAACTGACTGAGCCACCTAGGTGCCCCATACTATTAATATTCCTATATCACTAATCTGCCTGTTTTATAAATAAGGAAACTAAAGCCCAGAAAGGTTAGCTTACTAAGCCAAGGTCACACAGCTTCTAAGTGACTGGGCTGGAAATTCACATTGAAAATATGTCTGGGGGTGCCTGGGTGGTGCAGTCTGTTGAGCGTCTGGCCCTTGGTTTTGGCTCAGGTCATGATCTTGGGGTCCTGGATCAAGCACCGTGCTTGGCGTAGAGCCTGCTTGGAATTCTTTCCCCTCTGCCCCTCCCCTCCGCTCTCTCAAATAAATAAATATATCTTAAAAACAAAACAAAAAAAAGAAAATATGTCTGTCTGATTTAGGAACCAAACCGCAATGAAGAGTCAGGTCATTATAGTACCCATCAGATGCCAAACTCAAAGGGCTGAAGCTGAAATGTGTCAACAGAGAGCAAAGTGCAGAATGGTTCTTGAAGATGCTGAGCAACCTCTGTGAATTTTCTCCTTTCATACACATTTTGATATCCTCTTTGGATGTAATGTTGATCTTCAAAGCAGCAATACTCCATGCAATGGCTGGGGAAAAGATTTTATAAGTCATGGCATTTGTCTTGTTTGTTTCCTTCAGTCATTCTACAAACATTTAACCTATGTGCTAGGATCCAATTGTGTACTGGGACTACAGATTTAAAGAGAGTCCTTGTCACTAAGGAGTTCACAGTCTGGTGGTGTAGGAGACCAACATTTAAAAAATGTAGTTCTTCCCCCCCACCCAAGATTTATTTATTTATTTAGAGAGGCAGAGGAGGGGCTGAGGCAGAGGGAGAGAGAATATCTTGAGCAGACTTCCCACTGAGCATGGAGTCTGATGCAGGGCTCAATTTCATGACCCTGAGATCATGACCTGAGCTGAAATCAAGAGTTGGATGCTCAACCAACTGAGTCACCCAGGTACCCCACAAAATGTAGTTCTTTATGAGAATGGAAACTTGGTCTGCCTGAGGGACTAAAAGATGACTTCCTGGAGGAGGTGACCATTGAGATGGTTCTTAGAAAAGAGGAGGAATTTTTCCAGTGCCTAGAGAATGTAGAGGAAAGAATTCCAGGCACAGAAAATTGCACTTCCTATTATTCTTTTCCCAAACACATGTTGTTATCTCCCATCCATCTCAAAATGTTTGGATATTTGTTAAATATGTTTCTTGCCAGAGGCAATGCAGATTTGCAAAGACAGCATTGATTGATTGGGTCTCAGGTTCTCAGCAATCAGGAAAAGTGTGGCATCGGTAATATTTTACTCAGACTTCCAAAACACATGCTAACCACATGCTCCCTCTCCCCAGCTCAAACCCCTGCACGGAGGCATCCTGACCCTCATATTTTCCTGCCTTGCTTTCGCCTTGGGAATCTAGGATTCAGTAGGTGCCTTTGCTTTTCTGACACACTGTTCCATTAGCTGCTTTTTCTATCTATTACAGCTAATGCCCTTCTCAACTTTGGAAGGTGTCCAAGCCTCGTTCTCCCTGCACGGGGAGGCTGAGCATTGCTCTGTAAATTATGCACCAGCCCCACGATATTTGGGGAACCTGTGGACCCATTTTGTCTACATGGAGGTAAATTATTTAGCAATGGTTGTGTAAATGATTCAGAGGTGATGGTGTGAAGCCCGGCTTTGGAGCATCCTGTCTTGGGAAATGTGATTGACCTTGGCATGCAGGGGGTACAGCTCCCAGGCAGAGCTGGGCACATTTTATCTATTCTTTGACCCCTGTGGGCTCGACGCCCTGTGGGTTCGATGCCCTGGCCTGTCTTCAGACAGTGTCCGATATTCATAATCATTATAGTTTAAAATCTATGATTTCATTTGGTGCGTGCCTCACCTCTGCAGGTGCAGAGGTTTAGTGAAACAAGCTGTGTCTGGGCAAACTTGAGCATGTGTCCTGCAGTTTTCCCTCCTGTAAATTGGGGGTAATAAAAGCAACTGTGAATGGGCAATCTTTCCATTCGAATAGTTAATAGAAATTACCCAGCCAAGCCAGACTCCTCACTGTCCTACCCACCCCAGTCACTGAAGCAGTGCTCCCAACTGGGGATGTGAGACCCTCCCTCCCCAATTACTCAGGACTAAGTCCTAGAAGTCATATTTGATTCACCTCTCTCCTGCAGCCCCCTAGTTAATTTATTTACTAGTCCTGTCTGTTCTGTGTCCGACATGTGTACCCAGTGGGGTCATTCTCACCAGCCACGCTGCCAGCTCCCACTGAAGCCTCCGTCCATTCAGGTATGTACCGAGAAGCCTCCTTGTTCTTCTTCCTGCAGCTGCCACCATGCCTCCAGCCCCTGGGTGACCTCTACCCAACAGTCAGGAAGTTCTTTCAGAACCAAAAGAAGGAAATCCTGCCATTTGTGATGACATAGATGAACCTCAAGGTCATTAGTAAAGTGAAATGAGACAGCCACAGAAGGACAAATACTCCATGATTTCACTTATCCAAGGTTCCTAAAATAGGTCAAACTCATGCAAGTGAAGAGTGGAAAGATGGTTGCTAGGGGCTTGGAAGGAATATGGGAATTGCTAATTAACAGTATAAAGTTTCACTTGTGAAGGATGAATAAGTGCTGGAGGTCTGCTCTACAATATTGTGTATATAGATAGCGATACTGTATTGTGCATTTAAAAGTCTATTAGGATGTAGTGTTCCATGATTCATTGTTTGTGTATAACACCCAGTGCTCCATGCAATACCTGCCCTCCTTAATACCCATCACCGGACTAACAGACATCAAAAACTAATGATGTACTGTATGGTGTCTAACATAACATAATAAAATAAAATAAATAAAATAAAATTGTTTTAATAATATAAAAAATAAAAGTCTACTAGGAAGGTAAATCCCATGTTAAATGTTCTTACCAAAATTAAAAGACTAAATAAAAATAAATAAATTTGATATTATCACTCCCCTGCTAAATGAACCTTTGATGGTGTCCCATTATTCTTTTTTTTAAATTAAATTCAATTAGCCAACATATAGTTGGCTAATGATGATGACAACTAATGATGTCATTAGTTTCAGGTGTAGTGTTCAACAATTCATCGGTTGCATATACCACCCAGTGCTCATCACGTCATGTGTCCTCCTTAATGCCCATCACCCATTTATCCCATACCCCCACCCACCTCCCCTCCAGCAACCCTCAGTCTGTTTCCCAGAGTTAGGAGTTAAGAGTCTCTCATGGTTTTTCTCCCTCTCTGATGACTTCCCATTCAGTTTTCCCTCCCTTCCCCATAATCCTCTGCCCTGTTTCTTATATTCCACATATGAGTAAACCATATGATAATTGTCTTTCTCTGATCGACTTATTTTGCTCAGAATAATACCCTCTAGTTCCATCCACATCAATGTAAATGGTAAGTATTCATCCTTTCTGATGGCTGAGTAATATTCCATTGCATATATATATACACCACTTCTTTATCCATTCATCTGTTGATGGGTATCTCAGTTTTTTCCACAGTTTGGCTATTGTGGACATTGCTGCTATAAACATTGGGGTGCAGGTGCCCCTTCGGATCACTGCATTTGTATCTTTGGGGTAAAAACTTAATAGTGCAATTGCTTTCGATCACCTACAGGTCTACATGGCCTGGCTCAGGTCCACTTTTCCCTCCTCGACACTGATGACACCGGCCTTGGGATTCTAGAACTTTCCAAACATGTTCTCACTTGAAGGCTTTTGCTTTTGCTGGCTTTTCTGCCTGGACTTAGGCTCCTCAGGCTTGGCTGTCTCCATTTCAACATTCTGGTGAAATGTTAACTCCTGGTGGGGCTTCCCTGACAACCCATTAACACTCTAGCTGCTTTATCTTCTTCATGTTTCTCATCCCTACCTTCAGTGATGATACTGAGCTGCCCACTGGCTTACTTGCCATCCCCTCCGCTAGGAAGGGTGCTCTTTGAAGGACCAAACTTTTCAGTCTTATTCACTGTGGTAGCCCCAGGTAGGCTTGTTAGATAAAACACAAGACATACAGTTAAATCTGAATTTCAGATAAACAATGAATACATTTTCATTCTAAAAACTAACAGCATGTGACATACTTATGCTGAAAAAGTGTTTGTTGTCCTCATATTCTTATTTGTTGAATATGCTAGCCCAGGGCCTGTCCCAGGGCTGGCATCTTCATTGTTGCTTGCTACATTTTTGTTCAAAGAAAAAATAAAAAGAAGAAAGAAATAGTAAGAAAAATAGTCATAAAACAAAACCTACAGACTGAATTCCTTGTACCTTTTGCCTTTGTGTTCCTAGCACCTTGTCAATGCTTGACCTGTAACAGATGCAAAGTTAAGAATGTGCTAAGTAAATGGGAAGGAGTGGGGTGTCTAGTGTGCTTTTCTCCTTCATGTCATATTGGCAGTTTCATCCTGCAGTTGGAGAAACAGGAGCAGAGAGCAGGAGCCTTTTCCAGAGTCAAACAGTGAGGGCAATTTTGTCCGAATACAGCTGTAAACAGCTTCTGGAAGGGGGCTTACATTAACAAAAACTTCTTTGCCTCACCCACAAAAGAAACTGTGTAATGATGGTCTAGGCCTTTGGTGATGAGATAGGATAGTGGCTTTGAGACCAGGCTTCAATCTTTCTCCTCCACAAGCCTCTAGAGCCACTTCTAACTTCAAGTTCACTGCATGGTCCTAAAATTGCTGCCAGAAAAGCCAGTGGATGGAAGCTGTCATCGCATCCACATTCCAGGCAGGCTTCAGGCACAAGCAGGCGAGGACAAAAGATCACTCACCACATCCCTCTAAGAAACCTTGCTGAAAGCCTCTCATAACACAACCTCTTGCATCTCATTGGTCAGAACTTTGTCTCATGACCACTCCCAGCTGTAAAGGAGCTAGAAATATTGTCTTGATTCCAGGTGGTTATATGTGCTTTGTTAAAAAGGGGGACTGTTCTTACTGAAGAAAAGAATGATACAGGGGAGCAATGAACAGCCTTTGCCACAGCTAGAGAGAGGCAGACAGATTCCCAGTGTGTCCTCAGTTTCCTGTACCATGTGTTGCTCACATAGTCTTATAAGTGTGGAGATAGAGCTGGACCCCAGACTCCTGTCCATGTGACCCAGAGACTTCTCAGATCCTTTGACTGCTGGGCTTTCTGTAACATGGACCAGTGCTTGAGTGGTGGGGGTCAGAGTCTGGCATGTGGACCTTTGTGTTAATCTGAGACCATCTGTGTTGAAGAGATCACAGTGTATTCATGGGCTAAAGGACACTGTGGAGACCCAGAAGGGGTTTATACTGCTGGAATTAAAATCAAGAGACAGAACTGGGACAAGATGGTGCTAGGGAGTCAGACAAAAGTCAGGGAATGTGTCTGATCCATTGTTCTAGGATCGCAACATACTGAAGCAAGAGTAGGAGCATAATGAGGCAGAATTGAACAGGAATCAAATGGCCTACACTTGAGTCCAAAAGAAAAACAACAAGACAGGCTGATATGAATCAAGACCAGCAGGATAAAGAACCATTGAGGTGCTTTCATTGGTAGCAATATGACCCATGCTGGAGTAGGGAGATACTTTGTTCATACCCTGTTGTCAGTAGCACAGAACTGAAGTGAAGGAGGTGACAGCCATGCTCTGTTGTGCATGGATTAGACCACACTTGTAATATTGCTTTTGCTTCTAGGCTCTCCAATTCAAAGGAAAATGACAGACCAGAGTTTTAAAAGAAGAGCAACCTGGATGGGATTGAAGAACCCTGCCTGTCTGTTTAACATTTTTATCAATCACTTGGGTCATGCCTGTTTATCAAATTTCTGGATTACTCTAGTCTGACAGAGGCAGCAAATACAGTGACTGACAGAATCAGTCAGGAAGAACAATGGAGAAAAGTCAACCTATGAAATTGAAAATGGATTAAGGTAAGGTCCTGAATTTTGGTCAAGCAATCAATTGGTCAAGAAGGGGATGAAGGAGACAGGGCTCATCAAGGTACCATTTTGTGCATGCGCATGCACAGGCGCTGCTAAGTGGTGAGCTACCAAGAGGCCTCTGCCCAGGACTGACCTTCAGGACTTCTCTCCAGCCCAGGGGTTTGACCTCGGCTTTGGGGAATCATATGCTCCAAATGTTCCAGAGATTTCTGGTCCTGAGGAGAACAACTCATGCTAACAATGCTTACAGAAGACTGAGGAATAATAAAAACTGATGCCAAATGTACCGATCTTTAACGTCAAATATCCTTTTCCTTGCAGGAAAACAACATGGGGAACCAAATAATACTCCTAAGGCTTTTTGAGGGAGATGGAGTGGAAAAAGGGATGTGAGTAGTGTGATTTGAACACTTGGTGATGTCATGTTGAAAGAGCCTAATGCATGCTTCTTTCTAATGTGGGTGTTCTCACGCTGGAAACATCTAGATAACCTCTAGATATGTCAGGTTGCAAGCAACTTTTATAGGCCTTGGAAATCATTTTGTCTCTTTAAGATGATTTGACCAAGTTCTGTTTTATTCTTTTACTTACTGATATTTTCTACAGTTCTTAGGAAACAACCTTATTTCCTTTTTCCTCTAGAGATGGGCTGCATCAGCTTGCCCTTTCCTTTGCTCTGAGGCTCCAGGGTGGCATGGGAAGGGGGAGTGACCTGGAAGGGTTAAGCTCATTAGTACTTCATTGCTGTCTACCCCCAGAAAACTCAAAGTCACTGTCCCCCAGGCATTTCTCTAGAGGAAAGGAACTTTCCCTGCTCTCCAAATCTGCTATCCTCTAAGAGTAGACTGCCAGATACCCTTAATCAGTGCACTGCACTGGTCTAGCCTCCTGGGCGAAAATGCAAACAATCCCAGTGCATTGGCTTTGACTCTTCCCCATGCCCCCTTTCCCAGTGGGTGGCCATATGTATTCATTCACATGTCCAAAGGGATTCCTCCTTCTATCCTCTATTTATTGATGTTCTTGTCATCTCTCCCCTAGGAGCTCATTGTATCAGTTGAGATCTCAGTGAGAAACAGATGGCACACTCACATTAGGGTAATTTGAGAAGAATTTAATAAGGGACTATTTACAAAGCTGGAAGAAGGGTTTAGGGAAAAAACAAAGTCTAATACTACAGGGCTATGATATATAGTTGCCATTGTAAGTCTGAAGGTGTGAGGAGAAGGGAAAGAGGATCAGGAGCCAGGGGGGCTGTGTGGAATGAAGCTTATAGCAGGACCTCTGACCTTGGACAAAACCAGCCCATGGCAGTCCCATAGCAATGGTAATAAATGCTACACACCTGATTGCTTCTCTCTTTTCAAACTCCTGTTGGTGTGCAACACTGGCCAGTTGTAAGTCATTGGGCAAGGGAGCCCATTAGTGTTGTCTAAGGAGTTCAGCCTCTGAGGGTATGGTAGAGTGGCAAAAGGTGGAGAGTGGATTCAGAGGGGCAATCGGAAGAATCCACTAAGACCACCGAAGGCTGGACTCTGTGGTCACCATCTTTATCTTCTTGCTGTCCCACCTGCATAATATAGTAGGTTTGTAGCAGTTCACTTGATTATATGTTTCTCTCAGTAAGAGCCTGGTCTTTGACTCCTGTATTTTGGAGCCCAACACAGTCCCCCAAAGATGATTCACAGATGTTTATGGGATGCTTGGTGAGTGAGTGAGTGAATGAATGAATGAATAGAATGAAGTGATCTCAACGTGAATTTGTCCTTATTTTTTCTCACTGCTGTGCTCTCTGGAGGCAGCCACTTCCCTGTTTCACCTGTGGACCCCTAGGAGCAGTTCCTGTTAATGAATTTCTGTATCAACCTCCTGTACCTAGACTGACCTTCTAATGAGGTCTTCGGAGGCTTTGCTTCTATCATAGGAGTGTGATCAAGGAACTCTTGTGTGGGACACAGCTTCTGCTGTTAGGATGCCTCACTTTTCAGCAGACAGGACTTCTACAACAGGTACTTAGTTCTTGTCCTTCCTCAAGGTTCCTGGAGGAAACCATCTCTGTTCACTTTAGGCAGATGGGATTGCTTTCTCCCTGCTATACTCCCACTGGGTGAACTGTTAAACATTTCATCTGTCATGTTCTAGGCACTGTGCTAAGACCCGGGAATGTTCAGGTGGATAAGACATAGTTGGATACAAGAGACAAAGAGCAGCAGTCCAGAGGGAGAGAAGACAAGTAATAGGTAATTATTATAAGTGTGATAAGTGCTATGTTGTAGGAAAAGCAGGCAGTGTGGAAGCACAGATGAGGAGAATTAAACCCAATCTGGAGGTTCAAGGAAGTATTTCTGGGGGGAGGGTGGTGGTGGTACCTGATCTTGTAGAATGGGAAAGAGCTCAGCAATGGAAAGTGAAAAATATGTTCCAAGCCAAGTGAAGAGTGTGATAAAAATAAGAGATGCTTGGGGCGCCTGGGTGGCTCAGTTGGTTAAGCGACTGCCTCTGGCTCAGGTCATGATCCTAGAGTCCTGGGATCGAGTCCCACATCGGGCTCCCTGCTCAGCGGGGAGCCTGCTTCTCCCTCTGACTCTACCCCTCTCATGTGCTCTCTCTCTCTCTCATTCTCTCTCTCAAATAAATAAATAATATCTTTAAAAAAAATAAGAGATGCTTGACATAGCATGGTCAAAATCTGTATTTGAACAAATCTGCATGAACAAAACTGTATTTTACTGATAAAAGCTGAGGCATGGTGGACGAAGATGCAGGGAGTTGGAAGAGCAGATAGGAGAAGGGTTCACAGGATAAGCTTAAGAGTCATCAGGACCATGACGAGAGTGAGTGAATGAAGCATTTACTTCAGATGCCAAATTTAAAGAGGCTCTAAAAATTCAGTAATCAAGATAAAAATACCAAATTTTAAATAATAATGAGTCAGTCTTAGTGATATTTTTTCCTTTTGCCTCCAGCTCCAATATGGCTCAGCATGGTACTGTTACCAATCTTGTCTTTATTGCATTGCATTATTATTTATCTCTTCAATAATCATTGCTGGGACAACTCTATATCCAGATGCGAAAGAATGAAGTTGGACCTCTACCTCACACCGTACACAAACATTAGCTGCAAGTACATCGTAGCATCATAGTCCTAAATGTAAGGACTGAAACTATAAAACTCCCAGAGGGAAACACCAGAATCAATCTTCATGATCTTGGGCTAAGCAATGATTTCTCAGACAAGACACCAAAACCAAAAGCGGTACAAGAAAAGATTGATAAGTGAGAATTCAGACTGTTGTGCTTTTAAGGATACCATCAAGAAAGGAAAAAGATAACTCAAAGACAGGGAGAAAATATGCACAAATTATATACTTGATAAAGGACTCGTATCTAGAATATTATAAGAAACACTTCCAATTCAATGACAAAGGGACACATAACCTAATCAAAAACTGGGCAAGTGATTTCAGTAGACATTTCTCCAAAGAGGATTTATGAATGGCTAATAATCACATGAAATAAGGCTCAGCATCCTTAGCCATTTGGGAAATGGAAATCAAAACCACAATGAGATAACATTTCACACTCACGAGAATGACTATAATAGAAAAGAGCTTTATAAATATTGGTGGGGATGTGGGAAAAGTGCATCCATTCTATGTTGCTGGTGATAATGTAAGATGGTACGGCCCCTTTGGAAAACAGGTTGGCAGCTCCTCAGAAAGTGAAGCATAGAGATATTATGTGACCCAGCAATTCCATTCCTAAGTATGCCCCTAAGATAAATGAAAACATATGTCCACACAAAACTAGTACATGAATGTTGACAGCAGTATTCATTGTAGCCAAAAGATAGAAACCCCCCTGATATCCATCAGCTGATTAAAGGATCAATAAAATGTGTCACATGCATACAATGGAATAATATTTGGCATGAAAAGAGGAAGGAACTATTGATCCATGCTGCCACACAGATGACCCTTGAAAAGATGCCATGTGAAGCAGGCCAGTCACAAAAGATCACATGTTCTGTGCTTCCATTTCTATGAAATGTCTAGAATATGCAAATGTCTAGAGATATAATATAGATTACTGATTGTTTAGCCCTGGAGAGATTGGCAAGGGTGCTGGAGAGTGACTGCTAACAGGTACAAGGCCACTTTTGGGGATGGTAAAACCGTTCTAAAATTAGAATATGGTGGTAATGGTTGCACAATTTACCAAACCATTAAATTATATACTTCAGATAGCGGGACGCCTGGGTGGCTCAGTTGATTCAGCATCTGCCTTCGGCTCAGGTCATGATTCCAGCGTCCTGAGATCAAGTCTCACATCGGCTCCTTGCTCAGCGAGGAGCCTGCTTCTCCCTCTGCCTGCCGCTGCCTCTGCTTGTGCTCTCTCTCTCTGACAAATAAATAAATAAATAAATAAAATCTTTAAGTAAAAAACAAATAGGCAAAGTTTTTTTTTTTTTGATCTGTAAATGGCATTACAATAAAGTTGTTTATATAGTATTCATTTTTGATTTCTGAGTGTTTTGGCACCCCCTTAAGTTTCGTTCCTGGGGAAAGTGTCTCACTTGCCTCACCCGTGTGCAGACCCCAGGAGTTAGACTTCATTCTGTGGACTGTAGGAAACCGTTGGAGGGTTTAAAGCAGAGGATGGCCAGGTTTGCCTTTGGGCATTTGGCTTTGCTGCAGGGTGGAGGACATCTAGAAGTGGATGATGGCAGAGGCAGGTCTTCCAGCTGGGGGGCAGTTGTAAGATCTTCTTTCCGAATGCATGGACATGGCACAGAGAATGTCTGGATAACTGGTTCAGAGGGGAAATTGATGAGCTTGGTTGGGAAGGAGGCCTTGGATAACTCTCAGGCTTCTGGGTGGGGGACTTGGTGAATCTCAGTACACTGACTCAGGGATATACGTGAGATGATGACTTCAGTGTTGAACCTGGTTGAGTCTGGGCTCCTCATGAAGTACCCAGGAGATCATAAAACACCAGCTCATTATTATATTGTATTATCCCCCTGCTTAAACCTTTAAGGCAGTCTACTGCTTGTAGGATAAACCCCCGTTCCCTGTGTTGGCCTCCCAGGCCCTCATGGACCTTTGTCCACCTCCCTCTCCAGCTTCATCTCATTTGACCTCCCTCTCACTCCCTCAGCTCAGACACTCAGGCCTTCTTTCTGCTCCTGGAACATGCGAAGTCATGTCCTTCCTCTGGGACCCAACACTCAATTCTTCTGCCTGGACTCTTCTTCCTTCAGCGTTCTTCCCTCCTCTACTTCAAAGGACGCTGTGATGACGCAGGGCCCAGCCGGACAACCCGGGATAATCTCTCTACCTTAAGGTCAGCTGATTAGCAGCCCTAAATCTATTTTTGACCTTATTCCTTCTTTACCACATAACCCAACACGTTCACAGTTCTGGGAGTTAGGATGTGGACATCTTTGGGGGGCCAGTACTTTGCTTTCCGCACCCAGCTTCCATCCTTCACTAGACTTTCACAATCTTCATTACCCTTTTGATTCATCTGTTTTTCTTACCTACTAGGATGAAAGCTCATGGGAATCTTCAGCCTGTTGACATAGGTAAAATCTTGAGGGTGGGTGGGAATGTGGAAGATAATGCTTCTCAAGCATGTCTGTCCATCAGAAGTTGTTCACTTGTTCATACACTCAACAATGTTTATGAATCTTCTCCTTAGTACCAGACCAGTGAACAAGATGGACTACAGATGCCCCTTTCCCGGACCTTTCATCTTTGTAGGGTGTCGAATAATATAGATGCTGGGGCCCCATTAGACACCCAAGCCCCTTTGATGAAGGATGACTAATCACTAAATGGGAAGTTAGAATCATTCGAATCTATTTTTTTTCTACCAATTTGAACATCCTTCCAGAGCAAGAGTTTTTCTTTGAACAGTGCTTCTAAAGTCATCTGTGGTGAAAGACAAATTGTTATTTAATTTCCAATCCACTGTAGACTGATACTTTTGTACAATACAAAGAGTAAAAACAAAATACTAGAAAAAAATGAAATGTTGGTTGGTTGTCATGGCAGTGTTAAATGCCTGTAAAAGTTGCTAAAGTTAGTATAGTTTCTGTACTAATCTTGTCATAGGCAGATGACAAACGTTTCTCAGAGTGGGCCCCATCCTGGGTCTTTTTGACTTAGTCTCAGTTTTTTATCTGTAAATTGGGAAATCCTTCAAATATAGAGAGTTGTTATGAGGAGATGATTGGATAATGCAAATCACCAAGGTCATTGTCTGGCTTACTAAATGGTAGTTGTTAATGTCCATGGCTATCATGCTTTAATATTTCTTAATAATACTGTACTATTCAATTTTTGGTGTCATATAAACCAAATTGGAGTTCCTCTGATTAGTTGAAAGCGCCATCTTGCTAGCTCACCATAAAAACAGTACAGATTTTGAGTGTTTGTGCTTGGGATTTGTTTTTGTATATAAACAACAATGCAGACAAAACATGCCTTTGAATACTGTGGACGAATAATAATCATTGAGAAACCCCATTTGCTTTGAAACACCAGCCAGGTGTTACCCTTCCCCACTGCAAACTGTGCCTACCCTCGGGCCCATTGGACAAAATGCTGGCTGTCACCAACTGACAAGGCCTGGGGATTGGCTCTTTTTACATAGCCACAAGGTCATGGGGATTAAACGTTCTCCAGGGAGTCACGGGGAGAGTGGAATGTCAGCATCGCCTTTTTTTCCTTGCAGACGGCTCGGTGACACTTCGGGGAAGGAGGGACTGCTACTATCTGTGAGCACTGAATGGGGAACACAAGGTTAGATGCAAAGCGAGAAGGCTACTCACCACCTGGAGACTGGCGATGCTGCCAATGTAGTCCCATTCTGAGAGGCAGGGCTAACAGAGAGCAGGGAAACTCTTTTAAGGGCTGGAAAAGGGAGGGAGGCAATGGCTGACAATGAGAAGCAACCTGGCAAAGGGAGAGAGCTAACCCTGTGGCGATCGATGGTCCTGGGTCTGACTCCCAGTCCCAGAGTTTGCTGATCTTGTGACCTCAGCCTCATTCATTCGCCTCTCCGACCCGGGACCTCCCTTAAAGGATCCTCTGCGGTGTTAGTGATACTGGGTGTGAGGGCCTGGGACATAGTGAGTGATCGGGGAGTCTAGCTATTGCTGTTCCGGGCTCTGTCACCCAAGCTAAATTCTTTCTCTGTTGGTCATCTTTTTAAACCTCTGGACATGAATGACTCTAGTTAACGTTCATGCATCACAGATGCCTGCAGTTCCCTCAGTCATGCACGCTGGGTGTTCCGTCTCTAAGTCTATCTAGATATAAAAATCGTGATCCTTAACAAGAAATGTGTGTGTGAGCATGTGTGAGTACAAGTGAGTGTGTGAGTGAGTGTAGGTGGGCTGTGTGTGTGTGTGTGTGCTGTGTGTCTGGCAGTTTTTACTAAAGGTCTGTAGCATCATTGAGGAAGGGTCTCATTGTGCTGTGCTCCCTAGTCTACAAAAGACCTTGTGTTGGATGTTTTGATTCCACGGTCTCCACCAGGCTGAGATGAAATCAGAAAGCTCAAGTCTCTTCTTTGAGAAGAAAAACGTGATATAAAAATCATGTATATTTCCTTAACTGAATGGGAAGAATGGACAGTGAGTTTTGCAGAGAGAAAACACAATAAGTGGATTTAAAAGTACTTGGTTTATGATGAAGCAGTGCTCCAAGTTGCCTTTCCTTGTGGTAATCTGAAAATGGAAAGATCCAAAATATTTATGACCCAGTGAGTTAATCAAAGCACATTGTCAGCTGGCTAATCATCCCGTGGCAAAAGTGTCAGGTAAAATTAAGTTTGCCTCTGAGGGTTGCTGGAGTGGGGGTGGGGTGGGAGGGATGAGGTGGCTGGGTGATAGACATTGGGGAGGGTATGTGCTATGGTGAGCGCTGTGAATTGTGCAAGACTGTTGAATCACAGATCTGTACTTCTGAAACAAATAATGCAATATATGTTAAGAAAAAAAAAGAAGAAGAAGATAGCAGGAGGGGGAGATTGAAGGGGAGTAAGTCGGAGGGGGAGACGAACCATGAGAGACGATGGACTCTGCAAAACAAACTGAGGGTTCTAGAGGGGAGGAGGGTGGGGGGATGGGTTAGCCTGGTGATGGGTGTTAAGGAGGGCACGTTCTGTGCGGAGCACTGGGTGTTATGCACAAACAATGAATCCTGGAACACTACATCAAAAACTAATGGTGTAATGTATGGTGATTAACATAACAATAAAAAAATTAAAGAGAAGAAAAAAAATTAAGTTTGCCTCTTCTCTGTGCTCTATCACATGTTAGAGATCAGATAAGAACTCTCTGAACTCAGGGAGATATTAGTTTAAATGAAAATTAACAGAGCTTGTCTTAGTTGGCCAGGATCTAACCTGGCCAGGATCTAACCTGAGGACTAGAATAATGCCAGTATTTGTGAATCCTGGTCTGGAGAGTTGGAGTCATTGGCACATCTATCAAAGAAGCCACCATATTCCAAAAAATCTGAGATACTACTGATTGCAAGACACACCATGCTTCTCCTTACCTCTAAGAAAGAAAGAAAAAAAACCCCCAGTTGTCAATTACTATTAACACCCCATCAGTTGTAAGGTGAATCCTGACTGCAAAGGCATTAAAGTGTGAAAAAAAAATGTGCATCTTAGAATGGATAAACTACCATAGTGGTAACTGATAAATTGTTGTTGATTAGTTAAGCTGTGCAAAGACCTCACCAAGCCTATTTTAATTTGGGCCCACTATACATTTTGTAGATTTCACTTTGGTCCATAAGGTTTTTCTCTCACCCTGCTTCAGGCTGCCAGCTGATAGAAGCACTGACTCTCCCATCTTCTATCTCAATACTAGAGGAAGTCTCATTTACTGAATTCTCATCACTTCTGGGACTCCTCTCTCCCTCTGTATCCAAGATGAAGCCTCCATCAGGGGATTTTCCTGCTAGGTTTTCTTTGGGGGAACTCCAAATTCTTCATCTCTTTATCAAGGACAGCAAGTTCTTCCCAGGTTGTGTCCCTGGATTTATAGAACCAAGACACCTGGGAGTTGAACAAAACAAAGTTCCCACAAACAGAAAAATTTATCTTTTTTAGAAGGCAGAAGAGTAAGCATCTATTTTTAGTTATACTTGTTCCTTGGGGCCTCAGCCCTTAGCTGAAATACCTTGTCCACTATTTCTTCTAAAACAAAAATGCAGCATCTTTCACAAGGGAGAGTCTTATAATAGCTGCTAAGATACCCTTTCTCCAATGCCATTGTCTCTGTGTATAGTGTGGTGTGTATATGTATGTGCAGCTGATAAACAAGAGAGTCTATGATGTACAAGGCAGGGCGCCTTTCCTGTATGGAGGGGAGAGAGTTCTACCTGAGGGGTAAAATCATTGCTTGTTTCCATCTTCTCTGCTAAACCAAATAGGTGAAGCTTGCCTGGGAGACAGAAATTGTACTAGGGTGGGAGATACTTTCTTTGGTCAGGTAGAAAATTCACATTTGGTTAATTTTTGGCTCTACATGCTACTGTAATTGGTACCATCAGCAGCTGATATGAATTGAGCACTTTCTGTGTGTGAGGCCCTGTGTGATGGAAATAGAAGCTATTCTAACGCACACTCCACATACCAGAAATGGAGGCTCGAGGTTGTTAGTAACTTGCTCAAGATCACACAGTATGTTGGAGGAAATTAATGATGGTGATGGTGATAATTTTGGTTCCCTCATAACAGAGTCTAGGTAGTTAAGAAAGCACAGGTCTCCAGGTGCCTGGGTGGCTCAGTCGGTTAAGTGTCTGATCTGACTCTTGATTTTGGCTCAGGTCATGACCTCGGGGTTGTGGGATCGAGCCCTTTGTTGGGCTCTGTGCTGAGCGTGGAACCTGCTCAAGATTCTCTCTCTCTCTCCCTCTGCCCCTCTCCCACCCCTTCCTCTCTCCCTCTCTCTCTCTAAAAAAAAAAAAAAAAAAAAAAAAAAGGCATGGGTCTCCTGGGGGGTGTTTGTGACACAAATTTGGAGCCACGCCTGGAATCACAAAGTGCTTTAGGAGACCTGAGCCACAGATTGAAGCCTGGTTGCAGTGGCTTCAGAGGGAGATGATTGCCCTGGCCTTCTCCTTTGTAGAGGATTTCTTATCTGGGGATCTGGGGACTGTGGGTCAGCGACAATAACACTGGCTCTCTCGTGGAATCTTTAACACTTTAAATTTTACTTTCCATCATGCAGCCTAGCACAGAACACACATAAATCCCTCCTTCTCCTTCACAACTCTAGTGTATTTTATAATTTAGCAACTGTAAAAATGAGTAAGTACAATTAACAATGCAGAGTGAAAGACAGTGCTCCTATAACTGGTTATAAGTCAACTGAATCTCATTATTAAAGGATATAATAATCCTAATTAATATCCTGGTTTTCTGGTCTTTCCATAAATCAGTAGGCTATCACCTAGCTTTTTGCCTTCCTATTTTTAGCATCAGGTCTGATTCAGAGGTGGATGGAGCCCACTTTGCTCCTTCTTGACCTTGAGGTTACTCAAGGGATTCTGGGGTACGGCATAAACAGAGCGAAGGTAGGGGCGCCTGGGTGGCTCAGTGGATTCAGCATCTGCCTTTGGCTCGGACATGATCTCAGGGTCCTGGGATTGAGCCCCGCATTAAGCTCCCTGCTCAGCTGGGAGTCTGCTTCTCCCTTTCCCTCTGGCCCTCTCCCTGCTTGTGCTCTCTCACTGCCTCTCTCTCTCAAATAAATAAATAAAATCTTAAAAAAAAAAAAAAGAAAAGAGGGAAGGTAGCTACGCTACAATTGTCGCGAATGCAGCATAATGTATAAACTTCTCAGATCACTGTGTTGTATATCTGAAACTAATGCAACTATTATGTGGCATCTATACAGAAATAGAAAAAATTATTAAAAAAAAAAAGAGCAAAGGGCTGTGAGTCAGGACCTTTGTCCTGGCCGAGTCCCTGCTCTGGCCCTCCATGTGGGCTCAGGGGTCAACCTGGGGACCAACAGCCCCTGATAGCCAGGTGGGCTTTGGGAGAGTGGGTTTCTATGGGCTTTTTGGAGAGGTGACAAAGGAGAAGCAGGTTTGGGGGTCAAAAATCATGGTATGGAGCATTTGGAACCTGATGTTTCTTCATGATATTTATGAGCAAATGTATAATCAGGACTGGACCTTGGGAGAGGGGTCCGGCAGGGTCTTGGGGGCAGATAGGGGAGAAAAGAAGGATGGAAGGCAAGCAGAGAATGCCATAGGGATTCCTGCTTAAGGCCCCCTCAGGTCTCCCGCTGAGGCCAAATACATCACTTAAAAGGCTGAATAGTGTCACCTCCTACTGCCACCTTTGTCTGCCAGAGAAGAATGAGATACACATTCAGCATAATAGCCCTAGTCTTGTCCCCAGGGATCTACATTTTGTGTTACCTCCTTCTCTCCCTTCAGGGAAGATGGCCCATCTGCTTAATAAGGAAATTTGTACCATTCCTCATTTGCCTATAGACATGAAGCTTCAGGTGAGATGTGGGCTTTTCTGTTGCTTTCTAAATATGTCCAGCTGTTGGGACGGGTGCCTATGGGGAAAACATGAACTAAGATGCACTAGTGCTTCAAAGGGCTGAGTTAGAGTCCAAAATGAGGAAGACGAAGCTGGAGTGGTTGATTTAGGATTTGTTGGAATTGTGTGTTAGGGGATTTCTAAGAACTCCAAACGGCTTAAAGGGGAAAGTGCTTGAGAAAGGGCAAGGCCTGACCATCCTCCTTAGTGCCACTGGTCTCACACTTGCCTCTGACTGCCTGCTTTTCCACTAATAGAGACCTGATCGTCATCATTAATGTTAGTAACTCCCTATCCCTGTAAAACACTTGACATGATTTTGATGATTACACATCCCATGATAATCCAGGGAAGGAGACTAGTAGATAGTCATTAATCTCCTTTTACAAAGAGAGAAACTGAGACCCAAGAACATGCATTCAGTAAGTGACATGGCTGAGATTAGAGTGGCCACACTCCCCTTCTCTTCACACCCAGGGCTATTGTCCTGGTTCGAGACTCATTCCTTCTCATTTGGATCATTACAACCCCACTTCCAGTCCTTTGCCTCTTTAATATTCAATGTACACTTCGGTAGAGTTATCTTCCTATAACAAGGCTTAAATCACGTCTGCTGTCTTCCTTCAAAATCTTTACTATCTCCCCACATCCTACTACCAAAGGTCCAACATCCTTGAGAGATGTGCAGAGCCTTTGGTAATCAGGTCTCAGCTGATGTACTTGAGATATTCTAGCAATACTGCACTACCCATTGTTAGCCAAACACACTTATCTATCCAAGCATTTGCTTTGCTCTTCCTTCAGTATGGAGCACTCTTCCTTCTTTCTTTAATTTAAGTCTGCCTCTTCCATGGAGTCTTCCCTGATTACCCCAGTCCACATCAATAGCTCGTTTCTTTTGTGTTGCTGTACTTCCTTATAGTCTTGTTTTACTCTCCTCTGTGTTCTAGTTCATAGTGCCCAAGCCTGAACCTCTCTGCATTTTGAATTCTTTGAGGGAGGTCAAGAATCGCCTTGTTCTTCACTCATGCCCATGGTAGATATGCAGGGAACACTTATTTACTGAAGAAATTTATTAATAGGACATACCAATAGCCCAAGAAAGTCAACAAGCAAGCAAATATATTGAGTGCTGCGCTTGTAGAGAAATGGACCACTTGGGGCTCTATAGAACAATGGTTCCACACATTGCTTGTGCCCTATGCCTAGCTTCCTCTCTGGCTGCAGAAAAGTGATCGGGACTACTTGTTGAAGATACTGATTCCTGGGCTCTTATTCCAGAGCTTTTTATCCGGGAATGTGAGCTTTAATAGATTGCCCGGGCGACTGTATTCTAAATGATGCTTAAAAGCCACTGGTACTGAATGTGTGAATCTTTAAGAACGTTTTGATCCGTAAAATGAATGAAGTTGGCTGTAGATACTCTACATTCATTCATGAGACTGGGACTACTATTTTTGGATACTTTTCTTAGCCACGAGTCCCTGAGGCTTAAAACTGGTTCTGTAGTGTTGTGTCCCACCAGGAAGAATATAAGTGGCTTCCTGATGGGGGCAGGAGGATGCTTTGATTTCAGTCTTCTCACTATTTTGACTCTTCCCTGTTTCCTGATTCTCACCTCATGCTTTCGATTTCCTGAGTCTTGATGATTTTTTACTGTCTGTCATGTTTGCATATCCTTTTTTTTTTTTATCTTCAAAATGCCACCAAACTGCTTGCTTGATGAACACATCTCCTTCCTCCTGTACAGAGAATCTTCCTTTCACTGGTTTCATATTCCTGTCTTCTCCCTTTGATCCATTGTTATCCAGGTCTTGGCATTTTTCCTGACATCCAGGTGTCATCTAGTGTAGCCAACTCTATGAAACCTCATGTGAATCTTTTCAGAGGAAGATCTGCTGGGAGTGTTGCTTCATATATTAAAAAATCTCACCTCAAAGTTAGATGAAGCAATACATCAGGGTAGGTGTCTATGGGTGTTCTGCACACTCATCAGTATATCACTGCATACTCTGTTCTGCACACTCATCAAGAATTACAAATTGGGTTTTCTTATTATTGAAGAAAGAATATATCCTTTGCTTTTATGTACTTAGTATAATTGACCATAGAGGACTATTTGCACTATAAAAAGCCCAATGACAATACCAAGAACCACAACTTCTTTTATTCGTAGCATTGTCATCAGTATTAGTATTAATATTACTACTTCTATTATTTCTATCATCACCAAAATTTATTGAGTGATTGTTATGTTGGGAATACTCAGAAAACATTATGAAGCAGAATTACTATATAATGTTTATATTTGTGGAAACCAAGCTCAGAGAACTTGGACATCTTGCCCAGGGTCACACAAATGGTAAGCAGGGGAGCTAAGACTCCCCATACCTCCTCCGTCTGACTCCAGAACCTATATATTACCCTTTTCTCCTGTCCTATTCATGATACAAACATAGACTTGTTTCCAGAGGGTTGTACACTGTAAAGTTACAGTTGAGGTCTGGTAAGAAACAGAATTCAACTCAGATGTTTCGATTGAAGAAACTTTAATGAAGGGATGACTTATGAAGGTGTGGGCAGAATTAACAAAACAACGTGGAGTATTGGGGTGGCCCTTGGGGACCTTATCACTATCTTCAGGACTGCAAGAACCTAAACATATGACATTAAAATCAACAGATTTTTTTAAAATGAACTTCTTTTTTTTTTAAAGATTTTATTTATTTATTTGACAGAGAGAGAGAAAGAACACAAGCAGGGGGAGCAGCAGAGGGAGAAGCAGCCTCCCTGCAGAGCAAGGAGCCTGATGCAGGACTTGATCCCAGGACCCTAAGATCATGACCTGAGCTGAAGGCAGACACTTAACCAACTGAGCCACCCATTTAAAAATAAACAGATTTTTAAATGCCATGTGTTTGGGTACAGTTATGTCCATGACTTTTACAGCTTCTTGATTTATTGTTTCTTTTAGTAGGATATAGTGTTCCTCTTTGTCCCTTTCTGATTTCTTTTTGCCTCCTACTTTATTTTTTTCTTTTGCTATCAAAATTGTCATTTCACTTCATATTTGCCTGCTACAGCTCATTCATTTATTTATTTTCAACTTTTTGAAATAGTCCTTTAAGTGAGTCTGTTGTATACAACGAATTACTAGATCTTGTTTTTAAATCCAATCCATGGGTCTCTGCCTTTCGAGAAGTGAGTTTAGAATCTTAATATTTAATGTGTAGTTATCACACATTTTCAAACATCTTTCAGCCATATTTCCTGTTGTTTGGTTTTTAAGCTTACTATATGTCCCCTATCTTGTAAGGTTTTATTTAATTATTTCTTCTCATATAGAAGTACTTCTCCAAGTATGTTTCAAAGAGAGTCTTTGTGTGGTAACCCAAGTGAAGTCCTCTGTACTTGAAAATATGCTGGCATTCAAAACGAAGTTTTGATGGTTGTAAAATTTTAGCTTCAGAGTTTTTCTGTGCATTTGTTTTCCTGCTGAGAAATCAGATGTCAATTGGATCTTTGTTTCATTGTAGGTGACCTTTTCCTTTGGAAGCTTTTAAATCATTTTTCAAATGTTTATTGATGTTATTTTTCTCTTTGTTGGGTTAAAGTATGCATTTTTTTTTGTAAGTTTGGATTCTATAAATGTTTCAATCACATATGTTTCTCTAATTTGAAAAAGTTATCAGTCATTTATTTGCATATTTTCTCCCTCATATTTTTCTCTCTTTCTAGGGGTACTATGATGCATATGCTGACGCATATATTGACAGATTTTCTTCTTCCATACTTTTCATTCCTGTATCCTTTCCTGATGTTATTGGTAGCATCTTTGATTTAATTTTTCAACATACTGATTTATTTTGCAGCTATATTCATTCTGTTATTCAATCCATCTACCAAATTCTTTTTTTTTTAAGATTTTATATATTTATATATTTATTTATTTGAGAAAGCATGGTGGGGAGGGGCAGAGGGAGACGGAGAGGCAGACTCCCCGCTGAACAGGGAGCCCACATGGGGCTCGATCCCAGAACCCTGGGATCATGACCTGAGCTGAAGGCAGATGCTTAACCGACTGAGCCACCCAGGCGCCCCATCAGTTTGTTGTATTTCTGTCAGGAATGCAGTAAATTGAGACGGTCAGAGCACAGGCTTTGGAGCCAGACTGCTTACTTTCAAAGCCCGGCTCTGCCAATGGCCAGCTGTGTGATCTTAGGCAATTCACTTACCTCTCTGTACTTTCCTTCTTTCATATTTAACACTGGGATAACAGAGTAGTTGTGAGAACTAAGACTGTTAACTGTAGCATGTAGAAACATGCCTTACACACACTTAGTGCCTGGTAAGTTTTTACTATTATTACCAGAGCCATTTTACTCCTTGGATAGTGTGTTACTTTCCCCTCTGAGCTGTTATTTTCCTGGTTTTGTCAGCATTAAAGGGTAAATTCTAGGCCTTGGCCATCGTTTCTCTTGACGAATTTCCATGGAAGAGGAGTGGCTGCATCTCAGTTACAACCACTGCCTCTGCCCTTGCACTGATTCTTTTGTAGCTTTTCTTCTCCTTTGGTTGCAACTACCTCGCTTTTGGGTTTGGAAATGTGGGAGGAAGAAGACTTTGGTCAACCTGCATACGTAGTTTGATATTCCCCCTTCAGCTGGTTGCTGTGCCATTCTGATGCTACCCTGTCACTGTTGCCTTGCAGGGGTCTGCCCTGGATATCTTCTCCTCTGGGGAGTTGTGTCTCCTACCTCCTCCACCCCACCTCCGGGGGTCCCAATCACCTTCTCTGGCTCCGTGGATTCTCATAGATCTTCCTCTAGTTCCAGAAATCTGTTGGCCATCCTTTCCCTATTTTGGGAGTTGCCAGTGTTGGATTATGTGGAGGGGACCAGCAGTCTTTGCTACTTTTCTGTCTTGTCAGGATCTAAAATCATGATTCACTCTCTGGCTTCATAATGGAAGAAGTGGAGGCTCACCTTAGGAGGGGACCTGAAGTTTACCATACTCCTGTAGGTTCTAACAGCACACTGATGCTCATGCTAACAGTGCTCCCCAGCCCTCCACTGGCAGAAACTGCGGTATATACTTGATTCCAAATCCTCACAACAATTCCTTCAAGGAAGGCAACATTATCCATTTCTTGCCCAAGAGGATGCTGAAGCTCTGAGAGCTTCGGTACTTGGATCAAAGGACAAAAAGCTGGTACGTGACAGAAGCTCCATGCTCCAAAGACCAGACCATGCGCTTTTCTTCTCTGCTAGGAGACCGTGGGTTATAGAATGCCATGCCCACCGCATGGAGGGAGGTGGTAACAGCTCTGCACCTAACTCTTGATCCTCTGTGCACTCTGCCTCCTCCTCCATCCTAGGTCCTCGTTCTTTTCTCTTTCCATGTCCAAGGGTGTAGACCAGTCCTTGGGATACAGTCTGCTAGCTACTGAGTGGAAAAATACCATCAGAGAACCGAGGAAGGAAAAACAAAGTGAGGAGGAGAAGCAAACACCTTATTTATCACTCTTGACTTCATTACAAAAGATCCTGCAAAGCTCACACACACACACACACACACACACACACACACACACACACACACACAAATCAACCTGCAAATCATGTTATGGTTAATAAAACAGTAATTTAAGCCCTCCTGGCACTACCTGCGGTGTCCTGAGATACTCACGGCGCCCTTTCTGTGTTTTATTTTAGGGCCCAGTACAAAAGGTTTCACCTTAACGTAATTAACTTTTTATTATTAAGATTCTGAAAAATTGGATTGTGTTGGACACAGGTCACCATAATGAGAATTTAATGGCGAAGTATTACAATGCAAGCCAAGCTTTGAATACGTGCTAAAGGCTTCACATTGCTACTGACCTATGCAAATTTTCATCTCAGTGGCCCTTATGCTTCCCCACTGTGGCATGGAGGGAGGGGCGCCTTCCCCGATTTCCTCTCATCTCCTTAAACAATGATTCCCTCATTTTCATATTAATTGCATCACTTAACTGAGATAATGCTCCCTCTGAAATGAGCAAAGGGATGAATCACTGAAACGGGTCATTATTCTTTTTTGCTTAACCAATTTCACAGGCCCCGCACAAAGCACTGCCTTCATTTGGCTTCCTATAATTGCTTATCATTAGGCCCAGCCGCCCCACGAAGTACCTTTTTATTTATTTAAGTCTCATCTCTGATGGATGGAAAATGAGTCACTTGCATATCTGAGGAGCCCAGACTATTGCAGACAAGGGGGTGGTGGAATACCCGGGAGGGCTTTGAAGGCAGAAATCAAGCAGCAGACGCTGGGTGGACGGCCCCGCCCCTTGCCGGTTCCTGCGGAGATTCCAGCGCGGCCTCAGCCAGCAGGTGACCTAGGGGCGTCAGCGGCAGCTCCGCTGGCCCCTGGTAACCGTAACCGAGAGGAGAGAGGGCTCGATCCCCGTGACGGTGAGAGCTCAGTGCCCACCGCAGGGGTGTTTGAGGCTGCCCAGGTGCACTCTTCACCAGGAAACACAGTAGCCGCCCATAGGCCTGGGGCCCGTGAAGCCCGGCCTTGACCTTCCTTCTCGGGACCCATCCGCCCGAGATGGCTAAGGGGGCCGCGAAAACCTGCTCTTCATTCTCTCCCCACCGCCCCTCCCCTACAGCAGGCACTGCATGGGGAACGAGAGGGACAGAAGAAAAGGACATTTTCGGAGGGCAATTACGCTGTTATCAACCACCGACACACTCAGGCATCAAGAGAGAACGGCTCCCTCGTCAGGAAAAGGAAAAACTCCTCTTAGCCTGTCAGGAGATCTGGGCGGAAGCGTTCCCGGGAGGTTTCCTGGAGCACACAGTGTACTTTTTCTCCTGCGCAGAGGAGGGCCGTCTTGGAGCGAGCCGTCAATGGCCTTGCAATCTGCGCTGTCGTAATACTGCTTCCCAGATACCGCTGCCGGGACTCATGTCCCCGCCTGTTTGGTGGCTGCTATAATTTTACCTGTAAGTCTTGTGCTTGTCACCACGGCTCCTTGGCTTGGCACCCCTACCCTCACATTAACCCTCTCAGAGCCTGACCTGACAACTCTGAGAAAGAAGGAGTTGCCCTTTGTGTCCTTGTTTGTGACGCCCCTGGGATGCTTATAGGGACTGAAATCCAGCCTGCACTGTCGCCCCTCTTGACACAGAAGGGAGATGACTTTGGGAGTACACTGGGGGCACTTTGTTGAAGGCACTTGTTAGCATCGGATGGTGGTTATCAAAATGTGGTCCCCAAACTAGCAGCATCAGCATCACCCGGGACCTTATCAGAAATACTGATTCTCAGGCCCCACCCCGGACTGCTGGGTCAGAAAACCTGCAGATGGGCTCCAGGAATCTGGGCTTCACAAGCCCTCTGGATCTTTCTGATGCTCAACCATATTTTGACTTGACTGTTTTATTCTTTCAGAATGCTCTCACATGCAGCACCTCACTGGATTTTCACCACAATCCTGGAAAACTGGCAGGAAAAGGCAAAGCTGGTGGCATTATCCCCATTCTGCAGACGGCAAGGTAAAAGTTATAGAGGTTACGGGACTGGCTGAGGGCGTCCCAACCCGTTGGAGCTAGAACGTGTCCGCCCACGTCCAGGCCACTCCAACTCAGTGTGCAAAGACAAAGATGAGTCTTCCAGGGGGAACAAAACCCCAGGATCAACAGCAGAACATGGAAAGGGAGGTTTTTGATAATCCTCCAGGTGTAATTAAAACCACATTAGAAAGCCACACCCCTTTGGCTAACGGTAATACTGAGCCCTACCACCTCTTACCAGCTTGGCCAAGGTCCCAACCTCTCAGAGCCTTGGATTCCTGATTATAAAGTGGGGCTGGTAATAGAAACGTTTACCTTAGAGGCTCTTTTGAGAGTCAAAGAACATAATGCATGTGAATTCATTGGCATATACTTCGATCACAGCCAGCAGTTAATAAATGATTATATTCTTATTATCATTAGGAATTAAAAGGCAGGTAAAGACTGGCACATCTCAGCCCTTAACTGTTCAAAATGATAAGATCAGCAGTCACTGAGCCCCTCCCACAGGCCTTGGTTTGTGTAGTGGGATCCTCTTGCAGGCGTGGGGCAAGATGAGTGAGGTCTGTAAAAGCTGAGAGGGAGAAGCGTTTTCTGGAGGGGCCGTGAGGGGCAGAGCTGGAGGGACGCTGAGCTGTACTCAGGAAGAGGCATGCGGCCCGGAGTTAGGAACATAGAACCTGCAGGGTGAGACTGAGTGGTGGATGATTTATGATGACAGAATCTGGCAGATGGGGATGTAGTTTGCAGGGGAGGTTTCTGTAAGTCATTCGGGGCCAGGTCTGTGAGCTGTGGATGGTAAATGAGGTCCATTTAGATGTGGGGCTGGCATTCTGGCATGGGGATGGTCTGATGGTTTAAAAAAAGCTCATGAGGGCTCTCTGCTATGCTAGATGCTACAACAGATTAAATCTTAATACTGCATTTTTGAAAGGATATTGAGAACTATTGCAGGTGAGCCCTCTTTCAATGTCTGGCAACCACAGGGGAGAAGGAACACAAGAACATTTTTGGTGTCCGCCTCTTTCCTAGGAAAGAGGGCGTGATTCTGAGTGGCTGAGTTGGGCCCCTGGCCTAATTCTTGCAGCTGTTTGGGAAAGGCTGCTCAGGGGCTGTTCTCCAGGTTTGCTTCTCACCCATTCTCAATCCACCAACCTCCCTTAAGATTTATTTTCTAGGTGGGAGGTGGGTAGCCTGAGGACCAGCCACATTCTCTATCCCATATTTTATCAGAACTCTGCTAAGGAATATCTGATGCTTGCCTGGCTATTAATTTTTGCATCTGTATTTAATTATTACCTATGTAATTAATAAATACACTATAGCAAATGTAATTAACTTGTATCAATTAATTAATGCATGTTATAGACAATGTTTTTGTACACCCCCCCTCCCCTGGCCTTAATTCATATGTTATGTTGAGGCCTTAGCCCGCAATGTGATGGTATTTGGAGGTGAAGTTGTTGTGAGGTAATTAGGTTTAGATGAAGTTGAAATGAGGATGGGCTCCCCATGTTGGGAATGGCATCCTTATATGAATAGGCAGAGAAACCAGAGCTTGTTCTCTCTGACATGTAAGGATATGAAGGTCTTCACGGGGAACTGAATCAACCAGAACCTTGATCTTGGGCTGCCAGCCTCCAGAACTGTGAGAAATATTGTTTAAGCCACCAGCCTGTGATATTTTGTTCTAGCAGTGTGAGCTTGTAACCAAACCAACACGAGTTTGCTCCCCGTGAATCAGAATCAGTACCCGGTCGAGTTGTCACGCAAAACTTATTTACAGCAAATAAGGAGATCACAAGGAATGGCTTGCAAAGCCATGACTCCCCTAAAGAAGGTGAATGGGTTCCTTTGGTTTAGGATTAAGGTGAAAATTTAGATCGGGAAGACTTGTCATGGTATGTAGAGGCAGGCGGGCATAAGGTCGCAAATGCACCTTAGGAAACTTGCCTATCCATACATTGTGTGTTATGTGAATGAGGCTGATGCTCCCCCGTGGGTGGAGATTTTAGTGTTAGAATGAGGTAATGGTAATGGTAGGTCATTCAAGAGGTCACTCCATGGTCCATCCGTGTGGGCACGAGTCAGGGGATTGGCTCAAAAGGTCTGAGTGGTTTGGGTTGGTGGGTGGTTCCAGGGTTTCATTTGCCTGAGTAAAGAGGTAAGCAGGAAAGAAGAGCTGAAGGAAAAAGGTAAAACAAAGGTTAGTCAGTATAAGCAGGTGGGCAGTAAACATCAGGTCTTGGGGTCTAGGTGGTGACAAGCTGACCAAATCAATAGCTTCCTTCCTGTTTGACATTTGCAAACTGACCCTGTGACTCTATCTTACTGGTTGGATTCCAGAGGGTAGGAAGTGTGTGTGGCCCCTAGCCTCCTGACAGGACCTGTAGGCCTCTGCTGCCTATAGGAGTCCTTGCTAAAACACTTCCAACACTTCCAGCAAACACCTCCCTAGCTTCTGCTTGTATGCCCTTAGTAACAGGGGATTCACTATGTTCCAAAGCAAGCTTCTTCACCTTAACTGTAAGACCTTTTCAGGAGGAAGATAAATTATGGCTGAATTCTCAGCTCTTAGAATCACGTGTGGCATTTATCAGGGGCTCAATGAGTTTTTGTTGAATTAGTGATACGGGGATGCAAATGCATTTACTCAATGCTGGATTTGGGTAGTTCATTAAATTCATCTCTAATGATGTACAAACTGAGGACCAGGGATTTCAATTAACTTTCCCATGTTCAGTGAGTAGAATCCCACTCACTTGGTACCTCCACTATGATGTCTCTAAGTGTGAATTTTTTCTTCCTATAGAATTTAAGATCCACCATAG
This sequence comes from Zalophus californianus, assembly GCF_009762305.2. Taxonomy (NCBI): domain Eukaryota; kingdom Metazoa; phylum Chordata; class Mammalia; order Carnivora; family Otariidae; genus Zalophus; species Zalophus californianus. Next base: position 10,134,424 of record NC_045596.1, read on the forward strand.
ACAACAGAAGGAAAACATATGAAACCAAGTAGTGAAGAATGAAATATCCATTGTGTAGTATTGACCTAGAAGGCCATGGATTTCAGAAATCAAGATCCATGAGGCTGGAGTCTTTGGCATAAACATGTTCATCATGGTATAGGCAGAATGGACTGAGCCTGAAAGGGTGAGGGTTTAGTGGGGTAGAGCCCAGTGGCTGTCAGGCACCAGCAGAGGTACTAAAACCACAGGAGATTGGGGAATGCAGAGCACGGGAGGAGATTGACCAGCAGTGGTGGAAAATAAATCCGGAGGGCAAGGTGGGGCCAGAACCTGGAGGGGAGTCTTAAAAGCCAAGGTAAATGACAATAGGAAGCCATCACAAGTTCTTGACCTTGGGAACAGTGAAATAAAGTGGTGCTTTACAAACAATAATGTGAAAGGGTTCAGGTAGGAAAGACCAGAAACCCTTATTATATCTATTTGCAGTCCAAATTGCCATGTTTTTTGTTTTAAATTTCAGTTTGAAATTAAAGTTTGAACTTTCTTTCTTTTTTTAAAAAGATTTTATTTATTTATTTGACAGAGAGAGAGAGAGCACAAGTAGGGGGTCAGCAGAGGGAGAGGGAGAAGCAGGCTCCCCGTTGGGCAGGGAGCTCGACGTGGGGCTTGATCCCAGGTCCCTGGGATCATGACCTGAGCCGATGGCAGATGCTTAACCAATTGAGCCCCCCAGGTGCCCCAAAATTGTTTTCTCCAGCAATGCTCTGTAAATGGCAGACATGCCAGAAGGGAAGGGCCTCCCTGGTGCTCCCAAATCGCACCATATAACGTGCCTCTCTGGGTTTCGGTTTACTTAGTTGTGAATGGGAATTAACTAATTCCATGAACTGCCTCTTCCCACAAGGCGTCACTAGTTTGTCTACTGCAGCAGATCATTCCAAACTTGGAGTAATTGGTATTAGGACCCACTGAACTTTCTTGACTTGGAATTGCCACGATAAAAGCTACAGTTTGGGAGAGATTGTAGAGTGGTAGCATAGAGATATTTTCCATTATTGTGAACAACATATAATTAAAATAAACAGGTTGACTTTAAAGCTGACGTATGTCATAAAAATTAAACTGGGGGAAGAGCTGAGCTTAGAATGACAATGAAGAAAAATAACCCTTTACAGTTGCAGAGTACATTTTCATTTGTATTAGTTTATGTGGGCTAGATTGCCACAAGAAGGAAATTAAAAATGTAGTAGCTCAAACACAAGCAAGTTTGTTTTTTTTCTTACCTGAGTCTAGCAGGGATGGCTGTCCCAGGTCGACAGAGGTGGTTGGTGGTGGGAAGACAGTTTCTGCCCCATGCAGTCTTCCAGGGAATTAGATTGACCGTGGCTCTGCCGTCTTTAACACATGGCTTCCAAGGCCAATTGTCATTATTGGTCTCTAGTGACAAAAAAGAGAACATGGAGGAATCTTATAGCCCAGCTGGACATGTCACTGCCACTCACATCCTCCTGGCTCAGACCCAGTCACACAACCATGCCAAATTGCAAAGGAGGCTGGGAAATGAAGTGCACCCGTGAAGAAAGGAAGAACAGATCTTAGCAGACAGCTGGAATTCTTCTCATAGAAGATTTAACAGGTACGCTGATCTCTATTTTACAGATGAAGGTAGTGAAATTCTGGTTAAGTGAATTTCTTGGGAAAACATTGGCTACGTGGATCAGGGAAAATTCCAGATAATTTTATTATCTCTCTATTTATACTTCAACCCAAAATTTAATTACTTAAAGACCAAGGATTCAGAGAACACATACAGTGTGCCTAGCTCTGCATCTGCATTATATGGTTGGAATTTGGTGGTGGTCATAGATCTTCTTGGCTTTTCCCCTAAAGACTGATTTCTGCACATGCTGAATGGAGAATGGAAGCTTCCTTGTCTTTGATCTTTAAGCACTGTTTGAAACCCATAGTCACACACCTTGCTTCCTAGATGGGTTGAATTTTTTGTATAATACACATGACATTTTAAAAAGCCCTGGATGTTCACAAAGCTGTAAATTTCTCAAGGGGAGAAGGAGTGAAATTTCTCACTGTTTTATAAAATCTTTGTAGCATTTAGGATGGGGTTTTAGAATCAGACAGCAAGGAGTTCTACTTTCACTTCCTCACCTTTAATCATTTCATTTAATCTTTTAAGTCCTGGTTAAATTCTTGTAAGGAATAAAAATGCCCACACTGTCCATCTTGAGTGATGGTTAGAGTAAATAAGATGAGACAATGTGAATGTGAAAGGGACATGATATTATAAAATGTGATGAAGACACATAGAATCATTATTGTAATACTGTTTGGTACTCTCAGTTTTGCCAGAGTACTAAACACACATTTGCTATCATGAAAGGTTCACAGTGTTATACGTGAGGTAGGACCATTATTGCCATTTTGCAAAAGCGAAAATTGTGCTTCAGAGAGATTTGTGGTTACTTCTTTGTCCAGGGTTGGAAAGAATGAGACAGTATGAGAACATTAAGGAAAGAACATTGTTTCTGGAGGCCAAGGACTTGCAGTTGAGGCTCATCTCTGGTAAATATTAGCTGTGTGAGTTTGGAAAAATCACTTTTTCTCTCTGAGTCTATTTCCTAATTAGATAGGAAGATAGCTTTTCTCCCTTTATAATCTCACAGGTTATTATGAGGATCAATATATCAAAATTATCTCAAGGTTTGTTTTTTTTTTAAGGCTTTGTTAAGAGCGAATAATTCTTGGCTCTGTCTCTCAAGTCAGTCTGTGGTAGGAGGAGCCATATGAATTGAACTTTCTGTTGTTGCAGATTATCGTATCACTGAGGTCTGGAGTGAGATTTGAGTGGAGAGACTCAAGCTTCCAAAGACAGATCGTTGTGTTATAGAGTATTAACATTGGAGGCCTTTAAAGTTTAATCTAGTACAAGCAGTCATCAAACACAGAACCCCACTAGATGGTATCTTTAAAAGATTGTCTTTCAGCTCCAGTTGTAATAATTCTAGCAATGGGAACTAACTTATGCACAAGAAGGCACATTCTATCTGGGTATTTGGTTTAGCCAGTATTTATTGAGCTATCTCAATCAATGCTTGCACTAGCTGAGGTTTGGATCGTCGAATCAGACTTAACGCAGATCAAAGGTCTTACATACTACAAAGATTTGCTAATAATTTCAGAGATGCAAGTAATCAAGTAGCACAGGCAAAGCAGGGAGAGGTCTGGGACATTCTATATGATTTCCCAGATCTTTCCTTCCTGCATCACATATGGAATCTCTGGCCCAACATAATAGGTGAAGTCACTAAGTGAGGTTTGTGGGTTACTGCACCCAGAGCAGAGGGTTTGGGTTAGGAAACATCTCAATTTTATACCCCCAGATATTTGTACAACTTATGTGACATGCTCTGGGAAATTATGCCATATAAATCCATAGATTCTAGGTTTAGAATCTATGAACAAATGATTCTAAACCAGGGACATCCTGCTAAGAAAATTTTGTAAATAATGACCCACTTCTAGGAAATATCATGTCTTTATTTTCCAGGGTGTCCAGCTAGCAGCATGTCTACAGGTGATTAGATTAGATCATCTTCCTTTTCTTCTTTCTCTAGAGTGTCCTCTGATAACTGAGAGACAAGTGAATCATAGACCAGGTACTTTAATTCCTTCCTCGCGCCCCGAACCCTCCCCTGCAGCTAAGTATGAGGAATGTAATGGTCAACAGAACATACAACATCTCTGACTTTGACCAAGTCATTGACTTAGGAGAGAAAAGGAAGTAATCAGACACGTTAAATAGGACCAGTTAGTCTATGGAGTGATGATCAAGAACACTTCCCAACTATGAGTAAAAGTTGCGATTTTTGAAAATCAGTCCAAATTTAAATTACATTTGCAACTTGGAGTGCCTATCCTTGTGAGTTTTGACTTGGGATTCATATTTGAAGCTCCTTATTTTTCTGTAGCCACAAGTAGACCTGCTGCCCATATGGCATGCCTGCTCCAATTGGCAGTCCTTGTTTGCTTTCCTTGAACCACAGCTTTAGCTGCTCTGGAAGATGACTGTCTCTCTGTTTAGGAGTGACGCCAAGGCCCACCTAAGTGAATTTTGTTTGCTGAGTAGTCTATATTTTAATACAGACCATTCCATAAAGTGCCCAAATTAGATGAAAATCCAGTTAGCTATTTTCAACTGCTACAGTGATAGATATGCTCACAGAGATTTATTATTTTTTTTATATGCATGCAGAAGGCCAATGGTGATGATGTATATAGAATGTTACCAGAGTAGATAAGAGAGGCATGCCCATAAGCAACATATAGCCAAATGAAGAAGAGGTGACAGGACTCTTCAGGCAGGAACCAGGAACTGAGAGAATAAACAACTTGGCATGTGCCAAAACTACAAGCAGTTGGTCTTCACTGAACATCAGATGCAGAGCAGGAGTGGAAGATGTTGGAGCTGATGTGGCCAGCCAGAACCAGACAGGTCATGAGAAAACCCTAGGAGTCATAAAAGAACTTGGTTTTACCATGTTGACATAATGGAGTAGGGTTATTAGTTGTTCTAATGCCAGGCAGCTGTGACTGCTAGAAAGTTTTTTTCTCTTTTTGGGATGAAATCTGCCACCCTGTTATTTCTGTCCATTGTTTTTACTGCTGCCCTTAGAGTTAGTGAAAAGACATCTAACTTCTCTTTAAGCTGATGATCCTCAGACATTTGAAGACAGATCTCATGTTCGCCTGAGCTTCTCTAAGAGTGATGTCTTCATGTTACATGGCCTCCAGAATGGTCACCATCTGGTGTTCCCTTGAGTTCAGCATCTCCCAAGTCCCAGGGTTCAGTGATTGGAGAAGGATACTGCTCTTGGGGTTGAAGGAGGGAAAACAATTCAGTGTTGGATGCCAAGAAATTGGCTGCTTTGCCTCAACAAAACCTCTGTTAAATTAGCGTTTTCCATGTGAAATTCAGTTCCTTACTCCTTTCACATCCAGGTATGATTTGCTTAGAGGTTCACTGATTCCAAGGAAATGTTCAAAATCCTCCGTAAAGTTTGTATGTAATATCTCTGAAATTTACTTTCCTGTGGATCTCCTCTGTCTCATGTTTCTGTAATTATGTGTGTTGTCTTTGAATGCCCATTCCAACTTAATGGTGAAAATAGTGCTTGGCACTTGATTTGTGCTCAATAAGTATTTGTTGAATGAATGATTGGACCAACATTCAGGCAAAACTCAACATCTTCACTGGTTGCTCCTTTGCTTGAAGCATTTCTGAAGCTGAGAAGAATTTACTGACTATTGATGGTTACAACAAAGTAGGACTGCAATTTTCTGCTCTTTGTTCCATTTTTCAATCCAGGTTCTAAATTCTTTCTCTTTCCCTAGTTCCTATCCAAAACTTAGTCATATGCATCAAGAACAGTATATATTGGTGAATGTTTAACAATTGGCTTTCCCAAAATTCCCACCATGGCTGATTTCAAAGTACCGATGGGGGGGGTCACTGAACATAGGGTTGGGGAGAGATGCACAGCTCTCAAGAGCTGATATAAGCTGGCCCTTCAGGTCACTGTAGGGGCTCACCAACAATGGATCTACCTTCCTTAGAGGATGATTGAGATCACAGTTACTTTTTTTCTCTCTGATTACATCAAATACTATGTCTAGCATAAATTAAACTTTCAGAATGAAACTTCCTGAACTTGCAAACTAGTGCTTAACCCTTTAAACCATTGGTACTGAACTGGGAGAAGTATTGCCCCCAAGAGGGCTTTTGGAGATTTGTGGGGCTACTTTTGGCTGTAGCAGTAACTGCAATGCTATAGGTGCTTAGTGGGCAAAGGTCAGGAATTCTGAATATTCTGCCAGTGCTGCACAACAAAGGATGGTTCTGCCTAAAAAAATCGATGGCACAATCCTTGGAAATTTCTGCTCTGCACCATGCTTCCCACAAGTTGGCTTTCTGCCAACTTTCTCAACTTTTGTGAGAAATAATCATATCCTGATGCTTATAGGAAAAGGAAATTCCATGCTTAGTGACAGATGCTTATTTTATTCTTAAATGATTGAAATCAAATGCATTGGAATGAAACATTTTTCCCTGTTAACCTTTAGCAGCATTTATAATGACCATGTTAAATCAAACCTCATTACAATGTAATGAGGCCTGACTGAAATACTGCAGGTATGATCCTGAGTAATTTCATAAATTATTAAACAGTAATTGAAAGTAATATGGCAGAATACATTCTACTCCTGAGGGAGAAAATATAGAAGACTTTGGAGGGAAATAAAGTTGGTTAAAATACAGCATATAGGGAAAGGTTGGAAGCGGGATGGAAGAAGGGCGATAGAAGACCTGAACATCCTTTGATTTTTGGCATTGTGTTAAAATATGTAACTTTGATACAGGGGCTATGATCCTGCTTGAAACTTTACAGATATCCAGACTCCTCTCCCACTGCCTGTGCTCAGGCATTCTTCAGGGCAAAAGGATCAAATTCAAATTATATTTTATATTAAATGTCTCTCGATGCCATGTCTTTATTTGAATTATAGTTCACTTCAAGGCCTCATTTTCTCCATTGCTTTTCAGAAACTTTATTAAAAAAATACCCCCATCAGTTAAGTAATTATGCTTGTTGTGGAAAAAAAAGTGCCCTAAAATAAGAAAGAATATGAACTTGGAGGGGAAGTCTCTTATTATCACACTCAGCCTTCACTCTAGGTGGCAGATTCTTCTGGATCCACACATACTATGCTTTTTATTTTATTTTTTATTTTTTTAATTTTATTTTTTTTAACGATTTTATTTATTTATTTGAGAGAGAGAGAAAGCAAGAGTATGAGCAGGGCAGAGGGAGAGGGAGAAGTAGACTCCCCGCTGAGCAGGAAGCCAGATATGGGGCTGGATCCCAGGACCCTGGGGTCATGACCTGAGCCGAAGGCAGACGCTTAACCAACTGAGCCACCCAGGAGCCCCACATTATGCTTTTTTAAGTTTATTTTTCCGGCATAGGCCTGTACTATAGGGACTATTTTACAATTTGCTGTTTTCACTTAATACTGTAGCTTGGACATCTTTTTATGTTTATGTATGCAGATCTAAACTTAAAAAAACTTTGTTTAAAGTATGCCATAAATTGTGCAGAACTTTGGCACGGATCTTTACAATTTTTTCCCCAAATGAATACATAGCCATGTAACCACCATTTACATTAAGATAAAATATAATGCTACCCCAAATTCTCCCTCATACCCCTACAAGTTATTTTACCCATTCTCCCTGAATATAACTACTATTCTGAATTGTCACCATAGATACATTCTGCCTTTTCTTGAGATTAATATAAGCTGAATCTTTTAACATGAACTTTTTTTTAGTGTCTGGATTCTTTTGCTTGTTATGGATGTGAAATTCTTCCACTATTGCATGGAGTAGTAGTTCATTTTTATTGCTGTGGAGTATTCTATTGTCTGACTATACTATATTCATTCTGCTTTTGATGGACTTTCAGATTGTTTGTAGTTCTGGGCTATTATGAATAATGTCTTTTTACGTATGTGTCTTTGGATGAATGTGCATATATATACTTTTCTTGGGCACACACTTGGAAGTAGAATTGCTGTGACAGAAGACCTGTGCATATTCAGCATTAGTTCCTGCTACCAACAGTTTTTCCAACGTGATTGTAAGAAATTATATTTCCACAGGCAGCATGCAAGGGTTCCAGTTGCTCTCTGTTTTTGCCAACACGTAGTAGTTTTTTTTTAATTTAAATTTAAGCCAATTTTGTGGCTATCAAATAGTAATTCATTGTGGCTCTATTTTGCATTTTCCTTATGACAGGATACCAAACACCTTTTCATATGCTTATTAGCCACGTGGTTAGCTTCTTTTGATAAGTGCCTGGACAAGTCTTTTGCCTTTATCTTATTGGGTTGTTTTTTCTTTTTCTTACAGATTTATTGGAGTTCTTTATATAGTCTGAATATAAGTACTTGTTGGATGCATGTATTGCAAATATCTGCTCGCACTTTGACTTTCCATTCTGAAGTGTCTTTTAATGAAGTCTAATTTATCTGTATTTTCTTTTATTAGTGTTTTCTGCATTCTGTTTGAGAAATTTTTGCCTATCCCGATGAAGCTATTGTCTTATATTATCTTCTATAAGTATTATTGTTTCACCTATCACAATGAGACTTATGATGTATCTGAAACCAGTTTTTGTGTATGGTGTGGGGAAAGGGGTAAGGTTCATTGATTTAGCATTATTTATTGAAAAGACTGTGCTTCTTCCACTGCATTTCATGGGCAAATTTTGTGCTTATATCAGAAGTGTGTATGTGGATGGTTCAGTTTTTGGGGCCCCTATTCTATTCCTTTATGATGTATGATCTTTCGTTTCTTCACCACCACACTTAGAATTGTGGTTTTGTAGGAGTAGGTATCTGGTAACATAAGTCATTCAATTTTGGTCTTCCTTAGGATTATATTCACTATTCTGAATCTTTTTCCCTTCAATATTCATTTTAGAATCATCTCATCAATTTCCATGAAATTTTGTTGGAATTGAATCTGTAGACCAACTTGGGGAGAATTGATATCTTTGGGATATTGAGTCCTTTAATCCATGAAAACGGTATAATTCTTTATCAATTTAGTTCTTCTTTAACTTTCTTTTATTAATGTTTGTATTTTTTTTTTGTGCAGAAGCCCTGTCCATTTAAAAAAATTAGATTTATTCCTAGGCATTGATGTATTTGAATGGTATTATTACTTATGTTTCTGTAAATTTCATTTCTAATTATTTGATGTTGGGATGTAGAAATACAATTAATTTCTGTATGTTGACTTTGTAATCAGAAATCTTAAAAAACTTATTTTCATAATTTATTTGTAGTTCTTTTGCATTTTATATTTATGTTATAGTTTTGAGAATAATAACATTTTAATTTAATTTTTAATTTTAATTTTTTGTATCTTATTGCACTGGTTAAAACTTCTAGAGTAACAAAGACTAGAAGAGGTGATAGCAGCATTAACGAGAGTTATTCATGACTTGTGTTAAAATAGTAAGGCAGACGATTCAGTACTATCACAATAGGTGCAAGGACAACTGCAATGGGGTTTTGCAGTAAGGGAGAGAGATAGGGCTCAATTCAGAATACAACAAAGAAAAGTACAGATTTACAGCCACGGGGACAAGATTTGGGGGAGGGGAGCAGTGGATAAAAAAATTACTAAAAGTATAGGGCATATTTGCTATACTGACCTAGTAGGATTCTTGCTGTGGAGGCAGGCCAGGATGATCAGATATTACCTGGTGATGACGGGAGATGAGAAATTTGTTTAGATAATGAGGGCGGGTAGGGGATTTTGGCTAAAATGACTTAGCAGGATTCTTGCTAAAATTGGATTCAATAAGATGGAGGCAGCAGCCCAAGGTTTGGGCTCCTTGAGCACAGGGCTCATAGAGACTTGATTAAAGTTTGGCCAAGGAAAGAATCTTTGTTAGCAGAATAAACCCTTTTCATGTGTCATTGCATTTGGTTTGCTATTATTTTGTTTTGGACTCTTGCATGTGTGTTCATTACAGAAATTGGTCTGTACTATTTTGTTTTGTAATTTCATTGACAGATATTGGGGTTGAGGTTATGCTAATATCCTAACAAGAGATATCGTTCTTTCTATTCCTAGGAAGAGTTAATGTAAGTTTGGCATGATTTCTAGTTGAATATCTGAAAAAATTCCCTGGTTAAGTTATTACGGGCTGAAGTTTTCTCTGTGGGAAAACTTTTAATTATGGGTTAAATTTCTTTAATGGATGCAGGAATATTCAGACCTTTTTTTTATTCTATGCCAGTGTTGGTTAACTGTACTTTTAAGAAATTGGTGTATTTATTCTGAGCTTTCAAGCTTATTTGCAAAAGTCATTGATATCATCTTCTTATCTTTATGACTGTAGAAACTGTGAGGGCGGCGTTCTCTTTTTCTCCTTGATATTAGTAGTTTATGCCCTGTTCTTTTTGCTTTTTCTTAAAATTGCAGGAAGTTTATAAATTGTATTAATCTTTAAAAATTTTTACTTTTTAAAATTTCCCTTGAATTTCATTTACCATTCTTTTTCATGACACTTGATAAATGCTTGGATCATAGATCTTCAGCCTTTTTAATCTCTTTTTAAATGTCTGCATTTAAGGCTATACATTTTTTTCTCTTAACACTATAATAGTTATAATTTGGTTCAAAACCTTTTCTCATTTTTATTATGCTTTTTATTTTTTAGCTTTGTGTTGTTTATAAGTGTATTGCATCATTGCTTTTGGGTGTTGAGTTTTATAGGTTCTTTATATATTTTGAATACTAACCTTTATAGGTTTTATAATTTGCAAATATCTTCTCCCATTCTGCAGGTTGCCTTTTACTTTTGTTGATTGTTTCCTTCGCTGTGCAGAAGACTTTTATTTTGATTTAGTCCTAATAGTTTATTTTTACTTTTGTTTCCCTTGCCTCAGGAGGCATATCTAGAAAAATTTACTATGGCCGATGTCTAAGAGGTTACTGCTTGTGCTCTTTTGTAGGATTTTTATGGTTTGGGATGACCTATCACATTTAGGTCTTTCATCCATTTTGAATTTATTTTTGTGTATGGTGTATTAAAGTGGTCCAATTTCTTTCTTTTGCATATTGCTGTCCAGTTTTCCCAACACCATTTGTTGAATAGACTGTCCCTTTCCAACTGGGTATTCTTTCCTATTTTTTGATAAATTGACCATATAGTTGATGGTTTATTTCCAGGTTTTCTATTCTGTTCCATTGATCTATGTGTCCATTTTTGTGCCAGTACTGTAGTGTTTGATTACTATAGCTTTGTAATATAACTTGAAGTTCAGAATTGTGATGCCTCTAGCGTTGCTTTTCTTTTATCAAGATTGTGGTGGCTATTTAGGGTCTTTTGTGGTTCCATACAAATTTTAGAATTGTTTGTTCTGGTTCTGTGAAAAATCCCGTTGGTATTTTGATAGGGATTGCATTAAATATGTAGATTGCTTTGGGTAGTAATAGACATTTAAACATGTTTGTTCTTCCAATCCATGGGCATGGGATGTTTTTCCATTTCTTTGTGTTGCCTTCAGTTTCTTTCATCAGTGTTTTATAGTATAGGTTTTCACCTCTTCAATTAGGTTTATCCTAGGTATCTTATTATTTTTGGTGTGATTATAAATGGGATTGATTCCTTGATTTCACTTTCTGCTGCTTCATTATTGGTGTATAGAAATGTAACAGATTTCTGTGCATTGATTTTGTATCCTGTGATTTTACTGAATTCATTTATCAGATCTAACAGTTGTTCGGTGGAGTATTTTGGGTTTTCTGTATATACTGTCACGTCATCTACAAATAGTGGAAGTTTTACTTCTTCCTTGCCAATTTGGATGTCTTTTATTTCATTTTGTTGTTTTATTGCTGTGGTTAGGACTCCTGTGCTATGTTGAATAAAGTGGTAAAAGTGGACATCCTTGTTTTGTTCCTGATCTTAGGGGAGAAGTTCTCTGTTTTTCCCCACTGAAGATTATGTGAGCTGTGTGTTGGAATTACCTTCTTTTTGCCTGAAGGATTCCCCTTGATATTTCCTTTCTCACAGATCAACTAATTACAAATTCTTTCCATTTCTACTTTTTTAAAAATGTACTTGGCCTTCATTTTAAAAGATTTTTTAAAAATTTTACTGAGCAAAGTATTCTAGATTGGTAAGTTATTTTTGTTCAGCACTTTAAAATTCATTATAATGTTTTTGGCTTCCATAATTCCTGTTAAGAAGTTAGAAGAGATTCTTTTTTCTCTTGTTTTTTTTTAAGATTTTTACTTTGTCTATGTTTTTCAATAGTTTTTCTATGATTTTTTTGTCACGTTTTTTTGTTTGTATTCATGTTGTTTGGGTTCTGAGATATTCTTGAATCTGTGGCTTTTTGTTTTTCACCAGTTTTGTAAAGTTCTCAGCCAGCCTTTAAATATTTTTCTGATCAATTATCTCTCTTCTCTCTTCTTCTTCCATGTTCCATGCATCTTTTTCGGTTTTTTCTCTATATTCATCTCTCTACTCTATGCATCAATATGGACACTTTCTACTGATTTGTTTCAGTTCATTGATTTTCTCCTTTGTTTTCTTTAATCTGCCTTTTATTCTAATTTTAGTTATTATATTTTTCAATTTTAGAATTTCTATTGAGATATTTCTCATAGCTATCAGTTTACAGAGAGTGAAACTGTTTATCTTATCCTATATTTTATTGAGTTCATTAACTATAATTTCTTTAAAGTGTGTCTGAAAATCCAGTTGTATGATCACGTTTGGGTAAGTTTCTATTGTCTATTTTTTCTTTTGGTTTTTGATCTTTTGTTATTTTGTTCTGGCATGACTTATGATATTTTATTAAATGCCCAATATTGTATATGGAAAATTTTAGATGCTCTGAATGACATTACTTTCCTAGAGAGAGGATTTACTTTTCTTCTTGTAGTTATATAACAGATGAGAATTGATCCAATTAAGCTAGATTTCTGGGTTTATTAGGGCTTATCTTTTTATGTGTTTCCTTACTTTTTGGTCCTAGCCTTATAATGTTCTCAATCTAAAACCTGGGTTTTCTATCAGGGTTTTCTTCCATGATGGACTCTAGTCCCCAATTTATGTTGCCTTACTACTGTAAGAATGCCTGAATCTTTGCTTAGATTTTAAATTTCTTAGCAGCTGCTTTTTGGTTGATTTTTTCCATTATCTAGTTCTATAAACCCACAGTTAAGAATCAGGGAGTAATTGGGCAAAATTACATGAGTAAATTTGGGCTTACCTTTCTGTAATGCCCTTTTCTCTGGACCCCTCCACTCCTTGGCTGTTTTCATCACCCTTGATTCCAGTTTTTGTCTTTCTGTTTCAGTGAGTCTGCTGCAACTCTATTTGCTTTCTGTTTATCCTCAGTGCCCCTTCCTGAAGATTGGCAAAGCCCCGAAGGATAAAAGTGGCAACGGAGTACAGTTCAGTCTTGGTATCTTTTCTTTCCTTTTGGGATTCTGACCTTTTAATTCTTATCTGCCTTGGTTGTTCTCTGATACCTTCAAAAAGTATCTTTTAAAAATGTATTTTAACCAGTTTTTAGGTTGTTTTCAATAGAAGGGTTAGTATGACATAAAATAGTCATAATTACTGGGACTATTTTATTCATTTTGAAGATGGCACACAATTTCAAGTTTCAGATATACCAAGTTTCAGGTATTTAGTACCCTGTTGGACTTCTGGTCTGAGTTTTCACTATTATGAATGATGCTACATGAATATTCTTGTAATATAATTTCATGCAACTTTACAAGTATTTCTTTAGAATAAATTGCTTATAGAGAATGGCTGGAAATAGCTTACATCACTTTTGCTCGTCTTCTATTAGCTGGAACTCAGTTTCATGGCTTCAACCTAATTGCAAGGTAAAGTGGGAAATTTAGACTTTTTATATGTACAGGAAGAATAAATGGTGTGGCAAATGCAGCATTGTCTTGCTACTAACTACTCCCTAACTATTCTCTCTAACTCTAGATTCTTCCTCTATAACCCATACACTATATTACCACTTGAGTTAATATCCTTAAATATCACTTCTCAAAGTCACAAGTAGATCAAAATCTTTTAGGGTCTTCCTTTTGCTTAGAGAATGAATTCAGGACTTCTTACAGATGTATTAAGTGACAGAAACTGGAAGAATGATAGTTTGTTTTATGTTTCTGAACCTAGTTCTCTTATCATCTTGCCCTTATACTTACTTTTTTTCTTTTTATTGATAGAAGCAAGATGATGTGAAGGGTTAAGAAGGGCTCTGGTTTACGGTTCGGTAGAGTTGATCATGCTTATTGAAGCCATCTCTTCCCAAACACCATTGTAGCTGCGAGGGCAAAGGCAGAGCTGAGAAAGGCAGACAAATATGGGATGAACATTGGTTCTGCTACATCGAGCAATTAGACTGTGGGCCAGCTAGTCAGTTTTTCTGTGTGTCTGTGTTCCCAACTGTACTATACAATTCTGATTGTGGGATGAAACGGAAGTCATATTATCATAATTCTCCAATCTCCATTTACAAAAATCATCAGAAAGGACAGGGCTTGGCTTTGGGAAAGACAGGCAGTCTTAAGGTAGTCATAGGTAATGTGTGTGTGTGTGTGTGTGTGTGTGTTTGTGTATCTGGTGCTCACACTAAATGTCTCAGGCCTTGAAGCTAAAGACACCATCTCCAGCACATTTTTATTTATATGGAGCCCTTCAGATCAATCTTCATAGAAGCAGCCACACTTCAGGGTCCTGAATTTGTTAAGTGCTTCCTCAGCCCTCTGCCGGAAGATCCAGTTTAAGGCCTCACAAGTGGATCTCTTGAGAGTTATTTGTTTTTAATCTGCAGTGAGAGGAACAGCCTGGTGGGAGACCTGCAGCCCTAGTATTTCAGCTATCCTCTTTAGGAAATGGGAGTCCTCCAGGTTCATCATCTGGTTCTTTGTGGACCATTTGGTTGTCCTTTCCAACAGGTGCTAATGAGCCCAGTGATGGAACCTTGTGTAGGCATAATCCCTGAGTACTTGCTCAGAAATACCATAGCACTGACCACAATACAAAAATTACTGATGTTGCTGGCAATCTGAGTGTTCTTGGTTTGACAGTAGATATCAAAAAGCAAATTGCCCCCCTTCGGTTCTGACTTTTGGCATTTATTAGCTCTGTGACCTGAAGAAAGTTGCTTAAACTATTCATGTTTCAGTCTTCTCGAATACAAACTGAGAACAATAATGGTACTATCCCTACAGGTCCCTGTAGGGGATAAAAAATGAGATAATTTTTAAAAAGGAGTTTGAATAATGCCTGGTATATAGGAGGCCCTATATAAATGTTAGATAGCTTTGTTATAAATAATCACTAATTATTCCATCATTTAATTTATATAACAGTCCTCTAAGGTAGACATTTCGCTTTTATTCCCCTTTTACATATGAGGAAATTAAGGCAGGATGATTAAGTGACTTATCCCAGCTAAACATATTTAATATTTTAGTACTGGAATTCAAAACCAGGCAATCTAAAGAGTAACAAATAATGAGGGAAATGTGACACTTCACCCCAAGGAGAGTTATATTACAACCTAGAAGCTAGGCACTCTAACGTCACATGATTATGGTTTCTGCCAGCTTTTCTGGCTTCATCAATGTGTGGGGGATTGATAAAGGCTACATAATTCTGGGCTAAGAACTGGAGTCAGACAACTTGGGTTCAAACTCCAATTTTGCCTCCCAGTAGCCGTGTGACCTTCAATTTACTTAAGCTGTGTAAGTCCAAAGTTCATGATCTGCAAAATCCTGAAATGCCATTGTGTATTAATGCAAGTAAGATACTTAGTAAATATCCTAGTAGAGCATAAGTTCTCAGAAAGTTTTAGCTATTGTGGTAGATTCCCCACTGGCCCCACTTCTTTTCCTTTCCTGTATTGATACCTTTTCCATGTAACTTTTTAGTGTCTTCCACTAGGTGTCTAGATTCAGACATATGACACACTTTGACTGATATAATGGGACAGAAATGACAGTGTGCCAGTTCCAAATCTCTTGTATCTCTATCATCACAATGAAAACACACAAATGCTGTGCAAGTAAGAGACATGTGGAGCTGGGTTGAGTCAGAGAGTGTGATGCAGAACTAGGATTTGAGTCCAGATCTATTGAACTTGATAATTAGATCTCTTCTCCACTTGGCTAGTCTTCATAGTATTAGCATTGCTACAGGAAAAACTTAAAGACAGATATAAGACAGGTTTTTGTGTTTTTTTCTCATTAGATTGGATTGCCAAGAGATATTGCATAAAAAACTTATAGTTAACCAAAATGTAACTATAACAATGAGTAATAAAGAGAGAAAGAAAAAAGAAAATTTGTACTTATGAGAACAAAATCACTTTTATAAAATCTACATAGGTAATGAAGAGCAGCTCCTCTGTAGTCTTGTCTAATGTGTAACTTCTTTTGTAACTTGTGAGCCCAAATTTAATAGGTTTGCCTCCTTGACACTTTATAGATCCACCAGCTTGAAATGAGTTAGGTGCAGTTGTGCTTGTCACCAGAGGATTGGTATTATATAATAAAGAATGCAGCCGATCTTTGCTCTAGTTCTGGGAAGGAGACTCTAAATTCTAAATCCTTGGAATTTCCATAGTAATAGGAGCATCTTTGTTATTTATGAGCCCCTTAGACATACCTGGGTTTATGTTAATGAGGTGACTCAGGATATGGACTGGTACAGTCAGAAAGGCAAACCGTGTGATTAGAGGGTTGAGGCTTTGAGTCATGGGAGATCAGCTAGATCTCTTAATAACCAGGGAGAGAGGGGAAACAGGGGGCTGGAGATTGCATTCAATCATGTAGCCAATGATTCATTCAATCATGCCCTCATAATGAGTCCCCAATAAAACGTCTGAACATCGAGGCTTAGTGGAGTTTTCTGGTTGGTGAAAATATCAGTGTGCCAGAGGGGTGACATATCCTGATTCCACAGGTTGAGAGTAGGGAGCTCTGCATTCAGGACTTTCCCACACTTTACCTTGTGCCTTTTCATTTGCCTGGTCCTGATTGATATCCTTCATAATACATCTGTAATCGTAAGGATAGCACATTCCTGAGTTCTGTGAGTTGTTCTACCAAATTATCAAAACTGAGGGGTGTCATGGGAATCTCTGGATTTATAGCTAATTGGTCAGAAGTGCAGGCGGCCTGCGGACTCCCAAATTTGTGGCAGGTGTCTGAAGTGAGGGCAGTCTTGTTGGAGACTGTGCCCCTAATCTGTGGAGTCTGACACTCCCTCTGCATGGTTAGCATTAAAATTGCACTACAATATTGCAAGTGGCCTGGGTGACATCATGTGCTTCCTTTTAAAAAATTAATATTTTTATTATCTAATAATAATGTATATATATACATCCTTATTAAAGTTGATTTTATACATGTTGAAATGTCCTTTCTCCATCTAATTTCTCTTCTTCTTGATGTAAACCACTTTGTTTACTTTGTTATTCAGTTTTCCAGTCCTTTTTATGCATTTGCTGACATGTCTCCCTACAATACAAAGTGTTATTTTGTGCTTGCATTTTATTTGACATGAAAAATGTCATTTTCACTTTTGTGTATCCATCTAAAGTGTTGTTTTTTTAGTCAACAATATTTTTTGGAGACCCAATATTTATAGAGCTACCACATTAAAAGCAAAACAAGGCAAAACACCTTTGCCTGTCCCCTGTTGTAGGTTGCTTTCTAGCTTTAGCTATTGTTTCAAATGATGATGTAATGAGCATCCTTGTGCATGACTGCATGGACCCACATTGAGTGTTTCTCTAGAGAGGGGTGTCTTTGAACAAATCTGTGTGCCTTTGAAAATTCTGATGTCCTTTCAATCATTTGATTTGACCCTTTTAGAAATGGTTTATTTAGTGATGACTGGATGATTTAGAATCAGTGTCTCAAAATTATAGCAGCTATGCACTAAAAGGAACAATGTGGTGCTGGATAGGATGGCTATCATTTGACCATCAGGGAGATAAAGCTTTTATTTTTGGCTAGAGAAAAACATTCTATTTTTGTTTATTGTAATTGAAAAAGTATGATTTTGAGGGGGGAAGAATAAATGGTTAATGTGATTTTGCAACTTATGGGCAAATATTTGTACATTTCATGTATGAGTGTGTGTGTGTGTGTGTGTCTGCCTGAACACAAGCACACTTACACATGCAAGAGAAAGATTGTAATTTAAAGATGAGGTGTGATGTTCCTGAATCTGTGCCCTAACTCTTGCAAGTGCTATTCATAGAATAACTGTGTATTAGTCTGCCCAGGATGCTGTGACAAAATATCATAGACCAGGTGACTTCAACAACAGACATTTATTTCATATAGTTCTGGAGCCTGGGAGGTCCAAGATCAAGGTGGGGATTGATTCAGCCTCTGGTGAGGATCTTCCTGGCTTGTAGATGGCCACCTCCTTGCTGTGTCCTTATATGGGAGAGAGAGAGCTCTAGTACAGATTTCTTATGAGGGCACTTATAACTTCCTCTTCCAAAAAGGGCACTAACTCCATCATGAGGACCCCACTGTTATAACCTCATCTAAACCTAATTATCTCCCAAAGACCCTGTCTTCAAAAACCATTATATTCGGGGTTAGGAGTTAAAAATATGAATTTTGAGGGGACACAAATACTCAGTTCATTGAAAAAGTGGTTACCTCATCCTCATCTGAAGCCCTTGGGGGAGTGGCCTCAGTACCTTTTCTGACATGTGTACAAAGATTTTCTTGTCGTTCACAAACTTGTAGTTAATGATGCTTTCTTGCCATAGTTTATTTCTTACTCATTCTCCTTCCCACCCATGATGGTTATGAAGCAGTGTTCCACAGTCATCTTGCAATTTCTGTTTTAAGGCTCCAAAATGTTTCCATCAGCCAGGTGGTTCAAAAATTCTGATGGGACCTCAGGGCATTGGTATTTTATTTATAAGCAGTTACAGATGAGAATCACAGCTTTGGACATGAGGGCAAATTTAAGATCATCACAGACTTTAATTATTTTCTATACAGGGTTTGTTCCCAGGAGAGGAATCCCAGAGTGATTCTGACCCCTTATTCTTTGTCTTGCAAAGTGTTGCTCAATTTCTTATCTTCAGGTAATCCTTTCTTCATGCAGTTCTATAACCTTGTACATCTGAAAAAAGTGGCAGTCTAGGGGTTGGCAGGGAAGATACTATATGTGGTCAACAATATCTTCATTGGACGAAGGAAGAATATTGAGTCTGGATGCTATATATTTGCCTCCCTGTACAGATATTTGCTTCCTCCTCCCCTTGATTCTCTGGCCACATATTCTCTCTTCCACTGGTATATCCATCATAGTTCCTCCTTCCTTCTTAGGCCAGTTTCACACAATATCACCACCCAGGATTCATGGTAACATCAATGACAATCATTTATACTAACAACTAACATTCACCAAGTAACTCCTTGGTTATAAGACCTGCATATTTACACTTAACTCCTGCACCAATCCTAAGAGATCGGCCCTAATATTATCCCCATTCCATAATGGAGAAAATAGAGGCTCAGAAAGACTGCAGAATTATCTGAAAATCTCACAGCCAGAGATGCCAGGATTTGTACCCAGGCAGTCTGACTGACTCCATTTTTATCAAATTGCTACTCTGTTCTTCATAAACTGGGATTTTTCACTTCACATCCAATATTATTTAATTCTCATAACAGTACTTTAAAGTTGGGTTGATGCTGTGCAGAAGCTTTTTATCTTGAAGTCCCAAAAGTTCATTTTTGCTTTTGTTTCTCTAGTCTTTGGAGATGTATCTTGAAAGAAGTTGCTGTGGCCGATGTCAAAGAGGTTACTGCCTATGTTCTCCTCTAGGATTTTGATGGATTCCTGTCTCACATTGAGGTCTTTCATCCATTTTGAGTTTATCTTTGTGTATGGTGTTAGAGAATGGTCGAGTTTCATTCTTCTGTATATAGCTGTCTAATTTTCCCAGCTCAAAAAAATTAAAAATAGAGCTACCCTATGACCCAGCAATTGCACTCCTGGGTATTTACCCCAAAGACGCAGATGTAGTGAAATAAAGGGCAATGTTCATAGCAGCAATGTCCACAATAGCCAAACTGTGGAAAGAGCTGAGATGCCCTTCAACAGATGAATGGATAAAGAAGATGTGGTCCATATATACAGTGGAATATTACTCAGCCATCAGAAAGGATGAATACCCAACTTTTACATCAACATGGATGGGACTGGAGGAGATTATGCTAAGTGAAATAAGTCAAGCAGAGAAAGTCAATTATCGTACGGTTTCACTTATTTGTGGAACATAAGGAATAGCGTGGAGGACATTAGGAGAAGGAAGGGAAAAATGAAGGGGGGACATCGGAGGGAGAGATAAACCATGAAAGACTATGGACTCTGAGAAACAAACTGAGGGTTTTCGAGGGGAGAGGTGTAGGGGGAGGGGTTAGCCCGGTGATGGGTATTAAGGAGGGCACCTACTGCATGGAGCACTGGGTGTTGTTGTATGAAGACAGTGAATCGTGGATCACTGCATCGAAAACTGGTGATGTGTTGTAGGCTAACATAACATAATAAAATAAAATTTTAAAAAAATTAAAAAAATAAAGTTGGGATGATGAAGCCCATTTTTCAGATGAAATCAGAAGCCTTGGCGAAGTCAGTTTGCCCTAAATCACGAACAAGTGGAGGAATCCCCTGAAATCTTTCCTTCTCATAAGCTGCCTCAATTTAACTCCTCCTTGTTGCATTGAATTGAATCAAAGGCCCAAGGTCTTCAGTCTCAAGCCAGCAAATAAACTGGGAAATGCAAAATGTGTCTTTCATTGACTTTCTCTTGTTCTTTTCTTATTTTTGTGACCTTTCAGGTCCCATTACCATTGTCCCTTCATAGGATGTGGTTCCACATTGCCCTCTGGTCTTCTGGCGCCTTGCTTCTGCCCTCAAGCTATAGCCAGACCAATCTATGTTTTAAAGTTGTCACAAGTTATGTTCAATCTCCAGAGTCCTTGCTGCCTTAAGGAACATTGGATCTAATTTTAAAATGATTTATCATTGCAATTTTTACTAATATCATTATAAATCATCAATTTACATAGACTGAAGATCTGATTAATTCAAATGTATTCATTTATTTTAGATTAATATGCACCCAGTGACTAACCTCTGTATTAATTTACACACAAAATTAAAAACAGATTATTACATCCAAACAAGAACCTACACCATGCAGCTCGAGTAAAGTTGCCCATTTCCAGCGCTGGCAGGATAGCTTGAGGATTCCTTTTGCAATCTTGAAAGGATC
Organism: Zalophus californianus; assembly: GCF_009762305.2. Classification (NCBI taxonomy): domain Eukaryota; kingdom Metazoa; phylum Chordata; class Mammalia; order Carnivora; family Otariidae; genus Zalophus; species Zalophus californianus. Next base: position 10,155,364 of record NC_045596.1, read on the forward strand.
AAAGGAAGAAACATCCTGTCTGGCATGTCATCACAGCAACAGGCCTTGGGCTTCTCACTCTGACGCTGTCACTGTTGCCTGTATTGTCTCTGGGCACATTGCCTTGGTTTTCCAATCTATAGAGACATAATGAGTATTGACAGGATGTTCAGTACATGCCCAATTGTAACATAAGGCTTTGCAGGTGCTAACTCATTTAATCTTTACAACAACTCTATGAGGTATGTACTAATATGGCCCCATTTTACAGAGGGGGAACTGAGGCTCAGAAAGATAGTAACTTGCCCAAGATCAAGCTAGTAAGTGTTATAGCTAGTAAGTGTCAGAGTTAGGATTTGAACCTCTAAAACCTGGCTCCCAAGTCTATGTTTTAGCCATTCTTCTATGTGGCTTTAGGATCAATCAGGATAATTCAAGAATTGAAAGGGCTGTTAGAGATTTCTTCAAAATATTTCTAATACTAATTTTTGATATAGACACTCTGAGCCGCTGAAATCATGTCCAACACTTATTATGAAATCTCAAGATACTCAGTCTAGTTCTGGACAAAAGGCAGTTGCTCAATAGATGTGTTTCAATTAGCTATTGATTATTTTCCCTATGTAATGGAATTATCTCTTTAGGATGAAGATATTTGGTTAATGCTCTAGAATTTTGGAGTTCTAAGATGTGAGTTTGTTTTCCACTTCCATCAGTCTTAGTTCACATAAATGCCACCATACACAGAGGCCCTGGGGAACTTTAGTTTTCCATTCTATAAAGTGGTCATCTTATTTCTGTGACTGGCTTCTTCCGTCTGAGCTGTGAGCTCCGATGACACATCAGCCGATGCCACAATGCCATTTTATGGGCAGTGCAGGCCTCATTAGCCTGGACCTGAGTTTCTACCCCCTGCAGTTTTTCCCAAGTGCTTTCCTACTGAAGGGAGATCCAGGAAGCAGGTCACCTGTTTCTAATCTGTTAAAAGTTTACAGGCAAAGGCATTGGGTTGCACAAAATATGATTAATGATTTGGAGTACTAATGGAATGTTGGTCCTGCAAAAATGCCTTTCTATATATTTCCAAAAAGGCCTTTCTTACCTAAGACCTTGTATTTTAAATTATATTCCTGGGTCCACTTTTTATAGCCTAAACATATCTGTCGGCCACCTATTGTGTGAAAAATATTTTGCCTTGTGGGAGAAGAATGTTAACAATAATAAATATATCATGAAATTGTACAGCAAATTTTTTTCAAAGTGTTTTCATGTACTGCATTGTATCATTGAAAGTGCAGTGAAACGAGAGACCAAAGCCTGAATTGAGTTTTATCATGGCAAAGTGACCTAAGTCACTGTCCTTTCTTAGGTATCAATTTCCCTATCTGATTTGAGGCCCGAACTCTACTTTTCTATGATGCTTTGATACTTTGTCTTATTTAAAGTGGAAACTGTAGTCCCTCACACCTTGAAAGACACATCCTAGGGGCTTGACGAACTTGTTGACCCAAACTAAAAATATACCAAATGCTTTAAATCACAGGCTCTGGCATCAGGCTGCTTGGGTTCAAATTCTTGCTTAACTATTTAGTACTTGACAAGTTACTTGATCTCTATTTTCTCAACTGTTAAACTGGGATGAGTTATAACACATATCTCACAGGGTCAATCAAGGAGTAGTAAATGCATGTAAGTGCTAGAACAGGGTGTGGCTTATAATAGATACTCAAGAAATGCCAGTGGCTCCTGGCTGGTTTAGAAATTTGGAACACACTGAACTCTACCTCTGAAACTAATAATACACTATATATTAATTAATTGAATGTAAATAAAATAAAATTAAATTTAAAAAAGAGAAAAAAGAAATTTGGAACATACTTTCACACAGAATGCAGAACCCTGATGTGTATCTATGGTTTCCAGAAATCCACCTCAGATACTGAGGTCTGAAGTAGAATTGAGCAGAAGACAGGACCAGATTTGGGGGTCAAAAAAGGAAGTGTCTGGACCCCTAGAAGAAGTTATAACTTTGTTTTGGAGATAAGCACGCTTAAAGGGCAGATGGAAGGCTATGAAATGAAAAATGGTTAAAAATGCTGGAGCTTGAGAACCAGTTCTCTGGGAATAATGCTCATTCTGATGGCCCAAGGGTCAAATTTATTTTTATGAGGATGTTCTTTCCCTTTCTTTCTTTTTCTTTCTTTCTTTCTTTCTTTCTTTCTTTCTTTCTTTCTTTCTTTCTTTCTTTCTTTCTTTCTTTCTTTCTCTTTCTTTCTTTCTTTTTTCTTTCTTTCTTTCTTTCTTTCTTTCTTTCTTTCTTTCTTTCTTTCTTTCTTTCTTTCTTTCTTTCTTTCTTTTCTTTCTTTTCTTTCTTCTCTTTCTTTCTTTCTTTTCTTTCTTTCTTTCTTTCTTTCTTTCTTTCTTTCTTTCTTTCTCTCTCTTTCTTTCTTTCTTTCTTCTTTCTTCTTTCTTCTTTTTTCTTTCTTCTTTCTTGTTGTTTTTTTAATTTTTAGAGACTAAATTGGTTTAGAGCAGTTTTAGGTTTTAACAAAATTGAGAGAAGGTAGAGAGATTTCCTGTATATCCCCTGACCCCACACATACATCGCCTTTCACCTTTTCAACATCACTCACCAGAAATGGACTTTTTATTTTTCAAACCAAGGATGAGCCTCCACTGACACATCATAATCACTCAAAGTCCAGGGTTTGCTCTTGGTGTTGTACATTTTATGAGTTTGGACACATGTATAATGGTATATATTTATCATTGTGATATTGGAGTATTTTCACTGCCCTAAAATTCCCTTTGCTCTGGCTATTCATCTCTTCCTCCTGTCCCCACCACTTCCACACACCCTATCACCAATGATTTTTTTTAAAGATTTATTTATTTATTTGAGAGAGAGAGAGCAGGGGGGGCAGAGGGAGAGGGAGAGAGAATCTCAAGCAAACGGCACTGAGAATGGAGCCCAGTGTGGGACTCGATCTCATAACCCTGAGATCAGGAACTGAGCCAAAACCAAGAGTCAAGACGCTTAACCAACGGTGCCACCCAGGTGCCCCCCACCTCTAATCTTTTTACTGTCTCTGTAGTTGTGCCTTTCCTAGAATATAATATAGGTAGAAATACATGGATTGTATCCTTTCCATTAATATACATTTAAGGTTCCTCTATGTCTTTTTCATGGCTTGATAGCTCATTTCTTTTTAGTACTGAATAATAATCCATTGTCTAAGTGTTCCACAGTTTATACATTCACCTGTAAAGGACATCTTGTTTGTTTCAGAGTTATGGCAATTATGAATTAAACTGCTATAAACTTCCATGTGTAAATTTTTGTATGGAGTTTTCAACTCCTTTGAGTAAATGCCAAGGAGCGCAATTGCCAGATAGCACGGTAGGAGTATGTTTAGTTTGTATCTTTTTTTTTTTTTAAAGCATTTCAGTTTTCTTGTCTAGTGGATTGATGTTCCAGCATTTTGCAAATTTTCGGGGACCTTATTACCCGATGGACACTGGCCTTGCTATCCTTCCCCTATCTCTTCCTATCCTTCTCTAAGGCCCTCCCTTAGAGAAAGTTTCTGCCATCTCCCACTGCATCAGGCCCTAAGTCCTATGAAGCCATCCACTTGATCCTCTCTTTCTTCACTTTCAGGTCGAGGTCCCCTGGTCTCTTGCTGGGACTGTTATTACATAATAATCTCTTGCTAGTGTCTCCGCCTTTGGGATAGGAACCCTTCATGGCTGGCTTCAGAGCTTATGTTTTTAATACCTCTGTTATGCAGTGTGAAAGAGCACAGTCTGGGTTTGATTTGTCCAAATTAATTTACATATTTTGGGGGAAGTTACTTGTCTTGCTCCATTTTCTTATCTGTAGACAATAATGCTAATACCTACCTCCCAATGTTGTTTTAAGATTAAATGCAATTATCTATGCTAAGTACTTGGCATAGTGCCTGATTCATGGTCATTCTAAAAAACCAGTGTTATCCAGCAGCAGCAGCTGCATGGAAAGTGAAGCTGGAGGGATGGACAGGTTCTAGATGTCACTCATGTTACAATTCCCAGTGTCAACTGGTCTCTGGCACAGCAGTCTAGGCTTGTTGAGTTTTTAGGCTATGGTCTTAATAATTGCATCTGAAATTGGCATCTGAAACTCTAACATATGAGAGATATCAGTGAAAGTAAGGTTGCTGAACCTGGTGAAGGGAGATGGTGCATCTCCATATATTTACAAGTCTGTGGAAGAATTATTAGGAGTAATAATATTAGCAAAAAAAAAAAAACATTACAACAATAGTTGTGTGACTACTTCTACTATCACTGCTATTATTACCACTGTGAGGAGAGGCACTGAGAGAGATCAGCCATTTTCAGCTTGCCCGCAGAGCTGAAGAAGTAGAGCCAGTGGAAAGAATGGGATGGAAAATACTCTTTGGTGTCTCTGTCTAGCTTAGTCTTCCCAATGGTCCTACACTACATTTTTATTATCTCCCTTTTTATGTCTGATGATTCTGAGGCTCACAGAGTTGAAAATGGCAGAGCTCAATGCTCTTCTAAGGCACCATGTTTCTCCACTGGATTTTTGCTCACCAGGGGAAGCTCTTTCTAACAATATCACATGTCCAATGATGCAATGATTGCCTTAGGACACAGGGAGATCCCCTGTCACAGGAGTTGTTCAAGCTGAAGCTAATGTGTTGGGAGGATTTGAACATTGGAGGAGGGCCCGGATGAGATGGTCTTTAAGGTCGTTTTGAGTCTGGAAGTCTAAGCCTTTGTGAAATGCTGCCTGTGGCTGACAAACTTGGAGCATCACAGTTCTGTTATTATTCAGTACCATATCAAAAGAGATCTCTTTTGCCCACTGGAAGCCCAGTACCTCATCTTGAAAAGAACCTCCAGTTTGTGAGAGCATATTTTAAAATGCACTTGCATAGTTAGTAACCTTTATCTATAAATGCCCTCAATGAAATTCCAGAGCTTTAATTGGCCATGAAACTCCATAGAGGGGCATTTTCCTTAGCTAAAGTCAGCAGTTTCTAACTTCCTGTAAATATTCACTCACATGAAGCAGTTAATAGATTTCCTCATGCAGAACATTCTTGGCCAACAATGGAAAAGTTCGCTAAAAGATAGATTGCTTTCCCATGGCCTCAGGACAACTTTATGCTGCCTGACACCCCCACTTAATATCAAGCCTCAAAGTCCTGATTCTAGTCTAGGGCCAAATGTAGACAGATCCATGAAAGGTCCCACTTTCTTGTCTTACCAACCCTGACTCCATGCTGGGCATAAGGCTAGGGGCTTTCCATGCATTATAACATATGGTCCTCAAAGTAGTCTTGCTTGGGATGTATTTTATGGATGAAATTGCTGAGGCTAAAACAGGCTCGATCTGAATTGTCCAGTGTTGATAGCCACTAGCCACATGTGGCTATTTTGCCCTAATTATAATTGAATAAACTTAAGAATTCAATTCATTGATCGCTCCAGCCACATTTCAGGTGCTCATTAGCTACATGTGGCTAGTGGCTACCATATTGGACAGCGCATCTGAGAATATTCCCATCATGTCAGGAAGTTTTTTTGGATAGTGCTGGCCTGGAAGTTCATTTAAATGTAGAGCTGGGATCTAAAAGCCATGCCTTTGGTGTTTTATGTGCAGCACTGTGCTCCAGAGAAAGCAGTGTGTGATCTACAGCATATGCTCTCAAACTCCTTAAGTGGGAGATGAATGAAATTAGCAGGAGTATCAGGGTGGATGTATGTGTGCTGTGGGATGTCGGGGGTGAGCACTTGAAATAGGCCTTCTGAGGTCCCTTGATGTCAACCAAGTTAACACAGTTAACCAGTGTCAGGGCTCAGACCTGGGTGTAACTCCACAACCCTTTCCTTCAGAAACCTATGCTGCTCTTCTATTTGACTTAAAAGCCCCGTGTATCTCAGAATTATTTCAGCCAAAACACTACAAGATAGTTTGCCCACTGCCTGAGGGATTTTTAAAAGTTACGTCCTTGTTGTAAACTGATCAGTGATCATGTAACCCCCAGCAAGGGCAAGTTCTCAGAGCCTCTTTCCACCCAGTGTCTCCTCCTGAGCCTGCAGCATGTGGTTCTGCTGGAATCTTCCCCGTAACACTTCCGAAAATCAGAGCTGCCTCCAAACTGCATAAGAAAAGCAGACAGAATATTTAATGCAGTTGCTGGAGCCATAAAAGAAAAAAAAATTAACCAAGCTTATTAGGCTCCTTGTTTCTTTTCTCCCATAAAAGGAGGAATTGGCAATAAATGCCATTCTTCTTTTTAACAGATGAATGGCCCAGTTGTGATAAATCTACTAGCATTTTCTGGGAGAAATATATTTTACTCCAGATAGTTTTAGTAGTGGGACCATATTTTTCACAGGAGCAATGAGGACACTTTAGTGAGGGTTAAACTTTTCAAACCAGTGTGAAGGCTGGGCCAGGAGAGGTCCAGCACCCCTGGGCTTAGATTCCCCAATCAGGGGAAGGTACATTCATCCATGGTTCTTTACCTTTCTTGTCAGCTTGCCTACAGAGTCTTCACATTTCATCACCTCTGTGTTTCTATTTGATCTTACATTTCTTTCTGGGATTAGGGAATATACATGTATAAGCTTTGTTCTTTTAGGTAGGGAAAGTCAGTCTCAGAAACAGTCACTGGTTTGCCTGATGTTATATACCTAGTGAGTCAGGAGTCTAGGATTCAGACCCTAGTACTTCACTCTCCTCCTTGTTTCATTCAATTTAGTTTTTGTCCAGAAGACTCTGAAGAAAGTACCTGGGAGTTAGGAAGTCTGGGTTCTGGGCATGGTTTTGCAGCCCATTGGCTAGATGACCTTGGGCAAATCATCTTCCTCTCATATTATTACTTGCTCCCTACACGGTGGGTTCTGAATTGCCCGGGACTGAGGAGTTTTCTATGATGTGGGACTTTTAGTTCTAAAACCTGGAAAATGTCATGCACACTGGGATGAGTTGGCCACCCCAGTTCTGGCATTGATCCACTCTATTCTCCACAAGCACTCCTTGGGCAATCTTGTGTATTCTACTGACTTCAAACACCAGTACGTACATTCTTACCCATTCTGTGTACCATTCCCAATGTCTCCCCTTAGCTTTAGTTCATCTGCATGATGGACATGCTCACTGGTAGAGCCACTGTTTCCTCTACCTGAGTGTGTCCCAGACTGCTCTCAGCCCATCCCTCTGCCATTCAGCCCCACACCCATCTCTTCATTCCCTATTGCTGCCAGTGGCACTGCCATCCATCCCATGAACCAACCAGCAGCTAGGGATGGTCTGAGAATTCCCCTGCTCCCTTACCCCTCTTAGCAGTCAGCAGGTTCTGTCAGTCCATCCTTCAATGGTTTCTTGAATCTATCTGATCACTCCATCTCAATAATGCCTGCCTGAGTTCAGACCCCCATCACCTCTTTCTTGGACTGTCACACCTGGCCCCCAAGCTTCTCGTATTGTTCCCCACCCCATTAGTTCTCCTTTTGCACCCTATTTGATCAAGCAACTCCAGGTTTCCTTGAGTCTGCCTTCCGAGGTACAGCTTTTAGCTATGTAGCTCCAAGCCTGGTCATCCAGTGCTCCCTGAAATGGTGAGCTGTTTGTATCCTTTAATACTTCCTTTTTCTGTCTACAGCAGCCAGTATGTATTTCTGTTGCGGGCATCTAAAAACTCTGAAGAATACAGCATGCAATTCAGAAAAGATTCAAAGAAAGCTAAAGCTTGGTATAGGGGACTAAGGTGAGAATTTGTCATCTGAGCTAACATATCAAACCAGGACGAGGTTTACCTGGCACAGCAGTTTTCGTATATTGTTTCATGGGATCCCAGCAGAGATGCAGCTCTGAAGAACTGGCATGTAAGTGGAAATCTGTAGCATGAGGAAGATTTATCCTGGCCAGGGGCTGACATTGGGCAGTCCCAGCAGAAGGAGTGGGGTGTGGGATGTCTGTGCAAAACTGGTGGTGAGGCTGGGAGACAGAGCGACCAGCTAAGAGAGGCTTCCGGGGGTACAGGTGAAATCCTATGGGCTGGACTAAAGCAGTGACAAAGGGATTGAGTTCCACTTTGAGATGTCTGATTAGTAAGAAGTTACTCTGAAGTCATTAATAAACCTGATTACCCCCCTGATTTGTGCTCCTTGCTGATGGATTACTGCTTCATGAAATGCTAGTACCTTCATAACTCATATTTCTCTACTTTTACTTTTTCTCAGCAACTATCACTTCTGATAATTTTTACATTAATTGTACATAACACTGCTTTGCTTTAAACATATTATTTTAAAATATTTTGTTTTACAGTTCACTTCACAGCTTGAAATTCTGTAGACAGTAGTCATAAATCTCTCTTGAAAGAAAATGGAAGTTGTCTGTTTTAATTTCCTATCAATTTCCTACTTGGGAAGAGGGATGGGACACACACACACACACACACACACACACACACACACACACCTTTTCAAGCACTTGCAAATCTCCCTGGTTTATTGGCAGGTTGCTGTTTTTAAGCAGAATAGATTGCTTTCAAAATGCATGTGTTTGAGGCTGGGTTTGAAGACATGTTTTGGGATAAGGTGCAAGATTTGGAATAGAAATAGCAATTTAATTTTGGGATGTGACCAGAAGTGGGGCAGCAATGAGATTTAAGAAATAACTCAGGTTCTGGGCCAGAGGGATTTAGTTTTAGTTCTGGCTGCTGAGCTCACCACCTCTGTGACTCTGGGCAAGTTACATTAATCTCTGTCAGTCTTCATTTCTTCACCTATATGATGGTGGAGAGACTCTTATAAACTCCGCCAAAACTTAGTTGCCATAAAAGAGCAACAGTAATCAGTTATTTTCCTCAGTTAGCTATTATTTTCTTTTGGGAAGGGCTCGATGGGGATGGTTTGTTTCTGCTTCTCATAGTGACAGTGGTGGTGACCAGAGTGGAGCTGGGTGGTACATTTCCAAGGTGGTATCCCCACGTGGCTGGTAAGTTGGCATTGACTGTTGGCCAAGAGCTCAATGAAATCTGTCAAGCAGAGTACCATGTGAACTCCCCAGCTTGGTGGTCTCAGAATAGTTGGACCACTTATATGGTCTGGCTTCCCCTAGAATGAGTGTCCCAAGAGCACTTGTCGGAATGTGTGGCTTTTATGACTTAACCTCAGAGATCAAATAACAGCACTCCTGACCTATTCTATTGGTTGAAGTAGTTATAAGCCCGTCCACATTCAATGTAGGAACATAGACACCACATCTTGATGGGAGCAGGGGCAAAGTGACATTACAGTGGAGTACAAGACATTGTTGAGGGGCTCCTGGGAAAATACAGTCGGCTGCAATGATGACTATAATTATAGTGCAGTGTACTCTGTGACCCAGTCAGCATACATGCTTAGTAATGGTAACTACTACTATTGATTTCAATTAGTTATAATTAAGAATGCTACCTTAGAGGCACCTGGGTGGTTCAGATGGTTAGGCATCTGCCTTCAGCTCAGGTCATGATCTCTAGGTCCTGGGATCGAAACTTGTGGTATCGGGCTCCTAGTTTGGGAGCCCGGGGAGTCTGCTTCTCCCTCTCCCTCTGTCTCTCCCCTCCACTCATGTGCTCTCACTCTCAAATGAATAAAAAAAATCTTTAAAAAAATAAGAATGCTACCTTAGTGAGTCAGGCTTGTTAGGTATTAGTTCTATCCTTGTTTATAGTTCAAGATATTTCTCTGCAAATCTGGTTGTCTTTCAGTGTCCTCTACTCTGACAAAAACAGTCACATTCATCCCATTACATCCAGACACATGGAAATCACCCCTGACACCTCCCTCTTCTTCCACAATGTATATTGGATTCAGCACTGGTTCCACCAACACTGCGTTTTGAAACCGTGCAAATCTGTCCACATTTCTCCATCTCCATGGCCACTGCTCTGGCCTAGGCTGCCATCAGCTGCCTGAGATATTCATTTCTCTGTGTTCTTACTGACCTTTCTCCACGGCCACTGCTCTGGCCTAGGCTGCCATCAGCTGCCTGATATACTCATTTCTCTGCGTTCTTATTGACCTTTCTCCAATCAGTTCTACACATAAAGCTGATCAGAGCATGTCCTCATGATGTTATAAAACACTTCAGTGGCTTCTGATATTAGGATTAAGACCCAAATCTTCATATGACCTACATATAGGATCTGGAACCCCCTCCCCATCTCTCAACCTCCTCTTGAAACATTGTTCACTTCCCACCCCCTTTCTCTGAGCTTCTGCCAGACTGGACTTCTTTCACTTCTTGGCATTCCAGGACAGGAGCTCCATCCCTTTTGCTACAGGGCCCTTGTATATGCTATTGCCTGGGCCTGGTTGTTACTTGTCCTGAATTCTACAACCAGGACAGTTACTCCTATTTGTTGCTTCTTTGTTATTTTTACTTCAGAAAGGATGACTTGGGCTGAACTATCAGAAACTTAAACTGACTTTTATAATAGGAATATGCACTATTTCATGAAACACTAAGTCTAGAGGTAGGAATGGCTACAGAGTTGGTTGTTTCAGTGGCTTAGCAATGTCAGTGACTTCTGTCTATGACCAGGTCCTTTGAGTTTTTCTATGATTTGCTTCCTTCATTACCTTCAGCCCAAATAAAGTGGCTTCCCTTTTGTTTACAAAATGGTTGCCAGCAGCAAATGGAACCAGCGTGCTTCCTTGTTTCCATCTCTGCCAACCATGGAATATAAATGATTTACTTCAATATTATTGGACCAACGTAGTTCATATGCCAAAGCATTCCTCAGATCAGTGACAGTTGTCAGAACAGTATCATGGTGTGATTGGCTTAGACTAATCAGCATACACCAATAGAGGCAGAAAAGGTATGAGTATGACTACGTGTGGGAGAAGTAGACCCTTAAGTGAATATAGTGTATATTGGGAAGGAGAGCATGGGGACTAAGCACCGGGAGGCAGCCCATAGTGTCCTCTTAAACAGCTGTATACTCTTCTTGGTGGCATTTATTGCAGACTGTAATTAAAAAAAAATAATTGTGGTAAAATACACAATAACATAAAATTTAGCATCTTCATTATTTTTAAGGGTGCAGTTTAATGGCACTGAGAACATTCACATTGTCATGCAAACAGCACCGCCACCATCCCTGTGCAGAATGCCTTACATTCAAAACTGAAACTGAAACTCTATTAAACAATAAGCCCCTATTCCCCCACCCCCAGCCCCAGCAACCACTGTGCTAGTTTCCATCTCTATACACTTGACTATTCTAGATGCCTCCTCTAAGTGGACTCATATAGTGGTTGTTCTTTTGTGACTGGCTTATTTCCCTTCCCATAATGTTTTCAAGGCTCATCCATTTGTACCATGTGCCAGAACGTCCTTGTCCTTCCTTTTTAAGGCCGAATAATATTCCGTTGTGGGTATTTACCACATTTTTTTTTTTTTTTACATTCATTTGCTGATAAACATTTGGGCTGCTTCCACCTCTTTGTTATTGAGAACAATACTGCTATGAATGTAGGTTGTCATATACACTTACTCATGGGCATCTTGGGTGTGCACTCTGTCTCCTGAGGTCTCTCCATGCTGGGAGTTCCACCAGGCAAAAAATGAATCTCTTGTTTTTCTCCAGCATCATCTCTTAGAACCCAGGACAATGTTCAGTGGAGGATTGGCACTCAAATATTTGTTGACTAAGTAAATGCACAGATTTAATCTGGAATATCTTAAAAACTATCTGACTTCTCTAGGGTCACATTTTCTTTTCTTTAAGACCTCCTAATTATGTGAAAATATATGTGAATGTGTAACGGGGCGCATACCTGGAGAGTGAGAGAGAGAAAGAGAAAAAAGAAGCTTTGCAAAGTCAACATTACCAAAGAGCTATTTATTGGCTTTTGATCATTTGGGGAAATCGTACATTGATTTTTGTGGTAAGGTAGAATCATACAGTTCAGGTGTTTATAATAAAATCTAGACATTTTTTTAAATTCAAGATTTTGTGAAGATAATATGCAGAAAAGATAAAAGGAAATTTCTTGCATAGAAATCATAAGTTTTATTATACTGTTACTTTCTGCTTAAGGGCTTTCTAGTTCTGATATCAACTTCAGGCTTTCTCCACGAGGGCACTGGGGAGACATCTCTGCCAGTTCTGAGGGAAATGACTGGCTCGGAATGGCTTCTTCACTTTGGGCTAAGTTCAGTGGTATTTTTGCCTGATGTTATTCATTCCGAGGTTGGTTATCATTTTAAAAATTATTATGGAAAATTTCAGACACAAAAAAAGTAGAGAGTATAATGTAGTAAATTTCTCCCTTGCACCCATGATGCAATTTCAAGTTGCCCACTCATGGCCAATGTTATTACATGTGTGCCTACATCCACTTTCCTCCTTCCCCCTGAATTATTCTGGAGGAAATCCCAGACATTATATAATTTAATCCATATAGATTTCAACATGTTTTTAATAGGGAAGTACTCTTTAAGGAAACATAATGACAATACTATTTTTACATCTAAATAATTAAAAATAATTGCTTATAATCATGAAATACTGAGTCAGTGCTCAAATTCCTCCAATTATTTTATATTCTTTTTATAGTTTTTTCTATCAAAAGTCCAATAAGTGTCATGCATTGCAATTGCTGGATATGCCTCAATTAAAAAAAAAAAACCTCTTCTTTCTCTTCCTCTAGTCTTTTATTCCCCATGTAATTTATTTGTTGAAAAACTGCTTGTTTGCCTGTAGTCTTTCCCATGTTTTGGACTTTGCTGATTGAATCCCCATTGCATCATTTATCATATTCCTCTGCCTCTTTGTTTCCGGTAAATTGGTAGTTAGATTTTGAAGCTTGATAGATTCAGGTTGGAGTTTTTGGCAAGAATACCACAATCTTTAGAAGATGGTGTATTATTCCCTTGCATCTAATGGACTTTCTGTGACATTAGCAGTGCTTCATGATCATTGCCGGGACCCATTATTTCTTTGGAGTTCACAAAGTGTTAGGTTCTTTTTTTAAAGATTTATTTATTTATTTTAGAGTTAAGATAGGCAAGATATATGCTCGAATTGTAAACCAGCCTCCCTCTGTCTCAACTATGCTGTTCTCTGAAGAAGAGGCCAGAATCAACACACATTTTCAGCATCTCCTCAGGCAAGGAATGAGATGCTTCTGGTCTCATGTAATGAGCTGATGAAATATACAAACTTTTTCTTGCTTCTTGTCAAATGATTTCAACTTTTCTGTACCAAAGAGACCTCTTTTATTAACTCCCTGCAAAGTACAACATGTTTTGAAAGATTTTGTCAAGCAAACTGTACTTAATGATAAGTATTTGATTCACTTTTCAATGATAAATATTTGATTCACTTTTCCATTTAAATTTAATCAAATGCACCTATAACCTCTAATCATAGTTTCTGATCTACATGACTAACATTAGCACACTGAGTTGGTTCTAATTTGTGTGAAAAACAATGGCACTTTGGTTAACCTGTACAGCTTTAAATTAAATTCAGTTAGGATTTAAGGTTGAGAGAAATGTCCCCATGAATCTTCTTGTCACCGTTGAAGACTCCTGTGGGTTTGGGGGTCTGTTGGGGACCCAGGTTGGGCAGGTGCTCTTTTAGAGTCAGGCGGTCCATATTGCAATAAGTAGGTTGGTTCCCATCACAACAAAATGTGTAGAAGAGGCTTCAGTCAGAAGATGGGTTGGACTGGTTTCAGGTTCCTCTTACTGCCACATAACTGCTTCCAGGCTAGACTGAGCCCGAGTGAGCCCTGAGTGTCCCATGGCCATCCAGCTCCTGATGCTGATCACCGCCCACCTGTAGTTTCAGCCAAGCCTGGTGCCTGGAAACCAAGTGATAGAGTCTTTTAGGAGACCCATGAAGTAAGAATTGGTCGTACTAAGGAATCCAGCCTGATTGCTTGGTGCCCTGTAGTTTGTTCTGTAGCTTTTCCCTCTATCTCTTATCCTGCTTATTATGTACATGATGAATGAGTTCTGCATGAAAGACATTTACTGAGCACCTGCCATGAGCTAGTATAGTATTACGTGCCAGGTTACAGAGATGAATAAGATCCTATGCTTATGACTAGGCTTCTGCCTTGATTTCTGGTTAAAAATCAGTTTTTTTTCCCCACATTTGGAGACTTACTCTGAACCTTATTAGGCTTTGTGAGACACAATGTAGGTAATGCTAATCTCCCTCTATCTTTTTATTATTATTATTATTATGTTATGTTAATCACCATACATTACATCATTAGTTTTTGATGTACTGTTCCATGATTCAGTGTTTGCGTATAACACCCAGTGCTCCGTGCAGAACGTGCCCTATTTAATACCAATCACCAGGTTAACCCATCCTCCCATCCCCCTACCCTCTAGAACCTTCACTTTGTTTTTCAGAGTCCATCGTCTCTCCTGGTTCGTCTCCCCCTCCAATTTCCCCCCCTTCATTCTTCCCCTCCTGTTATCGTCGTCTTCTCCTTCTTTTTTTAAACATATACTGTATTATTTGTTTCAGAGGTACAGATCTGTGATTCAGCAGTCTTACACAATTCACAGAGCTCACCATAGCACATACCCTCCCCAATGTCTATCACCCAGCCACACCTTCTGTCCCACCCCAAACCATACCAGCTATTCTCAGTTTGTTTCCTGACATTAAGAATTCCTCATATCAGTGAGGTCATATGGTACATGTCTTTCTCTGATTGACTTATTTCGCTCAGCATAACACCCTCCAGTTCCATCCACATCGTTGCAAATGGCAAGATTTCATTCTTTTTGATGGTTGCATAATATTCCATTGTGTATATATATATATATATATATACACCATCTCTTCTTTATCCATTCATCTGTCGATGGACATCTTGGCTCTTTCCACAGTTTGGCTATTGTGGACATTGCTCCTATAAACATCAGGGTGCAGGTACCCCTTTGGATCCCTACATTTGTATCTTTGGGGTAAATACCCAGTAGTGCAATTGCTGGATCGTATGGTAGCTCTATTTTCAGCTTTTTGAGGAACCTCCATACTGTTTTCCAGAGTGGCTGCACCAGCTTGCATTCCCACCAACAGTGTAGGAGGGTTCCCCTTTCTCTGCATCCCCACCAACATCTGTCGCTTCCTGACTTGTTAATTTTAGCCATTCTGACGGGTGTGAGGTGATATCTCATTGAGGTTTTGATTTGTATTTCCCTGATGCTGAGCAATGTTGAACACTTTTTCATGTGTCTGTTGGCCATTTGGATGTCTTCTTTGGAAAAATATCTGTTCATGTCTTCTGCCCATTTCTTGATTGGATCATTTGTTCTATGGGTGGTGAGATCAGAAGTTCTTTATAGATTTTGGATACTAGCCCTTTATCTGATATGTCATTTGCAAATATCTTCTCCCATTCTGTCGGTTGTCTTTTGGTTTTGTTGACTGTTTCTTTTGCTGTGCAAAAGCTTTTTATCCTGATGAAGTTCCAATAGTTCATTTTTGCCCTTGCTTCCCTTCCCTTTGGCAATGTTTCTAGAAAGAAGTTGCTGCGGCTGAGGTCGAAGAGGTTGCTGCCTGTGTTCTCCTTTAGGATTTTGATGGACTCCTGTCTCACATTTTGGTCTTTCAACTATTTGGAGTCTTTTTTTGTGTGTGTGGTGTAAGGAAATGGTCCAGTTTAATTCTTCTGCATGTGGCTGTCCAATTTTCCCAACACCATTTGTTGAAGAGACTTTTTTCCGTTGGACATTCTTTCCTGCTTTGTCAAAGATTAGTTGACCATAGAGTTGAGAGTCCCTTTCTGGGCTCTCTATTCTGTTCCATTAATTGATGTGTCAGTTTTTGTGCCAGTACCATACTGTCTTGATGATGACAGCTTTGTAATAGAGCTTCCGAAGGAAGTCCGGAGTTGTGATGCCTCCAGCTTTGCTTTTCTTTTGCAACATTCCTCTGGCTATTCGGGGTCTTTTCTGGTTCCATACAAATTTTAGGATTATTTGTTCCATTTCTTTGAAGAAGTGGATGGTATTTTGATAGAGATTGCATTGAATGTGTAGATTGCTCTAGGTAGCATTGACATCTTCACAATATTTGTTCTTCCAGTCCATGAGCATGGAACGTTTTTCCATTTCTTTGTGTCTTCCTCAATTTCTTTCATGAGTATTTTATAGTTTTCTGAGTACAGATTCTTTGCCTCTTTGGTTAGATTTATTCCTAGGTATCTTATGGTTTTGGGGGCACTTGTAAATGGGATTGACTCTTTAATTTCTCTTTCTTCTGTCTTGTTGTTGGTGTATAGGAATGCCACTGATTTTTGTGCATTGATTTTATATCCTGCCACATTACTGAATTCCTGTATGAGTTCTAATAGTTTTGGGGTGGAGTCCTTTGGGTTTTCCACATAAAGTATCATATCATCTGCAAAAAGTGGGAGTTTGACTTCTTTGCTGATTTGGTTGCCTTTGATTTCTTTTTGTTGTCTGATTGCTGTGGCTAGGACTTCTAATACTATGTTGAATAGCAGTGGTGATAGTGGACATCCCTGCCGCATTCCTGACCTTAGGGGGAAAGCTCTCAGTTTTTCCCCATTGAGAATGATTTTCACTGTGGGTTTTTTATAGATGGCTTTTAGGATATTGAGGTATGTGCCCTCTATCCCTATACTCCGAAGAGTTTTGATCAAGAAAGAATGCTGTACTTTGTCAAATGCTTTTTCTGCATCTGTTGAGAGGATCATATGGTTCTTGTTCTTTCTTTTATTAATGTATTGTATCACGTTGATTGATTTGCAGATGTTGAAACAACCTTGCAGCCCAGGGATAAATCCCACTTGGTCGTGGTGAATAATCCTTTTAATGTACCGTTGGATCCTGTTGGCTAGTATTTTGGTGAGAATTTTTGCATCCATGTTCATCAAGGATATTGGTCTGTAATTCTCCTTTTTGATGGGGGTCTTTGTCTGGTTTGGGGATCAAGGTAATGGTGGTCTCATAAAACGAGTTTGGAAGTTTTCCTTCCATTTCTATTTTTTGGAACAGTTTCAGAAGAATAGGTATTAATTCTTCTTGAAATGTTTGGTAGAATTCCCCTGGGAAGCCATCTGGCCCTGGGCTTTTGTTTGTTGGGAGATTTTTTGATGACTGCTTCAGTTTTCTTAGTGGTTATAGGTCTGTTCAGATTTTCTATTTCTTCCTGATTCAGTTTTGGTAGTTGATACATCTCTAGGAATGCATCCATTTCTTCCAGATTACCTAATTTGCTGGCATAGAGTTACTCATAATATGTTCTTATAATTGTTTGTATTTCTTTGGTGTTGGTTGTGATCTCTCCTCTTTCGTTCATGATTTTGTTAATTTGAGTCATTTCTCTTTTCTTTTTGCTAAGTCTGGCCAGGGGTTTATCAATCTTGTTAATTCTTTCAAAGAACCAGCTCCTAGTTTTGTTGATCTGTTCTACTGTCATTTTGGTTTCTATTTCATTGATTTCTGCTCCGATCTTTATTATTTCTCTTCTCCTGCTGGGTTTAGGCTTTATTTGCTGTTCTTTCTCCAGGTCTTTAGGTGTAGGATTAGGTTGTATATTTGAGACCTTTCTTGTTTCTTGAGAAAGGCTTGTATTGCTATATACTTTCCTCTCAGGACTGCCTTTGCTGTATCCCAAAGATTTTGAACAGTTGTGTTTTCATTTTCATTTGTCTCCATGAATTTTTGAAATGCTTCTTTTTAATGAATGACCCATTCATGCTTTAGTCGGATGCTCTTTAACCTCCATGTATTTGAGTTCTTTCCGACTTTCCTCTTGTGAGTGAGTTCTAGTTTCAAAGCAATGTGGTCTGAAAATATGGAGGGAATGATCCCAATCTTTTGGTACCAGTTGAGACCTGATTTGTGACCTAGGATGTGATCTATTCTGGAGAATGTGCCATGGACGCTAGAGAAGAATGTGTATTCTGTTGCTTTGGGATGGAATGTTCTGAATATGTCTGTGAAGTCCATTTGGTCCAGTGTGTCATTTAAAGTCTTTATTTCCTTGTTGATCTTTTGCTTAGATGATCTGTCCATTTCAATGAAGGGGGTGTTAAAGTCCCCCCTCTATTACTGTATTGTTGTCAATGTGTTTCTTTGCTTTTGTTATTAATTGCCTTATATAATTGGCTGCTCCCATGTTAGGGGCATAGATATTTACCATTGTTAGATCTTCTTGTTGGATATACCCTTTAAGTAAGATATAGTGTCCTTCCTCATCTCTTATTATAGTCTTTGGTTTAAAATCTAATTTGTCTGATATAAGGATTGCCACCCCAGCTCTCTTTTGGTGTCCATTAGCATGGTAAATGGTTTTCCAGCCCCTCACTTTCAATCCGGGGGTGTCTTTGGGTCTAAAATGAGTCTCTTGCAGACAGCATATCGATGGGTCTTGCTTTTTTATCCAATCTGATAGCCTGTGTCTTTTGATTGGGGCATTTAACCCATTTACATTCAAGGTAACTATTGAAAGATACGAATTTAGTGCCATTGTATTGCCTGTAAGGTGACTGTTACTGTATATTGTCTGTGTTCCTTTCTGGTCTATGTTGCTTTTAGGCTCTCTCTTTGCTTAGAGGACCCCTTTCAATATTTCTTGTAGGACTGGTTTCGTGTTTGCAAATTCCTTAATTTTTTTTTGTCCTGGAAGCTTTTTATCTCTCCTTCTTTTTTCAGTGACAGCCTAGCTAGATATAGTATTCTTGGCTGCATATTTTTCTCATTTAATGCTCTGAATATATCATGCCAGTCCTTTCTGGCCTGCCAGGTCTCTGTGGATAGGTCTGTTGCCAAGCTAATGTTTCTACCACTGTAGGTTACAGATCTCTTCTCCGAGCTGCTTTCAGGATTTTTTCTTTGTCTCTGAGACTTGTAAGTTTTACTATTAGATGTTGGGTGTTGACCTATTTTTATTGATTTTGAGAGGGTTTCTCTGTGCCTCCTGGATTTTGATGCCTGCATCCTTCCCCAAATTAGGGAAGTTCTCTGCTTTAATTTGCTCCAGTATACCTTCTGCCCCCCTCTCTCTTTCTTTTTCTGGGATCCTAATTATTCTAATATTGTTTCATCTTATGGTATCACTTATCTCTCGAATTCCGCCCTTGTGATCCAGTAGTTGTTTATCTCTCTTTTTCTCAACTTCTTTATTTTCCATCATTTGGTGTTCTATATCGCTAATTTTCTCTTCTGCCTCATTTATCCCAGCAGTTAGAGCCTCCATTTTTGATTTCACGTCACTAATAACCTTTTTGATTCCGACTTGGTTAGATTTTAGTTCTTTTATTTCTCCAGAAAGGGTTTCTCTAATATCTTCCATGGTTTTTTCAAGCCTGGCTAGTATCTTTAAAATCGTCATTCTGAACTCTAGTTCCAACATCTTACTAATGTCCGTATTGATTAGGTCCTTAGCAGTCGCTACTGCCTCTCGTTCTTTTTTTTGAGGTGATTTTTTTCCGTCATGTCATTTTGTCCAGAGTAGAATAGATGAATGAGAAAACAAAATGCTAACCCGGTAACAATGTCCCCAGAAAATATACAGTAAACAAATCAGAAAAGACCTGAAACTGGGAGAAAAGAAAGGGAAAGAAAGAAAAAAGAAAAAAAAAAGAAAAAGAAAAAGATAAAAACAAACAAAAACAAAACAAAACATAAAACAGAATATGATCAGATATTATCAGGTTGGTGCATAGATCGATGCCACACACTAGATTCTGGGTGTATTTTGGTCTGTTAGAAGAAAGTGCCTCCCAAAATTTTAAAGAAAGAAAAACTTATATATGTACAAAAATAAGGGTTAATATGATGAAGGGATGGAATGTGACTGTAAAGCTGAAAATTATAAAAGATTTTATAAAAGGAATTGATAAGATAAGAAGTTGGTTGAAAAAAGAAAGAAGAGGATTAAAAAAAAAGGGAGAGAATGTGATCAGGCAGGATACTAGAACAAAGTCATACACTAGAGATTTAGGGTATATTTTGATCTGTTAGAAGAAACTGCATCCCAAAATTTTAAAGAGAGAACAACATATATATACAAAAATAAGGGTAACTACTATGAAGGGATAGAGTATGACTCTAAAAATGAAAAATAAAAAAAGATTTTTTAAAAAAGGGATTGATAAGATGTTGGTTGAAAAAGGGAATAAGAAAAATAAAAAAAAAAAGACAGTTAAAAAAATTAACTCTGAAAGATTTAAGAATCATGGGAAAAAAGCCATGAATTCTATGTGCAGTATTCCCCTAGTGCTGGAGTTCTGCTATTCTCATTGATTGGTAAACTTGGTCTTGGCTGGCTGTTCTTGCCGATCTGGGGGAGGGGCCTGTTGCCGTGGTTCCCAAATGTCTTTGCCGGAGGCGGAATTGCCCCACCCTTGCTGGGTCTGGGCTAAGTAATCTGCTTGGGTTTGCTCTTGGGAGCTTTTGTTCCCTGCAAGCTTTCCGTACAGTGTTGGAGGATGGGAGTGAAAGTGGCGGCCTCCCAATCTCCACCTGGGAGGAGCCAAGAACTGGGGGCCCCGCTCCTCAGTGCGCCACCAGAGAAAAGCAGTCAATCACTCCCGTCTCCCCGGTCTCCAGCTGCACCCGTGCTCACCCGGCCTGTGACCGAGCGTCTCTATCTCTGGCACCCCACCCTGTGTGGAGTCTCCAAACCCAGCAGATTCCTGTGATGTGCTCCCACGCCACTCCTCCCGGGGGAGGAGGGGGAGTCTCCCCAGCTCTGCCACTTGTTGGGTCCCTGCTGGAGGAGCAGTGGCCCAACTGTGCCGCGGACCACGGTTTATGGCAATCCCAAGCTGAGGGCCCGCTCCTCGGCTCTGTCTCTGCAGCCGGCTTCCCTGTTCCGATAACTGGGAGCTCTGCGGCACTCAGGCACCCCTGGTCTTCCTGTGACCCCAAGGGTCCTGAGACCACACTGTCCCAGCGAGGGTTCCACTCCCCGCTTAGCCACTGGAGCGACATCCCTCAGCTGACTTCTAAAAAGTTCCAATTTTGTGCTTCACTGCTCTGTCACTTGCCAGAAGCGGCCCACGGAGGCCCCCTCCCCCGCCGTCTATCCTCCCGAATATCGCCTCGGATTCACTTCTCCGCACGTCCTACCTTCCAGTAAGTGGTCGTTTCTCTGTTCAGAGAGTTGTTGCTACTCTCCTCTTCGATCTCCTGTTGAGTTCGTAGGTGTTCAGAATGGTTTGATCCCTATCCAGCTGAATTCCTGGGACCAGATGAAATCGAGGTCTCCTACTCCTCTGCCATCTTGCTCCTCCCCCTCTCCCATTGTCTTTTACTGGAGTTGGGTCCCTCTGATGGGGTCCTTCTTTAGCCCATATGGGTTATCTACCGTCTCAACACTGTAGCTCCAGCTTCTGCTGAGAGGGGGCTCTATTGCCCCACCCTTCCTGCCAGATTGGATTTCTCTGTGTTCGTCTTCTGTGTGACTCTCTCTCCCATTAGATTATAAGCTCCTTGAGGTCAAGGACTGTGTTCACTTAAGTGTCCCCAGCACCATGCGCAGTGAACAGTGAATGGTAGGTGCTGGTAGATGCTGGTTACTATATGTTGAATGTTGAGTGGAAATAAGTGCTGTATGGAGAAGAGAATAGAGACTTTGAGATGGGAAAGCATGGACATGAGAAGTTTGGCCATCATATAGGCTGGCCATTGTGAATGTTGCCCCTGAGGTTATATGGGATGAAGGGGAGCCTGTAGGCCAGATACAACCAGCACCATCAAACCATCGTTTAGACCACCGACAGAAGGAATAATGGCCAGGGAGGTGTTTAGAAACAGCATGGTGGGGTCAGATGCTGGGATACCAGGAGGACCTAAGGCTCAGGAAGAAAGGGATTTTGACAGAAAAGCATAGGAAGGTGGTACTGGTCACCAGCATGTTGATCACAACTCTGAGAAATGTGGAGGAATGTGTTGAAAATGGGCAGATTCCACCTGAGGTGGCTGCAAAGGAATTGGTTTTACCAGGGGAAAGCCAATCTTCAGTTAAGGCAGGGAGGTGCTGGGGATACTCAGGGAAGAGGTCATGGGTCTGTGGCAGTTGGGTAGCCACACTGCAAAGACTGCGCAGACCAGCCCCTTAGCTAGATTAGTCCCTGTGATGGCCGCCTGCCTCCTTTCAGGTGCTCTCCTCCCTCCATCACCAAGGTCTCCATGTGCAGGGTGGGAGTGCTGACGGCTTTGGCTTTGCTCCAACTTCCTCCACCTTCAAATCATCTTCTGGATTTGGCCATGAACTTTGTCCTTGACAGCTGCCTCATTCCTCTGGTCCTGTCCTTCCACCTGCCCTCCCTCCTCTGGAGAAACCAGAACTGAAAAGGTGGCTCTCCGGCAGCCCTCCACCTCGAGTTGTCTCCCCAGCCAGAACTTTTGCTTAATTTGCTTACTGCCATTTCACACTGTTACATGGGGGATTGTTAGTTGAGGTCCAAGTGTATACATGACTCACATATTTTTGAAGACTGTGTGGAGGAGGGAGGAAAAAAATTAAACCAAGGAAAAAAATGAGAGAAAAGAGAGAGTTTTAGTCATGTAAACGATGAAAGAGCCTACAAGGCTTGCTTTGGTTTTGTTTGTTTTAGAAAATGACTAGAGGCCATAATGTTTGAACTTTTCCATTGTCAAGTCTGCTGAGAATTTGAGCAGGGCTGACCCCTGGAGACTTCTCTTTCTTCAGTTCCTGAGACAGAAAGAATGAAAGTCTGAATCTTATTAAACAGATCCACAAGACTTGGATTGAAAGAAATATGAAAGCACAATTTTGCATTCAAGCTTAGGAAGGAAAAATAACTTTAGAGGGAGCCAGACATACTCTGTGACTACATCAACAGCTATACAGCATATGTTGAGTGAGTGAGTGAGTGAGTGAGTGTGTGTGTGTGTGTGTGTGTGTGTGTGTGTGTGTGTGGTGTCATCTTTTGGCTGACAAACTGGTTCCAAACTTTGCACAAGGAGACAATTTCTTTGTTACCAAATTGACCAGAAAAATATATCAAATGATGTTTCTGGATGGAACTTAACTTTTTATGAACTCTGTGACATTTGTTCACATGAGCTCTGTTGGGAAAGCCCCCCTGCTCCTAGTATTGCAATCTTCCACATTTCAGGGTGTGACTGGGAGCTCTCCACCATCTCTCCAGCTCACAGACCATTTGTCCCTCTTCAGAACCTCCATAGCCCTGTTGTCTGTGCCGTTTAAACACACTGACCTGCTTTTCTGGGGTTTTGAGAATGTTCCTGTTGCCTCTGGCTTACTCGGGTCTGCCTTTCCTCAGGGATGACTTCTTCCATACTGCTTTTCCTTAAGCACAAACTAGATTTGTCATTTAATTTTCCATAGTGCCATTCCTAAAGCATTACTGAAGGCTTGTGAAATGAGAAAGGCATGGGAGTGCAGGTGAATGTTACAAGGTGTGGTAGCTCCCAGCGTCCTTGGCCCAAGTCCCTCCCTGGTGGAGACCTGCGCTAAGGTGTTCTCCTTAGCCTACCCTGTCTCTGCATGCATGCCCAGTTTATTGTCCTGAGAGGGAGTGCCTGAAAAGGGAAATTTCTCCTAACCCAGATCCAGCCGTCAACCCTCTGGACACATTGAGGGATAATCAGCAGGGCTCCCTGTAAACCCTTGGCTGGGGAACGTGTCTCACAGAGGTGACTGATTTCTCATTGTTTTGGGTCTCTCTATTTCAGAAGAGGTCCCACTTTCCCTTTATCTAATTAAAATATCCTATAAGTGTTTTTCCCTTAACAAAGGCACTGTCTTCTTTCATGGAGAAATTCAAGCTTCTACCTCCGGCGAAGCAGAATTGCTGGCAGCTTTCAAATGTCAGGGGCATGCTTCTAGCTGTCAGGATTTCAAAACATGTATGCATGCAGTTTCAGCTAGAACACCCCAGAGCACATTAACTATCTTCTCCCTCTCCTGCCTCCATATGATTTCCCTTATAATTAACGTCTTGCATTAGTGTGGTGCATTTGTTCAAATTGATGAGCCAACATTGGTACTTTATTATTAACTAAAGTCCATCCTTTATGTTAGGATTTACTCTTGGTGTTGTCCAGTTTATGGGCATTGACAGATGAATATAATCATGTACTCACCATTACAGTTTCATATAGAATAGATTCACTGCTCTAAAAATTCCCTGTAGTCCACATATTCATCCCTCTCTCCCTCTCTCTGAATCCCTGACAATCAGAGATCTTTTTACTGTCTCCATAGTTTTGCCTTTTCTAGAATACCAGAGTTGGAATCATACAGTAGATTGTCTTTTCTGACTGGCTTCCTACTTAGCAATATGTCTTTGAGTTTCTTCCATGTCTTTTCCTAACGTGCTAGCTCATTTCTTTTAAGTGCTGAATAACATTCCAGGGTCTGGATGGACCACAGTTTATTTATCCATTTACTTATTGAAGACATCTTGGCTGCATCCAGTTTTTGGTCATTATGAATTAAGTACTATAAACATCTGTGGGCAGGTTTTTGTGAAGATGTAAGTTTTCACTCATCTGGGGGAAATACCTAGGAGCATAATTACTGGGTTGTATGATAAGTCTGTGATTAGATTTAAAAACTGCTAAACTGTCTTCCAAAGTGGCTGTTTCACTTTGCATTCCCACCAACAATGAATGAGGCTTCCTATTGCTCTCTCATCAACATTTGGTGTGGTTAGTATTTTACTTATGTATTTATTTATTTTTAAATTTATTATTGAAGTAGAGTTGACATACAATGTTATATTAGTTGCAGGTGTTCAAAATAGTGATTCGACAATTCTGTGCATTACTCAATGCTCATCACAAATGTAGTCACCATCTGTAACCATGCAATGTTATGACAATATTATTGGCTATTGACTATTTTACTGTTCATTTCCATGACTTATTTATTTTATAACTGGAAGGTTGTATCTCTCAATCCCCTTTATCTGTTTTGCTCATCTTCCTGCCCACCTTCTCTCTGACAACCACCAGTTTGTTCTCTGTATCTGAGTTTGGTTTTGTTTGTTCATTTGCTTTTTTTTTTTTTTTTTAGAGTCCACATATAAAGGAAATCATATGGTATTTGTCATTCTTTATCTGACTTATTTCACTTAGCATAACACCCTCTAGGTACATCCATGTTGTCACAAATGTCAATATTTTAGATTTTACCATTCTAATTGGTATATAGATATTTTATATGGTTGCTCCTAACATTTTAATTTACAATTCTCTAAAGACATATGCTTATTTGCCATCTGCATATCTTTTTGGTGACGTATCTTTTCAAATATCTTCCCTATTTTTAAATTGGGCCATTTGTTTTCTTATTTTTGAGGTTTAAGCATTCTTTGTATATTTTGGCTACAAGTTATTTATCAGATATGTGTTTTGTAAATATTTTCTCTCAGCCTGTAACTTGTCTTTTTATCCTATTAACAGTGTCTTTCATAGAGCACAAGTGTTTAATTTTAATGAAGTCCAACTTATCAATTTGTTCTTTCATGTATTGTTCTGTTGGTGTTGAATCTTAAAAGTCATCACCAAACCCAAGGTCACCTAGATTTTCTATGTTATTTTCTATAGGCTTTCATTTTACATTTAAATCTATGACCCATTTTGAGTAAATTTTTATAAAAGGTGTAAGATTTATCTCTATCTATCTGTTTTGCTCCAGCACTATTTGTTGAAAATTGCATTTTCTCCTTTGTCAAAGGTCAGTTGACTATATTTGCTTGGGTCATTGTTCTCTTTCTGGGCTTGTCTATTCTGTTCTATTAATCTTTGCATCTATTTTTCTTTTTTTCCCCCCAAAATTGTGATTTTTCAAAATCACACTGTCTTGATTACCATAGCCTTATACAAAGTCTTGAAATCAGGTCAGATCAGTCCTCCAACCTTCTTTTTCCTCTGGGTCTTCTACCTTTCCACATTAAGTTTAGAATCAGTTTGTTGATATCAATAAAATAACTTGCTGGGATTTTAATTGGTATTGTTTTGAATCTATAGATCAATTTAGGGAAAACATATATTGGCAATATTGAGTTTTCTGTATCCATGAGCATGGAATATCTCTCCATTTATTTAGATCTTCTTTGATTTTTTTTATCAGCATTTTGTACTTTTACTCACATATAGAACTTATATATACTTTGTTAAATTTGTGTTTAAGAATTTAATATATTTCTGATGTTAATGTAAATGGTGTTGTGTTTTTAATTTCAACTTCCAATTGTTCTTTGCTGGCATGTAGATTTACTTATTTTCATCAGAAAAACAACTCCAGACAAGCTCACAAGTCTCCAAATCATCTCACTACAAATGACATCTCACAGAAAATTGAACACAATTTCTTATCCAAAGTCTGATTCCTTTAGTCTCACCAGGCATTTATTTATCCTATGTTCAACTGTTGTCTATAATGGGCAGCTCACTCTCTCTCAAAGCAACTCATTGTCTTTCAGACAACTTTGCTTGTAGACAGTTTTTCCTTATACTGGATTCCTTGTGGATGACTTATAGCTTAATTCTAAAATAACAAAGTCATGTGTGATCCAAGTTAATGATTCTACCCACACTCTGTCATCTCCTTGGGATAAATGTTAAGTTGGGATTCTCTTAAAATTGATGCAGCGGTTGTGCTGTGAGAGTGTGTTGAAGAATCAGACTCTAGGGTACTAACTGGGAACTAACCAGTGACTTCAAGTCTGGATTTGGTACTTGTTAGCTCAGTTACATTGGTAACCTCATGTTTTTTGATTTTTAAAAGTGAGAAAATTAGTACCCTCACAAGATTGTCATAAGGGGGGGTGGGAGGGATGGGGTGGCTGGGTGATGGACATTGGGGAGGGTATGTGCTATGGTGAGCTCTGTGAATTGTGTAAGACTGATGAATCACAAACCTGTACCCCTGAAACAAATAATACATTATATGTTAATTTTAAAAAAGTCCATGTTTTTCCCACTGTAACAGACAACCTTGCTAATGGTAAGGAAGATGAAAAGTTGATACATTAAAAACAAGTCAATAATAAAGTTTCAAAATGAAAAGTTGATACATAAAGCAAGTCAATAGTAAAGTTTCAAAATGAAAAATATATATGTATTACAATATCTGCACTAAAATCATCAGTCTAAGTTATGTAGTCAAGATTATATTTGTATGTATGTATATATATATGCATACTATTAAAAATAAACTTCCTAACATATTATAATGAAAAAAAGATTGTCATAAGAAAGAAGATAATGACGATGAAAGCAATTTTAAACAAAACTATTCAAAGGAAGCATAATTTTACTTGTTATCCTTCATTGTCACCTGCTCCCCAGATCCATAAATTAACAGATGGGCATAGGAAACAAAGACAGAGAGAGAAGTAGAGTTGTAACACTCATAGTAAACTTAGGAAGACATGGTTCCCAAGCTTTTAATGTCATGGTTGAAGTGAACTTAAACATAATTAGTCAACATTTTTATTTGACAGATGAGGAAACTAAGCCCTGAAGAGGGAAGTGACTTGCCCAAGTGCATGAGTCAGTCTACTTAGCTGCTGAACTAAGAAAGAATCCAGTATGAGTTTAAGACCAGTGCTCCTTTTCCTACCTTACTGGACAAAAGAAACATCTGACACTTCCTGTTTAGGCTCTGCCTTTGCCAGGTTTTCCTGTCTCTTCCCTGATCACAGATACAGGGCTTTCTAATCAGAGCACTCATTGTAAAGAATTTGGGGGATGGATTACATGGTGGGCATTCCTTCCCTAAGAAAAAAACAACTGGCTGCTTATCTGTGAGGCAGGAGGCATTTTTAAGTCTCAATCAAGCCAAAAGGAACAAAGGACCTTACCTTCTATGTTAACTTCAATGATCTAAAGAACCAAGTTCCATTTAGGTGTGCAAAGAAGTATTTCTTAGTCATGGTGGTGGACCTGATAAAAGAGAAATCAATGTTTTGCAGAAATTAGATTCAACTGTCCTCTTGAAAATCAACAAGACTTTCTGGGAAGGAAGGGCTAAGATATTCATGTAAGGAAATATTTACCAAACACCTTTTCTCTATACCAGGCATGGTACTGGGTATTAGGTTCATAAAAATGAGTTTGATATAGTTTTTGGCCAGGAGTTGCTCACAGTCTGGGTGTAGACTGTTGGATTTCATAAAAATCTGCCTCCAAGAGTTGTGCAAACTTAGGCTTGATACCTGTTTGTCATCTCTAAAATAAGGGTAATTGTGGAATGTATCTTATTGGATTGTGGTATGGATTAAAGGAGAAGGCATCTATAAATCCCAAACTACAGAGCTTTGCAGACTATAAGGAATGGTACTCTAGAAGATGTTCAAATGGAGGTTTGAGAGCTCATAGACCTGAAGCTCTAGAATCAGACACCCATGTGGGACCATGGGCAAGTGCAACAGACCCTGTTGGTTGCTTTCCCTAGAGACATCAATTTCATCAATTTGTATTTCCTTCTTCCTTAATAATGTTCAAATATCTAGTCTCTTTCAGCCACATACTTCTCTGAGGAAGGTTGTGTCCCAGGCCTTATGGTGGGTCATGACTGGTCTACGCTGATCATGGTTGGCCCTTATTTCCCTGTGCAGTAATTGTCTTAGGCTTGGACACTTGATGCACTTCTGAACAATGAGATATGGGAAGCTGACTAGGGGGCTTTCAGGAGAGATTTTCTAGTTCTTACAATAAGACATTGCTGTGAATTGAATTTGTCTCCCCAAAAGATACATTTAATTCTAACATCTAGTACCTATGAATGTGACCTTGTTTTGGACATAAGATCTTTGCAGATGTAATCAAGGTAAGATGAGGTCATACTGATCAGGGTGGCCTCTAAATCTAACATGACTAATGTCCTAATAAGAGGGGAAAAAAGAGAGAGGTGGAATACACAGGGAAAACAGTCTCTCAGAGTCAGAGATTGGAGTGATGCATCTACAAGTCAAGGAATGCTAAGGATTGCTGGCAACCACCCGAAGCTAAGAAGAGGCAAGGAAGGATTCTTTCTAGAGTCTTCAGAGAGAGCATGGCCCTACTGACACCTTGATTTCAGACTTTTGGCCTTCAGAACAATGAGGAAATTACATTTATGTTTTTTTTAAAAGATTTTATTTATTTATTCATGAGAGGCAGATCGAGAGAGAGAGAGAGAGAGAGAGAGAGAGAGAGAGAGAGGCAGAGGGAGAAGCAGCTCCCAAGGAGCAGGGAGCCCGATGTGGGACTTGATCCCAGGACCCTGGGATCACGACCTGAGCCGAAGGCAGACGCTTAACCATCTGAGCCACCCAGACATTTATGTTGTTTTAAGTCACCCAATTTGTGGTACTTACTTACAACAGTCCTAGGAAACTAATACAGACACTAAGAAGAGTTACATTCTTGCTCTCTTCCTTTGGACTATTGTGTTTGGATGAGGCTCTTGCAACTAATTCAGCCTTGTTGCAGTTGGAGGAGACCCTACTGGAGGACTGGGGGCATTGGCAGGTAGGAAGTCACCAATCCCCGCTGCCTCCTCTGTTTGGCCTCTTGCCTTAGATAAAATGTTTCCCTCATTGCTTAAGCCACACTGAATTGATTTTCTGTTACTTGCAAATAAAATCCTAAATGGACACAGTAAGTCATTTGCTCTCGCTACCCTTATTTCCTCATTTGTGAAGTGGCGTTGCTAACAGTACCAACACCAAGGATCTTTGTGAGGATTCAGTGAGACAGAGAATAATCCAGATTTTGTCTTCTCTTCATCTAATTTTTGTTACAGTGCACAATAAATTCAGCGACTGTTGTTATTATTATTAGTTATTCTGTGTATCTTCAGCCCTAACACATAGTAAATATTCAATAAATATCTCCTTTGAATGAATGAGTGAATGAGGGCACAAGAGGGAACAAGGAAATGAGAATAAAGATGCACCAAACTGCTACAAGAGATGGTGAGATTTTATTCTGGATGGTGGCTCTGAATCAAGACCTGGGGATGACATATGGCTTGGGTCAGGTTGGCAGGGACTCACGTCTGGGAAGTCTGGTGCTTTTATGCAGAGAGCTTTGGATTAAATAATACCTATAAGGTTTTGCTGAAAAGCTGGTGTGCGGGAGGGACAGGAGGAAGGGAAGCTCAGAGCCTGCCTTCGAAAGCTCTAAGGTACAGCCTCACCAGTGAGCACAAGGATTAAGGCAGAAGTTGGGAGCTTTGTTAGGTTTCAGAGTTAAGGGAAAGATTTTCATTTTGCCTGAGGGAGAGCAACTGACTGTTTCTCCCAAAGATCTTGTTTGAAATTAAGGTCTTGGAACACTGGATTCAATTAACTACTAGTTTAGGAACCTTGGGGAATCTAGCTTGCTGTGTGCTTCATTTTCTTTTGCAAATCACCTCCTGTTTATTCAACTTCATATTTTTCCTACCTACAGAGAATTCTGTACTTAGTTCTAAATCAAGATCAGCTTCTTTTTTCCTGGGTTAGAAGTGAGGAGTACTGGGTAGGCTTTGCCTTCAAAGTCAGTTTGCTCTTGACTTGGCCTGGAATCAAGATTGTGTGTGTAATGTGGGTGTGTAAACGCATGTGTACATGCTTATGTATATACGTATTTATTTATGTAGGTAGGCATGCATGCATCTATCTAAATAGCAGTTGGAAGAAAATTGTTCAACTTAATACAACAGTTTTTTTAAAAACATGATCTATTGTACTCTCACTCTGGGACTACACAGAATTGGAGATTGATTAGGCAAAGTCTTTGTGCTAAGGAGCTCACAGTCTAGTGGGGGGAGGCAGATTATTGATAAATGCTAAATATTGGTAGATCCTATATAATAATTGCAGTACTGAAGTCTATGAAATTTGGAGAACATTGAAAGAAGGCAAGTGGAGTGAGGACAGACTTCACAGAGAGGCAGTGCTGCCTTCAGTTAAATCTTGTAATGTGAGCAGGAGCTTGCCAGGGATAGACCAGGGCAAAGATATAAGGAGGCTGGGCAGCTAACTGGGGCCCTATTCTGTGAGGGACAAAAAATAGCTCTAGAAAAAATGGAGTAAGGTGCCAATTGACTTAGATTTCTACATGTGGTTCCTACTGTGTTTAGAGGAATGTAAGTCAGGGCACCTAGGTGGCTCAGTTGGTTAAGCATCTGTCTTCAGCTCAGGTCATGATCCCAGGATCCTGGGATCGAGACCGACATCGGGCTCCCTGCTCAGCAGGGAGCCTGCTTCTCCCTCTCCTCCCCTGCTCATGCTCTCTATCGCTATCTCTGTCTCTCTCTCAAATAAATAAGTAAAATCTTAAAAAAATAAAGGAATGTAACTTGCTTTCTCTTTTATTTGATACATATCATAAAATCCTTATTTTGGATTTTATATATAGTAAAAATTAGAATTCCTCTTTGTTAATCATAAACACAATTTTCATTGTTAATATAGTAGCTTTTGAGGCTTGAAAATAGTATTAAGAAATAAGGGGTGAGGATATTTTGAGGGTAGAAGGTAGAAAGAGAGAGCCAGGGGTGCTATTGTCACAGGAATGGGGACCAAGGGAATGGCTGGAACAAGACCCAACATTGCTATGGCTGAGGAAGATTCCTGTAAGAAAAGACTTAGAGAACTGTGCTATTTCTGATGACATGCTATGTTCTATGTGATAGAAATGCCCTCTTCCATCTTCTTTATGCAATGTTGAGTAGATTCTCCTTGGTCATTAATATGCTTACAGGAGTGGCATCTTATTTTGAAGGAACTTAAAAAAGAAGATGAAGTGGTTAAGTGATATGCTATTTACTGACCTAAAGAAGAATGTACTTGATATTTTAATTAATAGAAAAGTATTTTCTCCCCAGTGGTATCAAATAAATACTGAAAAATATTTAAGAATATTAACTTGTAGGAAGGTCAACTGCCAAGTTTTATCCCAGTGGAGGGAATAAAATGTGTGAAGCCTAAGAGGAATGGTCCTCTATTTGGAGACCAACTGGTGATTAGGTAGAGATGAGGGAGAGGATGTGAGTTTAGGATGAGTGGAAGGTGAGGAAGGAGAGACAAGAAGGGGCTGGGTCAGAAAGTTGCCCGAATGCCTTGTAGAGAGGTTTCTCTTGATCCCAATAGAGTCCTGTGAATACTAGAACTACCAGGGAGGTAAGTGTCTGTCTATTCAATACCATCTTGGGTTATGGAGAGCTACTGCAAGAAAAAAAATGTGATGGACTCATTTGTACTATTTATTTTTTAGAAGGGAAATCTGAGGTCTTGAGGGGGGACATGTTTCTGCTCAAAGTGATTCTGTTGAGTGTGACAGAGTACTTATGATGAGCTAAAATTTGCCTCTCTAGTTCCTTCCTGTTTCCTATTTCCCTATGGTAATTAATAGAAAAGATTTTTTTTAAAGATTTTATTTATTTATTAGAGAGAGAGAGAGAATGAGAGATAGAGAGCAGGAGAGGGAAGAGGGTCAGAGGGAGAAGCAGACTTCCCGCCGAGCAGGGAGCCCGATGTGGGACTCGATCCCGGGACTCCAGGATCACGATCCGAGCCGAAGGCAGTCGCTCAACTGACTGAGCCACCCAGGCGCCCCAATAGAAAAGATTCTTAAGGCATGTTATAGTGAGGACAGAACCTGGGGAACTAGAAGGCAGAGTTAGGCTGATAAAGGTTTGAGCTTTAACTATATCATTTGTTATTTATGGGATCTCAAATGTGCTCCCAATCTTTCTGAGACTCCAAAATAATGTGAAATTTTAGCTGAAAAATGAGAATATTATGCCTGTAATAGTGTAGAGGTTTTGTGAGAGCTATAGCATTGTGTGTATAATTATTTACCACAACGTCTAGTACCTAATATATATGAATTTCAGTTCATCTATTAGTTTAAGTTTTGTCCTTTAAAGTCTGGCCTTCCTTACATATGATCATGTTTTCAACATGTGAAGATACTTCTTGCCCCTCTTTAGTCTTCTCTGATACAGGCTGAACGCCTATTATTGATCATATAACTGGATGTGCATTCCTTCCCCATCTAAAGGTCCCCTCCCCCCTTTTAGAGAAGGAGCACAGATTGGAAAGTGTGGTACCAGGTAGGGACAGATGCATGCTGAGCAAACTCAAAGGCCAATTCTCTCACATATGTTGATAGATATAATCCTGATCTTCTGAGCATGTCTCCCCTGCCCCACATAACTCTCCAGGAGGGATCAGATAGGTCTGAGAATGTTGCGCAATGAGCACAAAGCAAGAACAAAATGGAGTGGGTACCCATTGTGAATAACACTATTTCCCTCCTCCACTCTGGGAATGAACCCAACAGATACCTCCCCTGGGTCAGACCCTACAGGCAAATATTTTAGTGAGAGAGGAGCCTTTCCTCAAATTCCTTGTCCAAGATTGCAGAGCTGATATCAAATCAACAGTTTCCCAAAATGGACAGGATGTCTTTGAAACTATGGAATGACTGTCTTGCTTGTGTCTGTTAGTGAGTCTTTAAAGTGGAAATCTTTCTCATGGACTTTTTAGAGGAGTGCCTTAATACTCACTCTGATGGAGCAAATACCCTCATCAGGGGCTAGTAGCTGCTTGCAGGAGAAGTGGAACATAGAATGTAGAAGAACATTACCTGGGAAGTTACCCCCCAAAATCTAATATGGTGCACACACACTTGCCTCAATCTCCAGCTGCAGCCTTTTCTCCCCCGGTGGCTCTTCACATGCACTGGTGCTCTGACCAAACTGAGCTACTTGCACTCTCCCACACCTCCTGCTTTCCTTCCTTATTATATGCTGATGCTGTTTCCTTGGCTTAGAATACCATTTCTGCTCAGTGATGCTTTTTCAAATCCTACTTGTCTATCAAGAGTCTCACCACTTTTAAGGAGCCATCTCTCTTTCTCTAGCAAAGAAGAAATCATTTCTTTCTCCAGATGTCCTTGACACTTATTCCTGAACTTCTCTTAGAGCACGTCTCAGCTCTCCCAAAATCTAAGCTCCTTGAGGCCAGGATTTGCATCTCAACATCTGTATATCTTATATCTTTGAGAGGCAATAGAACATGAAGTCAAATACTTGTCTTCCAGGTCAGGCTTCTGGATATAAACTAGATCTTCTACTAACCATCTGTGTGATCTTAGGCCATTGCTGGCATATTGTAATCACTCAACAAATGTCAGCATTTACTATTTATATTCTTCATAACATATAGGACAGTACATGGCATCCATTCTGTACTCAGTAAATGTTTATTTAATGAATAAATGAAAAAGCAAATGGAAAGTAGTTTGTTGTTGAGTGTTTGTTGAATGAATGCATAATTTAATGGATTTGAAAGAAAACTGGTCGAGTACACTTTTTTTCACTGAACCAAAAGGTGTTTTACAAATGTTATGCTGAAACTTCTGGGTTTCTTCTCAGCTCACCATCCCCTTAAGCACCCCTCCCTTAGAATCATCTACCATCAAAATGGTATAGCTTGTACAATATTTTGTTTTTATTTCTTTTAAGAGTGACTACTTTATGCTAAAGAGCTGCTTCAAGCTTTTGCAGATTGAAGAAGATTACTTTGCTTGCCTGTGGATCAGGCTAGTTTCTCTATAAGGGCTGAGTTGAAGGAGCTTCACCACCATTATAACTGTGGATTTTCTGAGTAGACAAGATCCAGATGAAATTCAGTCCCCAGGCATCAAAACTCTCCTTTCAAAATGAACTTTGAGGCTGTTAACCCTGCATGGCATAGGATACAGACACTCCACTTGTCTTCTGTTCTCATCAAACAGGAGAAGTTACACAAGCCCGAGGGGCGGCTGGATCACAGTTTATGATGTCCCCAGGATACATCTTTCATCTTAATTGTGCTTATTCAGCTGTGGGGATGCATTGGTATCTAGCTGATTTTTGAAAAAATGCAAAAGTTCATTTGAAAACAACCAAATTCTCTTTTGAGATAGGGGGCTGATGTGGGGGTGGGAAGGAAAAGGATGAGGAAATTTTCCATTTTCTTTTCTGATATTCTTTGCTTTGGGAGTGAGAACTTCCAGTGATGCCTGCAGGTGATTCTCTAAAGCCTCTTTCTGATCCAAGTTGCTAAAACTCATCCTCTAGGTAGAAAGAATGTTCTCTTTTTGACGAGCTTTTTAATTTGTGCTTTCTTATGAAGTTAAAGCATCTGGGATCATACAGCCGCATGTCCTTATCTGCCAGAGCCTCTTCATCACCAGTGGTACTTATCAACCCAATGAACATGCCTCAAGTGATGTCTACGTGCCCAGCACTGAGCTAGCAGCAGGTTGGGGATAGAATTCAGAGGAAAATCAAACACAAATAATAGCTACCATTTAAATATATTTTGGGTGTCTACTATGTGTTAGACACTCAATGTGGATACGTTTAGAAATTATTTCCGTTTTATAGAAATGTGGAAATCGAAACTCTGATAAGTGAAATAATTTGCCCAAGAGCCTAAGGTCATTCCAGAAGGAATGAGATGTTTGGGCTGAGCTTTTTGATATCGGCTTTCATGGAGGGATGGTGTGAGGGAGTAAAGGCACATTGGGAAGAGGAATTGGTAAGACAAAGAAGGGAGGCAGCCAGACCAGGGTGGGTTCTGCAAAGATTTGTGTATCATTGTCTTTCGGGCCATAACAAGAAAGAACTTTGGACTGGGACGTGGGCTTGATAAGAAGCAAGGTTTGGAATGCCAAGCTATGCCAATGGGGTTCATTTTAAACGCTTGGATTATTGCTGTCACCACCATAATATGGATAAATTATAAGTAGAACTGAGTTGATAAGGATAATCAATCAAATAATCCATCAGCAATTTTTTTATTACTTTTCTCCATTATAAGAGCAATGCATGCTCGTTATAAACATTTTGGAAAATGCCAAAAAATAGAAAGAAAAACAATTGACCTTTGAGTCGGTGCCCAAAGCAACCACTGTGCACTGTAGGGTCTGTTTACTTTCAGTCTTTTTTTCCCCTTCCCTTCAAAAAACTGGGTTGTTTGGTTTATATGATTATGGTTATACTGTACATCAAATTTGGTACCATTCTCCACTTAGTATCATAAGATAACTTTCTACATGTTATAAGGCTTTTAAAAAACATACACTTTAATGATTATAATCCACTATTTGGATATAGCACATTGCTTACAAACAAGGTCTTAGGGCTGCGTATGTAGGTGTTTTGTGCTTTTGCTGTTGATAAGTAACATTTTGATGAGCATCTTTGTGCTTAAAGATTTTCTGACAGTTTAAATGATTTCCATAGGATGAATTTCCTGGAGTGGTGCTACCAAGTTAAAGGTCACAGGTACTTTTCAGCTCTTCCATCATAAAGCCAACTTCAGTGCTTTTTTGTGTTCCTTTACCCATTTATGTGCCTGTTGTATTTTCCTCTCTTACCTCACTCACACGTATAGAATCTCCCATAAATGCCAAGCAAACATAATTGAGATTGAAACTCTGTTGCACATCGGGAGACATAAAACTGCTTGGAGTAGGGGCGCCTGGGTGGCTCAGTTGGTTAAGCGACTGCCTTCGGCTCAGGTCATGATCCCAGGGTCCTGGGATCGAGCCCCGCATCAGGCTCCCCGTTCCGCGGGAAGCCTGCTTCTTCCTCTCCCACTCCCCCTGCTTGTGTTCCCTCTCTCGCTGTCTCTCTCTCTGTCAGTTAAATAAACAAATAAAATCTTAAAAAAAAAAAAAAACTGCTTGGAGTATCTTGTCTTGCCAAAAAGGAAATTGGTTGAAAGCAGGTGAGGGACTCCTGTACATTCTGCTGAACTTCTCACAATGCTATTGACCTAAAGATTTCCATCTCTTAAGAGGAAGACTGCATAGCTTCTGCAAGTGTGTCTGTTGCCTGCCCACTGCTGCAAGGAGTCTGAGAAGTTGGCACCTGTTTAAGGATTCTGTAGGTGACTTGAGGCTCTACCTAGAGGCTTATGGATGCGTGATCGGTAATACTTCTTGAATGACTAATCCACCAGCATCACAAGCCTCACAGATGACTAATAATTATTCTCATTTTGCAGTGTGTGGTTTGTAAAGCAAAGTAAACAAGACCTCTGCCCTTTTGTTCTGTGATTCAATCCTGCAAAATACTCAACAGTAAGGCAGAAGAGCACCAGGACTATCAGTCAGGTGCTCTTTGCTCTTCTGTCCCTGCCTGCTTCATCCACTCACCTTTCCCACAGCTTCCAGTCCCACTGGGCCTGCAACTTCATTTTAAAGACTGGAGGAGAGCTGTGCTCTGCACAGGTTGAGTCAGACTTCGGGTTTTAAAGTGGCAGCTTCATATGCAGGTTCCATCCTTCCCCAGATGTGTGACCCTGGGCAAAAGACTTGGCCTCTCCGAGCTCCAGTGGTTCTCATCTCTCAGGCAGAGATGACGAAATAAGTTATAGAGTTGTTATGGGCGTTAATGGATGTAAAGTGCCTATGTGATGCCTAGATAGAATGAAAAGTTAAGAAATGGTAATTATTACTCAGATTAGCTACAAGTTTTAACCAGGTCATCTCTGAAGAATAAAATAGCTGTATGACTTGGAGACTTTATAAAAAACACCCCTGATCTTTTGTTTATTCATCTAAAAAAACAATTATAATAGTTTCTGCCTTGCAGTTTTGTAAGGGAAATAGAATATTATATGGCAAAGTGTCTGGCACAGTGTAGCTGCCCAACACATTTCTTTTCCCTTTATCCATGGTTGATTGAAGATCTTCTTGGTGTGTCCAACCTCCTGAAACAGCTCTTTGAGATCCTCGGAGTGGAAGGTATTAGTTCTTAAGCAACAACCCTAGAAGAATGATTCCCAAACATTGGTTTATACACTGGCACTGGATATTTCTATGACTTGGAGAAGAAAAGGAGTTTGGGGCTTCTGGAAATGTCGGAAGGAGGCTTGGGCACTGTTTGATATGCTGTCTTGGGTGAAGTGTGGTCAGTTACAAACATAGGGAGGCTAGACACTGTGCAGCTTAGTTTAGGGATCACATAGACAGAGTGAAGATTAGAGGGCCCATCCCCATATGTTCTAGACCAGGAAGGAGGATGGAGCACTTGTACAACACTAGAGAAGCAGAGGGTCCCCCCAGTAATGGCCGCTGTTTGGCTTCCTGCCAGTCTGTCCATTGGAGGCTCACAGGTAAACTGAACTTGATTTAGACAAATAAAACCCTGTGACATTTTTTGGTACAGTAGTGTGGAATAAATTCACATTGCACACATGTATCAGCACCAAGCAAGGTAGGGCATAATCAGCAGAACTTAATGAATGATAGACAATGCTGTTTTTATTCTTTCTGATAGTGAGATGGAGTTTGAGGCATACAACTTAGTTAAGAGTGTGTGTCCTGGGATCAGGGCAGGAACAGGCTCCATCACTTATCGTCTGGGGACTCTAGGGCAAGTCACTAAGCCCTCTTGATTCTGTCTCTTCATCTGTAAATGCAGATATTAAGAGTATCTCTCATAGAGCGCTTTTGGTCATAAGGGTTAAATGATAGAACCATGTTTAGCTTGCATAATTGATCAATCATTGATAGCTTTTATTATTAATATTAATCATGACTGTTAGTAGCCACTGAAGGAAGCTTTATGCTTCCCCATCATCATTCCTAAAAATCAGTTTAGAAAGGCAGACATTCAGGGCCATCAATTCTATTTACATTATGCTTAACATCGTTCTAGAGGGTTGTGGGATGCTTTATAGCTAACTATATGTATGTTTAGAAAAAAATCCTTTGAGAACAGCCATGCATTTTCTTTTTTATTTTAATTGGACTGTAACTAACATATGTATATTAGTTTTAGTTGTACAATATGATTCAACAATTCTGTACATTTCTCAGGGCTCATTAAGATAATTGTACTCTTAATACCTTTTATCTATTTCCCCTCCCCACCACCTTCCCTTTGGCAATGACCAATTTGTTCT
The DNA here is from genome assembly GCF_009762305.2 of Zalophus californianus. Classification (NCBI taxonomy): domain Eukaryota; kingdom Metazoa; phylum Chordata; class Mammalia; order Carnivora; family Otariidae; genus Zalophus; species Zalophus californianus. The sequence continues at coordinate 10,194,310 of NC_045596.1, forward strand.
CTGTATTTAAGAGTGTTTTCATTTGTTTGTCTCTTTCTTTGTTCAGTTGTTTTGGTTCTTAAATTCTGCATATGAGTGACTAGCCATGCATTTTCATGTAATAGTCCTGAACCGGAAGAACCATGTGGGTTTGGAGAAAACCAAGGACAAAGATAGGGAAATAGGGCATTTTGAGAAAATTTTAAGGCGAGTATTTTTCTTTGGTGATAATAGTAGAATGGGAAGGGGAATGAACATTTTGGGAAATGGAAATATGAAAACTTTATTTATAATGCCCATTAGAGATCTGAATTGATTCTATTGTTTAACAAAATAAATCACTTGTCATGTAACTTGTGCTGTTCATTCATTTTCTTTGGATATCTAAAGGCCTAGTCTGGGAGTAAAAATCTCTAAAATCTTGGGAGTGAAGCCTCTAAACAGTTAGAAGAACTTTTTTTTTTTTTACTGCTTTTGTTGAAAAAAATTTTTTTATTTTTTAAATTTTATTTTATTATGTTATGTTAGTCACCATACAATACATCATTAGTTTTTGATGTGGTGATCCAAGATTCACTGTTTTCATGTAACACCCAGTGTTCCATGCAACACGTGCCCTCCTTAGTACCCATCACCGGGCTAACCCATCCCCCCAGACCCCTCCCCTCTAAAACCCTCAGTTTGTTTCTCAGAGTCCATAGTCTCTCATGGTTCATCCATCCCTCCGATTTCCCCCCTTCATTTTTCCCTTCCTTCTCCTAATGTCCTCCATGGTATTCCTTATGTTCCACAAATAAGTGAAACCATATAATAATTGACTTTCTCTGTTTGACTTATTTCACTGAGCATAATCTCCTCCAGTCCCATCCATATGGATGTAAAAGTTGGGTATTCATCCTTTTTGATGACTGGGTAATATTCCATTGTCTATATGGACCACATCTTTTTTATCCGTTCATCTGTTTTTGTTGAAAAAATTTTAAATATCATTTAAAAACACCTCCTGCCACACTTGGTTTTGGGGGAGCCTCCATGCTGGAATCAGCGTGGACTCTTTGGACTCTTTTTGTTTGTTTTATCTGTGGTTCATCTACTCAATTCAATGTTTATTTCAGTTGGATTTAATGTAACTTTTAATTTATTTCTTATTCATCAAGCATTTAAATGCACCCAGAAAATCTTAGCCACAATGAAGGATGTGACACAACCTCAACCCTTGGTAGATTGAGGGCCTCGCTGGGTAGCATCTAGGCTCCATTCTTTGCAGGAGACTTCAAAGTGATGGAGTGAATGCACAGATGCAGGTGGGAAGAACCCCAAGCATCATCTGCCATGCCTCCTACTCCATCTGATGCTCTTCTTTACACTCTGATATTGTTTCAAAGTGATTGTACAAACATAGAGGAAAAATGAGTGACATGGAAAAACGTTAAAATCTATTTTTAAGAGAAAGAAAGCAGATTGTAAATCTACATGTACAGTATAATCCAAATTTTGTGTGTATATATATATATATATATATATAAATATAAAGTGGAATAGTAAGTATGACTTGTTCTATCATCTCAGATTTGACTCCAATTCCCAAACTAAACAATAAGTGTCTGGATACCCCCAATTTCTAAAGTGATATGCTAAGCCATCAATTGAGCACTTGCAAAGAAAACATTTCAAAGCTGATCTGTCAGCATTAGCCCATCACCCACTTCCATGTAAAGGTGTGCATGTAACAATTATTAGGAGGCTAGATATATGGGAGAGCATTTTGGAGAGAATTACTGAAGGCAAATACTTCCTTTTCACTCTAAGCCAAATGTACCAGTCAGCTATTTCTGTAATAATATAATGCCGCATAACAACAACAAAAAAACCTTTCATAATCTCATTAGGTTATAACAATAAACATTTATTTTCATGGATTTGCAGATTGACTACATTTTGGATGATTTAAGCTGGGCTCTTTTGGGAAGCTCTACTTCAGACTGTGGTTTGATTAGGTTTGTTTCTAGCTATAGGTGGATTCAAGTTTTTTCCATGTGTCTCATCATTCTCAAAGCAGCAGTTGCCCAGGACAACTTTTAATAGTGATTGCAGAAATACAAGAATTAGCTGAAAAATATAATGCTTTTTAAATATCTTGACTCAGAATTAATACAGTGATGCTTTTTCTGATAACTGAGGGGCCCAAACCAGTCATATGGCCAAGCTTCAAACCAGTGGGAGAGGAGAAATATATTCTACCTTGTGGGGAGGACGTATTGACTGAATAAAAGCAATTTGATGGAGAAAATCAGCTGGAGAATTTGATATGTTTCCTTTGGTATTTGGGGAACATAAGGACTAGTACCTGATCCATGCTTGAAACTATTTATAGAGGGCTCTATCGAAAAAAGACTGTAGTTCTGGAATTTGGTGGGTCTACTTTTTATGCATGCTCTCTGTGGGCCAGAAATGGACTCCATGGAAGGTGGGGGAGCTATGGGCTACCTTGAAAGAGGTATCAGAGAAGAGGACTACATGGACAGAGGAGGTGACCAAAAAGAGATAAAGTGTAAGTAGAGAGGAAGCTATGCACCGAAGGACAGTAATGCATAGCCAGCTATTGAAGGCATTGAGGCACTAGGAGTTGGTTCTTTTTTTCTCTATCAGTCAGAGTTTAATCAGAGAAGCAGAACCACTATGGGTGATAGAGATTAAGGGGTTAGACCTTCTTCCATTGTGGAAGCTGCCATAGAAGTCATAAAAGGCTGGCGCTCTCTGTCTGGTGCTGGACCTGAAGTCACTATAGGTCCGCCTGGCTAGCAGTTGGGAGGAGAAATGGGCAGGAAGTGGGGAGAACCAGGAAACACTGGAATACATGCACATGGACTGGATCCCCCAAGAATAAACTGGAACCCTTGTGTATCTCTCACCACTTCCCACCTTGATGAGCTGGTGACACACAGGGGCTGCTGGTGCCCTTTGCTGTGGAGCTGTGCATGCTCCTGACTCCGGATTTGGAGAAGCTGAAAGAAGAAATCTAGTGGGGGCTGGTGGACCTGCGGGCCCTGGCTCTGCTCCACACCCACAAGGGGAGCTGGAGGATCAGTGACCATGTGCACAAGGTGTCACAGTCCCCGGTGCCCTAGGCCAAACTTCAAGGGGTAAAAAATGGTCACTGCTCCACTACAGCATTTCACATTTCATGTACACTTCTCTTTTATTCTCCCCACCCTGCAACCTCACAGATATGGAATCCTGGGAATTAACATCCCACTTAGCAAAGCCACCATACCCTCTCATCTCTTCATTGTCTTTTAAATATTTTGTCTTGACTCTTCATACATTTTGTTATTTGGTCATCATGAAAGAGTACGCTTATGGCCACCAGCAGTAAGTAGATTAAATTACTTTCTTTACAACTGCACAAATATTGGGTTTACACTAGATTTTTCATTGTTATTTTTTTATCTGCATATAGTCAATACCCAATGTTACATTACCTTCAGGAGTACAATATAGTGATTCCACAGTGTACAGAACTGCTGGCCTTGACACCACCATGTCCTTCCTCACCCAGGCTCCCCAGCTTGAGGCAGGTGTGAGTTGTGGGGACAAGAGGGACTTTAAATAGGATGCGAGATGGTGTGGGGGGAGACCAGGCTTTGCTCTGTGACTGTAAAGAGAAAAATGATGGAAGCTGTGTGAGATTTCATGCAGGTGCTGAGAAGGAAGGGTCACAGGGAAAAAAGGCAGGGATGTGAAAAAATAAAGTTGCTTTTGGCTGTTTTATTCTGTCCGATTAAAAAATATGTATGTATAGTTTGATGTGTGTGCATGTACATATGTGCGTGTGCATGTGTATGTATACGTATGTGTGTATACATGTGTATGTGTGTATTTGTATATGTATGAGTGCACGTGTATGTGTGTGTATGTGTGCGTGTGTATGTATGTGTGTAGACATGCATATATATATTGTGTATGTATGCGTGGGTGTGAAAGTGTATGTGTGTCTGTCTATAAATGTGTATGTGTATATGTATGAGTGTATGCATATATGCATGTATTATGTGTGCATGTTCATGCATGTGTGTATAAATGCATATATGTATTGTGTATGCATGTGTATGTGTACAAGTGCATATGTGTGTCCTTGTGTATATATGTGTATGTGTATCTATACATGTGAAAAATGTGTGCATGTACATGCGTGTGCATATATTGTACACAGTGCATGTATACATGTATGTGTATACATACGTGTACATATACACATGTATTGTGTGCATGTGTATATGTGTGCATGTGTGTTTTAAGTTTAGAGAGACATGTTAACCTGCTGGGTTACAAACATCAAAGGATTTCCCCTCAGTCATTGTTCCCCCAGTCACTGTTCCCAATGATGTGGTGTTAAATTTCTTACCTAACATGTAGCAGATTCTGTAATTTCCTATTCCCTTTGGTTGTAACAAGTCTTCACAGCATAAAAGACCAATCTCATCTCCTCTTCTTCTTCCAGTGCTATCAGGGCTTGAGATTGGGGCACGTGAGTAGGAGGGACCTAGCCTGCTCTTCCCTCTTCCTCTCACCTTCCTTCTCTGGGGGCAGTCTCTTCACCCTCTCTGGGAGGCGACAGCTTCTCTGGTGTGTTGGGGGTGGGGGAGAAAGAGGGCAAGGACAGCGCTGCACACTGAGCTGGCTGCTGCTGAGATTCACTCTGTCGGCAGTCTTAGTTCCTTTGGTTCACACTGATAGGACCTCAGGGTGCTCTCTATGGCAGAGTCCCCTCTCCGTGGCTCTCTCCTGCCGGGCACGTTGTTAGTTTTCTCAGGTTCTTCTTCAGGGGACTTTCAGCTGCAGAGATCAAACTCCAGCTGACAATTTCTGACTCTCCCGCAGATGCTTCCTTGGTTGTTCACCCACAGCCTCACCTCCTGCTTCTCAGCTCCTCTTCCTTGGCAACCCACTCTCATGGGATTGCCAGAAAGATGGGTCAAGACTATCTTCTACAGTGTTCCCCTGACCTTCTGAAGGTTGGTTGTATCTTTGCCAGGACAACTGAAGGAACTGGCTGCGTTGTGGATGTACCCCCTGCTCCCCCCCGCTCTCTAAATGCTCTATTTTCTTACTTAAGCGGGGACCAAGCAAATCAATAAGACTGCTGTCTACTCAGGTGGCCAGGTGGAAGATGCAGTGTCAGTATTGTCTTCTTGCCAGTGTTCCATATATTTAGGACTTATTTTCTTGGAAAGCCCCTTCCATATCTCATAGAATCCCTGTTTAGATCTTGATATGTTATAGCCCAGCATTGCCACTCAATAGGTAGAGAGTGTCTCTTTCTCTTCTCCTTGGTCTTCTTTCATAGATGGGAAGGCAGGTGATGGTGGTGCCGGGTGATGGTTGAAGGTAGCCGTGCAAGTTTAGCCACCTTTTGGCAAGGCTTGAGAGAGGCATTTGGCTTTATTTATAATGTGTGGCCCTTGATGCTTCTTTGTTCACATCTTTTTTGATAATTCTGCAGTAATAGGAAAAGTCTGACTTCCTTTTTGTACATTTACAATACACACAGACACACGCAGACACATGCACATACCTGTATCCCGCAGGTAAGAGATTGAGAGAGGACAATAGGTTCTCCACTGAAATGTTGACAGTGGCTCTCATTCAGGGGTGGTAAGATTAGAAATTATTTTTGTTTTCTTCTCTGCTTTACTGCATGCTCCACGTTTTTTCCAATGAAAGTGTATCACTCTTGACATAAGATGAAGTACAATAAACATGATTTTAAAAATATTTCTGAGCTGCAGCACCATTCAACAGAGGGACCAGATGTGAGGGGCAGGGGCCTGGGCTTTCTGACCTCCCAGGGCTCTCTGCAGGCTCATGATTTTATGAAACATCAGCTGTTCTGAATTCCTACAGCACCTGCCACAACAAAAGGAGGCCCTTTGCTGAGCATACTAATGCAGCTGTACATGCCTTTATAGAACAAAGAAACCAACATGAAGAGGTCGTTAAGCCTCCCTTGGACAGCATCCATCCCACCCTAGCTTGAGCCCTCTGGTGGAGGTAACAGTCCACCTGCAAGGGAAGACGGCCATATCCAGAGTGGGCTCCTGCCACCTCCCTTTTGTCTTCTCTGGTGGTCTCCTCCCTCCTTTTTCTGGTTCCCTGCCTCCCATTTGGCTCACACCTCAGCCCCTGCCTTGTTCTAAGAACGATTTAGCATCTGCTTCTCTGATGATGCCTCTGCATTCTCTCATGGACCCAACTCTGCCCCACACATCACAGCTGTGCCGAAGGGATGGATTGGCTTCCCAGGAGGAAAGGCTGCAAAGAACAGGCTGCCTCTCAATCCTTTTAGTTTCTCTCTATCCATGTTCTCACACTCTCTGCTGGTTTTTGACTAGTTTTCAAAATTAGCCATCCTCCACTTGGCTTCTCTGAGAGTAGGCATGCTGATATCCGTTTTTTATATTATAACATCTTTTCAAAGATGAGGTGATTTCTGTCCATTCTTTCCATTTGGGGAATGCTAAGGAGGTAGAGTATGTCCCTCTCCCCAGTCCCTCATTCACTCTGTTCCAAGGGGAGAGGAATGGCTAGTGTGATTGATCCCAGCTTAACACTCACTGGGATATGTTTATTAGTGGATGGGGTCACTGTGCCTTAAAGACAGGGTTCTGATTTCCACTCTTCCTTGTGTTTGGGCATAGGAGGCTCTCTTCCACCTTTTTCTCTAGTGTGGTAAGCCCCCCTGTTGAGGATTGTATCCTCGCTCCCCAGTGCAGTTTGGTGCCCACCAAACTCCCCTTGACCAGTGGAGTGAAGGAAGCCTGTCATTCTTACCTATGTAGTTGGTTGGTTAAATGCACCGAAAGTCTTGTGTCTATATAAAAAGTCTTGTATTATGACCAGTCATATACGTATACATTTTTTTTTTCTCCAGCATCCCTGGGCATGTTCCCCTTAGGGCTTTAAACCTAGCCATGATCTTGAATCCAGCTTTCATCAGGGTTCTGCATTGAAACTTTCACAAGCCTGGAAACCTCTGGATCAGGTGGTAGATTTCCATTTGTCTGTTGCTGTCTGGCTGTCAATGTTAAATGGAGGTTGAAAGGGAGACTGAATGCAGCTTGCAGAGGTGAAGATTGAATAGACAGTCCACTTATGGGGAACTCAGTTTCCTCTCACAGCTCAACTTTGGAATGAGCTACCATGTGGTCACACTCTCCCACTGTTCACACAGGGCACTGTTGTTGGGATCCAGTGCTTTTGCAATAATGTGCATGGGATTCTCATACTTTCTCTCTGGTTCAGAACCAGCCTCCTTCCCAGCCAACAATAGGAAATTACACAAAGAATTATTGGTGCTTGTGTGGGCAAGCAAATTACGTCATGCATTATGTTGACTCCAACCGGCCCAAGGAGAAACTGAATCTATGGCTTCATTTGCAGTCACTCTGAATAACAAAGCCTTTGATATTCTTATGGGAGCCAGTAGAAATTATACAAGACAGGCCATTTCACAACCTGCCCCCAACCCTTGTCCCCAGTGGAGAATAACCCAAGATGTTGTGTGAACTTGGATTCTTCCTTTGCAATATCTGATAAGATGGGACAGGGCAGAAGATCATGGTCTTTTGCTTTAAGAAAGTGGAAATTCCTTACCAAGGTGGGTGTCATTGTTTACTGAAAGAGATCCAGTGGGTTCAAGGGCGGCAGACTTGGTACAGTGGTTAGAAACATGGGCTCTGAGTGAGACAAACTAGATGTGAAACCTGACTCAATTGCTTGCTAATTCTAAAACCTTGGACAAGTGACTTAATCTCCCCTAGTATTTATTTTTCACTCCCCAGTGGTAAAATGAGAGATAATTTTAACTCACTCATAGAGTAGGTGTAAGGATTCGATGAGGTAACATGTGCAAAGTCCTTTAGCTACTACAGGGCCAGGAATGTGGTAAGCCCTCAATACATTGTAGTTAAATTCTGTCTCAGTGCTTTCTATGAACACATCCTGTCTCCTGTGGTGGTGGGTTAAGACAGGTGCAGGAAGAACTAGTAGGAGCAAGGGCCAGGGATCAGAGGCAGGAGACAACCCCAGGTGGGGCCCAGGTGAAGAGATCGGGGACACAGTGGGAGGATACTCAGTACACACTGCACTGTTTTCAGAGACACACACACTTTCTCCTTAAACTTACCAGGGAGCCTTGTTCAGGGTCTGGATGGGAATGTACCTGGACGCTACTAGAAACAACAGTAGACTTCACTTAGGAGGTTGGTTCCAGTCAGAGCTCTTTGCTAATTTGCTGGGTACCTGTGGCAGATTGCATTGGTGGCTTCAGTTCGTCACCTCTTTAGCCTTGTCCTTTGCTCTGTGACCGTCCAGACCCTCCCACCAAAGATGGAATCTTTTATGCCTTGAATCTGGGCTGGACTTGTGACTTGTTTCAGATGACAGAAGCCATTGGAAGTAATGGTTTCCTAGTTCCAAGCCTAAACCACAAGAGACCTGTGTGTCTCTACCTACTCTCGGTTCTTTTGCTAAAGCCACAAGGACATGATGTGTAGCTTACTGGAGAATGAGAGACACATGGAGCACAGCTGAGTCACCGTGATTGTTCCAGCAGAGGCTGAGCTGGTCAGTGGGCAGCCAGCCATGACATCCTTGAGACCCAAACAATAAATGCTTATTGGGTGAGGTTTTGTGTGGTTTTTCTAATGTAACCTTGCTACAAAGAGAGATAACTAAAAAGGGATCTTGACAGTGTAACTGGCTTTTATTCCTCATCTTGGATTCACTCATTCAGTCAACATATATGGAATGTCTATTATGCATCCACCCTGTGCTAAGTATTGTTGGGGAGACAATACTTGGGCAGCATCATTTTCCCCAGGAGGGTATTGGTGGAACAAGATAATGCTATTAGAGCAGGGATTCTGTCTACTTTATTCATCCAAGTATTCCCATCCCTAGAAGAATAAGCTGTCCCTTAGAAGATGTTTGATTAACATTTTTTTTTTTTTGTCTTACACAGGTATGTGAGTGTGTGTACCAGATAACTAATTAAATATTTCATGAAGGTACATAGGCCCATTTCTCTTGCCCTTCTAAGACTGCCAGAGTGACTATCCCCCATTCTTTCCTCCAGTCATTTTGTTTCTTTTTTTTTTTTTTCCCTCTTCCTACGATGTCAGCAGCCGAAACCGCAGTGTGCTATAAACTTACCTCCATAATAGAATGTAGATGCATAAATCAAAACAGCTTCTAACGGGTTGTCTGCAGTAATAAATGCTATGGAGGCAGCCCAACTGGCAGTGTAAGAAAGATTATACAAACCACTGCTTGGAGAAAACACGGCATCATGAATAAACTCAGCCTTGAATTATTTATATATTTTAGACGTTATTTTCTCTCCTTTATCCCACAAGGCCTGCAAATGATTTTCACTGAGAGCTGAGAGTGCCTGAATTTGGCTATAAAAGAAAAGCAGTCTTGGGCCCCATTTCAGGATGAGGATTGCATTGTGCTCCATGGGGAGCCGGCGAGGCCAGCAGGGCTGCGTAGTGGGAAGACATCGCTTAGTAGTCAGGACAGGACACTTCTAATCCCAGCAAGTTGTGTCCTTAGGGGCTCCTGGGCCTTGCAAACCACGTCGGAGGCAGGTGGTTGGAGGGAGAGCCTTAGGGCCGGCCTGGCCTGGCTGATCACTGAGACTCTGAAGTGGTCCTCAACTCCTGCAGCCTCCTGGAGCCCCTGGGGGAGACTTGAAAAAACTATTCATGCCGGGGCCTCAGTTTTGATCAGTTCACTCAGAATTTCTGGAAATGGGGCTAGACAGCAAGATTTTTAAAGCTATTGGGGTGATGCCAGTGGCAGCCAGGGCTTAGAACCACTGCTTCAAACCCTTCATTCATTCTGCAGGACACATCCCAAGCACTTCTTGTAAGTCAGGCACTCAGCAAAGGGTTGGCGGTAGAGTGATGAGGAGACAGGCCCCGTCCTTGCCTTCAGGGGGTTTCTCCATTCAGTGGGAGGATCCTACAGGTAAATACACAACTGCAGTTTGGGATTGTGTAGGGCTGTGGGAGTACCAACAGCAAGAATAATAATGATAGTGCTATTATTTATTACTGGGACAGTGTTTTAACCCTTTTAAAAACTCAGGCACTACAGTAAATGACTTATATGGAGTATCTTGTTGAATTTCCATCACACTCTATAGATAGGTACAGTTACCATCTTTGTTTTTACAAATGAAGGAACTGAGACCCCAAAAGGGTTGGTAACTTGCCCATGGTCACACAACCCATACTAGTGGAACGTATGGGGAAAGGGGGTGCCTTACCCATCCCTGGGAATCAGATTGATGCCTCTATGCTTCCTATTCCTTTGAGTGTACCTGGGAGCTGCAGAGGTTAGGGAGCTGAATGAGTCTTAGAGTGAATGTTTTGGAAGGAAACTCATCTTTACTGGCATAAGGCAGGAGCTTGTACACACACACACACACACACACACACACAGGTCCCTTTCTGGTTTATTTTGTTTCCATCTGGTTTTGCTGTGAAATCTGATTATAAAAATTTTCTGAGTAGAGAAAGAAGCATGTTTTGGGTCTAAAGGAGTTTCAAATAGTCCTATAATGTCTACTTGAACCCATTTCCCTCCCAAGCCACTCTGGGCTTCTTCTAAAACCACTGAAGACCCTAAATGCTTTCTTAATGACTTCAGTGTCTTCATAGTTTTCCCTACTGTTGCTGGACCTCCAACCCTCACCCCAACACCTACCTTTCAGGAAGAGAATAGGACTAGCCCTGAGCCCCAGGATTGTTCTCATGAGCCATTTGGGGGTCATTGGAAACCAAATGGAGGCTCACCCTTTTCGCCCATTTCAGGACTGGTTGGTCCTGATTGATCAGAGAGTGCACAGTTGAGATGCCAGTGGATCTGGTTAAGGTCAGAAGGGTAATCAACTGGTGTTGAGTTAAATGAACACAGGAGCACGTGAATGAAGGCATGCATGTAGAGTTGCTCTTCATTTGGCTGCAGCCTGCTCTTATAAACCCAAATGTGCTCTTTTAAACACAATCTAAGAATTTCATAAAAATATCTTGATGGGAAAAAGTAGAGCAAAATCCAGGGTTTAGCACTAGTAAGGTCAATGCTTCTCTCGTAGGCATTACATGTGTACACAAACACACTCTCACACACACAATATTACATGTGGTAACAACTAGGTGATGTTGCCTTTATTTTACAAGTGAGCAAATAGGCACAGTGACATTAATGACACAGGCCCATGCATAGCTATACCTGGTATGAGAATCCAATTGTCCCAATTTCGCCACTGTGACTCAGATTTCACTGCATGCTCTTCTTGCTCACAGTCCCAATTTTCAAGGGAAATTCTACCCAATATCACCAAATGCACTTTCACCTGAAGTTGTCTAAGAAGGTCGCCTGATTGTGAGATGATTCACTCTACGAACACCTTGGTCAACCCAGACCACATCTCAAATATTTAACGCCCCATTTCCTCCCATAAGCAAGTTCTGTGCCTTCGGTAGGTGAGAGGAATTTTTCATAGACAAATTATAACTCTTCTATTTGTTTGGAATTGGTAATTTTCAAAGGTTCTTAACAATCACTGCCTCGTGTAATCCTTCCAAGTGTCCTTGCAGTATAGAGATGTTGTCATTACTGCCACTTTATAGGTAAACTGAATAAGATTCAGGAGGGGCCTGACCCAAGATTCTTCTGGGACCTTGATGTAACCATCAAGGTAACAGGACATGTACACTGTTGGTGAGCTCTAATGAACCTCTCACTCTCAAAAAATGTCTTCACCAAGCCCATTTGCATTTCCTCCAGTGGTGCTCCTACTGCTAACCTCAGCTTGGCCTCCTTTCTGAGTCACTGGGTTGACTCCCATTTTCTAGACCTTAGAGATCCAAATACTTCGGTGCTTGGGCTAGGAAAATGTGTGTGTGTGTGTGTGTGTGTGTAGATCTTTAAATTTCCATGATAGCATCTCAGGATATTTGGACATGCTACTACCTGCCCCCCCTCCTACTAGTATCTGAACTACCCTCTCCCTAATTGATAGAAATTCAGCTTTTGGATCTTTCCTAAAGCAGCTTTGCAAAAGCAGCTGTTCCTACATTCCCACCGATTTTTCCTCTTTTCATTCCAATTCCTTCTTCTTCCAACCATCATCAAGGTTTTAGTCAAGATAACATAAAACATTTATTTAGAGTTTGGCCCAGTCTGTTCTCTTGCCTAAAAAACCTAAGTGATGCAATGAGAGATCTTCTTTCTGCACGGTGATCTGAGCTTCACTGCTCATGTGGCTGGTTGATGAACCTACCAAGGACAGCCTGTGGCGAACCCATAGGTCAGGGAGAGCTGCTCTATCAGGACTCCTCGCTGCAGTCAAAGCAGAGACTCCAACTCCCAGAATCAGGATGAGCAGCGGCCGCCATCCCACTCAGCAGGATGAGTTCCAAGAGAACTAATCAGAGGGAATTTGGGGGCTTGGGCCAAATGGGGGCTTTCCAGGAGCCCTGCTGGGAGGAAAACATAGCAGTATGTCAAGAGAGTCAGCAAATACAGAGACCCAAGGTCAATGCTGACAGAAGAGATTGCAAGGAGTCAGGCTGATTAGCAGCAACTATCTTAGAACTAGGTAGGTTTGAACAACACTGTTCAAACTGACTTAAATGGAAAGGATTTTTAAACGTTGTCTTGGGCAGTAGAGTTGGCTTGACTGAAGCCCAGTCATTGCATGAATGGGTTTTTGTGGAAGATTTAACCCTGAATTAACGTTAACTGATAAAGAAAATTCAGATGAAAGATTCTCCCTATGTCTTTAAAGACTTTGGTAGGAAAGGGATGGACCAGGAGACCTTGGAGGCTTCAGATCCCTCTAACTGGAGGACCCTGTCCATCTCCAGCCCTTCCATCCCAGTTTTTTCAGAGAACCTACAAGATGCCTTCCAAGATGCTCCAAGGTATCATGGATTTGAAGACAAAGAGGGGAAGCTGGGAAGCTTCCCAGTCTATAGGGACGGGGTCCTTGGAAGGGAAGACTCTGAGAACAATCCCTTTTTGTAGGGAGGGAGGGTGTTGAAACCCTCTGTTACTTCCATGTGATGATTTTCCCTTCTCCTGTGAAGCCTATGAGATTAACACACCATGACGATTGCTTATTGTCCTTAAGCAGAGGATAAGCTATTTCTGCAACTAAGCCAGAGAGCATGTAATGTCTGTAATGCCCTGTATTGTTGGGAAATACGTCTTCTTTTTCAAAATATATTTTTACAAAGAGATTAGGGAAAAGCTGCTGCTCAGTATCCCACATGAGGGAATTGAAGTGTGTCCATAATTTCTGTTCCTGTTCTCCTCTCCTCTTGCTTAGAACAGAAGCCCTGTGGGAACTACAAAGCTTTAGCTGACATTACCAGCAACCCCTCCATGATATGTCCTTGAATTCTACGCCCCAAACTGTTTGCACAATTGGAATGCCTTATCTTCAGGCAGAGAACTGGAAGCAGTGAAAATAATAACTGGGTGTTGTGTGGTTTTTTCAGAGGGAATAAGAGATGTGATACTCCCTCTGTGAGGGCCCTGAAATTTTCATTTCACTGTGCTGAAAAAAAGAGTAAAGTGCTGTATTAGTTTGCTAGGGCTGCCATATCAAATTACCATAAACTGGATGACTTAAAACAACAGAAATGTATTCTTTCACAGTAATGGAGGCCACAAGTCTGAAGTCAAAGTGTCAGCAGGGCCAGGCTCCCTCAGAAGACTCCAGGGAAGGATCATGCCATGCATCTCTCCTAGCTTCTTATGATTGCCAGAAATCCATGGTGTGCCTTGGCTTTGGATATATCACTCCAATCTTTGCCTCTGTCATCACATGGTGTTCCCCCCTGTGCCAATGTGTGTTTGTGCCTAAATTTCCCTCTTATAAGGACGCCTGCCACTGGATTAAGGGTAACCTGAATCTAATATGACTTCCTCTTAACTTTGAATACATCTACAAAGACCCTACTTCCAAATGAGGTCACATTCATGGGCACTGCGAGTTAGAAATGGAATCTATTTCTTTTGGGGGACACAATTCTACTCACAACAAATGCACTCTACACTAGTTAGGGGAAGCAGCCACAGGAGAGCTGTTAGGTGTGTGCTTATTCAACATTATTCCAAAAATGTATTTACCAAGTACCAAATATTTCCCATGCGTGGGTTGGGCACAGGAGCAGGAAATGTAGCCAGTGATTCTGCAGACACAACAGTGCTTTATGCAGTAGCTGGCATTTTGTTTGTCTGAGGCAGGCAGCCTTTGTGCACCTCCAGGGCTTGCTACTAGGCAGGTGATTACCTTGGGTGCCTCTCACTGGTCAATGTTTGGTGCGAGGAGGAAGCACTTTTCTCTCTCCATTCCTGTCTCTGGAGGCCAGGTAGGGCTCCAGAGCTCACAACCTTTGGGTTAGATAGCTGGCCCCTCTGTTGCTTTCCACTTTTCTGCTGAGATGCAGCAGGTTCCAGGGGCCAAAGTGACCTGCCTTCATGTTGGAGAGAGCAGTTGTCTCTGTATCTGCTCACCTGGAGGGAGTTGTTGAAATTGACACTTTGGCCCTGGTTCACTTTTCCAGGGGAGAATATGCTGGTTTGAGTTCATTCCTGTAAGGCTCTTAGTACACGCAGATGAATGCAACATTGCCCCTGGCCACCACCTGCAGCTAGCTTTATCAAGGCAAGGATCCTGTGTGTTGGTCACATTATATCAACCTCTAGAGGGAGCTCAAGGTCTTTTTCTAGCTCCCACAGCTACTGCCCAAAGAGGATGCTCTGATAGATGAAGGATTGATTGACATGAACTATGGGGTGCATATGGCCCTTCTTTTCATTACATCTGTGTCTTTGGGGTAAATACCCAGGAGTGCAATTACTGGGTCATAGGGTAGCTCTATTTTTAAATTTTTGAGGCGCCTCCACACTGTTTTCCAAAGTGGCTGTACCAACTTGCATTCCCACCAACAGTGTAAGAGGGTTCCCCTTTCTCCACAACCTCTCCAACATTTGTTGTTTCTTTCCCTGTGCATTTTTGCCATTCTAACTGGTGTAAGGTGGTATCTCAATGTGGTTTTGATTTGAATTTCCCTGATGGCTAATGATGATGAACATTTTTTCATGTGTCTGTTAGCCATTTGTATGTCTTCTTCAGAGAAGTGTCTTTTCATATCTTCTGCCCACTTTTTGACTTGATTATTTGTTTTTTGGGGGTTGAGTTTGAGAAGTTCTTTATAGATCTTGGACACCAGCCTTTTATCTGTAGTGTCGTTTGCAAATATCTTCTCCCATTCTGTGGGTTGCCTCTTTGTTTTGTTGACTGTTTCCTTGGCTGTGCAGAAGCTTTTTATCTTGATGAAGTCTGAAAAGTTCATTTTTGCTTTTGTTTCACTAGCTTTTGGAGATGTATCTTGAAAGAAGTCGCTGTGGACGATGTCAAAGAGGTTACTGCCTATGTTCTCCTCTAGGATCTTGATGGATTCCTGTGTCACGTTGAGGTCTTTCATCCATTTTGAGTTTATCTTTGTGTATGGTGTTAGAGAATGGTCGAGTTTCATTCTTCTGCATGTGGCTGTTCAATTTTCCCAGCACCATTTATTGAAGAGACTGTCTTTTTTCCATTGTGTATTTTTTCCTGCTTTGTCGGAGATTATTTGACCATAGAGTTGGGGGTCCATATCTGGGTTCTCTATTCTGTTCCATTGGTCTATATGTCTGTTTTTGTGCCAGTGCCATGCTGTCTTGGTGATCACAGCTTTGTAATATAGCTTGAAATCAGGCAACATGATGCCCCCAGCTTTGTTTTTCTTTTTCAACATTTCCTTGGCGATTCAGGGTCTTTTCTGATTCCATACAAATTTTAGGATTGTTTGTTCCAGCACCTTGAAAAATGTCATTGGAATTTTGATCGGGATGGTGTTGAACGTATAGATTGCTCTGGGTAGCATAGACATTTTAACAATGTTTATTCTTCCGATCCATGAGCATGGAATATTTTTGCATCTTTTTGTGTCTTCTTCAATTTCTTTTCATGAGTGTTCTGTAGTTCCTAGAGTATAGATCTTTTACCTCTTTGGTTAGGTTTATTCCGAGGTATCTTATGGTTTTTGGTGCTATTATAAATGGAATCGTTTCTCTAATTTCTCTTTCTACAGTTGCATTGTTAGTGTATAAGAAAGCAACTGATTTCTGTGCATTGATTTTGTATCCTGCCGCATTACTGAATTGCTCTATGAGTTCTAGTAATTTGGGGGTGCAGTCTTTTGGGTTTTCCACATAAAGTATCATGTCATCTGGGAAAAGAGAGAGTTTGACTTCTTCTTTGCCAATTTGAATACATTTTATTTCTTTTTGTTGCCTGATTGCTTTTGCTAGGCCTTCTAGTACTATGTTGAACAATAGTGGTAAGAGTGGTCATCCTTGTTGTGTTCCTGATCTTAATGGAAAGGCTCTCAGTTTTTCCCCATTGAGGATGATATTCGCTGTGGGTTTTCCATAGATGGATTTTATGAACTTGAGTAATGTTCCCTCTATCCCTATACTATGAAGAGTTTTAATCAGGAAAGGATGCTGTATTTTGTAAAATGCTTTTTCCACATTGGGAGGACCATATGGTTCTTCTCTTTCCTTTTATTAATGTGTTCTATCACATTGATTGATCTGCGAATGTTGAACCATCCTTGCATCCCAGGGATAAATCCTACTTGGTCGTGGTGGATGATCCTTTTAATGTATTGTGGATCCTATTAGCTAGGATTTTGTTGAGGATTTTGGAATCCATATTCATCAGGGATATTGGTCTGAAATTCTCCTTTTTGATGGGGTCTTTGCCTGGTTTGGGGATTAAGGTAATGCTGGCCTCATAGAATGAGTCTGGAAGTTTTCCTTCTGTTTCTGTTTTTTGAAACAGCTTCAGTAGAATAGGTATTATTTCTTCTTTGAATGTTTGGTAGAATTCCCCAGGGAATCCATCAGGCCCTGGACTCTTGTTTTTTGGGAGGTTTTTGATCACTGCTTCAATCTCGTTGCTGGTTATTGGCCTATTCATGTTGTCAATTTCTTCCTGTTTCAGTCTTGGCAGCTTATAGGTTTCCAGGAAAGCATCCATTTCATATAGATTGCTCAGTTTATTGGCATATAGTTGTTGATAATAATTTCTAATTATTGTTTCTATTTCCTTGGTGTTAGTTGTGATCTCTCCCCTTTCATTCATATAGCCAAACTGTGGAAAGAGCCGAGATGCCCTTCAACAGATGAATGGATAAAGAAGATGTGGTCCATATATACAGTGGAATATTACTCAGCCATCAGAAAGGATGAATACCCAACTTTTACATCAACATGGATGGGACTGGAGGAGATTATGCTAAGTGAAATAAGTCAAGCAGAGAAAGTCAATTATCATATGGTTTCACTTATTTGTGGAACATCAGGAATAGCATGGAGGACATTAGGAGAAGGAAGGGAAAAATGAAGGGGGGGAAATCGGAGGGATGGATGAACTATGAGAGACTATGGACTCTGAGAAACAAACAGGGTTTTAGAGGGGAGGGGGGAGGGGAGATGGGTTAGCCCGGTGATGAGTATTAAGGAGGGCACGTACTGCATGGAGCACTGGGTGTTATATGAAAATAATGGATCGTGGATCACTACATCAAGAACTAATGATGTACTATATGGTGACTAACATAACATAATAAAATTTAAAAAAACAAAAAGAAAATGGAATCTCAAGCATTATAAAAGTCAGGAAGAACATGCTTTTTCAGACTTTGTAAATACTCCACATTATTCAAAAGTAAAATTGAAAATAAGAATATATGTATATCCTGAATTATGCATGTATTAAAAAAATCTGTTTTTCAAATTTTTTGAGAAGAAATGTTGATTTGCTGTTATAAAGGAACTTCCATGTTGTTTTGACTGTATGCATTTACTTTGGTCCAGGGACTTTGGTCTTTCCCAGAAATACTAAGAATAAAGTATGATCCTTCACAAAACAAAACAAAACAAAACAAAACATAAAAAGGATTGATTGACAAATACATAAAAGCTACAATGCTAGGTGGATGGGAATATTTAGTAGAAAGGAAAAAGGAAAGGTCAGATATTTTTAGGGGAGTGGGAGGAGAGGGGGTATAGTGGTTTATTCTTTATGAGTCCAGTGGCCAAGGGGTCTTTCCAGCTTGGTGTGTGGTCTCTAGAAACCTATGGGCAGTACGTTGTCCAAGGGAGAGGACTATGGGCAGGACAGCTGAGGCCATTTCCCTTCTAGGTTGGTGGTGATGAAAGTGAAGGATTTTCTGCTCTGGTTTTTTTTTTTTTTTTTTCCTCCCTTGGAGTGGGAAGATCTGAGGACCAATACTCTTCAACTAAAGTGATTAAAGGGGCCATTGAAGCTCAAATATGAGTCCAGTATAGGAGAAACATGGGGCTAAAGTCCAAATTACTACTAAGTTAGTAGTACTAACGAGTATCCACTGGGCCTAGCTGCCCCTGTGTCACAAATCCTTCTAGAAGTTGTAGGAGTTGGATGGAATTCAGGGTTCTGGCTCCCACCCACTCATTTAAGGCAGAAAATAGAAACTGTGGACTGTGGAAAAGGGGGTAACTCATTCTGCCACAAAGATCACTGTAATAGGTGCATGATATTGGATAAGTTAGTTAGCCTCATGGAAACCTAGCTTTCCCAACTATAAAATGAAGATAATACCTGATTAAAGACTGTTTTGAGATTTATAAGTAAATTCATCAATATAAAAACAACTAGCATAGTGTATACAGCACATAGTAAGTGTTTAACATTTGGTAGCTACTATGACACATGCAATTCTGGCTACGAAATGATAATGGCTACCATTAATGAGCTCTAAGGAACAGGCAGTGCTAAAATCTTTGTGTTATCTCATTCAATCACATCAGCAGCTCCATTGGGTATATTATTATCACCCCCACTCTCCCAATGATGAAATCAAAGCTTAGAGAGGCTAAGAAGCTTGCCCAGGGTCACACAGCTAGTAACACTCAGAGCTGGGATTTGAATGCAGATGATCTTGAGTCAGTGAATAGCAAATCCTAAGCCCTTGTGATTCTGCTGTACATGGCATTGCATTAAGAGTCCTGTATGAGCAGATCTGGATGGGGGATGGCCAGCCTCAGCTTCTCCCAGGGATTCGTGCCACTGAAGTAGGCACTAGCTGTGAAATAACCCTCTCCTCCTTGAATTTGAGGAAGCTGATGCATTTGAGTGCCACTTTTTAATCAAGGAGACCATCCATCTCCCGTTGTCATTTGATCTTTTTTGAAACAACAGCCACAAATCTCCAGGCAACACAGACATGACGCAGACAAAATGAAAACTGAGGAAGTCGTATCTTTCTCTCATTAATGGGGGAGGAGAAAACACACAGCTTTTGCCTTGAGTGTTTTGGGGATGTGTTATTTTTAGAAAAGAACATTTTGTTATTTTGTTGTTTGATTTCTGAGAAGGCTTTTTTAAAAATTTTTTTCAGTGAGTTGCTGAATCAAAAAGGAATAGTAGACTGAGCAATAACAATCAATCAGTAAAAGTAGATTGAGCTCCTCTATGTGCAAGGCATGGAAACAAAGAGGCCATAAGGCTTTTCCCCTGCTCTTTAGATGTTTAGAACCTACTAAGAAAGATTGTATTGCTATATATGTATAGAGCTCAGAAAATAAGGCAAACTCATCTGTTGTAGTTCACAGGAGATAGAATAACTGCAGAAGGGAGAAATTGTACATCCCTGAAGAATGAATGAACTTATTCATTCATTTGTTCACTCGATGAATTTCTATTGAACACCTTCTTTGTATGCAGCAGGCACTGGGGAAAGAAAGCTGAATAAAACCTTGACGCTACCATTGGGAAGTTTGTAATCCACTGGCAGACACAAAGTTAGAATTATGAACCAAGAAATGCCATGAAGTAATAAAAATTTGTACAAATAACATGGGGCCACAGTAGAAGGGGTGGTCAAATCTACCTAGAGGAGAGGGGTATCCAAAGACTTCACGGAAGAGAGGATACTCAAGATGAGTATTGAAAGATGGGGACTAACTGACCAGAAAAAAAGATGAGGAAAGGTAGTCTAGGCAAAAGAAGCAATACATGCAAAGATTTGTGAGCTAGTGCTGCATCGGTGAGGCTATGTTTTTAGCTGGGAATGGTAAGAGCTTTGGATGGAGTGGGGACATGAGGATAGAGACATAGGAGGGCATGTTCACATCTGGAAGCAATGGGGAATCTTAAAGGATTTGAAGAAATGGGGTAACGGTCAAATCTTAATTTTGTTTTAAAAACGTGAGTCACACAGCTTAATTGAGGTACAATTAAACAAGTCAGTGTAGTAAATATTATTATAGACTGAATGTGTCTTCCTTCAAATTCATCTGTTGAAATCTTATCCCCCAATGTGTTGGTATTAGACGGTGAGGTCTTTGGGAGATAATTAGGTCATGAAGGTGGGTTCAGGGTTGGGATTAATGACCCTGTGCAAGAGACTCCAGTGAGATCTCTTGTTTTCTTCTGTCATGTGAGGACGCAGCAAGAAGACCACCATCTATGAACCAGGAAGTGGGCTTTCACTAGATACTGCATCTGCCCTGATCTTGGAATTCCCAGCCTCCAGACTGTGAGAAATAAATGTTTGTTGTTTAAACCACTCGGTCTATGGTATTTTTGTTATGGTAGCCCACATTGACTAAGATAAGTATCATGTTGGGAGTAGTTAAGGTTTATATAGGAATTCAACGGAAAACTACTTTATCCAGACTGGACTGTCTCTAGAAAGCTTCTTGAAAGAAGACACATCAGCAGAAATTAGCATGATGGAGGTGGGAGGGCCAAAGAGTTTTCCTGAAAGAGGGAGGTAGTTTGGGCATAGAAAACTGCTTGTATGGCTAGAAGATCAGGTGAGATGTGTATAGAGTGGGGAATGAGGCTGGGCAGGAATGAGTGCATCTGCCTGGAAAGTCCTCTTCAACAGACTTTGAAACTGGAAGGGCTGTAAGCAGGGTGTGATCAGATTGCCTTTCAGAAAGAAAACTTCTGCTGTTGAGCTGGTGCAACCACTCTGGAAAACAGTATGGAGGTTCCTCAAACAGTTGAAATTAGAGCTACCGTTCGATCCAGCAATTGCACTACTGGGTATTTACCACAAAGATACAAATGTAGGGACCCGAAGGGGTACGTGTACCCCAATGTTTATAGCAGCAATGTCCACAATAGCCAAACTGTGGAAAGAGCCAAGATGCCCATCGACAGATGAATGGATAAAGAAGAGGTGGTATATATACACAATGGAATATTATGCAGCCATCAAAAGGAATGAGATCTTGCCATTTGCAATGACGTGGATGGAACTGGAGGGTGTTATGCTGAGTGAAATAAGTCAATCAGAGAAAGACATGTATCACATGACCGCACTGATATGAGGAATTCTTAATATCAGGAAACAAACTGAGTGTTACTGGAGTGGTGGGGGGTGGGAGGGATGGGGTGGCTGGGTGATAGACATTGGGGAGGGTATGTGCTACGGTGAGCGCTGTGAATTGTGCAAGACTGTTGAATCACAGATCTGTACTTCTGAAACAAATAACGCAACGTATTTTAAGAAAAAAGAAAAAGAAGAAGATAACAGGAGAGGAAGAAAAGGGGAGTATGTCAGAGGAGAAGACGAATCATGAGAGATGATGGACTCTGAAAAACAAACTGAGGGTTCTAGAGGGGAGGGGGTAGGGGGATGGGTTAGCCTGGTGATGGGTATTGAGGAGGGCACGTTCTGCATGGAGCACTGGGTGTTATGAACAAACAATGAATCATGGAATACTGCACCAAAAACTAATGATGTAATATATGGTGATTAACATAACAATAAAAAAAATAAAAAAAAAAGAAAAGTTCTGCTGTTGGATAGGGAATGCATGGGAGGGATGCAAATGAGGAGGAAGAGGGACGTATGAAGGGGTGTTTGTTTGGTTAAGGAGAGAGATGATGGTGGCCTAGTTCCAGGTGCTTGCAGTAGAAATCGAGAAAAGTGCACTAATTGAGCAAATACTTAGGAGGTTAAAAGGTTAGAAGTTGGTGATTGTTTGAGTGGCCTGGAATGCTGAGGGAAGGTAGAAGGCTGGGGAAGGAGAAGAATGCATGGAGTCTGGGAGAATGGTGGGCACATTCACAGAGATGTAGGACACAGGAGGAGGTGCTACTTAGGGGTAAACTAGACAGGGATTATGGAAGACAGGGATTCAGCATGTGTCATCTGGGGTATGTGGGCTGAGTGAGAAAGGAAGGAGGAATTGTCATCTCAACTGAACAAACATGAACTGAGCTGCTACTGTGCCTCAGGATCTGGACTACGTGCTGGGCCTACAAACCCCATCAATAGAATATTCTCAAGAAATTCTACAGTGTAGTGAGAGATAAAGGTAAGCACATGGATGATTTTTTTTTTAGAGTGGGGAGAGGTGCAGAGGGAGAGGGAGAGAGAGAATCTTAAGCAGGCTCCACGCCCAGCACAGAACCCTACATAGGGCTTGATCTCATAACCCTGATATCCTGACCTGAGCCAAGATCAAGAGTCGGACTCTTAACCGACTAAGCCACCCAGGCACCCCTGGATGATTTCAGTATAATGTGTCAATATGTTGATAGATCTATGTACAAAATTGGGCAAATACTGACAAGGACCTACTCAATGCAAGGATTGTGCTCGTGCTATGGACATGTCAGTGAGTGAATCTAACAAGAGCCTTTCCTTCAAGGAGATAGCATGTTAGTGGTGAAACTCAATATATACATATATACACAAAAATAGACAAAGATTTAGTTAAGTACGGTTGTGTTAGCTTAGGTTCTGAGAGAAGCAAAAAATAAGATACAGACCTTTGAAGGAGTATGGGGAAAGGGGTTTTTGGGAACTAGGGGAGCCATTCCTCATGGAACAGAGGGGAGAGGGAAGGAAGGCAGGCAGGTAGGAAAAGTCTCAGACTGCCATGCAGTCTAAGAGAGATTCAGTTGATGGAGGGTCCCCAAGCCAAAATTGTTGGCCAGAGGATTCCCCTGTCCCCAGGAACAGACTGCCTTAGTCTCTTTCCCACTTAGCCATTGGCTAGGAGCAGCCCATGGAAAGTGTGGCCCCAGAGCTTGTATATGGGTGGATTTCAGAGAGCAACAACTGAGGTCCTTACACAATTGTATGTTAGCATTAGAACAAAGAAAAGAGTGTCAGAAGTTGCAGACAGGATGATAATCCAGGGTTTTGTAAGTCACTTAAAGGAGTTTATACTTTATTCTAACTGCAGAGGAAAGACAATGGAGAATTTAAGCTGGGCAGTGATATGACTTGACATATTTGAAGAAGACCACTCTAGCTGCTGTACTGGGCATGGCTCATATGTTCTCAAGAGTAGAAATTAATTAGATGGTGACAGATGATGATGATTTATACAGTTAAGATGCATTAACCCAGTCTGGGGTTGCCAGGGGGTACTGGTGTGGTGCAAAAAGCTTCATGGGGGAGAGGTCATCTGAGCTGAGTCTTAAAGGGATGGGTTTGTAAATAAGTTGTAGAAATGAGGTGACATTTAAGATGAACTTCACTGGCTCTCTAAAGGGAGGAGCAACCTCATAGTCCCTTTCAAAATCATTTCACTAGAACATAGAGCCAAAGCAGTCTTTAATTTAGTGCCTTTTATAGGACAGAATACAGTTTAGGAGTAACCAAGGACATTCACAGGTGAAAAGTACTTAAATCAGAGAGATTGCATAGTTAGGGAAAGGACACCAACCGTTTCTTTTTTTATGGCAGAGAACATTAACTGAATACCTCAGAGGCTGAAGCAAAGAAACAAAGAGAAAACTAGTCTTCTTTCTCAACCTAACTCTGAATGCAAACTGGAGATGCTGTGTGCCATTTTGAACTTGGAGAGTTCCTGGGAAGTTGGTTTTGGATGGTATTGGAGGCTTGATTTTTAGAACTCATTCTTTTTTTTTTTCCTGTGTTTTTTTATATTATGTTATGTTAATCACCATACATTACATCGTTAGTTTTTGATGTAGTGTTCCATGATTCATTGTTTGCATATAACACCCAGTGCTCCACGCAGAACGTGCCCTCTTTAATACCCATCACCAGGCTAACCCATCCCCCCACCCCCTCCCCTCTAGAACCCTCAGTTTGTTTTTCAGAGTCCATCGTCTCTCATGGTTCGTCTCCCCCTCTGATTTCCCCCCCTTCATTTTTCCCCTCCTGCTATCTTCTTTTTTTTTTTAACATATAATATATTATTTGCTTCAGAGGTACAGACCTGTGATTCAACAGTCTTGCACACTTCACAGCACTCACCATAGCACATACCCTCCCCAATGTCTATCACCCAGCCACCCCATCCCTCCCACCCCCCACCGCTCCAGCAACCCTCAGTTTGTTTCCTGAGATTAAGATTTCCTCATATCAGTGAGGTCATATGATACATGTCTTTCTCTGATTGACTTATTTCACTCACCATAACACCCTCCAGTTCCATCCACGTCATTGCAAATGGCAAGATTTCATTCTTTTTGAGGCTGCATAATATTCCATTACACACACACACACACACACACACCACATCTTCTTTATCCATTCATCTGCCGATGGACATCTTGGCTCTTTCCACAGTTTGGCTATTGTGGACATTGCTGCTATAAACATCAGGGTGCACATACCCCTTCAGATCCCTACATTTGTATCTTTGGGGTAAATACCCAGCAGTGCAATTGCTGGATCGTATGGTAGCTCTATTTTCAACATTTTGAAGAACCTCCATACTGTTTTCCAGAGTGGCTGCACCAGCTTGCATTCCCAACAGTGTAAGAGGGTTCCCCTTTCTCCGCATCCCTGCCAACATCTGTCATTTCCTGACTTGTTAATTTTAGCCATTCTGAATGGTGTGAGGTGATATCTCATGGAGGTTTTGATTTGGATTTCCCTGATGCTGAGCGATGTTGAGCACTTTTTCATGTGTCTCTTGGCCGTTTGGATGTCTTCTTTGGAAAAATGTTCATGTCTTCTGCCCATTTCTTGATTGGATCATTTGTTCTTTGGGTGTTGAGTTTGATAAGTTCTTTATAGATTTTGGATACTAGCCCTTTATCTGGTAATATCTTCTCCCATTCTGTCGGTTGTCTTTTGGTTTGTTGACTGTTTCTTTTGCTGTGCAAAAGCTTTTTATCTTGATGAGGTCTCAATAGTTCATTTTTGCCTTTGCTTCCCTTTCCTTTGGTGATGTTTCTAGGAAGAAGTTGCTGCGGCTGAGGTCGAAGAGGTTGCTGCCTATGTTCTCCTTTAGGATGTTGATGGACTCCTGTCTCACACTGAGGTCTTTCAACCATTTTGAGACTATTTTTGTGTGTGGTGTAAGGAAATGGTCCAGTTTCATTCTTCTGCATGTGGCTGTCCAATTTTCCCAACACCATTTGTTGAAGAGACTGTCTTTTTTCCATTGGACATTCTTTCCTGCTTTGTCAGGGATTAGTTGACCATAGAGTTGAGGGTCCCTTTCTGGGCTCTCTATTCTGTTCCATTGATCTATGTGTCTGTTTTTGTGCCAATACCATACTGTCTTGATGATGACAGCTTTGTAATAGAGCTTGAAGTCTGGAATTATGATGCCACCAGCTTTGCTTTTCTTTTTCAACATTCCTCTGGCTATTCGGGGTCTTTTGTGGTTCCATACAAATTTTAGGATTATTTGTTCCATTACTTTGAAAAAAGTGGATGGTATTTTGATGGGGATTGCTTTGAATGTGTAGATTGTTCTAGGTAGCATTGACATCTTCACAATATTTTTTCTTCCAATCCATGAGCATGGAACGTTTTTCCATGCGTGTCTTCCTCAATTTCTTTCATGAGTATTTTATAGTTTTCTGACTACAGATCTTTTTCCTCTTTGGTTAGATTTATTCTTCGGTATCATATGGCTTTGGGTGCAGTTGTAAATGGGTTTGACTCCTTAATTTCTCTTTCTTCTGTCTTGTTGTTGGTGTATAGGAATGCCACTGATTTCTGTGCATTGATTTTATATCCTGCCACATTACTGAATTCCTGTATGAGTTCTAGCAGTTTTGCGGTGGAGTCTTTTGGGTTTTCCACATCAAGTAGCATATCATCTGCAAAGAGTGAGAGTTTGACTTCTTCTTTGCCAATTTGGATGCCTTTGATTTCTTTTTGTTGTCTGATTGCTGTGGCTAGGACTTCTGATACTATGTTGAATAGCAGTGGTGATAGTGGACATCCCTGCCATGTTCCTGACCTTAGGGGGAAAGCTCTCAGTTTTTCCCCATTGAGAATGATATTCACTGTGGGTTTTTCATAGATGGCTTTTAGGATATTGAGGTATGTACCCTCTATCCCTATACTCTAAAGAGTTTTGATCAAGAAAGGATGCTGTACTTTGTCAAATGCTTTTTCTGCATCTATTGAGAGGATCATATGGTTCTTGTTCTTTCTTTTGTTAATGTATTGTATCACACTGATTGACTTGTGGATGTTGAATCAACTTTGCAGCCCAGGGATAAATCCCACTTGGTCGTGGTGAATAATCCTTTTAATATACCTTTGGATCCTATTGGCTAGTATTTTGGTGATGATTTTTGCATCCATGTTCATCAAAGATATTGGTCTGTAATTCTTTTGGATGGGGTCTTTGTCTGGTTTGGGGATCAGGGTAATGGTGGCCTCATAAAATGAGTTTGGAGGTTTTCCTTCCATTTCTTTTTTTGGGAACGGTTTCAGAAGAATAGGTATTAATTCTTCTTAAATGTTAGGTAGAATTACCCTGGGAAGTCATCTGGCCCTGGGCTTTTGTTTGTTGGGAGATTTCTGATTACTGTTTCAATTTCCTTAGTGGTTATAGGTCTGTTCAGGTTTTCTATTTCTTCCTGGTTCTGTTTTGGTAGTTGATACATCTCTAGGAATGCATCCATTTCTTCCAGATTATCTAATTTGCTGGCATATAGTTGCTCATAATGTGTTCTTATAATTGTATTTCTTTGGTGTTGGTTGTGATCTCTCCTCTTTCATTCATGATTTTGTTGATTTGAGTCATTTCTCTTTTCTTTTATAAGTCTGGCCAGGGGTTTATCAATCTTGTTAATTCTTTCAAAGAGCCAGCTCCTTGTTTCGTTGATCTGTTCTGTTATTTTGGTTTCTATTTCATTGATGTCTGCTCTGATTGTTATTTCTCTTCTCCTGCTGGGTTTAGGCTTTATTTGCTGTTCTCTCTCCAGCTCCTTTAGGTGTAGGGTTAGGTTGTGTATTTGAGACCTTTCTTGTTTCTTGAGAAAGGCTTGTATTGCTATATACTTTCCTCTTAGGACTGCCTTTGCTGCATCCCAAAGTTTTTGAACAGTTGTGTTTTCATTTTCATTTGTTTTCATGAATTTTTTGAAATCGTCTTTAATTTCCCGGTTGACCCATTCCTTCTTTAGTAGGATGCTCTTTAGCCTCATTGTATTTGAGGTCTTTCCGACTTTCCTCTTGTGAGTGAGTTCTAGTTTCAAAACATTGTGGTCTGAAAATATGCAGGGAATGATCCCAATCTTTTGGTACCGGTTGAGACCTGATTTGTGACCTAGGATGTGATCTATTCTGGAGAAAGTGCCATGGGCAGAGAGAAGAATGTGTATTCTGTTGCTTTGGGATGGAATGTTCTGAATATATCTGTGAAGTCCATTTGGTCCAGTGTGTCATTTAAAGTCTTTATTTCCTTGTTGATCTTTTGCTTAGATGATCTGTCCATTTCAGTCAGGGGGGCGTTAAAGTCCCCACTATTATTGTATTGTTGTCAATGTGTTTCTTTGCTTTTGTTATTAATTGCCTTATATAATTGGCGGCTCCCATGTTAGGGGATTAGATATTTACAATTGTTAGATCTTCTTGTTGGATAAACCCTTTAAGTAGGATATAGTGTCCTTCCTCATCTCTTATTATAGTCTTTGGTTTAAAATCTAATTTGTCTGA
This sequence comes from Zalophus californianus, assembly GCF_009762305.2. Taxonomy (NCBI): domain Eukaryota; kingdom Metazoa; phylum Chordata; class Mammalia; order Carnivora; family Otariidae; genus Zalophus; species Zalophus californianus. The sequence goes on from NC_045596.1 coordinate 10,222,374, forward strand.
TATAAGGATTGCCACCCCAGCTTACTTTTGGTGTCCATTAGCATGGTAAATGGTTTTCCAACCCCTCACTTTCAATCTGGGTGTGTCTTTTGGTGTAACATGAGTCTCTTGCAGACAGCATATCAAAGGGGCTTGTCTTTTTATCCAGTCTGATACCCTGTGTCTTTTGATTGGGGCATTTAGCCCATTAACATTCAGGGTAACTATTGAAAGATATGAATTTAGTGCCATTGTTTTGCCTGTAAGGTGAATGTTACTGTATATTGTCTGTGTTCCTTTCTGGTCTGTGTTGCTTTTAGGCTCTCTCTTTGCTTAGAGGACCCCTTTCAATATTTCTTGTAGGGCTGGTTTCGTATTTGCAAATTCCTTTAGTTTTTGTTTGTCCTGGAAGCTTTTTATCTCTCCTTCTATTTTCAGTGACAGCCTAGCTGGATATAGTATTCTTGGCTGCATATTTTTCTCATTTAGTGCTCCGAATATATCATGCCAGTCCTTTCTGGCCTGCCAGGTCTCTGTGGATAGGTCTGTTGCCAAGCTAATGTTTCTACCACTGTAGGTTACAGATCTCTTCTCCGAGCTGCTCTCAGGATTTTCTCTTTGTCTCTGAGACTCATAAGTTTTACTGTTAGATGTCAGGGTGTTGACCTATTTTTATTGATTTTGAGAGGGGTTCTCTGTGCCTCCTGGATTTTGAAGCCTGTATCCTTCCCCAAATTAGGGAAGTTCTCTGCTATAATTTGCTCCAATATACCTTCTGCCCCCTCTCTCTTTCTTCTTCTTCTGGGATCCCAATTATTCTAATGTTTCATCTTATGGTATCGCTTATCTCTAAATTCTGCCCTCGTGATCCAGTAGTTGTTTATCTCTCTTTTTCTCAGCTTCTTGATTTTCCATCATTTGGTGTTCTATATGGCTAATTCTCTCTTCTGCCTCATTTATCCTAGCATTTAGAGCCCCCATTTTTGATTGCATCTCATTAATAGCCCTTTTGATTTCAACTTGGTTAGATTTTAGTTTTTGATTTCTCCAGAAATGGTTTCTCTAATAACTTCCGTTTTTTTCAAGCCCAGCTAGTATCTTTAAAATCATCATTCTGAACTCTAGGTCTGACAATGTACTAACATCTGTATTGAGTAGGTCCCTGGCAGTTGGTACTGCCTCTTGTTCTTTTTGTTGAGGTGATTTTTTCCATCTTGTCATTTTGTCCAGTGGAGAATAGATGAATAAGAGAACAAAATGCTGACAGGGTACCAACGTCCCCAGAAAATATACTCTAAACAAATCAGAAAAGACCTGAAACCAGGGAACAAGAAAGGGAAAGAAAGAAAAAAGAAAAAAGAAAAAAAAAGATAAAAACAATCAAAAACAGAACAAAACAAACAAAAAAACCCAGAATATGATCAAATATGATCAGGCTGATGCATAGATTAGTGCCACACACTAGATTTTGGGTGTATTTTGGTCTGTTAGAAGAAAGTGGCTCCCAAAATTTTAAGGAAAGAAAAACTTATATATGTACAAAAATAAGGGTTAATACGATGAAGGGATGGAATGTGACTGTAAAGATGAAAATTATAAAAGATTTTATAAAGGGAATTGATAAGATAAGAAGTTGTTTGAAAAAAGAAAGAAGAGGATTTAAAAAAAAAGAAAAAAAAAGGGAGAGAATGTGATCAGGCAGGAGACTAGAACAAAGCCATTCACTAGGGATTTAGGGTATATTTTGATCTGTTAGAAGAAACTGTATCTCAAAATTTTAAAGAGAGAACAACTTATATACATATGCCAAAAATAAGAGTAACTACTATGAAGGGATAGAATATGACTCAAAAAATGAAAAATAAAAATGTTTTTTTAAAAAAGGGATTGATAAGATGTTGGTTGAAAAAGGGAAAAAGCAGAATTCAAAAAAAAAGAGACAGTTAAAAAAAATTAACTTTGAAAGACTAAAGAATCATGGTAAGAAAAGCCATGGATTCTATGTCCCAATATTCCCCTAGCGCTTGAGTTCTGCCGTTCTCATTGATCGGTAAACTTGGTCTTGGCTGGCGGTTCTTGCTGATCTTCTGGGGGGAGGGCCCTGTTGCGTGGTTCCCAAATGTCTTTGCCGGGGGTGAAATTGCCCTGCCCTTGCCTGGTCCGGGCTAATTAATCTGCTCGGGTTTGCTCTCGGGGGCTTTTGTTCCCTGTAAGCTTTCCATTCAGCTTTGGAGGGCGAGAGTGAAAATGGCAGCCTCCCAATCTCCGCCCCAGAGGAGCTGAGAACTCGGGGCCCCCTCCTCAGTGCGCCCCCAGAGAAAAGCAGTCACTCCCTTGTCCCCAGTCTCCGGCCGCACTCTGTGCTCACCCGGCCTGTGACTGAGCGTTTCTATCTCTGGCACCTGACCCCGTGTGGAGTCTCCAAACCCAGAAGATCCCTGCGGTGTGCTCCCGCGCCGCTCCTCCCAGGGGAGGAAGGGGAGTGTCCCCAGATCTGCCGCTTGTTGGGTCCCCGCTGGAGGAGCAGTGGCCCGACTGGGCCACGGATCATGGTTTATGGCAACCCTGAGCTGAGAGCCCGCGCCTCGGCTCCGTCTCTGCAGCCGGCTTCCCCGCTCCAATACCTGGGAGCTCTGCCGCACTCAGGCTCTCCCGGTCTTTCTGTGACCCCGAGGGTCCTGAGACCCCACTGTCCCGCGAGGGTTCCTCCCCCCGCCCCCCAACTTAGCCACTGGAGCGATGTCCCTCAGCGGAGCCACCTTCTAAAAGTTACGATTTTGTGCTCCGCGGCTCTAGCACTTGCCAGAAGCGGCGGACGGAGGCCCCCTCCCCCCCGTCTATCCTCCCGAATATTGCCTCGGATTCACTTCTCCGCACGTCCTACCTTCCAGTAAGTGGTCGTTTCTCTGTTCAGAGAGTTGTTGCTACTCTCCTCTTCGGTCTCCTGTTGAGTTCGTAGGTGTTCAGAATGGTTTGATCCCTATCCAGCTGAATTCCTGGGACCAGACGAAATCCAGGTCTCCTACTCCTCTGCCATCTTGCTCCGCCCCCTTCAGAACTCATTCTTTGCTACTTCTTTCTATGTTTTGTTTGTTTGTTTTTGTTTCTGTTTTTAATAAAACCTACACCTACAGTCACAACAATCTCACCAAGGACTAAATCACAGGCCAGAGTCAAAACACCCAGTCACATTGCTCCATTGACCACTTGGTGGCTTTCTTCTAGAGTCTATATTCTTTTCTTTTTCTTTTCCTTTTTTAATTTAATTTTATTATGTTATGTTAGTCACCATAAAATAGATCATTAGTTTTTGATGTAGTGTTCCACGCTTCATTGTTTTCATATAACACCCAGTGCTCCATGCAGTACGTGCCCTCCTTAATACCCATCACCAGGCTAACCCATCCCCCAACCCCCTCCCCTCTAGAACCCTCAGTTTGTTTCTCAGAGTCCATCGTCTCTCATGGTTTGTCTCCCCCTCCAATTTCGCCCCCTTCATTTTTCCCTTCCTTCTCCTAATGTCCTCCCTGCTATTCCTTATGTTCCACAAATAAGTGAAACCATATGATCATTGACTTTCTCTGCTTGACTTATTTCACTTAGCATAATCTCCTCCAGTCCCAACCATGTTGATGTAAAAGTTGGGTATTCAAACTTTCTGAACTTTCTCTTTTTTTAAAAGTTTTATTTATTTGACAGAGAGAGAGAGAGAGAGAGAAAGTGTGCAAGTGGGGGAAGGAGTAGAAGGAGGGAGAATCCCAAGTAGACACTCTGCTGAGTGCAGAGCCCAAAATGGGGCTTGATCTCATGACACTGAGATCATCACCTGAGCCAAAATCAAGAGATGGATGCTCAACTGACTGAGCCACCCCGACACCCCTATATTCTACATTCTGACATCAGCCATCTCTTCCTTTCTTTTTTTTCTTCTCTGGTCCTGCCTTAGGTTTATACTTTTGCAATAGATCCCTAACTATTTTCCTGGCCTCCAGACTCTTACTATGTATACAGGTCAAGTGACAAAATGATGACTTATTGGGTAAAAGCAGCCCATTGGTGCATTTCCTTTTTCTTTTTTGTCTAAAACATTTTTTGGAATAAGATGTTGAAATAGAAAAATCAGATGATTTTATATAAAAATACACATTGTCAGTTTCTCTTGAAAATTCAAATGATCTGGACCACATTGGTTCACACAGAGTAACAAGCAGGTGAAGCCCAATAAGAGCCATTTATTTTTGCTCAGGCATCAGACTTCTCTCCAGTTCGTCATTGCTTCTCCTCACTGTGGTTTTACACTTTTCATTTTTGTTACCTGACTGAAGCTGGGGTTATTTGAATTCCAAACACAAATCTGATCATGTCACACTCTTATTTTAGGAAGCTGCCCCTGTTTGTCTGGCCGATTGAGTTCAAACTCTTCACCCTAGCATAGAAAGTCCTTCTTCGCCTGGCCTCAATCTCTCTGTGGATCTTCTTTCTGACTTGTGCCCTTCCCAGAAGCCATCCTGAAAGGCTGCCCTTCTCTGGCTGGTGAACATTTATCCTTTAGCTTCAGTTCAGATATAAATCCTCTTCTAACTTCTGCTCTCTTGTTATGTGGTTCTTCTCCACTCCCTTAACGTCTCAGGCACACCTCTGTTAGGACACTTTGCTGGTAGTGTCTGGTCAATCTATCTCCTTCTCCAGACTACACAAACTTCAGGGTTCTGAGCCATCTTTGCTTTTGGAGGCCTAATGTAGGATAGGTGAGTGGTGTTCAATGAATAAATGTGTCAAGTTGGGAAAGTTTGATCTTCCGTTTCCTTACTTGTAAAAAGACACCTATTGTTTCTATATCAGGATTATTGTGAAATCAAATGATGTAATGTCCTTTGTAAAAGTGTTTGGAGACTGCAAAGAGATACATAAGAATGAATGGAATTAGTATAGAAAATGATATATTCCCAACTTGCTTAAATGACTTGATTGTGTTATACGTGCAGAGAACAATGACCTAGAAGGCTGGAGACTTGCGTTATAGTTCTCATTTCCTTGCCAATTAGTGGGGTGACTTAGGGCAAGTCCTTTTGCTACTCTAAACCTTGGTTTCCAGAGCTGGGCTTTGAAAATTTTAAGATACTTGTTCTTTCTTCTTTGTTCTTTTTTTCCCTTCAGTTTTCCTAGGCTAAGACATTTTTCTTGTTCTTAAAAGCTTTCATTTACTCATTTGATATGGCATATTATTCATAATAAAATAATGCATATGCAGTAATTAGTTTTTTCATTAAATATACAAATCAGTGACAATAGCTATTGTGTGGAGCTGATTCCTAATATTTTCCTAACATAGAATTGTTTTCATTATTTAATCAACATTAACAAATGAAAGTTTTAGAGCCTAGACTTTAAAGGTCTCAGCAGCTATATTATCGTGTCTCACTTGGCCCATGGAGTCTTTAGCTTTATACTTGTAAGGCAATGCTATCCTTCTTCCCATGGTACTCTGAAGTCACAAATGTGATTGACGCATTTGGAGAGAGGAGTCAGAAGCAGAGGGTGTGTGGAGGAAATGAGTATAGTTGGAGGAAAAAAAAGCTCATCCTTTCCTTATTTTCTAAATTGCAGCTTATAAAGTTGATTCACTGACTGCTGGTTTAAGATGGTGTCTGCTAACAGCCCCTGGTATGGCTTTTCTGTAAGGCGCAGTAAAATACCTAAGAAGGCTTAGAAAAAGATATAAACTCAAAATACAGCCATAAACTTGGACTGACAATCAACTAAAGGCTTGATCCAGGAGGATTTTTTTTTTTTTTTTCCAACTTTAAGGTCAATGAAAGTGAAGAGAAGAGCACCGTGCATTGGCTTGGGTGTACTCTTTGGGAATTTTTCAATAGGAAAGAGGTGGGAGGGTCATTATCCTTCTTTTATTGTCTACATTCTGGGATTGTGTATCCCTGAAATGCTCCCCTGGTGAAAATTCTTGTCTACCCAGAACCTCAAATTGTGACCTTATTTGGAAATAGGGTCTCTGCAGATATAATTAAGGTAAGGATCGAGATGAGATCATACTGGATTCAGGTAAGTTCTAAATCCAATTAGAGCATTCTTATAAGGGACAGAGTGGGGCACATAGAGTAAATACGGCCATGTGAAGACCGAGACAGAGATTGGAGTAATGTGGCCACAAGCTAAGAATGCAAGGAGCCACCAGAAGCTGGAAGAGGCATGGAAGGCCTCATCTTGATTTTGGACTTCTGATCTTCACAACTGTGAGAGAATAAATTTCTATTGTTTTAAGCTGCTACACTTGTGATAATTTGTTATGGCAGCCCTAGGAAACAAATACAGTGGGAAATTCGAGTTTAGAGGGTTGAAAATTCAAACACTGATTTTTGCCCATCCCTTCAGCCCTTCCCCTCTGGCAACCACCAGTTTGTTCTCCATATTTACAAATCTTTTTTTAATGACATAAATAAGTAATGGGGATGAAAGTATGGCATATAAAATATAGTCAATAATATTTTTATACACTTCTCATGGTGAACATTTTGTAATGTATACAGTTGCTGAATCACTATGTTGTACCCAAAACTAATTTAATATTATATGTAAGCTTTAATTTAAAAACATTCAAGCACCTAAGGTAATAAAAATGAATGAGTTGTCCAGGGAGAAGACTGAGACAAACTAACGAAGATGCACCTTATAAAAAGACAACAAATTGTCTTGCAAGAACACAGACACAGATTTGCCAAATCTTTCCATAATTCGAGAGAAGCTGGAAATCTACATTTTATTTCTGTACATTTATTTATTTATTTAGTATTGCACCAATTTTATTTTAAAAATGGTGTTATTTCAAATACATCTGAGTCTGATTCCTCCTGTCGGCAGCCAGCTTGCCACCTCCTATCTGTTCTTCACAGCCACCTTTATGCTGGGTGGCTCTTCTATTTTATGAGGCAAGTTCTGGTCTCTGTCCCTTCTCATAATTTAGTTTACTACTTCAGATATGGTTATTCTTGAAAATCAGTTGGACAGGGCCTAGAGGGTAGAAGGAGGGCTTCAATGGCAGTAATGCCTAGCATCTTGAGGTGGAAAAAATATAATTTCTGCACCTTTGCTGGAGGAAAGAAATACAGGAATTTCCTGATAGCAGTACATGTAGGGGACTGATGGTTATTTTCATATTCAACAACTGTCAGGTCAGCAGAAATCCAGAAACACCTGGGGAAGAATTCCACTTCAGTCTATTAGAGTCATAGTTAATAAAGCCTATTAGAAGGTGGAACTTATCTAGGAGCTGGGAACATTCAACTGGTGTGTGGTATAACTACACACAAAAGAGGAATTGGTCAGAAGGAAGTTGAGGTCAAGAAACATTCATACGGAGGTCTTCTGGAAAACATTGGGCTTTGATACATCTTTTATTTAAGGATGAGAAAGCCATAACACATGAAGGATATAAACCCCAACAGTGACAACAATCACAGTGCAAGAACTAGGAACAATGGTTATCAAAGATTATTATGAAGACTCAGAGGAAGAATAAACTCTTGCCAAAGATTTGCTTCAGGAAATGGCTTTTGCTTTTTTTAGGAAATTATTTGGCATCCTTAGATGAGATGCAAGGAACAATAGCCTCTTAAAAATAAGACAAATGTCGTAAAGAAATATAGAGTGATATGTAAAAGGAGCTGGGTGAGATAAGGAAGAATTTCTGGGACACTACAGTTTCAACAGTAGAATTACAGATGGTATTAAGAAGCAGTTAAGGGCACCTGGGTGGCTCAAATGGTTAAGTGTCTGCCTTCGGCTCAGGTCATGATCCCAGGGTCCCGGGATCGAGTTCCGCATCGGGCTCCCCGCTCCTTGGGAGCCTGCTTCTCCCTCTGCTTCTCTCTCTCTCTCTCTCCCTCTGTCTTTCATGAATAAATAAATAAAATATTTAAAAAAAGAAACAGTTAAGAACATAATTGAAATTACAGAAAATCAGTGTGACATGAAACAAATTCTAGAACTTCTGGAGCATTGAATGTCAGAGTGACTTTTACTAGAATTGCATTTGCAGATTTTTAAGTGGAGAAATAACTAATGTGCACTATATTTGTCAGGGTTCTCCACAGAAACAGAAGCAATAGGTTGTATGTATGTATACATATGAAACTTATAAGAAAACTGGCTCATATGATTATGGAGCCTGAGAAGTTGCAACATATGCCATCTGCAAACTGGGGGTCCAGGAAATCCTTGGTGTGGTTCTGGGGCTCAATGATGTAAGTTCCAGGCAAGGGCAGGAGAAGATCCATGTGCCAGTTCAAGGAGTCAAGCAGAGCCAATTCCTTTTTCCTCTGTCTTTTTGTTCTATTCAGGCCCTCAACAGATTGGACGATGTCCACTCACACTGGGGAGTGTCATCTGCTTTCCTGTTTACTCATCCAAATACTAATTTCATTCAGAAATACCCTCACAGACACACACAGAAACAGTATTTAATCTGGCCACTCCATAGCCCTGACAAATTGATGCATAATATTAACCATCACTCCTTGTCAACTAGGAAGTCATGTACGTCTCCTTAAAGCATACTTAATTTCCAAATAAAGACAATAGCAGGGTCACAATTCTGTCTAACATGAAACAACTATCCTGAGTTGAGTGCAACCAAAATTGCACTAACTACTTCTCCAGAAGAAGAGGTGAAGTCCTTGAATGATATTTACTCTTGTCCTTGCAAACCCCTAATTTAAATACTGTAATGTAAAATTAACAAAACTTAAGTACTATGACACAAAGTTTATACTTCTATGTTACATGATAAAGGAATACAAAAGGAAAGGAAACAAAACAATTGATATATATATATATATATATATATCTCAATTGAGCAAGAGGCTTTGTATATACACACACATATACATATACACACACATATAGCAAAATAAGGAGGAAATACCCATGACAATTCTAGTTCTAGTTTCTGTAACTGGTCACATGGTTGTAGCTGGTATTTATAACTACTTTCTTCCACTATCTCTTCTGTATTCCCTTTGCTTTCTGCAAGCACCTCAGCCAGTTATGGTCTTTACTTGGTGGGGTGACCCAAATTTTCATTTCATCCTCAGTAGGGTTTGGGCCATTAGTAATTCTGCCTGATTTGGATTGTTGTCATTTTCTCTTGAACTTAATCATAGAGCGTGGTAATACTAGGAGACACTCTAAGGGATTTTTTATATTCCAGACATATTCTTCTTTCTTTCATTGTGGAGAAGTAATCCAAATTCCTCTTGGTAATGAGGATCAATCACCCCAGCCAGGGTAGTAACTGCCTTTTACTCTTTGTCTGTTCACTCAGAGTCAGGAGGAACCCAAAATGTCTAGGTGGCAGTCTTAACTTCCATTTCAATGAAATCACTGCTGTTTCTCCTGGTGGAAGCATTTCTCCCTCTGCAACTAAGACATCTAGGCCAGCAGAACAACAGGTGGTGGGAAGAGAAAGCAAAACTTTTTCTAGTGGGTCACTAGGGACAACAGTGAGTGGTACCATTCCCATCTCCACCTTTTGATTCCTGGACCTGTGAATCTTGGCTATGGAGAGAAACAACACCATAGATTGACTGTAATTCAGAGCATATTCGGCCTTCTGGAGAATTTCTTTCAGCTTGGAAAGATACTGTCAACTGGCATTGCAACTGAGTCTTCAAAAGGCCATTCCACTGTTCTATCAAGTCAGCTACTTCAGGATAGCGGGGAACATTGTAAGACCAGTGAATGCAATGAGCATGGGCCATTGCTGCATTTCTTTTATTATGAAGTGAATTTCTTGATCAGAAATAAACATGCCATACCATGACAAAGTGTAAGGGATTCTATAAGTCCACAGATGGTAGTTTTGGAAGAAACATTGCATGCAGGAAGGCAAATATGCATCCAGAACAAGTGTCTGTTCCAGTAAGAACAAAATGCTCCCTATTCCATGATGGAAACAGTCCAAGTAATCAACCTGCCACCAGATAGTTGGCTGATCACTCCAGAGGAATGGTGCCACATCAGTGGCAGATTGGGTACTCAGAAGTGTTCATAGCCAGGCCGTCTGTGGTAAGTGGAAGACCATGGTGGTGATCCCATGCATATTCTTCACCCATGAGACCATGGCCACTTTATTCATGAGCCCACTGAGCAATGGCAGGGGTGGCTGAAGAAAGAGGTTGACTGACAGTCACAAAACTAGGTCATCTTATCCACTTGATTATTAAAATTCTTGTCTGCTGCCATGAGATACAAATATCTTCACATTTTTGCCCATTTGGAGGGGTCTACCCATATACCTCTTCTGCAAATTTCCTTGACACCGATTTTCTAATCGTGTTTCTTCCAAGTCCCTAACCATTCAGCAAAACCACTGGCCATAGTCTATGAATTGGTATATAATTGCGTATCTGGCTGTTTCTCCTTCCAAGCAAAGTAAATAGCCAGGTGCATTGATCAGAGTTTTTCCCACTGGGAAGATTTTCTATTACCACTGTCCTCAGGGATGTCACAGAAATTGACAGTATGCTAGAGCTGTCCATTTTTGAGTGGTGCCTGCATATTGTGGGGAACCATCTGTAAACTAAGCCTGAGTCTTCTCTTCCTCTGTTAACTGATTGTAGGGAACTCCCCATGAAGCTATACGTGCAGACTGGGAGAAAGAAGGCAGTGTAACAGGAACCCTGGGCATTTGGGCACTTGTTAATGTGATTTACTTGTGCCCCTCAGGACCTACTGTGGCCCAATCATATATCTTCCACTCCCTTTTGATGATGGAGTGCTGCTATGTACTCCCAATGTTAAGACATGGTGGGTCAGATCATACCCGGTTTGTGATGGGCTGCCCGGGTTGCAAAATAACTTGGTGGCCTATGGTTAAGCATTTAGTCTTTATTAATTGTCCAGTAGCAAGCCAAGGGTTGTTTCTCAAAAGAAGCATAGTTGTTTGCAGAGGATGAAAGGGCTTTGCTCCAAAATCCTAAAGTGAGTGCCATGATTCACCTTATAGGGGCCTACAGAAGTCTCCAGACTACATCCCTGTCTGCCACTGCCACTCCAAGCACCATTGGATCTGCTGGATCATAAGGTCCACATAGCAGAGTGGCTTGCATTCTGGACCTATTGCAGAACATTTTTCTTGTTCTGAGTCCTACTCAAAACTGGCATCATTCAGGTAGAATCTGTCCATGATTGATGCCCACTTTAAATAACAATTCCTACTATTCTGTTCAAAGACTGGATAATTATTGCTAAAATACTGAAATGTTTAAAACACCTCTGAGAAGATTAATAAACAACAATGAAAAAATCCATTTTGTCTTTATAAATGTAGAGTGGCAGAGAGTGACATATGACCATTTTCAATACCACAGAACGTGAGTAGTGATTTTCTGCATCTTTAAAATTTATATGAAGAGCCCGAGTTTTTGGAAAGAAATATACCACCCACTGGCAGATATTATCTGTCATTAAGCCACTTTTTAATTTGTCTTCCATTCAGGAACTATGAACATGTCTGAGTTCTTTATGCTTAAAAGCAGTATATTTGCCATTATTTCAAGCACATTAAAATACATAGAAAAAGTGGAAGACATAAAAAAAGAAGCTATTTGTGGTTGTCATTAGTTATATATTTGATTATCATTATTTTTGAAAAGTCACATTGTATATCTTATTCTTTCTTGGTACTTGTTAAATTTTCAAATTTTCTACAAAATGAAATTTACTTTCTTAAAATGAAAAGAAAGTAGAGAGTAGTAAAAATAGCTATGTTTAATTTTAATGTCATAACATAATAATTAAAAACATGCAGATTTCAAATTAGAAGAAAATACCCCAAAATATTAACACTAGTCATATTTGAATAGTAAAAATAGGAGTGGTTTTGTTTTTCCTTTCTTTATATGTTATAAAGAGCCTTCTGATTTTTAATTATAAAAAACAATTAAAATTTGAAATATAAAAAGTACATTCAACAAAAAATTTTGTGATAACTTACTGTGTGACAGGATTACTGTGACAATAGACATGAACAAGGCATGGCACCTTATGCCAGGAGTTTTCATTCTTATGAACTAATATTTTCTTAATTGTCCAAATAAAAAATAAGGGATTAGAGGAGTCACTTCTCACTGGTGGAGAACATCTGTATGATGAGCTCTTTGGTCAGTCAGAATTTGCTTAGAATACTACCTGACTTACTAAACATATCCTGCTGGGAAGCATGGCAAAGTTCTAAAAGCATGATCTAGAAACACAGACCTGTATTTGAGTTTCCCCATTCACTCCAGGTTTGCCATATAAAGCCAGGAATTAAACTGTCCAGGTCCCAGTGTCCCCATTTTTAAAATGTGGAGACTAATGTTGAACTAGTTGTCATTGTGAATCAAGTGAAGTATGAGAAAATGCATATCACAATGACTGTATGGGGTCTCTGATGCATGGGAATTTCTTCTCTCTTTGCATTTATCTGCAGGATTTTTAAAAAAGATTTTTACCCAACAGATGTAGTGAAAAGAGGGGGCACATGCACCCCAATGTTCATAGCAGCAATGTCCACAATAGCCAAACTGTGGAAGGAGCTGAGATATCCTTCAACAGATGAATGGATAAAGAAGATGTGGTTCATATATACAATGGAATATTACTCAGTTATCAGGAAGGATGCATACCTACCATTTACATCAACGTGGATGGAACTGGAGGGCATGATGCTAAGTGAAATAAGTCAATCAGAGAAAGACAACTATCATATGGTTTTACTCATATGTGGAATATAAGAAATAGTGCAGAGGCTCATAGGGGAAGGAAGGGAGAACTGAATGGGAAGAAATCAGAGAGGGAGACAAACCATGAGAGACCCTTGACTCTGGGAAACAAACTGAGGGTTGCAGAAAGGGGAGGGGGTAACCAGGTGATGGGTATTAAGGAAGGCACATGATGTGATGAGCGCTGGGTGTTATACTCAACTAATGAATCATTGAACACTACATCAAGAACTAATGATGTACTATATGTTGGCTAATTGAATTTAAATTTAAAAAAAAAATAAAAATTTTTATTTGAGAGAGAGAGAGAGAACGTGAGTGGGGGGAGGGGCAAAAGGAGAGGGAGAAGGACAAGCTGACTCCCCCCTAACTGTGGAGCCTGAGTGGGCTCAGTCCTAGGACCCTGAGATCATGACCTGAGCCAAAGTCAGATGCTCAACTGACTGAACCACCCAGGAGCCCTTCCTTTGTCTGCAGGATTAAAAATTTACATTAAAAATAATTGTTTTTCAAAAACAAACTGAGGGTTCTAGAGGGGAGGGGCGTGGGGGGATGGGTTAACCTGGTGATGGGTATTAAAGAGGGCACATTCTGCGTGGAGCACTGGGTGTTATACACAAACAATGAATCATGGAGCACTACATCCAAAACTAATGATGTAATGTATGGTGATTAACATAACAATAAAAAATTTAAAGAAAAAAGAAAAACAATAAGAAATTTATAACACAATTTAAAAAATAATAATTGTCTTTCATATTTGGTATAGTACTTTAAAGTTTGCAACCCAGTTCACACACCCTATTCTCATTTCTCACAAAATTCTTCAGGTAGCAGAACATGTCAGAAGATTTGACAGGATAGAGGGTGGCTCAGCAGGAAGCAGAGGGACCTCCCAAGAGGGGCGCCTAGAAAGCTTCATCTCAGGGTTCAATGAGACATGTTGAACTTTGCACAGAGCAAGGTTGGGACTGATGACCACGGTGAACCAGAGGAGGTGGAAGAGGAGGGCCAGGGAAGAGTGGCTTGCCTTTCTCAAAAGTAGGAGAAGGGACCTCACATCTATTGGATGCTTTCTCTGTGCTAACACCACATTGAGGGATTTACTTGTAGTACCTTAGTTAATCCTCAACATCACCCTGAAATCTGGACAATATTTCCATTAATAACTGAAGGAACAAAGACGTAGAGGGTTGACAAGGTCAGGGTAATCCTGATGGGAAATGAAGAGGCCAAGCCTCCCACTGAGGGGCCTCTGACACCACCTCATATTCTACCCCTCTCTAGGAGTAGAGAAGCATCTTGGTGCCTTTGGGATTGAAATTGTCAACTAAGTGGTTTGTAGGATCAGATTTAGTCTCTGGATAGAGAAACTTGACACAGCCAGTTGGGATTTCAGGACTTGAGCCTGATGGGCCTCAGGGCTCTTCACTGTGACTGATGCCAAATCTTACAAACTGAGCATGCACAAAGGGCCTGATGAGAAAGTTTTCAGCCTCACGGATCCCAGGTACTAGCCTCATCCATGTCAGGTGCTCTGTTAGCAACTGCCAGACCACGTGTAAATGCTACCTTCTTGGAAGACCCCACTCCAAGACTCAGAGATGCTTGAGCACCTAGATTGAGAATTGTCAATACCTACAGCTTTGAAATGTCGGGACAGGCAGAGCTGTAATTAAGGTAGGTAGAGCAAGAAATGTTCCTATTTTACTCAGGAGGAAATTGACACTTACAAAGGCTCTGGAGACTTAACTTTGATCTGATCTTTCTCTGCATTTTGATATCTATCATCTCTCTCTCTCTTTCTTTCTTTCTTTCTTTCTTTCTTTCTTTCTTTCTTTCTTTCTTTCTTTCTTTCTTCCTCTCTCTCTTCCTTCCTCCCTTCCTTCCTTCCTTCCCTCCCTCCTTCTTTCTTTCCTTCTTTCTTTTTCTAGGTATTCTAGGCTCTAGGGATTCAGCAGTAAACAAAACTGACAACAATCCCACCCTTGCAGAACTTCTATTTTACAGAAGGAAGACAGGAATGAAATATATTGTAATATGACATAGTATGATAGGAAGGGAAAATGGCTATGCAGAAAAGTAAAGAGAGAAGGGCCTCCCTAAGAAGATGACATTTGAGGAAAACCTGACAGAGGTAAGGATGCCAGCCATGTGGACTTCCTCGGGAGAAGTGTCCCAGGCCCAGAGAGTGACCAGTTTAAGGGCCCTGAAATGGGAACATGCTGGAGATGCTGGAGAATTTCAGAAAAAGTAAGAGGCCATTGTGGTCGGAACAGTGTGAGGATGGGATGTGGAAAGGTAGCAGGGTGCCAGGTCATGCATGTCCTTAAGATTCCTTCAAGACCTTGGTTTTATTCTGGGTAGGATGGAGATCCAGAGAGGGTTGAATTTCCCAGCATGAATTTCCCAAAGCGCCTGTTTTCCCATGGTGTAGGACCAGGAAGACTTTATTAATGCTCCATTTTTGTCTTTGAAGGATCTCTGGGTAATTGATAAAGGGTAATTGATAAAAAAAATTTACTCTCCGCTATTGATGGACTCAGGATTTAGTAGGAAGCTCAGACGAATAAATAATAATAGAATTATAATGCAAGTATTCACAGCTGCTTTTACATGATGCTATAGATGCTCAGAAGAAGAAACATGTAACTCCATCAAGAGAAGGCAAGAAAGGATTTCCAGAGGAATTCAGAGGTAGAAGAGTTTTACTTTATGGAGGATATAAGTCTGTCATATTTAAAGGTATTTTTCTTACCTCTTTCCCTCTCTCCCTTTCTTCCTTCCTTTCCTTCCTTCATTGCTTGTCTCCTGCCCTCCAACAAATACTTATTGAGTGTCTATATCAATAACATGTTAAATATTTGGGATTGAGTGCCTAGTCCTGACCTCACAAAGCTTATATTTGAGAAAGATGGAAGAGCACATTCAAGAAAGTTCAAGAGTATCTGGTTTGGCTGGATTATATTATCTGTGTAAATTGAGATTGCCAGATAAAATGCAGAATATCTAGTTAGATTTGAATTTCAGATAAATGAAAAATAATATTTTTAGTATAAGTATGTTCACATATTGCATGGAACATATATACACAAAAATTATTAACTGAGTGTCTGTCCATCTGTCTTTCTTTCTTTTGCAAATGCTGGCAACCCTATATGTAAGGAATATTAGGAAATGAAGTTAGAGAGACAGGCAAGGTTAATAACATTTTATAAATCATCCTAAGGTGTTTGAATGTCTTGCTCCCTGTAATACGGGACAATTGAGGTATGTTATTCAAGGAAACAACAAGACCAGATTAGAGATTTGTAAAGAAAATTCTGGCCACAGTAGGAAAAATGTACAAGACAAGGGTAGAACCAGAGACAGCAGGACCAGATGGACGCCTGACTTAGCAGCACAAGTAGGTTGGAGAGATGACATTAACATAACTGCTTAGCAAAGATTCAGAAGAGATTGAATGTGGGAGGTGAGAGAAAAGAGGAACTTCAGAATGGCCTCCCTGTTTCTGCCTTGAATGACGAGGTCAACAATTCTGCCCTTCTGCAAGCTGATGTTTTCAGGAGGTTGAGATGCTGCAAGACATACATTTTTGCATCCATTATATTTCATGTAAGCAGTTAGAAACCAGGAATCTTCCCCAAGCTGTCCACATTGGACTTTGCTCTCAAACAAGAAATCTCTCATTCTAACATCCCTAATCTCATGTAATTGTGGCATGGAAAGAAGGAGAAGCTAGACTGAAATTGTTCTTTGCAAAGATAACTATTTTATTGAGGTCTGCGCCTCTTCAATCTCTTCTAGTTCTGCATGAGATGATCATCATCTCTAAAAATTCAGTAAATTTTTGACACGCACACTCCAGATATTTCTGAGCACCTGTGTGAGTCCCCAAATATTCAAAATTGAATGTTCAGTCAACTAATCTCATATCTTAGCTGAGCGATTCTCTTTGACATTTCATAGGTCTTCAGCCCAGTGGATTCAAATTTATGCTTGTATGAGATATCAGCCTTGAAGGTGAAATCCTCAGACACGGAGCTTTTATTGTGTGCTGTGAATGAAGTAGGAAAGTCAGAACTTGCTAAAAACAATTTTTATTTGATCTGCTTTCATGAATAGATGAGAAACAAGTGGAATTTAAAGCATCAAGAGAATGCAGATGGATGTTGCTAAAAAATGTTTTTATCTATGCATTAGAGTTTGCAGTGTCTTAAATGTATTAATGTGTGTCTCTCAAATCTTGTTTGCTAATAATTTAATTGCAGAAACAAAGTCTCAGAAAAGCAGAAAAATATATGCACACACACACACACAGTGTGTGTGTGTGTGTGTGTGTGTGTGTACACATATAGCACTGAGGTTTTCAAATGGATTACTGCAACTATGTAAAGAAAAGGAACAATTGTAAACAGATAGCTAGATGATTTAAAAACAGTGCATTATGATGAGGTGAGGGTCCTTGAGATGTTTTGAGAGCAAGTGCTATTATTAGAACAATAATATTTGAAAATAATTGACTCATGACTTTGCAGCAAGCTAGGAGAAGAGTAGGAGGGGCAGAACACTGTGTAACAATTCAAGGTAAAATGGTACATTAGCAAAGGGATTAAGATACAGTAGGCATGATACCAATAGTATAATTCTGCATCTGGGAAGGAGTGATAGAACTCTCATTTATTAGCAGGGGAAATGAATGGTCTGGCTGAAAGCAATAGAAAGGTCTCATTTTATGTGTTGTTGGGGGAAAGGAGATGGTAAAGCAAAGAAATGAACATTTATGGAGTTCAAACTGCATTATCAGCTATGCTAAGAACATATATTATTAACTCATACATGCAACTCATTGAAACCTCTTATTCAACAACATCCTTCAAAGACAGGTTTTATCATCTGTACTCTACAGATGAAGAAACTGAGGTTTATAGGGATTAAGGAATTTTGTACTTCTCACAAATTAAGTGGAAAAAAACAAGACTTGAATTTGGATCTTTGTCTCCAAAGTCCATGATTTTTCTATTCTACCAAACTGCTGACTGTAATTTATATTGGGACACTAACTACATCACTACAGGAAAATTAATATCATTGCTTTTTCTCTTACAAAGCATTTTCTACCCTGGCTCTCTGAAGGCCCAAGGAAAACATTTTTATGCTATCATTGTTACTGTCTTCCATTTGGGATAATGGGTTAGTGACTTAAACAAGGTCATCAATGTGCCAAACTTTTCACTAGTCTGGATATTTCTTCTCATCATCAGACAAGAGCTCCACACCCATTTTTTTTTAAGTAGGTATGTATGTATGTATGTATTTATTTATTTGGTTCAGATAGCCAACATCATTAGTTTTTGATGTAGTGTTTAATGATTCGTTAGTTGCAAAAAACACCCAGTACTCATTTTGGATTAGGGCTTCAAATATACAGAAATAATCCTGAAACCTCACACTAGACAATGCTCTAGTCAATGAAAACTATTCTGGGATCAAGTTTATTTAGAGGGAATGCTGAATACCATGTCTTATAGGTAAAAAACATTGTCATCAGTATTAGAGATAGCCTACTATGTGTTCTGGGTTTTGCTTTATGTTTTACATTTATCTTTTTATTTTTTAAAAGATTTTATTTATTTATTTTGACAGAAAGAGACACAGCAAGAGAGGGAACACAAGCAGGGGGAGTGGGAGAGGGAGAAGCAGGTTTCTCGCTAAGCAGAGAGCCCAGTGTGGGGCTCGATCCCAGGACCCAGGGATCATGACCTGAGCCGAAGGTAGACACTTAACGACTGAGCCACCCAGGTGCCCCTACCTTTTTATTTTTTATTTAAACTCTATTTATTTAACATATAAGGTATTACTAGTTTCAATGGTAGAATTTAGTGATATATTTTTTAACTTAATTTTATATGCTATCTTAATTTTAGAAATTAAAAACCATTTATGTCTAATATAATTTCAAGGTCATAACATTTCTTTAGTCTATACAAGTGTCTGTATAGTATATTCAGTTTTGGGCCAAATCAAAATCACCACCTATTATTGTAAATGAAGTTTTATTGAAACTTAGCTACCTACATCTATTCACTTAGTATTGTCTGTGGCTGTTTTTGTGATAGATGGCAGAGTTGAGTAGTTGGAACAAGGACAGTATGGCCCACAAAGCTGAAAATATTTACTATTTGATCCTTTTCAGTAAACGTTTGCTGACTCCTGGTCTGTGACAGCAGGAGATACTTGAACCTTACATTTCTTTTTCTCTTTCTTTCTTTCTTTCTTTCTTTCTTTCTTTCTTTCTTTCTTTCTTCTTTTTCTTTCTTTCTTTCTTTCTTTCTTTCTTTCTTTCTTTCTTTCTTTCTTTCTTTCTCTCTCTCTTTCTTTCTTTCTTTCTTTCTCTTTTTTTCCTTCTTTTTTCTTTTTCTTTTTTTCTTTTTTAAGATCTATTTATTTATTTGAGTGAGAGAGAGAGAGAACTTGAGCTGGGGGAGGGGCAAAGGGAGAGGCAGTAGGAGAGGGAGGTAGAGAATCCTCAAGCCGACTTCCCACTGAGTGCAGAGCCTGGGGCAGGGCTCGATCCTAGGACCCTGAGATCATGACCTGAGCCAAAATTGAGAGTGCAATGCTTAACCGGCTCCCTATCAATCTTACGTTTCTAATTAAGGTTCTATACATGGCACTTCATCATGTCTATTTCAAGAGAAATTATAAAACTCCTGCTTATAGCATCTGAATTTGCTTGGGCATTTCTTCATCACCAAATACTTATTTACTTCCACAAGGAACTTATTTTTTTTTTTTAAAGAAATAGAAACATTCCTTTAAAATTCTCACCAAAATACCATGATGAACTTGTTATATCCACTTTGGAAAGGAAATATATTTAGGCATAGACAGAGTATTCATTAAAAAAAAAATAAAAGAAAGTCTGGGTGCCTATCATGGTGTCAGGTGCTGAGTTAGATGGTAGAGGTGAGAAGTGTTCAGAGGAGACAGGATTTCTGAAGTAATCAAAACAGTAGGGTGCTGGTCTAAAAATAGACTAATGGAACAGAATTGAGAGCCCAGAGATAAGCCCTCGTATGTATTGTCAACTGGTATTTGACAAGGGAGTCAAGAATACTCACTGGGAAAAGGATAGTCTCTTCAATAGATGGTGCCAGGAAAACTGGGCAAGAGAAGAATGAAATTCAACCCTATCTTATACCATTTACAAAAATTAACTCAAAATGGATTAAAAGCTTAAATATGATATGAAATAGTAAAATTCCTAGGAGAAAACATAAGGAAAATGCTCCTTGACATTGGTCTTGGCCTCTATTTTTTGGATATGACATCAAAAGCACAAGCAAGAGAAGAAAAAATAAATCAGTGGGACTACATCAAACTAAAAACTTCTGTACAGCAAAAGAAACAATCAACAAAATGAAAAGGTAACCTATGGAATGGGAGAAAATATTTGCAAATCATCTATCTGATAAAGTATTAATATCCAAAATATATATAAAAAAACTTATGCAACTCAATAGCAAAAAAACTGATTTAATTTTCAAAATGGGAGAAGATCTGCATAAACATTTCTCAAAAGAAGGCATACAAATGGTGAACAAGTACATGAAAAGATGCTCAGCATCATTAATAATGAGGGAAATGCAAATCAAAACCATTATAAGATATTACTTCATACCTATTAGGATGGCTTTCATCAGAAAGACAAGAGATAATAAGTGTTGGCAAGGATGTAGAGAAAAGGGAACCCTTTTACAATGTTAGTTGGAATGTAAATTAGTGTAGCCACTATGGAAAACAGTATGGAGGTTGAATATAGAACTACCATCTGATCCAGCAATACAATTTCTGGGTATATATTCAAGGGAAATGAAATCAGGAATTCAAAGAGATACCTACACTCCCATGTTCATTGCAACATTTTTCACAATACTCATAATATGGTAACAACCAAAATGTCCATCAACCTAAATGTCCATCAACAGATACATAAATAAAGAAGATTTGGTATATATACGCAATGAAATATTTCTTAGCCACAAGAAAGAAAGATGTCCTGCCATTTATGACAACATGGACAGAACTTGAGAGCAATATGCTAAGTAAAATAAGTCAGACAGACAAAAGTAAATACTGTATGATATCACTTACATGTGGAATCTGAAAAAGCTGAACTTATAGACACAGAGAGTAGAATGGTGGTTGCCAGTGGCTGAGGATGGGGGAAATGGGAGATGTTGGTCAAAAGGTACAAAATCCCAAGTATAAGATGAATAAGTTCTGGGAATTTAATGTATAGCATAGTGATTATAGTTGACAGTACTGTGGTAAATACCTGAAAATTGTTAAGAACTAGATCTTAAATGTTCTTACCACAAAAAATCAATCCTAATATGTGATGTGACATAGCTGTTAGCTAATGCCACGGTGTTAATCATTTTGCAATACATAAGTGTACCTTAAATATACAATGTTTATATATGAATTATATCTCAATGAAACTTGGGAAAAATAAAAATGCTCGGAGAGATAGCCTAACCGGGGGGAGCTTAGTCTGAATTACAAAGTTGCCCCAAGTCATACATTTAATAATAAACAGCAGTCTGAGGTTTTAAACTCAGGTCTGGATGGTTCCAAAGCTCTCTTTACATGATACTTGTGTTTTCCAGACTAAGGAATGTGCAGCCCCACCTTTCACACTTCCTATGTAGCATGAGCCACGAATATGCAAAGATGCAGAGTAACACGGCTTCAATTTTAATAGGCAGTGTATGATTTTAAACAATTTTTTTACATTAAAATAAGCCTGGGTATTTTAAAAAGGAGAATGCCAAGTTCAAATGAATATTTAAGATAAAACAAAAGACTTCAGGTAAATTAAGGCTTGCAGTGCCTGAGCCCCTAGGAATGGAATAGTCTGTCTGGAATACACTTAGTCACGGTAAGAAGAAAAGAGAAAAAGAATCAAGTCTTTGGGAAAAACATGCATAAGGGGAAACCTCATAATAGCTAAGATTTAAACAGAAAGAAGAAAAAGAGAAAAAGTTTGGAGAAGAGAACCCTCAGATGCAAACTTGAAAATGACTTTCAGAGTGTTGTCGGTCAACCTGCCACTGAAAAGCCTGATTAAGACATCTGCTAAAGAGTTACAAATTGATGGTGGTCTCACTGTCACACCATTTTAACTGACATGCTGTGATTTCGTTCCAGATTAACTTCATAAGTGGTCCTCCTAATAGAAAGATCACTTAAATTAAGAGTGGACTGTAAATGGGGATTTGTGATGTTAATAGGCCAGGATAACTTCTGTGTCATTTACATACATTTCCATTTTTCCCAGTGCATATTTGCATATATTGAAGGATGCACTGAAGACCTCGCATGGGCAGCATTAGTATGGTAATGAGCATGGAACTGACACAGTGTCCAAAGAGTCATTTCTTTGACCTCCCCTCAGCACTAATTCTGGAGCTGCCTTTGAACCTCCAGTATTAGTAACATAAAACCCATATTCCAGAAAAACATGAGTTAGGCTTATTTACCCAATGCAATAAATGTTTGGAAGACTGAACTGAAGCACAGAGCCTTTATAACAACTGAAGAGTTGCTTAGCACTTAAATAATGGAGTACATCATCGTTGCTGAAAAAAACCTCCAAAAATACTGATTCAATGTGGTAGCCCATTGGCATTCCTCAATATGGTAGCCCAATCTAGCATGTCTGCCAACCCAGGAGGTTAGGGCAGAGGCCAACTTGCATAAGGCTCAGAAGAGAAGTTGCACCAGAATTGGAGTCTACCAGACCAGAGTCCAGCTGTGGCTCTGCCATCACAGGGTCTTCATCACTCCAAGTCCCAGTTCTGCATCTATATATTCGGGATAAGAACACATACCTTAGGTTTGTAGTGAAGATTGAGATAATGGATGGAAAAGCACTTATAGGTAAAGTTTAATAATTGAGGACAAACTTTAGCCCACTGGTAGCCAAAGCAAAGAATGGGACACTGATTTTCAGTTTTCCTTTACTGGTTCTGAGACTGTCTTTAGTGATAGAACCATATATGGAGGAACTTTCAGTGGGATTTCTTTTTATTATTATTATTATGTTATATTAATCACCATACATTACATCATTAGTTTTTGATGTGGTGATCCACGATCCATTGTTTGCATATACCACCCAGGGCTCCATGCAGTACGTGCCTTCTTTAATACCCGTCACCAGGCTAACCCATCCCCCCACCACCCTCCCTTATAGAACCCTCAGTTTGTTTTTCAGAGTCCATAGTCTCTCATGGTTCGTCTCCCCCTCCGATTCCCCCCTCTTCATTCTTCCGTTCCTACTATCTTCTTCTTCTTCTTCTTCTTTTTTTTTTTTTAACATATAATGTATTATTTGTTTCAGAGGTATAGGTCTGTGATTCAACAGTCTTACAAAATTCACAGTGCTGGGGCGCCTGGGTGGCTCAGTTGTTAAGCGTCTGCCTTCGGCTCAGGTCATGATCCCAGGGTCCTGGGATCGAGCCCCGCATCGGGCTCCCCGCTCCGCGGGAAGCCTGCTTCTCCCTCTCCCACTCCCTCTGCTTGTGTTCCTGCTCTCGCTGTGTTTCTCTCTATCAAATAAATAAATAAAAACAAACAAACAAACAAAAAAAAAACAAAAAAAAACAACAAAATTCACAGTGCTCACCATACCACACACCCTTGCCAACATCTGTCACCCAGCCACCCCATCCCTCCCACCCCCCACCACTCCAGCAACCCTCAGTTTGTTTCCTGAGATTAAGAATTCCTCATATCAGTGAGGTCATATGATACATGTCTTTCTCTGATTGACTTATTTCACTCAGCATAATATCCCACGTTGTTGCAAATGGTAAGATTTCATTCCTTTTGATGGATGCATAATATTCCATTGTATATATACCACATCCTTTAAAAATTTTTTATTGTTATGTTAATCACCATACATTACATCATTAGTTTTTGATGTAGTGTTCCAGGATTCATTGTTTGTGCATAACACCCAGTGCTCCACGCAGAACGTGCCCTCTTTAATACCCATCACCAGGCTAACCCATCCTCCCATCCTCCTTCCTTCTAGAACCCTCACTTTGTTTTTCAGAGTCAATCGTCTCTCATGGTTCATCTCCCCCTCCGATTTCCTCCCTTCATTCTTCCCCTCCTGTAATCTTCTTTTTTTTTCTTAATATTTGTTTCAGAGGTACAGATCTGTGATTCAACAGTCTTGTACAATTCACAGCACTCACCATAGCACATACCCTCCCCAATGTCTATCACTCAGCCACCCCATCCCTACCACCCCTCCCCCCACTCCAGCAACCCTCAGTTTGTTTCCTGAGATTAAGAATTTCTCATATCAGTGAGGTCATATGATACATGTCTTTCTCTGATTGACTTATTTCGCTCAGCATAACACCCCCCAGTTCCATCCATGTCGTTGCAAATGGCAAGATCTTATTCCTTTTGTTGGCTGCATAATATTCCATTGTATATATATACACCACATCTTCTTTATTCATTCATCTGTCGATGGACATCTTGGATCTTTCCACAGTTTGGCTATTGTGGACATTGCTGCTATAAATATCGGGGTGCACTTACCCCTTCGGATCCCTACATTTGTATCCTTGAGGTAAATACCCAGTAGTGCAATTGCTGGGTCATAGGGTAGCTCTATTTTCAACTTTTTGAGGAAACTCCATACTGTTTTCCAGAGTAGCTGCACCAGCTTGCATTCCCACCAACAGTGTAGGAGGGTTCCCCTTTCTCCGCATCCTCGCCAGCATCTGTCGTTTCCTGACTTGTTCATTTTAGCCATTCTGATGGGTGTGAGGTGATATCTCATTGAGGTTTTGATTTGGATTTCACTGATGCTGAGTGATGGTGTCCAATTTTCATGTGTCTGTTTGCCTTTTGGATGTGTTCTTTGGAAAATTTCTGTTCATATCTTCTGCCCATTTCTCGATTGGATCATTTGTTCTTTGGGTGTTGAGTTTCAGAAGTTCTTTATAGATTTTGGATACTAGCCCTTTATCTGATATGTCATTTGCAAATATCTTCTCCCATTCTCTCGGTTGTCTTTTGGTTTGTCGACTGTTTCTTTTGCTGTGCAAAAGCTTTTTATCTTGACGAAGTCCCAATAGTTCATTTTTGCCCTTGCTTCCCTTGCCTTTGGCGATGTTTCTAGAAAGAAGTTGCTGCGGCTGAGGTCGAAGAGGTGGCTGCCTGTGTTCTCCTTTAGAATTTTGACGGACTCCTGTCTCACATTTAGGTCTTTCAACCATTTGGAGTCTATTTTTGTGTGTGGTGTAAGGAAATGGTCCAGTTTCATTCTTCTGCATGTGGCTGTCCAATTTTCCCAATACCATTTGTTGAAGAGACTGTCTTTTTTCCATTGGACATTCTTTCCTGCTTTGTCAAAGATTAGTTGACCATAGAGTTGAGGGTCCATTTCTGGGCTCTCTATTCTGTTCCATTGATCTATGTGTCTGTTTATGTGCCGGTACCATACTGTCTTCATGATGACAGCTTTGTAATAGTGCTTGAAGTCTGGGACTGTGATGCCACCAGCTTTGCTTTTCTTTTTCAACATTCCTCTGGCTATTCGGGGTCTTTTATGGTGCCATACAATTATTTGCTCCATTTCTTTGAAAAAAGTGGATGGTATTTTGATAGGGATTGCATTGAATGTGTAGATTGCTCTAGGTAGCATTGACATCTTCACAATATTTGTTCTTCCAGTCCATAATCATGGAACGTTTTTCCATTTCTTCGTGTCTTCCTCAATTTCTTTCATGAGTATTTTGTAGTTTTCTGAGTACAGATCCTTTGCCTCTTTGGTTAGATTTATTCTTAGGTATCTTATGGTCTTGGGTGCAATTGTAAATGGGATCAACTCCTTAATTTCTCTTTCTTCTGTCTTGTTGTTGGTGTATAGGAATGCCATTGATTTCTGTGCAGTGATTTTATATCCTGCCACATTACTGAATTCCTGTATGAGTTCTAGCAGTTTTGGGGTGGAGTCTTTTGGGTTTTCCACATCAAGTATCATATCATCTGCAAAGAGTGAGAGTTTGACTTCTTCTTTGCCAATTTAGATGCCTTTGATTTCTTTTTGTTGTCTGATTGCTGTGGCTAGGACTTCTAATACTATGTTGAATAGCAGTGGTGATAGTGGACATCCCTGCCGTGTTCCTGACCTTAGGGGGAAAGCTCTCAGTTTTTCCCCATTGAGAATGTTATTCGCTGAGGGTTTTTCATAGATGGCTTTTATGATATTTAGGTATGTACCCTCTATCCCCATACTCCGAAGAGTTTTGATCAAGAAAGGATGTTGTACTTTGTCAAATGCTTTTTCTGCATCTATTGAGAAGATCATATGGTTCTTGTTCTTTCTTTTGTTACTGTATTATATCACATTGATTGATCTGTGGATGTCGAACCAGCCTTGCAGCCCAGGGATAAATCCCACTTGGTCGTGGTCAATAATCCTTTTAATGTACTGTTGGATCCTATTGGCTAGTATTTTGGTGATGATTTTTGCATACATGTTCATCAAGGATATTGGTCTGTAATTCTCCTTTTTGATGGGGTCTTTGGTTTGGGGAATCAAGGTAATGGTGGCCTCATAAAATGAGTTTGGAAGTTTTCCTTCCTTTTCTATTTTTTGGAACAATTTCAGAAGAATAGGTATTAATTCTTCTTTAAATGTTATGTAGAATTACCCTGGGAAGCCATCTGGCCCTGGGCTTTTGTTTGTTGGGAGATTTTTGATGACTGCTTCCATTTCCTTAGTGGTTATAGGTCTGTTCAGGTTTTCTATTTCTTCCTGGTTCAATTTTGGTAGTTGATACATTTCTAGGAATGCATCCATTTCTTCCAGATTATCTAATTTGCTGGCATAGAGTTGCTCATAATATGTTCTTCTAATTGTTTGTATTTCTTTGGTGTTGGTTGTGATGTCTCCTCTTTCATTCATGATTTTGTTGATTTGGGTCATTTCTCTTTTCTTTTTGATAAGTCTGGCCAGGGGTTTATCAATCTTGTTAATTCTTTTCAAGAACCAGCTCCTAGTTTCGTTGATCTGTTCTACTGTTCTTTTGGTTTCTATTTCATTGATTTCTGCTCTGATCTTTATGATTTCTCTTCTCCTGCTGGGTTTAGGCTTTATTTGCTGTTCTTTCTCCAGCTCCTTTAGGTGTAGGGTTAGGTTGTGTATTTGAGACCTTTCTTGTTTCTTGAGAAAGGCTTGTATTGCTATATACTTTCCTCTTAGGACTGCCTTTGCTGCATCCCAAAGTTTTTGAACAGTTGTGTTTTCATTTTCATTTGTTTCCATGAATTTTTTAATTCTTCTTTAATTTCCTGGTTTACCCATTCATTCTTTAGTAGGATGCTCTTTAGCCTCCATGTATTTGAGTTCTTTTTGACTTTCCTCTTGTGAGTGAGTTCTAGTTTCAAAGCATTGTGGTCTGAAAATATGCAGGGAATGATCCCAATCTTTTGGTACCAGTTGAGACTTGATTTGTGACCTAGGATGTGATCTATTCTGGAGAATGTTCCATGGGCAGAGAGAAGAATGTGTATTCTGTTGCTTTGGAATGGAATGTTCTGAATATTATCTGTGAAGTCCATTTGGTCCAGTGTGTCATTTAAAGTCTTTAATTCCTTGTTGATCTTTTGCTTAGATTATCTGTCCATTTCAATGAGGGGTGTGTTAAAGTCCCCACTATTATTGTATTGTTCTCAATGTGTTTCTTTGCTTTTGTTATTAATTGCCTTATATAATTGGCTGCTCCCATGTTAGGGGCATAGATATTTACCATTGTTAGATCTTCTTGTCAGACAGACCCTTTAAGTATGATATAGTGTCCTTCCTTATCTCTTATTATAGTCTTTGGTTTAAAATCCGATTTGTCTGATAGAAGGAGTTCCACCCCAGCTTTCTTTTGGTGTCCATTAGCATGGTAAATGGTTTTCCACCCCCTCACTTTCAATCTGGGTGTGTCTTTGGGTCTAAAATGAGTCTCTTGCAGACAGCATATCAATGGGTCGTGTCTTTTTATCCAATCTGATACCCTGTGTCTTTTGATTGGGGCATTTAGCCCATTTACATTCGGGGTAACTATGGAAAGATATGAATTTAGTGCCATTGTATTGCCTGTAAAGTGACTGTTACTGTATATTGTCTGTGTTCCTTTCTGGTCTATGTTACTTTTATGCTTTGTCTTTGGTTTGAGGACCCCCTTCAATATTTCTTGTAGGGTTGGTTTTGTGTTTGCAAATTCCTTTAGTTTTTGTTTGTCCTGGAAGCTTTTTATCTCTCCTTCTACTTTCAATAACAGCCTAGCTGGTTATAGTATTCTTGGCTGCATATTTTTCTCATTTAGTGCTCTGAATATATCATGCCAGTCCTTTCTGGCCTGCCAGGTCTCTGTGGATAGGTCTGTTGCCAAGCTAATGTTTCTACCACTGTAGGTTACAGATCTCTTCTCCGAGCTGCTTTCAGGATTTTCTCTTTGTCTCTGAGACTCATAAGTTTTACTGTTAGATGTCGGAGTGTTGACCTATTTTTATTGATTTTGAGAGGGGTTCTCTGTGCCTCCTGGATTTTGATGCCAGTTTCCTTCCTCACATTAGGGAAGTTCTCTGCTATAATTTCCTCCAATATATCTTCTGCCCCCCTCTCTCTTTCTTCTTCTGGGATCCCAATTATTCTAATATTGTTTCATCTTATGGTATCACTTATCTCTAAATTCTGCCCTCGTGATCGAGTAGTTGTTTATCTCTCTTTTTTTCAGCTCTTTTCCCCCATCATTTGGTCTTCTATATCACTAATTCTCTCTTCTGTCTCATTAATCTTAGCAGTTAAAGTCTCCATTTTTGATTACACCTCACTAATAGCCTTTTTGATTGTGACTTGGTTAGATTTTAGTTCTTTGATTTCTCCAGAAAGGGTTTCTCTAACATCTTCCATGGTTTCTTCAAGCCCAGCTAGCATCTTTAAAATCATCATTCTGAACTCTAGTTCCAACATCTTATTAATGTCTGTATTGATTAGGTCCTTGGCAGTCACTACTGCCTCTTGTTCTTTTTGTTGAGGTGATTTTTTCCATCTTGTCATTTTGTCCAGAGGAGAATAGATGAATGAGAAAACAAATGCTAACAGGGTAACAATGTCCCCAGAAAAATACTAAATCAGAAGATTTTGTATTGTAAGATTGTAAGATTGTAAAAAACAAATCAGAAGAGACCTGAAACCAGGGGAAAAGAAAGGGAAAGAAAAAAAAAGAAGAAAAAGAAAAAGATAAAAACAAACAAACAAAAATAAAACAGAATATGATCAACTATTATCAGGTTGGGCATAGATCAGTGCCACACACTAGATTTGGGGCGTATTTTGGTCTGTTAGAAGAAAGTGCCTCCCAAAATTTTAAAGAAAGAAAAACTTAAATATGTACAAAAATAAGGGTTAATACAATGAAGGGATGGAATATGACTGTAAAGATGAAAATTATAAAAGATTTTATAAAAGGAATTGATAAGAAGTTGGTTGAAAAAGAAAGAAGAGGATTAAAAAAAAAAAAAGAAGAGAATGTGATCAGGCAGGAGACTAGAACAAAGCCATACACTAGAGATTTAGGGTATATTTTGGTGTGTTAGAAGAAACTGTATCCCAAAATTTTAAGGAGAGAACAACATATATATATATATATATATATATATATATATATATATATATATATATATTCCAAAAATAAGGTTAACTACTATGAAGGGATAGAACATGACCCTAAAAATGGAAAATAAAAAAGATTTTTCATAAAAGGGATTGATAAGACATTGGTTGAAAAAGGGAAAAAGAAAAATTCAAAAAAAAAAAGAAAAGAAAGTTAAAAAATAATTAACTTTGAAAGACTAGAGAATTATGGGAAAAAAAGCCATGAATTCTATGTGCAGTATTCCCCTAGCGCTGGAGTTGTGCCGTTCTCATTGATCAATCAGTAAACTTGGTCTTGGCTGGCTGTTCTTGCTGATCTTTTGGGCGAGCGACCTATTGCCGTGGTTCCCCACCGTCTTTGTTGGAGGCGGAATTGCCCCGCCCTTGCCGGGTCAGGACTAAGTAATCTGCTCGGGTTTGCTCTCGGAAGCTTTTGTTCCCTGTAAGCTTTCCACAGCTTTGGAGGATGAGAGTGAAAATGGCGGCCTCCCAATCTCTGCCCCAGAGGGGCTGAGAACTCGGGGCCCCACCCCTCAGTGAGCCCCCAGAGAAAAGCCGTCAATCACTCCTGTCTCCCCAGTCTCCGGCTGCACTCCGTGCTCACCTGGCCTGTGACCGAGCATTTCTATCTCTGGCACATGACCCCATGTGGAGTCTGCAAACCCAGCAGATCCCTGCAGTGCGCTCCCGCACTGCTCCTCCCAGGGGAGGAAGGGGAGTCTCCCCGGATCTGCCACTTGTTGGGTCCCTATTGGAGGAGCAGTGGCCCGACTGTGCTGCAGACCACAGTTTATGGCAACTCTGAGCTGAAAGCCCATGCCTAGGCTCTGTCTCTGCAGCTGGCTTCCCTGATCCAATACCTGGGAGCTCTGCCGCACTCAGGCACCCCCATCTTTCTGTGACACCAAGGGTCCTGATACCACACTGTCCCAGCGAGGGTTCCACCCCTCGCTTAACCACTGGAGCGATGTCCCTCAGCGGAGTTGACTTCTAAAAGTTCTGATTTTGTGCCCCACTGCTCTATGACTTTCCAGAAGTGACCGACGGAGGCCCCCTCCCCCGCCATCTATCCTCCCAAATATCGCCTTGGATTCGCTTCTCCGCACGTCCTACCTTCCAGAAAGTGGTCGCTTTTCTGTTCAGAGAGTTGCTGCTATTCTTTTCTTTGATCTCCTGTTGTGTTCGTAGGTGTTCAGAATGGTTTGATCCCTATCCAGCTGAATTCCCGGGACCAGATGAAATTTAGGTCTCCTAATCCTCTGCCATCTTGTTCCTCCCCACTTCAGTGGGGTTTCTGACATGTATTTTAAAAACCCGAGTTGAACAGATTAGTGCAATGACATAACTGAAGCTCCTCTTCATGTTCTCTTTCATGTTACTTGGGCATTAGATTTTGTTATGGCAGATTTGAAGTCTCTGAGGAGCTAGAGTTGAAATGCTTGAACTAAGTCCATGACAATGGGATGGATGGTTCTTTTGTACAGTTTCATTAACCATCATTTCTTTCTTAGAACAGGAGGACCAACTTTTCCCTCATTTTCTTTCTACAATAATTGGACTATTTCTTTGTCACATCACTTCAGTTCCCGTATCCTGCTCGCCATGTCAAATGTTGACATAACTCTCTCTAGCATATCTCACCAGAACCAACTCTAAAGGAATGAGCAATCCTTTATACAGCAATGCTTCTCTGATTTTGCAGTTTATTATTTAGCATCAAGTCAATGTGTCTTGGGCAAGGGATTTCAGATTCACTTTTCTTAATTTTATTATGTTTTGTTAATCACCATACATCATTAGTTTTTGATGTGGTGTTCCATGATTCTTTGTTTGCGCATAACACCCAGTGCTCCAAGCAGTACGTGCCCTCCTTAATACCCATCACCGGGCTAACCCATCCCCCCACCCCCTCACTTTTTGTGATTACTTTAAACCACAAAATGAAATAAGGACATAAGAAAGAGGCTCTGTTGTGTAACACCATCCAGAAAACCTGCCATAGAAGCTTCATGAGTAAGTAGCAGCATCCTATAAAATTCATACCTGATAGACTGAGATCTTGGTCACAAGATGGAGAAGACACAACAGGAGATAATATATGCCAGTAATTTGCTCATAGATGGTGGGAGTAAGGGATGGGAATGTTCCCAGGCTTCTAAATGTTCACAGATAACAGGGAGGTTGGTAGGGATAGAAAGGACTGCCAGGGGACAGAATGTCACCAGAATGTCACCAGAACAACTTTGTACTATAGAGGAAACATTTGTGTCCCACATGTGGCAACACCTTTGACAGTTTTCCGGGGCTTAGGTCAGGTGTAAAGATCCTGAAATTATTCTACTTTATTATTATAGCAGACCATGGTAATCATGTATTTTTGTGTGTATCCAGCATGCTTTCCAATCCTCTTTCTTCTGATTCTTTTGGTGAACCCCTCCCTCGATCTACGTGGGGTTGTTAGGGTATGGTAGTCATTCTGTTCTTACCCCCAGCTAAGGAGGGGGCATGTGGCACTGGCTGGACAGAACACACCATCCCTCTGGGTAGAGTTACTGTCTACATGTGTGTATGCATGACCCAAGCAGGATCAGCCAGTGTCTTTCTTAGAATTAATATGTGGAATTTTGGAGTAGAGTTTTTTCCCCCCTTCTCATTGACATTATCAAACTAGGAAGATGTGGGTTTAGAGATGGGGATAGGTATATAAGGACCTTTCATCAGATAACCACAAGCAGGGCTGAGCCATGGAGAGAAAGCAAAACCTAGGACATACCCATGCCTGTCCTTTCTAGTCATATACAACAAGAGAATTCCCTTTTCACTTCAACTAGTCCGAGTTGGGTATTGGACCCTTGCAATCAAAACCAATTAAAGCTCTAAAAGGAAGAGGGAAAGAGATGTACAACCAAAGGAATGCAGTAAAAAATCAAGTGTTGGCAAAGGATGCAAGGCCAATGAGCTGGGAAGAGGTTTGGCCATATTCTGAGAAGGGACTAGAACTTTAATTAATTTTTCTGGTTTTTCTCTTGTGCACTTTGTTCCCACAATGTCTCAAAAAACCCTAATTATTTTGGGGCAGATGTCACAATACTTAACATCAAATCCTCCATCTAGTATGTGACAAGCATCCCCTCACTGCCTATTGCACCATGCAGCGCTCTCCACTCCTAAGCTCTGTTAAATTGATGTGAAAGAGATTTGAGAGAAACCAAGTTGAGAAGCAATAGGACATTATGGAAAGAATATTGGGTTTTCAATTAGGGTTTAATATTGGAATAAACATTTGACACCTCTTTGGGGGTATTTACTTTGTTGTTCTGGGCCTTAGTTTTCCAATATGGACATCAGAATGAGAAGAGTTATTATCTTTACCTCACACGGTTTTCATGTGGATTAAATAGCATACTGTAAAATGTACACTGTCCAGCACTGACAGTAATAGGTTCTCAGTTAATGTTTTATTTCTTGTTTTCAGACAAGTTTGTAACAATGCTGACGGTGTTCAGAGGAGATAGTGAAACTATTCAACTCCCATCCCAAAGCCGAGGCAGAACCTTCCCCAAGAGCAAGAAAATAGTGGATTTATTTATTTATTTTTTGTTGAGTGTGTGTGTGTGACACATTTTGGAAGGCAGTTTCAGGGTCATTGTTGCAGTCCTTTAGGTTAAATCTCAGAGTACTGTTTGGAGTACTTTCTTCTTGGGAACTTCCTGTAGTTTTGTACGGTCCACCCAGACAAGAAGGGTCAGGGAACAAGATGCTTAAGACTGTCTCAAAAGAAGAACTCTAATCTCAAGAAGGAGAGCTAATTAATGCATATGTTTTTTTGTTGTTTGTTTTTGTTCTCTTGTGCTCTCGCTCTCTCTCTCTTTTTTTTTAGGATCACCTAGTTTCCCAGAGTCAGAAAGGATTCAGAAATTTAGGTGGCCTCTCTGTCCAGGGAGGGAAAGGAATTCATTCCCATCATTATTTCCATTGTTTTTTAATACCAACACCATCACCTGCACTTCCAGCAGCCATCAGTCAATGAGAACCTTCTAGACACTTTGTACACATTAATTTATCTTTTCAATGACACACACGGAAAACCCAGTTTTTATTAATATTTCCACATATAAAAGAGAAATGCAAGTCTTGAGAAAAGAAATTTGCTGAGGACACACAGCAAAAGTGAAACTGAGGTCAGTATGATTGCAAAGTGCATTTTTCCCTTTCCATTCTGCATGCCATGAGAACTGATGTATTACGGGGGTTAACAAGTGAAGAACGGACTGCCTGCGTTGTTAAATCCAGGCCAAGAGTCTTATCAGCCGTCACACCTTGAGAAAGCAAAAGGCTGAAGTGTTACTTGTCCTTCCTTATCCTTTAGATGAGGGTACTGGTGCAGAAAAAGGGGGTTGGGCTGAGGGAGTAGCTTGACTGCCAAGGGGGAAAATAGTGGCTCACAGCCCTGGAACCTGAGTACAGGGACATTCATTTTCAGGCTCTGTTGGAGCTTGGCTACCAGCTTTGCCAGGCCCCGGAGATGTGTCAATGAGCCATTTACATGACCCTTTACAAAGTTAAGCCTGTTATTTGGCCCTTGGTGCTGGCTTTTTAGAAAGTCCTTGACAGACACAGTAGGAATAAAATAGTGTACATGGCACATGCCTGATGCCTTCTTAAAAATGAAAGTTGAAGTCAGACAGAAAGTAGTGGGTTTAGCATGCAGAAACACTGAGTATTACAGGTACATGTTCAGTCCCATCCTCTAACCAGGGTTTCCCTGAGAATAGGGTGGAGTTCCTACCCACCAGCACTGGATAGGAGGCACCAGTTAAAGTGTAGGGCTGGTCTGGCGCAGGTGACACACTCTTCCGCAAGGGGGGAATTCCTCTTAGCTAAGGATACTGTGGTTTGTTTCTGGGATGTCAGGAGGCCAACCTCCTGAGGAAGATGCTAAGATGAACAATCACTCAGGGGGTACCTGCCCAGATGGGTATGCTGAGTCATCAGTGTGACATCAAACCTGCTCCAGAAATGGGAGGAAATGCCAGTCAGGGGGAGGAGATTAAGCTTGTGGCTCTTAAAATCTGGTACAGTTTTATCCTTGCTAGGGAACCTCTGGAAATTGTTGGAGATGTTTTTAATTGTGATGACAAGGGGAGGAAGTGCATGTGCTATTGGCATGCATCTGGTAGCTAGAGGCTGGGGATGCTGATTAACATCCTACAATGCACAAGACAACCCCTACAATGAAGGACAAACTGGTTCCAAATGTCAACAGGGCTAAAATTAGGAAACCCTGGTCTAGGAGCACCAGGAACTAAGTCAGAAAGTCCAATTGGGTTTGGAATCACCAAGGAGAGGGGCAGGAGGGATGCCCAGGGTCAAAATGCACAGAGGACAGTTCATCCTAAAACAGAACTATGCCATGCCTTGCAGACTGGGGCTGCTGCCATTGACCAGCTATACCCAGGTCTCTGCCACTGCTGGGTCCCCTGTTGTAAACTGCTTATTCTTTTGTGTGTTTGTGAGATTTTATTTGCCATTATCTACAGGACCCTCTTGAGAGCAGCAGCTCCAGAACAAGAGCCAGATGGAGATGATTTGTAGGTAGTAGTTCCTTAGCATGGGCTTTAGTCTTAAAGTGTTTAGGTTTCAGCTGTACCATTTACTAGATGTGTCTTATAGCATGACTATTGGTCTCTCTTTTCCTAACCTGTATCTAGCGATAGTAATAGCTACATCATAAGTTGATTTTGAGGATTAAATAAGGTAAAATACATAAAGAATCCAGAAAGCTTTATAAGTAGGTTAATAATAACTATTATTCTGGTTGTGATTACTATGGGAACAAGATAGAACATCTGGGGTGAGGCATTGGGAAGGGTAAACTGGGCTCCCCAGCAAGCAGCCCTGGAGAACCCAAGGATGGGCACGAGCCAATGGGCTTAGGAAGAGTGTGAGAACCCCAGGGATCTGTGACGTCAATAGTAAGGAACAAAGATTGCCAAACTGATCCAACACAAAGTTGAATTTATTTACTTGTCTGACAAAGAAGAGACACATCACCTAGGTGGGAGTTAAGCTGATCTCCCAGAGCAGAAATGAAAAGGGGTAGATAGATCACACACACAAAAAAATGGGGAAGGTGCATTATATAAGGTCCTCTTCTGAGTTCAGGTCTTTGGTTAGATCAGGACTGTGAGCTCTTCATTGTGGTTACTTCATGTTTCACAGCATCCCTGATGCCAGGAATACTGATATAAAATTCTAGCTGCAAATTCAATTGACAACTTCATGCGAAAATGCTTAAAATTTCAGAAAGTTATTCTTGAACAATGCCAACAAGTATTGAACTAGCTCTGTATTGCCCATTGTGGTAGCTGGCTTCCCTGGAACAGATTCTGAAATGGAGTTTTGTGTGTGGTCTGATATTTGTGCAGGTGTGTCCTTGGGCTCCCAATCCATAAAAGAGAGAACAAAACAGGAGTGGGCAGAGGGTGAAGGTGAGTTGGGATGTTGGTGTGGCCCAGTGACAGCTTTGGACAGACCCAAGGACATCCTGGAGCTAGCTAGGGTGGCATGTCAAGGTTGTTTCCTGTTGGGCTGAGATGACCAGCCCTTTATACTCTCTCATTGATCACTGAATATGGGCAGCCAGAGGCTGTCTTCAAAGAGGCTGACAGTTGAAAGCTGTCCACCCCCAAGGACAAGGTCTTCACAGATGGAGGGTCTGGATAGTATAACATGGTGTTCACCAGCTCTTGGGCCAGCCTTGAGTTCACTGCATGCTTAAAATAACTTTGAAGTCAGTGCAGGGCTGAGAACTGGATGGTGGGGGTAAGAAGCTCACTGAAGCCTGCACACCTGCTCACCTATCACCTGGGTGCTCAGACCCAGATCGTGGATCTCCTGCCTCACTCAGCCTCTCCTAGAAGTGGGCATGGGTATGGACATGGTAGAGAACATGGGGCCAAAACCAGGCTTGAGCTAGATTAATAGATAGGTCAAGATGCTTCAACTCTTTTAGAAAAGACATGTGTTCTCAATGAAGGCAACTTGTAAAACTGAGTACCTGGGGCAGGGGGAGGGGTGAAGAGATTGTATTCTCTCCATATATAAAGCACATAGAACATATAAGTAGATACACAGCATATCTGTGGTGTTAAAATTTAATGGGAGGTGAATAGGGAGAAAATGTCTAAAATGGCTCCAGGAGGAGGAGCAATAATGAAAAAAAATTTAACAGAATACAAAGAAAAGGAGAAAAGGAAGCTCTAAACCCTAGGTTTTTATCATGGCTTTTGTGTCCCAAGAATTGAGTTGGTCAAAAGTCTTAGGGCGCCTGGGTGGCTCAGTTGGTTAAATGACTGCCTTCGGCTCAGGTCATGATCCTGGAGTCCTGGGATCGAGTCCCGCATCGGGCTCCCTGCTCAGCGGGGAGTCTGCTTCTCCCTCTGACCCTCTTCCCTCTCGTGCTTTCTCTCTCTCAAATAAATAAATAAAATCTTAAAAAAAAAAAAGTCTTAGAGCACAGGAGTCTACCACTGGTGGCCCTTAATACTACCAGGGTACATGACAGTTTTTGGTTTTGTTTGATTTTTTTTGTTTGTTTTTTTGTTTGTTTTGCTTATACAACATTAACATGAAACTGAAAAGAAAATCCCAGTTGGGTTACCATTTTAAATTTTGGAGATTTTGCCTGTGAGTACATGCATGCTTGCACACACAACCGATATCCAGCTTCTCTTGAATAATGAAATACTTGGCAGCCCTGGACCCCCAGTCCAGCTCTACACCTCCAGCTCCCATATGGAAATAGTGGTCTGGCCAGGATCACCTACTGCCTGGCTTCATTCACTTACATGACCTGATGGCTCTGAAGGCATTTGAATTTGCAAGCCCTGTCCTAGGATGTTAGAGCTCAAAGAGGAGCCCAGACCAGACATTCTCAATCCTGGCTTCACATCAGGAGAGTTAAGATAAAAAAAAAAAAATCCCCCCAGCTATCCTGGTTTAATTTTCTGGACATTAATACATGGTAAGAGATCCCCAGGGGATTCTGCTGTGGAGGCTGGATTGAAAACACTGATACAGCATGGCCCCTCATTGTGCAGCTCAGGGAATGGAGACTCAGAGAGGGAAAGTGAGTTACCCCAAAACACATAGCTATTGTTGGAAGAACTTGAATTAAAATCTAGTCTATTGACAATGGCCTGTGGTATTTTCCTTTACTTCACATTGCCTTCATGAAGTTTGTGTGAGGAAAGGTGAAGTAGCAGTTATCCTGCTCAAAACACCAGACTTAGACTTCATTTCTGAGTTTGTCCAGTGATAAGTATTTTGTGCCTCTAATTAATCCAGTACCTAATAGTGCCTTCTCTTCCTTGATTTTATATCTGAGATAGCATGGGGTCCTAGACATAAATGGTAAAAGGGAAACGGGACCTAAATGGGCTTCCAGCAGCCTCTATAAGCCAACATTGTTCTAGAAGCTTTGCTGTGGTTGTGCAATTTATTTTCACAATAATCCCAGGAGGTTGGTATTATTAGCTCCATTTCAAAATGATGAAATAGTCTCATATGGGGTTGATCAGGTACTCAAGAGTGTAACAGCAGATAAGTGATTTGTGTTCAGTTCATAACTTTCCAAAGTTGACATTCTGTCAGAGTCTGCAAGAATGTAAGTTCTCCAGAGCTAGGAATTTTGAAAA
Organism: Zalophus californianus; assembly: GCF_009762305.2. Classification (NCBI taxonomy): domain Eukaryota; kingdom Metazoa; phylum Chordata; class Mammalia; order Carnivora; family Otariidae; genus Zalophus; species Zalophus californianus. Next base: position 10,260,581 of record NC_045596.1, read on the forward strand.
TATGTTTGCTCATTGATTTCTTTCCTAAGTGCCTGCATTACTGATGGCACATGGTAGGTGCTCAGTAGAAATTGGTCAGATCAGTGAAGTAATACCACTGAACTCTACAGGCCTTCAATCTTGAGGACTAGAGATTTTTGAGTTCCATGAAATATAAAACATAAAAGAAAATTCTTCTTCTTTTAAATTTTGGAATCCAGCAGTTTTCAAAACATCTGCAAGGGAGTCTGGTGTATTTGGAACACCTCCTCCAAGCTGTTGATGCCATGTGTTGAATATGTCGAGTGACAGCAGTGTCCTAAATGTATCTTAAAAAGTGTGTGTGTGTGCACGCGCTGCTGTCACATTATTTAAGGTATTTTTTTTTTTTTTAAGCTGTAGCTCAGCAGAGAAAAAGAAATATCTCATGGATGGTTCCAGCACATGGAGCACATCAGTGAGGTGTGCTGGTGAGATCTGCCAACTATGGGAGCTGGGGAAGTTTGGGGAGGCATGTTGCTGCTCATCTCTATGGACCCCAGCTGGCCTGCATGCTAACACCCTTCTGTACATTACTTCTCAAAGCATAGAAACTTGCTCAGAGATATAGACATCTCATCCCTGCATCTCTAGGATTGGATCCCTACAGGCACTCCATAAATGCCTGAGTGAAATGATGGTTATGGTCCTATAGAAATGGTATTTCTCTTGGTTGAGGCACATGTCTTAGGTAGTGCAATTTCTAGGACCTTCTCCTGAGAATAACTTCTTGTTCATTTGGATCAAGGCAGGATGGAACTAGTTTTCACTACTTATTAAAGTTTATGACATCCTGGTGACATTTAACCTCATATTATCTTCCCAACAGTCATCTGAGATGTTATGAGTGTGGTACAAGTGAATCCAGGCTCAGATAGCTTGAGGAATCTTCCCAAAGCCACTCAACCAGGAAGTGGTAGCAGTAGGATGTAAATCCTCTCTGAGAGGTCTGAGGTGGGACCAATTTTGTGCAGTAAAAGATTAACCCTGTGCAAAGAAGGGTTTGGGCCTTGACTAGATGCTGGGAGGTAACTTCGAAGCCATCAGAGTGCGCTCTCTGTTTACTTGGAGGCCACACCAGGTAGTCTATACTAACAGTGTGATTCACAATGGGATTCTTGGGCCGCACAGTTTGAATTTATCTCCTGGAGGGACTGAAGATCAAGGCCAGACACATGGGCAACCAGTTGTGTCTATGTGACCAACTTCCAATAAAAATCCTAAATACCAAGCCTCAGGTGGTCTTCCCTGGTTGGCAATATTCCATGTGTGTTGTCACATATGGTTGCTGGGAGAAGCAGTTCCTCCCACAACTCCACTGGGAAGACAACTGGATGCTCATGTCTGTTCTCTTCTGCTTTATGTGTTTCTTCCTGTTGCTGATTTTAAGTGTCCTTTTGTTGTCACAAACCAGAACCACAAGTACAACAGCTTTGCTGGGTTCTACAAAAACTTTGAGTGAATTATTGAACCTGACGGTGGTCTTGGGACTTTCTGAATTCCCAAATTCCTGCATTTCCTTTCTGTGACACAGGGGTGCATGTCAACAAGAGGGACTAATGGGGGGGTGTTACTGCCCAAAGACCAGGGTGGACAAGACTGAGGGGCTGCAGGTACTGATTGGGGTGGGGGAAATGGTTTGAGGTAGAGATTACTTTCCAAATGGAAAGGGAGTTTAGACCCAGAAGACAGCACATCTAGCTCCCCCCCCCTTTTTTTTCCCCACTGGTAGCAGAGCACAACCTGAGAGACATACCCCCATCATCACTTTGTGGGACTCAATCTTAACGCATCAGTCTGTGGATACTTTCTGGTGTTTGGGCTGTAAAAGTGAAGAGGTTTTTTTTTTTTTTTTTTGCCAAATTAATAGTCTTTGTAGCATTTCCCTTTTTTGTCTTCCATCCTTCTCTTCCTGTTCTTTTTGCTTATACCTTGCTTTTCTTCTCAGCTCGACACTTCCACCTTTTATGGCTTTGTGTTGGTGTTGGGCCAGGTTCCTCAAACATGAAAAGCACAGAAGAAGCAGCTCAGTGCTCCTGAATGGAAGTCCTGGGTTCAATTTTCTGGCTTTGGCTCTCACCTTGACTACCCTCTCGCTCTCAGTCTCTGCCTAGGTGGGGCTGGGATGAGGGTAAAGCAGTCGAGGACCATGATTCTTTAGCTCAAGTGCCTTATCTGGAATATGGTGTTAACTCTAGCATCCACCTCCTGAGGTTATGAGAATTACAGTTACCCCATCCCTCATGCTCAGCCCTTTCTAACACATAATAAACGCTGCTGATATGGTACCTCTTTGTTTTAATGGCTCCCATCTACAGAGAGTTCCCCATATTTATTTTTAAGTTTCATTTATTTAAGTAATCTCTCCACCCAACGTGGGGTTTGAACTCTTAACCCTGAGATCAAGAGTTGCATGCTCTTCTGACAGAGCTAACCAGGCAAAAGGTCCTCATCTTCTTAGGAGAGGCTGAGAAACTAACCTACAGGAAAGAAATATATGTTTTAGGTAAATCTAGGGTGCTTGTACTCTGAGAGAAATAGGGCAGTTTCACAGGACTGGGACGGAGCATCCATCCCGTTGAGGGGAATTTGGCGCTGCCTATAACTGAGATACCCGTATTTCCTCTAAGAAGTGAATAGCTATCCATCTGCTGCCCACCCCCTGCAGTATGATAGTACACAGCCTCACATAGGTGTTTGTCATAAAAAATCTGAAGGATTTGGATTAAAAAAGAGTCGAAGACAGGACTGTGTAGGATTCCCATGACCTGGAGGGCAGCAGAGTTCTTCAGGATGACATCTGGACACCTACTCTGGTCTGGACCAGGGCAGTGGTTGTTAACCTTGGTTGCACATTAGCATCCCCTGGGGAGTTTTTACAAAGTCCCGATGCCCAGATCCACCCCTGGAAATTTTGATTTAATATTCTTGTTGGGTGCTGGAGTGGTAGTTCCCATAAGCTTCTCAGGGGTTCTAACCTGCGCCAGCATTTGAGGATGACGCCTTGCAGCCTCATCACCTGCTAGAGCACTGCCCTGGATGCTGTGCCTCTTCCTGCCTGCCTAGCTTTTGCCTCTGCTGTTTTTACTGCTCGCATGCTCTCCGTTCTTTGTCTGCCTGATGAGCACTGATTCATCCTTATGATCTGACTGCAGTGTGAACTTTCTGCCCACTTCCAGGCAGCCTGATGCCAGTCAGAGATGATTGCGGCATCATTTGTGTTCTCATAACACGTTTCTAGGCATTTCCTATATTGGTACTTACAGAGACTTACAGGCTTTTTGTTTATCAATTTGTTCATTTCAGAGTTGGGACCTTGTCTTCATCACCTTTGTCTCCCCAACACCTGGTAGAGTCAGCGCCTAGTGCAAGATAAGGACTAAGTGAATATTTAGTTGCATTACATTGAGGTACTCAAAACAGCTCTCATGTCATTGAGGTTGAGATATCCATTCCTTATGCTACTGGTCTCTCTGTTTGGCTGTTACAGGAACTGCTTGGCATACCAAGGTGCCTCATTTGTGCAAACACTGTATTCCCACTTGAGTGTTGAAATATTTTGCTAATTGTAGGATAGCTTGTGTTCGCCACGTGTTGTTTCTCAATGCTCCAGTCAGAATTTAAAGCCAAGAATGCAAAAGCTATAGTTAGTGGTCTGTAGCAAGTCTGAGTACACACACATGCTAAAGTGCATCTGGTGACTCCATGGGTATAAATGAAAACCAAGAGGGGTTATTCTGGCTTGTCATCCATTTTAAGGTCACACTTTTTTTATTTTTAATTAAGGATGACATCCATCTTATAATTGTAATGTCTTTTTTGTTTGTTTATAACACGTCTCTACTACCGTGTTGTGCTGTAGAGAGGGATGGTCACTGCAGGACTGAGCAGGCCCGGAGGCAGGAGAGATTACCTGCAGGCATCAGCAGGCAGGCACCAGATGGCTGGGCTGATGCTTAGGACAGCGGCTCATGTGGTCACTTATGGGTAGTTCATTCCCATTGCTCATTGCCCAGAACTCTTCGGTTTTAAGTATTTGCACTCTTACTCCTGTCAACAAGACTTTGGAGGAACCATTAGACACAAGAAGACTAGAAGCAAAGGGTTAATGGACAAAGGGTGTTATTAAGCTTCTTCCCTCTGGGGGAATCTGAGTGGGGTTTGGTGGCAAATGTGGGTCAGGTAGAGTGTAGACAGCAGCCACTGGATGGCCCATGGCTTCTTGGAGAAGAAGAGATTATAGTGAAGGAATGGAGACAGGGCCAATGCTGGGCATATCTGAGAGATGATTGTGGGCCTGGGCCTGAGAGTGTCTATTGGTTAACATTCCTTTTTCCTCCTATAACACAATCAAGCCAGATAAAAGCTCTTCCTCTCTCTCTCTCTCTTTAAGATTTATTTATTTGACAGAGACAGACACAGCGAGAGAGGGAACACAAGCAGGGGGAGTGGGAGAGGGAGAAGCAGGGCTCCCGCGGAGCAGGGAACCCGATGCGGGACTTGATCCCAGGACCCTGGGATCATGACCCAGCCGAAGGCAGACGCTTAACCAACTGAGCCACCCAGGCGCCCCAAAAGCTCTTCCTCTCTTAAGTAACTGTCTGAATATAAACAGGCAACCATATCAAGTCAAGCTGAAATTGACTTTCTTACTCCTTTGCCATCCTCCACCTATTGCTTCTACCTTGTGGTTTAAAATGGCTGCTGTGGTTCCCACTATCACATCCACACTCCAGAAATCAGGAGGTAGAGAAGAGAAAGGAAGTATATCCTTACTGTATGCTAAGGGTCTGACGCAGAATTAACAATTTGGTACTTCCACTCACGTGCTATTGACCAGAATATAGTAGTCACAAGGCTACACCTAGCTTCAAGGGAAACAGGGAAATAAACTATTTTGCTACATGGCCATGTGCCCAGCTAAACTCTATTATTCAGGTGAAAGGGAGAATAGATATTGGAAATAACCAGCCATCTTTGTCTCATAGGAGACATGTTCCTGGCTAATGCCCAAACTCAGTAAAATACAGCATTCCAGAAAATGCTGGGAGGGTGAATTCAGAAGGAGACATAGCTCAATGTCCTAAATGCCATCTCAGAACAAGGAATCAATGGTTGAGGTTAAACATATTAGCACTTGGAGGTTGCCCAGAAAATCTCGGCATCTAAAAACAGCACTTCTTGTTTGATACATGTGTCATACAATGAATGTTTAATGTTAATTTAACTTCTTAATGTAATTTCTTGCTTGGTAAGAGTGTTTGTCCAGTATTCCCAAGGGTGCTAGGAGTGTAGTGTGTCTGTGTGTGTGTGGGGGGGTGCAAGCAGGAGGACAAGGATTGTAAATTTCCGTAAAATTAATTACCTTGGAGGGGACATAAAATCTGCATGAATGGAGGTGTTTTATGTGTAAATAATAGTCTGTGTTTTGAAAAAGGTATTATGATTCTATGTGTGTGTATAGATTGTGCAAGTGCATGTGTGCACGTGTGCGTGTGTGTGTATACACATCTACTTAACATGCTCCTTCATGATGTAGTTGAAGAAAGTGTCATTTCCACTTTATAGAATTTGGTGGTTAGATCCTGGGTCCGGAGCTTGGGCCTGATGTAATAATAAGCTTGGAAGAAGGAGATGTCTCAGGAGAGGATGAAGGTAATTTTCACGGAGAAGAATGTAAACACATACAGGTATAGAGCACGGACTCTGGTGGTTTTAAAAACAGCTCTGCAAAGTCTTCAACATTTCTTTCATTGAGGTGTGGGGTCTGATTACCCTCTCCTTGAATATGAGCTGGTCTGAGTGATTCCATTCTAACAAACAGAATGTGAGGGCAGTGACACTCCACGCTTAGTTTTGGAATACTAGTTCATAAAATGCAGTGTGAGCTCCACCTGGCTGTCTCTTGGTAACCTTGCTCTTGGACCCAGGTGCCATGCTGTGAGGAAGCCCCAGTCACAGGGAGAGATTCAAGTATGTGTTTTGCCCACATGTGTCCTTTGGATGTTCTCTTCTCTCTCTCCAGCTTTGAATAAAATTCACTCCTAATTTCTCGGAAAGCAATGGAGATACTAGGCAAGAGTTTTTCTGCTTGCCATTCCAAAGACAAGATCCATCGAGGCGCTTTTGTGAAAGACACAGCACAGTTGATGTTCTGGTTAATGGCAAAACTAGCCATGCCTGAGTCTCTGTCCTGCCGTGGTCTCAAAGTCTTCTCTTCCAGACGCCGCAAGATATTCACCAGAAACTTTCTCTCCTTTTCTGGAGAAGGGCTCTGCCTCAACTAGAGTCATATACAATTTGATGTGCATAATGCTGTGAGTTAGGTCAGATGCCCCATCTTTTTTAAATGTTTCACATATGTTATAGTTTTCAGACCTGTTTATAATCTATTGTCTCTCCTGGAGGATACTGTGTGCTGAGATCTCTCTTAAAATCTGTATATTGCTCCAAGGATTTGGATTATAGCATGTGTTTAATTAAATGTTCAACCAAATTGAAGTGAAGTCTGACAAGCACAGGGAAAGTCAGGACTAACATTTCTTCATTTTAAATACTTATATTAATGCTCTGTCAAATTTCATAAATAATTTAAATCTGATATCTTACTTCCGACACATTGAGTGTATATTTGGATTTAAAAAAACCCTGCATAATTACTTACCATGCTCTGATGTCTAGCCACATAGAAGACAGATTTTTTTAAATTACTTTTCCTGTTGTTATTTATTTATCCAGCATACACTTACTTTTTGCCAGGGTCTGTGCCAATGTCTTCATATTCATGATCTCGTTCTGTCCTGTGAGGTAGAAGATTAGACAAATTTTCTTTTTCCTTCTGGGCATCCCTTTCCCCTTCCTGTGAGAGCACTGTTCTTTTCTCTTGGGTAATACCCTTTTTCATCATTTGTGCATATGTTCATGGTGGAGCTGTTCATCAAGTTTCTTCCAAAAAATCCTCCCTTCCCCTTCCCCCCCAACACTGACCAAGGAGGTGGGCACCTGATCCAAGCTAGGTTATTCAGACTCTTTCATAGGAATTGAAATTTGAGCAGAGCCTGCCATGGAAGGCAGGCACTGGAATTTGAACATTTAGCATCTGTGTCTGGAACATGTGTGCTCATTAACTTTTGCAATCACATCTAGACTCCATCTCCACTACGCTTTCAGCACTGAGAGCAATTCCAGGCAAAGCAGGTGCTCAACAATATTTGTGGAATGAACAAATGAAGAATGCTCCCAGGGTCCCTGGTTCATGTATTGCCTGAAGCCTGAACAGTCAAATCTTCCTTCGACTCTCTGAGCTCCTAGAATACTTCCATTAAATTAGAAAGAATCATTTCTGCCTATTTCCAACCGGGGTACCCAAAGTGATGCAAGCAGATGCCATTGACCCTGCTTATTGACAGTGCATTTCTTTTTCATAAAAAAGGAGGTGTGGATATGCATATTTGCTACTTGTTAGAGCCTTTGTTCCACATGTCTTTGTCATGCTTATCCTCATTTGTCCATTTCAGTTGAATTTTCCATAATTGTATTTTATCATACATGAATGTTGCATACTTAATAATCCCCAGGGCATCAAAGTCAACATAAAATACTTAAAATGAAAAACCTGCTGGTTCCCAGTTGGAGCTAGCTTGGAAGCATGATGATCTTCTCAACATTTCTCAGTGGGAGATCACAGGAGTCTGCCAACATTGGCATTTGAACTTGCCACTTCTACCCTAGAGGTAGAGATGGAGATCAAACTAAACCAAACCAAGTCAGAGAGTTGGTGTACCATAAAATGGTTTCATTCACATCCAATGAATAATTAAGCACTTATTCTAAATATGGGATCTGCATGAGGGCTTAGTCTGGAGAAGGCAGGGGCAATAGGAAGCAACAGAGTGATTGAAGTGACAGCAGATAGGGTTGCAGAGGCAGGGATTTTGGTGTTCTTTGAGGAGGGAATCTTAAGAAGTCATCTTAAGAATTTTAAAGTCACTTGGTCTTTAGAAGGTGGAACCCAAACTATGCTGGAAATTCTGGTAATGACCAGGACTAGCCAGACTAGACTCCTCAATGTCTCTGAAAATACACGTTCATAATTTATTTATGCTGTGACCTCCTCCTGAAATGACTTTCTTCATACTCTCTCTCTCTCTCTCTTTCTCTCTTGGTCTTTTAGGGTCCAGCAAAACAATTGATTTCAGGGGTCTCCTATTCTCTGATTTCTGAGAGGATATATTCTGCAGTGCAAGGCAATAGACAAGGGTTTGGGGTTCAGACACCCATGCTCTGACAGATGTAGACACATTACTTGACCTTCCCGAGCCTCAATTCCACGAACTGGGGATGATCTTGATGATGATGATAATGATAATGCCTTGTGGGGTGTAGGTAAGAATTAAAGAGAAGATATGTCTAGGAGCTGCCCCATCATGAGACAGTGACATTGATAGCTCCTTCATATCAGTACCATGATATATCTATGTATGTCTTAATTTTCCAAGTTCCTAAGCTTTATAGCTATTGTACAAAGTTACCCAATGAATGAATGCCGATCAAAAGAAAAAAATAGAGGACCATTTAAAAACTATTTTAGCTCTCCTGTGTTTGTGTTTTTTAAGGCTTTGGAAGGCAAATTGGGGCTTATTTTCATAATTTTAAATTTTGCTTCTATAGAGCATGTCTGAGAGGTTCTTTTCTGCGACACTTAATTAAAAATATACGCACAAACAGCACCTCATTTGATCTCTTTGATTTACCTAGAAGGCAGACATTAGCGGCATTTCCTGATTCTAGCTAGTGAATTTTGGCTCTGAGGGGTGAAGTGACTACCCAAGGCAACACAGCATGGACAGTGGGAAATAGGTGCTCCAGCCTATGTCTACACCCCTGCCCCCTCCCATGCTGGGCTGACTCCACTGAGAATATCCTATTTGATAACAGATGTGAAAATCCTTCACAGACTCCAGGGCAGAATATGAATGTAGAGGATTATTGCTATTATTTCTAGGGCAGGCAAGCTATAACCTCTTATGGAATCATCTATCAACCAGGAAATCCTGTTGCTGTTCACTGAATTGTACCCTTGTGACCCAAAAGATAATGTATTTCCCAGTGTACTTAACTTAATACTATGGGCTGACCTGTACCTTGAACTGAGCTGGGTGAGTAATATTTAAATGCAGAGTGTGACAGCTTATGACCTCAAGCAGCTCACTTCCCCCCATGGCAAGCTGCCAAGCCAGGGAGGGAAGAACAGTGGACTGTGGGGATGAATGAGATTATGGTTGGATGGTGTTCCTCCAGAAACAACCCATGGCTTAGATTTATTTTTGATAACTTGATGAAAAGAATAACTTTGTTCATTTTGATTATCTAGAGTACCCCTTGGGCCACCTCCCATAGCCACCCTTGAATTGTCAATTCCAGCTGCCCTCACACTGGGTCAGAACCATTCCGTGTTGATTTAAAAACCCAGTGGGGGACCATCTGACTGGAGTTTGATATTGTGGCTCAACAGCCTGCTGGACCCTCCTGTGTCTACAAAAAGGAAAATGCTTGCTGGACACTTCTACAGGCCGGAGTCAGTAGGGAGAGAAAGGTGGGTTGTTTCTGCCTTAACTTCTTAATACTGGGCTGAAAACACAATTGAACCATAGAAATAAGAGTATGTTGGAAATAGAAGGGAGCTTGGGTGCTTGTGCAAAGACCCTAATTTTATAGACAAGGGAATGAAGACTCAAAAAGGGTAAGCAATTTGCCAAGAAGTTTGATGCCTAAATTCATCAAATTTAGATGTATGTCTCATCTAAATCAGTGAGATGAGATATTCCTTATCCCTTAGTCACCCATCACTTTTGCCTTCTTGTGCTACTGAGAGTGACATCTGTCCAAGTGAAGAATGACCTAAATGGATAGTGTTTAGAGAGTCATTTCCCTTTTGTGTTGTAATAACAGTCAGTCAGTCAGCAGACAGGCAGGAGCAGCTCCACTCTGCACCTGACACAGAGTTTGGAGCTGTGAAGGGGACCTGCAATGCTCTCAGTAAGGTGACAACTTCTAGTGATGCTAACACAGTGGGCAACTACCTGCAGAATTGTGGAATAGGGCCTTCTATAGAGCCTTATATGGTGGAGCATACTATGTAATTTGGGGATCAAGTTTGGAGCTTTGCTCTTGATGTCATTCATGGTTGACACAAAACAAACAAACAAAAAATGCTCTCAGAGTCTCTGGACCTTTGGAATGAGTTTGAAGACACTTATTAATCACAGGCCCTCCTCTGTGGGTTCCAAACCAATTGAAAAATAACCCAAGAGCCAGATAATGATTAAAAAGTCAGCTTTATTGCCATTAAGATTTGAATTGGACAATAGAACTTGACTCAAGTGTCTGAAATGAACTAAGCTACTCTGGAAGGCCGGGAAATTCATGCCCCACGGGGCAAGATGTAGGAAAGGGAGCAGGTGTGACCCAGACGAAGATGGAGCTAGATGGAGTTAGGGAGAAGGAAAGAGAGAGGGAGGGGAGGGGGAGAGACCCACTACTTAACCCTCTAGTGAGAGAAGATTTACCTCTTGGTGAGAAGTGGAGAGAAAGGAATGGAGAGGATGACCCTTCTTATTTTAAAGGCCAAGAAAGGATCATGCAGAGGAAGAAAAGATTCCCTGGTACCAGAAATAGGGGCACAAGACAAGGAAATTTGCAGACGTGTGGAGCTGCCGAGGAGGTAGGGGGATCCCCAATGCAGAGATGAGGAGAGGACATAGGTCTCTTGGGGGTTTTCTTTTTTTTAATTTTATTTTAAATTGTGGCAAAGTATACATAGCCTGCAATTTACCATGCTAACCATTTTTCAAGTGTACGGTTCACTAATAGATTCCCATTGTTAAGCAACCAATGTCCAGAAGTTTTTCATTTTGCAACACTAAAATTCTAAAAACATTAAATCCCCATTGCCCCCTTTCCCCAGCCCCTGACAACCACAACTTTATTCTCTGTCTTTATGAATTTGAGTACTCTAGGGACTTCATGTAAGGGGAATCATATAAGGTTTTTTTTTTGTGTGTGACTAGCTTATTTAACTTAGCATAATGTCCTCAAATTTTATCCATGTGGTAGCCTGTGTCAGAATTCTCTCTCTTTTTTTGAAGGCTGAATAATATTTTATTTTATGTATTTGTCACATTTGGTTTATTCATCCAACCATAGGTGTTCACTTGTGTTACTTTCACCTTTTTGTTATCGTGAATAATGCCGCTATGAACATAGGTGTACAACTCACTCTTTTAGACCTTGCTTTCAGTTCTTTGAATATATACCCAGAAGTGGAAATGCTGGCTCCAGTTCTCTCAATTTTGACAAAGGAACGTGAAGTGCTGTGAAGAAGATTAAACAGAGGTTGGAGACCAGAAATCTACAGGTTTGCGAAGGAAGGACATCTTCTGGGTCTGGCAGGATTGAAGAGCTGCCTTCCCAGAGGGTGAAAGTGCTAAGGATTTAAGGGCCACAATGTAGAGGGATGGGGGAGGCAACGTGGTTCTTGTTCTCCACTAGCCTCTAGAGGCCACGGAAAGATCCTGGGGCTTTGGGTGGGTGTGGAAGTGGGAGGGAGGCTTCCTGTCTATCCTCAGAAGGAAAGGGGCAAAAACGTGAGGAGGGATCAGTCTGTAGCCAGGAGTATTTTGCTCTTAATTCTTTTTCTAAATGTAGTATACATTTGCTTATTAGTGAGAGGTAGGGATAAAGATTTATAAGATCTTCTGTTTAACACAACGAGAGGAGGGGCCAAGTCATATATTGTTCATTCAGAAAACCAGTTTATCACACACGTATTGGAAGTAAGGAATTCCTGTCCTAAATCCCACTGTCACAGGGTGAAAGTGACCTAAAGAGAAACCGTGGACAGGGCTGGTCACACACCCCTATTCTAATTCTATGCTGTAAAAAGGCCAATAACAAGGACCAGTTTTGGGTGTCATAACCAGGAGGAGGGTTGCTACTGGCATCTAGTGGGTAGATGCTGGGCATGCTGCGAATGCACAGGTCAGCCCCTCAACAAAGAAGTTTCCAGCCCCAAAATGTCAGTAGTGCTAAGGTTGAAAAATGGGATTTGTTATATTTCCTTCTCAAGACAGAGTCTAATTTCCTCCTCACAAACACATGCTAGGACACCTAGTCTTGTCTTATTTGATTGATTAGAATGTGAGATGAGGCAAGTCTGAATAGCTTAACTGACTGCCCAGAGATACTAAGATCATGTGTCCTGACTCCTAGGACCCTTTCCCTCCGTTCACTCCATGAAGCATCAGAAAAGAAGCAGTCACTGAAGGTTGAAGGTGCTGATGCCAATGAGGAGGCTGAAAGAAGGGAATAAGCATTTGTCCAGTGTCGGCTGTGCCTGGTGAGTACGGGGCTGGGAGGTTGAGCTGCATTTGTGACCCTCATCCATTACCAGCCCTGTACTGTGGCTTGTGCGTCGCACTTCAGAAAATTAAATAGCTTCTACAAGGTCACATTCAAACCTAGGTCTATGCTAAATCTTGCTCTTGCCTCTAAAACTCACTGCTTTTTTATTAGAATATGTGGGATTACAAAATAATTAGTTCAAAAGCTTCAATAATAAAGCAGTATTATCTAGACACTCCAGATTCTATTCATCCACTCCAAAGAATTTTTTGACAGAATAGTATATTCCAGTGCACTAGGCTGGAGAGATGCCAGCTCTCTGACATACTGTCAGGTTTCTTAGCGGGGCAGTGTGCGTCTGAGTGCTCAAATGCTGCTGCCTGTGCTCCAAATATCCCATTGACGTGCACGCGCACATGTGTGCAAGCGTGCATGTGTGCGTGCAGGTGTGTGTGTGTGAATGTGAAAACAGATCCCTCATGTTTTGATGACTAAGTGTCATTTGTTTCATTTGATTATGTATCTGCAACCTCTTTTTTAAGTTATTTTTTTAATTATGTTATGTTAATCACCATACATTCCATCATTAGTTTTTGATGTAGTGTTCCATGATTCATTGTTTGCGTATAACACCCAGTGCTCCATGCAGTACGTGCCCTCTTTTTTTTTTTAAGATTTTATTTATTTATTTGACAGAGAGAGACACAGCGAGAGAGGGAACACAAGCAGGGGGAGTGGGAGATGGAAAGCAGGTTTCCCGTGGAGCAGGGAGCCTGATGCGGGGCTCGATCCCAGGACCCTGGGATCGTGACCTGAGCCGAAGGCAGACGCTTAACGACTGAGCCACCTGGGCGCCCCAGTACATGCCCTCTTTAATACCCATCATCAAGCTAACCCATCCCCCCCCTCCCCTCTAAAACCCTGTTTGTTTCTCAGAGTCCATAGTCTCTCATGGTTCATCTCTCCCTCCGATTCCCTCCCTTCATTTTTCCCTTCCTTCTCCTAATGTCCTCCACGCTATTCCTAATGTTCCACAAATAAGTAAAACCATATGATAATTGTCTTTCTCTGTTTGACTTATTTCTCTTAGCACAATCTCCTCTAGCAACCTCTTTATCCCAGGCATTTTGACTTAAGTCCTTGAGGATGGGCAAGGGACCAGTCCGAGTCAGGTGCCTTATAAGATGGTAGAGGCTCACTAGACAAAACCTGTGTGCCAGCATCTGTTCTCTGAGGCTGAGTGCTTTCCTTTAGGAGGACAGGGTTTCCTCATGTGGGTTCTGCAGTCAGATATGCCTGGCCTTAAATCCCCCTTCTACCCTTTACTACCCGTATGGATCTGAACAAATAGCTTAATCTCTCTGTGTCTTGGCTTTCTCACCTCTAACACAAAGATGCTCAGAGTGAGACCATACCAGAAAGCAGCTGGGGGGTCTAAATGAAGTAATGTGAGGAAGCACAGAATTCTCTCCCCTCCAAGTTAAGGTGCCTTGACCCCGTGGGACCTGAGATGGGCATGGCGGGAAGGTTTCGATAGACAGTGCCAGAGCTGGTAGGGGTAGTAGTGTCCCCTGGAGCCACTGCATTCTCCGGGCCAGCGGGGGAAAGGGTCGATGAAGCCAGATTTTAGGCGTGGGAGGCAAGAATAAATTGCCCATGGAAGCCTCTAGGACAGCAGAGGTGTTGCTTTGGGAGATGCTTAGACACCCTCTTGGGACTGCCAGGAGATCAGGGGAGACACTTTTAGTTAAGTCTTGTCTTTCATCATGTGAGTAAGCCAGAGAAGCAGCGGTGTCTGTCCTGACCCTCAGGGAGGCAAAACTACAGGACACAAACATAAGTTATGGCTGAGTAAAAACTAACCGTAGCAATATAAGACAGACCCACTGCCATAAATTGACCTGAGACGATTTTAGAAGCCCTGCAATAACAGTGGTAAGAAATGTGCCCAAAGACTGATGGGCAACAGCTTCAAATCTCAGCTTCATCACTTACAAGTGGCATATTTGGAGAGTCACATGGTCTCTCTGAGCCTCAGTTTCTCCATTGGTAAATTAGAGAAAATACTATTTCATGTGGGGGCGGTCGATCTTACATAAATCAAGTCCACAGAAGCCCTTTGCAAACTGTCAAGCCCTGCGCAGCTTTGAGAGGCTGTTATATTATTTCCAACTAGTTGGTGCTGCCGTGAATTTTAGCCGGTGAGAAGAAATTCTTCTAGTTCATGTTCTACGTGGTAGCATCTTTGAACCTCATGTTCTCACTCATCAAACACCTTAAAATACGGAGGCACCCAGAGTGGCAGAAACAGAAAAATCTATCATGTAATTCAAAGCATCCTCCTTTCATTGGAAAGGGGGTGGAGAATATTTCTTTTGTTGAGCTTGCTTAATTCAAGAGGGAGAAGGAGAGTTGCAAATGAGAAATGCAAATCTAAGAAGATATCCAGCAATGTGCTTGGTTTTAATAATTGCTCAAATAAGAAAATCTCCACTCCCCTCCCCTCCACACATTCATACACACAATATTATTAGGATCCAGGTTTCAGTTAAATGTCACTGTGTTAAAGATCCATCTCAAACCTATTCTATCCTACCCTACCCTACTCAATCCCATTTTGCCCTGCCCTACCCTGTTCTATTTTACCCTACCCTACCCCACCCTATCCTACCTTATCTTACCCTTTCCTACCCTATTCATCTTTGTGTTTATTTCTTTCAGACTTTCATCATTGAAATTATCTTATTGTTTGATTTATGTTTGGTTGGTTAATATATTCTTTTCTCAGGTGATAATCTCCCTAAGAGGAAGTTTTATTCTCCTCAATATCTCCAATACCTAGCTCAGTGGCTCATAATGGGAACTCAAGAAATATTTCTTGAATGAGTGAATGAGTCCCCAAATTTCAGAAGTGCTGGTGGTCAGAGGCAATGGTAATAGGGTCACTGCTTGCAAGAAGTGGCAGCTGGGGCACAGATGGAGAGAAGCGTCAGGAAGTGGCAGAGCAGCCTGCACAGGAGGAATGGACATTCTGGTTTGTTGGGACCAGGAGTTTGTGGAAGTGGAGGGGGGGCTTGGCAGCAGGCCTCTGCATGGCAGGCAGTAGACACTCCTGCCCGGGACCCCCAGTGGTACCACCGTGTGCCTCAGGACCAATATACACAGAGGCCAAGAACACTGAGAACTCTAGCAAGGAGAACAAGCATTGATGCCCAAGGTGGGCGGAGGGTTGCAGAGAAAGGAGGAAAGGGATGGAGGGAGGCCAGAGGCTGTTCAAAGACCAATCTAGGAGGAAATGACAAATGACCCCTTCAGTGGTCTTTTCCTAGACAGGTGGCCTGGAAAACTCTCATTCAGAGGATAGAAAAAAGCTTAAAACACAAATGAAAGCCTTGCCCCATATCCCCTAAGACATCTAATACTTTAAATTTATTTATGTGTTTTTGAATTAGGTGCTGGGCTAAACACCTAACCCACATTATCTTGGTTAATGCTCCCAATGGCTGCTTCCTCTCGTGTTCCCCTTTGACAAATGGCAAAACTGAGTTTCAGAGAGCTGACCTGACTTGCCCAGGCTAATGAGTGGTGGAACTGGCATTGGAAACCAGTCAGTCTGACTCCAGATTCGGTGCTTTTAAACCTATCTTTGATAATTGCATATGAATTTTGTAGCTTTGATGGATTACAACTTTTTAGAACCATTTAAAAATATTGGACCTCTTCATGGTTCTGTCCTGAGCCCGTTTTTATTATTCTCACTTGACACAGCTTCCAGAGGATGACCTCGGTCATTCTCTTGGAATCAATCCCACATGCATGATTCTGAGCCTCAGACCTCTGTGTCCAGCTATGGGCTCCCATCTTCACCTGACTGTCCCACGGGACCCGCCACTCTGCCAATCCATAACTGCATTCATCACTGCCTCCTCGAACCTTCTTTCTCTCACATATTTCCTGTCCTAGTTAAACAAGATGCTCATCCAGCCAGCTGACCAGTGAGGGATCTGAAAATTAATTTCTAACATCTCCATTCCTCCCCACGTCTTGAAATGTCTTCCTCCTTAGACTCCTCCCATAATTTGAGTCCATTCCAACTGACGTTGCCTTAGTTTATTATTGGCTATTACAGCTGTTTTTCAGCTGGTCTTTTTTCTCTCTGATATTGCCCCTCACAATTCTACCTTATTTCAATTTACTAGAGTATTTTTACATTAATGCTAAAATGCATGTCAGCTCCTAATATGCTTCTTTTCTTTTAAATTTAATGTAATTTTATGGTGTTATGTTAGTCACCATACAGTACATCATTAGTTTTTGATGTAGTGTTCCGTGATTCATTCAATTCCTACTCAGAATTCCTAGAGCCTATCAGCCCTTAGCAGGTATTTTTCAATCTCATAGTTTTGAAAAATCTACCTCTGTGTCTTGTCTCTTCCCTCCTGCCCATCTTTCCTTATTCCTTCCATGAATTTTCTTTAGCTTTTTCTTTATGCCAGCTTCTGAAACTAACATCATGAGAAGGTTTACCATCTAAAAATATTTTCATGTACATGATCTCATTTATTTCTCACAAAGCTGTTGACAGGCAGGCCGACTTATCTCCATTTTACAAATAGGAACATGGTCTCGGTCAAGTGCACTGCCCAAACTCCCAGAACCAGCGAGTGCCCTGACTTCTACGGGGTCCTTGGCTTTCAAATCCTGTCATTGCCCTGCTCTGCAGCATTGCTCTTTGAAACCTGTTGCCTCTACTACTTTGCACTCCTTTGTACCATTCCAAGCCCTCACAATACATTGTCAATGCATAAAGATCATTGATTCGATGAAATCAGGACAACAGTGTTCAATCAAAACCTGGTGAGGGCAGAAGCACACAGTGTATAGAGAGGAGTCTACTGGTTGCAGACACTCAGTGTGCTCTGGGAATAAGTCAGTCTGTGTTTCCCAATAAGAGAAGGGCTTCCATTGTCCTGGCTACTTGGCTAAGTAGAGGGCAGTGACCAAAGCTTCTCCTGTGGCTGTTGGTGACTTTGTCTCACTAGACTGTGAACACCACAAAAACAAACACTGCTCCTCCTTTTTCTTTGTGTCTCTACTACCCAGCACAGTCACGGTCGCTCAATAAATAGTTATCTATGATATGGATCAATGCTTAAGAATTTAGAGATGCAAGGGAACTGAGTGAGCATCTTTCCAGACAAAGGTCCCCCAAACGCCGGCTACCTGTGTAGTAGATGCCCACAATAGATCTATGGAACAAGTTGCACATGTTTTGTGACATTTGAATCTTGTCTGTTTTCTCATTTATCATTTATGGACTCTTTATTATTCATATACTATTATCACCATGCCGATTTTACAGGTAAAGAAATTGAAGCTTAACATGATTAGCGTATGTGTTCCAGCTTAGGAATTAGTGTCAGAGCTGAACTTGGACGTAAACAATCAGATCCCAGGTTCTGGGGTGTGTGATCAGCCCTTACTGCCTCCATATCTAAGGCTTTTTCTGCTTCTGGAGCCAAAGAGCCAAGCTGTAAGGAGACTGCGGATGAGGAGGTAACCAGGTGCCTGCAGCCAGTCGTGAGGTGAATGCAAGAAGCCTGGTGGGGAAAACATTGGCAGAGCTTCTGGGAGAGAGGAGGGAGAGAAGGAGAGGGGGAAATTAGAGGAACCTTCTGGGAGCTGAGCTGGGGAAGATGGCCGTGCCCAGGACAGGAGGAGAAGCCAGACCAGTTTCTCTCTGAACCAAGCTAAGAACACTCACCATACGTTTCAAGTCTACATTTTGGAAGGAAAAGATATAATGCCCTTTAAAATTGTTCTCTCTTCCTTTCAAAAATGAAGGTCAGCAGGGGAAAGGAGTAGCATCTGAGATGCTAATGAAAGAAAACCCAGATGACTGCAGAAGCAATTTAAAGATTTGCCCGGATTTGTTTCGGCCCCCGTGGCTGTGCCTTCTACTTGCAATTCTTCCTCAGTGGTCTGGATGGGGAGATAAATACATTTTTTAAAAGTCCAACATTCAGGCACTTTTGAAACTAGGGAAAGCAGAACCTGGGAGACTTAAAATATTAATCATGTATCCAGGCTTGCCAGAGAAAAGAGGATGGCGTTCTGCAGGTGTAATGCAGAGAGAAAATCCCCTCCAGGAATGAGTGATATGGAGGTGGATTTCACCCATGTGTGCACCAGACACAGACGGAAAGTTGATTTATACCTAATGCAGACCTTGATTCAAAGGCCCCTCCTTAAAGGGAAAGCAGCAGGCCAGAGGCGTCCCTTTAGGACACTCTGAGACCTCATTAGACTGTCATTAAACAGCCAGCGAGGCTCTGCTCTGGCAATAGGCTGAGTCCAGAGACACAGATGAAAGGCTTTAGGAATGTTGGATTAGAAACCAAAGCATGAGCATCCAGAGGTAGGAGTTTAATGGCAGGATTCCTGAGACCATGCCCAGAGCCCGGGAGAGAAGATCATCAGAGCACTGGGTTGTGATTTCACTCCTATCTCTTTGGAGCTCTGTAGTTCAAGGAGGGGGACTTGCTAGGAGTTCTTTGTCTTATCCAGGAGCCCCCAGGCTTATCCACTGTTCATCCCCAGGGCTCCCACTCAAGCCCGATCTATTTACTGTGTTCATCTTGGTTTTCTTATCACAGGCCCTGGAGACTCAGTTTCTTTCTGATCTTCAAAATGGTCACCACTGTGCACCAGTTTGCTTTCTGAATTAGCCAAATTGGCTCCCTGTTTTTGTGCTGCCAAGGATGAGAGTCCACAGGATCTTTTTTGAATTAAAGATTTTAATGTCACTTCCTACAAGGAAAGTTATAGACATGATGAGACTCCCAACAGTAGGGAAATAACGAAAGTTCTAGAATTTTAGACTTCTTAAGAGTTTAGTTTTTGATCTTTAGACCTGTCTTCATTCTGGGACGTTCCTGGCAGTCCCGAGGAATTGACACTGTTTTTATTCCCCAAGTTGTATGTAATCTTCTCCTACCTCTTCACTCCTGAAACTTGCCCCATATTCTTTAAGCAAAATAAACAGCTTGCTGTTCCCTGACTTTGCCCACAGCCTGTTTCAAACCTCTATGCCCATATTTGCTTTAAATGTCTTTGAAACCCAGCTTCTTCTCTTGAAGAAACTTCCCATTCTTTCCTCGCATTTTCCCATCCCCATGGAAGAATCCATAAGCACCTGTCATGAGTAAGCCCAAGGCACGTGTTTACTGCCACCTGAGGACAATTACATTACTCAGGACTGGGACTTGAATTAAATGGACCTAACATGATGTCTGGTACACAGTAAGTGCCTACTTTTAAAGAGTAAGTGGGTCATGTCTTTATGTAACTTTCAAGTTTTCTCATGACTATAGAATGACTTAATTTTACCAGAACAGCTCTGGACTTGGGCACTCAGGGTTGAGTGTGAGATCTGTCATCTACTGGCTGAGTGGCTGTGGTGATTTTATTAAATTTTCTGAGCCTTAGTATGCTCACTTGTGAAGTGGAGAACATAACACCTACTTCACAATTTATTTATTTATTTATTTTTGCAGTGGAGAGACATTTTCCCCAATAAAAGCGTATCCAGAGCAAATATGGAGTAAATTTGAGTGATTACTCCTAGAAATGTTATCTATTTGTGCAATTTCTAAGATCAGCCCCAACCTGCAGTTGAAATTTCAAAGAAGAAACTACAGAGTGGTACATGTTATTCCCAGAGGCTGGACAGCACTTGGCAAAACAACCTCCCAGCTTGGTGTTCATCACCATAGTGCTGGACGTGCACTGTGCAAAATCAGAATCCTGATTTGTGTGCATGCCGAGTGAGGGCAGAGAAGGGTACATAAGATGCCACTTCATTTGTAATGGGAGTAAAGGTCTTTAGATTCACAGGACGCTTGCATCACCATCCATTTTTGATCTTCACATTATTGGAATTGACTCAAGCTTTACCCACTGGATTGTTGCATTTGCCCAGTTCCTTGTTCAGACTCTCAGGGTCCTGTAGAAGAGCATGGCTTTGTTCCCTATGCGACATGCTTGACCACAGGTGCCCTAGGCTTTGGGTCCCAAGACTGGTTGTCCAGGCCATTTTTCTCCAAACCCCACTGCCTCATGGACACCATATATAAAGGGATCCACCAGATTTCCAATGACAGTTTCCTCCCACTTCTGGCTCCCCACAAAAATTCTGAAACAATTAACACACACACTCACACACACACACACACACACACACACACACACACCTCACACACATTCTTCATGTTTCTCCCATTGGTTCATGTAGTGTCAGATAATAATTAGGAAGGACCCAGGAGCTAGTAACCAAAAAGCTTTTATCCTCTCTTTCCGTTCTTCTCTGATATAAACATGCACAGACCTGTCCCATCCTCATCAGAATCTCAATAGGCATCTTGCCACAGTACAAAAGACATAAACGGCAAATACAAAAGCACAAGTTAAATATTCAGGAGGCCATTTGTGCTCTATATTGATAAACAGTGAGATATACAATTGACATAGGAAGACAGAAAGTTTGGGTCCACATTTCTAGTTCTTTCTTTCCCTAGTGGACCTACATGAAAAGACAAGTCATAATCAGAACCTTGCTTAATGTGAATGCAATCAGAGCAAAGGACATGAATTGGATTTGAGAGAGTAGTGATGTCATAAGATAGTCTGACATCTCCATCTTCCATTTGGAATGCTTTTGCCAAATTGTAATAAAAAAGAGCTCTCTTTTTCCCTTTCTCAAAGATCCATGACTTCATAAACGTCATTTGGTAAGACCAAGGTCTCAGGAAATGTGGGGTTGGGGAAAATAATTTAAAAATTTCACCAAATACATTTAAATGACAGAGTGAATAAGTATTCTAGAAGATATTCACTTGCTTTAGCAAGCCAGATTCATGACAATGAAACCTTGCTCCAATAAATAAACTTCTGGAGGACTCTCCTCTTTGTTCAGAAAATATTGTTGCAGCATTGCAATCCACAAAAC
Organism: Zalophus californianus; assembly: GCF_009762305.2. NCBI lineage: Eukaryota > Metazoa > Chordata > Mammalia > Carnivora > Otariidae > Zalophus > Zalophus californianus. The sequence continues at coordinate 10,282,008 of NC_045596.1, forward strand.
TAAATATTTCACCAGCTGTATGTTGTACAGAGTATACCTCTCTCAACTTTTTAAATCAGCTTTTTCTGCCATGATATTTATTGGCTTTTGCCCTTGAATTGTGTTTTTGCATTCATTGTTTTCGTAAGTCTCGAGACAGTGTCTGGGCATTTCACAAGTTGCAAACGTGTTGTGGGGCCCTGGCTCTCTGCTGGATGGATTTTAGACAAGGTGGTCTGGACAGACTTCCCTGTGGAGTTGAGTTTAAACAATGAAATGAGGGAGAGCACCATGTAAAATTAGGGGGAAAGGAAGTCCAGGCCGAGAGGATAGATATTGTATAGGCAGCAAGAAGGCCAGGGGAGAAGGCACTGAATGGGAGAGAGAGGTGCAGGGGGCTAAATCATGTAGGGTGTCAGCAGCCATGTGAGGGATTTGGGGGGTTTGTCCTCTGCTCAATTGGCATCCATGACAGATTCCAATGCACTAGATAAGTGGCATGACCTTGAACAGGGCTTGGTTCTCTTTTTCTATGTTTCCATGCTGGTCAGTTTCCAATTTCCAAAAAAGTTTTTCTGTAGATACCTTAATGTCTTCATTGAGGCTAGTCCCAATCCTGCTGGCCTGGGGCTCACAGTCTTTGGGAGGTGACTTTGCATATCTTGTTTTAACTGGATTAACTTCCTGGTTTAACTCTTGGGAGGACAATCTTTCTGCTTCATTTCCTGGTTCTTGGGGAGCATATCATTATTAGCTTCCTACCCATGTACCAAGAACATAATCATACACACAGGTGCTGAAGGAATCTAGGCCAATGACAACAGCAACAATATTAACAAAAGGTTTAAAAAGAATGCTGTTTGGAGTCCAGGTGCATTGGGAGTGCTAAAAGCAGAAGTCAGACTGAAAGCCCTCAGCATTCTGAGAGAGGGAGAGTTAGAAATAAACACTTACGTCATCCCTTCCCTCCCCTGCACTGATGCGGTCCAGACGGATGATGGCCCAGCATTTTGGATTCGTCTGGTTTCCTCATTAATTCTTCTCTCATTTCTGCTTTTATTATCTACAATGACAACTGCACACCATCCCTAGGCAGCCTCTAAAGCCATCTAGCTGTCATTAGAGCAATAGTACTGCACAGTAAACAAATTAAACTGCTCCTTGGTGTCTAAACCTCTTGATTAAAGCATCACTGTCTTATGATTACTACTGTCCTTTGAAAACCTACTGTGTGCTAAGGGTAGGTTAGTTGCTTTACGTACTATTTCACTTAATCTTGCAATGACACTTTAAAGCTAAGAATCACCGGCCTGATATATAGAATCGAAGACTCCAGAGTCTTGACCCTAATCAAAGTCAAAGTCAGTGGGTAGCCAGCCTACATAGACCAGGGGACTTCTATGCCAGATCTTCATACCCACTCACCCGATGCTCCATCCATGTTCCTGCTTCTCTGCTACTTTAGATTGTTCTTGGCATTTTCCCTCTCACTGGCTTTCCCTCCTCACGACGTATATAAGCTCACATTTACTTTCTCTTCTCAGAGCTTGTCTTCAGACTCTTTAGAGGATCCAATGTCTCCCTCCTTTTTCTCACTCCAATCTTTGGAGTCATAGACTGACATTGCTGGTGGGGACCTTGGAGATTATTTTCTCTGCAGGTTTCCAATCTTGAGTCCCCAGGTGGCAGACTTCAAGCTAGTTTCAATATTCAAAGATGTCTACTTAAATCACAGTACTGTTGTTTGGTTTGTACTACTGAAATATAAAGTTGGACAATGATTATTTGATAAATACAATTTGTCTAATAGAAAGCTTCAAAAGGGGTTCATATTGGGGTAAGTGGGGAAGAAAGAATTCATGAAAAAAGATTATTGGCAGAAGAATCTCAGAAATATTGCCAATTTGTTGTTGTGTTCTCTTTTATAAATGACTCAACAGATGTCCATTGGGAGGAAATGTGAATACCAACTAAGCTTCACTGGTTTGGAAGAGATTTTAAAGCTTATGTTGTCCAACTATGATACATTTTTAGCAAGTGGTAGGCCAATGATTGGTGGGGTATTATTGCTACTCCAGGCATCCTTTTCCAATTTAATGGCACTGACTGCTAAAAGTTTGTGATTTTCTGGAGTTTCTGCCCTTCGGTTCTAGTCCTCTGGAACTCCACACAATGGTTCTCATTACTCTTCTAAGTGATGTCCTTCATGCATGGAGATACAACAGTTGTTGACTCACTGCTAGATATGCTAGTACCAGCAAAGTAATTATGGACCCTTCCAGCTCTCCATTCAAACCATGATCAGAAAGTCAATTGTTTTGCTCAACAACACCCATAAGGCCTTACTCTTTGTTTTCTGCTTCAGCCTCATACCCTAAAATTAGAGATATACATAACTATCTGAACTTTTGTTTATTGCTCAGTACCCCTTCCTTCTAGAATATTCTCTTTCTTATCCCCCTCCCCAGATTTGCTTCTTTTGGAAATATTTCCATGACCTCCCCCCACAGAAAAACTAGATAAGGCCCTCTAATACCTGCTTGCATTCAATCTTGAGTGTTTCCTTGCCTGTAACATTCATTTGTAATTAACCATTTATTTTTCTCTCTCCTCACCAAGACTGTGGGATCCAAGGATGATATCCTAGTCACTTAGCCTTAAAGCCTAGCACTTGATTGAAACTTAGAATAGATGCTCTGTGAAATGAGTGAATGAATGAATGAACAAACGAATGAATGAATCCATGGTATGGGCCCTTCCTGTGTCTTGTCCAAGTGCATTCACCAACCCCTCAACTTACATTGTCTCTTCATCATGGCAATAGGTAGGTGAGGAGTTGAGAAGGAAGGCAGATGGGATGAGGGAGGAAGTAAGAGGGAAGAGTAACCAGGAAAGAGATAAACGCATCAGAATCAAAACTGTTTTATAGGTGAGGAAACTGAGGCTCAGAGTACCTAATTCACACAGTAGAGACTGGAATCTCCTTTCATGGCTTCTGGCTCTGTGCTTTTCCTCTATATTGTGAATATTGCAGCAAGTACATTTTTAACACACAGAGGAAAACACACTGGCTAATTTCCAAAGACAACAGCCTCATCGTCAGGGCCAAGGGGTCATTGTTTGAAATTGTAAAAATTAGTTCTGATTTAAACCCAGCCTCTCGCTTGGAGCAATGACTCAGGCTAATTTTGTGGGTGGCATGTTTTCCTTTGAGATTTCTCATCCGATCTGTTCCCTGTTCTCCTAGATTACATAAGGGTAAGATGAATTCCGTGACTGGATCCCAACTCCCTGGGGACCAAAATAATCACTGTTCTGTTTTCCATGGGAGATGAAGATATATATTAGGATTTTAACATTTTTTGAACATCTACTTTAAAAACAGGAGACATCCGCAGCAGGTGGGGCTTGCAAATGATATTTCTAATCAGATATTCATCCAGAAAGTAATTAACTTTAGGAAAGTGTCTTCCCTGTAAGGCCCCAGAGACTTGTAAAAAGACTTCCTCACTCTCGACTCTCTGTGAACACACTTTGTTTTTGCCTCCCCCTGTGTTCCAGAGTCCAAAGGGAAGATGGGAGGTGAGTCCTGCTGATAAGGACGTCATCACATTATGGTGTTTCAGGGCTATGGGGAAAGAAGTCTCTCTTCCGCTTGTCTCTCCACCCCAATCCCAGCACCCTCAAGATGGTGCTTTCTCATGTTTTGTAAATTGCTGGGGGTTCTGCCAGGTTCTTCGGTTTCATCTGGCTCACTGCCCTGGCTTCTCTGTCACTCCTTTTAGGAAATCCAAGGGAGGAAAAGCTAAGAATCTGTGTTTTGAATTCAGATATGCATGAGTTCAAACCCTGGTTCTGCCACTTTTGAACTGTGTACTTGTGGCTGAGCTGTGACCTCTTTCTGAGTCTCAGGTTCTCACCTCTGCCTGGACTGTCATAGACTCACTGAAAAAGTCGCAAGAAAACATTCAGCTTGGTGCCTGCTTCCTAGAAGTTTCATAGCAGAATATTTATATTCTGCCCTATCTACGTTCTATCTCTTTTTGGTAAAAGAAAGTTTGGATAGAGTTTGGCTAGTGTAGTAGCTTCCCAGGGCTGCTGTACCAAAGTACCACAAAATGGGTGTCCTAAAACAAGAGAAATTGATTGTTTCACAGTTCTAAAGGCCAGAAGTCCTAAATCAAGGTGTCAGCAGGGCAGTGTTCCCTTTGGAATGTGTAAAGGAATCTTTACTCGCCTCTTCCTAGCTTCTGGTAGTTTGCCAGCAATCACTGGCATTCCTTGGCTTGCAGCTGCATCAGCTTCAGTGCCTGCTTTGGTTGTCACATGACGTTCTCCCTGTGGCTCTCTGTCCTCATGTAGCTGTCCGCTTACAAGGGCCCTAGTCGTGTTGGAGTAAGGGTTCACCTTCCACCTATACAACCTCATCTAAACTAAATTACATTTGCAAAGAACCTGTTTCCAAATAAGGTCACCTTCCAAAGTACTAAGGGGTTAAGGCTTCAACATATATTTTGCGGGGGAGGTGGAGAACACAATTGAACCGATAACAAGTAAGTACTAAATTTTATGCTAATATATTCTAGTCTATTTAGTCAATATATCATATAGACTTCTGTTTAGCTTAGATTAGATTTTGCTGTCTGAGAAGTCCAATCCTAGAATAGCAACCTTAGAGCTAAAAGAAAATATGCTGTTTATTTTGCTTCTTCCCTCTTTATGCCTCCTCTCCCCCATTTTTCCCTTTATTCTAAGCCTCCCAGCCACCATTCTCACCATCTCTAATTTCATTATTCACCCAGGAGCCAGAGTTCTCTCTCGGTCCTCCTCCTCTTTCTAGAACAGTCATGTGTCTCCGTCATCTTGTTCTTTATAAGACAAAGGTCAAACTCCTCATCTTGGCATAAATTGTCCTTCAGTACCTGATCCCTACTTACCTCTGGGGTGGCTACCTGTCATGGTTTCTTCCAGACAGACTCCAGTTTTAACACTGAAATTACTGCATCCTGAGAAACCCCTCAATCCTGGACAAACCAGGGCAGTTCATCACTCTACTACCTCCCTATGGTTTTAGATACTCTCTAGCTATTACAAGTTTAATTTGGTCTTCCTAATTGCATATTGTTCTGTCATTAGCTGTTTACTTACAAAATTCTGCTGCTAAATGACATGATTTTAAGAATTTTATTTTTTATTTAAATTCAATTTAATTAACCTATAGTGTATTATTAGTTTCAGAGGTAGAATTTAGTGATTCATCAGTTGCATGTAATACCCAGTCCCCATTCCATCAAGTGCCGTCCTTAATGCCCACCACCCAGTTACCCCCTCCCCCACCCACCTCCCCTCCAGTCACCCTGTTTGTTTCCAAGAATTTTAGATCCAGATAAATCTGGGTTTTAATTTCAACTCTGCTGACCTTAGTATGCATATTCTATTAAGCGTCAATTTCCTCAAAACAAAAGGGGCACAAAATGATGTATCCTTTGGTTGTTGTGAGGGTAAATTAGCTATTATGAATAAACCATCTGGCAGAGTGTCTGGTACATACTAAGTGTTGCATAAATGGTAGATGGTTTTCACTGGTGGATATGTCTGTGTACTCCAGAGTACCTGTGTTCACTAAATGCTTTTGAAAGAAAGCTCAAGGCTACAGAACTCAAATCTCTTGAGCCATGATCTTTCTGTGTCCTGCCATTTTCTCTCTCTGACTTAAAAATAAATCCATTCTTTCAGAGGTTAGCCCTACTAAAAACTTGACTCAAAGCCTTGTCAAGTAATGTATAAAATGACAGATGTATTTCCTATGGACCTTTTACTACTGGAAATTTCCATGTGTCAATAATCTTCTATCCTCCAGTGATTTTGATCTGGTTGAATTCAGCGACTGATCCTTGAGGGGAAAACAGAAAACTGAAAAGTCCTTGAACCCTTTCTTGTTCTCCAGTTGTCATGAACTCAAAACATAAATTCATTTAAAATTGGTGTGACATCATTGACTAAATGAGGACTCATTTAAAGCCTGTTCCTCCCTATCTGCCCCCAAAGAAAACAGTAGTGTTTTATTCAGTCTGATGGTGTTCAAGTTATGTGTATAAGAATGAGCAAGGGTGTCTTCCACTCACGAAGGGAGAAGGGAAAATCCTGACTGTGGTCAAAAGGATATCACTGGCTCTTGGTTTTCTCTGAGATCCTCATGGAGGCCACTGGTTCTTTTCATCTAGTGGGTATTTGATGTCATGAAAGATTAATAATTCACAGAGTCCGGGCAGTACTTTTCCACCGAGGGCTGTGTTTAGGGAAGAGCAGAAGTGCTGGCAAAAACCCGAGGGCTCCTGACAAGGTCGGATGCCGTATGCTTCAGCAAGTGTTCCGAATCCTCAGTAACCTCTTCCTTGCTGTGGCTGACACATAGAAAATCAGGGATTCATGAAGGATTTTTAGCTTTCTTGGCTAAGGTTAAGGTGAGTTCAATCAAATAGACCTGCAAGAGATGACATGTCATCAACAGCAACAATAAAATATAAATAAAATTTTAATTATCAGTTCTGAATAGTAATAATTCAAGAGATGTTATGAAATTATATGAGATTAACTGCTATAGGTGATGAGAGAGTTAGTAGTATCCAGGGAAAGATGAGGCATGATCTAGTATTACTACTTTTACTAGTTCTTGGTTTAATTATTTTTATCTACCATTTTTCTTAAGTTCTAGGAACTCTTCATTGCATGTGACATCTCTTTTGATCTTTACATTAATTTTGGGAGATAGACGACTTTTCCCCATCTTATAAATGAGTAAGCAGGCTCAGAAAGTCAACTGGGCTTTTCTAAAGCCATCAAGATGGTAAAAGGTGTTTGACTCTGGGGTAATTATTTCCAGACATTGCTTTTTTACATGTACGATATCACCTTTCAGTAATAATTAAAAATTAATGACTATGAAGAGGCTTCTTAGTATTTTGCAGGGACTTATGAGTTTTCAAGGCCATTTATATCTCCCCACCCCTTTACTTGTCACAGCAGTCCTGTGCATAAACAGTTTGGGGGTTACTATCTCTACTTGGCAAATGCAGAACTTAAACTGAAGGAAGCTTATGTGATTCCCAAGGTCACTAGCCAAATGGCTAGTGGCTGGCTTTGTGACTTGTGCTGTAGAAAATAAAGGGTCTCACACCAATGGCAGCTGCTATTTTTGGTTCCAACCCTACTCAAAGGAAATGAGGTTGGAAACTGGTCTGGACTTGATATTCTGCCTTCACTCTCTTTAAAACTCTTTTGTCAAGTCCATGTGGCTCCCTGGCAGCAAGGTTCTCCTTTACCAGACTTCCAACTACAGTGATTAGAGCTGCCATCTTTTGCTCCTGTCCATTTTCAAACTCTGGTTTTACAGCCTCCTGGCAATTCTATGATCTTCCCAATAACTTTTAATAATCAGCCAGAGTCTGGGTCTGTCACTCTTTATAGCTGAAAATGCTGACTGGTACAGTTTTCCACCAACATTGTGTGCAAAGCAGCTTCACAGTGTTGCTACATAGTCTGTCTTCAAGGAACCGTAGTTCTGGCCCACTCCCCCTTTTTAAAACCATATCTTGTCAAAGTATAACCTATAATTTCCACCCTTTTGCTAAGCCATTATTTCAACAGTGCTTTGCTTAACTATTTCATGCAGTTAGTAAAGATGGCTGCTGTAACTCCCTAAAAAGCTGGTTTTAGATTTGCCTCACGGAGGGGAGAGGAGCATAATGAATATGGAAGAAGGAGAGGGACAGGTAGAGAGAGCTTTGACTGGTTGAAGTTCCTTATTCAATGCACTTAATTTTTCTCCTTGCAATCTTCTCCACCTTCTATCCTTGTCTTTCTCTTTATCTTTCTATTCTTACTCTTTTGTCCTCTCTCCAAGCAGAAGACAAGGGGTTTTTCAGGGATATTTGGCTCTACTGAAATCTAAACATCAGCTTGAGCCCCTTTTGCCTTGAGCTTGCTCTGTGATGTTTATCATGCTAATACATACATCACTTCATTTAATCTCAAACAGTTTGGAAAGAGAGATTATGATGTCTCTATTATGAGAAGAAAGAGGGGGAGAAAAACTAAACTTTGGAGCATGTTAGGACTTGCTCAGGGCAGAAAGGCTCCTAAGTATCTTTCCCATGAAGTTGCAAACATCAGTTGAAAGTCAGCACAAATCAGATAGTCGGAACAATGGATTAGGAAACAGACAGCTTTTTTGAAGCACTTGGCTCTGTTACTTACCAACTGTGTGTACCCTGGGCAAGCTATTCCAAACCTTTCTTAGACAACACCATGGGAGTGTGGGAATGTGAAGGTTGGAAACTCAGTGGAAGATAAATAGAATTCTGGCACTTCACTTGAACTGTCTCTTTTGCCCCACATTCCGTTTTCTCCCCCACAGCGTGCCTCCTGTGATATCTTTGGGAGGCATGAGATCTAGCTTTCTTTCCCAGCATGTGAAGATGCCTGGGTCCCAGATGGCTTTTGCCACCAGCCAGATGGCCTCTGCACATTGGAAAGATGTGCCACTAGAGCTCCTAGTTCTCTTTTTGTGAAAGCTCAAGTTACCCATGGCTGTTCCTGACCACATTTCTTCATACAGAAAGTTGGAGTACTCATTTAACAAAATTGGATGGGGCTAGCTAGAGTATGGTATATTTAGAATGGTGAACCTCAATTTTGCCTGTAAGCAATGAAGTCTGGGGAGTCAAGGGTCACACCTCTGACCCAGGAGAATCATTCACTAAATTATAGGACTTTTAGACAGATAAAGTGAGTCTCTATGGTGTCAGATACAGTAGGGGCAAATTCTTAGTTCTGCTACTTACTCATTGGTGTACTTGGCCAACTTACTTACCTACCCGAAGCCTCAATTTCTTCTTCCAAACTGAGGACAATATTTTAAGACCTCAGGTAGTTGTGAAGATTACACAAGAAGATTCCTATAAAAGAATTATGTCTGTGCCTGACACAGAGCGACCATTCACTAAGTATTCACTGTTAATGTGCTCAGTGCCCAAGACACAACAGTCGATGATAAATAGCAATCCCATTTCCCACTGGTTGGTATTTGTTCTGTCCTTGCTTAAGGAGACATAATATGTGGGTGAAGTGCCATGATGGCTTTTATTATAAACTTGGCAAATCCACTAACCTGGATCAAGCTTCTTTATTAAGGGATCTGATTGGCAGGGATGAGAATTTTATGAGCTATCTTCACAAAAAAATATTAAGTGTACCATTGGGTTTTCAAAGTAATAAATACTGAGAAGTAGACCGCCTTTCCCCCCTTACTTTTCAAGTAGAATTTTCATATGTTGTCTACATAGCAAAAGTGAGAAGGTACAGCAGAAGCTAAGATGGTGGAGAGGCATTACAAAAATTCATCAACAGATGAATCTTACTACTCATTCTAAAACATGTCTGTTTCTTGTGTGGAAGTTGGATCTCCCTGGCTAGACTGCAAGTTCTATTAAGGTACTAATTATGATTGATCTCTGTTTGTGTTTCTTATGTGTACGTGGGCACCATGTAAAGTATCCCTCTACTCTAGCTATACTTTGCAGTTCTTCCCAGTTCATGACTCTGTCTACCTTTGTTTTCTCTGCTGGGAACCAGTTCCCACACTGGTCTGGCTGTATAGTTCATTTCTCAAGACTCAGTTTAAATGTCACCTCCTCTGGAAGGGGGCTACTTGTGCCCAAGGAAGGCTGGTTAAGTTTGTCTTCTTGGTATTTCTTGGCCAGGAAGTGGAACCGCTCACTGTCATATCAGACAGAGAACAAGTACTCAGATCATTCTGACACAGCCAGCACGAACAACATCATCAATACTCTCAGATAAGATGGATATTTTTAAGGTATTCACTTGGCCAAATCATCTTGATCCTAAAGATGTTTGACTTTTGGTGTCTTGGGCTACCTGTTACAAGAAAAAGAAATATGCGGTTTTAGAGGCAGGAGAACCAGGATTTAGCTCTTGGTTCTCACTACTTATTAGCTGTGTGAAAACTGAATCTCAATTTTCTAATTTTTTTAAAATGAATATAAAGAAAGCTACCTTGAAGTTCTGATATATGACTGACTAAGATAATGCAGGTCAAGTATCAAGCATGTCTCTGGGATCCAGAAGACACTCAATGAACAGTAGTTACCATAAGACTGTCTGTCCTTGTAAAACATTCTAGGGCCCCTTTCTAAGACACTGAAGTTTCGTTCCCATTCACACATAAAACCTCTTTTTACAAGATGATCCTAAGCGTAGCTTATTAAAGAAACAGTCCATCTACACATGCTACTCCATCTTTCTGGAAATAATAACTCTTGCCAACCACAAGGATTACATTTCTGGAAAATGTTGTGGTTGGTAAAGATTATTACTAGTGTAATCAAGACACAACAAAAAATACAAGCTTAAGGGAAAACAATAAATAAAGATGGCATTATGTGTATTTTAAAAGCAAATAAATGGTAGGACATCTAACTCCAAAACACAATAAAACATAAGTGATCTGTCAAGATTAAAATCTTGCTGTTCCCCCTACAGACATTGCTTTATTGCAATCAAGTTGGTGAGGAAACAGAAGTAGTGAGGCTGACTGTAAGGTCCGTTATGTGTTTCATTTTCTCCATGGTGTCCATTAAGAGCAAATTAGGTGAAAATTTGAATGACTCCTTACTGTTATTTTTGTTATGAATCCTCCAAGGAATCAATGTTGAGTTTGGTTCTTACTTTGTTAGTACCACGACAGGGACAGTCATACTTTAGGAAGATACATGTGAGGTACAAGGGCAGAATAAAAAAGTATCATGCTCTTTTCTTTGTTTTATTTTGACTACTGTTAGACTTAAAGAAAAGTTGCAAAAATAGTACAAAAGTTCCCTTATATGCCTGACTCCACTTTCCCAAATGTTAACAATGCTAACATCCTATATAACTAAAGTGGGATTATCAAAACCAGGGAATTCATATTGTGCAATATTATGAGCTGAAGTACAAACTTTTTTCAAAATTCACCAATTTTTCAATAGTGTACTTTTTCTCCTTTAAGATCCAATTCAAGATCCCATGTTACATTTCTCTCCTATTAGATGTCCTTAGCTGCCTCCCCTCTGTAACAGTTCCCTCAGTCTTTTCTCACCGTTCATGATTTTGGTACTTCTGAAGAGCAGGGATCGATTATTTTGTAGACTATCCCTCAGTCTGGATTTGTGCCAAGAATGGATTTGTTTTCTTATCAGTGTTTATGCATTTTAGCCAAGAGTTATGCAAAAATTCCCTAGTGTCTTCTGTATATCTTATCAAAGGGTTCATGACATCAGTGTCTTATAGCTAGTCATGCTCACCTTGATCCCTTGGTTAAGTTAACATCTGTCAAATTTCTCCATTGTAAAATTATTTTTTCTTTGTTGTTGACAAATATTTGGGTGAGATGTTCTGAGATTACGGAAATCATGATTCTCCTCAAACTCTTACCAAAAAAAAAAAAAAAAATCTGCAATGCTATTTACTGTGGTGTTTGTCTACTGGTGATTCTAGACTTCCTTCTATTCTCCTCCATTTATTGATTGGAATTCTACTGTGTGGAAGAGCTATCTCTTACTGATTGATTGATTTCATTATATCAATAGAGCTCATTGGTATTTATGTAATTCTATGGGTTAAAATTCAGCCCTACCATTATTATCTTGTAAACAAAAACACTCTCTTCACAGTTGCCCTGATGGTATTGGAAAGAGCACAGGAAAGGACAATTGGAGCTCTGGGCTAAGCTGAGCCTTCTCTTCCATTATGCATTGAAATATCTATATCAGCATATTTGGGTCAGCTTCTGGATACTGAAATAGAGCACAGAGCATAAGAATATGAGAGAGAGAGAGAGAGAGAGAGAGAACACCAAAGGGCCACATGGAACCCGGAAGGAAGGAAAACAGGATCAGCTCCATCTAGAACTGCTTACTGAGTTGAGACGTGCATCAGAAACCCTTTATGCTATCCTGGAGTAGGGAGGACCAGGAATTACTAATTTATCCTGAAAAAGAGTGCTTAGACCTTCAGCAAAAAATATGTAACATACAATAATGACCAGTACTTGGGGGTTCCTTTTTGATGACTTTATCTCTGGCCAAATTGACCTTTTGTAGATTTTGTCCTCTAAGAATAAACGGGACAGAGGGCTGGCCTGAGACATTTGACTGATTCTCTTGTGAAACTATAGAAGAGGGAGGGGTTAAAGAAAACAAGAGACATGAAATGATTTGGAAAGACTCAGATATGATGTGGAGCAGTGAAGCGGGGGGAAATACTCAATGCAAAATGCTGGATTGGAGACCAGAAATTCAAGCTCTAGTCCTGACTTTGTATCATGGGGTTTAGTTTCCTCATTTGAAAATGACACTATTACATTTGATGGTCTCTGAAATCCCTCCCTTCATCTCTCTGGCATGGTGCTATTCCTTCTGATGTGTTGGTTTAATGTTGGTAAAGCGGGTGGGTTGTATTAATTTATGAGGAATTTCTAGAGAGTTTAAAGCATTTTAGCCCATCTATGAACTGAGATGTGCTCCAAAGAGGACCAAGGCGAGCTGCAGGATTTGCCATGCTTAGAAAGGCTCTGGGAATTCCTGAAGACAAATGCACGAAGCCACTCTGTACTTGACGTTTCTGTGAAATTGTTCGCATTCAGTTGCTGTTGGGCACATATGCTACAGAGCTTGGTTTCAAGCCTAGCATATGGCAGCTTTGGAATAAAGTTCAGATTCCTGTTAATATCCTTGGCTCATTTGTCTTCCCAGTTCTAGTAAATGACAGAAGAGAGAGTAGAATGCTATTCTAGTCAGGGGCATTACATCAGTGAGGTTTGCTCTTCACCTGCAGAGGGGGTTGATGATTAACATTCAGAAACTTCATCAGGTTGTTTCCTTTCCTTTGTATCTGTCTGTCTTTGTATCTTCCTTTGTGCCCTTCTTTCTTTGTGTCTTTCTTTCTTGTATCCTTTCTTCCTCTGTCCCTCTGTTGCTCCCTCTTTCCCTTATTCCCTTCCTTTCCTTTTTGCTAATGAGTTCCTTGGGGGTAATCTGTGACCGTTAGATGAAGAGAGAGTTTTCTGAGACAGATTTCTTTTACTGGCAAGTCTTGAAAAGAAGAGAGGCCACAGGTAATGTGATTCTCTCTGTAGCCAAGCCAGAGCTTACTCTCCTCCACTGAGGGACAGCCCCTTCTGGCTCACACCATCCAGGAAAAGAAGAGTATGAATTTATTTCCCTCAGCAGAGCCCAAGTCCTCTGAGATTTCCATTTGTGAATTCCTTTGTATAGAAATTAAAGTCGGAACTGACCTGACAGTCCTTTAGGCTCAGTGACTTTCCAGATCGCTCTCAAAGGCGCACAAGATTATTGGTGGTGCCTCAAGGCCGCTGCGGCTGATGGGTGGGTCCCTGAGACTCCAGCCCCACTTTGGCCAATGTGGTGGGTTATTTAAGAGCATGGATGGCAGAACCAGGTTTGCTGGGTGGGATTCTGGTTAGCTGTGAGATCTAGGGCAAGCTACTTAACCTCTCTGTGCTCCATCTATAAAATGGGAATAAAATCATAATAATAACGCTTCCCTCATCGGATTGTGTGGGACTTAAATGAGCTAATATACTTAAAGCGCTTACAACTGTGGAGGGAGGTCATATGTCAAGTGCTATGGAAGTCTCTTCTGTTAGTCTTAATAAGTCTACGTCATCATCACCACTGAAATTCTATACACATCAGCTGATGAGAAGGTTTAACTGTTAAGAAAATGCTTTGCACAGCCGAACACATACTCCGTTTTTTTTTTGTTTTGTTTTGTTTTGTTTTTTGTTTTTTTTTTTGCTAATCTTATCCAGGGCTAAGAAGCCCTATAATGTAGTCAGCTAAACTCTGCTTGAACATGCCTGGTGATAAAGAGCAATTTCATCAACTCGTATGGCCTCCCGCTTTGTTGGTAATAAGCTCTTGCTAATGAGCTAAAATCTATTTCCTTGTAGTTTCAACCAACGAGCCCCTTTTCCTCCCTTCTGGAATCATGCGGAATTAATCTCTTTTACTTCTCTATGACAGCTAGTCTTGCGCTTGGCCCAAGAATGAGCTCAACATCATTGATGGGATCCAGTCTCCTTGCTTACATGCTTCCAGTGGGAATGAGCTCACTACCTCCTGAAGCAGTTTGTCTGGCTGTCAGTGTAGGGGCCAAGGGCAGGCTGCCCAAAATGTGCCACTTTGGCATATTGATTATTTTAAATAAAAGTTACTTAAGAGACAGTCTGTGCAAGAAGGACACTCAGGCCCTCTCTCCCTCTGAAAGCAGGAAATAAATCTCCTTTGTGAAAGGGGCCCTCCCTGTACTGGGAAGTATAGAGAATTCTCAACACCAGAGGTGGGAAATTTGGAGCCTAGAAGGCAGTACAGACAACTCTTGTTACTTTTTACTAATTTACTCCCCAAGCCCAAATTCTGTTCAGAATTCTTTACGAACTGAAACTCCCAAAGTTAAGTCTTCTTTGTCCTGTCAATTCCTCAGAGATTCATTGTCTCTTTGTCTAAAAAGTATAAAAACTGCCTGCCTTGGTCATTTCTTTAGGTCTCAATTTCATTATTGGGCCTCCGTGTACATGTAATTAACCTTGTTTTTTTTTTTTTTCCTCCTGTTAATCTGTCTCATGTCAATTTAATTCTTAGTCCAGCCAAAGAACCTTGGACCGAAGAAAATTCCCTCCTCTCCTTCACTGGTCACCTCTGACGATTAGAAATTCTTCCTGCAGCCAAACTGACTGGCCTCTTCTTGTACTTGCACCCCCTGGCTCCCCTAGAGTTGCTTAAAATTCTAGTTCCCCTTCTCTAAATGGGCTTTATGATAATAAAAGAGAGGCATTCCTCTTGTCTTCTCCAGGTCAATGGTTCTTTCAACTGCTCCTTATATGAAGAATTTCTCCAGGATTCATCATTCCATCTGCCCAAATAAAGCCAAAATAATGCAGTCACATTTTCTCTGGCTCATTCCCAGCCCTGCATTCTTGGATCCCCCAGAGTCTTGTGTCACACGAGCTCTCTAGCTTTTCCTTTATCCTTCATCTGCTCTGGTTCTCTCTTGCCAGTGTCTATTGTGGAAAACCGATGAGGGTCACACCTTCTTCTGCTGTAGCTGAGTACAGAACACTGATGTCTTGGTAAAGGTTTCTGCTTCTCCAGAAACTGCCAGCATTGTGGGGGCTATGAGGAATTTGTTCCTGCCTTGGGACATCAAAGCACTTTGAACCCCTTGTGGAGGCCCCACTCGGCCACATCTCCGCCCCTAGGCACCAAAGTAGTGATGTTGTGTCTCCAAGTTAAATGGTGGTGACCTCCCTCTTTTCATGGCTGACAAACATCCATGGGACTGGGGGACCAATAACTGCAAAGGACACTCTTTCCTGCCCTTGCTCCCCACAAATGTATATGCAAAAATATTTTCCTTGTTTTGCTCATAGGGGTTTCTTCTTGCTGCCCTGCCCATCTGCTCATGTATATCTGACCCAGTCTGAGCTTCAAGTGGGACC
Source organism: Zalophus californianus (assembly GCF_009762305.2). Classification (NCBI taxonomy): domain Eukaryota; kingdom Metazoa; phylum Chordata; class Mammalia; order Carnivora; family Otariidae; genus Zalophus; species Zalophus californianus. Next base: position 10,297,564 of record NC_045596.1, read on the forward strand.
CCTAAAACACAGGGCAAGGTGTCCAGGTCTGTCACCATCACATTTCCTCACCTTTGCTTGAACAAAGAATTGATTTATGTTATTCAAATAATACCAGTGTAGATATTGGGTCCAACCTGTGGTAGTGACAAGAAGTGTTCCAGAAGAGAACGTGAGTGGGGACGGGCAGTGGGGAGTTCCATGAGAGGGTGGGGTTTGACCTGAGGAGGGTTCATACGAGCAGGGGTGATAAGTGCAAACTCTGTGTCTGGGATCCTAGTGCACGTGTGTATGTACATATGCTTGGTATACTCTCTGGGGATATATGGGCAAAATATAATGTGATTGCTTTGGGGAATAATTAAAATAATTAAGTTTAAATTAGAACCATTGACTTGGAAGGCTATTTTCTAACAGTGATTTACTCTAATACAAACAAAAAAAATCAATACTATTTACATAGTGCAATCCCATTCAAATTGCTATACTTAGTTAGCATTCACATCCTACTAAGGCTGACAGTATTATTTGTCCATAATAGTCAAATTGCAACCAGACAATATAAAAACAAAATTAAAGACTTTGTTTTATCATTTATCATTTTTCAATTGCATTATTTTTTTCTATAATTGGATTAGGTGCAGATTCTAGCCTTTTTAAAACAAGTTCTGAAATTGTATATGATTTAAATTTTCATCTCTAAACACAACTATCTTTTATAGTTGAGATCTCTCTTCAAACCCATTCATTCATTTATCTACTGAGAGAGAAAAATATGTGAAACATATAATATGTGCAAGGCAATAATGTTAGCTGTAATAGGGAATATCAAAAATGAATTCGATGTCATTCTTGCCCTCAAAGAATAGCTGGACAACTAGGGAAGAAGCTCCCTTATGCTTTAATCTCACATAGAGTATAATTTGTATTAGGATGATGGCACAAACCAGGTACAATGGGAGTAAATAGTCAGGGGTCACAGTCTTTTAACTGGGGCATGGGGGACTTCAACAGAAGATTTTCTACAGGAGAAAAATCTCAGTGAAGCGTCTTCAAGGAACACAATAAGACAGAAGCCAAGACCTGGAAGACTGGAAGTCCAGCACACATTGAGAACATAGCAGATGTGTTGCTGCTGAGGAAGAATGTAGTACCTGGGAAGAGTTGGGTTGACCATGCAGCTTTTCAAGATTGCAAAAGGCATTGGGAGATCAGCATTCAGGATTTTGTCCCCTGCTCTTACCCAATGAGGGGATTCTGAGGAGTGTAGAGCGTAGGAGTAACATCATCAGAGCTCGGCTTCTGCATTCTCCTTGTGCATCTCTGGTTTTGTGATATTCATCCCAATCAAATCCATTGAGAACCACCTGATGTCATAGGTGTTCTAGACCTCTCATTCTGTGATGAGCACACTAAGGCACAGAGAGACCAAGCAGTTCAACTAACATTTTGCCTTAAGGATGGGTGCTTTGGAGAAAGCCCTGCCTTCTCTTCAGGAGCATCTAAGTCTCTGCTTTGGTTAAGTTGGGAAGAGGAAAGAAGAGACACAAACACCTGCAGGGCCTTTGCCATGTGAAGAACATTCCATGGAGAATGTGTGTATATTCTCATTTGACCCCTACCTAACCTTGATGTGAATGGGCTTCCCTTGGTTGTGAGGCCAAGGGGCTCTCAGGCTTGTGTTGGAGGGGAAGAAAAGAAGTCAGAACAGGAGGGAGGAGAAAAGTGATTAGAGTTCCTTGTGAGCTGGACCTTGTGATAAGACCTTTGCACATATTTTCTCTGCAATTTTCACAGCTTTAGGAGATTGACGTAATGCTTACCATTTTTGTAGCCGAAGGAACTGAGGCTGAGGAGTTATGTAGTTACATAAGTTACAATGTATATAATTATTGAACACTTATTCTTCAAAGGACTTTTTGATCTAACCCACTCTGTCTTCACAACAGCTTTATGGATGGGTACATTATGGATAAAGAAATGGGCAGAAGAATCCAGGAAACCTGACCAATGTGAAATAGCTAGTAAATGGGTGATCTGTGAGTTAAGTCCAAATAATCTAGTTCTGTAGTAAACTTGCCTCATCACAGCACCATATTTGGCATCAATTTATCAGAGGGTACAATTGCTACATGATGGAACATCCCAAATCTGAAGTTTCTGTACCTTCCACTATTCCATGAGGCTCAAAACATTTTCAAGCAATTCAATTAAAAACATTTATTGACTTCCTGGTTTATGCCAGATTTACACCAACACACCCATTCATGTACACAAGCTTGCATACACACACACACACACACATGCACACACACTCATGTACCCTGTCTAATGTGAGGCCATCAGTAAGCTGGTGGGAGAAAGATCCTTTGGGGTTTACAGTGTCATTATAAATCTATCTACTTTGCCACTAGCTCAGAAGCACACTTAAAACATGTATTTAAATATTTACTTTATATATTTAAAATACCTATTTAATAACATCGGCAATAATACCAAATGTATTATTTATCTATTGTTACATAAAAACAAAACACCCAAAAACCTAGTGGTCTAAACATTAAAACAAAGACCTGTTTTTTGCTCACAAATCTGGTGGATCTGCAATTTTGTCTGGGTCCATACTGGTGGATCTTCTGGTCTGACTTGAGGCCACTCATAAGATAACAGTCCCCTGGACACTTGATTTATGTCGGGTGGTCTAAGGCCTCAAATATCTAGCCATCGGTGTTGACTTCGGTTAGACCAGCAGACAGGAGGAAGAGTGAGACGTGGAGAAGACAGTGAGGACAGCATGGAACCCACGACCATCTCTACATCTGACCACAGAGTTTAAAAAGTTGAGGGGTGGGAGGGATGGGGTGGTTGGGTGATGGACATTGGGGAGGGTATGTGCTATGGCGAGGGCTGTGAATTGTGCAAGACTGCTGAATCACAGACCTGTACCTCTGAAACAAATAATACATTATATGTTTAAAACAAAAAGAAGAAGATAGCAGGAAGGGAAAAATGAAGGGGGGGGAATCGGAGGGGGAGACGAACCATGAGAGACGATGGACTCTGAGAAACAAGCTGAGGTTCTAGAGGGGAGGGGGTGGGGGGATGGGTTAGCCCGGTGATGGGTATTAAAGAGGGCACGTACTGCATGGAGCACTGGGTGTTATTCTCCTCGCTGAATCACACTTTCCCTTTGGTATCTGACATATAAAGTTAACTACTGTTAAAATCTTTTGTATCATATAGTAGGATAATAGGACAGGGAAAAAGAAAACAGAACAAAAAATTACTTATTATCAAATAAATATATTTCTATCAGAACAAAAAAGAAAATGCACAGTCCTCAGATCTACAAATGGTCGTGTAGTTCATAGCTGACACTCATAACTTCCTCCACTGCCCCATTTCATATTCCTTTTGCTCTCAGGAAGCACCTCAAGTGATCATGGTCCCTTGCCTTCTTTTTTGAACCTTTATTCCTAAGGGTCTATACTGTTTGCTTTTCTGTCTATATTGGGTTGTTAGGGGTTTTTTTTTTTTTGATTAACTCTTGTCACAAAATGTGATTAGATCACAGAGGCAAAGCCCTCATGAATGGGATTAGTTTTCGTATAAAAGAGACCCCAGAGATATCCCTTGTCCATTCCATCAGGTCAGGCTACAGCAAAAAGACAGCAGTCTAGAACAGGTTCTCATCCAACCCGAATCTGCTGAGGCCTCGACCTTGGACTTCCTAGACTCCAGAACTCTGAGAAATAAACTGATATTGTTTATAAGCTACCCAGTTTATGGCGTTCTTGTTATAGAAGCCTGAATGGACTAAGGCACTGTCTTACCATTGCATATTGGGTGACTGGGGAACAGGTAACTTGCCTTTTTAGTTTATGGATCTCTGGCTCAAGAGGATCTTCACACAAAGGTCTGACTCCAGGTAACCTTGTCCACATCTGGACTTGAGACAGAGCATGAGATCATGGATCCCATCAAAGCAGATGATATGACGGATGAGATTTGGGGAGTCTTGAGGGAGGCTAAAGTATAGTTTGTATGTCAGGGGGTGTGAATTACTGGGACAAAAGGGTAAATTCTGCTTTTCTCCATACTTCTCTGTGCATCAAGAGGCTGACCTTTATAGATTGTAGCAACAGGGCTCCCTCGTCTCCTGTCTTTTCTTAAGTTTGGTCAGTGAGGGGTTCCAGGAGGAGACCAGAGATTAGAAAAAACAAGGTTAAGGCTTTACGCTTTCTGCTTCCTCCCTGCTTCAGGGTGGTTTTGGCAGGGGGTGTGTTCTTTCAAAGATATAGTTCTACAGATGGGCTTCTGTTATACATGCCCTTTCTTTTCCCTTTAAGACTAGATGTTGTTAATCACCTCCAGTCAACATTCGTCTCTGGGTGTCTCAACATTTCAATTTTACATAATGTAGCTACCCCTTTTTCAGCTCCCTTAACCTGGCTGACACTTCTGTAAATAGTTATATCCCTACAAAAACTCTTCTAAAATCCCAGCTGAGGTTTTGATTTCCTGCCAGGACCTGACTGGTATGTCTAGTTTCAAGTGATGCTTTTTGTCACTTACCAGGTGTGTGACCAAGGATGGATCATATAATTTTCTGGACTTAATTATCTTCATCTATAAAATAGAGTTGTGGAAGATTATCACATTCATTGAGGATCAGTCATATGCTAGGCACTTCATGTAGGTTAATGCATTTGCTCTTTATTTAGTTTCCATGAATATATCTTTTTATCATGGCGTTCCCAAACCTCTACAGACACCTGGAACATGACAGATGGTCAGTATTGAATGAATGATGTAGGCACAAAATTAGTATCATTATCTTAGCTGTAAATAAATTGGTTCTGGGGCACATAATGCCACCAGATGAAGATCACAGAGCTAATGAATGGCACTACTGGAATTGGAGGCTAAGCTGTCTAATTTTATAATTTTTGCTCTTTCCAGGACATGATCTTGCTTATCCATTTAGCCAACTCTTACAGGGCTGTCATGACAGTTAAAGGAAATGAAAACATGAAAACGTGCTATGAATTCTAAAATCTTGAACATTCTGCATCATAATCATCTTTATAAATTTGTTTTAGAAGGGTCTTTCCCACTCTCCTGCTCCTGAGTACCGTGCAGACATCAAATACAAACTCACTCTGATATAAGTGTCAGCCAAACATAAATATGAAGGCTGGTTGCTAGGGAAAAAGAGTAGAAAAAGAAACTTACTTGGGGGTTTTCTGCTCATTTATACTATTTTCTCAGCTGTGTCCTCTAATAAAATGGCTAATCAGATAATTTTCGAGTTTCAAAATTTCACATTAGATGGAAACATTGATTTTAAAGAAACAATTTGGGCTTTGGATCCGGATGCGAGAGGAAAATATTCTGAGAGTATGTTTAGAAAGAGCTTGAACTTGGTACTCTGATTCCCAAGTCACAAGTAAACGGAAGTCAAGGGAGTCACAAGAAATTGTGTCTGGGACCTTGGGTAAAAATTGAGGTTCTGAACCTTGGGACACATTATTGACTGTTTCCATGATGAAATTTGGTCTCCTGGGGAGTCTGAAAGATTGGCTAGACCCAAAAGGCGATGGAGTCTTTGATGAGGAAATGGTTGAAAGAGCTTTATAGAAGTTATATACAGCATGGTATCCATGCCGTTTTCCCCTTTATGTTGCTTATACATCACTTTAAGAAGTTCAAAGTACCTAACGGCACAAAAATAGTGATGAGATAGATCTGTCTCCTAGGGCAACATCCTTGGCTATGGAACTCTCTCCCTTTGCTTATCATAGTACAACCCCAGTGGCCAGTGGTTCTATAATTTTGGAGATCTCAGATCCTATTTACTATTTGTATAGTAGCTGATATAAAACAAACTCGTAGAGAAGAGAGTGTCTAAAAAGTGAAACTGGTTTTAGCAAACACAAGCTTACAAATCAATGTAGTTCTTCCAAGTGGTTGCCCTGGGAAACTGAGGTCTTATGTCAGCAATAACAACTTTGATGAACTACATCACAATCTAAAATATATGAAGTCATTAAAAAATCCTGAATATTCTCATACTCTTTTTCTGTAGCTGTAAAATGAAGGATTTTAGAAACTCTTTTCTACATTCAAAATGTCATGATGTTTCAAAAATCTCAGCCCCAGTAACTCTTAATTCATTTCTTTCATTTACACACCCAACAAATATTTATTCAGCTCTTAATAATGTGTCAGGTTTTACTCCTGACACTGTGGCTTGAAGATGGATGTCACAGTCTAGGATGGAAGAGTTGACAGCTTAGTGGTACAGATAAGTATACATCAATAACAAAGGATGAAAAATGTTTGCAGACGAATAAGCCCAAGGAGTTTCAGAAAACAGAGAAGGGACCCTTAGCATCCTGGAGGGTCAGGGAGGTGTACCCAGAAGAGAAAACTTGCAGGTAGATTTTGAAGGATATTCAGTAGTAATCCAGGTCAAAAGATTGGAAAAATCAAGGGCAGCAGAGGAACCAGGGTGTGGGAAGATGGTTTATCCATCATGCAGTAGTTCCTTATGGACAGATCATAAGTCAGGTACCAGGGTGCCAGAGGAAGAGGCAAGATACATAAATCAAGGACGTCACCATACAAGAGATACCTTCAGGCCATCCTTCCCTATATTTGGTCTCTTTAGACAATGATCAGTCTACAAAGGGATGATAGCTAGAACTGATTTTCTACTTGACTGTAGTATCACCTTTGGGAAAGACCTGTTACCGTCCCAGACTTTAACCGTAAACAGCTTAGGATGGGACTTCAAGGCAACTTTGTGTTACTTCTCCAAGCTTCTTGAAATCTATTTGTGTTTTCCACCCCCACCTTCCCTAGGAGCAATGAGTTTTTCTTTTTAATTTATTTTTGTTATTTTAATCACGATATATTACATCATTAGTTTTTGGTGCAGTGTTCCATGGTTCATTGTTTGTGCATAACACCCAGTGCTCCACGCAGAGTGTGCCCTCTATAATACCTATCACCAGGCTAACCCGTCCCCCCACCTCCTCCCCTCTAGAACGCTGTTTGTTTTTCATAGTCCATCGTCTCTCATGGTTCGTCTCCCCCTCCGACTTACTCCCCTTCATTCTTCCCCTCCTGCTATCTTCTTCTTTTTTTTTCTTAACTTATAATGTATTATTTGTTTCAGAAGTACAGATCTGTGATTCAACAGTCTCGCACAATTCACAGCGCTCACCATAGCACATACCCTCCCCAATGTCTATCACCCAGCCAACCCATCCCTCCCACCCCCCACTCCAGCAACCCTCAGTTTGTTTCCTGAGATTAAGAATTCCTCATATCGGTGAGGCCATATGATACATGTCTTTCTATGATTGACTTATTTCGCTCAGCGTCACACCCTCCAGTTCCAACCACATCGTTGCAAATGGCAAGATTTCATTCATTTTCATGGCCGCATAATATTCCATTCTGTATGTATACCACGTCTTCTTTATCCATTCATCTGCCAATGGACATCTTGGATCTTTCCACAGTTTGGCTATGGTGGACATTGCTGCTATAAACATTGGGGTGCACATACCCCTTCGGATCACTACATTTGTATCTCTGAGGTAAATACCCAGTAGTGTAGTTGCTGGATCGCATGGTAGCTCTGTTTTCAACTTTTTGAGGAACCTCCACACTGTCTTCCAGAGTGGTTGCACCAGCTTGCATTCCCACCAACAGTGTAGGAGGGTTCCCCTTTCTCCGCATCCCCGCCAACATCTGTCATTTCCTGACTTGTTAATTTTAGCCATTCTGACGGGTGTGAGGTGCTATCTCATTGAGGTTTTGATTTGGATTTCCCTGGTGCCGAGCGATGTTGAGCACTTTTTCATGAGTCTGTTGGCCATTTGGATGTCTTCTTTGGAAAAATGTCTGTTCATGTCTTCTGCCCATTTCTTGATTGGATTATTTGTTCTCTGGGTGTTGAGTTTCATAAGTTCTTTATAGATTTTGGATACCAGCCCTTTATCTGATATGTCATTTGCAAATATCTTCTCCCATTCTGTTGGTTGTCTTTTGGTATTGTTGACTGTTTCCTTTGCTGTACAAAAGCATTTTTTCTTTAAATTTTTTATTGTTATGTTAATCACCATACATTACATCATTAGTTTTTGATGTAGTGTTCCATGATTCATTGTTTGCGCATAACACCCAGTGCTCTACACAGAACGTGCCCCCTTTAATACCCATCACCAGGCTAACCCATCTCCCCACACCCCTCCCCTCTAGAACCCTCAGTTTGTTTTTCAGAGTCCATCGTCTCTCCTGGTTCATCTCCCCCTCCGATTTACCCCCCTTCATTCTTCCCCTCCTCCTATCTTCTTCTTTTTTTTTTCTTAACGTATATTGCATTATTTGTTTCAGAGGTACAGATCTGTGATTCAACAGTCTTGCAGAATTCACAGCGCAGGCGCCTGGGTGGCTCAGTTGGTTAAGCGACTGCCTTCGGCTCAGGTCATGATCCTGGAGTCCCGGGATCGAGTCCCGCATCGGGCTCCCTGCTCGGCAGGGAGTCTGCTTCTCCCTCTGACCCTCTTCCCTCTCGTGCTCTTTATCTCTCATTCTCTCTCTCTCAAATAAATAAATGAAATCTTTAAAAAAAAAAAGAATTCACAGCGCTCACCATAGCACATACCCTCCCCAAAGTCTATCACCCAGCCACCCCCATCCCTCCCACCCCCCACCACTCCAGCAACCCTCAGTTTGTTTCCTGAGATTAAGAATTCCTCATATCAGTGAGGTCATATGATACCTGTCTTTCTCTGATTGACTTATTTCGCTCAGCATAACACCCTCCAGTTCCATCCATGTCATTGCTAATGGCAAGATCTCATTCCTTTTGACGGCTGCATAATATTCCATTGTGTATATATACCACATCTTCCTTATCCATTCATCTGTCGATGGACATCTTGGCTCTTTCCACAGTTTGGCTATTGTGGACATTGCTGCTATGAACATTGGGGTGCACGTACCCCTTCGGACCCCTACATTTGTATCTTTGTGGTAAACACCCAGTAGTGCAATTGCTGGATCATATGGTATCTCTATTTTCAACTTTTTGAGGAACCTCCATACTGTTTTCCAGAGTGGCTGCACCAGCTTGCATTCCCACCAACAGTGTAGGAGGGTTCCCCTTTTTCGACATCCCCGCTAACATCTGTCATTTCCTGACTTGTTCATTTTAGCCATTCTGACTGGTGTGAGGTGGTATCTCATTGAGGTTTTGATTTGGGTTTCCCTGATGCTGAGCGATGTTGAGCACTTTTTCATGTGTCTGTTGGCCATTTGGATGTCTTCTTTGGAAAAATGTCTGTTCATGTCTTCTGCCCATTTCTTGATTGGATTATTTGTTCTTTGGGTATTGAGTTTGATCAGTTCTTTATAGATTTTGGATACTAGCCCTTTATCTGATATGTCATTTGCCAATATTTTCTCCCATTCTGTCAGTTGTCTTTTGGTTTTGTTGACTGTTTCTTTTGCTGTGCAAAAGCTTTTTATCTTGATGAAATCTCAATAGTTCATTTTTGCCCTTGCTCCCCTTGCCTTTGGTGATGTTTCTAGGAAGAAGTTGCTGCGGCTGAGGTCGAAGAGGTTGCTGCCTGTGTTCTGCTTTAGGATTTTGATGGACTCCTATCTCACATTTAGGTCTTTCAACCATTTGGAGTCTATTTTTGTGTGTGGTGTAAGGAAATGGTCCAGTTTCATTCTTCTGCATGTGGCTGTCCAATTTTCCCAACACCATTTGTTGAAGAGACTGTCTTTTTTCCATTGGACATTCCTGCTTTGTCAAAGATGAGTTGACCATAGAGTTGAGGGTCCATTTCTGGGCTCTCTATTCTGTTCCATTGATCTATGTGTCTGTTTTTGTGCCAGTACCATACTGTCTTGATGATGACAGCTTTGTAATAGAGCTGGAAGTCTGGAACTGTGATGCCGCCAGCTTTGCTTTGCTTTTTGACCATTTCTCTGGCTATTCGGCGTCTTCTCTGGTTCCATACAGATTTTAGGATTATTTGTTCCGTTTCTTTGAAAAAAGTTAGGGGTATTTTGATGGGGATTGCATTGAATGTGTAGATTGCTCTAGGTAGCATTGACATCTTCACAATATTTGTTCTTCCAATCCATGAGCATGGAAAGTTTTTCCATTTCTTTGTGTCTTCCTCAATTTCTTTCATGAGTATTTTATAGTTTTCTGAGTACAGATTCTTTGCCTCTTTGGTTAGATTTATTCCTAGGTATCTTATGGTTTTGGGTGCAATTGTAAATGGGATCGACTCCTTAATTTGTCTCTCTTCTGTCTTGTTGTTGGTGTATAGGAATGCCACTGATTTCTGTGCATTGATTTTATGTCCTGCCACATTACTGAATTCCTGTACGAGTTCTAGCAGTTTTGGGGTGGAGTCTTTTGGGTTTTCCACATAAAGTATCATAGCATCTGCAAAAGGTGAGAGTTTGACTTCCTTCTTGCCAATTTGGATGCCTTTGATTTCTTTTTGTTGTCTGTTTGCTGTGGCTAGGAATTCTAATACTATGTTGAATAGCAGTGGTGAGAGTGGACATCCCTGCCGTGTTCCTGACCTTAGGGGGAAAGTTCTCAGTTTTTCCCCATTGAGAATGATATTCGCTATAGGTTTTTCATAGATGGCTTTTATGATATTCAGGTATGTACCCTCTATCCCTATACTCTGAAGAGTTTTGATCAAGAAAGGATGCTGTACTTTGTCAAATGCTTTTTCTGCATCTATTGAGAGGATCATATGATTCTTGTTCTTTCTTTTGTTAATGTATTGTATCACATTGATTGATCTGCGGATGTCGAACCAGCCTTGCAGCCCAGGGATAAATCCCACTTGGTCATGGTGAATAATCCTTATAATGTACTGTTGGATCCTATTGGCTGGTATTTTGGTGAGGATTTTTGCATCCATGTTCATCAAGGATATTGGTCTGTAATTCTCCTTTTTGATGGGGTCTTTGTCTGGTTTGGGGATCAAGATAATGGTGGCCTCATAAAAAGAGTTTGGAAGTTTTCCTTCCATTTCTATTTTTTGGAATGGTTTCAGAAGAATAAGTATTAATTCTTCTTTAAATGTTTGGTAGAATTCCCGTGGGAAGCCATCTGGCCCTGGGCTTTTGTTTGTTGGGAGATTTTTGATGACTGCTTCAATTTCCTTAGTGGTTATAGGTCTGTTCAGGTTTTCTATTTCTTCCTGGTTCCGTTTTGGTAGTTGATACATCTCTAGGAATGCATCCATTTCTTCCAGATTATCTAATTTGCTGGCATATAGTTGCTCATAATATGTTCTTATAATGGAGCAATGAGTTTTGTTCCTTATTGACCACTGCATGGTTTCTGGTCCTCCATACTCATCTTGATGTTGAAAACCATTACTATTAAAAGTAATTCTCCAGCCTTTCATCTGATAATTCCCTAAGGTGCTAGCGCTGGTTCAGGTGGAATGTCAGGTTGCTTTATCTCTCTGGGATTGAATGGTTTGAATGGCTGATTTTCCTATCACCCAGATTCTCTCATTCTGGATTTTAGCTCTTTCCCCTTTCTTGTCCAGCATCCCCAGTCAGGTCACATGGCCCATGGCCCCAAGACTAGATTCTGGACTTTAGCAGTCCCTGCTAATGGTTTGTTTGTGCTTCCATATTAGCAACCAATAGAGAAAAGTCAACTCGAATTTGGGGTCAAGGGACCAGTATCAGATGGGCCTGTGAACTCTTCTATCAGTGTTAAGCTCCCACTCAAAGCCTCGTGGGCTGTTAGGAAACTGAGAACAAAGGGATCCTTGTATAGCCTGTATTGATTAACAAATGAATTTCTTTTCAAGGGAAGTTGATTGGAAGAAAGTCCTTTTCTCTTAATTTCATGGATATCCTTCCCCTAAAGTAACCACCTGCCAAACAGCCCACCAGATCTATACAGCACATTTCACCAACTGCTCAAATTTTTGCTGGATTGGCCACAGTACCTCCATCATCATCCTGTTGAACCAAGTGGTAACTGCTGCCCTGAAGGTTATCCCCCTTGTGAAATCCAGCAGCATTGGGAATGTGGCTGCTCTCTTTTGGATGTGTGGGCTCCCTCAGTGTCACACCAATTCAGTTTGTAATACATTAAGAAACTTCTATGCTTCTGTCAAAAATCTTCCTGTCACTGCAACGGGGCTACCAATCTTGCTGACAACTGCCAGGTGGCTCCTGTTTCTCACCAGGGAAGCTGAGAGTACCCCAGTGAAATGGTTTCCAACTTCTTTCTGTGTTAGGTGGAGCAGGCAGCTAATGCTCCATGTATTCACACTCTGTCTTCTGTTCTATTAGCCTGAAAACTCCCTGATGGCAAATACTGGGCTATGTTTTCATTCAGAAAGTATTTATTGAGTATCTACTGTATATATGTTGAATTTGTCCTTTTGGCCCCTCACACAGGGAATGGCTCGTAAGTGATGCCCAGCAACATTGCTAATGGCTTGCATGGAGGGCCTGCCCTCCTCAGGTGTCTTCACTCTTCCAATTTGTTATTACAGCACCATGCTCACTTGTTTCCCAGGTAGTTACGGTGGTCTAGCCTCAGACTCTACAGTGTTCATACCCGTGTGTTGTTTCTTGCACAAAATTAAGAAATGATCTTCAGCTTTAAGGGAAATAAAAAGGGCAAAGAACCTCTAAATTTTCAAAAAGGGAACTATATGCAAGCAATGAATCATGGAACGTTACATCAAAAACTAATGATGTAATGTATGGTGATTAACATAACATAATAAAATAAAATAAAATAAAAACTAATGATGTACTGTATGGTGACTAACATAACATAATAAAAAATATTTAGAAAGGGGGGAACTATAGGGAAATAATGCTAAGCGGAAGTATACCTGGGTTTCCAATGGAATCTTAGGTCCTATGGCATACCTGGCATACCTGTTTATCATTGCTCTTAGCATTAACCCTTTACACCAATTCTCTTTCTCTTCTTCTTAGCTGTTGATAAACATCTCTGTCCCTGGTCCACTCACTGAGCCCTGACCCTACACTGGTTTATTCTTGTTCCATAGTCTGTCTTACTTACACATGGTTTGGTCTTACTGTACAGCATGCTGAGTGAGCACCTACCCCAGGCCCCATCTGTGTAGCTCCTACAAGCCTGGCTTTGTGTTATTCACCCAGATGCCCTGTGCTGACCGACTTGACTCATCTCTCTCTGCCTGTCTCAGTCCGGAACTGAGATCTCCATTTTAGAATCTGAATGCTTGCAGCTCCCTTGCTCCTGTGTCACTTGGAATTCGGGGTAATGACATTTTTATCTGTTGCCTCAAAAGCAAAGGAAGGGCACTGGATAGACAGGTTTCTTGACAGCCCCTTAACCTTGTTCCATCCCCATGCCTGGAATCTCTTTGACAGAACCAGAATGGGAGAGTCCGATGATAGACCGGGACCCTTGTCTACCACTACAAGAGGGGGCCACCTTTTCCATATCTGCTTATCTACGATCCCACTTTGTCCACCTCTGAAGAGTGTTAAAACTCATTACTTTGATATTTATGTCTAAACTCTCTTACTATACGAGACGAATCAAAGTGAAGTCAGTGATGATGATTCTTTAGGCACACAAAATGTTGGACTAACTACTGTGTTCTATTTTAAACCGGTGGTTTGGGGAAAAGCTGATACAGCTTCAGTCTGCTTATTGTTCCTCCCAAATGCATCATTCCAGTGTTGTGGCTGCTTGAATGAATGTTTGTGCATCACTGCTCCGAAGTTTATCTGTATCATACCGATAACAAGATTAAAAAATACTACAATGTAGGGAATGTTCTGAATTTGCTTCTTCAAGGACATTTTCTTACAAGGATAATGAAAATGCTCACTATGAATATTTAACTCATACCACACTTATTTTCTAAACCTATTTTAACATCTCTTTTTCAGAATCGTAGAAGGAATAGCTACCCTCAGTTCACAGGCAAGGTGACAGTCCCCTGAAGACTCCTAAGAACCAAAACACATTGATAAGGTTAATGTATATACTAGAGACCTACATTTCTCTTAAATATAGTAACACTGAAGTATCTTTATGCTTTTGTGTTTCTAAAATATGGGTTTTGTTTTTCCTAATTTCAATAACAATACTTTTGTCAAGCCAACTATAAATACAAAACTGCCCTGAAAACAGTTGAATGAATTGTCATTTTCTGAGTTTCAAGCTTGTAGAAGGGAGGAAAAGAATGGTTGATAAAGATAACCTTGGAAGTGTTCTTTCTTGACATCCATATTTGTTGCCATGCTTCAGTTACTTGCTAGGCAAGTACTGAGGATCAAGAAATAGAAGACAATGACTCTCTGTGATAGTCTTCAGTGATGGTTGTCAAATATTTCCAATTGTTATGCTTCTAGCCACTCCCTGGATACATGTGGTCAGGTGAGTCATAAGGCTAGTTCTGGCCAATGAGTTGTGAACGAACGTGCTTGCATCATTCTGGGCTAGAACCTCCCATTGTTAGGCAAAACTCTTTATCTTCTTTGCCATTGTGGTTGGCTGTGCTGGAGATAGAGACTATTCCCCTTGAGTGTAAAGGGAACCTATGAGTAAGATGGGACATGCCTCCTGTGATTACATTACTAATCAATACCCTTTGAGTCAATCAAAAAGGGAAGCTATTCTGGGTGGGCTTAGCCTAATCAGGTGATCCCCTTCAAGAAAGATGATGTCTGAAGAGACCCTTTCCTGTTGGCCTGAAAGATAGCAAACAAGAGAATGGGGACATCAACCATCCAATCACAGGAGCTGAATTCTGTCAAAAAACCTAAATGAGCTTTGAAGAGGATCCTAAGCCTTGGATGAGATTGTAGCTGCGGTCGACACCTTGATTTCAGCCCTGCAAAATTTTGAGCAGAGTACCTAGCTAATCCATGCCTATGAGGAACTCTGAGATAGTCAATTTGTGCTGTTTTAAGTTACTAAGTTTGTGGTCATTTGTTACACAGCAATAGGACTCTTTTTTTACCCCCCAAGATTTTATTTGTTTATTTGACAGGGAGAGAG
The DNA here is from genome assembly GCF_009762305.2 of Zalophus californianus. Classification (NCBI taxonomy): domain Eukaryota; kingdom Metazoa; phylum Chordata; class Mammalia; order Carnivora; family Otariidae; genus Zalophus; species Zalophus californianus. Next base: position 10,312,640 of record NC_045596.1, read on the forward strand.
AGAGAGCACAAACAAGGGGAGCGGCAGGCAGAGGGAGAGGGAGAAACAGGCTCCCTGCTGAGCAGGGAGCCCAATGCGGGGCTTGATCCCAGGATGCTGGGATCATGACCTGAGCCAAAGGCAGACGCTTAACTGACTGAACCACCCAGGTCCCCCCAATAGAACTCTTCTATAGTCATGAGAAGCTTCCCAGGATTGATATCTCCTGACTTAGGGGGATGGGATCTGAAAAAAAGAGCCAAATAATCCAGGCGAAGAATCATGACCTAGACGTTATACCAAGATGAAGGAAGAGTAATTCTAAGGTTGAGAAGCATGAGAGACTTTGAAGTGCCTTGGAAAAGAAAAATAACTCAGTTTATGTAAACAGACTTGGCAGAAAAAGTATTTAACCACCCCTAAAATCGATATTGTGACAGACTGAGTTCTCTGGAAGCAGATGCTGAGACAGAGGTGTGCCAAAGGTTTATTAGGTGTTGACTTGTGGCAGGAAAAGAGGAAAAGTAAAGTTGGGCATGGGGAGATGGCCAATCCCATGGGGTGGTCTAGAGAAAATATTGCCTATTGGAAAAGTCTCATTGAGCTGAAGTGGCCAGGCCCTCAGATCACATCTTACTCATTTATTTGATATGGAAGAGCAGGACCCTGGCTCTCTGCAGCCAAATCAAATCTTGCCTAAGATCTGCCATGTGGATTCCTTGCAATGCAATGGTAAGTCCTTCATCAAAGACAGATCTGAGCAGCTCATCTTTGTCTGCCATAAAGTCCAACCAACTGGAACAGAAGGCAGACATAGTACAGGAGCAGGAGAAGCCCCGCAGGTTCAGGCAGTCACTGTAGTTAATGGACCTCAGGAAAAGCTGGGAGAGTTTTAAGGTAGGTGGTGGGGGCACCCTGGGGCTCAGGCCGTGACTATTCAACAAATAACATAGAGCATTTCAATCTTATGTCAACTGGTTTGCCTGAATCAGTGCATATCTGCTTAATATGTGCAGGTGGCCCTACAGAGATGAGGTCTGAGGAGAGAGCAAGGACCAGAGGTTCATGTTATAATCTGAGGCTTCAGGTTTCATATCACAGTCACACTGAATCAGAAGGGCCACTGCCTACATTTCCAGCACTAATGGGGCTGTTGTTCAACAAAACCTTACCAAGACTCTAAGTGGGGAACACTGTCACCAAAAATTATTCCACATAAAAGCAATAAAACAGACTTCAGCATACAGTACTTCTGAGCTCATGGATAATTTTATTCTTGGCACAATTATGTCTCTACTATAACTGCATTCTCCTTTAAGGTGCTCCCTGCCCATACCATGATTTGACCAGTCTTGGTCAGAAGTATCCCTCAGGTCCACATCAAAGCCACTCTGTCCCTTCCATGCCCTCAGTTGCAAAGCTCATCCCAATTCTCATCCATTTCCATGACATGGTTTGTCATGAATAGATTCATTGTGCTCACTGCTCTTGAGCCCAATGTCTGAGAAGTGTCCAAATGCCCTTAAGCTCCTTGGGTTGCTGAATTGGAACCTGATCATCACTCACCTTTGGCACCATTTAGCTGGTCTGCTCACTTGCCAGGGAGTGTCTGATGCCTTTGTCTCCTCTCGTCCCAGGTAGAGTGGAGGCACTCAGCAGTCCTGGGAAATATCACATTTCCCAGGAAGAAAGATAGGAGACAAAAGAGAAGGTGGTGCTGGGGAAGGTGGGCAGGAGCACTGGGGTGCCATCAAATGTTCTTTTCCTTCTGGGAGGGGAAAAATAGGCTGAGAGCTATACAGGGAAAAGAATCTAAAAGATCATTTGGCCACAAATTCTCAATTAATAGATGGAGATGAAAGGCCTAGAAGGGTGCGTGGTTTGTCCCAGATCACCCAGCATCCTTGGGACATTTGTCTAAGTATTTCTGTCTACTTAACAGTCAGAGGGGCAGTGAGCAGCAGAAGAAGCTGGCCTGCACAGAATACTAGGCAAAAGAATGGACAGCAGAGGGGGCAGACATGGAAGAAAGAAAAATAAGAAAGGACAGAGAAAGAGAGAGAGAACAGAGAGAGAAAAACAAAACAAAATTAGAGGAATTAAACTGTATTGTAGATCTGCAAGAACTAAAAAAAATTTTTTTCTTTGTATCCTGACTGTGAAGTCTATAAGGATGAAGACAGACCAGTGGATTTTATTGAATCAGAATTTCAGAGTCAGAGGAAATGAAAAGATAAGGTGTTTGAGGCTCAAACCTGGATAAACAGACTGACCAAGTTGACACAGAGATTTCAGGACACTGGGTTCATTGTGAATGGCGGGGGCACTGTCCTAGGTTCTGGCCTTCTGGAGCCATCCTGCCATAACTGCTTCCTGACCCACCTGTGGGGTGGCAAATAAGGAGCCCAGATTGAAATGAGAGGGATCTGGGGGTGGATCGTCGTCCTGCGCCTCCCCAGCTGTGTGCTTCCTGGTAAATGTTAATCCTCTCCTGTTTTCTAGAATGTGCATGTCTCTTTCTGGAGTAAGCATTTTCCCATCTACAGATGTGCTGGCATTTATGAAGGTGCAAGCTCAAATTCAACGAACAGGCGGGGCAGAGTATTGGGACTTTATTTTTAAAAAGCACTTATGGTTCTGTAGAAATTAGATTTGAACTTCCCTCTATATTCAAACAGTAGACGTGAAATCCTTAGTGAATGTTTTTTTTTCCTTGACTGTCACTGTCTACACTATTTCTTCTCATAAAAACCTTGCAATGGCTTGCCACCAAAGCCAGCACCGGCAGTCAATGACAAGTAAACGAGACACCTGGCCTCAGCTCTGGCTCCAGTGCTCAGGGATGTGGGCACTGTCTTACCGCAGAGTCCCCGGGGAGGGTGCTACAGGGAATGGAAGGCTCAGGCCTAGGTTTCAGAGCGGCCACCCTGGAGCACTGTGGCACCCAGGTTTTCAGGGGCGTGGGTTAGGAGGCTGATTGGAGGCTCTGCAGACAAAGATTTCCTGGTCTGAAAGCCAGGCCAGGTGCAGGCTCTGCTCTTCTTACTTTACCAGGGCAGAAAGGCTGCCTCCAGAGGAGTGGGCTTGAACCCTTAGCCAGGATTCTCTGCAATTGTTGTCTCATTTAGACTTTGCTAAACATTGTGAGGTGTGGCTTCCATACCTCCGCAGGCACTGTAGTTAAAGTCTCTCTAAGGTTGAGAGAGACCAAGTCACTCTTTTCTGGGAGGCTCCTTTTAAGTTGAAAAAAAAAGAGAAAGAAATGTGATAATAGGGTTATAAAAATCATATTTTAGATGTTTATATTTAAATACTTAAACCTCTTTTTTTCAATTAAGTGGTTTTTCAGGTGCAAAAGTACAAAGAGAGACAGAGACTTACTAGATTACTTAAAAAAAAAGAGAGTTCATAGTTAGAACTCTCTTTTTTATTACAGGTAGAATATAAAAGTTTAAGATAAAATGATGAATTTTTCCTTCAACCCAATGACCTCTCTCTAGAACTGCGTGAGGAACCTGAATAGCTCCTTCTGGGGCAGACGAGAGCCTCAGTGAAGCTGAGGTCTAATTTGAAGCCTAGACTGAGGGGTCCTTCTGCCTCCCACCCCGTCCTCACCCACTCTCCACATCCCCATCATGGGTGATGGGCCTTGGGCCTGGTTTCCGGAAGAAACTAACCAGCTAACTTCTTTCTGAAACCTGGCCCACAGAGCAGGGGGAAGAGGGGACACTGGCTCATTAGATGAGTCCACACTTTAAAAGAGTCTTATCGGTTAGATGCCAACCCAATGATAAAAATGGTAATAACCTGGTACTTCCTACCTGGCTGACTTGGGGCAAGACATTCCTTCTCTAGCTTCCAACAATTCTCCAATGACTCATCTATAACACAGGTATAATTATTATTTTACCTACCTAAAGCAGAGACATGCACTGAATGACCTTCTGGAATTCCTTCTTCCTCTAAGGTCAACGAGTCAACGAGGTCATATGCCGGAGAACAGTACTTTTTAGAGTGGGGTCCCCTGACCAGCAGCAGCAACATCACTTGGGAATTGTTGGAAATGTACCTTCTCGGGCGGGCCCCACCACAGAGTTTATAACAGGCCCTTCCCGGGATTCTGATATGTGCCCGAGTTTGAGACGCTCTAGTGTAGAGTAGTGAGCAATACCTCTTCCTTATGGGATGGCTTGGTCATTTAAATTCTTAGAGTCCCAGGTTCCTCATCCATAAAAATCAAATAATTCTACATCTTCTGAATCATTGTCATAAATTTTCAATGATATAAAAGCACCTAAGACACAGTAGGTGCTCAATAAATGTTAGCTGAAGTCAAAGGACCAGAAAGGTTGAAGAGGAAACTGGAAAAAAAAAATAAGAACCCAGTCTTCATTTTTTCCTTATATAACATCTTTAGCATTATATAATTTGCAATTTGCATGCAAAACACCCCACCCCGGGGCATCATAGAAGCCTTGAAAAATCCAATATTATGCAGACAGCCAGAGATTCTGGCTGCTAAACCAGGCTTAAAAACTAATTTTCCCTCTTTAAGGAAGTGACATTTGCACATTCAACACAGCAGCAATAAATTTAGGCTTTCTTACCACCCCCTGCTGTACATGAGGTTGATATTTTTACCAATAGCAAAGCTATTTCCTTTTGAGTATTTGGAGCTGTTTTTGAAACCCCCTTATGTCCACACTGTGGTTAGCAGCAGAGTAAACAGCTCATTAGAGAAACAACAGCAACCAAAACAACAACCTGAAACCATTTTTAATGGTAGAAATGTGATTAGAGCATTTAATTAGACTCCAGAAAGCACACTTTCCATTAATAATTGGGAATACATCCCATGTCAATTAAAAAAGGATTAACAGCAAAGGCTTGAAAATTTGGACTTAGATGTAGCCTGAATTTTGAAGCTGTTTTTATTAGCAGGCTCTGCCAGTGGAAATGCACACAAAAGCAATGCTGTTTCTCCTTAGAGATTTCTCAGATATTTAGAAGGCCCCTTCATCCTTGTTGATGGAGCACTGCTGGTTTTGCAGAGTGTGAGGGATTGACCTCTGAGCCCCAGGTATGAGTTTAGAAAGACCGGACGGGACATTATTAGGTGAAATGAAAGATTGGTCAGGTGACCTCAGCTCTGTCCCCTCCTTGGGGGCCAGTCGGCTAACTTTTCCTTCCATCCTTCTGAGACCCCAGGGGCAGAGTGTTTCCCTTTAAATCTCTGTTACCAATATGGATTAAAAATTCTTTCCTCTTTCATGGCTTGTTGCACAGGGAGAGATGTTTTTGACTGGCTATTGATTTGATATGAACATGTGTGTTTGAAGTGATTAAGATTCTGTGGTCAAGATCCCAAAGAAGTTAGGTTCTAGAGACAGTGAGAAGGGAGGAAAGTCTTCTGTCCTCTAGGCCAAGGGCACAGGGTCTGGCGTGAAACAGAAGACAAAGCTGTACAAGTCAGGTAGGTAATAGAATGAAGAGTAAGAGAGTTGAGAGAAGGAATCAAGGACATTCCCCTATTCAATAAATATTAAGTGCCTCTTGTGTAGCAGGGCACTGTTCCTCATGGAGCTTAAAATAAACTCATTTTCATTGGCCTCTGGCTTAATGACACCATAGACAACCTAAAATAAGAGTAAAGAACTAAATTCTTGCCATTTACAAAAGCCTTTGTCTGTTGCTCATTTGACCTTCGTGAGAGGGAAACGCCTTAGGTTTTGATACCCGTGTTTTAAGAAAAGGTGAAACCAAGATCCCTCAAGTAACAAATGTGTAGACCCAGGAGGTTATTCCAGATCTCTAGATTCTAATTCCCATGGTCTTTTCACTTTACTCTGGATGGCCCCAGGATGATTTGATTCCTCCTTGAGTACACCCAGAGTCAGATGGGGAGTTTCTTCTTTGCCACCTCCTATAGGAAGCCCACAGAAACCCTGTATGTGAACCTCACTCACTGGCCACATGTGGTAAGGAGGAGTGGTCAAGTGAAGATCAAAGCTCATTACTTCATTCATGATATTTGTACAGCACCTCCAAAGTGGCAGGCACCATGCTGGGTACTTTTACTACAGAGAAGCAATGAGACAAGGAGTAGAATGCATCATAGAGCACAGTATCCTGGAGGTCAAAGTGTGACACCTATGGAATAATACAGTCCGCGTTCATGGATGCACGTGTATAAAGGTCAATGTCTAGAAGGTGATGGTATTTAAATTTTATTTTATTTTTTGTCCTAATCTCCCCTACACAGGAGAGTAGGTGCCTGAAGTGGGAGGAAAGACTGGGAAATAGGATGGGCCTAAAAATGCAGTGAGAAGCGGAGTCACATGTGGATCGATGTTGATGCTGAGCGCCACTGGAGGTGAATGACTGCAGGTACCTTTCAGATCCTGAGCCCCTGCAGTCCAGGGAAGCAGAAGATGAAGAAAGACTTCCTAGACTCCTAGAAGGATACACACAAATCAGCAAATACCTGCAGTACATGGACTCCTGCCCAGGCTGCATGCTTTGGATTTTAAGCAAGTGTTTTCCTAGGAGCTCAGCCTGGGAGTAGGGTTGCTTCTGGGCCAGGGAGAGATTTGTTTGGTGTCGGCACTGTTGGGCCTATTAAACCGAAGTTGCAAACTCATGAAGTTGAAGTGTGAACACATCCACTCTTGGCTGTGCCGTGGTTTCAGGAGGATGGCTGGCGGCCCCTGCTATTCTTGGCTGCAGGAACTCTCTCCCACACGAAATCTCCTGAGGAACATCATGTTCTAGCACATTGTAAATGAAGGCAAGAGAGCATTTAACAGCACCCGGGACTCAAATAACTTTGTCTTTTGTGCACAAGCAGAGCTTTGGAGGAGGAGAACAGGAAAGAGACGGGAGGCCCTGGCCCCTACCCAAGATACCTGAAAGGGGAAAAATTTCGGTAATGGTGATAATTTGGAAAGGTTATAAAAATGCCTCTTTTTCCCCCCTTTTTCCTGAGCCAGAGATTTTCCTTGGAAATCTCTCCGTGGCTGTGTCTGGTCAGCAACTCGTGAGCTCTGCTTTTCTTTTGTTTGTTTTTTTATCTCTGTGTCTCTCTGTCTCTGTCTCTGGTGCTTCCTGTGATACTCTCTTTGCTTCTATCTCTTTCTGAGTCCGTGTTTTGGTCTCTCTTTTTTTGCTTTCCTTCCTGTTTCTATATGTGTCTCTGTCTCTTTTTATGTCTCTCAGATTCTCTAGGATTCTCTCTCTCCCCCATCTCACTCTGCCATTCTCTTTAACTCGGTTTCCTTCTATGTTTCTCTCTCTTTCTCTGACTCTCTGCCTCTGTCTCTCTGACCACCTCCATGTTCTCTGCCTCACACTCTCTCCTCTCTCTCCCTCTCATTCATCCTTTGTGTCCCACCTTGTTCTTTCATAGTTGTTCTGGATACCTGGAAAAGTTTGAGTGGCTGTCATCCAGGTCCAGAGAAATTGGAAAAGCAACATTGACACACTGAACAATTATGGGTTCAGGACCATGGACATTCCATGGGATCTCTTTCTTTGCCTGAGACCCCAACCCCTTAAACGCCTTGGTCACCACATATCTATGCATCTGTGCCAGCATCCTAGAATAGCAGAGCTGAAAGAACCTTCAGAGCTCTCTTTCCCATGGAGAAACTGAAGACCAGGGAAGAAGAAGTAGATTCAAGATCACACAGCAAATTTGTTGCAGACTGAAGATTGGAATAAACATTTTTAAATGAGAGTTCAAAGTTCAGAGAAATATTTGACTCATCAAACTACTCATTATCCAAAAATATTTAGTGAAACTATCTACAATGTATTATTATTAGATCCCAGGACAGTGGATGAAATATAACCCACAAAGTGTTCTCTTGAAAACCTACAACGTACACGAGGTCTATACATGTTGGAGTGTTAGGGGACATACAAACAACACCTCTTTTTTCCCGTTCTGAATTTAGAACCAAGTGAGAAATAAGGTATGAAAGAGATGGAGTTCAAATGGTCAGTTTTACTACTTACTGAGGAATGATTGGAGAACGTGGCTTTAGAACTGTGGCCAGAGGAACTTGCTAATATTCTCTGCCTCAAGTCTGGAAAGAAAGTCTAGGTCTGCCAGTCAGACACAGCCACGTGGGATCATTATTTCACACCAGATATGGATGGGTACATAGAAAATGGGAGAATGAATCCCCAAGACTTTCAGGTTCTTTAGATGGATTAGCTACACCAAGAAATAAAGGTGGACCAGTGACTACTAAGCCCTCGCGATCTCTTCAACCCGCTGGGAAGATAAACCCGGGAATCTCCCACAGGGAAAATAGGAAAAAGTGAAAGCTCCCAGCTTCCAAAATCTCTGAATTTTTAGTTCTCTTAACCTATTGAACTCAACTACTAAGCCTATAATCAACCAAGGGCTCACATTGTCTCACTTGCAGGAGATCAATGGAACAAAAGGGGAGTCTGGCTACCATCTTCCTAGGCCAGCTCCCTAATACCTTAATTTTCAATGGGGGCAATGCCACCCCTCAAGGTGATTCTTGAAGTGAGGAGCGTGAAAACATCTTAGGTATTATAATAGCTTTTAACCCTCCAAAGCTGAACTCTATGTGACAAGGTAAACAGATATACAGTATATCTTTGGTATTCAAATTCCATGGAGGGAGGGTCAAGTGGGAGAAAATGATGTCTCTAAAGTTCCTGGGGGAGGATATATTGCCTCCATTTAGAATGTATGTGTTAGGAAGCTGGCCCAGAAGACAGCAATAATGAAAAATAGGTTGAGAAACACTGCCCTAATACTAATCTTGACTGTGATGTGTGTCCGCCTGGGACCACAATGTACCATTAGTTTTTGCCCCAGAAAGCTCTGAAGTCAGCAGCAAAGAGAAAGGAAGGCACTCATGTCCAGCAAACTGCACCAGCCCTAATAGTTTAAGAGAAGGGAAGGGAGCTATATAAGATGTATGGAAACGTAGCCGAACCTTTTGGGAAGGAGGAGAACCCTGTAAAGGGAAATGATATGCAAGCACCATGTCCTCTGAGAGCAGAAGGGGGTTGTTGTAGTAAGAAACATGACTCAAGATCTCGACCTGTCAAAGCCTGGAACAAGACCAGGGCTGATACTAGGGCAAGGTGAGTGAGGCACCCAGGGGAGAAAAGGTAAGTACCTGGTACTTGCATGCCCTGAGAGGGGGCACCTCTATAAATGTGCCACCTGAAGTGCCTTACTTGCCTCACCCTAATCCCAGCCCTGAGAAAAACAGGAGCCTGAGTGGCCCTGGCAGAGCTCTTGGTCTTCATCAAGCTCTTGGGGCTCAGGATCTGGTACCTTAGCCAGATGCTTTTGTTCCTGAGTATGCTGGGCTGATCGTCCAGCTGAACAAATGTGAAGACAAGAAGCAAATGTTCTCCAGGCGGCAAGTGTTCTAGTCTAGGCAATTCCACAGCAAGGAGAGAGGGTGCTTGCATTTACCCTAGCTGTTAGTTTCTTCACTGGAAAAAATCCACATCCTTAAGGTAAGAACACTGCCCCTTGCCCTGTTATGGCAGGCATTTGTATGGTTAGGGAACTGAGGACCGGAGGGAGCTAACACAATTCCCTTTGATGTAGCTGGGACTGGAATCCACATCTGCAATTGAAATCATCACCACACCAGTACAACAAATGGGTTCCCAATAAAGCAACTGGCTGATTTCACAAGATGATAGTGAGTTAGAGTGATAGAGAGGGATTCTATCCATGTAGAACTGGTTATTTTTGTGTCAATGCTCTTCTGGTGTGAGTGGCTATGACTAAAGACACAGAAGGAGGGTGTGTGTGTGTGTGTGTGTGTGTGTGTGTGTGTGTGTGTGTGTGTGTGTGTGTGTGTGTAGGTACTTGAGCATGCGTACATGTGCTCCGCATACGTGTGAGTGGGTGAAGATTATTTGACTTAATTATATGCCTCATTCACTCAGAAAAAGGAAAATAGAAATTAACTTCTATTATTTCACTAATTCTACCCCTTCATCTGAATCTTCACAATGATGTCTTTGAATATAGACCCTTTATCTACAGTGGCCATAATTGCAGGGGCTCCTCCCCTCACAGTCCTGTTTGGAACAGTGTTCACACAATGCTCCTTTGCCAAGTATCATATTTCAGAAAACAGCAACAATTTCCAGGGCTGTTGCTACCCAATTTCCTTCCACAAATGTGGGTTCACCCCCTAAAAGTTGAATGAAAAAGCACAAAGCTTCCCTGGTTGTGAGCTTCGAGTTGGCCTGGTTTCCTCCTTATTCATTTTATTAATAGGCTTCTCTTTTCAGATACTTTAAAAGTGAGATGAGAGAAAATTATTTTGGGGAACACAGAAGCATAGACCTCCTAAAGGAGCTTTGAAACGGCAGAATTTGGATGTCATAACTGGCGACGCAATCATTTGAGCAGGGACTGTGCCGAGTCTGTACGAGGTGATGAGATGCGCCATCACAGGAGGGGAGGTCTGGAATTCTCGGCTCACCCTCATTCTCCTCCAATTCACTTTGTACCTCCCTGTGGCTGCACCCTTCCTCACTGCCTTCTCTCTGCCAGCAACACCCTCCTCCTTTCAGTAGGGTCTCTCAAACCTAGTTGTCCTTTCTTTACATCTTTAGGGTTCTTTCCCTAAAGGGTTATTTAGTTGACCTGGTGCAAGTTTCATAACGTCTCTGTGTCTTGGTTTTATGAGCTGTCAAGTTGCAAAAATAATGTCGCCTGACTCTTTGGGTTGTGTAAGGATTGAAGGAGTTAATGCATGTCAAGCTTCTAGAATAGTACCCAGCACACAATAAGTGTTTCATAATTATAGATGCTTGTTGTTTTTGTTGGCGTTGCTCATTTGGCAGGAAAATGGAAAGAACAGAAAAGGGAAATGACAGAGAACTCCCAAGAGAGTCAGAGTCAGTAGATGCTATGGACTGGATTGTGTCTCCCCAGTTTCATACGTTGAAGCCCTCACCCCCAGTGGGATGTGTCTGGAGATGAAGCCTTTGAGAGGTACTTAGGTTTAGATAAAGCCACGAGGGTGGAGTTCTCATGATGGAATTAGTGTCCTAGAACAAGAAACCAAGGAGCTCGCTTTCTCTCTTTCTCAGTCTTGTGAGGATAAAATACGAAGGCAGCCATCTGCAAGGCAGGAAGAGGGTTCTCACTAGGAACCAGCCATGATGGCACCCTGATTCTGGACATGGCAGCCTCCACAGCCGTGAGAAATAAATGTCTGTGGTTTAATCCATTCAGTTTGTGGTATTTTGTTATATCAGCCTGAACAAACACAGCAGGGTAGAGACCAGGTCTCTTGGCATCTCAGATTCTTCCCAGGGGCTGCTTATTATTGAGGATTGGGTTGTTTCTGCTCTCCACTTCATCCCAAACTGCCCCTCATGTGAGTATTAGCCAAGAGAGGTGAGAACATAGGAAAACACATCAGGTCTCCTATGTGCAGTCTCCCCCGCTGCACAGTTCAAAAGCTGTACCCATAGAGTGGGGTGGGAGGCAGACCCTTTCTAAGTTCATGACCATGCCTTCGTTCTCCTTCCCCTTGGGGATCTGCACCTAAAACATAAAATCTAATCTCCTTGGAGCTTCTGAGCTTCCTTGTCCCAGAGGCAATTTGGGTGCGTGGAGTGACCCAGGCACACTTGAGTTGTCTAGAAGGAGAAAGGAGTCTGTCAGGATCTCATTCAGGGGCCTGAGGGCCCACCACCACTTTCCTGAGGACCCAGGAGGGAGGGCAGTGAGGTTGGCATGGGGTGTCTGCAAGGCTATGAGGAAAGTAGTGCATAATTGGTTTTGGCAACTGACCCATATGCCTATGCAGCACTCTTGGTGGGATCCCCCTATTCCTACCTCTTCAATAAGATGACTAAGAGCTCCCCAACCTGTGTATGCAGAGTTCTGGATGAATCCACTAGGCTGTAGCAATTAGAGCAAACCACCTTCAGTTTCCAGATGAGATACACTCTTTCTTGGTCTCCGTGGCTGGAACAATTTGCCTACACCTTCCTTAGCTAGCCCTTCTTCATCTTTCAGCTTAGATGCTACTTTCTCTGGAATTCTCCCCGCCCCCCGCCGGCCAGTTCGTGCAAGACTGGGTTCTATCACTCCAGGGGCCCTGCCATCTGTTTCTTCAGCACCCATTACACATGTCACAGTGAATTGTCCTTGCCTGTTTACTTCCTGAAGTAAGTCAGTAAATCATAAGCTCCGTGGTGCTGGGGCTGGTCTGGTAAACTGCTGACCACTAGCACGGAAAACGGGGCCTGGTGCATCCCAGGAGTCCAACAGTTCCCTGATAATTTTGGGGGAGATCTGAGGGATGAAAAGGACCCAGTTTGGAGAAAACCTGAAGAGAAAACGTATTCAAAGCAATGCAAGTACAAAGACATGGAGATAGATGCATGGGGTTGTCTGCGAAGGAAGAATGGGGGTGGGGGTGGGGCTGGAAGCCAAAGGAGGCTGGGAAGGGAGCCTCCGGAGGGAGACATGAGGACTAGATCAGGTAGGGCACTGGGGGCCACAGCAAGGAAGCTGGATTATTTTACTAAGTGCAATGAGAAGCCTTTGGACATTTTTTTTTTTTTTTTTTTTTTTAAATCAGGGGAGTGACGCAACCTGATTTCTGTTTTCAAAAGATCACTCTGGCTGCCAGGCAGAATCAATCGGAGGAGGAGCAGCGCAGGCGCTGGGAGGCTGTAGTCATTCTCGGTTTCTATTTGGAATTGGTGTGCTTCTATTAATTGAAAAAAAACAACAACAACAAAAAGAATTTTTAATATAAAATGGTTTATTTTCAGCAATCTGATTATGAGGCGCTTTTTTTTTTTTTCAACTGGAGAACCCTTTGGTTGTTCTCTTACAAACTGGAAATGATGGCGTTTTATTGCAAATTTCTTCTTCAAGTAGGGTACAATTTTCTTTCCTTACGAGACCAATGTTAGAGAAATAAACAAAGAAGAGAAGTACAAGAAAAACAGAAGAAATAAAATGATTCACCTGTCCATCTCAGAAAATCAAAGTTTGCTGAGTTTTTTTTTTTTTTCTTCTTAAAGTTCTCTTGTAGTCCCTGACCATGAACATAAAGAGTTTGGTTAAAGTTGTCATGATGACAGATATATAGTGGGTTGGGTTCTGTTTCTTTCACACAATAGATGTTATAGGCTTTTTCCACATTCTCCATGAGCCCGTGGTTCTGTGTCTGACAAATAATCAGCAATAAACGCTGAAGACTTGGCTTTCCCTCCACTCTTCCTCCTCCATCTATTTCTGCTATTGTGTTAAAATTCAGTCTTTATAGTGATTATTTTTAAAAGTTGCCAGGCATTTTATTGAACAGTCCATTTAAAAATTTTTTTACACTCTGTTGGATATTTAGTCGACTTTTTTCCCAATCTTATATAAGTTATTGCTTAATTAAAATTCGTTGTGTTTATAACTTTTCCTTTTGGATTATTGCCTGTGAACACCAGTTTCCAAATTATAAGTTCTTTTATTTTGGGGGGAAGAAAAATATAGCTCCCCCTGCCAAAAATATCACATAGACTCACAAGATATATAATAGAAATAGAGCTTACTTGCTCCCCTACCTCCAAGATGCAACCCCAGAGGTCCTCAGGAGAGCTGGAAATTCCTTCTTTAGGATAAATAGCCAAGGGTAGAATTTTGGGTGAAAGGCTATACGTATTTCTTAAAATCTCTATACGACTCTCAACCTGTGTATGTTTTAAAGGTTTGAAACGATTTGCTTTGCTCCCAGAAGAGTATAAACAGATCAGTTTCTTAACCATATTGCCAGCAGTGGGTATTGTCCCGATAATAAACTCTGTGATCTAGATGGTATAGATGACACCTCATTTGTATTGCAATTTCCCTATCTTTGAATATGAGGAAAATTGAGGATTTCTATGAAAAAGAAGAAAGTGACAATTTATTGGGCATTTCCTATGTTCTAGGCAGTTGGTCACAGGTCTGGTGTTATTTTCATTTAATCCACACCCGACCTCTCTTACAAAGACATTGTTGTTGCATCTATTTTATGGATGGGGAAACTGAGGCCCAGAGAAATGGAATAGCTTTCTAAGGGTCAGAGACGGCGTGAAGGGGGTAGCCATATGTGGAAGTGTGCTGTGTTGGACCTTCCAGCTTGCTGTCTGTCCTCTAGCAGGAGATGCATATGCATTACCTATTTATTTACTGTAAACCTGATGCTTCTCTCACTAATTTGAATTTGCTCTTGTTATGCTGTAGGTATGTATTCATTTTCTTGGCATATTTAATGCAAATATTTTCCCCCAGGACTTTTAAAGGATCCATTTAGCAGGAAATATTTAAGCTGAGGGAGTCATATGTTGAGCCAAGAGGAGGTCTAATTTTATTAGTACACTAGGTGTGTGATTGTGAGAAGCAGGAGACATTTTTACAATGTTTACTTATAAAACTTCCTTGGGTTTTCAAAAAGGGAATGAAACTGAGGAAAACCTCATAATAACTCTGAGAGCTGAGAGATTCCCTGTCAATTGCTTTAGGCTCTAATAAAAAGTCCCCAGAACTCAAATATTCCTTGCGTCCTTTTACTCTTACCTTCGAGGTAGGTATAATAAATACTGTTTTTACAGATGAGCAAAATGAGGCAAAGATGTAAAATAACCTTCCGAACTTCAGAGAGATTTTAAGTAGCAGAGAGGGAGTAAACAGATGTCTGAAGGAGTCCAGAACACACGCTCATTCTGCAATCTCATATCAAAAGGTGTCCAAGAGGTGCTTGTTTAGAGCCAATATCAGGCTTGTGAAAGATTCCAGTGGAGTGGCACCAAAAGCAAGGCGTAGATCACTTAAATATGAAGCAACTGGCTGGGGAACTAGATCTGCCCCCTGTGGTGGGAGGTGGTGGGGGGGAGGGGAGATTTCAGAGATTCACCCTTCTCTCCCTCCCTCGCTTCATTCCTCTCTCTCTTCCCCTTCTTCTCCCTCCCTTCCTTTTCTCTATTCCTCCCTCCCTCTGTCTCTTCCTTCTTCCCTTCCTCTCTCTCTCTCACTCCCTCTTTCTGCTTCCCTCTCTCCCCCTTTCCCTTCCTCTCTCCCTCTCTCCCTCCTTCTCTCTCTCCCCCCTCCCTCCCTTCATTTCCTTCTCTCCCTCCCTCTCTTCCACTCTCTCCCTCCCTCTACCGCCCCCCCACCTCTCTTGCTCCCTCCCTTCCTTTCATCTATCCATTCCTTCCTTCCTTCCTTCATTAAATATATATATTGAATATATTACACTAGGCATTGAGGAAACTGAGATGAATCAAACTCGGTCCCTGCCATTAAAGAAAATTCCTTCAGGGCGCCTGGGTGGCTCAGTTGGTTAAGCGACGGCCTTCGGCTCAGGTCATGATCCTGGGGTCCCGGGATCGAGTCCCGCATCGGGCTCCCTGCTCAGCGGGGAGTCTGCTTCTCCCTCTGACCCTCTTCCCTCTCGTGCTCTCTCTCTCTCAAATAAATAAATAAAATCTTAAAAAAAAAAAAGAAAATTCCTTCAAGTGGGAAAGGCATATAAACAGATGACTGAAAATCATGTGATACTATTTGATAGCTAGCATCTACAAAATTCCATGAGAATGTAGGGCTTGTCAGCCCCTGGGTGATCCCCAAGTATCTGTTGTATGACCATGAAGCTCAGAAGTGGGATATCAGAATCTGAGCGGGAAGGGAGTGGCCAAGGAAACTTCTTGGTGGGGGAGGTTAAGTTTGAGCTGAGCCTTTTTTTTTTTTTTTTTTTTTTGGAAGGGTACATAGAAGTTAGTTAGATAAAGGGAATATAGAGGTTGTTCCATGCCAAGGGATTCTCCTGTGCAAACATTTGGAGGTATGAAGTAGAAGTAAATATATGAGGAATTGGAAGCAGTTTCAAAAGGATGGTGTGAAAGAGCGAGGGGAAGGATGAAGTCAGGAAGATTGCAAGGTTCACACCAAGGCCAGGCTGTGGCTGCTGGTAGTGGGACGAATTTTCATCTGGAGGTCTTGTTATTTTTTGAGCTCACTTCCTGCATCATGACTAAGAATTTCTCCCATGGATGCACATCCCCCTCCCAGACCAGTGCCCCCTGCTGTGTGAAGGGTCATCTGACCTGGCCCTGCACCAACTGGAATCAGCAACTTATTTCCATGTCCCATGTCCTGTCGGGGGGCTGGGGAATGAGAGGGCTGGGAAGACTGGTTTGGAGAAAGAAAAACCGCCTCCAGCCTCCTGAACATAAAGTTTCCATGGCTGGAGTGCAGAGAGTTGAGTCATGGCTCTGAAGAAGTCTACTGGGAGAGGCCAAGTCCCCGGGGGTCATGCCCTGCGGGCCTTCAGCAGCCTTCACCAACTTTTTACTTGCAAAGTCTGGAGATGGGCTTCTCTGACAGGGCTGCCTCAGCATCCTCGCTGCCAGTTGTGGTCCTGCTGCTCAGCGGCCACGTTGTGAGGTTCAGCCAGGAGGCTGGTCTGATGTATATTCTGTGAGGAATCTGCAGTCACTCTAAGAGCTATAAGTCAGGGGGCATTTCCCATGGGCCAGCATCAGTGTCAAGCTACAAACATCTCTAAGCACAACTAATTATTTTAATATCCCTATAAAGTAGGGATCATTATCTTCATTTTGCTAATGAGGGGGGTACATTTTAGAAAGATGAAACAGCTCACCCTGCAATACATAGTCTACAGTCGAGGTGGGATTGCATGTTTGTGCCCTGCACTAGTGTTCTCTCTGCACGGCAGGTAGCTAGAATGGACCTTCGATGCTGCAGTCCTTGGCGTGGACTCTTCTCTCTGCTTGGACTGCCCCTGGCCTTCTTCTTTCTGAAATCCTAGGTGCATGTTAGACCTGCTCTAGCTGTTACACTCTTACCAGGAGGATTTTCTTGGCCACCTTCCTCATCTTCAAATCACAATTATCCCATCTCTCCTGTCGTATTCATAGTTTATATGAACTCCCATTATTGTTCTCATTCCACCAGGATTTCTGGCTTTACCCAATGGGTGGTGAGCCCTTTGAAGGCGTCTCTTCTTTGCATCTCCAGTGCTGCTCCAGGGTCTCAATAAGCATTTTATAAACAACTGAATAAGAGTCATTTCTGTTGTTTCAACTGGAAAAGTTACTTTACCTGTTCATGACAGCTCTCAGGGCTGCAAATGTTAGTCTTTCTGCTTTTTTCAGTATTTTAAGTGCACAGTTCTGCAATGTAAAGTATATTCACACTGTTGTGCAACCATCATCACCATCCATCTCCAGAACTCTCTTCATCTTGCGGTATGGAAACTCTATACCCATTAAAGAACAATTCCCCATTCCTCCCCTCCCCAAGTCCTTGGGAACCACCCCTCGACTTTCTGTGCCTGTGATTATGACTATGCTAAGTACCTTAAGAAAAGGGCATCATGCAGTATTTGTCTCTCTGTTACTGGCTCTCTCACTTACCAGAATGTCCTCAAGTTTCTCTCCATATTGTAGCATGTAGCATGTATGAGAGTATAAGAATTTCCTTCCTATAGTTCACCATTCAGTATGACGTTCACTGTGGGTTTTTTATATATGGATATTAATATGTTGAGGTAGTTTCCTTCTTTTTTTTTTAAAGATTTTATTTATTTATTTGACAGAGAGAGAGTGAGAGAGGGAACACAGCAGGGGGAGTGGGAGTGGGCACTCACTAAATTTCCCCTTTAGCACTGTCCCATATATTTTGGCATGTCGTGTTTTGTTTTCATTTGTCTCTAACTATTTTCTAATTTCCCAAGTTATTTCTTCTTTGATCCATTGGTCATTTATAAGTGTGTTGTATAATTTCCACAAATTTGTGAATTTTCTAGTTCCCCTTCCGTTACTGATTGCTAACTTTATCTTATTGTGGTAGGAGAAAATGCTTTGATATCTACTTTTTTAAAAATCTACCGAGACTTAGTGTGTGACCTAACATATAGTATATCCTGGAATTTTTTCCATATGCACTTTTCCATATGCATTTTGTTGTTGTTGGGGAGAGTGTCATGTATATGGTGCTGTGTCTACTTGGTTTATTATATTGTCCAAGGCTTCTGTTCCCTTACAAATTTTCTGTCTGGTTGTTATATCCATTACTGAGAGTGGGGTATTGAACTCTCAACTATTATTGTAGAACTGTCTGTTTCTCCCATCAATGCTGTCAATTTTTGATTCGTTTGTTTTGATGGTCTGTTATTAGATGTGTAAATGTTTATAATTGATTTGTATGCTTACTATATTAAATAAATGTTTTATTCACATAAAATGCCCTTTTAAAGCTCTCATAATCTTTTTTTATTATGTTCAGTTAGCCAGCATATAGTACATCATAAGTTTTTGGTATAGAATCCAGTGATTCATTAGTTACATATAACACCCAGTGCTCATCACAACACGTGCCCTCCTTAATGCCCATCACCCGGTTACTCCATCCCTCATCCCCCTCCCTTCTGTAACCCCGTTTGTTTCCCAGAGTCCAGAGTCTCTCATGGTTTGTCTCCCTCTCTGATTTCTTCCCCTTCTTTTTTCCCTCCCTTCCCCTGTGGTCCTCTGAGCTATCTCTCTTATTTTCCACATATGAGTGAAACCGTATGATAATTGTCTTTCTCTGCTTGACTTATTTCACTTAGCATAATACCCTCCAGTTCCATCTCATAATCTCTTTTAACTTAAAGTGTCTTTCATCTGACATTAGTATAGCCACCCCTGATTTATTTTGGTTACTAGTCTTTCACTTTCAACCATTTGTGTCTTTGGGTCTAAAATGAGTCTCTTGTAGATGGCTGTTATAGCTGGATGATGTCTTTATCCATTCTGCAAATCTCTGCCATTTAATTGAAGAGTTTAATTCATTTACATTTGAAGTAATTATTGAAAAGGAGGGACTTCCTTCTGTCGTTTTGGTATTTGTTTTTTATATACTTTAAAGTTATTTTCTTCTCTAAGTTTCTGCATTACTGTGTTCTTTTGTGTTTAGTTGATTTTAAATTTATTTCTCATTTCCTTCTGTGTATATTCTTAAGCTATTTTCTTTGTGGTTACCATGGAATTACATTTAACACCTTGAAGTTATAACACTTTAATCTTTTTTTCTTTATAGTCTTTGTTTTTTTAGATATTATTATTTTTTTAATTTAATTAATTTTATTATGTAATGTTAGTCACCACACAATACATCATTAGTCTTTATATTCTTTGGATGATAATTTCCATTGTCCTATCTTCAAGTCTACTGATTCTTTATTCTGATTGTTCAAATCTTCCTTTTAATCTTTCTAGTGAATTTTCATTTCAGTTATTATACCTTTCATCTCCAGAATTTCTATTAGGTTTCTTTCTAGGTTTTCTATTCCTTTCTTCATATTTCCATTTTGTTCATATATCATTTTCTTGACTTTATCCATATATTCCCTCAGTTCTTTAAGCATTAAGACAATTATTTTAATTGGATTATGTTGTTTTTTGTGTCTTGAGTTGTATAAATTCTTTATATATTTTGGGTACTAACCCTTTTTTGTATACGTCACTTGCCAATATCTCCTCTCATTCAGTAGGTTGCCTTTTAGTTTTATTAGTTGTTTCCTTCTCTGTGCAGGAGATTTTTATTTTGATGTAGTCCCAATAGTTCGTTTTTGCTTTCGTTTCCCTTGCCTCAGGAGACATATCTAGAAAGACGTTATTATGTTCGATGTCAAAGACATCACTGCCTGTGCTCTCTTCTAGGATTTTTATGGTTTCAGGTCTCACATTTAAGTCTTTAATCCATTTGGAGTTTATTTTTGTGTATGGTGTAAGAAAGTGGTCCAGTTTCTTTCTTTGTTTTTTTTTTTTGCATGTAGCTGACTAGTTTTCCTAATACCATTTGTTGAAGACATGAACAGACATTTCTCCAAAGAAGACATCCAGATGGCCAACAGACACATGAAAAGATGCTTAACATTACTCATCATCAGCGAAATGTAAATCAAAACTACAATGAGATATCACCTTGCACCTGTCAGAATGGCTAAAATCAACAACACAAGAAACAAGCATTGGTAAGGATTTGGAGAAGGTGGTGGCAAGGATGTGCACTGTTGACAGGAATGCAAACTGGTGTAGCCACTGTGGAAAATAGTATGGAGGTGCTTCAAAAAGTAAAAAATAGAACTACCCTGTGATCCAGTAATTGCACTACTGGGTATTTACCTCCAAAATACAGAAAACACTAATTCAAAGCGATACATGCCCCACCCACTATGTTTATTGCAGCATTATTTACAATAACCAACCTATGAAAAGCAGCCCAAAGCAGCCCACGTGTCCATCAATAGGTGAATGAATACAGAAGATGTGATATGTATAATGGAATATTATTTAGCCGTAGAAAAGAATAAAATCTTGGCATTTGCAACAACATGGTTGGGGCTAGAGAGTATAATGCTAAGCCAAATAAATCAGTCAGAGAAAGACAAATACCATAATGTTAGGAGTTAGTTGGATAGTTAGGTAGTCAGGGCCAGGGTCCCCAATAAAACAATATGGAGTCAGGGTAATTAAAATAAAACAGCACTAACATCCTGTTTTGCAGCTTAGACCGGACCACACTAGCATTCTGTTTTATAGACTTTGCAGAACTGACTTTTGCAAAATATCCTAAAAAAAAAAAAAAAATTAACCACAAAGCATTTTTAACCATTGGGAGCCGGGGCCAGTTAAGATATAAGTCCCCAGATGTCAGCCAAAAAAGACCATCAGCATGTAGACGTTAACTTAATAGGTAGACAGAAACATGATGAAAACCCTGATTGGCTTGACTCGGCACACCCTGCTTGCTTAAGATAGTTCCACAAAAGAGCTCATAAAAACCCCTAAACATAGAAACTCCAATGACAACCATCTCGAGTCCCCTCCCTTTCCAGGAGCTTTGTACGATCGCTCAATAAACTTTGCTTTGCTGCCCACCACTTTTCGTCTGGTCTACCTCTTCATTCTTTGAAGTGGCGTGACCAAGAACTGCTGCACTAAAGGTAGAGAAATCCATCAACAATATGATTTCACTCATTTGTGGAACTTAAGAAATGAAACAAACGAGCAAAGGAAAAAGAGAGAGAGGTAAACCAAGAAACAGACTCAACTCTAGAGAACAAACTGATGGTTACCAGAGGGGAGGTGGGTGGGGGATGGGGGAAATAGATGATGGGGGTTAAGGAGTGTACTTGTGATGAGCACCAGGTGACGTACAGAATTGTTGAATCACTATATTGTACACCTGAAACTAATATAACACCATATGTTAACTATACTGGAATTAAAATAAATAAACAAATTTAAAAAGACAGTTATTTTAAAATACTTTTTAGTAGATCTTCCATTAGGTCTTTTTCAGGGATGGATTCTGTTCATTTTTCCCCCCTTTGAATAAGCTATATGCTTGTTTGTTTGCTTGTTAGTTTTTTGGCATGCTTTGTGATTTTTTTTTGAAATCTGGATATTTATATCTAATGATATAATTCTAGAAATTCAGATTTCCCCCTATCCCCAAGGGTTTGCTATTTAGTTTGTTTGTAGGACTGGTGTAGGCCATCTCTGTTCCAAGGATCAGCCTAAGGTGTAAACCTAAGGACTTCTACATCTTCTCAGATCTTTTCTGAGCCTATACCTTCTGGGCATGCGTGATGACTTTCTAATCCCCCCCGCCCCCATAATTGAAGGTCACAGTCCTTGATGTCTGTCTCTCAAAAGGAGAAAAAGAGAACAATAAAGGGGACAAAATAAAATTCTAGCCCTTTACATCTCCTGGCTGTCATTTCAGCCAGAGACTTAGGGGTTTGCAACAATGGGAAGAGGATCAGTACCAATGGCCATTGCCTCTTTAACTGCACTTTCATGATCAGAATAAGCAATCAGAAATCAGAGCACAGATCACTGATATTTGGAAGACAGAATCCTTATTGCCCACCCTGGCTCCTGTAAGCGATGACAAGCTGCTCCAGGAACATAGGCATAGCTGCCAGTCCCAGGGCTGAAGGGTGGGAGGTGGGTAGTTGCTACTGTGCTAGGAGTTGAAATTGACCAATATGAACTGCAATTTGCCATCAAAGCCTTCTGCCAGCTTTCAAGAGACTCCAGAGTTCCAAAATAGTTACATCAGACAGATTCTGCTGGTGCAATTGTAGAGAGAGGGATTTCTGGTGCTTCTTACTTGGTCATCTTCCCAGAATCCTTTCTCTCCAGCCCTTTATTTATTAATATTTGTAAGTCTGTGAATTTTAACAAATGTTTTTGGTTGATATCAGCAGAGCAATTTTACGGCTAATGAGAAAAGGAAGCTTTGTTTTTCTCCTCTCCTTCTGGGAAGCTGCAGACAGCTTTGAAGAAGATCCTTCCTCATATTTTTCTCCCCATTTCTTTGTCTCCCTTCTTTCTTCTCTACTCCAAGCTATGGCTATTCATTCCAGGATGGAATCAGGCTTAGTGAGGCTGGGGAAAAAAGATGAAGACAGTTTTAAAACTCATTACGTGCATACTGATATTTCACCATTTGGGTTTTATGCATTTTTCATTGAGAAGAGCCACCTACCATGGAGGCTGAAGGTGAGTACTGAGCTTGGACAGCTTTTGCCAGTGGTCTGTGTGTTTATGGGCAAGTTATACTAATTCCTCATGCTTCATTTTCATCATCCATAAAATTGAGGTAATAATGGTATGGAAGTCATATGATTGTCACAAAGAAAAATTCATTTGAGGTATGTAAAACATACCTGTCACAAATAACCAATACACTGGAATGTTTCCTCTGGATAGTTTCTAAGCAAAGTGGTAGTTCATAATGTTGGTTGGTCATTATATTCATGCATAGAACTTTATAGGTAGACAAACACTTAGCCCTACCGCTGATATTTTAATAAATACATCTTGGAGTTCTATTTTTACCCTTAATTTTGATTCAAAGTTGATATTGGTTAATTTGGAAAGATTAGAGAATACACAATATGATAATTAAGAGTGAAAGCTGTTTTTAATTTAGTTTTTACTGGAAAAACATGTTATTTTGTAAAAACAATTATAAATTTGCATCCTTTTTGATGGCTGCAGAATATTTCATGCCAAGCTCATCTTGACTTTGGCTGAAATTATCAGCATTTTTAAGGAAAGCGATATCCTTCAGAAAGCCGTCATAGGAATGCTTCACTGATCTTCCTGGAAACTGGTTTTGGGG
Source organism: Zalophus californianus (assembly GCF_009762305.2). NCBI lineage: Eukaryota > Metazoa > Chordata > Mammalia > Carnivora > Otariidae > Zalophus > Zalophus californianus. The sequence continues at coordinate 10,335,837 of NC_045596.1, forward strand.
AGAGGAAGATGTGGTCCTTCCACATGCCTTTTGTAGAGATGGGTAATAATTTATTAATCATTATCATAACAATGGTCAGCATACATTGTTCAATACTTTTCATCAGAGTTTGGCTAAGTGTTTTTACATATAGGAGCTCCATTTACCATCACAACAAACCTATGAGTTATAATTATTATTGCTACCAAACATATAAGGAAACTGGTATAACTTTTCTACTTTGACACAATCAGTGTGTGTCAAAACTGAGATTCAAACTGAGATCTGTCAGAACCAAGGGCCTGACAAAATACTTTAACTTGGTACCTTACTATTTTTGAGTATTTTATTTAAAAATTTTTTTCCACATATACATTTTAAAATTTGAATTTAAGTAATTAACATATAGTATAGTATTAGTTTCAGAGGTAGAGTTCAGTGATTCATCAGTTGCACATAGCACCCAGTGTTCATTACATAGAGTGCCTTCCTTAATGCCTGTCACCCAGTTACTCCATCCCCCCACCCACCTCCCCTCCAGCAACCCTCAGTTTGTTCCCTAGAGTTAAAGAGTCTCTTACAGTTTATCTCCCTCTCTGATTTTGTCTGATTTTATTTTTCCTCTCCTTCCCCATGTTCATTTGTCTTGTTTCTTAACTTCCACATATGAGTAAAATCATATGACAATTATCTTTCTCTGATTGACTTATTTCACTTAGCATAATACCCTCTAGTTCCATCCACATCATTGCAAATGGCAAGATTTCATTTTTTTTTTGATGACTGAGTAATATTCCATTGTATATATACACCACATCTTCTTTATCCAGTCATCTGTCAAAAGACATCTGGGCTCTTTCCATATTTTGGCTATTGTGGACATTGCTGCTACTATAAACATTAAGATGCAGGTGCCCCTTTGGATCACTATGTTTATATCCTTTGAGTAAATACCCAGTAGTGCAATGGCTGGGTCATAGGATAGCTTTATTTTTAACTTTTTGAGGAACCTCCATACTGTTTTCCAAAGTGGCTGTACTTGCTTGCATTCCCATAGCAGTGTAAGAGATTTCCCCTTTCTCTGCATCCTTGCCTTGAATATTTTAATAAACAAATATTTTATAAGTAATTCATTTTGTTTCTAAACCTACGCCTCCCAAGCATCTTTTGAATATGGTTTAGCTTCCCACAGAGCAGGTCTACAGGGAAAGGATGTGCTCACCAGCATACATGAGTTTGCTCTACTTCATGGTTATATTTCTCCACAAATGGCCATCAGGTTGAAACACTGACTAAACATACTTACCTACAATTGATTTACATGGTAAGACTATGTTTCTTCTAAGCCCAAGTGTCCCCTGTTGATGCTTTTCACCAGTTAGAATTGTATACCAACCTTCCTTTTGTACACCTCTACCTCGATGTCTTATAGAATGCTCAGTTTTCAGAACTGAGCTCATTGCCTTCTCCTGCCCCCCAACAATGTCTTTGCCTCCCACTTAGTCTCCTTAGGCTAATGACACTCATTCTCTAAGGACATCTAACCTAGAAACCTGGGACTGAGCCAAGGTCCTCTGTCCTCCCTCACTATCTGAATCAGTCTCCTACATCCTTTCTCGTCAGTATCATAATGACCAGAATTTACCATAGCTTAACAGTTACAAGTGTGGTTTCTGCAGTGTGGCTACCATGGGTTGAAATTCTGATCTACCACATTTTAGTCTTGTTATTTGAGCAAGCTGCTGAACTTTCTGGTGCTTTGTTTTCTGTGAGATAGGGAAGACTATAATAATGGAACTTACTTCACAGGGTTATTGCAAGGTGAGTGAATCAATATATAAGGAAACTTGCCATGCCTGGAAGGTAGCATGTGCTCTCCTATCTTCTGGTTCCAATCAAAGATGAAGCCCCCTGATTGATCTCTCTTTCTCTAGATTCACTCATCTCCCTTCCATACTTTCCATTATCATCAGAGGGCTAGAACCTTTCAGTAATACCTTATTGCCAACCAAATAAATTCCAAATTCATTTTCATAGCAGTTTACAAAGTCCTCAGTTTTTGGATTCATGTTTCCCACTAACCTCCCACTCCCTTTTTTAAAAATACCCTATCAAATCTGAGCAATTAGTCCTTGAATTATGCTTTATTGAGATTTTTGAGAATGTTTATCGCCTTGAGTTAGAAAGTCAGGAAGTAAAACAAAACAAAACAAAAAAATAAAACAACACCCTAGGCTACATACAGTGTGTTCAGATAATTGGTGAAACATTATTCTGGGTGTTTCTATGAGAGTATTTTTGGGTGAGATGAGGATTTAAATCAGTGGACTTGAGTGAAGCAGTCTGCCTTCTATAATGTGTGTGGGCTTCATCCAAGTAGTTGAAGGCTCGAATAGAACAAAATGCTGACTTCCCGGAGCAAGAAAGAATTCTCCAACAGGTGGCCTTCAGACCTTATCTGGACTATGGACTTTCCTGTCACCTGAGTCTCCAGCCTACTTGCCCACACTGCATATTTTGGATTTTCTAGTCTCCATAATACCATGAGCAGTTCCTTATCATAAATCACACACACACACACACACACACACACACACACATCCCATTGGTTCTATTTCTTTGGAGAATCCTAACATACTCTCAATAATTGTTTTTTGTAGATAAGGGATTAGTTCTCAAATCTGTGATTAATTTACCATCTCTTGTGAAACTAGTTGTATGTAGTTCAATACTCCCCAAAACCTTTAAGACCAAGGTCTGTGGCTCCTGCTCTCCTCTTAAAATAGTGATACAATAATGATCTTCAGATATTGGAGGATCTGGGTTTTAATCTTGCCTACCCCACTACTAAGTGTGAGACTTTTTCAGCCTTTGTGATCTCTCTCTAACACCTTCCTTAAAGGGTTGTTGTCAAGTTTAAGTGAGTTAACATATATGAAACAACCTGGTGAACCATATTAGCCCTCTGTTGCTTTGCTAGGACATTTGCTTTCTTCTCTCCTTTCTTATTCTTGAAGTGCTGCCAATCCTTAGAAGATAGTGAAGGGCTGCCAATTCCTGGGAAGAGTGAAATCTTTAAGACAAATTTCAATAATATCTTCATGGTCCAGATCATAGTACTTGCTTGCTTGATCTTGCATCTTGCCTTCACTCTAAGTAGTCTATTCCTGGCACTGTTTTTAAGTAATAAGGAAAGGTTAGATCCTGTCTTCTGGCCTAACTTTATGCTCCAGACCAAGTGTATTCAGTTTCCTGGACTATAGTCTTTGACAAGATTACCAAGGAAGAGAAAAATCCCATTAATTGAAGAGCAACTTTGAAGATCAAAAGGAAAAAAAAACTGAAGTGAATGAAGGGCAGGAAATAGGATTGATATCTGGGAATTAAAAGTCAGATGTTGTCATTATCTACTAATTATCTTATTTTTCCCTGATCATAAATCAGGCCACTTTTGGTACTGGAAATGTCACCTGTAATTGTATGACTTCTCCTGTATGAAAGTAAACTTTCTGTGTTATCTTCTGTTTTCCATCAGTGAGTCTGGCCTTTGAAACACCATTTTGCAAACTTATGCACCCACTTCAGCTTGAGGAGTTGGTTCAGATTTCATGAGACAACAATATCACTGCAAGTTTCTTCAGAGGAACGATGTTTTAGAACCTTGCAAAAATAGTTTGAGAGACACTGATGAGGGCAGAGAAGGGGAAAAAAACACGATGCAGAAGCATTGTCTGGTGCTTTAGATGGACAGTCTCATCAAAGAACTGCAGAAGAGAAAGACAAGCACTTCCTTTTGCAATAGTCCATCTTCAAAACCTGACTAAAAAGCACAACTTCTAGCTCTCAGTAGAGTAAGAAGTAAGAAGGCGTATTTGTGAAACTTTATGAAGGGATTTATGATTTCTTGTCTCCCCAGTCCCTTTTATCTGAGCAAATGATATCATAGCCACTCAAGCCAAAAACCTGAGAGGAATTCTCAATTTATTCCCTTTCCTTCATCACCACAATCAATCCTCCTTCCATCCACACTGGCAGGGCTGAGAGAGTCTGATTTGTCCTAGTGAGAGTCATTCAACCATCCTTTGTGGCCCTCAGGTTGTAGGAGGATACAGCCCAGAGAGGACTAACCCAGCACAACAGGACTTGTTTCAGCCTGCACTGTGAAAAGACACTTCCTATTTTTTAAAGTATACCTTCATCAATCTTATTATGCTTTTATAAACCCTGTTTAATATTGGTAATAACCAATATTGTTGAACACTTATGGGTTCCAGGGTGGAATCATTCCTGGAGACATCTCAGTTCCCTTGACTTCAATGCAGTCTTGGCATTTGAGTTTGAAAAATAGCTGTGATGATGAGAATATGGCCTCTTTATCTCTCTATTGAAACACAGTAATCTTAATTTGTCACTTATACTTTGCAGTGATGAATCATGTGTTTGGACCTTGACACAAAACTCCTAAAGCTCATTCAAAGATAGCATTAAATCTCATGTATAAAAATCTGTTTGATTTCTTTCATATTATGTCATTGCCATGTACATTGTAATGGCTGACACCCATTTGTCCCCTCTCCACAAAAACATAAAAATTCATTTCAAGCAATGAAATTCAATTTGTCTTGAAAGTAATTCTGTAAAAAATAATAATCTGTGCAGCATTCTAATCTCCTTCTACAATGTTATGTGGAGCCTGGGACAGCACTATTGGCATTGTCTTAGCATTATAAGAGGATAAATGGGAAATTAATGCTTCTGGTAAGGCAACTATTAATTATAATGGAAAGTAATTAAAAGCCCAAAGTCAAACCTGGAGGAAATTTGCTCCAATCCAGAGCAAATCAAAGTGATTTTTTTTTGGTTTAACTTGCTGTGATAGATGGTATTAATAGTTCACAATTATTCATTCCATTGCTGCCCTTGCTCTAAGGTTTTAGTCCTGGTTGCTCTATTTGCCCGATTATAATGGAACTGGGCATGGGGATACCAGTGAATTGCCTAATATTTTTGTCCCTTGTTCCTCTATGTAGCAGCAATCTTACCTCCTTAGGATGATGAGGATCGTTTACCATGCCAGTATGGGAATTCTTTTCCTTGCCTGCTGTGTACAGGAATGAGAACCACAAGGTGACAAGAGGCTTTCAGTTGGGTATGGTATTTCTGATGTCACCTGTAAAACTTTTCTCCATCTGGAACAAACTCTACACTCATAGAGCCAAGATTTGTGAGGAGAGGAAACGAATTTCCTAACTAGGTCACTGGGAATGACTGCAAGTAAGAGCACTCCTTTTGTGCTGAGCTTCCTGGACCAGTGTATCACATGTATGGGAGAGCACAGCACCGTATTTAAGGCACGTGTCTCATCCTTTCAGAGATCATCTCTACGTTGGACCGTTAGCTCCCTCTTTAAGAAGCTATCCCATCATTCTGTCAGGTTAGCAGCTTCTGTGAAAGGATCTTCTGCCTAGAGCTGCATTCCATTTAAAGGGGATTCCTTTGCCCCGCAAAAGGTCATATTGTAAGTATATGAGTCACTCTGTGAAGCTCCACATAATTATGCTGAGTTGATAATGAAAAAGTACATTTTCTGCCATGACATCTAATACTACCTGCGGTGAACAGAGTTCTCCCATTAACACGTGGTTAAATTTGAGTGACAAGCAGTGATAACCTGTCTCTCTTCCCTTGATCCTTTCTAGTCACAAAAGAACACCTCTCTTCTAAGGGCAGTGTGTAGGGCACTTGCTGGTGAAATGGTGTTTGGATGTGAAACTAGTAGGGAGAGCTAAGTTGTTCTGTTCTCTGGTAGAGGTGAGAGAAGTATTTGTTGCCATTTCTCCTGAGAGCTACTGGGTTCACCAGTTAGCAGGGCCTGTGAGGAACATGGGAAATTCTGGCTGCATGTTCCACCAGTACTTTTAGAATGCAGTGACTGAACAGCCCTGCTATGGAGTATAGATTCTTTAGAGAGAACTTTGACTCTCTCATTACGGTAGCTTTGTCATTTATTTTGTGGTGTAAATCTTTAACCTTATTTATTTTATTCTTTGATGATTTCTCCTTTTCTGTTTGTTTGTTTCACAATAAACCTTATTTTTGGCAGCCATGAGCTCAGAAAGCAAAAATCCGTGTTTGATGAGAAATTAAGCACTAGATTTTCATTTCTCTAGAAAGCTGAGGATGATGGTGGAACCTACTCAAAATATTTGACACTTAATCATCTATCCAGAAGGCCACAGTGTTATCACTGACTGCAGACTCTGCCCCTACATGACAAATTAACACTTGTAACTGCAGATGGTGTGCAACATGGCTTTTTGTTTTGATAAATTGAGTATTGTTCCAAATTTATTTTCCTCATTTTTGATTTTGTTTTGTTGCATATAGACCATCCCCCCCCAAAGAAATGAAAGGATAACTATGAATGTGTTTGCTCTCTTAGAAGAAAAAGATCTTGGCAAATGGTTAAATGATATCATCTGATCTTTCAAGTAAAACAAAAATCAGTTAAGATCATCCCAACAATTGCTCAATTGTTTATTCAGTAAATCAGGGTAAAGCTTTGGGAATTTCATTCCGTCAAAGATGACATATCTGACATTATTATAAGTAAATACAATTAAAAGAAAAATTATGATAATATGAATGCATATATTGATAGAACCTAGTATCCTACATATGCAGTGTTCTTGATGAATTAAGAAATCTATGGCTCAACAATAAATATGGAATTGTCATTGGGTACATATAATCATAATTGCATCCAAGCAAACTTAAATATTCTACTGCAATGAATTTACTGTTGTGTCCTCTCAAAGTTTCAAATTCTGTTGAAATTCTAACCCCCAATGTGATGGGATTAGGAGGTGTGGCCTTTGGGAGCTAAGTAGGTCATGAAGGTGGCGCCTCATGAATAGGGTAGTGCCCTTATAAAAGGGACCCTGAGAACTCCCTTGTCTTCTTTCTACCATGTGAATATACAGCAAGAAGATGGCAGTTTGCAACTCAGAAGAGGGTCTTCACCAGAACCAGCCATGTTGGTACCCTGATCTCAGAATTCCAGTCTCCAGAACTGTGAGAAATACATTTCTATTATTTATAAGCATCCAATTTATGGTGTTTAGTTATAGCAATCTGAACTACCTAGAATGTCTACCAATCAAAATAGAGGTTCTAGGTATTAAAATTTACCAAAAATATTATATTTATATTAGACTACAACTTTAATTTTTGGACAAAGATGATGATGCACAGAGAAAAGACTTCAGCATTACAGTGTGCAAAAAGTCTTGCTATTTGCCACTCATCAACAATTGAATTTTAGAAACATTTGAGCTTCTAAAAAAAAAGTTTGTTTATTTATTTATCTTTTTATTTTTAGAGAGAGAGAGTGAGTGCCCACATGTGCACACCCGGGGTTGGGGGGCAGAGAGAGAGAGAGAGAATCTTTTTTTTTTATTATGTTATGTTAATCACCATACGTTATTTCATTGGTTTTGGATGTAGTGTTCCATGATTCATTGTTTGCGTATAACACCCAGTGCTCTATGCAGTACGTGCCCTCCTTAATACCCATCACCAGGATAACCCCCCCTCCCCGAGAGAGAGAGAATCTTAAGCAGGCTCCATGCTCAGTGTGGAGTCTGACATGAGGCTCAAACTCATGACCCTGAAATCATGACGTGAGCTGAAATCATGAGCCAGATGCTTAACTGACTGAGCCATCCAGGTGCCCCGAAACGTTTGAGTTTTTGAAGAACAATTCCAAATCAGCCCAAGTGCCTTAAGTGAATTTGCTTATCCTATAGTCAATTCTCTTTCCTCTTTCCTTTTCCAGGGTAACTCACTATGGCAAGTATGACTCTAAGATTTATTATTATTATCTTGTAAAATACGTTCCCTAAAGTTAGCCAACTACCTTCCCTTGTGGTTATTGAGGAATACTTGGAACTAGCTCTGATTTTCACCTTCCCAGTGATTTTGGTACATATACCTATAAAAATACAAGTAATACAGGATATCTGAATAACTTCATAAGGCTGTGCTACAAATGGCAAGCTTAGTATTGGTGGGTGAGAGATCTACTGAAGCCCAGTGTGCATAATCAGGCTAATTTGGTATTCCTGTTAACACTTGTCTGAGTTTCTGAATGATAACCATGAGAAAGTGGGGGAGTCACTGCAGATAGGCAGAGCAGCAGGGGGATGTTTATGTTAAGATCCAAGGCCGGACCATCCATCCCATGATAAGGCACTCTTACTGCTGTGGTTGCCCAAGGTATGGTGATAAATCATGAACTGAGGCAATATTAGCAACAAATGAGGTCCTTTGCAAGTAAAATATGACTCAAAAGTGGTTAGAACTATGATCTTTTTTTTCTTTTCTTTTTTTTAGAGAAAGAGAGAGCGAGAGCGCACGTGAGCTTTGGGGAAGGACGGGGCAGAGGGAGAGGGAGAGAGAGAATCTTAAGGAGGCTCCATGCCCAGGACAGAGCCTGATGTGGGGCTCAATCTCACGACCTTGAGATCATGACCTGAGCTGAAAACAAGAGTTGGATGCTTAACTGACTGAGCCACCCAGGAGCCCCGAGGATGATGATTCTTTGAAATAAATTTCCCTTGGTTTGCCCCTTGGGAAATTTGATTCTATGGTAATAATAATTTAAAAAACCTCTAAAATACTGCAATGATTGTAGGGAACAATGTGTAAGAGCAAAGAGCATGCACGGGGCTTGCCATCTGACCAGTGGCTGGGTCCTATTTACTAGCTGTGTGTGAACAGTTTGGAAATGGAAGCCAGTCGTGTCTACTCTTTTACGGGGTAGACAGAGCACAGATTTTGGTGGTGAGAGGCTTAGAGGGCAGTTTGATTCTGATTTGCCATTTACCCACATCTCTCTCCATTTATAGGCGTCTGTGATCATTTTTCAATGCATACACATCTACACACAGTATTTACACCATTCACGCTTGTGCACTTTGCTTTAGTCATTTAATAGTTAAGAAATATTTACACATCCGCCCATTATAGACTTATCCCTCTGATGGGGTGGTGCAGAATTCCATGGTATGGATAATGGCACACTCTCCAAGTGCTGGCAAAGATCCCGACTAACTGGATGCTTCCATACACTGACAGTGGGGATTGTAAATTAGTGTGGAGCTCCAGGGGGGTCATTTTAAGTTGCTTATAAATCATAATTATCTCAATAAATTGCCTTATGGGGTTACTTGTTTGTACACCTCCTGAACAATTTATCTGGGACAGTCCTTTGAAGTGTAGAATAGCTGAAATTTAGATGCTTGCCTGATGCTTTACTGAAGGGTTTTTTAAACATTTGTTCATTTGTTTTTGTCCTGGGTGGGTACTTAGTCTTGTCTTATTTCAGCAATGCAGGTGGATGGGGACTTGAGGTCCTTACTTAGCTGGTCATATGTGCCTTAATGAGCAAACTGGAAGCAACCTTCTGAGTGAATCATGCTCCCAGGCCAGTTCTTCTTCATCTCATGTCCTTATCATGTCTCACCTCACTTCTGGGGCATTCAGGCACTTATTTCTAGTCTGTCTCCTCAATTCCCACCAAAGCTTACTTCCCTGCTCTTGGCTTGCTGGTCTCTCAGGCACACAGTTCTCAAAGCTGCAGAGAGCATGGAAAATTGAATTCAAAGCATCTCACAGGGAGAAACTATCCCAAGCTGATTACTTCTCCATGTTGGCACAAAAACCAGCTGAGAAAAAGAATGGTATCCAGGGAGGATTGCTTGCAATATACCAGCCTGTCCTCTGTGTCAGATATCCTTAAATATATACCTGGATCACATAGAATAACCAAAGACTGGAAGGATATTTCTTAAATTGAATTTCATTTTGCTGTAATATCTGTTTAGCTTGCTTTGATATTATAAGATGGGAAACTTCTGAAATCTTAGCAGGGTTCATAGTAAGGATGTTGTACAGGTCATGACATTCATCACATCACAATCAATCTTTTCTTTCTTTCTTTCTTTCTTTCTTTCTTTTCTTCTTTCTTTCTTTCTTCTCTTTCTTTCTTTCTTTCTTTCTTTCTTTCTTCTTTCTTCTTTCTTCTTTCTTCTTTCTTTCTTTTTTCTTTCTTTCTGTACCCCCTAGGAGGGGTATATCTAGGAGATATCTAGGAGATATTCCTATAGGATTTTAGTATCATGGAAAGTTTACAATTCTCCTGAGCACTTGGCTTATCTTTATTTCATGGATATTTTGAATTTTGTAACAGGTGAGTTTTCTATTTGTAAGTTTTGTGTTTGCTTGCTAAAAAGCTTAGAGCTAAATTGTGATTCATCCAGTGGGTTTTGCTTCTTGAGGAAATTCTTCCAAGGCTCCCTGAGAATGAAGCTCCACCTTTTCCCATTCAACTAAGTTTACTCATTACAAAGCCCTGTTATTTTAATGGATATTTACAATAACCTGATCCCTAACCCCCTTACCTACCAGGGGCCATGAGGGAAGCATGTGGTGAGCTGATGATTTCAATCACTCATGCAAAGATAAGCATATTTGTCTCCACTCCCAGATCTCTCCATTTTTGATTTCTCTTTTGGCTCAACTCACTTTCCTCAGGGTGGTTTGTGCCACCTTCTCAGGGGGCACAAAACTCCCTATTTCAGCCTTTAAAAAAGTTCCCATGCATTTTAAAGATGAAAGTGCTTTGGAGTCATCAGGTAATCTTTACCCAGCATTAACTTTCATAGAATTTGGTCTTCTTCCAAGCGTGTGTGCATGGCGCGTTATGCCTGTGTGATAAAAGTTATACAAATAATCAAATGTTAATTTTCTCTGATATCTTATAGACATTGATTTTTTTCTTTTATTGCCTTTGCTGTAAGTCTGCTTTCTCCCATATCAGTCCCCCCTTTTTCTAAAGAATTATTCTACTTTGAGCAACTGATATGTTTTCTTGTGAGTTTTACCATCATAGTTATGTAGGCCATTACAATATGCTTCCTTATGCTTTTACCAACTTCACTTTTGTCCCTGCCCTTGTTTGCCAACTGTCTTTCTTCCTACCTTTAATATTTGCAATCCCGTGAGCTCTTAAGTTACCTTATACATTGCCCAAAATCATTCCTGGAAATTCGTGGGATAATGATAAGTATTATTTTGGCCCATGGAAAGGCACAATGTAAAGGAATAATATTTATCTCAGAGATATAGTAAATTTTCCTTGTAACAAATATTAGTCTAAATTTCTCACTCAAATTTTCTAGAGGTTTCTGAAGTACTGCAACTTCCTGTGTTCTGTAATAAATTAGTAAATGCAATACAATTTTATTTTATGCCTTCCTTTTATTTCCTTTGATTTCTAAGTCAAAAGATACACTATTAAAATAGGTACTATTTGAGGGAGAGTCATTTAATCTTGTCTGGTTCTATGTGGGACAGAGTTAATTAACAGGGAAAGAAAACAGCATCATGGTGATGTTCATATTAGACATGTAAACAAGTATTTCATCTCTACCCCATGTGCTACATGCAGATGATAAGAAGCTCTAGACCAGGTCAAAAGCAGACCCATAAACCAGTGAAAGTCAATAAAGGTTTATTTTCATTATGATTGATAAATTGAATTTGGCATCGATAAACATCAAAGGTAGAGAAAAGGCTCTGGTCCTACTGCAAGTTTGGAAGTCTTCATTTATAGGAACACTATTCAAAGTAGCTTCGCAGATAGGCCTGAATGTTGATGACCGATTGTCATTCACAGTACTTGAAGGTTTTTTTGGTGACAGAAAGTCTCTCTAGCAAGTGAATAAAGAGACAGATAATTAACACCCACTGGTCGCCTTGATCATAGGTCACCCAAATTTCAGGAGTTCCTTTGTAGCATGCTTGATTGCAAACTAAAAGAGGTAGTCAATAAAATGATCAAGTTTCATGGAGCACAAACATGGAAAAATAAAACAAAGCAGCACAGAGAGCAAACTAATATCTCCATCATAATGAAAGCTTTCTTCAAATACACAGGACCGCTGGTCACTTCAGTGCTTGTTCACCTGGTATAGTAAAACTCATTTCTATTCAGAGTATCTAAAATGCATGATTATAACTCTCCGATCATGTTGTCTTCCCTGCTAGGCTGGTGAGTGCTAGAGGACCCTTGATCTGCCCAGATCCACTCAGATCCCTTCTTACACTCTGTCTTCATCCCTGCCCCTGTTTCTGTGTTACCTTTGCTACTAAGCCTCCTATGCCTGAGACCCTAGGTTTTTGGCTTTGGTTTGCATGCAGCACAGAGAGCCTGAAATCCCTGGGAGTGTACAACTCCCTGGGGAGGGCTTTGTCAATGACCGACTTGCACAGGAATGTGAATGACCAGCTCCTTGCTCTGAATTGGGATCAGCTCTGGAACTGATGTATACTTCAGAACTCGGCAGGATCAGGCTGTAGCTGTCTCCTGTGGGACTTCGCTGAAATTACATCCTTGCTTGACTTCATTGTTTTCCCTTCTATCTTTCTTCTACTCCCTTACTGGTTTCTCCTGAGAGCATTCCTTAAGAATCACATGCATAGGAATCCTGTCTCAGGGTCTGCTCCAGGAGAATTTGACAAAGCTCAGCATTCTTTTATTCATCTTTGTCTTTCCAGGCACAATAAAAGCTTAGAAAATTCTTGTGAAATAAATGAGTGGAAACTCAGTACATATTCCTATATAGAAACTTGGCAAATACCCAAGTGCCTGTCTTAACTATGGGTAGGTCTGATATATGTATACCAAATTCTGAGCTGGATTCACCATGAACGGTCTGATAGAGAAGAGTTTTGCTCTTGTCTCTTCAGGTGATTTGGTCTGACTGATGTGCTGCAGGTGTAAGAAGGATGCTCCAGATAGTCTTTTTATCATCAGGCAGCACTGGTTGCTTGTTCACTCAGAGTGAAACTCCTCTCTGGTTTGGCTGATGAATGTGAACAGATAATATTAACCCAGAGGGGGTACTGAGGAAATGATTTCTGAAAAGCACTGTCCTAAAATTAAGTGTTCTGCACATATGCAGTTGGAAGAGTGAAGAACAGAGGGTTATCTATGGCCCTCCTTGTTTGGACCAGTATTCCTCTTATTTCGCTTTAAGGATCTGCAGTCCCTGTCTGCTCAAGTCCAAGATCCTTAGTGTGGCATTAAAGATCACAAATGATGTCAACTTAACATCTCCAGCATCACTTGCCATCAGTTCTTTCTTCTTGCTTAACCTTCATACTACCTCACACTGGATAGTCCTATTCATGTCATACTATTTTTCATCATTATGTCTTTGCTCATACTCTTTCCTTTTTCTACCATGAGCTTACCCAACAAAGCCATCTTTAAAATCCATCTTGGTTACCATTCCTTTATGAATGAGATATTCTTATTTAGGTTCTCATAAAACTATGTGTAAGCATTTATCATTGGACTTACATATTTTATTTATTTATTTATTATTTTTTAAATTTTATTGTATGTTAGTCACCATACAATACATCATTAGTTTTTTGATGTGGTGATCCACGATTCGTTGTTTTTGTATAACACCCAGTGCTCCATGCAGTACGTGCCCTCCTTAATACCCATCACTGGGCTAACCCATCCCCACTCCTGCCTCCCCTCTAAAACCCTGTTTGTTTCTCAGAGTTCATAGTCCTCTCATGGTTCATCTCTCCCTCCGATTCCCCCCCTTTATTTTTCCGTTCCTTCTCCTAATGTCCTCCATGTTATTCCTTATGTTCCACAATAAGTGAAACCATATGATAATTGACTTTCTCTGCTTGACTTATTTCACTTAGCATAATCTCCTCCAGTCTTATCCATGTGGATGTAAAAGTTGGGTATTCATCCTTTCTGATGGCTGAGTAAATATTCCATTGTATATATGGACCACATCTTCTTTATCCATTCATCTGTTGACTTACATATTTTAAAAATCAGTGGCTGCTTATAGGCCTTTCTCTTTAGATTGAGAGCTCTTTCAGACAGTATCTTCTTCCTCCTTGAATTCCTACTACCAAAGCCAGGATAAATGTTGGTTGAATGAATGATTTATTCATGTTGATATTATCTCTGTTATCACCAGAATTTGGTGAAAGCCATCATAAATCAAGTTATGCAATGTGTTACCATTTTCATATCACATAAAAAGGTGGCTGGATACAGAGGAACAAGTGATAAATACACAGTGTTATACTCGCCAGTGATTTGAAAACAAATTGGAGAGCACAAGAAGTTCTCATACTTGGGGCAAGGTATGTGTAGTATATTAACAGACTTTTCTCACAGAATTTTCTGTCCCAGGACTATGATAGGAATAGGAAGTAGATGGAAGTCAAGACTTAAATGGGAACAGAGCAGGAGGGAGAGCCCAGATGGCCACCAAAACAGAGGGTTCATGGTGGGTCAGAACCTGAGGCTGACTGAGTCCTAAAGGAAGATGTTAAATGCAAGTGTGGCATTTGTGAGGATTAGAGTGATTGGGGGAGTTAAGAGATTCAAAGAAGGGACAACAAGGAATAGAGAAAATTTTTCTATAATTTGTAGAGTTATCCTCAACATAATCTTGTCATGGGGGAGCCATCCTAAAAGTCTGATTGACTTGAATCCAAATTACAGCCCCAACCCTATAGAGCTGGTTTTAATCAGAAGTTTTATGTGAAGCGTGGTAATTTGAAAAAAAATTATTCACAATGTATGTAGATTTTAAGAACTAAAGGGAGCACTAGGGTCATCTGTTGATGGAAGAGGTATGAGATAAGGGGGATCCCTGAGTTATCAGATGCAGGAGAGCTTCTGTTGGCCTGAGTAAGCAATAAATTTCTGTTGTGCTAAATCAATGCGATGTCAGGTTAATTTGTTACCACAGCAAGCATGTCCTATCCTAACTAAAACAGACCAAGTATTAGGTCACTAATTAAATCTCAGTATTATATAGACTATGTTGCAGGTCACAATGCAATAAAATTAGAAATCCATAGTATAAATATAGCTTAAAATCCCATATGTGTACAAAATAAGTAGAATACTACTAAATAATTTTGGATTATAATGAAAATGATAGGAAATTATAAAATACTTAGAAATAACTGGCAATGAAAATAGCACATGTCAAATGTAGTAGGCACAACTAAAGCATGTATAACAATTTTTACACTATTGTAACCTGAAACACATTTACAGAAAACTGGAAAGATTAACAACAAACAAGCTAACTCTAAAACTAAAGTTCTCAGAGGTTTGATGCATTCCTCCTAAGTTCAGACCAAGTTATCACGGTCACTGTTCACATCGACCAGAGGTTTTTGGCTACCCATTATAAGAAAATAAATCAGAGGAGTAGGAATCAGAAGTGAGGTTAAGAACATCATTCTCTTAGATGATTTAATCATCCACTTAGAAAAAGCAAGAATACTAACAGAAAAAATTAGAACCAAAACATAAAGGTAACACATACAAAGAACGTAATGAAATGCTTAAACTTATTAGTAAATGGAGTTAAAAATTATGGTAGCAAAGTTATATTACTTTACAGTTATCAGATTGGTACAAGAAAACTAATAATTCCAGGTGTACTAGAATGTCAACATTCAGAAACTCAGTGGTCATGTAGAACTTAGTTCAAATTAGCATATGGATGCCCTGTGACCCCCAAATTCCACTTCTGGACAAGTGTCCTAGAGAATTCCTTTCTCAAGCATGAAATAAAACATCTCTAAGGAGATTTGTCATAGTATTGTCTATGGCAAAAGGGACTGCCTAAAACAAGGGAATGGGGATGTAGATATTGTGGATGTGTGCTATGAAATACCTCGCAGCTGCTAAAAGCAAGGAGCTAGATATGCAATTATAAAAAGGTAAGTATCTTAACAAAATAGCACTGAAAGAAGTAAAAAAATCGAATGCGATAAATAGCACAATATCATTTAGACACATTTAAATGTATAATTAACCTACAGTTTGCAATGACACATGCAAACGAAAAGGTGAACATTGACCACATTGGAGGAGAGGGCACGCAATGAGAGTGGGGATTATAGTAAGATACTGGGAAGGGAAGAATGTGTTTTCATCCCTTATCCTTTCAGTCAGAATGAGCACCAGCCCTGAAGGAGGATGTTGGCCTTCTGATTAGTTGGTCCATGTTTGTTGTGCACCTATTCAAGTGCTCACTTGTTTTGTCTCTAACGAGTTCATTCATTCATTCATTCATTCAGCAAACATTTATGAAAATTCTGCTATGTGCCAGGCATCAGTGATATGTTTTCTGATCTAGAAGGCTGCAGTATAAGTGTGTTTTTGTGTGGAGCAAGGAACAGCAAGTAAATAAACAAGAACATATCAGATAATGTTAAGCCCAGTGCAAGGAATTGCTCCCAGGCAAAAAGCAATACATCAGGTGATCAGGCTAGATCTATGTGAGGAGGAGACATTTGAAAGAGATGTGAATGATGAGAAGAGACCTGCTGTGCAAAGATCAGAAGAATCTTCCCAGGCTGATGGAATAGCTAGAATCCTCTGGTGGGGAAAAGGCCAGTTTTCCACCGGAAAAGTCCGGTGGAGTAGCATTGGGGGAGGGGTGGGCAAGGTGGGAGTGGAAGGGGAGGGACCAAAGTCTCAGAGGTTTTCTAGATCATTAGAAAGCAAGGAAACTATATTCCAGGAAGCAAAAAAAGGATGGAATTATTTTTAGATTTATAATTTTGGGGGCCTCCAAACCCCAGAATGAATAGCAACTGATAGGCTGGTTCTCCTAAGTACCTAAGTACTAAGTAAATATGACTCAGCGTGCTATACTCACTATAGGGAGTGACCGGGATATTGGAGGGCCTAGATATTTGGTTCAGCATTATTCTGGTGTGCCTGCGAGGGTGTTTCCAGATGAGATCAACATTTGAGTTGGTAGGACTAAGTAAGGCAGATTGCTCTTCCCAGTGTGGATGGGCCTCATCCAATGCACTGAAGGCCTGAACAGAACAAAGGTGAAGTGAGGGAGAGTTCACTCTGCCTGGCCACCTCTCGAGCTGAGACATTTGTCTTTCTGCACTTAGCCTGGAATTGAACATCATTGGTTGTCTTTGTTCTCAGGCCTTCAGACTTGGACCGGAGAGGCATCCTTGATTCTTTTGGGCCTCCAGCTCGCAGACAGCAGGTTGTGGAACATTTTAGCCTCTGTAACCACGTGAGCCAACTCCTAAAAATAAAGGATATATCCATATGTTTCTGTCTATATAGAAATTATCTCTGTATTAGAGATCTAAAGATCTATCTATCTATCTATCTATCTATCTATCTATCTATCTATCAATCATCTATCATCATCATCATCATCATCATCATCATCTAGATCTATCATCTATCTATCCGTCTATCTATCTACCTCCATTTCTTTGGAGAACCTTGACTAATACACTCATTCATTGTCCTAAAACACTGCTTTTCACAGTCGCTAACATGTACTCCTTTAAATCTTTCAGTATGTCCCAAAGTCTACAAGTTATGACCCAACTCCAACAGTCTGAGTTTTTTTTGTTGTGATCGTTGATATTAATCTCTAACAAATCACTTAAACTCTCTGTATTTTAGTTTCTTTATCTGTAAGGTGTGTCTCATTCATTTGCCCTGCCTCTCCTCTTATATCACTGTCTGTCCTTAATTTTTCAGTCACATCTTCTTCTGACACTTTGCCCAGTTGCCCCTGGTCTTGCTTCTAGCATCTCGAGTTATAGTCAGAGCAGGGATGTTGAGGTTTGGGTTTACTTAGAGCCACATTTCCTAGTATCATTTTATAATTCACATGTGAATTTGGGAAGTGATCTGAGTGCATATTTCTTACTTTAAAAGCTTTCAATCATTTGTCAGATAGCTGTGGAAGAATTAGAAGATTTTGCCCCTTGCATTTTTCCATTTAATTAAGATAGAAAAAAAACTTTCTATGCTTTAAGAATTGTTTCCCACATGCAATATTCTCTTCTCTATTGCCTTTGACATTTGTTGCTATCAGATCCCCATTTTTTATGTGTATAAACTGCTTATTTGATTTGACCTGGTTCTGAATCGAGAAATTGATTCAGAAGGGCCTCTGCCTTTGAATGAAAGCATTATGCTAACATATGCTGAATCTTAAAACTGCAAATGCAGGAGGAGAAAATGGTTTTGTGGCTACTTCCCTCGTTTAGAGGATTGGAGACATGAGACTTCTTTCTAATAAAGCGCAGTGTGTTTGCAGCTGGGGCTGGGGCGAAATCAAGATACATTAGGAGAAATTGACATTAAAAGTGCAATATAACAGATGGATGAAAAAATGAATTTTTATCAAGTTGATCCATTAGTGCTCTGCAGCCAGGCAGAGGAGAACAATGACCTGGAACAAATCAAGAAGAATGATGCTTGACTTGTGTTTGCTTGTTCTGAAGGGTGACCCACATTTATAATCTTTAATTAGAAATGCATTTTCTTCTGGTTGATTGGATACATTTTTCAACTATTATTTTTCCTTTTTGTGGGGTTGGGGAGGTGGGCGCTGGAGGTGTTTTGGTGCAAAGGGTTTGGTTCCTCAAATTAGAGTAAATGAAAAGAAAGAAAACAACCTGGTGAAGTGAGGCCTGGACTAAATAGTGGAGTTTTTTGCAAAGGAGAGAATTAATCTCCAAGTCGGGAAGAGCTGAGCAGCTCCATCATCAACCGTTAACCGCATGTAACCTTGCGTGACTTTGGCATCAATATTTAAAAACAGGTCTAGGGCAGACCTTGTTTTTAACCTCGAATTCTCTCTATTCCTGACTGTCAAGCTTCCTGTCTACTCTTTAATTGATCCCTGGAATTAATGAGTGCTTATTTTTTAATGGAAAGAAAGGAGAAAGAAACTGTGAACAGAATGTCCTTAATTTTTCTTTAGAAATGAGGCTGAAAACGCAAGCCAGTGGGGGCACTATGCCAACTCATTCGGGAAAACGGGGAGTTTTACTGATGATGAATTGTTATGCTGCTTGCCTCACTGCCAAGGAAGAAGCAGCTCAAGATAATTCGTTTACCGTGTCTGTTGCTTGTACCTATCACTTCCTTGCCTCTGGGTGATGTTAATAATATTAGCCTGGGAGGTGGAAGTGGATGGGGAGAGGGAAGTTCCCTCTGATGTCACTTAGACTCATCTAGAATCAGCACAATTGTAGCCCACGGATGTATGCTTGGATTAAAACCCCAGCCTATCAATCTCCATCAAATTCCCTAAAGAACTCGTCTGTGGATAAAACATTGTCACATAGCTACAAGGAGGAAGGGAATAAGAAATGGCTAAGGACATTTTAAATAAAAATTTAAAGCTGAAAAAAAACCCTCATAGATGACCTAATTCAGCTTAACCCTGTGTGGAATTAAGGCAGGGTGAAAAGAGAGTTGAACTCAGTGGGGCCACTGCCAAGTGCCAGGTAATGAGCTTGCCGTCCATCCACTCTTTTTTTTAATTTTTATTGTTATGTTAATCACCATACATTACATCATTAGTTTTTGATGTAGTGTTCCATGATTCATTGTTTGTGCATAACACCCAGTGCTCCACGCAGAACGTGCCCTCTTTAATACCCATCACCAGGCTAACCCATCCCCCCACCCTCCTCCCCTCTAGAACCCTCCGTTTGTTTTTCAGAGTCCATCATCTCTCATGGTTCGTCTCCCCCTCCGACTTACTCCCCTTCATTCTTCCCCTCCTGCTATCTTCTTCTTTTTCTTTTTTCTTAACATATGTTGCATCATTTGTTTCAGAAGTACAGATCTGTGATTCAACAGTCTTGCACAATTCACAGCGCTCGCCATAGCACATACCCTCCCCAGTGCCTATCACCCAGCCACCCCATCCCACCCACCCCCCACCACTCCAGCAACCCTCAGTTTGTTTCCTGAGATTAAGAATTCCTCATATCAGTGAGGTCATATTATACCTGTCTTTCTCTGATTGACTTATTTCGCTCAGCATAACACCCTCCAGTTCCACCCACATTGTTGCAAATGGCAAGATCTCATTCCTTTTGATGGCTGCATAATATTCCATTGTGTATATATACCACTTCTTCTTTATCCATTCATCTGTCGATGGACATGTTGGCTCTTTCCACAGTTTGGCTATTGTGGACATTGCTGCTATGAGCCTTGGGGTGCACATACCCCTTCGGACCCCTACATTTGTATCTTTGGGGTAAATACCCAGTAGTGCAATTGCTGGGTTGTATGGTAGCTCTATTTTCAACTGTTTGAGGAACCTCCATACTGTTTTCCAGAGGGGTTGCACCAGCTTGCATTCCCACCAACAGTGTAGGAGGGTCCCCCTTTCTCCGCATCCCCGCCAACATCTGTTGTTTCCTGACTTGTTCATTTTAGCCATTCTGACTGGTGTGAGGTGGTATCTCATTGAGGTTTTGATTTGGATTTCCCTGATGCCGAGCGATGTTGAGCACTTTTTCATGTGTCTGTTGGCCATTTGGATGTCTTCTTTGCCGTCCATCCACTCTTGCTTACTC
The DNA here is from genome assembly GCF_009762305.2 of Zalophus californianus. Taxonomy (NCBI): domain Eukaryota; kingdom Metazoa; phylum Chordata; class Mammalia; order Carnivora; family Otariidae; genus Zalophus; species Zalophus californianus. Next base: position 10,356,324 of record NC_045596.1, read on the forward strand.
AGTATGTCAGCATGTCAAGGGAGGATTATGCCCACCTCTCTCTCTTCTAGATAAGGAAAGGGAGTCTCAGACATAATAAGGGGTTGTCCAAGTGTTCTCAGCTAGTCAGAAATAGAGTCCACGTTGAGATCCAGGGATGTTGGATTCCAGTGCCCATACATGGATCTCTCTTCTGTAAGGGCTACAATACCTCTCCCAGACAGTGATGATGGTGACAGCAAAATGAAACATATTCCATATATATTCCATATATATATATATATATATACACACACATATACCAGGAGATATTACTAGGACACTGTTAATTCTTAATCTAGAGGAAAGGCCATGAACTTTGGAGATAGGAAGACTGAAGTTATTTCAACTGCTCACTAGAGTATGCATACATATGTCACTTAGATGCTCTGAGCCTCAGTGTTCTCATCTCTGAAATGGCAACAATATGCTGGGACTTGGGAAGGAAGAAACCAGCTGTGCTAGAGACCAGATGTGTCTGTAAGACAAGGTGTACTGAGAGACAGTGGTACAGGGTGCTGCTGAGAGGAGAGACAACTTGTTTCTCCTCGTAGATGAGGCGGGATCAGTACAGGCTCTGTGCACACTCGGTACCAAATCAACGTGCCTTACGTGGAAATAAGTGTGAACCCTTACCCAGCTGGGATAGTTGTGTCATTTTAGATTAGGCTTAGTCGGTTTGAACGCAAGGCAGGGCCAACCTTGAATTATGGATACTTGCTCAGGCTTTCCTGATGCAAAGATGCCCTAATTTATTCTTGGGTATCAGGGATGAGGGGTGAAGGAACACCAAGGGCAGAAGCTGGGAGGGAGGGGTGGGGTGAGGGAGTCTCTTGCATGCATTTGGCTCCTCTTGCAAGTGCTGTTCAGAGTCAGTTTAGATGAAGTGGTTGGGACTGGAAATCTCTCTCTCCTGAGCAGCCTCCAACCCAGCTTGCTCATCATTATGAAATATCGCCAGTGAAGGAGTCAGACTTATTATTATGCAGAGATGTTAGTAATTGAACCCCAAGACCTCTGAAGAATGCTTATAATCCTCTTATTTGAGAAAGCAGGATTCTCAATATTTGTAACTAATCCTGATTCACAACATGGAGGAGAGTATTAGATTCAGATGTGTGAACAGGTTGCTTGAAAATGTTTTAAGCAAAACCTTTAGGAGAACTTTGGTCATGAGGCCACCCGGACTCAGATGAGAAAAAGTTTCTCATTTTGTCTCTCCGGGGCATCTGCGTGGAGAACCACTTTGGATGTACCAGGTTCTGAGCAAGTGGAAGCAAAACCATGAGTCATTCGCGTTTGCGTGCCCCTCAGAAGCGATGTGGCACCCGGTTAAGTGTTTGTTACCGAAAGATGCTGTCACAGCCTTGGTGATATTTACCTTCCAGATGAGGAGGAATGAAGCCAGTCTCCAAACAGGGGCTTGGGGTGGCAGGAAACAATCATAAAAGGATTTCTAGTTGCCCTGTCCTCTAAATCATCTTCCTCTGTGAATTAAACTCTCGCCAGATTTCTGTTATTGAAGGGTTTTAAAAGAAGTGTTCTTATCGCATGGCATTTCGGACCTTTTGTTCCACTTTGCATTCCCTGCTCTGCTTGATACAAACACTATGCTTCTGAGGACAGGGAGGACTCCCAGCCTCAGAGCTGATGGAGCACACACTGCAATTAAAAGCAAACACATTTCCACTTCAGTCACAGCCTGTGGGTGTTTTAAGAAGGGAAAAAAAATCTATTAAAAATATAAATGTCAAACTCCTTGGGGTTTTGATCTATACATTTCATGTGGAGCGAGTTCCTGGCAGAGCTTAGATCTTGAGGAGCTGATAAGGATGCACTGCTCCGCATTGTGAAACCGAGAATATCCTGCTGGGCAGCGAGCGAGAACAGCCAGGCCCTGCTGGCAGGAGCTGGGGCTGCAAAGCCAGGGCGGAGACAGGTTGAGAATGTAGATGCTCTGGGGGCATGTGGGTCATGGCCAGGAACCAAAGGCGGAGCAAGAAAGGAAATTTCTGTCCTACCCCCTACACTAATTTAGCCTCTGACCATAGAAGAGAGGGCTTCTGATAAAGTTTCTTTTTTTTTTTTCTCAGCCCACCTCCAGCCGCCATCTCTTCCTTCACAGGGGCAGAGTTACTCATCAGATTGTTCAGAATTTAGGGCCCTTTCCTAGTGGGGACGGGAAATGATGCTTTAAAGGAATGAGGCCTCGCTTTACTTCCCATTTTGACATCCTGGGCCTATTCACCCTGGACAAGATGTTAGATTCTAGCCTCCAGGTCAGGCAAGACTTGTCCTTTGGGTGGAGACAAGCTTCTAGCTCTCTCCTTTCCAGCTCCTGGTCCATATGGTAGGGGTTGTATATGTGGACCCAGAGTCAGCCAAGTAGATCTAACCATTGAGTTGTATGTATGGAAACCTCCAGGAGTCCCACTTTGATGCCCAAGCCTGATCCTAGTATTATGGGCCACCTGGAGACTTGGAAGAAGATGGCAATCGGAAAGCTGAGAAGAATGGCCCTAAGAAGAAACCACCCTTGCAGACACCTTGATCTTGGACTTTCAGCCTCCAGAACACATTTCTGTTGTTTTTAAGCCACCCAGTCTGTGGTATCTTGTTAAGGCAACCCTAGAAAACCATGATTTTGGGTCTCCAATGACCCCAGGAGCACAGCAGTAAGTTGTAATTATTGAATTCTTGCCCCTTTCTGGGAAAAGCCCTATTTTGTTGGCCACTATGAGCTTGAGGGTGCCTCCTGGGGCAGGGAGACCTTGGAAGCAGGGATGATGATGGGATTGGGACTCCAAAGTTTGACCCTGAACCCTGTCTAGCACTAGTTGTTGCAAACAACACAAGATCATGCAGAAACACCAGGTCAGGCCTGGAAACTGAGACTGGCAAAGGGAGATGCCAAGGTTTGCAAGAAATAGCTTAGCCTTGGGTGAGTTACCCAAGCAACAGGTGGTAAGTTGCTCTGAGGGATGATAGCTCGGGACAAGCTTTCCCCTCCCTGGATGCCACTGCTCTTGTATCACAGCTTTCCTGGACCCTGATCTGATGATCTCTTCTTTGCAATTTTTTCCCCCACAGCTTCTCAAATCCTGTGTCAGCCCAGTCACTGGGAAAGAGAATTGCAATTAATTAAAATTTTGAAGAATACTTTTAAAAAGACAACGATGACATTGCTTTCTTTTTTATTTATTTTCCTACATGATGTAAAGTTTTCTTGGAAATTTAAGAAGTGTTTATTTATGTGTGATGCTTTCCTGGAAATTCCACTGGAATGGAAAAGTAATAGATTTCCTATTTGTTTTCTGAGAGTTGAAAATTGCAAAATTCCCTATTTCATTATTCTGAATATTGTTTTTCAAAGGCAATTATTTAAAAATGTAGTAGAGTGCTAATGGTAATAATGAAACTCGTATACCTAATGAATGGAAAACTCCCTTTAGGTTGTTGCCTTAGAGCGTCCACTGTATGGTGGCTATGTCCTTGGGGCATAGTAGAGCAACATCATCATAAATCCCTCTCCTCTCTTCATCTTCCCCTCCCCTCCTCTCTCCTGCTCATTTCCTCCTTTGAAAAATTGCAGTGAGTGGGGAGTGTATGAGTAATGTTACATGCCTCCCCCAGGCAACTCTGCCTCATTTATAAAGCTGAGAGAAGAAAGAAACTAGGAAAATATTTATTTGACTCTATCAAAAAGGATGGTGGTTGCTAAAGGAGCTTCACTTTGCATTTCATAGAACAAGCCTCATAACAAACCCCTTCAACCCCATGAGATCACACGAATACAAAAACTGGAAGCAACAGAGCTCCTATAACTCACCACTCAGAGGCAAGTTTCCTGCCTCAGAAGAAAACCAAAAGGGGCCCATGCTTCAGCAGGACCTGTGTGCTCACTTGTGAAGAGCTTAGTGAGACCCATGCAACTCCTGCAGCAGAAGAATGATGTTGGCCCAGGGGACCCTGTTGTTTATGATGTCAAATAACAGCCTTAGAGCATTGACTCACGTGACACAGGAACATACTGGTTAGCCCTTCTGGTCCCAGTTCTGTTCTAGGGCAAAATTTAAAACAAACAAATAAACAAACAGGAACTTGAACCTAGGCATCTCCATTCCACCTTGCTTTGGGGAGCTCTCAAGTTTAATCATCTCAGATATCAGCAAATTTGCTGCTTAGAAATAAATAATTCTGGAAAAAGGGCTCTTTCTTGAAATCTGACTGGGCTAAAACAAGTGTGAGTTGGTGACAAGTGAAATATTTGATCATCGAGGATGACAAAATATGGGTAACTAAATTATGCCTGACAGCAAAGTTTATTTCACATTTGTCATTCAGATTTTGCTAGCTCTTCCATCTCTGCAGGCATAACTGAAGTATGAACGTAGGAGAAGATGTGGGTGGAAAATAAATTGGAATCTCCCCACGGCCAAACAGTTCCAAGCCCCCAATAGGCTGTTTAGTAAACTGAAATAATCTGTTAACCTGCCTCTGTCTCCTGGCCTGTGAGTTATTTAAGGTCATGGACTCTGTCTTATTTTCACTGTTCTCCCCATGACCAGTGGTATCCTATGACTGTGTCAAGTCCTTATGAAACACTCACTGTATCTGGGTCATTTTATGGAGGAAATGAGTGGTCAAATGTTCTATTTCTACAGTATTCTCATATATAGAAGAATGTAACTATAAACATATATTCTGTGGCTCACATGTATATTTCTTTATAAGTGTGACTTATATAAATGCTGGAATTTTGATTCCCTCTGTATATCCTCTGAGTGATACAGGTGATTACCAAGGCTCATATGAGCTTAAAGTACATGAGGGAAAGTAGGGTAAACTCTTAGATGAATGGACATTCAGATAAGAGTAAAATCATCTAATCTAGGGCAGAGACAGAGTTTGCATTTGGTGACAGATTCATAAATACTATTGAAAGCAAAATCTCAGATCTTTTCTGGTAAATATTCAGGAATCATGGGTTGGATTCTCTGAAAAGCAGGCAGAGAGATGGCATTAGGGCTGCAAAAGGCTTACTAGTATGAGAGGAAAAGAGGAGGAGGCAGGACTGGGCAGGAGAAGCTGTCAGAGTCTGACAAGGTTTTCAGTGGCCCAAAGGTGAGCTCTGCAGCAGAGATTGCCTGTGGAAGTGGTCTTACATTGGATGAACATGGGACACCTTAGCACCACTGTCCTACTCAGCCACTAACTGACAACTCCCCACAGGAGTGTAGTCTTGGCTATCATACCTAAGATCAGTCATTGTCTGGGGACAGCTTTGCAAAGAACCTGAGCTCAGCTGAAGTGGACGCTAAGGGGCTAATAGCTGGCAGCATCTAGGCAGCAAGTTCATTCTCTTTAAAAAAAAAAAAAAATAAGATTTATTTATTTATTTTTAGAGCGAGAGAGAGCATGAGCGGGGGGCGGGTAAAGGGAGAGTGAGAGAAAGAGAGAGAGAGAGAAGCAGACTCCCTGCTGATGCTGGGCTTGTTCTCAAGACCCTGACTGAGTCACCCAGTTGCCCCACAGCAAGTTCATTCTTGAAGGGGGGACCTGAGCAGTCTGTATCTGTGTCTGTGACAGTCCACCCCTGTACCACGCAGACCCACTTCTCTCTACATATGTGAAGAATAAATTCTCAAGGGCTCTTGTAGCTCATTATCCCTCTTTTCTTCTTTTTTTAAAATTTATTTTGTTTTATTTTGGTAAGAAGGTTTAACATGAGATTTACCCTTTTAGCAAATTTTAACACAGTATTGTTAACTATAGGTACAATGTCACTCATCTTGCTTAACTGAAACTTTACACCTGTTGACTAGTAACTCCCCCTAGCCCCTGACAACCACCATTCTACTCTTTGATTTTATTGGGGTGGCCCTGTCTATCTGAGGAGAAACTTACAATAAGGAGGTTAGTGGGGTGAACTGCAGACCCTTTTGCTACAATTCCTTGTAGAACCAGAACTGGTACGTGTTATCTCTCTCTTCCACTATCCATCTCTTAAATCTCTTTTACCCTCGGTAATCACCTCTGCTCGTCTTGGTGGATTAGGTGTATCCAACCCAAACCCTCATTCCTCAGATCCTGGTAACCATTTCCTGCTTGGGCCAGGGTTGCTCCACTTGCCCAATCATTGTCACCATTTGGTGAGGGAGCCCCAAGAGATGCCCAAGTGGATCATCCAAGTGGATCACCCAAGTGTTCTCTCTGCTTCTATCATTTAGCAGCAGTCCTGCCTCCTCTTAAAGATCAGTGTCAATTACCCATGATAAGACGGCCCTAGACACAAGGAACCCAAAGTACACAAGAGCCAGTGGTGAAATAAGTCAATTGGAGAAAGACAATTATCATATGGTTTCGCTCATATGTGGAACATAAGAAACAGTGCAGAGAATCATAAGCAAAGGGAGGGAAAACTGAATGGGAAGAAATCAGAGAGGGAGACAAACTATGAGAGACTATTAACTCTAGGAAACAAACAGGGTTACTGAAGGGGAGGTGGGTGGGGGATGGGGTAATTGGGTGATGGGCATTAAGGAGCGATGAGCACTGGGTGTTATATGCAACTGATGAATTGTTGAACACTACATCTGAAACTAATGATGTACTATGTGTTGGATAGTTGAATTTAAATAAATAAAAAAAGAGCCAGTGGTAGCTTGGAGTTCACTGGGATCCTTGCACCTTTTTGGGGAAGAGGACTTCCATTGCTGCGGAGCTCAGAGTTGTGGATCAGGGAAGTATGACTTCCACTAGGAGGTTATTGGGAATGATGACATGTGGGGCCACTCCCGCTTCCACCTCTTGTTTTCTGGATTGGTGCCTTCTTCTGACTGGGGACACAGAGCCATGTTAAAGGCCTCTGATTCAATGCATGGGCTGAAAACAGGAGGAGGGCATCCTCTCCTCACAGGGTACCGTCTCCAAGCCGGTGTATCAGCTGTGCCTTTATCACTGTATGCCTACACTTTGGGTGATACAACCAGTAGATCCCATGGTCCTGAACCTACCCCCATGTCTCTTTTGCCATAAAGAGGTAATGTGAGTTTCTTGGTTAGATGCTATATTTTGCGGGGTTCTATGTCAATGAATTAGGCATTCTATGGTTTCAACAGCCCTGAAAGTAATAAGAACTCAATCTAGTGATCCTACTCTCTCATTTTTACAATTTTTTTAATGTTCTTTTTTTTTTTTTTAAAGATTTTATTTATTTGACAGAAAGAGACACAGTGAGAGATGGAACACAAGCAGGGGGAATGGGAGAGGTTGAGAAGCAGGCTTTTCGCTGAGCAGGGAGTCCGATGTGGGGCTCAATCTCAAGATCCTGGGACCATGACCCTAGCCGAAGGCGGACACTTAATGACTGAGCCACCCAGACATTCCTCATTTTTATAATTTTAATATTAGATACAATTTATTGAGCACGTGCTATTAGCCATGCCCTGGACAGAGAACATCATTTCTCATCCTCACAATGGAAGTATTACAGTGAAGAGATCAAGAACAAGTATATTAGGATTAGAAAGGCTTAACTTCTAGCCATAAATGTGTCTCTTATTCATGGTTGGACTTCAGCTCAGTTACCTAACCACCCTGAGTCTGTTTCCTTGTTTTTCATGGGGCTTTACCTCCTATAACTCAGAACTAGGCCCCCATCTTAGCTTGGGCTGGAAAGTGTCAGACTTGGGCCCCACTCCTAGCTTTCACTCTCACTAGCTTTAATCTTGAGAAAAACCACCTTAATCTTACCTCACCAACACTGAGCTCATCAATTTCTAAAGTCCCTTTCGGCTTCAAGATTTTATGACTTTCTTTGATAGGCAATTTCTTAAATCTTTCTCTCAGGATGAGAGATTTCATCATTAAAATTGTGTTTGGTTTGTCAGAATCACTTTCCTGATTTTCAACTTGTATCAAAATGTGTCAGAAACACATCTCTGGTCCAAATGGATTTTGAAATACCAGTTTCCTAGCTGGCAACCAGGAAGCTTGATTTTTCAGTCAGTTATAAATTCCTTTTACATGCCAGGAAACAGACTATTTAGGACTCCAATTTCAGTCAGACAAGGTCAAATTATATAGTAACACCTGAGATTAGAGTCATCAGCCAGGAGATGGACTTTACCCTAAAATCAGTGAGACTCTAATTCAGACTAATGGTGCATATGACTTATCCATCTTGGTAGGCTTGCTCGATTCCCCGCAGATGTTTCTTGTTTCAGTCTCGAGAAATGTTGCTGGTGATTTATTTGCTGAAATGCATGACCACTCACTTGTTTCTCTGCTGATGAATGATTTATTACCATCTATTATGTATGGGAGACAAAGCTGTTTTATTCTTACATTATTTTTGTTTTTATTTGCTGTTCGCTGGTACACAGTGGACAAGTTAGGAAACAGATCTCAATGGTGATAAATGTGTGGTTGTACGTCTGGGTTTGTGCAAAGTCAAAGGACCAATTACTCCTATAATATTGTACCTTAGGGAGCCTCATCCTGGACCTTCTTGTAGGCACTGGGACATAGATGTTGACTATGGAGAGCATGTGTTCATAATTGACTGAGTTCATAATTGACACCTTACTCTTTAGCTATGGATTCCCAATAGCAAATATTTACACAGAATTCACTTTGTGTCAGGCCTGCTTCTAAGCACTTAACCTATATTATCTCATTTAATGTGCTCGTCAATTCTATGAAGTAAGTACTACTATCATTTTCATTTTATGGATAAGAAAAATGAGCCATAGAGTTTAAATAGTTTTCCTAAAATCACACAACATAAAAATAATTGATTTTCTGACATGAGGCTTTTAACCATTGCTCTAAGACTCATGCAGTATCAAGGTGGAAAGCATCTTAGATTCATGAATGCCAAGTACTCCCCTTCATTTACCTTACTTTTTTTTCTTGGCATGCATTTCTCTATTCTATCAGCTTCTCTAAGTACTAGGCCTTCATTTAGTCTGTATGCACAGCTTGTCAACACACATATGCCCATACATGTAACACATACTACACTTGCCAATTGCTGTTATGAGTACACAGAGAGCATATACTTACTGCTATTTGTTCTAACAAGTAGACTTGAAACTCAGTGTATTTGTTTTTTATTGCTGCATAACAAATTACCAAACACTTAGCAGCTTAGCACAACACATATTTATTATTTCACACTTTCTGGGAGTCAAGAATCTGGAACAGCCAAAGGCCCCTGGCCCTAGGGTCTTGTCAGCCTGCAATCACAATGTCAGCCTATGTTTTCATCTGGACACGACTGGGGAAGAATCTGAGTTCACTCGGGTTGATGGCAGAATTCGATTCCTTGAGGATATCTGACTAAAGACCTTGACTCTTTTTTTTTTTTTTAAGAGAGGGGTGGGGAGGGGCAGAAGGAGAGGGAGAGAGAGAATCTTAAGCAAGCTCCATGCCCAGCATGGAGTCCAACACAGGGCTCCATCTCACGACCCTGAGATCATGACCTGAGCTGAAATTAAGAGTTGGACACCTAACTGACTGAGCCACCCAGGTGCCCCAACCCTGACTCTTAATAGCTGTCAGCTGGAGGCCATGATCCACTCCTAGAGGCCGCCCACAGTTCTCTGCCATGCAGCCCTCTGCAGGGCAACATGACTGTTTGCTTTTCCAAGGACAACAAGGGAAGCTTTATAATTCTAGTCTGCTAAGGCAAAGGGTTAGAGAACAAAACTTAATATAAGAGTGACATCCATTATCTTTGCCATAGTCCATTGATTATAAGCAAGCCACAAGTATTGATTATAAGCTTGCACCCAAAGGCAGGCAATGACAAGGGCATGACTCATTGGGCGCCATCTTTGACTGTGTCTTCTACAGTCACTTCCACTGAGCAGCCAGTTCTTTCCTTACTGGCTAGTCTGGGGCATCCAAATGACACTCAGAATTATTTGGTGAGTAATCATGAAAGCCAAGAAATGGGAGTGAGAGGATAATCATCACCAATGTCTTCAAGTTCTGAAGTTTAAATCACTCTTTTCCATATGCCTGTTATAGGTGCCTTATTGTCAAATGCCCTCATCCAGATGCCTTTTCTCTGAGTGAGACATATCCAACTCTTGTTTTGTGTCGTTTGTGTTAAAATCCCAATTATGCTAATTACCACATGTGTGATAGTAGGCTGGTGTCTTGAACTTCCTAAGCTTCTTCTTCTTAGGAAATGGGAATCATGCCACCCACATCATTGAATTGTTGGGTGGCTGTGCCAAGTGCTCCGCACATTATAAGTGCTTTATCTGTGCCCGTCGCCCTTCTCATCTCTCCATTTCTCTCCTTTGTCCTGAAGACTCTTTCTCTGTGGATTCATCTGTTAGTTCAAAAACAGAATTTTTCATTTGGTGAGGCTCATGTTTTCTCAGGAATAATCTCATTCCAGTCACATTTCTCCAAGTCTCAACCCAAGACTCCCTAAATCTCTTGGGGAACCTGGCTGTTAATCGTGAGTCACTTTTACAGCTGGTCTCATCAATTGCCATTTCCCCAAAATTAATCCTCAAAGGGTGACCTAAGTACTTGGAAGGCTGACATGGTCATTGCTTCTTTACACAGTGTAACCTAGTTCTAATTTTTTGTTTATGTCCGTAATGCACTTCGCAAATATTTGCTGCTATCTTCACTTCTCACACGCTTGTGGAAATGCATACTTAAACAAAGGTGCTTGTTCTGTTTCTCCTTCCTAAGAGATTTAATTGCTCTATGCTTTGATCCTTTCTAAGTTCTAAGCAACTTCCTTGAGACTTAGGGTCTCAATACCTACTAAAATTTCCTAGGACCATTCCATATTTAGAGTATTCAGAAATCAAGGGACATTTCCTGCACTTTCTTTTTTGTAGTCAATGGCTTACTTCAGAACAGATGGTGCAATTCTAGAGGATCTGAGATGAAAACATTCTCTAGAGGCACTTTTAGTTCATTGCCAAGTAATCTTTATTAGAACAGACCAAAGCGAGAGGATCATGCAAACCTTGGAAGTAGTCTCAGGACTTTTGGGAATGGAACCACGTGCCTAGAACTCACAGTATGGTCTAGGAGAGAGTGTGCAGGCAGGGAACCCACATGCCTGGGAAAAGAACACTGATTTCCCAAAGATCATTTACTTGCCATGTTTATTTTCCTAATATTTTCTTCTCCTGAGAGATTTATAGTTGACCCAAGGGGGGGGACAGGCAACTTCCCAGTGTTACTGTGTTGATGATATACTAGTAATCTTACCCACCTGCCTGACCTAAGGCCTCCAAGTAAAGGGGGAGAGGTTCCCTCTGACCTTACTTTCCTTGGGTGGAGGACTCTGCATTCCTGGAGCTGGAATCCCTGCCACTTAAATGAAACATGCATCTCCCATCCTTGGTTTGGGCATCGTACTTCTTATGCTTGGAGATTTTTTTTGGAACCTCCTGATCTCTGATTCAATTAATGTTCCACAGTTTTATTCTCTGTCCCTGTATTAAATGGTTATAATGCAGAAGTTGATATAATTTGTACAGAGCTTGAAACAACATCAAATAATGTTCATTCTCTTTGTTGTTTCAGGGAGCTACACTTTCCAACTCAGAGAATCCTCCCTTTGGGGCATTATTTAGGTTGTAGTTTTTCTATTTAAAACAAAATAAAACAAAAGTTTGTATTTCTTAATCTCCTTGTCTGTTCTCTACTGCTTCCCCCAGTATTTCTCTGAATCTTTTTTTCTAGAACTGGATTTTTTTTTTCTCCCAGGAATGCTTAAAATAACCCTTTTTCATGGCACATTCATCAAGTTGTGCCCTCCCTAAAGGTTAAAATTGACTGCATGATTCACTTCTGAGAAGTTCATTTTAGGTTCTCCTAGATTGGTCCAATCTGCGATAATGGACTTGAATTGGAAATACACACCCCACACACTCACTGCTACTCGCAATCCAGCTGTTATTTCTTAGGAAGGCTCCATGTCCTGCCTTATCTCTGAACTACAAAGACATGCTGCTCCCTTTTCTTAAACAACCTCATACTGAGCTGACCGACCCCCTACACCATCGGTCCCAGTTTATATTTTACTTCATTTATCCTTTACCGCACCAGTCCTAAGAGTGAATCTTCTATGCGCCCCCATCCCTCCCCAAGTAGTCCAGGGTTCGCTGTACTTAGTGCAATAAGAGAACTGATAACTCTGCCCTGTGAATTGCTGGCCTCTTGCCTTGTTTCCTCTAACAGACTATTAATCCCTCAAGGCAGATACTGTGCATTATTCACTGTGTTCCCTCCATACACTCAATAGAGCTTTATTGAATGAGTGAATGCATCCCTATCATATACAGGAGGACACTGCAAACCAGAAAATTTAAGTGAGCTTCCCATCATCACATGATTGTAAGAATTCAAGGCAGGATATAAATCTTTATTTAATGGCTCTACAGCCAGATTTTCTCCTGCAACATGCTCTCCGTGTTTTGTTTATTTATGTGCTGTGGGTTGAATGTGTCCCCTTGAAATTCATATATTGAAGCCTAATTCCCAGTGTGATTGTATTAGGACATGCGACCTTTGGGAGGCATTAGTGCCCTTATAAGAGAGACCCCAGAGAACTCTCTTGCCCCAACACCACTGCGAGTACACAGCAAGATGGCCATGGATGAACTAGAAAGTAGCCATCTATGAATTGAATATGCCTGTGCCTCGATCTTAGACTTCCAGCCTCTAGAACGGTGGGAAATAAAATTTCGTTGTTTATAAACCACCCAAGCTATTGTATTCTGCTTATAGCAGGCTGAATGAACTAAGATATTGTGACAAAATAAACAGTCAAAATTTAGTGGCTTAAAATAACCCTTTGTTTTGCCCTCAGTTTTGTGGGTCAAGTTCTTGGGGAGGACGGGGCTACCCAGCTCATCTCATGGCCTGACTGGGACAATTAAGTCTAGAGCATCCATTTCTCAATGGCCTATCCCTCTCATGTCTGGTGACTTGGGGCTCCTTGGTGCCTCTCTCTCTCCATCCTGTAGGGATTCTGCACATGACTTGGGGCTTATCAAACTATGGTATTATGCTTCTATTGCATCTGGCTCCCAAGAGGTAGCATCAAGACAGTAAAAGGCTATGTTCAGATCTGGTATAGTATTACCTCTGCTCTATTCTATTGCTCAAAACCAGTCATAGAGATCATGCGGACTCAAGGGGTTGAGGCAAAATTGCCTTGTTGTATCCAGTTTGGAAAATATAATCTGCCACAGACCATATATTCAGCAGCTGAATGTATGGAAAGAAAATTTTCTTTTTTTCCTTCATTCAATAAATTTTCTGTACACAGCTACTATGATGTATGCGTTACACAAGGGACCAAGGGATGCTTCCTGCTCTCAAGGTGCAACATTCTGGGAGGAAAGGCAAGAGAAAGTGGTTTATTAGTCAGGATGTGCTGCGTAAGAAAACACCTCAAAATGTGGTGGCCTAAAAAGAATTTTCTTTGGCTCATGACTTGGTGAATTATTGATTTAGGCTGGGTTCTGCTGGTTTGTTCTAACTTCAGTCATGCTTGTTCATAAGTCAGTGGTCAGCTTTGGTCAGATAGGCAGCTTTGCTGATCTTAGCTGGGCTTTCTTACTTGTTATGTGGTTGATAAGCTGTAGGCTGTCTAGAATAACCTCAGCTAGGCATCTGGGCTCTCCACCATCTTGTCTCTCATGGGCTTGACTTGAAACTAACACAAAGTCAATTTTGCTGCTTTCTATTGGGCAAAGCTAGTTACAAGGCCAGCCAAGATTCAAGAGGCCAGGAAATAAACAGACTAAGTTTTTAGGGAAGAAGGTACAAAGTCACACTGCAAAAGGCAGGGATACAGAACGACTATTATTTTTGGGCACTATCCAATCCATCCACGAAAAGTACTAATCAATGTCAATGCATTGGGGTGTGGGGTGCAGAGGAAGGATACTGTATGAACCCTGGGGCATCTGAAGGGAATGGAAAGTAGGAAGCAGCATGAGAAAGGATCAAGGAAAGCTTCACTTAAGTTTGGATCCTGAGGTTGGATGGGTGGGCTTCTGAGCCTTCATGGAAAACAGAAATTTGCCACACTGGTCTCACCTCAAAGCATACTAAGTATTCAAGATCTTTATCTCTAATTCCTGGTTAGGCATGCTACACAGCTACCCTGATATCCCAACTGAGTAAAACAGAACCAACAGGGAACCTGGAGATGAATTCTCATACTCTTCCTCTAGGGCAGATAGGTCTGCCCTTGTATATTAGCCTGGTAGAGCTGTCATGCCAAAATACCATCCACTAGGTGGCTTACACAACAGAAACTTAACGTCTCAGTTCTGGAGGCTGGAAGTTCAAGCAAAAAGTGTCAGCAGGTTTTGCTTCTCCTGAGATCTCTCTCCTCAGCTTGAAGATGACTGTCTTCTCCCTCTGTCTTCACATGGTTTTCCCCTTTTGTGGCTCTGGGTCCTGATTTCCCCTTCTTACAAGGATAGAAGTCAGACTGGATTAGGGCCCACCCTAAGATCCTTATGTTAAAGTAATCACCTTTATAAAAGCTTTATCTCAGAATATACTCGCATTCTGAGGCACTAGGAGTTAGGGCTTCAGTACATGAATTTTGGAGGATAGAATTTATCCCGTGATACCATGGATACATAATATCGGAGTTGAATCTGGAAGCTTGGGCTTTTCTCCATGAAACCTGTAGCCTCTTGGCTTTTAGCTGAAAGTTGTATTCCTTCTACTTCCCAGATGACTGTTGTTCCTAAAAGGGATGCTTGTATCTGGTCTCATCCCTCACTATGTGTTCTGCATGTCTCCTTCCTTGGGGAGGCCTCCAAAGTCAATAAAAAGGCAGAGGAAACTCAGAGCCCAGAGGTAACAGACGACCTGGTGCACAAACAAGCGTTGTAACCATCGGCACATGTGAGGGATATTATCTTTAAATTAGTTGGGGAAAATTAATATTGCTCGCTCGCTCTGCTCCTTATTGTCTGCTCCGAGAATCAGCAGGGCCAGAGCCACTGTAGATAATATTTTTTAATTAAAAGTAAAAATAACTTCTTGTGATTAATCTGCTTCTTTGGGGACTTGATCCAATCTCATAAATCTAACATGGAGGCATGTGCTTGTTCACTGGCAGACGTCCTCCCTCTCAGCCAGCCCGGGAGCTGGGTAGGAGGGGAAGCTGCCCAAGCAAGAAAAACCCTAGTCAGGGCAGACCTAAGCCAGGACATGAGAGGCCGGACTCCAAGGAGGAGACAGTGGGATCTCAGCTGGGGCAGAATTCCTGGCAAGGACATCTTTTCTCACTGTGCCCAAGACAGCAGGTGTTGATAGAAGGAGGTCTGACGTGAAGGTTCTGGGCCCCATGTCTGAGACCCTGCGAGAATGTCTGAGACTCAGTTTTCTCATCTGTAAAGTGAGGCTGGATGGACATCTGTCTCAAAGGGAGCATTTATGCAAAAGGGAGTCTGAGCTCTAGAGCCAGGTTGCTTGGTTTTAGTTTTGAATTTGGAAGGCTCTACTTTCTTGTGACCTTAACCTGGTCATTTAACCTCTCTGTGCTTCTGCTTCCTTCTGTGAAAGACATGATAAGAGGGGCTGTCTCATGAGGACTAATAATATGTTTAAACACATCAAGTGTTGGAACGTGTTGTAGGAAACACCAAATAAGCTTTTGCTCTTATGAGGCAATGTGAGCACACACAGCATCTTCTGCATTGTTAAAGCAAACGGGATCTTAGTGGGGAAATGATCCAGGCTCCATTTTCAGAGACGGAGAAATGGAGTTTCAGAGAAAGGATGTGACTTGCCCAAAGCAAAGAGCAAGTTATGAGCAAGGCCGGGGCCGGGATGCAGGTTTTCAAATCCAGGGCTAGAATTATGTGCAAAAGTGTGTGGTGTTGGGACTCCTGCCTGGCTTGTAGTCCTCTGACAACCTGGAAACAAGGCCACTTACAGCAGCCCCGGGTAACCCCAGGTAGCACTGCAGGCGGGTGGGAGAGGTGCGTACCAGCCCGGGTCTGCACCACGAGCATGGGGGGCAGCGTGCAACACCCACAGACTCATCTCATCTTCCCACCAGCCTGCAGGACAGGCTGTAAGACAGATGAGGATATCCAGGCTCAGGGGAGTCACCTAAGTAGCCAAAATGCCCACTCTGCAACAGTGGAGCTGGCATCTGAAGCAAAGGTTAGTCTAACTCTGAAAGGCTACAGAGTTGCAAGGCTGCCTCTCCGAGAAATAGGGCTCTGTTCCACGTCCCAGCCTCCATTTCCGTTTTCTCCTTCCCTCCCTTAGACCTCAGCAATGTTTGCTGTTGTGGCCTCCTCTTCATGTAAGGAAGTGTCAAAAACTTACTCTCACTAAGCTGGCAGTGCCTGATCGACATTTCAAACGTTGATTCTTCCCCTTGCCCATCTGTCCTCCCAATGAATTCATCACACTAAGATCACGTGCCATTTAACACCAGCCAGAAGATGGTTGGTTGGTTCATTTGTACCATGGGCTGTAGAAAAACAGTTGCAAACTTGAGCTATTGTTATAACCTACCTGGCAGCTGTATGAGGTCCGCCAAGCAGAATCATGGTCCCATTTTACAGACAACAAAACTGAAGCCCAGGGAGATGAATCCAGAGCCTACTCTGTGTCAGGCACTATTTAAGTGAATGAATGAAATCTTGGGCGCTCCTTCTATTCTGGTGCTCGCTCCATGTATTAGAACAATCAAGAGCTCCTTTGCCTGGAGATCTTGGGTTAGTGACAGGAAGGAAGCTGGGTTTGACTAGACCATATTCAAAATGCTCATAAATTGGCTTTTCATTCACTTAAGACTTTCATGAAACAGGAAGTTCTATCAATCATAGCAAAGCCCCTGAGCTACCCACTGTCCACTGATGAGATCATGAACCTGCTTCTCAGCCACGAAGCCACTGCACATCCGATGGTCCTGATTAATGTGGGACACGAGACTGGGACAGCAATGTGATTCAAACTTTCTCCCCTTTCTTTCTCTGTCCATAGAGCTACAGAATTTCAGAGCTGATGGGATACTTGAAGAATGCCTCGGCAAACGCTCCTTTTACACGCGAGGAAAGCAATAATAAGAAAAATCAAGGGGGAAGGTGTGTAGATGATAAAGACATACTAATTCAGTAGCAGAAGGACCTTCCAAACAGGCACCAATTTGTTACTCAGTGAAATGGATGATTTCAGAAGGGAGTGGGGACTTTTTAAAAACAATGGCTGAGCACTGTGTCAGGTATGCAACAAGGGGACCCCCATATCTAGCTAGGGGATGGCCTTATAATCAATAAAGCAGTTTCACATGCACTGCATTAATCAGTCAGTAAGATTTCACTCTAAGGTTAAAACAGGTATTATAGTTCCCATTTATAGATTAAAAAACAAAGGTTCAGAGGACTGATGTCACTTCTCCGTTGGCTTACTCTGGCAGCAGGAGGCATTTGGACTAAAGTACTGGTTGCCTGCTCCTAGCCCTGCCCTCTGCCCTCGGTGGACCTGCTTCCCCACCTACTAGCCATCTGATGCTTGGACTCTGCTTCAGTCCTAAGTGAGCAGCGTCGTCTTTGTTCAGTTGCAACTTTGGTCTTGGTGTGTGTGTATGACAGAGCATGAGCATATGTGCTGGTGTGAACCTGATTGACCGTTGGAGACAGGCACACTGGTTTCCAATTCTCTGCTCTGCTCTTTGTGTTCTGTGTCCTTGAGCAGGTTCCTTGCTGTAGCGATGCTGTGGCCTCTTTATCTCTAAACTGTGGAGGACCGAAGAAAGTCTGTCAAGTGAGTACCTGGAACAATTCCAGGCCCCGTTGTGTATCTGCACAGTCTCCTTCTGGAAGGAGAACTTTTGCAATAGACTTCTATGATTTGAGGGCTCTGAATAGAGCTTGAGAGGAGGGAGAGCTGGAGAACGCGATGGACAAATATTTGGAACTTAGGCAACATCAATGTGGCATCAAGAGGTGGAGCATGGACTGGGATCCTTGTTTCTAACTTGCTCATTCATTCATTCTTCCACTCCCTTGTCAGTCAGTATTTCTGAGCACGCAGTGTGTCTCTGCACAGAGCAAGTAGAGCAGAAAGACAAGGGTAAGTCACGGCTTAGTCCCTCAAAAACTGCCTGATTTTGTGTTGACCAACTTCTTCATTAAAATGCCAAATAAATCCCCACATCAGACCTGTCTTTGCTTGCTGGGACTGCCAGAACAAAATACCGCAGACTGGGAGGTTAAGCAACAGAAATGGAAACAAGGTTAACTTCCTTCACGGTTCTGGAAGCTAGGAGTCCAAGATCAAAGTGTCAGCAGGGTTGGTTCCTTTGGAGACCTCTCTCCTTGGCTTGCAGATGGCATCTCCCTTGTGTCCTCACCTGGTCTGTCCTCTGTGTTCATGTCTTAATCTCCTCTTTTATAAGGACACCAGTCATATTGGATTAGGGCCCAATCTAATGAATTCATTTCCACTTCATTACTTCTTTAAAGACTCCATTTCCAAATATAGTCACATTCTGATATGCTGGGGGCAGGACTTCAACACGAAATCTGGGGGGACACACTCAGCCCATCACAGTGTCTTTGTGATTTCTGATCCTTTTTCCTGGAACATTTATGTCTCATATTTACATGCCTTGCTCCTCCTTCCATTCTGAGCCTCTGCTGAAATATTCCCCTTACAGGAATTGTCTGATCATCATTGTTATAAGAGGAATTCTGGGGGCACCTGGGGTGGCTCAGTCGGTTAAGCGTCTGACTTCGGCTCAGGTCATGATCTCAGGGTCCTGGGATTGAGCCCTGTGGCGTCAGGCTCTGCACTCAGCACAGAGTCTGCTTCTCTCTGCCCCTCCCCCTGCTCGCTCGTTCTCTCTCTCTCTCTCTCTCTCCCTTGCTTTATCTTGATTTTTCATCATTGACTTCATGGATACACACGTGTTAATTGATTTGTTTCTGTTTCTCTTACTGTAAGGTAAGTTCTCAGAGAGCAAGGATTTTGTCCATCTTGCTCACTGACGTATCCTAAGGGCTTTGAACAATGCTTGGCCGGTATGGGGAGATCCACATATACTTTGCAAATGAGTGAATGACTGAATGAAGGTACCATCCTCTGTGGAATCTTCCCCTCCCTCCTCTGCATTTGTTTTGAAATCGATCAGGTTCCAATCCTCATTCATGAGTTCCGTGGAAGTCTGGAACCCCTCTTCACTTTGGATCCCCAGAAACCAGAAGTTTGTCAGGTCCCCGATACAAGTCCAGGAAATGTGTGTGCATATAATTGTTAATATTCCAACAAGGATGCCTATTATGCTATGCTATTATTTTCAAAAGGGCTCATGTGAGAAACCTCTTTTAGAATTTAGTAGCAGGATAAAAAATGTAATTTTTTTCCCATGAGGAATTTGTTCATTTCTATTCTTCTTATAAAGAGGACTATGTTAGATTTTCTTCTGTGTCCTGGCTGTAAGGAATTGCAAAGCCAAATCTGACACATAATTAAAGCAACATTATTGACACTTGTGGTTCAAATGTTTCCCTCTCCATCTTTCTTAATTCTGAGTTTGCTTTTCAATGTTTAGAATATATTTAAAATTTTCTCAATCTTTACCTTTCTAATTTTTACTTTTCTAATTTTATAATGTTATGTTAGTCTTTAAAGTCACTCCTGATATGTTTCAGAATGAGGTAAGAAATAAATAAAATGAATACCTTTTAAAAGTGGGACTCTATCTGCTTAGCAGACATTGACTAGTAATGGGGTTGAGGAGAAGGGAAGGTGGATAACGTTAAGGTCTGGGGAGTTTTCAGGAAGAAATGGGACAGGTACCTGTCCCATACCTCCCGCAGCCACCCCCGGCCCCTACAGTCCCTCTTCAATATAGCACCCAGAGCAGGGAGGGGCTGCTGGAGAACATGCAGAACATCATAATGAGCTGTGGAGAAGGACAGGCAGACACTGGGAGGATTGCTATCCATTAAATCACTCAGAATTTATACCATGAAACATATTTGAAAATTGCATGCAAATGAAGCCCAGTCACTCCGCTCAGAAATCAGAGACTTTTGAAAAATGGGATCGTGTTGCAGGCTTCCTGGGGTTTTGGTCATTGTTGTTATTGCTTAATTCTGCAATATCTGCCCCAACCCCTAAGTCATAGAGTTTTCCTGCCAGATGGGGATTCTGTACCTAGATTCCAGGGGTGGCCATGGGATTGATGTATGGGTTTAGAAGATTTGTTCCCCAGGGATATTGCATGCAGAATGGGAATTTTTCTTGAGTGTACAGTTTCCTCTGATTCTCAAACAAGTCTATGATATTGTGTGCCTCCCAAATCTCCCTCTGATAAAAATGTTGACCAGCATTGAGTATAAACCTTACCATTTAGAGGTGAGGAAGATGAAGCCCAAGGAAGAAAGTGACTTTCCCAGGGCCAGGTTGATGTTATAGCTGTGCGCTGAAGGCAGACCCATCTCCTGCCTCTGAGACTAGAGGATTGTTGGTATACGAGTACGAGACTGCTTGTGGGTTGGAGAGCTGGTGCTTTCTGTGATGAGGTGATTTTGCCACTCCATGTACACCCAGATATTTGAGGTGATTAGGCATTTCCCTGGGGCTCTAGAGAGCTTGGAGAAACTCTGGCATCCAGAATGATCTTAGGGCAGCTCCTACTGTAACAAAAGTACAACAGAATGGGTGGCTTATGAACAGAAATAGATATCTCATGGTTGTGGAGGCTGTAAGTCTGAGAGCAGAGCATCAGCATGTTCAGGTTCTGGTGAGAGCCCTTTTTTGGGCTGCAGACTGCTGGTTTCATATTGTAGCCTCACATGGGGGAGAGCAGACAGAGCTCTCTGGGGTCTCTTTATAAAGCACTAATCTTATTCATGAAAGCTCCACCCTCATGACCTGATCATTGGTAGATGATCCCACCTCCAAATACCATCACACTGGGGGTTAGGATTTCAAGAGATGAATTTTGGGGAAATACAAACATTCAGTCTCTAGTGAGAATCTTCTTTGGAAACAACTTCGATGCAGGTATTTGGGGACTTTTCTGCCTTCTAGAGAAGCAAATCTCATTTGCAGAGGGTGCTTGAGAAGCAGCACGCATTCTCTCTCTACTTTCAAAGCCCATGTTTCCTGTGTAAGGAGAAAATCACCTTCCCAGGGAGGCAAGGGGAAGCTGGAACATCATGCTAACTGGGTTGGCCTGGCTGAAAAGAGGGATGTCTCCCTTTTTTCATGGTCAGAATTTGGACACACTCAACAGAGGTGAATTTTCATAACACCTATCTGTCTAAAAGAGAATCTTCCCTTCTTACAGCTCAGAGAAGGAGATAAAAAGACCTTTGCCCAAGCTGCATTTGGGCAACAAATTTCCACTTTATTTCTCTGGTGCATCTAAGTCAAAGATCAGGAAATAGAGATGCTCTCTGGGTGAAAGGCAGACTGAGGTATGTGGCTTCTCGAATCCACACTAACTGCCAATGGAGACAAGATACAGGCAGAGAGTTGTATATCCTTCTCTGTCTTTTTAACATAATTGTGTGGTTAGCACAATCCAGAGGCTTTAGTTGAGCTTAGTTTACATGCTTACTTTGGGGAATGATGAGCTACCTTGAGTTGTTCTTAAGATTTGACTTGCATTTGTGCCCCCGAGCCAACAGATAAGACAAATGAAGAGGGATTTGGGATTATTGCCAAGTTCCTTGCAAATCTTGGTTTAAAGACTGCTGAGAGGGTGTGGTGGTTTTCAGCCCCACATGCCCCCCATGTTGTCTGGCTGGGTACATAAGGTGAGGGCTCAAAAACCAGGAGTTCAGTTAAGCGTTGGCTGAGGATGTTCTTTGTTTAAGGGATTTTCCTGAGCACTACTAAGGCCTTAACAGTGACTCTCAACTTCTGATCTTGAGAAGTTCATGGTCTTGTCAGGAAGATGGGTACACAACAGGGATATACAATCCAAACTAACGACTAAATGACGGCAGTATGAATAGGGAATCATGGTGGGAGACAGGACCTAACCCAGTATGGGAGAGAACAGGGAAGGCTTCCTTGAAAGATGATGCCAAACTGGGTCTAGACACTGACAAGTATATAAGCAAAACCAACAAAAGGAGAGGAAGCAAGGTAAGCAAGATGTGGAGGTAGGTAACCTTAGGGTGGGTCAATGACAGTGAGAAGCTCCTGACTATGGGTGTGTGAGTGGGCTGTGAGGCAGGGAAGTGGAGGGGTTGAGTCCATGTGGGGAGGAAATAATCCTTACCTCCTCAGTGACATGGGGAAGTGAGCCCTCTCAGTTGTGGGAATCACATGGAGAGATTTGAGTTGCAAACAAATTATTCTGATGACCTGAGTGGAGGATGGGTTGGAAGGGAGGAGAATGTAGGAGAGGTCAGCTGGAAGTCACTGACAGCTGAAGGTCTAATGAAATCAGAGGTCACAGGGGTAGGGAAGAAAGGAACACATTGACATACATTTCTGGAGTAGTATCGGCTCATCTTGAACTAAGGGACATCCTTGAACGAAGGACACATGTCCGGCTCCAAGACATGGGAAGAGGGAACTGAGTACAGCAGCAGACACATGACTCAGAAGAGACTGACGAAAAAATAAAGAGCCTGGTTCCCTAGTGCAACAAGGAGACCTTCTGTTTGAGTTGTTTGAAAGACTCCGAAGGCTCTAGGTGTGATGTTGCTGAGACAACTAGATGAACTGACTGTCCCCGGAGGACCTGATTTTATTTTTTTCCCCCAAGAAGGAGAGCAGAAGCACAGAAAAAGCATACCCGAAGACCCTCTTACTGCAGAACA
This sequence comes from Zalophus californianus, assembly GCF_009762305.2. Taxonomy (NCBI): domain Eukaryota; kingdom Metazoa; phylum Chordata; class Mammalia; order Carnivora; family Otariidae; genus Zalophus; species Zalophus californianus. Next base: position 10,379,168 of record NC_045596.1, read on the forward strand.
CTCTGGGCGTTTAGTCCAGCAGGAACTTCTGCACTGAGGCCTGGGGAGATCAGGAGTGGAGTAGCAACTGGAGCCTGAGGCTGCTTCTCAAGAAGAACTGCATAGAGGTGGTGCAGGGTGCCAAGGATGGAGGGATGGTGTCCATCTTGGGAGCACCCATGGACTGGACAAATTGCTGTCTTGCCAAAGAGCATGGCTTTCTTCAGAGTCCTGGGCTCAAACCTAAGCTGTGACACATACTTTATCTACAACTCCAATTGCTTTCTTTCTTTTTTTTTTATTAAAAATTTTATTTATTTATTTGACACACAGAAAGAGACAATGAGAGAGGGAACACAAGCAGGGGGAGTGGGAGAGGGAGAAGCAGGCCTCCTGAGGATCAGGGAGCCTGATGCGGGGCTCAATCCCAGGACCCTGGAATCATGGCCTGAGCCGAAGGCAGCCGCTTAACGACTGGGTCACCCAGGCGCCCCTCCAATTGCTTTCTTTGTCTGTTATGGGCTGAAATGTGTTCCCACTAAGTTCATATGTTGAAGCCTTTACCCCTAGCACCTCAGAATGTGAATGTATTTGGAGATGGGGCCCTCAAAGAGAAGATTCACTTAAAGTGGACCCTGTAGGGTGGATTTACCAGGGAAAACATCCTCTAATAGGTGAGACTTGAGTTATATTGTATCTTTTTTTAAAGATTTATTTATTTATTTATTTGGGGGGGAGGGGCAGAGGGAAAGGGAAAGAATCTTAAGAAGGCTCTGTGCTGAGCGAGGAGCCTTGGAGGAGCCTGAGGTGGGGCTCAGTCTCACTGAGATAAAGATCTGAGCTGAAACCAGGATCAGATGCTTAAGCGAATGTGCCACCCAGGTGCCCTATGAGTTACATTGTATCTTGATCCCTCTAATACCTAACAGAATTCTAGAGTGAAGGTGTTCTCCTGAGTAGATATTACTGTATCACTTGTTTACTCCTATTCCTGCAACAAGCATCTATTGAGCACCTTGTAAGTTTCAGGGACCCTGGTTACAAAAGTGATTCAGACAAAGTTTGTGCCCTGGGCAAGGGGACAGTTCAGTGAAGGGGTTGGCAATCCCTATTGCCTGCAGTCCCTTCCATACTACTACAGCAGCGTTGAGGAGTTGCAACAGGTACTTGATCATGTGGTCTAGGCCTTCACAGAAAAAGATTGCCAATTGCAGGTCTAGTGGAAGGTAGATCATTATGGAACAGCTTGGAATGCTTTCCAAATCTTTCCTTTCCTTCCAGTAAGGCCTCACTCAACTGGATCTCTTCCTTCCGTTATCACCATGTTTGAATAACCTTAACCTTTGAATCTCCCTCTCACAGATTCATCCAGGTCTCATTGACCCACATACTTTTCTTTCATAACACACATCACAGTTTCTATAATTATCCATTTTCTTGGTGATTATTTGATTAGTGTCTGTTTTCCCCACTAATGTAGCCCTGATTATGTGCCTGCACTATTCTAAGCACTTTACATATATTACCTCATTTGCATCCTCTCAACAACCCTATGAAGTAGGTGATAGTATGACCTCCATTTTACCAATGGGGACCTGAGATAACCTGCCCCAGGTCCCTGGGAAACATCACTGTCCACATGCATTGTTGGTGTTCTGGTGCTGTCTCTAGAACCAGACTGTTTGAGGCTCAAATTCTGACCCCCTCACTTAATTCCCAATGATGCATATGGACCCACCATGGGTCCATAATCATATGCTTGTTGAGTTGATGAATGATTCAGAATCATAAGCCAATACTATTCTAGACAAATTAACTCAGTACTGTGCAAGCAGAAATGATGAGCACATTTATAGCTGATGTGGGTGGATCAAAAAAACGACACACGTGACCTTCATCTTTCTAAGCTAACTCAAGACCTCAGAATAAGAAACAAGAGAGCAGACACCTTTTCTCTCCCACTGTCACTTGATGCCACTGAGGATTTGTCCTCCTGGTACCCCCCCACGTGCCATGTCTGGACTGAGGTCATGCCTCCCCAGCTGTCCTTCTTGTTCTTCTGATCTGTGCATTTGCAATCAGCTGCTCAAAGCAATTCTCTTTTCCCAACCCCTTTCTTCCTCCCCCAGACTCTATTAAGCTTCTGGAAACATAAAAGCAGCTAAGCTATTACCTGAACTGAACTTGAACTCTAAGCCTCCGGAGATTGGCCCATCGCTGAGCTGCAAGACTCCCTGGACTTCCAGCTGCAGCAATTTTGTGAAGTCACCACAGCGTGCCCATGGGAGACACCATATTTTATTTTTCAATCAAGCATGGTGCCGTCAAGTATTGCTTAAGTGGCTCGATATCAACACTTTTTTTTTTTTCAAATACCTTGAGCTCGATGTGCATGAAGTTTCCTTGTGTGAAAATGTGTTGGGTATCAAGATTTTCCAAAGCCCTGGTTTTCTTGTTCTGAGCAACTTCAGGCATTTCCTCCAGCTGTGATCCCTCGGGCCATGTTCTGCAAGCAGGGCAGGTCCACCTCCATCTTTCAGCAGTAAATATGCTCTTAAGACTCAAGATGGAAGCAGTCAGACTCAAAGCCGGGGACGCAGGTGGAGGGTGGCCCCGGGTGTTCGGTTCCTAGTATTCAGGGCTCCTTATATGCAGGTTGATGGTGGAATTCTGCACAGCTTTCAGACTGAGCAATCTGGGAGGCACTGGCTCATAGGTGATATTTCTTCACTGGTTGCCACTCTGACTGGCTGTTCAAATGGGTGCTTGTTCCATGTTTTCACCATGAATCCTTAACCTGTAAAGGAACCTGGTTTTGCATTTCCAGGATCCTGATTTTCACAAGACAATAGCTGCAACACCCAGAGTTTGCCATTTCCCCTCCCTGGAGCAAAGCTTGTTCTGGACTGTGTGACCTGGATGTCTGTGTGAGCCCCATTCCCATTGTCCTCCATCGTGGCTGGAGAGGCTCTCAACTTGGTGGTGCTCTGCATCCATCCTGGGGACTCAGCTGGTGGTGGGCCCAAGAGTGACATGTAACATCCCCAAGATCATAGCATGTGAGGAAGAAGGGGAATGTCGTGTGGCCATAAGCCATATCAGTTTCATCTCCAGAGGAATCCGAAGCAGGATGTCATGATTTGTCGTCTATTAATTCAACAACAGCAACAGCACAATCCCCCCAAACCCCAGACATTCAGGAGTCAGAGGCCCTCAGAGCCTTGGCTCTAACCTGCTCTGAGCTCCAAGCTTTTAGGGGAGGACCAGATAAAAGCACCCTGTAAATGAATATTCCAAATGCATAATCGTTAATATATGCAAATGGGTTGTGAACTGTAAAGCGCTGTACACATTTAAGGCATTATTATTTAGAATATATCTGGTTTATTACTAATTAGAGGACTGCAATATAATTTATATAAGTATCACGATTATCTAAATAAGGACAATAGAGGATAAATAGGAAAATAGGCTATCTAAAATGTAAGAATTCCTCTTAAATAATTTTTTTTTCCTTTCCCTCTAAAGGCAGGCTGAAAGGAGGTTTTATGGTCATATACAATATTTATTTAGTGTCCACAGTATATATCATGGTTGTTTGTTCTTGTTCAGTATCTTTCATCTATAAAATTAAGCTCCATGAAGGCAGAAATGGTATCTGATTTGCTCACCACTTTAGCAGAGAGTGAGTGTTTCATGGATGTCCACGGAATGAGTGAGATAAAAAACAATGGTGTACATTTGTCACAGAATCTACTTTTCTGGAGGTTTGCAAGGAAAGACTGCATATCAACCATTGGGATTCAAAGTGAGGCAGCTTTAGTCACCTTCAGGATGCCCTCAGCTCTTAATCGTCAATAAGTGAGTCTTTTCTAACATTTAATAAACAGCCAAATGGTCCAGATTAGGACTAGATGAGTTGCTTTATCTCATCAACCAACCTTGGGAAGTAGTGTTTTAAAATATAGGCTTTATTATTATTCAGTTATGGTGAGGCCCACAGACCAGGAGATGATAGCCATTGGAAAGAGAGTTTGTCACTCACGGTTCCCAAGAGAAGGGGGACATCACGCCGCAGAGACCGGGGTTGGTCAGGAAGCTGAGGGACTGAGGGGAAAATGTGAGCAGGAGCCTTTACTGTGGTCTCCTTGGGAAGGAGCGAGCAAGGCTGGGTAAACAGACTTAGGATTGGCAAGTTTGAGTAATTCAGGGCACTCTGGGGCATTGGAGTTATTTCTGGTCATCTGGTACTTGGCCTTGGGGTGAATAGAGCAGGACATAGGGGTCTGGAGTGTGAGATCTTGAGCGAGGAAGAAGTTGGATGCACACACTCTGGATTGATTGGCTTGCATATCAAAATCATGCTCCCAGAAAAGCCCTTTACTGTCTCTAGGAACTGGCCAGCCCTGGGAAGGGTGATCACTCCAGGGTCAGCAAGGCTCCAAGATGATAAATCATCGAAAATACAGGAAATAAAAAGGTATGAGCAGTACATGGTGGTGCTGATTCATATTTTTTTCTGCCCAGGAAGATGTGGTTCTGAGAGCTTAGGTGGCTTGATGAGGCACCAACATCAGAAAAGAGGAAAAGCAGTAGAATTCAGACTGCTGGACTCCTTTCCAACCTGCTGTGGGCAGCCTCTCTTTACCACAGTTGTACCCTTTGCTTTGTATAAGAACATCTCTTGTCCAAGAGCTGTTCTATTCAGGACTCTCTTTAGAAGCAAGAGAGAGAACCAAAACTTAAACTAGTTGAAACAAATAGGGCCATTTATTGACCTCTATAGTGGGAAGGACCAGGTTGTGGCTGAAAGCTCTAATGACAGATCTTTCCTCTACACTTACCTTTGCTTTTCTCTCGTCTAGCTTCAATATTTCCTCTTGCAGACTTTCTTTCATCACAAGGTTGGACTCTCAACTTCCAGAAGTTTCTGGAAATTTCTCCCATCTTCACCACCTGAGAAGAAAGAACTCTTTCCTTACCATGGGAGGACTGTAATTGGCCTGACTTAAGGCTACTCCACAGACTAATTCTAGTTATCTGACAAGTGAGGTACTATCATTACCCCAACTTAGACCCTGAGCCCATTTTGGGAAAGGGGGAAAAGGGAAAAGAGATCTATCACTAGAATATGTAAGGAGGTGGTGGTTATCTTTTATTTTTTATTTGAGAGAGAGAGAATGCACACCCAGGGGGGCAGAGGGAGAGGGAGAGAGAGAATTCCAAGCAGGCTTCATGCCCAGCACAGAGCCTGACATGGGGCTCGATCTCACAACCCTGAGATCATGACCTGGGCCAAAATCAAGAGTTGGATGCCCAACAGCTGAGCCACCCAGGCTCCCTAGAAGGTGGTAAGAAGATTTGGTAAAATTCAAAGTGTGATTCTCAGCTTCTCACTTATCAAAATTGGAGGCTTTATTGATTAATCTGAAGCATACTTACCAGAACAAATCACAGGGACATCCCAGCCATCATATAATGGATGGGAAGAAAATAATTAATCTCTTCCATTACACAAAAGAAAAGTGAATTTAAAAAAAAATCAACACAATTGTGAATGGAGGCTGAATTCTGTTTCAAACAAACATGAAAGACAAGGAAATTATAAGTCAATAATTTTAAGGAACAAGTCTCTCTGGGCAATGCATCACCTGAGAGTTTCGGTCTTGAGAAAACCAAGCTGACCCTCGAACAAGGAGAATCAGGCTTCTGCAACTGTCTCCAGAAGTTGGTCAGTACAGAAAAGGAAAACTACTTCCCTCTGCAAACTGTACACTCCTCCACCAAGAAACCTTGGTGTTTCTTGGGCATGAAACCAACTTTCTGCATTTGTGGGCAATCAGGAAAAATGCATTCTTCACTTGATTTGGCATCCAAGAGTCATCCACTCCATGGGGCAAAAACTACACTGAGTGGTTTGTCCTTCTCGGTCTCTATCAAGGGTATAGTAATTGCCTCACATAGTAACCCCTCCCCACCCTCTCCCAAACCCACCTGCGATTTGCTTTAGTGGTTTAAATCCAAGCCTCCATAAGACAAAGTTATTGTAAGATTGGAACTCAAAGTGGAGTATGGAGGACTTTGAACAGAAGCTCTCCTTCTGGGGTCCTAATCCCCCCAACCATCAGTAAAGGAATATTTCAAGGCTAACCCCTCAAGGCACCAAAAAGTCCTACAGCAATCAGACATTAGCCAGCACCAAAGTAAAAATGGTTAATGCACATAATGGCTGCCTCAGCTTGTGGTTGGAACTGCAGCAATTTCCAGGTACGTACAATCTTCTCGCAGATCAGAATTTCCAAAGGGCAGTGACATGGGTCATTGATTAATACAAATAGTAATGAAGAAATTAAGTATTATTACCTAAAATGTGTATTCTTGCATTTTGTGTGATAAGCAAAATATTTTTAAATATAAAGTTCACTGAAGGGTTAATCTTTGAAAGGGACTCTGATAGGAAAGTATTTGGAACTATTAGTGAGAGTTGCAGGCCCAGGCTGGTGGTGGTGATGGTGATGGTGGTAGTGATGGTGATGTAGGTAGTGATGATGTGTATTTAGGGTTTACACAGGTGGAAATGTTATATCTTTGTGGGAGGAGAGGAGATTTCTTTGCCTCAGATCCTTGAGTTCTGATAGTGAGAGCCAGATGGGAAGGGGTTTCTAGAAAGATCTTTAGGTTATATAGGGAAAAATATACCAAAACTGAACTCCTCTCCCCAGTGAAATTCTGGGAGACCAGCAGGAGAAGCACATGGAATCACTATCAGAGTTTATTCTGAGGGATCAGAAAATCACCTAGAATCCAAGGTGGGTGAAGTTTTCGCAACTCAGCACATACAATTTACTCATTTTTCAGAAGGGAAATGTGAAGTTTAGAGTGGAGGGTTTAGGAGGTGAAATAACCTACTCATGATCAAATGTTCAAAGCACAAGTGAGAAGCAAAACTAAGCAAAACTTCTGGTGACACTGTCACCATCTTCACTGTCACACACTGAAGGAGGTATGCCTTTACAGGATTGTGTGACTTTCTTCTGTTTGACTTAAAATGATGGAAACAAAAGGTGGAAATTGGAAAAGAGACAATTGAGCTGAATATACGGAAACATTATTTGAGAGTTAGAGCTGTACCAAGATGGAATGGGTCATCACGTCATTGTTCAAAACTTAGTGAGCAAATGTGGAGATGTGGTGAGTCCTCTCTCACTGCAAGGATTCAAGAAAAGCATGACCACTTGTGGGAAAATCAGAAGTTTCTCTAGCATTGGCTGTGTAGGTGACAGGGAGGAGTTTGAGAATCATGGAGTCTTCCAGAATCTGAGCAGAGGTTTGGAATAGTGGCCAACACATGGTACGGGGACTAGATGTTCCTCTGCCTTCCTATTCTTTTTTTTTTTTTTTAGACTTTATTTATTTATTTGAGAGAGAGAGAATGAGAGATAGAGAGCACGAGAGGGAAGAGGGTCAGAGGGAGAAGCAGACTCCCTGCCGAGCAGGGAGCCCGATGTGGGACTTGATCCCGGGACTCCAGGATCATGACCTGAGCTGAAGGCAGTCGCTTAACCAACTGAGCCACCCAGGTGCCCTGCCTTCCTGTTCTTTTGGACATTCTTCCATGATAAGCCTGTCCATCCTCAGGATTCATAAAACCTTGTGACAGTTCTCCATGATCACACCTCCCCTACTCCAGTTAGTACAGACTACGCAGGAAGGATGTGTTCCTGGAGGCTTCACATGTTTCAAGTACAACTTCGTCCAAGACTATTGTTGAAAAAAGATGGCAGACATTTAAGAACTCAACAAATATTCCCTATTCAATATGTTGTTATCAGCTGGCCTTTCTTTGGCCATGAGACAATTTATGTGATGAAGATGCACTGTGATACAGTGAAAACACATGGACTTTGGAATTAGTCAAAATGCATTTCAAATCTTGGCTCAGATATGTAACTGCTCAATGGCCCAAGGAGGAGAGTTTACCTTTCTTGAACCCCTGCCTTTTCATCTGTGTGATGAAGTAATAAGATATGTCTTTGGGGGTTTAGGGAGGTGGTATGTAATGCATCCAGCCCAGAACTTGACCTCTGGGGTTAAAGCCTTTTTGTCAGCTCTCATTGTTGAACAGCTCCAGTTGTTTTAAAATATTTTTTTCTTTGCCCTGTTGAATAGTATCTGTTTACTTAAATTCCGCTTCTAACAATGGATCCTGCGTACAACACTTGTATTTTTCTCACTATGCAATAAAGCAGATGTTTCTGCCTCAGTCTCCCATATAGATCTTTGGCGTCAGTGGGGCATAACAACCAATATTTGACCATGCCTGAGAATTCACAGTGAAGCCCTTTTACTTTGTATTTCTAGTGGTGACAGGTCCTTAATAAATACAAAGGAGTGTTGCATTCTATTACAGAAATAAATACCAGCCGGTGGTATAAATGAATATCTTCTATATTGCTTTTCTCCAATTTGAGGATAGCAATTCAATGCATTATAAAAAGATCAATCATTTTGTCATTATGGTCTTCTTTGGCTCCGAACCAGTTTATTGGATTCCTTTAGTTTCAAGTAACAATAAAATAAATTGCCTCTTATATTGAAAGAGAAAATATCATGTTTGAGACAGGAGTGAGATTTTATGGCTGAGATAAAAATGAACCCATTGAAAATACAGGTTCTTATCAATGGGCCAGTGAATTATATGTGGATAAGGTCTACCCCTCCTCTTTATATCGAGCCCTGATAAAGTGCCATTTGGGGCTTGATCTTCGAGGATGAAGGCTTAGCATTTGGATTCATATACTTCTTGCCTTTTACAGAGAAACAGAATGAAAACGATCATCTATTCTAATGTCCTTGATTTGTAGAGAGAGAAACTGAGGTCCAAATTCATCCCTTGAAACGACTTCTTCGCACATGCCTTAGAGTTTCCACCCTAACTTGATCCAATGGTCACGATTATGGACTCACAAAGTTTTAAAGCCAGCCTGCAGCTTGGTGGTGATCCGATCACACCTATTTTGCAGCTGAAGAAGATGGGAGGTAAATGATTCTTCAAGGTCACACGATTTACCGGCAGACTGGGGAGCAAGAGTCTGCTTGTTTTGGACCTTTCTCGATGATCCCATTTCCTTTCACAGAGTGCTAAGCACCTTGTTGTGGAATGTGGGCGAATGTAGCAGAAAAATGAAACATTGGCCTTCCCGCGAAAGAAGCTGGACTCTTAGGAGACAAGATGTCTCAGGAGACAAGTGTGGAAAAACTAAGAGAGATGATTATGTTCCGCATTCTTCCCTGCCTCCGTCCCCATTCGGCGCACCTCTGTCCCCGGGGTTCTCAGCCACACACCCGTCCTATCCTCCCAGGCTTCGTTTTGCAGCATTGCGCTTGTTCAGTTAACTTGTCTGTTTATCATTTGTTTTATATCCTTGTCACTTGGCAAGGCAGTGCCTCACGCTTTGCAACCCATAAACTTCAGAATTTGAAGCTACTAAAAATACAGAAATGTCAAAAATTCAGAACACTTGGAGGAGAAAGAAATGGAGAACAGCTTACAAAGCTTGATGTGTCCTGGCACGCCTCTCTCATCATGGCCTCTCCCCTGCCCTTTCTTTCTCTTTTAAATTTGTGGTGACATTTTAATTAAAAAGTTGACAAAAATCAAACATACACAGTAAGCCCAGGGACACCGAACATTCGTGGTTGGAGGCTGCGTTTTTACTCACATGGAAACTCCCAGCTTGTGTGATTCATTTGTGGGAGTCATGCGAGAGGTGCGGGAGAAGAGAATCTTACGAGAAAATGGTGGGTGAACTCATGCTCTTCAGGGAATAAGAAGAGCTGTAGCTGAGGCGGGTGAGAGCCTGCCCCCTCACCTCAGCAAGGGCCTCGTGAGTGACCACCGAAGGGCGAAGCCATCGTCAGTGACCTCTGCAGGAATCAACCTTCCCAGGGATAACAGGAGCCATTAGGTCAAATCCTAGCACCAGGTTTGACCCTGTTGGGATAAACCAGAGTATTGGTCCTGAGCACTTGTTAGCAAGCCCTGCCTCTGTTAGCATAGTCAAACCAGCAGGAGCAGAAATGATAGGAAAAGGGCCATTGGGAGGAGCTGGACCTTGGCACTCAGGACCACAGCAGGAAACCAATTAGAACCAGCCAAAAGAGCTTTCCAAAGAGGATCTAGGATCTAATAATAGAGAAAGACAGAGAAAGTGTGGGGAGGGCTGGCAACATCAGTCCCTGTGATTTTGCTGCGGGGGTTGAGGAGGGATACAGCAGAATGTACAATCGTTACCTTTGATTGTCACCCACTCCCTTGACCATCTCCCTGAGCGTATGTGTCCGGGAGACTCTGGAGGTACAGAAGAGGGGGAGGCAACAGGACAGAGATGAGAAGAGGAAGAAAGAGTAGATCCCTACGGGGAACGTGCTACCTACAGAATGCTGTTGTTGGTTGAAACAAAACAGCAACAAGATATGTTTCATATTTCATTGTTTTAGGCACCATGTTGGAAACAGGGATACAGAGATGTGACTCTGTGCGTGCCTTTATCCTAACTCTTATGTCTTATTATAATTGTCTATGGGCCTGCCTTTCAGGGGGTGGAGTTCCCCCAAGGCAAGGACCCTGTTCTTGTCTCCTGTGTCTGTGGTGCCTTGTTCAGGCTCATTGCTGTAGAATGGCCAGAACACTTACCTGCAAAGTCACACAACCTTGAGAGGAAAACCGGTGTTAATATTTGCACCCGCACTGTCAGCCTAACCTGGGCCCACGACTCAAAGAAACATTGCTCAGTAAATGTCTGTTCAAAAAATGGATGAACTTTGGGCCAGTTCTTTGAGCTCAGGGCAGACCCTGCGACAGTCACTGAGCCAGCCCACTAGCAGTTGACAGCTGAGGGCATTGTGACTCATTTTGTGTCAGTTGGGACACCTTATCATTGTGTGTTATGGGGTTGTGACCACGCAGACACCCAGAGGGAGACAGACGTGTGTAAGGCGTTCTGTAGCCGCCCAGACAATGGCAGGCCTCCATCTCAGGAGGAGCATGGTAAGTGTGTGAGTTGGTGGGATCTTTCTTGGCACCCCATAGTCTTTCTGGGGTGGATGTGTATACTGAGCTCACATCTGAATAACTGCAGGAAAAAAAAAAGAAGAAGAAGAAGAAAAAGAAGCCAGACAAGGAAAGGGAGAGGGGATGCATATCCCTGCTGGAGACAATGACTAATTTAAGCAGGCTAAGAGAAATATTTTTTTGCCTTGTTCCTTTTGGACAGCTTGAGAACATTCTATGACAGCTCAGCATGCAGCTTGGCACTGTCAGAGGAGACCTGGGAGAGCTAGGGGGAGCAGTTAAGAAGTGGAACCAGAATATCACTGCTGAGAGTCTGGAGATACTTTCTGGAATTTTCTACCTTAGAGATAAATGGGAAGTAAGAGAAAAACGTTGAAGAAGGGTAGCTTTCTTCCAGACTCCCCTTTATTGTCACCGGAGGCAGAAAAGAAAGGAGTGGATAGTCCCATTTGGCTGGGATTCTTCCTACATAAAGGAATCAGTCAGAAGGACCCAAAACACTTTTTCAGCCTGGTCATGGTGGGATCATCTTAATGAGGAACGAAGGTGCCCATTGGATGATAGAAAACCTCACTCTTTCCAGCTCAGGTTGGGCCCGGTTCTCTGAGCCTCTCTCTGAGCCTCTCTTTCCCAACAGCAGTGGTCCCCCTGCTTCACTTTCTCTGCCTTCAGCATTTCAAAGAGCCACTCTGCGGTGGGTGTGTGTGAGTTTCAAAGAAAGAGGCCACTCATTTATTGCCAGGCAAAAAAAAGAAAAGAAAAGAAAAGAAAAAAAGTAGGAGGGGGAGTTTGTGTCCTTCAAACCGACCTGCTCTGCCTCAGGGGCTGGACGTCTGGGGCTGGGGTCAGGGGCTCATAGTTACTGCTCCCAAAGGAGGTGTGTGGTTTGCATCCGCGGGGTGGAGGGGGCCATGTCTTGTTCTTCTGCCCTTTACCTTTGGTTTCTTTTTCTTCTCCTCTCTCCTGGGTTAAATATTTGCTCTTGTAACCTTTTGAGGACGAGCACACCTGCTTCACTTGCCCCAATCCCATGCCAGTCACGGGCCTGTGGTATATACAGCCTTGGGTTGCTAGGCACCTCAGCTGTGGGGTGTGTGTGTGTGTGTGTGTGTGTGTGTGTATGTTACAGGAGTGTGTTATACATGTGGCATGTGTAAATACATGCTGTGCTGTGTGCATAATGCTTGTGCTGTGTACATGTGTATCATATGTTGGTATATGTGGCGAGCATTTATATGTGTTGTGCGTGTTGTGTATGTGATGTGTGCTTTGTTATTTGCATGAGGTGTGTGATGTATATTTGATGCGTGTTATCTATGTGTTTTGTGTGTTCTAAGTGTGTTGTGAGTGTATGTGTGTCATATATGCATGTACACACTTGTGCCACACATGTGTGTTGCTTGCAGTGTGTGTTGTGTGGTGAGTGTTATGTGCATGACACATATTGTATGTTTTGTGTGTATATGTGCAGGTGACATGTACTATGTAAGTGTTTATATGTGTGTCATGTGTTGTGCATGTGTGTCGTAGTGTGCGCATGTGTGTGAGGTCAGGAATGTGGGATCCCTTTCTCATGTTACCCACCTGTGCTGGGTGTGCTCTAGCTTACCTGCATGTCTCTGCAGCTTTGGGGGCCTGATGCAACCACATTTCTGCAGATCTCCCTGAGCAGCACGGAAGATGGCAGGAGCCCTGAGTTAATGAATGAAGCACTGGTTCCTCGGTGAACAGCTGAGAGGTTTCTTGCCAGTTTGTCGGCCATTTCAAGTGCCTGAATCTCTCCCTGGAGCTGCAATCCTTCCCCATTGTCACTCATCTGTCTTCACTTTCACATTGAGCTGTCATCGTTCATTTTGTCTGCATCCTCCTCCTTCCCAGTCACCCTGAGACGAGGAGGGGGCGTCCTTCCCCTGCCTCTGCCATGCCCCTGAAAATGGCCTCCCTGTGGTTAGTGAGGAATGGCCTGCCAAATGCACTGGGCCCTTCCCGATCCTTGTGTTACAGAAATGAAACAACTGTAGGCACTGTTGAACATTTGCTCCAGTTGGAAATTCTCTCCTCTCCTGAATTCTGCAAGAGCATGTCATCACTATTCCCTTGCCTCCTGGCCTCTTCCGAGCCATCTCCATCCTGCCTTCTTTGTCAGCCCCTGTTTAAAACGTTTTCCATCATGGTTTCCACATTTCAGTCCGTCCGTTTTCCCTGGTTGGTCACATTCGGATGTTCAACCTTTATTTCCTCCTCACAGATGAACCACAAGCGTCCAGACACAGCCAAGACCCCTTGTGGGTGCAGACCTGAAGCTCCACCTCCATCTGGGCAATGCAGCCTGCACATCGGCAGGCACCTCCAACGGCCTCAGCTCGGATCCTGCCTCTCCTCCTTCCATGTCCCTGGCAGAACTGTACATACTGACACCCCTGCCGGAAACCCGGGGGGAGCTGCTCACCTTCTGTGAAGGGACAGGAGTGTTCTCCTGTGGTGGGAAGAAAATGCAGGAAGCCCACAGATACAACGAATGCGGCACCTGGCTTCCATTAGGTCTTGAGAAACTATGTCTTTCTTTCATCTGTCTTTAAAAAGTAACATGAAAGTTCATTGAACCAGAGATCATTTTCAGATGGGAGTTTTTACAGATGATTTTAATAAAAAGCTAAATAAAGTTGTAATATTTAAATGACAAGAGTGAGGACTCTCTCTCCAGCAATACACAGGTAAATAGGGTACTTTCCAGCCTCTCCTTTCTTGATGTTTGGAAATCTGTGGGGTTGAAGGACAGGGATTGTGTTCTCGACTGTGCAGATAAGGAAATGTGAATTCCATGACTTCTTCAGAATCTCCCAGCTGAGCTGGAATGTCCCATTACCCACACCAACTCTGTGTTCTTCCTGCCACTTATGACCTGCCAAGGACAAGGAGGGGCACAACTGGCCAGACTGAGGGAGCCAGCCAGTTCTGAGCTCAGAGCAGGGGTCAGTGGCTGAATTAGGAGGGTATAGTCATCAGAAGGGTCCTTGGGGAGGTTGAAGTTTTTGACAGCTTTTAAGAAATGGACATGGGTTTGGGAAGAAGAGTGACAATGGTGTACAAAGTGGGTGCTGTGACACACAGAAAAGCTAGATGGAGGGATAGCCTTAGGGATGTGAATCTGCTCCATAGATTATGTAGATTATTTTCCCCCATGTCCAAGTGATCCTGCATGGAAGAGTGGGTGGCATGGGCAGCCCAGGTGCCAGAACAACTCAACACAACCAGACAAACACACATCTTGTAGTTTGCTAAGTGAAACCATACACGTGATCTGATGTGGACTTGTAAACTACTCTCTGACGTTTGAGTCATTATTATTATTGTTATGCCTTTCTCATGAGTCAGGAAAGTGTAAGGTTCAGAGAGGAGAATCTGTTAATGGCTGTGTTCCAAGGCCAGAAGGACAATAAACATAAATCTAGAACTGTAGACCTGAAATCTTTTTAATTTGTTTACCAAGCTACATCTGGTTTTAGGCCTTGTTTGCTCCTCTTGGGCAAAACCTGTACCTAAGGCCCTTTCACAGATGTAGGTAAAAATAACCACCCTGCCTACCCATGTCATTGTTTGTGAAATCCATATTCACAATGAACCTGGGAACTCTTTGTAAAATTCAGTGTACTACACAGACCTATAGAGTACTGATATGAGTTGCCATTTCTGCTGCCTTTCTGCCTCCTGATATCCAGCCTTATCTCACTGAGGCTCCATATTCCTCTGTCGGCAACCGCAGGCTGGTCAGATGAATGAGCTGAGCCTGTTTCAGCCATCAGCCCAGTGTGTCCTTGATTCCTGCACAGGAGGCTCTGGCTGATTGCAGTGCTCTTCTCAGATCAGAAATGTCAGAATGTCAGTGTGGGAAGTCAGATCTCACAGGCTGAGCTACTCTTTTTGCAAAGAGGGCATGCAGGTTTGCAGTGGTGAAATGCAACGTACCCAAGGTCACACAGATGGTTAATGGAAAAGCCATTTCTAATAAGCCATCTGTGTTTTTCTTTTCTAGACCTTTAGCCTCTATTTAGGACTTTTCCATTCACATCACTGTATTCAGACAGAGAGAAAAAAAAAAGGATACTCAGACCCCTTGTTTTAAACTCTCAACTTTCTGCCCTATGGTCCATGTCCAGGTCCAGGCAGGAGGTGGGAGGGAGGGAATACTGACTGATCATATCACCTCTTGGGGGAGGGTATGAGCTAAGGGTCTTTCTTTCTTTCTTTCTTTCTTTCTTTCTTTCTTTCTTTCTTTCTTTCTTTCTTTCTTTCTTTCTTTCTTTCTTTCTTTCTTCTTTCTTTTTCCTTCTTTCTTTCTTTCTTTCAAGATTTGTTTATTTATTTTTAGAGAGAGAGAGAGAGTATGAGCGAGTGCACAAGAGGAGGGGCGGAGGAAGAGGGAGAGAAGCAGACTCCCTGCTGTGCATGGAGCCCAACCCATGGCTTGATCCCATGACCCTGAGATCACAACCTGAGCTGAAATTACAAATTGGATGCTCAACTGACTGAGTCACCAGGCACCTTGCTAAGGATGTTTTTTTGTTTTGCTGGTATCAGTACTTCGGCAAATGAAACAGGCTTCTGGCTGCTTCAATGAAAGAAGAACACTAGAGAGAGGAGAAAGAGAAAGAGAGAAAGATGGTGATGTCATAAAGGAGCGGGTGGAAGTGATGGCAACGATAATGGACACTTGGTGCCCAGTTGGTGTGTGCCTGGCTGTGTGCTTCACACGTCCTGGTTAATCCTTGTGAGAACCTTGTGAGGCAGCCATTAGTATTCTCCTTATAGAAGGAGGCTTAGCTTGACTGACGCATGGGTAGTCAGGCAAAGCAGTAAAAGGAAAAGGCAGTACTCGAACCTGGGCCATCTGGTTTACCTGTGCCAGCTTTTGTAGCCCATGCATTACACTATTCTGAGGGCAAAGAATGGAGAAGTGTTGCTTTGGGATGCTTCAGATAATCAAGACCTCCATGATGGTAGTTAGGGGGAGAGGAAGCTGTGTAGAAGATGATCCAGAGGTCTCTGGGATTCACTCACCTTTTCATTTGACAGGCATTATTATGGGATTAGAGGGGTTAAACAAGTAAGATATGGTTCCCACCTGTAGTTGACCTTTCTTGATCTTAGGCTCTTTGTTAGCTGTAAGATGACCCCAGTGACCCTTGCCCTTGTTAGTCTCCTCCCCTTCCAATGTGGGCAGAACCTATACGCATGATAAATATGGGGTTAGAGAGTTGGGGGAGCGGACACTGACCATTCTTAAGATACTTGGTTGTAAAAAGATGGAGAGAAGAGAGTGAATGCCTGGGAGAGGTGCCAGATTTGGGACATATTTAGAGACACAGAAGGCAGAATAAACTTGATGAAACCCATCCCCCCTGAGGGGGATGGGAAAGGAGGCTGGGAACATGGGCCAAGAGTACAGAAGAGATCACCCTTGAACTGAAGCCTTACTGCTTTGTTTGCATTCTCACTGCTAAGTATGGTTGAGGCTGGAGAGAATCTCATTTGATCAGAAAGAATGGGAATTTGCAAGCTACCTAGCCTTGCTATGAAATCTGCAGTTTTATTGTTGATGTGTATGTTCATATGCTTCCCACTCATTAGCCTCTAATATGACCTTGACTTGAGGGTATGTGTCTTATGTTTATTCAGACTGCTTGAAGTGTTGTAGCTCTCTTCCTCCTGGGCATATGCTATGATTGCACTTTTCTCTCCCCTAGCAGTCAGGCTCAGCTGTGTGACTTGCTTTTGCCAATGAAATATTAGTGTATCACTTCTGGGAAAACACTTTAGAAGCAGTTCACAATTGCTATGTCACCTTTCCCTTTGCCACAGTAACCTACAATGGTTTCGAGCAGGCTGCTTTGAAAGCCTGGGCTCTGGAGGGAGAATGACCCAGAGCCATCTCTAGCTAATCCATGGAAGGAATTTAGTGTGAGCAAGAAATACATTTTTCTTGCTTTAACCTGTTGGGATTTGAGGATTGTTTGTTACTGCAGCATCATCTAGGTCATCCTGACAGATGCAACATACAGTAAAGAACATCGGGCTCCCCATTACTGAGACATTTCCAGATTGGTGGAAGGACACCATGCCAAGTGTATAGGGACATTAAAAGAACAGCAACAAAAACAGCAACACAGCAATAAGCATAGCAGCAATGAAAACAGAACTCTACCCTCCCTGCTCTCGGGCATCCGTGACAGTTACAGTCACCGCGAGGGTTGCGTTGGCTTTTCCAGCTCACTGTTCTCTAAAAGCAGGGACTGTCTGTCCACATTTACTGTATCATTTCTCTGCAGCTTGTCCTTAGGGTGGAAGAACAAGGGCTTTTATTAACACATTCCTTTGGCTGGGTTTATGATGCTCTGCCTCACTCCCTCTGCCCTGAAGTGAAGTTGAATTATAAAATAGGGCCAGCCTTATCTTGGGCAGCCATGCAACAATGGTATCTGGAGGTGAGTGTTGAAATATGTCTTGGGGCTTTGGGAAATGTTTTCAATTCAACATTCTGTGATCATTGTCCAAAGATTCTTGATAGTGTCCTTTAGGAGTCACTGAATACAAACAGAATGAAAAAAAAATGAAACAACCTTGCATTCAGATGCCCTTAACTAACAAGTAAGCAAGCAAATGTTTAGAAAATAATTTTGTAGACCCAGTAAGGATGATGACTATAGTTATATGTCTATATCATACAAAATATTAATAATTAGTGTCATAATGGATATGCAAATATATTTACATACATTCAAGTTCAGAGTCATTTGGTAGAACACTGCTTGGGTATTGGAAGACCTGGAGTTTGTTCCAGCTGAGCATTCACCAACGAGGAAAACTTAGGCAGATAGCTGAACTTCCTTTACATTCCTCTGACCCAGAGAACTTTGCATTCTAGAGATCTGGAATCTGAAGGTTTACTCGTAGAGTGGAACAGCCCTCCATTGGCTTCCACCTCATTAAAGGTAGATCTTCTTAAGGGTGCTTGGTATGCATTTCTACCAGGCACTGTTAAAGGCAGAGGTAAGAGAGAGTCAGTCTACTTCAGCGGGTATTTCTGGATATAGCCCAAAGTGATCCTTTATGTATTAGTGATCCATTGTTGCATTACCAATTACATCAATAACAAACTTTTATTATCTCATAATTTCTGTGGCTCTGAAATCTAGGTACATCTTAGCTGGGGTCCTCTGGTCTCTCATACTTAATGAACGGGTCAACCAGGGTTTCAATCCTGTCAAGACTCAAATGTGGAAGGGTGTGCTTCTAGACTCATTTGCGTGGTTATTAGCAGGGTTCCATTCTTTGTGGCTGGTATGACTGACTGAGTGCTTCGGCTCCTTGCTGGCTGCTCCTTTCCTGTGGACATATCAGTAGGCAGCCGACAACATGGCAACTGGCTTCATCAGAGGGATTATATGAGGAGAGAGAGAAAGAAAGTCACAGTGTCTTATAATCTAACCTTAGAAATTATATCCCATCACTTCTGCTGCATTCTATTCTTTAAGGGAAAGTCACTAGGTCTAGAAGGGAGATCACACAAGGATGTAAACACCAGGAGGTGGGGATCATTGAGAACCATCTCAGAAATCGGCCAATGATGCATTGTAAGCCAGATGTGTTTTTGAAGCTTTGTGCTTTATCTTTAAAATATATGCATATTTGCAGTTTATGCTAAATTATGTCTATGCTTATTTTAACAGAAGGGTAATATTTTTAAATTATTTATTATCCAAAAAAAAGGCTTTCCTAGGGAGATGCACTTTGTTTATCTTACAACTTTTGGCATGCCAGGTTGCAGGCATTAACTTTGGTTGGAGGATCATGACCTTGGGTCATTTCCTGATATCTGCAGTTCCCATCTCATCATTTATACAGAGTAGGACACTAAGGTCAGAAAGGGGCAGTGATTTTCTCAAGATCATCACCCTTTAAGGTAGTGTATCTCAACCACTCTGAATATCACTTTTCTCATAGTGTGGATTTGGGGCTCTGAGTTGGGGGTCAGGAGTGGTTCCTTAAGACTTTGCTTTACTTGGGTGTCCACCATACCCTCCAGCAGCTAGTGTTGCTGTGTCAGTGTACTCCAGCAGGGTCCCGCCCACGGGACATTCTCCTTGTGATGCCATAAGGTCTCAAACTCCCAGCACACCCTTCATCACATAGCATGTGTTCAAAGAGTCCACTCCATGTATTCTTTTTTCTTAACATGGGAAGTATTTTTTTTTAAAGATTTTGTTTATTTTTGACAGAGAGAGTGTACAAGCAGGGGAAGCAGCAGGCAGAGGGAGAGGGAGAAGCAACATGGGAAGTATTGACCATGAGGTTCCCATTATCTACCAGAAAACATTTTTTTTTTATTACAATCTCATAAACTGATCTCTCTCTCCTTGCATGACTTCACCCAGGCCCTCATCTGTGGTCTTGTGACTTAGGGTAACTAGTTCCAAACAAGTCCCTTGATTCCAAATTCTTCTTTTCTTCTTCTTCTTCTTCTTCTTCTTCTTCTTCTTCTTCTTTTTGGTTAAGATTTTGTTTATTTATATGAGCTAGAGAGAGAGAGAGGGCAAGAGAATCTGAAGCAGACCCCATGCTAAGCACAGAGCCTGACATGAGGCTTGATCCAACAGTGAAATCATGACCTGAGCCGAAACCAAGAGCCAGATGCTTAACTGACTGAGCCATCCAGGCGCCCCCCAAACTCTTTTCCAATTCAATACATTCTCCTCCCTGTAATCTGAGTAGGGTTTTTAAAGTAGCTCTCTCTCCCCTACCAAAAACCCCCCAATCTCTTCCCATTTTCTTCACATATGTCCAATTTTTCAGGTAGGCCAAATAGGGACCCTATGATGGGGTCTCTGGCTTTGTTAGCAGCTTCATCTCATGCCTCTCTTTTGCCATGACTCTGAGCTGCACTTCTTGAACATTCCCAAAAAGCCAGAGCTGCCTTCAGTCTTTATGCTTATAGCCATGCTGTGCCTTCCACTCTGAGTGTCCTTTCCTCATCCTTTTCTCTCTCCCTCATCTGGGAAGATTGACCTCAAGTATCATGTTCTTCAAGTCTTTTTGGGATCCTTCTCTCCCATGCTGCACCTCTTACTGATTCTCTGTGCTCCACCTTCAACAGTTGCCATCACTCTTGATCTTTAGTATCAACATCCAGAGTAAGCGCCAGCAACCACAAGAATCTCAACAAAAACCACAGGGCAGCAATTTATTAGGGTATTGTTAGCTGAGTTGTTAGGACACCCCAAACACATGCTAAGTGCAGTATACATTATCCTGTTTCTCTCACAATAACTTTTAGAACTTTATGAGGAAAGTGATGTTCAGAATGGTTGAGATACACCATGTCCCACAGCTTGTCAAGGGCAGAGGTGGGAGGTCAGCCTCAGTCTGACTCATATTCTCTTACTATAGCAAATGTCTGAGTTTTGAATGTTGGAGCAAATAATCAGGTTAACTTGAATCAGCATGACCTTTAGAACATTGTCTCTGCAATGTTCTTGTGAATGCCCCTGTTGTTGATCAGATTTATGCTACATTTGCTGAAAACCAGAAACTTCCACTTTCCTAATTAAATTTGAGGATTAATTTAAAATGGCTCCAGGAGAGAGGCTACTAGCAACACGATGTGGGCATCACACAGAGCTATCTTCCTGCTTATCTCTATAAAGTCTTTATAATTGCCTTTGAAATGTTCCATGATCTGTTCCCTTCATTGAGATTTGGAGTATCAGCTGTTTACAACAGTAGTTCTCAAGCATTAGCATGGATCTCTAGTGTTCTTTAGAATACAAATTACCCAACTCCCAAGGTTTCTAATTCAGCAGTCTAAGATGGGGGTCTGAGAATTGGCTTGTCTAACATGTTCCCAGGTGATGCTGATGCTACTGGTCCATGGACCATGCATCATCTATTGGAAACCACTGGTTTATAGAAATTGGCTAGGAGGAGGAACAAGATGGTGGAGGAGTAGGAGACCTAAATTTTGTCTGGTCCCAGGAATTCAGCTAAATAGGTATCAAACCATTCTGAACACCTACGAACTCAACAGGAGATTGAAGAAAAGAATAGCAGCAACTCTCTGAACAGAAAAGCGACCACTTTCTGGAAGGTAGGATGTGTGGAGAAGTGAATCCGAGGCAATATTTGGGAAGAACAAATACTGTGAAGATGTCAATGCTACCTAGAGCAATCTACACATTTAACGCAATCCCTATCAAAATACCATCAACTTTTTTCAAAGAAATGGAACAAGTAATCCTAAAATTTGTATGGAACCAGAAAAGACCCTGAATAGCCCGAGGAATGTTGAAAAAGAAAAGCAAAGCTGGTGGCATCACAATTCCAGACTTCAAGCTCTATTACAAAGCTGTAATCAAGACAGTATAGTACTGGCACAAAAACAGACACACCGATAATTGGAACAGAATAGAGAGCCCAGAAATGGACCCTCAACTCTATGGTCAACTAATATTTGACAAAGCAGGAAAGAATGTCTACTGGATAAAAGACAGTCTCTTCAACAAATGGTGTTGGGAAAATTAGACAGCCACACGCAGAAGAATGAAACTGGACCATTTCCTTACACCATTTCCTTACAACACAAAAATAGACTCAAAATGGATGAAAGACCTCAGTGTGAGACAGGACTCCATCAAAATCCTAGAGGAGAACACAGGCAGCAACCTCTTTGACCTCAGCCGCAGCAACTTCTTCCTAGAAACATCACCAAATGCAAGGGAAGCAAGGGCAAAAATGAACTACTGGGATTTCATCAAGATAAAAAGCTTTTGCACAGCAAAGGAAACAGTCAAGAAAACCAAAAGACAACCGACAGAATGGGAGAAGATATTTGCAAATGACCTATCAGATAAAGGGCTAGTATCCAAAATCTATAAAGAACTGATCAAACTCAACACCCAAAGAACAAATAATCCAATCAAGAAATGGGCAGAAGACATGAACAGATATTTTTCCAAAGAAGACATCCAAATGGCCAACAGACACATGAAAAAGTGCTCAACATCACTCGGCATCAGGGAAATCCAAATCAAAACCTCAATGAGATACCACCTCACACCAGTCAGAATGGCTAAAATTAATAAGTCAGGAAATGACAGATGTTGGAGAGGATGCGGTGAAAGGGGAACCCTCCTACACTGTTAGTGGGAATGCGAGCTGGTGCAACCACTCTTGAAAACAGTATGGAGGTTCCTCAAAAAGTTGAAAATAGAGCTACCATATGATCCAGCAATGCACTACTGGGTATTTACCCCAAAGATACAAATGTAAGGATCCGAAGGGGTACGTGCACCTCGATGATTATAGCAGCAATGTCCACAATAGCCAAACTATGGAAGGAGACAAGATGTCCATTGACAGATGAATGGATAAAGAAGATGTGAGATTATATATATATATATATATATATATATATATATATATATATATATATATATATATACTGTAACATTATGCAGCCATCAAAAGGAATGAAATCTTGCCATTTGCAACAACATGGTTGGAACTGGAGGGTGTTATGCTGAGTGAAATAAGTCAATCAGAGAAAGACATGTAACATATGACCTCACTGATATGAGGAATTCTTAATCTCAGGAAACAAACTGAGGGTTGCTGGAGTGGTGGGGGGTGGGAGGGATGGTGTGGCTGGGTGATAGACATTGGGGAGGGTATGTGCTATGGTGAGTGCTGTGAATTGTGCAGGACTGTTGAATCACAGATCTGTACCTCTGAAGCAAATAATACATTATATGTTAAAAAAAAAAAAAGAAGATAGTAGGAGGGGAAGAAAGGGGGGGGGACCAGAGGGGGAGATGAACCATGAGAGACTATGGACTCTGAAAAACAAATTGAGGGTTCTAGAGGGGAGGGGGGTGGGGGGATGGGTTAGCCTTGTGATGGGTATTAAAGAGGGCACGTTCTTCATGGAGCACTGGGTGTTATATGCAAACAATGAATCATGGAACACTACATCAAAAAAAAAAAAACTAATGGTGTAATGTATGGTGATTAACATAACATAATAATAAAAATAAATAAATAAATAAATAAACTCTAAAAAAAAAAAGGACCATCTATGTTCTGCATGATTTGAATGTCCATTTTGACATTCGTGTAAGTAAAAAACCTGATTGTAATTGTGTGGACCCAGAACATATGCCTGTTCTTCGTAAAATCCCAAAGGATTTTTTTGCTCATTTTTGGTATACTTTGGATTCCCAAGATTGCAATGAATGTGCAAATTGAAAAGTCACTGTACTTTTCTTTTTCTCTGGACTTTGCTCTGAGTAGTGGATCTGATCACATTTTGAAAAATCACATTAATAATGGCAATGTTGTTCATAGATTTGTCTCTAACACACCTGTCTCAGGCTCCATTGAAAAGGATTCTACTTATTTATACCAATGTGTCTCATTATCCCTTATTTCAAAATGCCACATATTAAAAAAAAACAGCAATATTCAGTTGGAAATTATATTAACTTAAAAAGATGTCAGCCTGTTATTCTTGCCTTCCCTCATGTGGCTAGCCCTGGACACCAAAAGAGGGGAAGGGAAGATACATAATGAAAAATGCTAAGTATTAGAGACACTTAAATAGCACTCATTAGTTACCAGGCACTGTTTTAAGGACCTGTCGTATCTGTACTCAATCCTCACACTAACTCTAAACACACTTATTATCGTTGTTCCCATCTTATAATTGTACATGTCACAGAGGTGAAGTCAGTCTCCCAAGGAAGATAGCTGGTAAATGTAGATCTATGATTTGAACCAAGAGTCCATGTTCTTAAATCATCATCCATGATAATTCTGAGAGAGGCAGTGTCACCAGGAAGGGACTTAGACTATGGGAGATCAGTGAAAATCTGGAGGAAGGCAAATTCCAGCATTCTAGAAAGTCCTAGAGAGATAACACCTGACATCGAAGAAGGGCCTGTAAAACCAGTTTATTCCAGTACATTGAGACACAGTGAGCATTATTATGATTATTAATTATTAATGATCATTAACTAATGCTAAAGTCCACATCTGTGGCCTCTTGCCACATATCCAAGCATTCAATCTAATGTGAATTGTGCCCAGTGCTGTGTTTCACCTCCTCAAAGGGGCACTCCAGAATCTTCCACCCACTCTTCATGTTGAATCCTTTTGTTCTGGTGCATTATCCCCAATTCTGCCCATGACTTTGGTTCTCCTTCATAGCTTCTAAGGATTAATAACATGTGGGACCAGTTTATCAAAGCTGGTTTTCCTCTGGGGCTCTATCCTTCTCCCCATTCCGGACTTCCAGTACCTGGCTGAGGTGCAAACCTCCGGACTTTCATTTAACTAAGATGAGGCAAAGAATCATGCCTGAATTTCTTCTATATCCCACAGAATGAGAACTGGTTGAGTGGGTGTCTCTTAAGATTCTTTCTTGCTTTAATGATGAACAATTTATTTTTTCAGTTTGCAAATGATCCCATAATTTAATTTAATAGTGTTTATGACAATATGTAATAAATACCATAAAAAAGTATAAGTTGTTCTGGGTGTGTTGGGTTATTAAAATGAATGCTCGCTAGATTCTGTAGCAAGCTTTGGAAACATGGTGCTAACTCATGTAAATTGCGATGACAAATGTGCTTTAGGACCAATAAAGTGTGTCCTGATTCATTAATAGTCAGATCCAACATCTCCCTGTTGGTTCCCAAGAAAAATCGAGTGGAGATCGGTGGAAGAGAAATTGCTGCTCGAATTCTGCCAGCCTTCAGGCATTCTGATTACCATGTGTGATTTGGTGGCTGTCTTTTGTGACATTATGCACCTGCAATATTGCCCTCATGTTTTTGATCCTGCAAGCTCTGAAAAGGCCTCAGAGCTCAGCACGTTCATCCTGCCAATGCCTGATGTGGAGTCTTTGAATTTATGCAGACTCCCCAGCCTCCTTCTGGCTTACAAAAAAAAAAAAAATGCTTTCTGGGCTCAGAAGGGGGCTGCCAGATTAAGCACAGCACAGGTGAGTGGCAATGGAGCCAGTCCAAACAGCAAACAAGCATATCTCCTGTTTCAGAAGCACATTGGAGCCACAGGCATAAATATGCAATAAAGCTGCACTGAGGGGAGGCAAGCTCATGTTTTATAATGTGTTTATGCCTTACACAGCATCTGAGATTGCAGGCACAGTCCAGACTAGGGCTGATGGGTTTTTCCCAGGAAAAAAGCACCTCCCCCATTTTATAATTTTGGATTGTAGGAATGACATTGCAAGATCTTAGATACGTTAAAATACACCTTTGTTTTTACTTTTGCTCTCAAGCTTTGCCGCTTATTTTTGCTTTATACAAACTGCTTCAAGAACAAAAGATTGAAAGATTTGTTCGGCAAAACCATTTTCCTGGAAAGTCATGTCTTAGACCTCAGCAGTCTATGCAGGGTCTCACCATTTATACTTTTACAATTTACCAAGCTGACCTTCCCTATTGCATCCAATATGGAGGTTGACTGAATCCATGAAGCATTTTAAGATTTAACACACAAGCATTTTTTTAAATTGAATTCTGATGAAACATCTCTGAGAAGGCATATTTCTCCGTTTACAAGTCAGAAAAATGGGACTCACGGTAGCTAAGGAAATTACCTAACATCATAGAGCAAGAAGGTGATAGATATGGGCACTCAGCTCATGTCTTTTCATTTTAAATCTCATACTTGTCTTACTCCCTTAAAGTGCCTTTGGCAAAAAGGGAGAGCTTCCTCCTTCTTTTGGTACTTCCTTCTTCTTATTTTCATTTCTTCTGGGGAGTTGACCTTGATGAGCAGAATCTGTCCACACTGACACCAGCTCATGTCATTGTGTCTTCACAGAAGACAGTCATATATATGCCAGATGACAGTCAACAAGCAGTCAACTTTGTCTATTTGATGCAGAATTTACTATGCATCTTGGAAGATAAAAGGAGCTATAAGATTCAGTTAGTTAAAATATTTTGTTGAGGGCCTACTATGCCAGGCATCTGGTAAACTGCCTTTGAGACTATTTGGAGAAATCAGACTTTTATGAATACATCCATCCACCCACCCAGCCCCCATCCGATCACCCATTCATCCATCCATTCATCCAATCATCAATCAGTTTAAGTCATTTAAGTGCTACATCATATGTAATTAGGCCCACTTCAAAGAAAGAAAAAAAAGGAGGAAAAAAAAAACCTCAACAAACAAAATAAGTAAAACCCCTCTGGGCTTAATATATTCAAATTAAGACAAAGAATTATCTTCTTGAAGCATATTGCTCCCATTTATGTTTTCTTCATCTTAGTAGGGGCCAGCTACTCACTCAATAAATTTATATCCATAATATATGTTGAATTTGTATAGTGACCACAACTAGAATTACCTTGGCATATCGGACTGTTTTTCTTGCATTCTTATGGTCTATATTCCATGCCAGTGAATACAGCTGGCCTCCAATGTACTCCTCAGAGTTTTAATTCCTTTTCTTCCTAAGATGCAGAATCCCAGTCAAGAAGGAAATGCTTCAACAGTCGCTTTGAAAGCTTTCTTAAATGCAGATTTACTACTATTTCTAGTTATGACACAGCTATTAGCCTGTAGTAGTACACCTATTCAGTGTAATTGAATAATTAAAACATGAAATATGCTTCATAAAATGTAGGTGTAAAGTCAATTGCAGCAAGCCAAGTTTTTTTTTTAAAGCACTCCAAGATTTATTGGCATTGATTTTATTTTATTTATTTTATTTCTCATTAGATTTATACTTCAATTTCAGCACTTCAATTTCTTATTAAGAAATTGCATAAAAATAGGTCTTTATGCAAAGATCTCATTTAAACAAGGGATAGACACAAATCTGTGAATACGTCATTGTAAAAATGAATTATTTACCCCAAAGTGAAGCAACAAATAAGAAGAGTTAATGTTTGCTGGGTCCTTATTAAGTACCATGCATGAAGTACATATGCATTACTAATTCATTTACCTTCACAACAGTTCTTTAAGTTAAATGGCAGCTTGAACCTATCTTATAGGCAGTCAGGACGTGTGGAAGTTATGTAATCCATCCAAGGCTACTGAGCTAGTCAGTGCAGAACAGGGATTCAAAGCCAGGTTGTCAGAGTCCTGCTACTGTTCTTTTCATCAAAGCTCAGTCTTTACCTAATATGAAGAAGAAGGTTACATGTCCCCTTTCTCTTAGCTTCTCTCCTCAGCAAGGACAGAAACATCCAGGGTTTGTTTAAAACACATTGGATATCAGAGTAAACCACCTGCTTCCCTGTAATCTAGAAAAGTGTTAAAACAGGCATTTCTAGGAGGGAGTGAAATATGAGAGTTGGTGGGACCCTGGACATGCCACTTGGAAGGACAAATAGAAAATAAAATGAATTTTTGACTATAGTTGTAGCCCATTTGTGCTCAAGATGAAGTGACGAGGGATAGTGTAAAGTAGACAAGGTTTGATGGAGGGTACAGGTGGACCTAAAAGTAGATTCAAAAGGTAAAAAGACAACTCTGAGGAAAAAAGTAGGTGGGTAAAGACATCTGTAGATATTGAAAAATCTGGGAGCAGTGGGCTGGTGAGTGTGGGGCTATGTTCCTCTCACAAGCTGTGGATTATATGGTGAGTCATGATCTAGGACTTCAGTGGACTGTGACTTGGCTTCTATTACTTGATATTGGTTCTCTCCACCTGATTCTGGAATGTTAGACTCCCTAGAGAATTGTTCCCCAACTTTGTCACTTGGCAGATGAATTTCTTTCCTAGGGCTGCTGTAACAAAACCACAAACCTGGTGGCTTACAACAACAGAAACACTGTCTCACACTTGTGTCAGCTAGCTGCCCCAAATGGAGGTGTTGGTGAGGTTGGAGTGTTCTAGAGGCTGTGAGGGATAATCTGTTCCAGGATTCTCTCCTCACCTTGGCATGCTGTGCTTCACAGAGGTATCACTCCAATGACTGCCACCATCTTTATGTGGTTGGCTTCCCTCTGTGTGTCCCTGTGTCTTCACATGGTATTCTTTATCTCTGTGTCTGGATGTATCTCATTGTGTAAGGTCACTGGTCATATTTCATTAAGTAGACCTTATTAACGTGCTTAAATTTGGAAGACCCTATGTACAGATAAGGTTACTGTGCAGGCACTTACTGAGTGTTAGGACTTCAACATATCTTTTTTGGGGAACACACTTCAAGTCCTAACAGCACCGTTAGTAGATGTGATGATCACTGCTTTCCCATATGGCAGTTTTCTAGACTTTTTAACTAAAAACCAAGCTTTAGGATTTTCAACACCAGATTTCACTGGCACGATCTGATGCCAGGCCCAGATACAAATAAATTTCTTCCCACTCTATCATCCTGGGAAATTACTTTCTCACTAATACTGATGAGCTTCCCTTTAAAGGCTATGATATATGTTTCAGAGAATAGCCCCATGAAAATGAGGGTAGGGGCCACAATTATTCCTGTTTGTATCCTTGGTAACATACATTACCTGGGACCAAGTACACACTCAGTAACTGTTCTACAATTGCATGAAATTGCACAGAGCCTCAAGGCTACTGAATATCAAGGATTATTTTGAAAAAATCAGGTATCTTACCATTAATTTTTAAACTCCCGTCTTAGTACACTCTAAAGCACACTCATTTTGGACATTGGTTTCCAAACTCAGTTCTCACCAGTGGTCTGCCATTATCAGGTGTATCACCTAAAAGAAAAGTCTTCCGGATGTCTAATTTTTCTGTTCTGAAGCACTGTCTTTAGAACATTAGGTATGAAACCAAGAGAGCTGGTTTCAAAGACCAACCCCTTCATTCACTGACTTTGTGATCTTCGGAAACTTAAATTAACCTCCCTAAACATCAGTCTCTTCATCTATTAAACACAGATAAAAATAGCACCTGTGAAGATTAAGTGAGCCAATTTATGTAAAATGTTAGAGAATACAGCCTGGTAAACAGTAACACAAGGATTGCGGTAGGTTTCTGTGGTCAAAATTACTTCAGGCTTAAGGCTTTGTATGTGGTTTCACATTTAAAGCTCATAACACCTTATGAGGTAAGTGCGACTTTTTATCCCCATTTTATAGCTGAGAAAATGGACATGGGGGGTTTAGAAGCTATCTCAAGCACTCATGGCTTCAGAGAAGTAGGAAAGGGACAAGGGCAGGTTCAGGCCAGGTCTGTCTGACTCCAAAGCCTTGTTGGTCATCTCCTCATCCTGTTTAATATGTTATATTATTTTAGATAATACAAGACAATATGTTTTAGCTTAACATCAGATGGAAAAAGCGAATCTAACTTTAGAGTGTCTATTTCAATGTGACCCTTCAAACAGTAGTAAAATAAATAAGCAAATAAACAACAAAACTGAGTTCTCTTGGCAGGCAATGGACAGACCTTGGATGTCACATACATTTGACTTCCACTCCAGCTCATTCTATTGTCCATGATGCAACTGTGACTATCATAGCTTCTCTTGGGTGGAAGAATGGACAACTGGGCAACCATATGCACCTAGAAATAGGAAAGTTCCAAATGGGGTACAGCTCAGTTTCAGTTAGAAGAGGATTTTAAGCAATTACCAGAGTGTAATACATATTCAGTGACAAAAACAAGTAGGGAAAGTAGGGTGGAGAATCATGTGATTAAGTGTGTTGCCAAACATGAACATAGACAATAGATAACAGATATCCAAACTCAAAAATGGAGGTCAGAAATCCAGGCTAGCAAGTGTTGATGAAGAGGCTATACAGAAGGAAGGAGGGGACCTTGGAGAAGCCATTTGTGAATGATCTCTGGCTTCATTGTACATCCCCTGAGAGTCTCTCTCATAAAGAATCAGCTGATAAAGGAGAAGGTCTCAATATCTCATATCATATACTGAGGACCAAAGTATATAGGAATTCCAGTTTCAATGGATAGTTCTTCCCTCTTCGCTTGTCTGATTGCCCTGGAGGATGGTGAACATGAGGCCAAATGCATTCACCTTGAGGATGCTACAAAACATACATAGTACCTAGTGATCTAGAAGAGAATATATGAGCTTACCTTCCTATACATTATCAGAGCTTTGGGGTCTGAGCCACAACAAGCTGAACCCAATTATTATAGGGGAATCCACAGTGAAAGAGAAGAAGATGTCTGAAATGAATGTGGATCCCAGACATGCATTGGTGGACTTAGTCTCTATTATCCCAAACCTCAGGACAGTTAGAGCTATAAATTTTATAGGTCTACTTCACCGCAGGTTTTAATGGAGGAAGTGATTAAGACTGACTTTTATGCATGTTTGGGACTATTTATTTGGAAAGAAGTTGAAACAATTTTGTTTGTTTAATGTAGATGGATGACTAAGTCAGGAAAAAAACTTGGAAGAGGTTTATTGATCGGCTTTTTCAGATTAAAGAGTTTAGGGAATAAGATGGCTTTGAACAACCCAAGTCTCCAAACCCTCAACTGCATATTTACATCGTTGTGACAGAGATATGGATTCATCAACTTGAGGCTGTAAAAGGAGAATATATATTTCAACTCTGCTGCTATTTTTGAGGAAGTACAGGTACTCAGGAGCAAGCTGGACATGTGGGTTGAGCACAAGAAGACTTGAGGCTGCACCTCATTCCCATCACTAACTTACCCTGAAGTCAGTGGACTCACAGCTGTCAAAGAACTGGTGAGCTCTTCAGTGGTAATGAAAACCTGATTTCAGAAACAACTTGTAGGTCTGATGGACATGAATTATGGCTTATGTTTAGACTCCAGCTATCAAGATGTATCAGTCATTTAGCATTGGCTTCATCTTTGAGGTTGAGCTTCCAGAAAATCTCACTGGACCAAAAGTGAAATATGGTTGCCAAGAAGATGGCATAGCGCAAGAATTTGGAGATGGGTACAAAAGTCCCAGAAATATCCAACAATTTGCAATTATGTGACCAGATTCTCAAATGTTGGGTCTACTGTGAAAATGTATTCCTTTCATGAAATGACTGATATGGGGGCTTCCAGCCACCTTCAATGATACAATCCTGGAATTAGTGTAGTGATGGTGCCTCACAGAATATGTCATTTTCAATAATTGTATTCTGATGGACGTGATCAAAATTGGTCAAGGACAATCATTAGGTCTATAGAACAAGCACACTCTTTTAAGAATAAGATTGACTAGGTTTATTTAGACTGTTTTTGTATTACTGCTACAAAATCTATTTGTTCAAATAGCTAATAGCCTCCTAATTTCCATTGCTGTTGATCAAAATTTCATGAGGATTTTTGATCAAGGGAGCTACCATTGAGAAAATTATGTATGTTTGTGGTAAATGCCTATGATTTTGTTGAATTTCCAAGACCTGGGACCATCACTGTTGAAGAATTTACAATGCTGACTGCTCTCTACTTGAACTTTCTCATATTGCCACCTGTTGAGAGCTTTTGGGCTTCCTAGATGCTGCAGCAGAGCTATGTGCTAGACTTCACTATTTCTTCTGAGTTCCGAATCTGTTTTTTTTCTGTTGTTTGCTTTTAATCTGAGGAAAATATCTATTCCCTGTTTAGCTTAGTTTCATTTTCCTTAATCATAGATCTGACAAAAGTTTATTTGGTTTCCTAATAACCCTGGAAAGTTCAAAGCAAAAACCATTCAGAGGCCACCATTGGCATTTTAGAGAGTCACTGTGAAATAGTCCCTGTGTTGCCATGGAAATGTAGCATCTAAGAGTGGGAGAATAATCTGGATTTCATAGTCTCCTTCATTCTTTTATTAAGAATGTTGTTTCAACTACAATGGCACCAGCAGGGTGAACTATAACATCTCATCTAATGTAAATATCTTTCTTCTTGTCCTTCCAAGTTGTGGGAGCCGCTGACCACATTTCATCCTTGGACTCCAGTGAGGTTTAAATTACACAAGCAAGAAATAGTTATTACTCCAAATGCTGAAGATTGTTGGGGACAAGGAGTGATCATTTAGAATCAGCACTGATGACGGTCAGAAATTAGACACAGGAAGATGAAATTCTAAGTCCCTGGTGTGTTCTGAAAAGTTAAATAACTGTCTTGCGTCAGTTGGTACCCTTTTGTAAGAGTCTGGGATGGATGACTGAGGAATAAATAAGTGGAAATCACTTTTTAAATTAACATAAGACAGGACAAGAAAAGAAAATCAAAGGATGTAGTCTAATGAATATTGAAAATAAGCCAGAAGGAAGATTTAGTATTTACTTTAGGGTTTTGCTTCTCTTTGTGTCAAAATTGTCACAGATTTAAGTACAAATATAAGATTTTTTAAAAAGTGGAGGAGCTGCATGAGACAGGTGGATGCGTAGAAAATGTCATGTGGAACTCAGGAGCAGAGAACTCCTCTCTGTGACTGCAGTTAAACTATTTTAAAACTCAGTGTCTCAGTGGAAGAATGCAGACATACATCAGAGTTGTTCAACTGCCAAGCCATGGGCACAGTACTGGGCATAGCTGGAACAAGGTGGAATTATTTTCTCTCATTTACTTTTCTTTCTTTGCTGCAGATCCAGAATCATGCTGGATCCAGATCCAGCGGCCAATCATGGCTGCTGACAGCTCTTGAGTTTCATTCACTTTCACGACATTACCTGGATTCCCTGCGTCAAATAGGTAAAAAATGCTGGGTCAAGGCTCTGAATGATCTGGTCTGGGTTATATACATACTCCTGGTTGAATCACTGTAGCTAAAAGTTAGGTATCCTGATAAAGAGAATGTCTGTTTCTCTTTGTGGCAACCATGTGGTGAATTAGAGCATCTCACAACAACCTGGGGTGGAAGACAATCCTCTGGGTGGGCAAACACTCCCGTTCATCATGAAATTGAAGATGAATTCCCCTCTTTTTGACTGTTATTAAGATTAGTGCACACTTTGCTTCCTACCTCTAGAGGAAAAAGTAAGAAAGACTGCATGGCGTAAAATGTGTGTGCTCTGTAAAGTTCATGAAGCAGGGACCCTGCCTGTCTTGTTCATCATTACACATCCCCACCTAGATTGGAACCTGGCTCTATGGAGCCTCAATAAATATATACTGAATGAATAAACAGGTAAACACCTGGTTTTATTCTATTTTTTCCTACTATTTTATTCTTCTCTTTCCTTCCTTACTAGTACTTTATCTTGCTTTGTCTATAATTTTGAAATCCACCTCAATTCAAAAGGACAAGGAAGGGGATTGTTGGGATTTCAGGTGGCCATAAATAATAATACTTCTCCTTCTATCCTGAATTTAGAGCCATTGAGAGTAAGATGCAGGAGAAAGTCTGAGGTAGAATATGACTTTAGGTTTGCAGCCAAACAGTCTTGCCTATCCTTCAACTCAGACTTTCATAGAACTTGTCAACCTAGTCATTCCTACAGATGGGCAACAACAGGCATCCCCTGGCAGGGGCCAAGCACAGCCTTCCCAATTTCTTCTCACATGTTCACTCTTCAAGTAAATCACTCCTTTTCTCCAGGGAAACAGTGAAAGTCAGAAGAGAGATCAACACTCTTTGTCTGCTACAAGTCTCTTCACGTGGAAACCAAGGTTTACAGGAGGGCTGGAAAATCTTCCCTAACAGGTATAAAGAAAGAAATGGAGGAAGGGAGGAAGGAAACAAACAAACAAAAAACTGCCAAAGGAAAATAATAAGACAAAACCCAAGCTCTGATCTGGCTACACCTTTGAGGTAGTTAGTGCTAATGGCAAATCTCATTCTCCCCCAACCCCATCTCGCTCTATTTCGGAAAATGTTCTCTTTTCTATCTTGGCTTTGGATTTCTGTCCCGGTGAATTAATACCATTGCTCTTTTTCTGGGACAAGTGACATTTAAAATTAAAGCAGAAACTGGCAAAGATATCAAGCCTACCTATCATTGCCAGTTCAAAAAGCCATTGTTCTAATGTAGCCATAATTACTAAATAGTTTCAAAACCATTTGGATGAGAAGAAATATGTGGTTTTCACTGACAATCCATCCCATCGATATGAGAATCACTAAAACCTTTTTCTCTTTTCTGATGTTTATAACTGGGAGTAGTTAGGAAACTAGAATTATGTTAACTCAGTCAACAGATATTCATTGACTTTCTACTATATATAAAACATGATTTATCTCAAAGAATGTAAAGTTAATTTGGATTTGTACATATATTTTCAAGAAGATGTTTAAAAGCACAAAATAAAAGCATTACAAGATGGCCCAAGCTCTACTTCCAGATGAGTTATATGGCCAATATATCAGGATAAAGGAGAGAACTAAAACAACAACAAAAACAAAACAAAAAAACTTCCTTGTGCAAAATCTTACCTGTTGCAAAATAAGCACAAACAGGAGCACTGGAATTTATGGGGTATTAAAGGAGGCATAAAAGGCCCCGATATTTGCTAAACTCTAAATAATTAGTTAAAGATTATTCCTGGAGTGAAAGAAAATTTATATATGAGTCTATCAAGAACATCCACAAATGTCTAACAAAGAGTGTTCTTTCACAGACTTCAAAGTCCATGAAAATATATCTTTCCTAAATAGTAGTGGGGGAAATAAAGGTTTAGTTAGGCAAGGAATGAAAACTGCTGCAAACTAGGGATGAAAATACCAGAGGATACAAGAATTGTACTTTAAATTTTGCTTCAGGATTTTTTTCCTGAAAATATTAATGTAAATATCATAAGTTAATTAATATTTTCCCAATTTTAATAAAAATAATGTCTTTCTTTAAAATCTGACATTTACTGCTAAATTCTCTGAGACTCAGCAATCCACGTCTGGAAATTAGGTATTAAAGCAAGACCTAAGGGCTCCTACCAGAAAATGCAAGCGATAATGTCAATTGACCTCTAGAGGGCTCCCTACAAACCAGATCTTACTCATGACGTGTTATCAGACTTCTTTCTAAAGGTGGTTTACACAGATTAAAAATCTTTTCATTTGGGGAGACTCATGCCTGCCTTACTTCTCTGAATGACAAATTAATCTTCACTGATCTTCAGACATAGTTTGGTATGTTCCAAATCTTAAGGCAGGTCATTTGCCATCTCTGTGGTGCTGAACAAACTGGGAATTCCTTATGTATCAATTTACCTCTGTACCCAGCACCAAGCCCAGTGCCCGCATAGAAGTAGATGACCAAGAAACGTGTGTTGATTTGAAGAAATCCTCTTTTTTTTTTTTTTTTTAGCTCAGATGGTTCTTGGTAAATGTTATTAGCGCAGGATGGAGCTGAAAGGAGTAAAAACAGATTTGACATTTTTGTAGCTTATAATAATTAACACTTCCATGCACATTATCTTACTGAAGGCTTAAAATATTAGCAAATTAGTTTTTATTATCATGTATATAGATTACATGACTGAGTCTAAGGAGCTTGATGTAATAAAGTGGAAATTCAAATTTAGTCTTTTGATTTCAATCTCAGTGACCTTTTCATTGACTCATTGACACTTCTGATGATCCAGATAATGAAGGGACAAATCAGTAACCTTTCAATAGGTGTCCCTTGGTGGACAGAATGAAGAATTCTTAAAAAGGGAGAAGGCACCAGACGTGAGCCCAGCTAATTTCTCATAACCTTGGAAAGCTGGTTGACTCAGGAGGGGAACTAGGTAGTGAGGCCTCGATGCATTAGCTCCTGGGGATACTGAGGGCCTCAAGCCAAACTGTTCAACTAAACAGGTACGAAGACCAGAGACCTGAGCCAGAAAGGAGAGCCATTTTCTTGGTTGACAAACCAAGGGAAATAAAAAGACTGCTAAGCTAGAACCCAGCCACAAGATGGATCATGTCAGAGCTGAGTATCAAGTTGGAAGTGAGAGACCACTGTGAAGGAGAACTAGAGGAAGCAGTCAAGACAGGATCTAGTGGATGTGACTTTGATCCCAGGTGACCGGATGTAACTGAAAAGTCTTAGTTTATTCCATATGTGCTGTTTCTATCTTAATGATGCAGTGCTCAAGACAGGAGGAAAAGGAGGGGATAGAAAAATTTTTTTAATTTTATTATGTTAGTCACGATACAATACATCATTAGTTTTTGATGTGGTGATCCATGATCCATTGTTTTCATATAACACCCAGTGCTCCATGCAGCACGTGCCCTCCTTAATATCCGTCACTGGGCTAACCCATGCCCCTCCCCTCTAAAACCCTGTTTGTTTCTCAGAGTCCATCGTCTCTCATGGTTCATCTCTCCCTCCGATTCCCCCCCTTCATTTTTCCCTTCCTTCTCCTAATGTCCTCCATGTTATTCCTGATGTTCCACAAATAAGTGAAATCATATGATAATTGACTTTCTCTGCTTGACTTATTTCACTTAGCATAATCTCCTCCAGTCCCATCCATGTGGATGTAAAAGTTGGGTATTCATCCTCTCTGATGGCTGAGTAATATTCCATTGTATATATGGACCACATCTTCTTTATTCATTCATCTGTTGAAGGGCATCTTGGCTCTTTCCACAGTTTGGCTTTTGCGGACATTGCTGCTGTGAACATTGGGGTGCATATGGCCCTTCTTTTCAGTACATCTGTGTCTTTGGAGTAAATACCCAGGAGTGCAATTGCTGGGTCATAGGGTAGCTCTATTTTTAATTTTTTGAGGCACCTCCACACTGTTTTCCCAAGTGGCTGTACCAACTTGCATTCCCACCAACAGTGTAAGAGGGTTACCCTTTCTCCACAATCTCTCCAACATTTGTTGTTTCTTGCCCTGTCCATTTTTGCCATTCTAACTGGTGTAAGGTGGTATCTCAATGTGGTTTTGATTTGAATTTCCCTGATGGCTAATGATGACGAACATTTTTTCATGTGTCTGTTAGCCATCTGTATGTCTACTTCAGAGAAGTGTCTTTTCATGTCTTCTGCCCATTTTTTGACTTGATTATTTGTTTTTTGGGTGTTGAGTTTGAGAAGTTTCTTATAGATCTTAGATACCAGCCCTTTGTCTGTAGTGTCATTTGCAAATATCTTCTCCCATTCTGTGGGTTGCCTCTTTGTTTTGTTGACTGTTTCCTTTGCTGTGCAGAAGATTTTTATCTTGATGACGTCCCAAAAGTTCATTTTTGCTTTTGTTTCATTAGCTTTTGGAGATGTATCTTGAAAGAAGTTGCTGTCGGTGATGTCAAAGAGGTTACTGCCTATGTTCTCCTCTAAGATTTTGATGGATTCCTGTCTCACACTGAGGTCTTTCATCCATTTTGAGTTTATCTTTGTGAATGGT
The DNA here is from genome assembly GCF_009762305.2 of Zalophus californianus. Classification (NCBI taxonomy): domain Eukaryota; kingdom Metazoa; phylum Chordata; class Mammalia; order Carnivora; family Otariidae; genus Zalophus; species Zalophus californianus. The sequence continues at coordinate 10,416,493 of NC_045596.1, forward strand.
GTTAGAGAATGGTCGAGTTCCATTCTTCTGCATGTGGCTGTCCTATTTTCCCAGCACCATTTATTAAAGAGACTGTCTTTTTTCCATTGCATATTTTTTTCTGCTTTGTCAAAGATTATTTGACCATAGAGTTGAGGGTCCATATCTGGAGTCTCCATTCTGTTCCATTGGTCTATATGTCTGCTTTTGTGCCAGCGCCATGTTGTCTTGGTGATCACAGCTTTGTAATAGAGCTTGAAATCGGGCAACGTGATGCCCCCAGCTTTGTTTTTCTTTTTCAGCGTTTCCTTGGTGATTCAGGGTCTTTTCTGATTCCATACAGATTTTAGGATTGTTGTTCTAGCACTTTGAAAAATGTCATTCAAAAAATGATCCATTTTATTCCTACTCATCTGCTGATACCTGGAAGTGAACCTGGGAAATCATGACCCAGAAAAATGTATGCTTTGATAAGTGGCATATGTCTCTGTTTAGAAATAAGCATAGGTTGGTGGGACTGTTTCTAGATAAAGCCCAGAGGCTGATAAAAGATATTAAGGGCTGAAATGGACAAAAGGTAACAGGTGAAAGGGGGTGAGTCCCTAAAGGTAAATGATGCCAACCTTGCAATTTTGCTTTGGACTTGTCTTCTTTAGCTTTGAAAAGGCAATAAAATGTGGTGGTTAAGAAAACAGATTGCCTGGGTTTGAATCTTGTCTCTATCACTCACTAGCTACATGCTTTGAAAAAATTTTGTGAAATGGTCTTAATTTATCTTCTGTAAATTAAGATAATATAGTACCTACTTCATGGGTTGTTGTAAAAAAAAAAAAAAGTCCTAGCTTAAAGGAGAACTTTTTAAACTTGAAAAGTCCCAGTTTTAGTTTAAAATAATTATGTAATATATGTGATTCATTCAGACCAACAACCCCCCAATAATTTTTTGTTATCAAAGGACAGACACTTTAATGGATGAGATATTCTGGGAGAATATAGTAACTCTCACCAACAGAAAACTAGATTGGATGTCACACTCTTAAGACACAGATATGTCTGTCTTCAGGGTCTGTAGGAAATGTCTGCTCTTGTTCAAATGACATTAAGACTTTACAATACATTAGTGAACCTGCTACACAGATTGCTTGTTCACTCTCCAACTTGCTGTCCCAGGGGAAGGCAGGCACCTGTTCTAATTTATCTTTTAGTCAACAAATAGTTATTGAGCATCTCTCTTATGCCATGGACTGTTCCAAGCATTGAGGTATAGTAAACAGAATTCCCTGCCCTCAGGGAGCTTCCATTCTAGTGGAATTTACTTGAATACTTGTTAATGTTCATCTCTGTGCTTCCTGGCTGTTGTGGGAATTGCTGGAGAATGGAAAATGGGTTTTATTTTCTTTCTGAGTGGTGAGGACTTTAAGCCTTTCCACATACTTATTGCCTTTAGATTTTTTTAATAGCAAAATAGGTGAAGTTGAGTTTCTTCCTGGTACCTGCTAACCATCCAGCTACCAGAAGAGGGACATGAAGGGAAGTTCAGATCACTATGTCCACCAGTGAGCTGAGCCTGGGACCCAGCCTTGTCCTAGCTGGGCACCATTTCTACTGGCGCTGAGTGAGTCTTGCTTTGGGTTTTTGATTTTCTGTCCTAAAAGCCTCCAAAGAGTCATAACACAGCTGAGAGGGCACTTGCTCAGTCCCCATAAAGCCAATCTGCACCCCAACACAATCACACGGTCCTAGAGTGACTATCTCCTTGGGGCCCTCATGGGCTGTCGGCAGAATCTTTTGTTCTATCTTCTCCAAAGGTTGTTGCCTTCCCGATTTCCCTGCTATGTGTCCTGCCTGGCACGCTGGCATAGACCTGATAAATATTGATCAAATGAACCCAGGTAGTGGGAAAGATGATTGTAGGGGGAATGTGGATGAACAATTGATATTTAATATATTGATGTTTAATGTTTTAGGAGAGATGTAATTTAAATGGTTAGATGAAAAATGTTTTAAGTTTAAAGACCACCAATTTTAACAGTAGTACAGCACTGATCAAAGTTTGAGAAATACTGACCCAGGGGCTAATAATAGAAACTGTATAGTTTAGCTGGCTGGGTTTTAATCTTGTTTCAGACACCAACCAGTTGAGTGAGCTTGGGAAACAGCAGTCTGGACTTCAATTTCCTTAATTGAAAATGGGACTAATAATAGTACCTACATCATGGGGTTGCTATATGGTTCAATGAAATATGAAACATGTAATCCATGTAAAATGCTAAGCCCTGTATCAGACACCTGTGAATGTTAAATGATGATTATTATTAATCATTGCTATAATAACATAACTACCACTTTGTCAACTTGCACTTCTTATTCTAAGCACCACTGAACGGAGGGCTCAGGTCGGGTAGGCACAGGGATGTGCCAGGGGACCCCACCAGTAAACATGCTGAGGGGAGCCTGGGACATGAGCATCACACAGAATCAAAGAGAAACTGAGGCCTGAGCAGAAGATGTTCTGTGGCTTAGCTAATGAGCACATCTCCCAGTAGTGGAATGAGAAGACTGGGACCTCTTCTAACACCCTCAAGACTAATTTGCCATGCTAATTTATTTTGAATGATACACTACCTCCCTTAAAAAAAAACTGACCCTTCTTTTCTGAATCTTCGGTTGACAACTGCTCAGTCCATATTCCGTGAAAAGAAGCAGAAATTCTGCAGAGCAATAAAGAGAACACACACATAAATAAGATGAAGCTTTGTTTAACCATAAAATCTGAAGTTGGTTAGTCATTACATTGTAATCTAACCTGATCTAAACAAGGCACTGCACATATGCCATATAAGCTTTTTTCTCTTCTAAAAATATCTCATTACCATCCACAGGAATAGTTAAATATAGATACTTTGTTTTTATGGCCTTATTTCTGAAACATAAAAGGTTTTATGTTTCTAATCCCTAGACAATTTTTCATGGTATTTCTGTTTATCCTACAATCTACTTTCAAGCCATGTTTGGGGGAAAAATGCAATGATTTCAGGAAAGTCTAAAGTGTTTTTCAATTATCGTGAATGAATTCTGGGACTCACGGAGTCATTTAGCTCCTCTGATCTTAGACAATTGCTCCGCATGACAGGAGTTACTCGGGTTGGGTTTTTATCCTCTTGGTTTCTTTTGAATTCTCTGTGGTGGTTTTCATTTCCTTTGTGTTTCTCTATTGTTTATTGCAGTCAGTTTCAACGGCATTTACCTAGACTGGTTTTGTAGCAATAAAGAGTCATTTGAGTGAAGGTTTTCCAACATCAGAGTTTCATTATGAGGAAAAGTAACAACCTTGTAGTCACTTCCAATGACCTCAGGGTGGATTTGGACAAAGGACCCTGACATGAAACAGCAGGGTAAATTTCATGCACATTCCTCCATGGGCAGGGTGACTTCGTGGGTGTGCAGATTACGCCATCACAAAGGTCACACTTAGAAAAGCCCTGTCCTTGGTTTAATGCTCTTTGTCATCATCTTGTAGTTCTTTTTTTCTTAAATATATTTTTTTTAAGATTTTATTTATTTATTTGACAGAGAGAGACACAGCGAGAGAGGGAACACAAGCAGGGGGAGTGGGAGAGGGAGAAGCAGGCTTCCCGCTGAGCAGGGAGCCTGCCCGATACGGGGCTCAATCCCAGAACCCTGGGATCATGACCTGAGCTGAAGGCAGCCGCTTAACGACTGAGCCACCCAGGCACCCCGTCTTGTAATTCTTAATAATTTTTAAACAATCCTCTAAGGCTTATGAAGTTGTGGACTGCCTCACGTCCAGGCTTGATGACACATGAAGCCCCATCTGCTTAGATGTCACTGCCTACTTCTCCACTTGCTGGTGAACTCATCACAGCTCATGGGTCATTCTCTGCACAACTTTTCTCTCCCTTCTTCAGGCAGAGTTAGTCACTCAGGGTCTCTGTGTTCCCATGGCAACATATGCCCACTGCTGGGATTGCACTTTCTATTCCACACCCCATGTGCATGTGTGACTTTCTATCTGTCTCAACCATGAACTCCAGGGCACAGATCAAAACTGACTATCATTTTGTTTCTCAGGAATAGTTCCTGATACATGGTAGTGCTCCTTCAATGTGTGATAATGAGAAAAATTTCAGTGAGCTTTCACACGATGCTGGGGCAACATGGAGCTTTTCATTGTCACTGTGCATTGCTCTCTGCACAAGATACCATCCTGTCTCCCTTCTTCATATTTGCGGGATCCTCATGCATCTTGTAATGCCCAACAAAAGGTCCATTCTTCTGGGAAGCCTTCCTTGACTGAAAGAAAGATGGATTGTCTTTCTCCTCTGTGGTTTCTCTACACATGGTAGATGAAAATTCCAATTGAGCAATTTAGTTTTATTATCTGCCATGAGTATGGAAGAGAAATAATGGACCTCTAAGCTAATTGATTTTTCAGCACAAACTTAAATTGTCTGGTTATATTAGCTTTATGGGTCCAGCTAAACTAGAACCCATAATTTTTTTTTCCAGATAGGAAAGAGGAGTCTTAAACTTTAAGATAAAGGAGTAGTTCCCTTAAAGTCGACAAGTGTGCTGATTACTATATTTAACAAAGTAAGTTGAGTATCATGTGTGGTACGTTGTGTATTCTTGACTCTCTGGTGGAATATCAGTTGACTGTATATGTTTGGATTTATTCCTGGGCTCTATGCTGTTCCCTGCTGCTTGTATTACTGTAGCTTTATAATACATTTTGGCATCAGGAATTGAAAGGCCTCCCACTTTTTTGTTTTTGCACAACATTCCTTTGGCTATTCAGGGTCTTTTGTAGTTCCATATGAATTTTAGAGTAGTTTTTCTATTTCTGTAAAAATGCCATTAAGTGGCATTAAAAAAAAAAAAAACAAAAAAACCACTAACCCTCTCTAATAGGCACCACTATCACCATTTCTGGGTAAGGAAACTGAACTAGGAAAAGTTGAAGATCTTGTTCAGTGTTTCTTGGCTGAAAAGCAGAGTTATAACTAAACAGATCCCATGCTTTCCCCAATACATATTTGTGAATTTTTTGGGCTGGGGTGGGGGTGGGGTGCAGTGGGGTGGGGTGTTACTTCTGCTATAGGTTGAACCTATTTTTAATGTTAAAGATTCAGAAGGCAAAAATCCCTTCTCAGTTAAAGGGTGCCAACTAATTCCAATAATAATCCTTTATAGGTCTCTGCTTGCTAGAAAGTGTTAACTGTTTAGTAGCAGTCATTTTTAACAAGCTCAGAACACTGCCATTACATGAATTATACATGGCTTATAAAATGATTATTTAGTCAGTGGAAAATTAAATCCGTCAGTGTTTTCCAAATCTGAGCTAGGACATTCATCAGAAAAAACTGTTAAATTTTTAATCAACTGTACTGCGGTTGATGTAGCTATCAGCCTAAATTGCTCTTTCTCTGTCATTCCCCTTGTTGCAGAATATAGTGTAGAATTACCAGCTCTACGATGCTAATTGATTTTTTTTCTTGCAGAGATTTAAGACAGAGTGACATGCCATCCAGCATTAAAATAAAAAAGTTGCATGAGCTTCAAAGACACATTTCACATATACTGAGTGGTAATTTAATATTTTAGGGTTTTTTGATCTTTCTCCTTGTGACCCAACACCTCAAGCCCAAATCCACCTCAGACTGAGATCACACTAAATACTCAGACCCAAACATTAAAACTAAGAAATTACATAGTGTGTTAAAAGATGGTAAGGTTATAAAAAATAATGCAAAGAAAGAGGATGTCTACTTGTGTATCAGTAATAAGGCATAGTAAAAGAGTAGATTCCCCAAATGCACAAGAGTGACTAATGTTCCCTATGAACAGATAACTCACTGGACATTTCTTGCAGTCACAGAGTGATTTAGAAAGTTTCTTGCTTTCTTTTTTTTTTTAAGATTTTATTTATTTATTTGAGAGAGAGAGAATGAGAGAGAGAGAGAGAACACAAGAGGGGGGGGGTCAGAGGGAGAAGCAGACTCCCTGCTAAGCAGGGAGCCCGATGTGGGACTCGATCCTGGGACTCCAGGATCATGACCTGAGCTGAAGGCAGTCGCTTAACCAACTGAGCCACCCAGGTGCCCTCTTGCTTTCTTTATAAATCTCTTCTTCTTCTTCTTCTTCTTCTTCTTCTTCTTCTTCTTCTTCTTCTTCTTCTTCTTCTTCTTCTTTTTTTTAGTGCACTTGAAGTTCTTCTGATGACAATCAAGGGTAATTCTTATGTTTTTCTTCAGGGAAATTAATTTGTTTATTAGCAGAACCTTACAAATTTGTCTTTGAATCCATTAAAAGAAGTATCTTCACAGGTAGACACAGCCAAAGAAGGGAAAGCATGGCCCTAAGAACACTTCTCTGCCTCCAACTCTTTATCAGAGGCATAGCTGGAGGTGGGAGTCAAAAGATTCAGTGCCCACCCATACCCTTGACACAGCATTGCCAATCCCAGGCCCCAGCTGGCATCATGCAGTGGGATTCTGCACAGTTCCAGACCCCTTCCGGCTTTCTCAGCCATGACTTATCTTCGGCAGTAACATGTTTTTCTGGACTAGTGTTGCTCAGATTCAAATGTGCATGCAACTCACCTGGGAATCTTGCTAAAATGCCGAGTTGGATTCAGTTACTCTAGGGTAGAGCTTGAGAGTCTGCATTTCTAACGTAGTCCCAGGTAGCACTGATACTGCTGTTCCACTTTGAGGAGCAAGGATCCGTGACAAACATCTAGCATGGAACCATCCAGGGTGAAAATCTTGGCACCAGTCCTGGGTCTGGACCACCATTTCATATGTGGGGCACCTGTTATTTTCACCAGGTGTGCCTCAGCATGGAGCACCAGCAGACTGAGCAAGCACCCAGACTAGACCATGTAAGAGGGTGGCAGGGGTGTGAGGGAGTAGGGAAGAGATCAGACATTTCTGCACACTGTTCTAGATGCAGCTCAGGTCATCATCAGGAAGGAGGAGCAGAAGTGATTGTTGTTTCCACTTTTCCTTCCCATGAGCTTTGGTATGGGCTCTGTCCACCTGGATGAAGGGGCATCATTCCCCTTGTGGAGAGACCTCCCATATAAGCTCAAGGCCCCTCATTGTCTGTTCCCAACATTTGTGGTCCCACCATAGTCTGGAGACAAACATTTACTCTTTCCCTAACATACCCTGTACTTAGAATCCTCCATGCATGTGTAATCACTATTCCCTCTAACTGGAGTATTCTCTTCCCTGCCTGATGAGATCTTGTTTATTTTTCTAGATAGAACTCAGATGAGAAGCATGCTCTGTCCCCTGCCTGGCCCCTCCTCATGAGGGTGGGAGTAACACTCTCTCCACCTGCCAGGCTGGGTGTTGCGGTGGTAGCGACTTGGCGGTTCTTCTTGCTTCCGTTCTCACCAACCCCACCCCACTCCACACACCATTCTGAATTCTGTAAAGTGTAAATCAGATGATGAAAATCTCCCCTTAAACACCTCCGGCTCCACAAGTAGCCGCTCAAACAGCTCACTAGAAGCCCATCTCCCTACCCTGGTCTGGAAGTACCTGTGTGGCATGTCGCTGTCTGCCTCTGGGATTCTTCTCTGTACTAGGATCCCCTCCTGCACAGGGGATTCCACCTGAACTTGGAGGGAGATGAGCTTGTTCTCATGCTGGTCATGGGCTGCTCCCTCTGCCCAGAATGTTCTGCCCCAGGAGCTTCACTTGCCCATCCTCTTCTCATTCTGGTCTCAGCTCATTGCCTAAACCTAAAGTCGAAGTGGCCTCAGGGCTCTCCCTGTGTGTTGCCTTGCATTGTTTCCATCACAGCCTTTATGAGTTCCTGCCATTTTCTTGTTTGCTTCTTGTCTGTCCTCTTCTATCAGAATTACTAGTCCCATGAGAGAGGGGACTCTGCCTTCTCTGTGGAACACCATATTCCCGGAGTCAAAGCAGGTGCCGGGACGACTTTCCATAATCTTGGTTGAATCCCTGAATGTTGAAAGTACTGAACAAAATGACATCCCCTTTAGAGAGAGACAGACCTGGGCTTGAGAGCCAGCTCTGTCCTTTACTGGATACTGAACTCCTCTAAGCCTTCGTGTGCCCATTTGTAAGGTGGGAATAATAAGAGTCCTACCCTTCAAAGCTGCTGTGCGAAGTAAAATCACGTAACACATATGAGATGTGGAGCACAGCACGGCATAAGACACAAGCTTACTTGACGAAGCTACAATTTTCCCATTCTTACCAACAAGCCCTTTATGTACCCAAGAGGAGGAGCAGAGGTTGGGGGACGCCAGGGGGCGTGAAGGCTCATGCCTCGGGACCCACATGGGGGCCTTGGCCTTCTCTCCTAGCTCCAGGAGATATCGCAACATACGGAATGTTTATTTAGAGGATCAGCTTGAAAGTTAGTGATTATCTGATTAATGACCCTCCCACCAAGGGCTTCTGTTCCAGGATGATGGGATTTAAGTGTATCTGGACTCAAGGAGAAGATTCTAACCTGCAGCTCTGTGAATGGTGAAATATTTAAAATTAGATGTATGGAGTGCTGAGGTAATTATGTGTGCGGCAAACATATGGCAGAGGCTATATTTCTCCCGCTGAAAGAAACAAGCCCAAATATGTAACGTACACACATTCTCCTTCCTATAAATACACAGATTGGATGATGCCGTGGCAACATTTTGTTAAGTACCAGAATCCCGGAGAAATCACTCAAAACACGCTATCAGAGGAACAGACGGCTGGTGTCCCTCCTGGTCTGAAGGTATTTCTGGCTGTCATGTGATTATTCTATAAAAAACCCCACTGAGAGGCAATGGAAGGTAAGCAATCAGTTAGTTGCACTCTCTGACTTTACAAAAGAAGGTACTGGAAAAAAAATTAAAGGCTGGCTATTTTAAAGATAATTCTATCACAGAACCTGAAAAATTAAAAAAAAAAAAAAAAGATAATTGTATCACAGAACCTGAGCGCTAAAAGGGGCCTTGCAAAACCATCAACACCATCTGCTCTTTCTAGGTGAAGCTTCACTGGATTAAATTCAGCTTGACGTTGAAGACCTTCAGAGGACGACACCAAAATTCGATCATGACATCTGTGGCACTGCTCAAAAACCTTGATTGTGAGGCCTCTGCCCACCCAGATCCCACTCCCTCAGCTTCTCCCCTCCACAGCTCACTCTCCCTGGGGGCATGTTTCAGGCCAGGCAGCCCACAGTCAAGTCTGTTTCTGGCCTCAGGGAGGGACTCGTGAAAGGAGGTGCTGTTAACCAGGATAGGAGTATCTGCCAGGCAATTGCATTCAATATGCTTTTTTTTCCCTTTCTTCTCACAACTATACGAGACACATCTCATTATTTTTATTTTATGGGATGAGGTTTTGAAGTCCAAGGTGTTAACTATTCAACCAAGGTGACAAAGGTAGTAATTGGAAATAAGAAGTGTTCTCTGCCTCCCTGCCACTCCATTGGAGCTGTGCCACAATCCTATCCTAATTCCTTACGTTCAATACCTCCGTAGAAAGCCCTTCCCAGAACTGAAAGGGCCACCACTGACTCTCTAAAGGAGAACATGAAACCTACCCATGTGTGGGTGAGAGATAGCTGTAGAATGAGAATCCCTATGTTCTGTTCATTCATTCATTCATTCATTCGCTCATTTTTTGAAATTCTTCAGCATGATATTGGGAGTGAAGAATCTTTTCCATACCTGCTCAAGCTTGTCATTCTTTAAATGTCTCTATCTCTATCAGAATTACTACCCCCCCCCCCCCATTTAGTTACTTAAGCTTCTGAATCATAGTTTCTAAGACTATAAAATAGAGAAATGACCTACTATAGTGGGTGGTCATGATTATGACAAAGTGCTATCTGGGAAGGACTTGAATCTTTAGCCAGTATGAGTACCCTTCTCTCTGTGTGCAGAATAAAGTGGGGTGTTGGCTCTTTTCACATTCATCACAATCCCTCTTTCATTATGAGAGAAACGTGGCTTCTTTCCAAATTCTTAGGGCTGGAGTTGTAAGAATTTCTTACAGTTTAAGCTCTGTTGATCTCATTCACTGATGTATGTTCAGAACCAGAATGGGAGTGGGGCCAGTCTCACACAGGTGCTTCATGGATTTTTGTTGAAAACACATATTGATTAAATGGAATCTGAAAGCAAAATAACTTTTTCAGAAAATTCTCTGCTCACTAGTTTTTATAAAATAGAATTTTCTTCACACATTAAAAATAGCTGTTTTCCAATCATACTTTTATATGATTTTTATCCTATTATGGTAATACGCTAAGCCATTTCTAAAGAAAACTGGGATTTTCAAGCTGCCTAAATTTTTTTCTTTATTTCTAAAATTCTCTTTGTTTCTGCATTCAAGGAATAACCAAGATCTCTAACTTAAAGAATTTCAATGAAAGAGTGGCCTTTTATTTTTGTATTTAATTTTAGAAATTGGTAATTAAGATAATTTTAGTTTTAGGGGAAAAAACAGTCCTATGTAAATGAAAGTACACCAGACACTTTTAAAAGACTTGTGTTTATGTGTTTTTACAATTAGCTATTTGCCTTATGTGGAAAGAATGTTTGTCAGTAGAGAATTTTAAACCATTCTGCTGGAATTTTATTGGCGGAGATACCCTGTTTGCATACTTCTGGTTGCCAGCTCTGTTTTCTCTTCAATAATCAAATTTCTTTCTGAAATATTAACTATGCCTCTGTTGTTCACTTTGTGAAATTCGCCCTGCCATTCACATTTCTTATAGGGACTTGGATCCTGGGAGAAGAAAAGTATTGATTCTACCTGAGGGCAGGATGCTACAAGCCCCAGGGATAAAGCTTTGGACAAATGGCAGTGGTCTTGGCACTTCCACTGGGTCACCGGGGAAGTTGACCCTGACATTTGATCGCTCTGGGCCTTGGTTTCCCCACTGGTAAACTGTGTAAGCTGGACAAGTGGTTCCTCATTTTTTCTCTAACATTATTATAAATGCCTCCCTCTCTTTTCTCCTATTAAAGATAACATATGTTCATGGTAGAAAAATAAGAAACCTCAGGGGGAAAAAACTCATGTGAAATTATCATCTATCTATTTATATATATCTATGCATATGTAAAAGTGTATATGTATGTGCCCACACATACACACTCGTACTCCCACTCACACACATTTCTTTACAAAAGCAAATGTGATTGGTTATAAATGCCTTAGAGCCCCTTGGACTAATCAGAATAAACATTTCAACCCTGTCCTTGGAGCTTCTTGCTGCCTTTGTCATTCTTTTTTATCTCATTTTTTTGGAAATAATTGCAGATTCATAGAAATTGCAACAACAGTGCAGAGAGGTACCATGTGCCCACCCCTCCCCCAGTTCTGTGGCTGCAAGAAATCTGGTTCTCATCATGCACAATATATAATCCTTACACAATCTTGTTGCACACATAAAGTAGTTTTAGAACTGCTAACCCACATCTTTATGAGAAACAATTTTACTGAATTACAATATCTGTGCGCAGTTCTTATTATCTTGTACTTTACCAAACATTTTGTCCAAATTCCAGTTTTTTGAAGTTGCTTAGGTCAGTTCTTGGCTTCCCCAGCCCCTTCAGTGTGGTTTTGTTATTTGTCGTGATGTGATTAAGTTTATTTGGTGTTGTTTCTACTCCACTTTGGATTCCCCTGTATTCTGGTTGATTTTAATGATTTATTTGGGGGGTTTGTGAAATAGTCCTGGGCTCCTAAGAGGAAGGGCACATAAGGAGGTCCACCCAGAGAAGTGGCCTTGTCTCCTCATACAACCACTGCCCCCCCCAAGCTCCTGTCCAGTCTGTTCTTAGCTATCCTTTGCATGTGACCAGTCTCTTTAGTTTTTGGTTTATCCTCCCTATTTAACTTTTGCAAAAAGTACGTGCATGTGTTTTCTTATATCCTCTGCTTTCTTACGTGAAAGGTAGCTTACTGTAAATACATCTTTGCACTTTGCTTTTTTCATTTGACAGTAACTTTTGAAAATCACATCCTATTTTTTTTAAAGATTTTATTTATTTATTTGAGAGAGAGAGAATGAGAGAGAGCACACGAGAGGGGGGAGGGTCAGAGGGAGAAGCAGACCCCCCGCCGAGCAGGGAGCCTGATGCGGGGCTCGATCCCGGGACTCCAGGATCATGACCTGAGCCGAAGGCAGTCGCTTAACCGACTGAGCCACCCAGGCGCCCGAAAATCACATCCTATTAATCAAAAGAGGTCTTCCTTTATATTTTGTTATACTTACATATTATCCCATAGTGTGGATGTACTGATTTTTTTTTCAATAATTCTTCTTTGAATGAGTATTTAGGGCATTTCTAATATTTTCTCATAACAAACAATGCTGTAATAAGTAATCTTGTCCATATCCATGTATATTCCATGCTGTAGATTCCTAGGAATGGAATTGTGCACTCGAAATATAAGTGTGTAGGTAGTTGGTTGGATCTTGCCAAATTCACCCCAAGAAGGGTTGTATTAGTTTGCATGTTTGCCAATAACGTTTGAAAAGAATGTTGTTTCACAATTTTACCAACAGGATGTATTATTCTATTTTTAAAATCAATTTTGTTTATTAAAATAGTTTTAGGTTCACACTAAAATTGAATGGAGAGTTCATATACTCCAGGCCCCACACATGGGTGGCCTTCCCCACGAGCAATGTCCTTGACCAGAGTGCTACATTTGCTACAATTGATGAACCTCCTCTGACACATCATAACCGAAGTTCATAGTTTCCATTAGAGCTCACCCTTGGCGTTGTACCTCATATGGGCTTTGACAAATATATAATGACATGTATTTGCCATTATAGTATTATATAGAATAGTTTCACTGCCCTATAAATTCACCATATTCTGCCTATTCATCCCTCCTTCCATAGCCCCTGATGACCACAGACCCTTTTGCTGTCTCCATAGTTTTGGCTTTTCAGCCTCTTCAGATTTGCTTCTTCAATTTAGTAATATGCATTTAATGTTCCTCCAGGTCTTTTCATGGCTTGATAGCTCACTTCTTTTTAGCACTGAAGAATATTCCATTGCCTGGATGTAGGTTTTTTTTTTTTTTTTTTTTTTTTTTTTTTTTTATCCATTCACCTACTGAAGGATATCTTGGCTACTTCTGAGTTTTGGCAATTATGAATGAAGCTGCTATAAATGTCTGTGCTTAGGTTGCTATATGGGAGCAAGTTTTCAATTCCTTTGGATAAATACCAAGGAGCATGACTGCTGGATCATATGGTATGAGTGTGCTTAGTTTTGTAAAAACAAACAAAAACAAAACAAAAACAACTATCAAACTGTCTTCCAAAGTGTTGGTACCATTTTGCATTCTCACCAGCAATGAATGGGAGTTTCTATTGCTCCACATCTTCATTGGCCAGTATTTGGAGTTCTCAGTGTTTTGGATTTTGGCCATTTTAATAGGTGAGTAGTGGTATTTTGTTGTTTAACTTGCAATTCCCTAAGATCATATGCTTCTTTGCCATCTACATATCTTCTCTCTTCTTTGGTGGGGTGTCTGTTTGGGTCTTTCACCCATTTTTAAATTGTGCTGTTCTTTTTCTCACTTAAGAGTTATCTGTATACTTTGAATAACAGTCCCTTGTCAGATATGTCTTTTGCAAATATTTCTTCCCAGTTAGTGGCTTGTTTTTTCATTCTCTTTATAGTATCTTTCACAGAGCAGACATTTTGAATTTTCATGAAGTCCAGCTTATCAATTGTTTCTTTTATGTGTCACACCTTTAGTGTTGTATCAACGAAGTCATCACCATGTCTAAAGTTAGGTGGGGTTTCTCCTATGTTATCCTCCAGGAGCTTTATAGTTTTGTATTTTTTATTTTTGTTTATGATCTACTTTGATTTCATTTTTGTGAAGGGTAGAGGTCTGTGTCCAGATTCAGTCTCTGCATGCAGATGTCCAGTCATTCCAACACCATTTGTTTTCCTACTTTTAAGTCTTTTGTCAACCTGAGAGGTGAAAAATGATAACTCAGCATTGTTATAACTTGCATTTCTTTGACTACTAGTTAATTTGAAATTTTTTTACATAAATTAAAGCAATGTTTATATGTTCTTGTGAATTGTCTGTCCATATTTTTTTCCTATTTTTCTATTATTTTTGTCTTTTGTCCTTAAATTTTTAAGAATTCCTTATATATTAGGCATCTTAAACCTTTGGATATGGTACATGTTACAAATATTTACTCTTTTTCTTCAGTTGTCTCTTGATAACTGATATGATATGTTGTGTTATACATTTTTATAAATTTTTCGGTAGTCAATGTTATCAATATTTCTTTATTGCCTCTAGATTTTGAGTCATAATTAAAAAGCCTTTCCCTAGTCTGAAATTAAAAAGAAATTCACCCATATAGTACACGTATGGTTCCATTTTTTATATTTAGTTTCCTAATCCATTTAGTGTTTATTCTTGTATATGGTGTGATATGAATGTAATTTTATCTTTTTTTTCCAAACTGATTCCCCAATCCCCTTGTATCATGTATTTAAAACTCCATCTTTGTCTGAAGTTTGACTTCATCACTGTGCTTTTGGATCTACTTTCTGCTATAGAGTCTTTATTATTATAGAAGTGAGATCTTACACTTCCCTTTTGTTTTTCCTTGAAGAACACTGTTTTAAGTATGGAACTTTTATAATCTGATTGCCAATGAACCCTTGCTTCTCCTTAACATGGCAGCTTACCATGGTGCTCATCAGAAGGGAAGGCTGTCATGTCCTGGGCTCTTTATCTCAGCCTGGTACTCGGTGACTGCAAGCTGGACTGATGGGATAGGTGTCTTAAACACCCTTTTTGGAACATCCTTTGCTGTTCACAGTGGCCATTGAAACCATCCTTCTCACATTAGGAAGCCAAGGCCCTTCCTGTATAACACCCCCCCCCACTGCCCCTCAACAGTAGCCTATAGGTTGTGGAGTATAGAGGGTAGGTTTATTGTCTGCCTCGTTAACTAATATATCTCAGGGTCTGGTACAGTGCCATGCACACAGTGGACAATAAATTAAATCTTTTTTAATGATGATGGAGTGAAAGAATAAATGAACGACTGATGTATCACTGTTACATCATTTAAAGTCCACTGTAGGAGCAGCTATGATATCAGCTTCCTACACATGAAACACTTATTTCTCAAGGGAAAAATGAAGGGGGGTGGAAACCGGAGGGGGAGACGAACCATGAGAGACTATGGACTCTAAGAAACAAACTGAGGGTTTTGAGGGGAGGGGAGGGGGATGCGTTAGCCTGGTGATGGGTATTAAAGAGGGCACATTCTGCATGGAGCACTGGGTGTTATATGCAAACAATGAATCATGGAACACTACATCAAAAACTAATGATGTAAGGTATGGGGATTAACATAACATAATAAAAAAAAAAGATTTCCCCCCCCCAAAATGTAGAATCTAGGAGAGTATAATGATGGTTACAACTGCCCATAACCCACCCCCTTGCAATGACTGATGTGTGGTAATTTATTGACTATTTACAAACTATTTACAAACTATTTCTTGAGAAGGTGTCAGAACTTTGCTGCTTCTTACAATATTATTCACATACCCTGTTCTGTAGCAGGTAATAAATAATTCACGCTGAATTTGGCAAGAGCAAATGTTTGTCCTTTCCCACTTTCTGTTGGCTTCGGAGGAAATTATTTTCTCAATTGTTTACTGAACAAAAATGCATTTACATTGTTTTCTAAGCCAGCTGTGTGGTCTGGCTTATTTCCCCCATTGCTTCAATGAATAAATTGTGCAAAATCTCCTTGTTCCAGTAACAGGAGATCCTGCTAAGAAAACATTCAGTTAGACTCATACAATAAAGCACACCAATCTGACGTCTGGGTCAGATTTAAGAAATCAATTCTCCCCTGCTTCCAAAGAAGTCATTTTATTCTGGAAGACAAACTATCATGGTACAACCTGGAAAATGAAAATCTTTATTTAGAACCACTCTGGGTTTTCCAATGGGTCAATAGTTGTATTTAATACATGTAAAGATAGGTCAAAAGCAGTTTCAAATAATAATATTTTCTTAGTCAGGGCTAACTAGGCCCCTCCTGATAACAACAAGATAAAAATACCATGCATTTATCCAGAGCATTTTATTTTCAGCACAGATGGTCCTGCAGTTGTAGGCAGCCATAATTCAGGGAAAGGAAGACTGAAAATTATTTGGATTTGGAGTTAGACATCTTAGGATCATTTTCCAGCTGAATGACTTGTTAGTCACCTAACTGAACCCTTTCTGAATGTGTAACATGTGAAAGCTTAAATGAGATTTGCATATGAGAGCCTTCTATATGATCTAAAACATCACATAAACACAACACCTTTTATTCCTATCATTTTTCTTGTATACTTTTTCTTCGTATTGACTTAGGTAGGTAGGTAAAGAGAGTAACACAGTAATTTACTTGAGACATTAGCAGGGAGAGCCTTCTGGTTATGTCTATTTTGGAAGGAGGGAGCTGCAATTGGAAAGGGAGGGAGCTCAGGTGTTTCTGGCCAGTCCTTCAACATTTTTTGAATGCATAGGACTCCATGGCTAGTCTTATTCTAGGTGCTGGGAAGAGGTTGAAGACCAGACTTACCCAGTTTACCACAATTGTGGTGCTGCATAAGGTTCAGGAACTATTAGAAAAAAGTAAATCCTAATTCCTCCCCTCAAGGCCCTCATGCTATATTGGGGGGAGGGGGAGGGGAAAGGCTGATGCACAACTAAATAATTGTTACAGACAGGTCTGACCCATTTACCAGGCTTCTCTTATTTTTCAGATTCTTGGCTGAAATCTCTTTTGCAAAAAATTGAGAATTATTCTAGAGATTTCTCCCAGAACAGAGACAAGTTGCTGCTTGCACCCAGACTGGGGTACTGGGGTGAAGCTGGAAATGCTTAAAATGGCATTACATATATATTATATATATAATATCTCATTCATATATATATATATATATATATATATATATATATATAAATATATTATGTATACGTGTGAGGTTGCCTCCAAAGGCAGACAGGTTTATTGGGGCCACAGTCCAGGCAATCAAAGCTTGAACTTGGCTATACTTCCCAGCTCATCCTTCTTCATAGCATAGGAATTGGAAGAGCCTTTGGCTGCATGATAAGCTCATCTGCTAGATACTCGGCTGTGGTCTTGATGTTCCAGAAGGCGACCCCACCAGCACCTGTACACAGCAGCCAAACAACCTGATTCACACGGCGTAGTGGGGACATGTTGATGGCCTGACCCCTCCCTGTTCAGGATCGCCCAATGCAGGTTGAGTTCTCCCAGAACCACTGTTAATAATGGCATGGACCAGGACCTGCGGGGTTCTCACCAGTGAGCGGATGGATGATCTCAAAGGCATGCTTGGCAGTGTGCATGGTCATGAGCTGCTTGCCATTTTTAAGGTGGTACATCATCACTGTGTTGGTGAAGCGCTCCACAGTGGGGCACTGCGCCTTGTCGAAGGGCTTGGCCACAGAGTGCCCTGCACTGTGGGGCAGGTACTTGGCATACTTCTCCTTCACCACTGTGTAATCCTGCAAGGAAATGTCATTGATCTGCATATCATCTATGCTCCACTTCCCAAAGAGCATGATGTGAGAGGTCTCTGTGACTGCAGGTGCAGCCATCACCCACTTGGTCATCCTGAGGACACAGCCAGGGCATCACAATCAGTCAGTGTGCACCACGCTCTGCCCTGACACAGACAGGAAAAAGAAGTGGCCTGATTTATAATGCAACATGTCAAGCCACTTGATCTGTTTCATTCTTACTATCTGTAGAATGGGCATGATACTCCATGCCTATTTGGTTAGAAAAAGTCCAGAAAGTGACTGGGAAATCATATAACATTGGGACCAAAACCAAAGAATAAAAATAAAATAAAATAAAATAAAATAAAATAAAATAAAATAATAAAATCAGGAGATGAAACAATCATGTTTAAATGGTGTTCCCTGCACAAGAGCTCATCTCGGAAAGAAAAAAAAATCAGCTGATGAGATTAAATCAGCTAGAGATGTGGCATCCCCAGAAACATCAGAAATGTGTGAGAGCTTCGGGCATAATCTGTGTGTGCCAGCATCAAAGCACTGACAACAGGCTTACTACCCTATGGGCTAAAACAGATGCTCTGGTGATCCCACAGCCAGACCACCATCCTCTAATAAATCATTCTCCACTGTAACAAAGTCCTTAAATCCTTAGAAGGGTCTTAGTGTGGATTATAGCAAACATCTCGGTACATCTTTCTCAGCAAGGATGTCGAAGAACCACTGGGGTGAATTTTAAATACGGTCTTACTAACACATCCCTTCCTATAGCTCAGAAAAAGCAGGAGGCACTCAGAATCCTCCCAGAATGTGGAATGTCAAAACCTGGATGTGTTTTCATTATGAGTGCAAAATATATGCAAAGTGGTCACCCATGGAATTCAAAGCCACTACCCAGGGGGACTTCGGGATTCTGAAGCAATTACTCTGAAAATGCTAGACTGCTTTTCAGTCTAAAAAGAGACACGGCTACTGTGTGCCTCCTTACTAGCTACAAAGTGTTGAGATATTAAAAGCAGTTCCCAGTTATTTAAATGGGAATGGGAATGAAGAAGGGGCCTTGACTTTATTACACTGTTTGGCTGTGATATCCCAGAAAACATGGAAATTGAGGTATACCTTCAATGGGTATTGAAGGCTGGGGATGGGTCCAAAACCCTGGACTGAGACCACCAAGGGGCTAAAGGTGGATAAAAAAGGCCCTTCTGCTCAGAACAATCTGCTCCGACTGTAACTTTTTCTAAAAGGAATCATCAAGGGGTGCCTGGGTGGCTCCGTCGGTTGAGCGGCCAACCCTTGATTTTAGCTCAGGTCCTGATCTCAGGGTCGTGAGATCGGGCTCCGAGCTCCATGTGTGTCTGCTTGAGTCTCTCTCTCCCTCTCCCTCTATCTATTCCTCCCTCCTGTGTGCTCTCTTTCTCTCAAATAAATAAATAAATCTTTAAAAAATAAAAATATAAAAGGAGTCATCAAGTCAAATCTGTGACTAGAAATCCTAAAATGGAAATGAAAATACATGTCCACTGCCAGATATTTAAAAGAACATTCATAACAGCTTTATTCATAGTAGCAAAAAGCAAACTAAATGTTCACTAACAGGTGAATGGATACAAAAGTTTGGCATATTTGTTCAGTGGAATACTACTCAGCCACAAAAAGGGATGAACTATTGATAAATATAATAACATCAGTTAATCTCATAAGCCTTATATTTGGGTAATAGAAGCCAGGAAATAAGATTAAGTATTATATTTTTCCATTTATACGAAACTAAATTATGGTGACTGGTATCAGAGCAATAGTTGTGTTGAGGGGGGGCAAGAAATGCCTGGAATGTGGTATTAGGTGAGAACTTTGTAGCATGCTGGAAGCATTCTCTCATTTCTGGTGTGGTATTTGCACAAATGTATATGTTTGTCAAAACTCATCAAAATGTACGTTAAGTCTGCATTTTATTGTATGTAACTTATGCTCCTGTTCATAAAACAGGTAGAAGAAAAAAAAAGCCATTTTCCAAGTTTAAGTACAATTTCCTTATATCACAGCCATCATGAGTTTATGGATTCAATCTGATTTCAAGATTCATCCATATGAGTCTTCTCTTCTCCAAAGCTTTTAATACAATTTCTGTCCTTTACTGTTTTCCCAGGAAGTGGGGTGGAAAGGAAAAGTAGCCTGAATGAGAATGGGCTTTACTAATGGAAGAAAGGGTTTGCCCAACTATTGCTCTTAAAAGACCAGAGAACAATTCCCCCTCTATCAGATACCTAGTTTCAGAACCTGTTTTAATGATAATTGCCCTGTCATGGTTCTCTTAGCAACTAGCAACTAACATCTGAAATAGAATTTGGAGTTTGAGGAGAAAAATCTTGGATTATTCAAGTCATTTTTCCAAAGCAGCCAGTGTCTAGAGGAAGCATCTTCTATTTCAGACAGAATGAAAGTGACGACAACATAGTTTTACAAGAGAGACAAAAACTGGTTTTGCCCCATACTTTTCCACTGCCTTGAGAGTCACTCAGCAAATTTCATCCAGCCTTTGGCCTCTATTGATTCATTATATTCACATAAGGTACAGGGATGAGTACGTAAGTCTGGATATGGACCAACAAAAGTGAATTCTCTGCCACATAGTTTATGATTTCTCAAATCCTGAGAAAGTAAGCAATCTTGTGTCAGTTGGTGTGAAAGTGCAAAGTGGTCTCAAGTAAACACTAGAAGAGCATGGGTGTTCTGATAATAATGATTAATAATAATATTTATGCTCCAGTTTCTAGACTTCGATGAATTCCTTTCTCTGACTTGCAGTCGTAAGATGGTGCTGATGATGCTGATGGTGGTGGTGGTGGTGGTGATGCAGCTGCTTAGGAGCGTGTTGGCTCCCAAGTGGAATGTGGGTAGCAAATTTATTGCTTCCAGTAATTTCACACTAGGAATTTCATCTTGTGGTTGGAATCCCTCCATTCTTTTGCTCACACTGTCTGCGCTATTACACCTAACATCAAGACTCTGTTCTCTGCCTAAATGACACACCCATTCAATTTTATCTCCTCTAGCTCCTGGACATGCCCCTTTCCCACCAGTGAGCCTTTTCTCTGCACCATCACATGATCTATATATGCTTATTCTTATACTAAGAGGGCTCTATCCCACATGAATAAGAAGCCCCTAATTAAAGAGGACCATTTATTATCTTTGTGTATTTTTTTTTCTTTTCCAATGTTAGTTGAGTGCATAGGAAACACAAAGCACTGTTACTTGACAAATGTAAAAACACATACCCATTAATAATGCCAATGCATTAATATATACAATGTAGATAGAGATAATAAAGTTATAGAAAAACTATGGTCACTAACAACTGAATTTGCTAAAATGGCTGTATTATTGGACATTGGTTTTCAAAAGTTCAGAAGACGGCAGTGAAAGTTCTTGTTTTAAGAGCAATCATTGAAAGAATCAACTGACCTTGCTCTTTGTCTCAAGTCAGAAAATAAACAGTGAAAGTATATCTTAGTGGCTTGCAAGTGATTCAGAGCAGGATGCTCAGCTATTAGAAAGCCATCGATTGGGCTGGAGGAAATGAGTTGGCTGCAGCATGAGATATAAGCCAATCCTCAGGATTGTGAGGTCAGGGAAGGGTGCCAAGGTACACCACATTTCTTGGCAGGAAATCAAACTCATTGCTAAAGGCCTGCTCTTATTCTGAATTCAGGTTTTCTAGCCTTTGCAAGACTCTTACTTTGATATTCAATATTTTTTATTCAATTTCTCCATCTTTCAAGATTCTTGATATTGTTATAAATCTTCCTCTTTGATTACTGTCCCCAAACCCACATTTTTAGGTTAAAATTAATTCACTGCTTTTAGGCTGACTATTCTTTTAGACTGACAATCAACTTTGTTCAGAGACTCTATTTTCAGAAATATCTCTCACTCTAGAAAATAAGCAAGTCTGCCAAGAGTATCACTCAGTAAAAAAAAAAATATATATATATATATATATATATGTATATATATATATATTGGTGGTTCAATAATATCAAAGCCATTAGCCACTCTCACCAGACGGCTTCAAATAAGGTGTATTGGGAAGGGTCATGGTTGAATGGGAAACCAGCAGACACAGTTCTATTCTGGGCTTGACTTCCATGTGACCTTGAGCAATTCACTCAATTTTTCTGCAGCTCAGTTTACTCGGGTTTCAAAAAATTGGAATGATAATACCAGGATGTTGTGGAGAGTCATCAGATTAGCAAGACACTTTGGACCCTTGAGACACAAACAACGTAGAAATAGGGGATATTCAAGACTTGGCTCACAGCAATCCATCTTATGTTCTATGTACTGTATTCTCCTTTTTCTTTTCCTCGCTGTTTATCAAGCTCCATGAATTATTCCTTTCAAACACTCTATTCCATTTGAATTGTTGCTCAGTTACAAATGATGGGATACATGTACACTCTAGTGAAATCAGTTCATTTTAATTCAACACAAGAAAGATTGAAGGAGTACTTATAGAAAGTAGGTTATTAGTTGGATGATAATCCATAATCCCCCTAATATTAAAAGAGTCTCCTGGCTTCTCTCTTTTCCCTAACCGTAAAGAATCTAAAGTTGTTTTACTAACCACCTCTTATTTGCCAAGTGGCTTCCGGTTGCTGGGTATTTTGCTAAACACTATGCTTGTCTTATCACATGTAGTCACCACAACTCCATGAGGAGTGTCTTACTGTTAGATATCCTTGTTTTATAGACCAGAAAATGGAATAAAGATTAGCAACTCAAAATAAAATAAAATAAAAATCAAATAAATAAAGATAAATAAAATAAAATAAAGATTAGCAACAGAAAATGGAATAAAGATTAACAACTCAGAATCACTCAAGTTGGCAGGAGCATAACTGTCCTTTGACCTTGGGTCTCTTAGCTTCTAGCCACTAACTGATACTTTCCCCAAACTCGTGATTGTCAAATGTGAGTAAGCTTTTGGATATTTGACATGCTTGTTAAAGATGTAGATTGCTGAGACTCACACACAGGTGGTTCTGATACGATGGCTTATTTATTGCATATTAGAAACACATCCAAGGATTGAGAGCGAGGTGCTCTGCTGTGCATTCAGTGAGGACTGAGGGTCAAAATGAGGACCTTATAGGGAGCCAATAGGAGGCCATCTTGTTGCCAGGTTGAGGTAAGCAGATGGGTGCAGCAAACCTTAGGACAGTTGTTGGGTGGTTAAGCAAGTATGACTAGAGCCACAACCCAACTCTTACTCCCATTAGCTGGTGAATGGCAATGGTAAACAACAATAGGATGGCCATTAGAAGTCAGGATTTCTCATCCTCAGCACTATTGACATTTTGGGTCTGATACTCTTTCTTGAAGGGATTGTTCTGTGCATTGTGGAACATTTACCTGGATCCATGTACGAGAACAGGCTGGCTTATACACCTGGCTTATACACCTCCCCTAACCACCAGTAGCACACCCTCACTAGTTGTAAAAATGAAAACAAAAAACAAAAAAAAAAACCCCTCCAGACTCTGTCAAATGTCCAAGGGACCAATCATCCTTGCTTGAGAACCACTGTCCTATGTTCTATTAGATAACTTAGGACATTGGGGAGGTTCAGCTATGGAAGTCCATTATCTACATAACTCTTCTTACTTGAAAAGGATCTGTAAAGAATTCAGAGTTCATTAAGGCCCACTCTTTGCTCTCAAGTCCTCTATATTCTATTAGAGGAAATACCATATTTAACACATAAAACAAGAAAATAAAATATCAGAGGCTGGAAAAGAGGTTCCAAGGGCTGTGTGGATCCAATGGCTGGTGTCCACCCCAGATTCCTGGAGAAGCCCTGCCTGTAGGGACTGGGGTAGGAAAACAACCCAGCCAAGAAGGGACAGAAGACTAGTCAGAAACAAAGCCTGAGAACCATGATTTGGAATAGCTGCGGCAGCCAAGGGAGGTGTTTTAGGGATAGGGCTCTGCTGAAAGGGCACATGCTCAGAGGGAGGGAGAGGGGTGTGAGCAGCCACGAGCCTGCAGGAGAGACGCGGCCGTTGAAGGACCGGCACTGGAGCGCCCTGAGCTGGGGAGGCAGCAGGCCCATGGCAGGCGGGGAGAGGTGATGGAAGATGAACAAGTGGAGGCAGGAAAGAAAACCACTGAGGGAAAATATGTTAGGAAGGGAATGAAAGTTACAGCCCGAGAGGGAAGCAGAAGAAAAGGAAAATTGAAGCGGACGTATTTGCAGGATGGTTCCAGAACGAGGCAGGCTGCCTTATACAACACAGTGAAGGTGTAAAAGCTGTGTGGCCTAAGTGATGGAAGCACTTTCAAGTTACACGCGACACCAAGTGGGGGGAGGCGAGGGGCAGGACGTGACTGGCCGGAGCTCCAGTTCTGGTGGTTGTGAAGCTCTGAGGGAAAAAGTCACAAGGATGGGTCTGCCTGTCTTGCTGGCACTTCCTTGAGGAATCACAGAAATGAGAGGTCTTTCTCCTAAGGCATTTGTGAGCCAGGTGGCTCTTTAAAGCATTGACCTTTCACAGGCGGCCTGTGGCTCGTGCTGTGCTAGAAAAAACTTTATTAACTGCCTCTCTGGGACAAAACAAGACAAAGCCAAACACAACCCTCAGATTTGTAGTGTTCCCAGAGTTCAGTGGTGTAAATGCTCCCACGTGGCTAATTTTCAGCTACCATCCAGAAGCCGTTGAACAAGGGGATTGGGAAGAGGTGCGTTCAGCGGGCTCTTGCTGGCAAGTGTGACCGGTTTTGAGCCTGTGTTCCTGGCTTCAGCACACCCGTGTGGCCGGTTTCCTTGAAGTCATGCCCTCTGGAATGCCATCTTCCCAGCACCCAGGCCTTGGCTAAACGTTTGGGCAGAAAGAACTTTCGAACTGAGGGCTTTTCAGTACCCGCTTGTCTTCACGGTAATAGTTTCTATCTTTTGTGACTTTGTATCCATAGTTCCACTTAGAATGTATGGGAATGCTACCTGCAGGCAGCAGAAAGCCAACTGGAAGCTGGTAGGACAAATGTGACCCACCACAGAGTTGTAGAACAACAACAGCAAAATAAACTAATAGGGGAAAAGGGGAGGAAAAGAAAAATGGCTCCTGTGGGTAGAATTTAAATCAGGAGCTTTTGCTGTTTGGTTCTTTGGAGACTTTGATTTCATGCATTTGGACGGACAGAGTAGCAGCTACGGTGTCTGTGTCGTGCTCAAGGAGTCTCAGGGTGATAGATGGAGGCACTCCCAGCCCGCAGCAATTTGCAATCCTGACAAGGGCTTAAGAGGGAATGGTTTCTAGCCCCTGAGAAAGGGGCAGAGGAGGGAGGGAGGTCAGGGCGTGTGGCTGAATTCGCTGTCTCCGGCTCTCTCGTGTCCTTCCACTGAACTTACAAAATGAGACTGAGACACACTGTGGAGACTTCCAACTTAAGGAAAATGAACTTGGACAAAACCTTCCCATGTCCTTGTCTCTTGGTTCTTGTTCATTACAGGGATGCCTGGAATAAACTTTCTTGCATTAGTGTTCTCAACTTAGAATCCAAGCGGCCACACATGTCTGGTCCAGTTGCCCACCGAAAACTCTTTTGAGGGTTATTTTCTATGATAACACATTTTCATGTTATCAAAATTTGTAAAAAAAAATTAATAGCAAATGGTAGACGGAAAAAAAAAAAAACCCACAACTATAAGCCAAGAGGTACCTATGTAATTCTGTTTTTCTTTCCAGCCTCTTTTCTTCTATTATCTTTCTACTATGTCATCTTACTCTCAAGGTGTTTAGAACAATGAGCTGTGTTTCTAGTTTATATCCTATTAATAGGTAAATGCCGATGAGAGAAATAAACTTGTTAGCATACCCCTCTTCTTCCCTTTTCTGTCCCCTGTTCTGTAAATTAAAGACAGGAATACAGGCTCGTGCAAAAAGCCAGAATATTTAATTCCTTCATTTGAACTCTATGAAGGTGTGTGGGTTGGAGAGCTCTCTGAGAAATAAGAAGAGAGCTTTTTTTTGTTTGTTTAATAACTGGATGATGTTGAGCTACCTCATTAGGCCTATGCAGGTTTAATGATACTTTGCTGAAGGTGCATTAGAAGGTCCCTGCAGAGGACAAGGAATTGTTTTCCTTAAAGATTTCTTGGGCAACTGTAACCTCTTCTCTGTAATTGCCCCACTTGGCTTTGACGTTCTTTTAACAGCAAAGGACTTTCCTAAACGTGTGAGTGTTTGACCCACCACCTTTTCTCTTGCTCAACCCTCAGTGAACTTTCTTGCTGGGGAGCCTATTGCTACTTCTCACTGGGCTCTGCACTCAGGAGTGGCGGGGGTCATGAGATTTTCACCTGCTTGTCCCTCATAGCACCTGTCCCAGTGGCTAAGAATGGGGACAATCTCTGGCATGTTCAGGATTTGACAGTGTACCTGGTGCTTTCAAAACCGTTGCTCAGTCTATCATCACACCCCTGGGAAGGAAACAGGAGGGGATTTTATTGGGGAGGGGCACAGAGGGGAAACCCAACTATTTGGACCAATATCATGAAGCCAGTTTGGAAGTAAAAGTCAGTCGGCATTTGTCTTAAAGATTTTATTTATTTATTAGTGAGAGAGAGAAAGAATGAACAGGCGGAGGGGCAGAAGGAGAAGCAGACTCCCCGCTGAGCAGGGAGCCCCACGCAGGACTCAATCCCATGACCCTGGGATCATGACCTGAGCTGAAGGCGGACTCTTAACTGACTGAGTCACCCAGGCACCCTGGCATTTGTCTTAAACCATTCTCATCACTGTGCTTTGCTTTCCTCTCCTCTTTTGTTTATCAGAAAGGATCCATTATCTATTTAGACAATACCTTTTCTGGTGGAAGATTTTAGAATTGCCTTTTGTAGCTGTGGCTTAGTAGCACAAATCTGGAATTACTTGCTATGTATCATCTATGTAATTCTGGTGCTCCTCTTATCTATTGATGTTAGGTGATGGGTCAGGTTTGTGACTCAACAGAGCATCCCTGGTGCCACGATGACCAGGTGGCGTAATCCAGTGCTGGTCTTTGCAGACTAACAAAGAGGCAGGTGTCCAAGGACAGTCCCATCCAAAAGCTCAAAAAGGTGACATCATCAGATCAGTCCTTTGGGAACAAATGCCTCTGAATTTAAGGTACAAGTCACATTTCTAGGTTACTCCTCAATCTCCCAGGCCAGCAGCAAGCAAATGTACCGTTATGGTAATAGAACTGTACTGGACTTGAACAGAATTGGATTGGGAAATATATTTTCATGGGCAATGAGATTTATACATTTTCATGAAATAAAACAAATAACTTTCTCCTTTGAACTGAGCTAGAGATATTGCAACTTCTACTCCCATGATCCATCCGTGGATCAGGAAGTCAATATTTTTTTTCTCTAACATTTGACAAGACACACACTGTCTTATCTCTGACAAATCCAGGGAGACTTTGCTGAAAGTTGTGTGTGTCAGGGAGGTGGAGAGAGGTGTTGAGGGATTCTGGTAATAGGAATCATGTTATTATTCCACTGCAAATGAGCCTCAGAGCAATTTTCCTGATGTTCACAATTGGTCAAGAGTAAAGATGGAATTCGAATCCAATTCCTCTGATATCAGGCCTTCTAACTCTGAATCCAATTTTCTGTCCTCTCCAGCCCTGTTGTCTCCTGCATAGAGAGTGTTCAATAAAGGTTTGCTGAACAGGATTGAATGGAATGGCAGGCCAGAGGGAATTTTAGATCTGCCTTCCCAATAAAGACAATTACCTCTCGACCAGATTCTCAGCTTTCTGTTCTGCCTCTGAGTTCATTCGATAAGAGACTTGATTTGGGCTTGTTTTAGCAGATAAGTTCAGTTAATATTTATTTTAGGAAAGTGGGATTAGTGAAGATAGGTGGGGAATGAATTATACATTCTCTGAGCAACTGAAGGTCATTAGGAAAACATGCAGCTACCAGGGATTTCCAAGGGAGACAAGCACAGAGAGGGCTAGAGGCAATTTCCAACTGTTCTGGTTTCTATTTCTTGGAATCACTGGAAGTGGTGAACTGGACGATTGGGCTGTTAATCCAAATAAAAGGGAACTTTTTAAAAGGGACAGTGACACATCTTTAAATATGGAGAAGACAGCTCCTAAGGCTGAGAGACAAGGCAGGCTGTGGACCCTGAGTGTTTTGTGGTGTCAGTAAATAAGTGTAAGGAGCCAAGAAGAGGGGGATGAGGTAGGGAGAACCAACTCAACTAGCAAAACAGGCCCTGGCAAGGGCATCCATTCTAATGCAGAGTCCAAAGACTGTATACAACTCATTTTAAACAATATTAGCACTGGGCATTTCTCTCCAGGGGGACAATCTCCTGTAGAATAAAACTGGAGGTTGAGATTGAGCAATAATAATACCTAATAGGTCATCCTTCATCCTCCTGACCCATACACCAGGCACTGTGCTAAGTACTTTGCATGAATTAGCACATTAAATGTCCATAGCAGCCCTATATGCCAGGGAAAAGCATACAGAATTTACAGACGAGGAGGGGCGCATGGGTGGCTCAGTCCGTTAAGGGAGCTCAGGGTCTGGCTACCTGCTCAGCGGAGAGTCTACCTCTCGCTCTCCCTCTGCCCCTCCATCCCCCCCAGCTTGTGCTCTCTTTCTCAGATAAATAAATAAATAAATAAATAAATAAATAAATAAATAAATAAATAAAATCTTTAATAAAAATGTACAGATGGGGACACAGTTCATGCAGCAGAGAACAAAACTGTAATTTAGAAGGTAAGCAAGTCCCAGCACTGTCACTGACTAGCTAAGTGACCTTCTGCATGTCACTTAACCCCTCTGAGCCTCTGCCCCTTAACTAATATGGACTTAATGAAGGCCAGCTCTGAGGTTTGATGTGAGGAGTAAATAAGACAATGCGTGTAAGATGCCTGGCTCATGCTAGACACACATTTAAATAGTATAATGCTATTTCTATGTATTGTTAAGGATTTCATTCTCCTTAGAGAACCTGTGTCCAGTTTTCTTCATGATGTGATAAGGAATCATCTTCTTCCATGTCTCCTAAGTATTCCACAGAATCTAGATGCTTCACCTTGTTTCTTGGAGGACGCTAAATATCAATGGATTTCTTGAATTTTCAATTCCGTGTTTCCAGGCTCTACGCACCCACCTCCCTTCCTTGCTTTCCCCATAGGATGGTTGATGTGATGGTTGTTTCTGTGTGCCAGCTTGATCGGGCCATATGCTGCCCAGACATGTGATCAAGTATCACTCTGGATGTGATTATGGGGGTGTTTTTGGATGAGAATAACATCTGAATCAGTAACTGAGTGAAGCAAATTGCCCTCCCCAGTGTGGGTGCATTGCAGTTAATCAGGTGAAGTCCTAAATAGAAGGAAAAGACTGACTCTCCTGAGAGTTAGAGGTAACTCTTTTGACTCAACTCCCTTGAGCTGGGACATCAGTTTTTTCCTGCCTTTGGACTTGAACTGAAACATCCGTTTTTAGTTCTTGATCCTGTTGGCCTTTGAACTGGAACTCTGGTTCTCATGAGCCTTCAATCTCCAGCTTGCTGCCTGCAGGGCTTGGGACTTCTCAGCCACCACAGTTGCATGAGCCCATTCCTTATAATATATATCTATATATAACACAAAATACTATATATACCATCATAATTACATATAAATAATTATATTATACAGTTATATATATATTATATATGCTGACATATACTGTATGATGTAATCATATAATAAAACAACATATAATTTATATTATATATTATACTTATTATATGATTGTACTTTATAATAATTATGTTAAAGTATGTAATTGTCATTAATCAAATTGTACATTAATCATTAATCATATATCAATCAATATAAATTAATCATTATATTACTATAGCTACATAATAACTTTTGACTCCTGAAAAACTTAACTACTATTAGTCAGCTGCTGACCAGAAGTCCTACTGATAAGAGAAACCATAAACTTATATTTTGTATGTTATATGTATTATATACAGTCTTCTTAAACTGGAGAAAAGAAAATGTTTTATGAAAATCAAAGACCCCACATACAAGTAGACCTCTGCAGCTTGAACCCGTGCTGTTCGAAGGTCAGCTGTAGTTAGGTAACATATAACATAGTTCTATGACATAGTATAGTTACACAGTGTATGATAACACTGGTTCTGTTTCTCCGAAGAACCTCAACAACACAGTTGAGGATGCAGAAGTACAGAAATGGCATCTCTCCAAGGTTATTTAGTACCCAGGAGAGAAGACAGAGTAATTGCCGGCTCTCCTGGCCTCTGGTTCCGGGCCCCTCCTGTAGAATTCTTCACTCCGCCCTGCCTCCCAATGATAAATGCACTTCACAGTTAAAGAAGAAGGACGTGCAGATGAGGGATCTTCGTCACAAGATGAGATGGTGCCTCACCTGAGCCATGACCCTTCCTAGACCGAGGGAGGAAGGTGGCCTGACAATCACAGAGGGGAGGGACACAGCCTGCC
Organism: Zalophus californianus; assembly: GCF_009762305.2. Lineage (NCBI taxonomy): Eukaryota > Metazoa > Chordata > Mammalia > Carnivora > Otariidae > Zalophus > Zalophus californianus. The sequence continues at coordinate 10,446,636 of NC_045596.1, forward strand.
CTTTACTCAGCACATATAGTGTACCGAGCATGCTCACACATGGTCTTTCTTTTAAATCTCTCAGAAATCTACTCTGGGCTTCACTGTTAGATGAGAATACGGAGACTCAGTACAACCTATGCCATGGAGCTGGTAAATAACAAGGTCACTTCTGTCTGAATGCACAGCTCCCATTCTCACAGGGACATAAGACCGACTCCCTAAACCTGGGCTGAGGTGTGGATGGAATGGGAGGAAGAGAGGGTCCGAGGGAGCCTGAGCATGTGCGCCATGCCTGGATTCTGCATCCCGCCTGCATCCCCTGTCCTGTTGCTATTTATCAGCAGCCCCAAATGCCTGTGTGGTACACATGAGTCTGGGACAATGCCAGGGTCTGGCAGGCAATGCTGTTCTACAGCCAAGCGCACCTGCTCCTGCAGCCTGCCAAACCCTTTAGCTGCTGGCTGCTGGGCTGCGTGATTATCTCCCTTCAGATCCCATGCCTGCATTCTCCTTCCACGGAAAAAAAGAACACTTCTCTCTCTCCCCTCCCTCCCTCTCTCTCTCTCCCTCTTTTCCTCTTTCACTTTCTCTCTCCCTCCCACCTCCATCCTTTCTCTCTCCCTCTCTCCTTCCTTTCCCTCTTTCTTTTTGGTTGGACTTCATTCCCATTTTATAAAAATAATAATCAAAAAGAAACAAAACCTCTTTTGGATGCTTTTTGTTGCAACTTGCACTCAGGACTCATTCTATGCAAAAATCCTGCACTTCTGGCTGCCACTTTTCATCCCTAATTCGGTACCCACGTCCCTTTGCTGCTTTTTCTTCCTGCAAAATTTGTACCAAGTCCTAAACACTGGTGTTTGTTCTGACTGATGCTCTGCTGTTTGTCATGCAAATGGGATTTCGCTTCAAACATGATTTTAATTTGATGAATGTTCTGGTTATTTGTCATGCAAGCAAGATCTTCCTAGCAGAATATTTTTTTTAGCCAACTCTGGTAACTCCCACATTCCCACAGTTACTATAGTCATTTAGTCTTGTTATGTAAAGCCCAGGATTTGGGGGAAGTAAAACCACTTTGATTATATTCATTAAATTCATAATCCATAACATTTTCACATACCCATCTGAATGCATCTCTACAACACATTTTTAAATGGCTAAGAATAGCAATGATTCTTGTTTTTTATGTACATACATACACGTGTACACATACGACGCAGGCATATGTACATATGTGGGTGTACCTGTATGTATATGTATATTTCACCACTATGCTTCTGCAATTACTTCTCATTCATATTTATGAAAAAACGATGTCCTTTGTTTACTTAAAAAAGAGGAGATCTAGATCCTGGTGCCCTGTTTCAGATGCAGAGAGGAGCATTGATAGTCAAGGTCTGGGGTTACTGAGATGCTGTGTGCCCACATGGAAAAGCGCAAGGAGGCCCTAACAGATGTAATTCCCCGGGGCCAGAGGTGCAGTAGGAATAGAGACAGGCAGGGGAGGTCAAAGGTCAGCCCCAGGGCAGCGGGTGGGGTTGGCCTCATTAGCTCAGGAAAATTTCATACTGAGATAAGGCAACCTAAAGTGAATTCACGAAAGTGGGACACATATTTTGGAGAAAATATTAAAAGCAAGTTTGACTAGAATAATGCATGACAGATGAAACTAACAATTATGGAAATAAGTTCATTTTATCTTCTCTTTAAAAATATTAGCTACAAATGTAATCAGGACCTAATTCTTAGAATGAACAAAAATGGATCAAGTGGATTTCATCCTTTTGGAGGTGGGTGTGTGATTTTTATTATAAACACATGGTACTGGGATAATATATCCTTCACTTTCCAACTGTCTTTCATATCCTGACCTTAAAGAATACTGTTTTAAAAAATATTTAATGTTTTGTTCATTGTTCCAGGTGTTCTTCTGGATCTTTTGATAATCAAATTATTTTCTCTTGAAATACTGTAAGGTTATCTTTTGAATTTGTCTTTACTTTGTTAACTGATTTAATTGCCACCTTCCTGTGTATCTGGTTTTACAGTAGAATGTGGACCCTCTTCAAGATCGCTGTTATCACTTTCATCAATTTAATGAAATTGTTTGCAAATTTTGCAGCTCCAATGCAATTACTTTGCATTGTATTCTTCAAGTTGGGCATACAACATCAAAGCAGCAGATGCATTTATAACAGCTGGCCATCCCCGAAAGTCTAACGGACAAGACACGGATACAGTAGAAGGAGAAGGATGTTAGTGCTAGAACAGAGACATGTGTGAGCAGTGACTCATTGGGTACACGGCTATTTCATTAATGAACATTTTTTCCCTCTTAGTTTCATAGAAACCATATAACTGTGGGAACAAGAACAGGAAGAACTGAATAAACTTCAATATCTTTGGCCCGGAATCATGTCTCCGTGCTGTCTTGTGGTTTGGAGGCAGGAGGAAAGGGAGTGCTCAAGGTCCGAAGATAGAGGAAATCAGCCAGAATGCAGAACGTGAAGGTAAATGGTTTCTTCCACAGGCCCCAGGTGAGGTTTGCATTTTCTCAATCTGGTTTCTGCTGGTGGCTGATGTAAAAGTGATGGACACCTGGACAGTGTAACCATGTCCTAGACTGGACCCCCCAAAAAGCAGACTGAGATGGAGATTAGCATGTGGGAGATTTTATCAGGGAGTACTCTCAGGGTCCACACCTGTGGCAAGGATGGGAAGGAAGCAGAATTTGGCAGAGGGAGAAGGTGATTAGTGACACAATCTCATCAGAAGACTTAGCTGAAATTCTGAGGCGGGGATCACCCTTCAGAGTTGTGCCAAGTTGAGAGTGAGAGGTTCAAGTCCAAGTCCAGTTCATACCCTCACATTGAGCAGTCGTGAGTGCAGACAGTCCCAGGAGGGTGAGGTGAGTTTGGGCAGGTGCCCTCTGTAGCAGAGACAATTCCTTTAGGGAACTGGTGGGTGAGGCTGCCTGCAGGGACAGTCCTTGAAGTGTGCATGCAATAATAAGTTATATTTCTTGAAAGCTCACTATGTATGTGTATAGTCATGAGTTCAAGTAACTTTGCCAGAACTTTTTTTTTAATTAGCATAATAAAATTATAAGAAAGGTGCTATTATTAGGCCCACTTTAAAGATGGTGACATTGAAGTTTAGTTATTACGTGGAAGAACACTAAGCCTATGGTTTCTAATCCACAGCTCTGCCATTTATCGAACAACTGTCATGCAGAGTGTCCCTGTCACGGAGGCAAACCGCATGGGCTCCCCCGAATCAAGTCCCACACTCCTTATCTAGCACATAGCTGTGTCCTTCTTCCTTCTCTGTCATTCAGTGTGCCTTATGCAGCACATTTCCCCTCTCTTGTTCCCTGTCCAGAAGGGGTACATATGGTTGTGTATTGCAGAGAGGAAAAATGAAGTTCACTCATTCATGTACTTTGTCAAAAAGTAGCTAATTGACATTGTTCTATTCCAGGAAAGGTGCAAAATTTAGGGACAGTCAGTAGTAAACAAGTCAGACAAAGTCACTTCCCTTAGCAAGGCTATAGCCTGATCACTTAGAGAAGTTAGGTGACTTTCCCAAAGTCATTAATGTGGTGATGGGCAAAATCAGGATTGAAGCTGGGACCCACTGACTCCAGAATCTCTGTGCTTGTCCCACCAGAATCTTGGCTCTTCATTAAAACCTCCTCTCATCTGGACACAAATGGAGGGGCTGCTCCAGGGAAATTTGCATTGGGTGCTCCAGTCCCCACACTGAAGTTATGGCAGAGTCACCCACTCATCAGTTCTGACCTCATGCTTGTGTCCTCATACCTCAATGCTTAATGCTTTCCATTGTCGGCCAACAAAATCAACAAACAAAGAAGTAGAGATCACTGGAAATAAACAGTTTTGTATAGAAAAGTATGATTTGGAGTTTGGATAGAGGATTTCAGGGCAATGCCTGTCTTCAGGCAGGAGCATGACCCGAAATATCTTTAGGACTTCTGTCCCACCCTGTGTGGGTACTGTCTCTCTTTGAGAAGGGAAAGGACTCACTGAAGTGGGAAAAACTCAAGAATGAATGTAGGTGATACAGATTTTTTAGACAGACCTGAAAGAAGTTAATGCAGACTGCTCTCTCTAGAATGGATTTCCATGAGTCCTTCCTCTACTAAGTGGACACCCCAAAAGTGAGGCTTTTTCTCTTTCCCGTCTGAGATTTCCTTGGTTGATGGAAGTCACATGGCTCTATAACTAGTTTCCTAAATCTCTAGGAATACATTTCAGTTATGACAATTGTATAAATCTTCTTTCTTAACTCTCTGAGCTAAATATGTAAAAACTATCAATACTTACCAAGCCAATGCAAGAATATAGATATTCTGGGTCAGGAAAACAGGATACAATCACTAATTCTAATACATTGTAGAATTGTGTCTGTGTCATCATTTATGAATGTCTTGTTTTAATGCCTTCTTTTAATCATTTTCACATATATTAAGCAATTTTAATATAATGGTGTAAAGAATGAATTCTACCATTTCTGATGTCCTACTATGCACAAGGGAATATGCAAAGAATTTTATACACATGCTTATATTTACTCTTCTAAACCTGAAATCAGATCAAGTTACTCAAGGACATTTGGATTTTTTGGGCAGAGCTAAAATTTGACCATGTGTGTAGGTGACTACAGATTTCTATTTCCTTTAGTCACACTGGCTCACTATAATCCTTATCAGTGTGGAGATAGTTAAAACATTGCTATATGGATCTTCATCTCATAGGTCTTCTTGAATGTGGGAGAGGGCTCTTAGAATTTGGGTGGTAACGATCATATCCTTGAGCTCCTACCATTGTTAGGCATTGGACTTGCCACTGTGAAGGAAAAGAGAAAACAGACACAGATCCTGCCTACAAGGACTTTATAGTGTGGAAGGAGATAGCACTTTACCATGTACAAGTCATATGGCCAAAAATATATGCAAAAATATGTCCCAAAATATGGCTTATATCATCAAATTCCATCATCCCAATCACCTTGTGAGGTAGACAAGAATAGGTGTTTTCTGCCTACTTTGAAGTTTCTCAGTTTCCTCATTTGGAAAGTGGATTCCCATTTGGTACAGTATCTAATACAGGATTCCCATATGCTACCGTAAGAGGCAGGTTTTACTTCTGGTCCAATGTAATTTCATGTGTACATACCCATAAATTACCATCATAGAGTTAAAAATACAATGAAAAAGTGTTGCTAAAGGTCTGTGATAGTGGGAGGCAAGTTAAGGAAGAAAGGAAGGAAGGAAGAGATGAAGGTAAAATATAAAATATACAACATAAAATTGTCTTGCAAGTCTTCTATGCACGGGACATTTTGTTTGTTCTGATTTTGCAGAGAGAAAGAGAAGGCACAGAGAAGTAAACCATTTTGCTCAAGATTTCATAGCCAGTAAGTTATACAGTCAGGAATGCAATTCAGACCCTTTTCAGCCCCACCCCACCACCCAACACAGGTAGCCCTGGAGAAGGGCATACAGTGGAAGAGGAGGTTATTCCTGGGAATCAGGGAATATTGCTGTGTCAGCTCTTAAGACAAAGACTAAATTCCTCTTTTTTTCCTAAATGTATGTCATTGTGCAGATTGAAGGCAGGCAGCAGTGAAAATCAAGGGATTAGCTTTATATGATTACAAAAGCTTTGGTCTTTTTCTTTTGGGTTCTGCTAATATCACTGATGATTGGATCAGGCTCTGGATAGAACAGAAAATAAAGACAAGTGTGCTAGCAGAGATGTCTTATATTTCATTGCTAAATATAAATGTTAACAAAGAAAAACCACTTCCTTTCATTTGGGAACTCAGTGTTTGCCACACAAAAGCTTTAATACAAATCAAAGGAGAGGTTTATTTATAGGTAAAAATGGAGTGATCACAAAAGCAAAACATGGAAGCTGTGGTAGGGTCTGATTCTATTTTCTGGATATTTTTGGCTCTCTTCTTTTGGGTACATGGAAGAATAGAACTTCTGATGCCTTTGAAGTTAGGTAGGACTAAATAAATATCTCTGGCCAATGGATTACAAGTAGAGGTGATGAGGGACAGTCATTCAATTATTAGTGCCAGACCGTCCAGTTCTTTCTTTATATCCAGTTTGTTTACTGGTAATGTTTGAGATGGTGGCTGCTTATTGGTCCAGGATTTTGAGTGATTCCAATGAGAAAAGTCCCCACCCACATTCCCCACCCCTGTTGACCTACAGTGTATTTAGTGCGAGTAAGAAACACATGTTATTATTTTAAAGATTGAGATGTCGGGGTCATTTGTTCTTCCAACATATCCCAATCTAGCCTGGCTGATCTAGGCAAAGTCATGAGACACACAGTACAAATGTTGATATTCTTTCCTACAATACTCTTCAATATCAGACTTTCTGTGCATTATTTTGAGGGCTTCCTGAACTCAAAAATATGAGTCCTTTCAGCTAAAGAGTATCCCCTCTTTCTTTTTCCTTAAAGCATCTTTATATCTATCTCTGACATAATAGAGTCAAAAATAGAGTAATGAATCTGAAGGCATTATTTGTGAATATTTGATTTTGGTTTCTGGATGGGAATAAACTGGGAATAAAGTCCATATTCCTACTATATGTGGAAAGCATGCTAGTCAAAAGTATCAGTTAATGCATGATCAATTTAAGATTTTTAACTCTGATGGAATCACATGGGCCAAAGGCCACATCAGTCAGCGGAATTACTATATAATTCTGACTTTCAAATATTGTTGAGTAACTTCATTTATTCTAGATTTTTCCATCCTGGGAAGCATAATAAAGCATGATGTACTCAACTTATATTCATATTTTGATATGAAAGTAGACTACAAAATGATGGTTTTACATGGTATTAAATCAATAGTTCAAATTTGAGAAGAAAAGTTACAAAAACAAAAAAGTCTCCAAGCACTTCAACTTAAAATCAACATATGCAAAAGATAACACTGCATTCTTATCACACACATCTCAGAGACAGAGGGAAAACAACCTTGTCTTCAACAATTTATGAGACTATGCAAGAAAATCTCAAAAATATATATCTGTGCATCAACCATTTAAATGTGAACAAACAAAAATAATAGCCACCAAGGATTGAAAACCTGGACTGAGAGCCCTTCTGAGAAATGGAATCCTAGGGTAATGATTCACAGGAGAAGCAGTTCTTTAAAAAGAAACCTTGGTAAACTTTAGGATTTGAAAATAATTTTCCTTGGATCTAGGACAGTAATATTCAAGATTGATAGAAAGCTTAAAAAAAAAAACCTATCTGCTAAGGTTATTTGTTCAGCACCATTTATTTGCAGTTAATTTCAGACAGAGAATTCCTGAAAATGTACAACCATATGTAAAATAGCTGTTCACACACACACACACACACACACACACACACACACACTCGTGCACACTTTAATCTTTCCTGACTTGGTTTTTTATTTTGCTATGCTTTATCCTTTTTTTAAAATTTCTATTTTATTACTCAAATGTCTTCTTATATTGGATCCATTATTATAAACTTCCTCAGTCTAACCTTTTATTTAATTATTTTTGTTTTCCTAATTAATTCTATTTTTCTGTATGTGCACTTAAGCCCTTTTTGCATATAAAATGCACAGAGGTACTCTTTTAAAAGGATATGTACCTGTACATCTACCCTTAAATAATTTATAATAATTTTTATACCTTGACAGCTTATTGATATCTTTGTATTTATTTCCCCTCCCTTTCTGCTAAGATCACTTGTCAATGATTGTTTATAAAAGTCTTGGTTATAAATGAGAAACATAGGAGAACTAGGATATTAACTCCTTTTTCTGGCCCTATGGGCATCCTGAGACCAATAGTTTTTTAAACACCCCTATTGTGCTTTTTAAATTTTATTATGTTATGTTAGTCACCATACAATGCATCATTAGTTTTTGATGTAGTGATCCACGATCAATTGTTTCCGTATAACACCCAGTGCTCCATGCAGTACGTGCCCTCCTTAACACCCATCACCGGGCTAATAATCCCCCACCCCCTCCCCTCTAGAACCCTCAGTTTGTCTCTCAGAGTCCATAGTCTCTCATGGTTCATCTCTCCCTCCGATTCCCCCCCTTCATTTTTCCCTTCCTTCTCCTAATGTCCTCCCTGCTATTCCTGATGTTCCACAAATAAGTGCTTTTTAACTGCTGTTGAATTTTCAATATTTGTAAACCTATTTTCTCTCTCATTGCACAATGGAGATAGTACTTGTACCTAGTTCATACAATTGATTATTTTAAATAAGTGGTTAGAAGACATAAAGGTTCAATCAATGCTGGTTATCATAATCGCTATCCTCCTTCTCTTCCTTGTCTTTCTCATCATCATCTGTAATCTTTGCATCATTGGCTCCTTCATAATATTCAGGTTCCCAAAGAGATGAAGGGAGGAAGGTAGGGAGAGAGGGAGAGACTCTTCTCAAAGAAGCCCTCCCTAATTACCTTTTCCTAGGCTATAATTCTTGCTTATTGTATTCATAATATTATGAATATTTCATATTCATAATATTTAATGTATTTTTTTATCCACCCAATTATTGTCTACCACCTCTGACTAGAGATTTGGTTCTATGTAAACAAAGACTTTCTATTCTTTCCACTTCCCAATGCTTTGGGAAGTGCCTAGACCTAATAGGACTTCACTAAGTATTTGCCAAATAAATGAATACTGACTTGAAACTCAATTTTTTTTAATTCTATCATCCATAGTTTCTCATAGTGTACAACAGTCCATATTACATGCTATAATTCTCCAGGCTATCCAAAAACTATCACAATGTCGTGGAATTATCAAAGAAAGAGTGCTTCTGATTGGTACATTTTGAGATGATATTTTGACTGGGTCTTGGAGAAGGAACAGATTTTTGATTGGAGAAAACCAGGTAGAAGGAGATCATGAGCATAGAAAAGAGCATCAGCAAAGACCTGGAGGTATGAAGGGTATGGCATGTCTCTGGAACACTGAGTAGACTAGAGTTATTTGATCAGAGTAGTGAATGATGAGAATTAAATATAGGTCTATGCCAAATTAAGTTGGATGTCCTTTTAATTATAAATAATGTAGCCTATATGCAATAGGAGAGGTAGTTAAAAGTACCTGAAGTGGTTGCAAGAAACAAATTCAACAGAAGGAGAAGTTGAGAATGACCTTTAGCTTTCTTGCTGGTGGTTGAAAATAATAGATGCTGGAAGCACATGAAGAGAAGGGACAATTTATTGATAACAACTCCCACGAAGCAACGGGCAGGAGGTAGAAGAAGAAAAGCCAGGGTCTCTAATATACACCACCCAAATATAAACAAATTACAGATTTATAAGGAATTATAGAAATAAAAAATATGACAAAACCATCAAACTAATGCAAAATCAGTGACAAATACTATAAAATATAAGTCATGATTTAATTCATTCTGCAATAAGATAGAAAATGTAACTTAAAAAATCAAGTTAGAAAATAAAAACAAAGAAAAACTATTATCATTGATGATGTAACTTCAGACAAGTTGGTTTATGTTAACACAAGTACAGATGCTACTTCCTTCGCTCACATTTTTCTTATTCTATAGCTGTTATCATATTCCAATACTGTATTTTGTGGTTCCTTTCTCAGTAACTTTGGATTTCCTAAAACAATGAAAAAATAATGATCTTTCTTTTTATTTTACTTAACTTTCCCTCATTTATAAACTAGGGAATCAATACCTTGCATCACTGATAGCCTCTACCCCATTTTCTCTATGGTTAATTCCTCTTTTCTCCCATTTATGATTTCTTCTCTATCTGGCCAGGAAATTTTAGGCGAAACTGGACAGGAGTTACTTGTTTCCCAAGTTGGATACATGGCCAGCACCATGGACAGCACCACACCCCCATCACTGCCTTAACATTTAGTTGTGTTGGACAAATTCACCTCACTCATCTCATTCTTCTCTTCTTTGCTTGATCCTATTGCTCCTCTCACACAAATTCTGTGTACTCCCTCAAGCTTACCTCATTGAGACCACAAAAAATATAGTTTAAAGCCATGTCTTATCAACTTAATTGCACGTTTGGTTTTATTGTTTATGTTTTATAATTTCAAAAAGTTTGCTGGATAATAACTTGTTAGAGGAAAAAATGTACAAATCTTGGCAGGAAAACACTAAATGAGCATGCAATGAGAAATGTTATTTAATTCAATAGACATTATCGAGCCCTTAACTTGTGGTAAGTTCTAAGGGAAGAGACTAAGGGGAATGGGGGGAGAGAAAGAGAAAGAGGAAGAGGAAGAGGAAGAGGAAAAGAAGAAGAAGAAGAAGAAGAAGGAGAAGGAGAAGGAGAAGGAGAAGTGGAAGAAGAAGAAGGAGAAGGAGAAGGAGAAGGAGAAGTGGAAGAAGAAGAAGGAGAAGAAGAAGGAGGAGGAGGAGGAAGAGGAAGAAAGAGAGAGAGAAGGGAGGGAGGGAAGGAAGGAAGGCAGGCTGAAAGAAAGACAAAGAAAGAAAGATAAAACATGGAAGAGGGAAGGAGGGAGGTAATGAGGGATGGAGGAGGAGAGAGATAAGAGAAATAAGAGTCAGTCTCCACTGACAGCAAGAAACCTTATTATAAAGATAAGATTGACATGTGTAAAATTATCTATCATACTGGATAATCTGTAATTAGTGCTAGAAAGCACTCATTTAGATTAGTTAGAAAAACAGTGAAGTTCCTAAATATGAATCCTTTACAATTATATATCATGTTAAAACTTACAGATTATTTTCATCTATACTTAAAACTTAATTTTAAATCTTTATAATGGCTCTGTAAGATCTATATCTTAGATATCATACCCTATTTTACAAATTAGAGACACTGACATTCAGTGAGATCAAATGACTTGTCTCCATTCTCAGAGCTAGTAAATAAGAAATTTCGTTCTGACATCTAAGTCTTACTATCAATATTTCCCACTCTATGCCTTCTTTTTTTATATTGCCCTTCTGTGATATTTTGTTCACATTTTAGCTTAAAATGTTTTGCTTATTAGTTTATCATCAATAATGTTCCCCATACCCTGCCAAAAATGCAAGAATACTACTGGTTTTGGTTTGTGAACATTTGTGTAATAAAATCTGTGTAAACACACACGCAAATTTACCTTGTGAGACCACACGCTTTCTTGAAACAAACTTTTAATTAGCATCTACAATGTGCCAGGCACTGTGATAAGCTCGTAGAATATGGTGTTGAACAAGACAGAGCTCCTTTATCTCTGAGAGCTCAAATAAATATGAGAAGACAGAGAATATTATCAATCTATTATGGAAGCACAGGACATGTATCAGGAAAGACACAACATTTACTATAATTCAATACAGATGGCACCCTGTACATGTACAACCTTGAGAGTGAGTAACTCCTTGATTTTGTATCTTAGGAAACTCTCTTGTCTCGGTCTCATGCTAGCTCTGATGGCAGTGATGCCAATTTTGTTATAGTGATACCTGGAATATAAACGTATATAAATCATCAGCAGTAGTTTTCAAAAAAAGGTATCATAATGGGTGGGGTAGAAGAAATAATATAATAAGTTATACATAACATTATATTACAACTTCCTTTTCAGACCACAATCCATGTTTCCTCTATTTTCTGTCAACCCCCTGGGTAGTTTCTTTCTTGTAGGGCAACCTAAATATTTATTCCTAAATATTCTATCTTCATTGAGTTGTCATAGTTTTCCATTGACCAGGACTATTGTCAAGAGAACACTAAAGTTACCCTAACGACTTCATTGGTTGCCAATCTGATTCCCCCTTTTCTCCATTGGATAGAAGCAACTTAATTTATCTTTGTGAATGAAATGTGAATGAAATCAAGCCCCATGTAATAATCACATTTTTTGTCTGTCAGTTCAGTAGCAAAGGAACCCAAATGATCAGGGTATTTTCTTGTCTTCTAAGTTGATAGAAATGTTGCTATTCTCCCCGAGGGAAACATTATTTTCTTAAGAAATACAATCACTGGAATTCAGAAACTTTCAAGTGAATTATGGGTTAAGCAGTGAGATTGGTTTCTGTTACTTTCACTTCTTTGTTCCGAGACCCATGTATTCTGGCTTTGGGGAAAAAGACACCATGGGATGGTTATTGGTTTAAATCACGTATTACTTTATGTAGGACAGCATTAATACTTGAGGGTGTTTTCTTCTAGCTAATGCCATAAGTAAGCTTTAAGTAGTTGCCTTGGCTGCAGGGAAGGAAGTTTTGTGTGATTTCCACAATTCTATTGAAATACACGTTTATGGCTGAAGGATTACATGGTAAGACAAACAAATTGTGTATGCAAAAGTTTTGTTTTATTTAATTTTCCATATAGTTTCTTAGTTGCAAGAGATGCTATCTAGGACACTGAGGTGATGATTATGGCATTCTGTAAGTCCATAAATGGTTGCACTGACAGAGCATGGGAGGTAGTCATCCTTATCCAGAATAGGATTCCCAAATATCTATTCCCAAGAATACAAATTACTACCATCTCATGATGGAAGGGATCCAATGTAATTAACTAGGCATTGGCCATTAGTTACCTTAGGCAATGGTGTTATATTTGGTATTAATAATGACATTCACTGTTGTCAAGATAGACATTCAGTCATTTTAGTACCTGGATCAACTTTGGTGGAGCTTAATTCATGTCTTTGTGCGCATGCATGGGCTTCCTTCTGCCAAGACTGTACAATGAGCCACAGAAAAAGGATCACTGTATCTTGGAAAAGGGTCTGACATCCACAATATAGATGATCTTATCTTACTAAAAACTCTTCCACAGTGGATGACCTCCTGTGGGCATTTATGCTGTACAGAATATACACTATGTATATCCAACCCAAAAAATCTAAGCACACACTTCTTTCTCAGATCTTCTTGTCATTAATCTTGCAGTTTTGGTCTTTTACATTACCTAGAAATAGAAAGCCAACAAATTGGCCACTACTATAAGGTGGTGTAGACTCATTATTACATCATCTTTCTTAATGGAAAAAGTGGAAAAAAAAAAAACCCAGATGTGTTGCCTATAATTTTGCCTATGAAGAGGATTTCCATTCATCATTGACTTAATGCCACTTCTATTATTTGCTTCTTATGATTCTTCTCATGGTCACACCTATTTCCAGGACCCTAAATTTACTCCAGACCCTATGGCAAATGATTATATAAGCATAATCTGCAAGCATACCACCTCATGCTGGCACTATACACTCTTTACCTCCGTACCTGGGGTTTCTCTGTTCCTGCTGAGATGTGAGAGATGCTCAATGCCCACCCAAACTGGAAGTGCAGAACAATTCCAACTTTATGAGTGTAACTTTGACCAATGGAAATTAATGGAGAGTGACAAAGGCTAACATCAACTAAGGCAACGAAAAATTATAGTTTCTTTTCTAGTTTCCAGATTAAAGTTGGTTTATAGACCCCAAGCCAACTGATTGAAAGCAGAGCAAGATCCCTTTAGGAAAAGACCTTGTAATGCCATAACAATTATATAATAAGAATTTATCTCATAATTTTACAAAAGCCTTTTTTTAAAGATTTATTTAGAGAGAGAACACAAGTTGGGGGAGCATAAGGAGATGGAGAGAAACAGACTCCCTGCTGAGTGTGGAGCCCACAATACAGGCTTCATCTCAAGATCCTGAGATCATGACCTGAGCCCAAATCAAGAGTATGATGCTTAACCAACTGAGACAATGAGGCACCTCACAAAAGCCCTTTTAACTTCCAGGGAAACTGTACTTAAAATATTCATATTTTTAAGACTACTGGATGCAAGTTTGCATGATATTTGTGCTCACCCAACCTGGAAGTGTCCTCATGGTCCTCTGATTAGATTGGGAGCTTATAGAGGCAGAGCAAAAATGGAGCCCATTTCTTACTGCATCTAATGAATCTGCAAACCTAGCTGTGGTTATATTCCTGGTTTCTGAGTGTATAAGTAGGAGAGGTACATTTAACAGCCAACAGTCTTCGTATTGGTTTTTTGTACCATGGAGTGAGGGTTATTATTATTATGCTATATATCTATATTGATTCCTAATATTGACACATGACTTGATTAGTGATATAGGAGACTGGATGGGAGAAGGATGGAAGACCATAGGCAAGGAATTCTAGGCAAATGGTATGTGCATGAATAAATGAGATTTTAGCATATGGCATAAGTCAGGGCTTTTTTTTTTAATGGGCATACTACTTTTTTCCAACTCCAAGTAATGAACAGTCTTATTTTTCATCACTAATGTGGCATATTAAATCTGTCATATACTAAGCTTCCGTGTATAAATAAAAATCTGCTTCTGGACCCCCAGTCTATTTCCTTTGTAAAATTTCCATCCTCCACCTGCATGAGTACAAAACACTCTCTTAATTGGAGCTTTACAGTATTGGTATTATGTTTCCAGTTCTCTCTTCCTACTGTAATTTTTTGTTTGAATTCTTTGTATGTGTGAATCAATTTGGATTTTATTTATTTTTTAAATTTTATTTTATTGTGTTATGTTAATCACCATACAATACATCGTTAGTTTTTGATGTGGTGAGCCACGATTCATTGTTTTCATATAACACCCAGGGCTCCATGCAATATGTGCCCTCCTTAATACCCATCTCGAGGCTAACCCATCCCCCCACCCTCCTCCCCTCTATAACCCTCAGTTTGTTCCTCAGAGTCCATAGTCTCTCATGGTTCATCTCTCCCTCCGATTCCCCCCCCCTTCATTTTTCCCTTCCTTCTCCTAATGTCCTCCATGGTATTCCTTATGTTCCACAACTAAGTGAAACCATGTGATAATTGACTTTCTCTGCTTGACTTATTTCACTTAGCATAATCTCCTCCAGTCCCACCCATTTATGGCGTTAGGTCTTTCTTAGCATTAAAGTTCATATGTATCCATTTGGGTCTACTCAGGAGCAGGCAAACCACACAGTGAGTTGAACGTTATTAAAAGTCAGAAAATTGAAGTTTTTATCAAGACTCCTGGAAGAAGGTGAAAATCCCGGTTATACATTGAGAGACAGTAGAAATACTTTTAACAACAACAAAGGATTTATATCAAGATTATACAATAAGAATGTTAATAGACCAAAGAAAAAATATGCAAGAGACACAAAGATGAATATCATAAATGAGGAAACACATACTAGTAAATATATGAAAAATGGAAGGGAGCTGGACACCCTTGTTAATAAATCAGTATTACAGTGGCACATCATTTTACACCTATTGGATTAGCAAAATTAAAATCACAATACAAAGTGTTAGAGAGCAACTTTATATATTTTTGGTGTGTACATAAGGTGATAAAATCATTTTGGAAAATGGTTTGATATTATTTCCAAAAATTGTTAAAACTTTTGACCCAGAAAACCCATTCTTGGGATAATATGAAAAACAAAAGTCTTACTCATGTGTAGCAGAAGACATCTATAAAAATGTTTATAGCAGTGTTATAATGAATACTATGATGAATGCTATAACAAAAGCCTGGAAGCAGTCTTAAGTCTGTCATCAGGGGAGTAGATGAATAATCTGTGGAACAGTCACACAGTAATATTATGCAGGGTCAATGCTACAGCAATTGGATGGATCTTTAGTGTCATAATACTAAAGAATAAAACTAACTTTCAAAACTTACTTACTACTTATTTTTTTTAAATGTGAATGTGTGTGTTTTGCATATAACATTTAGGAATCCAAGTAGATGGCACTATATAAAAAGGAGAGCAAGAGAATTATAAATACAGGATTTCCATTGATGTTTATATCTTGTTAGTAGAAGAAGAGATCTGAGCTGATGGGAAAAACTTGCACTGAGTTGTAAGATATTGTCAAGTTTCCAGTTTGGTTTTCCATTTTGGGTTGTCATAAGTTAGTTATATCATTAAAAATAGTTAAGTAAATATCTAAATATAATTGGAGTAAATAGAAAGGACACTCACCTAATCTAGTATAGGAACCAGAGAAGACTTTACATCATAAATGTATTCTGGGATCACATTCACAAGTTTATAATAAAATGTCAGTATATAATATGATATTTTGGGACATAGGCTCTGGCATATTCAAAGCTTGGAATTATCACTTATTTTGGTAAATTCCCTAACCTCTCTTGGATTCAGTTATTTTATAGATAGTAGTTATCTGTTATCAGTGGGGATTATAATAGTATCTAACTTATAGGTTTATTTTTTTAAAGATTTATTTATTTATTTTAGAGATAGTGAGACAGCAAGGGGGAGGGCTAGAGGGAGAGGGGGAGAGAATCTCAAGCAGACCCCCGCTGAGCATGGAGCCCGACACAGGGCTCAATCTCATGACCCTGAGATCACGACCTGAGCTGTAACCAAGAGTCAGATGCTTAATCTACTGAGCCATCCAGGAGCCCCAAACTCATTAGGTTATTGTTAAACATTACATAAGTGAATACTCATGAAGTACTTGGTAAATGCTCACAGTAAGAACACAGTGAGCCAACACACAGTAAATGATCAATAATGATTTTGCATGTTCATATAGGTAATCTCATTTAAACATAACAGTAAACCTGTAAGGTTATCCTTACTTTATTTATGACATTCATACTGGTTAAGAGACTTTTCTAAGTCCTCTTGATTTAGAATTTGAACTCAGGTTTATCAGACTTCAATGTACCTCTGTGCTTTGTCTACATTTTCTTAACATATTAATTTTTGATGATCATCAGAACTGATTAGGGATAGAAAAGGTTAAGTTTGCGTTCAAGTGCTTTAATTTAAATGGAAGACAATATCTAATATTCATATATATATATATATATATATATATTTTCAGCTTGGACTTTATTATTGAAGATGCTGGCATCACACTGAAGAGATTTTATATGGTTGTGCCATTTAATGTAGGAAGAGTGAGTTACACTTGACCCAGGGAAGCTCAACCTGGAGAAGTAAAATATTTCATCAATAGGAGGTAGGAAGAATTTTTAAGATTTTGCTTAAATTCCCAGTACTTTCCCAGTAAGCCGTGCTGTCTGAGAATCCTTTCCAAGTATTTGCAATTGGCTGAGACTTCTCCTCATGCCCTGCAGAGTTCTGAGAATCATGAATCAATAGTCAATTGTTCACAGTAATCAAATTCTACCTGAAAATGTTGTAAAATACAACTCAATGTGAAATGCCATATCTTGTAGAATGGAGCCATCTTCAGATTTAATCTTTTTATTACCTACCGAACTGGGAGCACACACACAGATACACACACTTTTACTCAGAGCAACAGAAGTCAACATTTTCCCAGTCAACAGACTTGACTTTCAACAACCAACAGAACAAAATGCCAATTTCATTCAGTCCCTTGAGCATCAAGATGAGTTTTGTAGAACTCTGTGATGGAATTTTTAATAATTAGGATGAAAATGATCACTACAATGGAATAAACAAAGACCAATTTGTTTCTCTAATAGACCATAGGATTTTGGAATCGAGAATTTCTTTGATCCAATCTAAGTGGATGAATGGCATGCCTGATGGGGTGATTCTGGATTAGGCATGCCACTTGGATTAAAATGCATATGTGTTAATTGGAGTCTCATAGATTATCAAAAATCACTTGTTTCTAGATGTGAGCTTTCATAGAAGAATTGTATCCTACAGGAACATTCAAAGAAAGGAAAGGGCTATGCATATTGACCCCTAAAGGCAAACCATAGACTTCTTCCTTCGTTTTCCAAAAGAAGATAGAGAAACTCAGAAAACTGTCAAAATTCCTGGACTCCACTTGGGGCAGAATCAGATCTGCTGACTCTGAATATAATGCCTCTTCCATTTCACCAGAGTGGTAGCAAAGATTATGCATGTTCATTGTCTTCTGGCCTTTGTGATTACTCTCTATGCTGCCACTTCTCTCACTTCCTGACAATTGCTCCACCTGGAAGAAATTGTCTGATGACCCAGTCAGCAGATTTGGGCCCTTGTTCCTGACCCCATACTCTGTGGCAGGTTTTTTTTTTTTTTTAATTTTATTATGTTATGTTAGTCACCATACAATACATCATTTTTGATGTGGTGGTCTACGTTCCATTGTTTTCGTATAACACCCAGTGCTCCATGCAGTGTGTGCCCTCCTTAACACCCATCCCCGGACTAACCAATCCCCACTCCTGCCTCCCCTCTAAAACCCTGTTTGTTTCTCAGAGTCCATAGTCTCTCATGGTTCATCTCTGCGGCATCTTTAGCATCTCTCTAATTACTGAGTTATTGCCTTTAGCTCGCATATACGTTTAATTTTCTTTTTCCTTCAAAAAGACCTTCCACAGGCTCTATTTCCTGCATGAAGTCAGCACATCTTCCATTTCTTATAGTTTTAGCTGTTAGGATTTCCTCTTCCTGCATTGTTACTTGGACACTTGCCATTATTTCTGTGTTATGGTTTTGTTTCCTTGTCAGTTTTCTCCCCAGATTTCAGATTATGTCAGGGGTGATTCCATTTCTTCATTGGTACTTTTGCACTCAAGATTTTTCTCCCCTGAGCTGGAGTCGGAGTCTGGGCTGCCTCATCACCAACTGTGGCCTCCAGCCTTGCAAACGTGATGTGATTATGTGCACGGGCGCCCATCTCCCCATCATACTGTGAGCTCCTTGCAGGCAGGATCTGTGTTCTTCAGTGTTGCATTGTCTACAAAGTTTCTGCTACATATGTGTGTTCTTTGAATGAACCAGTTAATTTACTTCCTTTTGAGCGAACTGGGCTGGACAACCTGGCAGCTATAAGGCCTCTTCATTTCTTCCCTGAAGCCCAGGGCAGAGCCAGGAATACTCATCCAGAACCTTTTCTTGCTGTCTCTCTTGAGCCACATCTGCCTGAACTTCCCCCATCATGTGAGGTGGGTTAGGGGAAGGGTTCTGGGTTACATATGGAATAAAGTATCTCAGAGTCCAGGTTTGGTGTGGGTATAGCACATCAGTGTGTAGTGGGCTCTGGAGGGGTTTTGAGGGGTGGCATCCTATAGACATACTGAGTCAGAAGTTAGGTAAACAATCTGAAGGAATCATTAACTCACATGAATTTAAAAGGGAGAGTGAGGTTAAAAGGCAATGAGGTAGAAACTGGCAGTGCTACCAGAAGCTGAGAGTTTGAAATTGACCAATGAGAAAAGTCCTGGGAAATCCACAGGATGAAGAGTTTTCCCGCTGTTGTTTATTCTAGAGATCCTGAAGTCCTGTGTGGCCCAAGGGAGGGGTCTTTGAGGCTCTGGCAAGATCCGATGGCTACGTTGCTTCTCTCAATTCTTCTGTATCAAAGCAGTTCAATCAAAGATTCCACCAGCCCTTGTTCCCTAGTTTCTTGAGTTTTTGTTTTGTTTGGTTTTCCTTTGTTGTTGTTGTTGTTGTTTGTTCATTTCCTTCAAGGGCCACTCACCAAATGGGAGAAGAAACACAAATGTTTAAAGAGATGAAGTATGCATTTTATTTTATTTATTTTTATTTATTTATTTTTTAAAGATTTTATTTATTTATTTGAGAGGGAGAGAATGAGAGACAGAGAGCACAAGAGGGAAGAGGGTCAGAGGGAGAAGCAGACTCCCCGCCGAGCAGGGAGCCCGATGTGGGACTCGATCCCGGGACTCCAGGATCATGACCCGAGCCGAAGGCAGTCGCTTAACCAACTGAGCCACCCAGGCGCCCCGAAGTATGCATTTTATAATTTCTTTGCTCCTCCAACCCCATAGCCTACTTTTAGTTCTGTCATGTCTCTTTACCCTGGGGGTAAATCATTGTTATTCTCTGAGAAGTCTTCAGTGTCTCACAGAGTTCTTCCTCAAAGGCAGAGAGAGTCAAGTTTCCAACAATAATCTCGAGAGGACTATGTAATGCCTCTGGCAATGATAAAACTTGACAAAAAAAAAATCTGTCTCCTTCTTCCCTGCTCCTTACCTATCTCTCTTGAAACAAATCCCTTACAGGGACCATTGCTAAACCCAGTAGACTCTTTCATATCCTTATCCAGATACTGCGTCTTCATGAGCTAACACTGAACCAGCACAGTGCCTTGGAACATAGTAGGGATTGAATAAATGGAGAGACTCTCTCTTCCCTTGGTTTTCAGAATGTGAAAATTATATTAGGTCATTTTTCACTTGTCCGATTTTCCCTTTACTCTTTCTTTCTCCTCCAACCTCCATATTTAGAACTTCTTTCGTATCCCACATTCACCAGTTATGAGACAGGACAAAGCCTTGCTCATTTCTTTTCCTAGGCAAGACAACTACATGTCCAAGCTTTCACTGAAACTGGTTTAGGGATGGACATATGACTAGGTTCTGCCAATAGACTGTGTGTGGGCTCCTTTCAGTCCTAGCTATTGGTTCCTGGCTTGACGGTCCTCCTGGCTCTCTTCCTCCTACATAAATGACCATATAGGATAAGTGTTAAAGATGGGGCTATCACATGCCAGAAGGAGCTTGAATCCCTGAGTCTCTTCCTGGAAAACAGTTACCCAGAAGTGTGGCCCAACCAATGGTGACTGTAACTTGTGCCAGAAATAAAATTTTGTTGTGTCATGAGGCTGATTTGGAGGTTGCTGGTTATTATTGAGTTTAGACAAGTTACTTACCTGTGAACCTAAATTTCTTCAAACAAATGATGGAGGCTCTCACATGAATCCTGTATATGCTGTTGTATAAGGATTATAAGAGGAAATACATGCATCAGGCAAGTGCAGTGGTTTTCAAGTACCAATAATAGTGTCTTAGGTGGGGGCACGGGTGCTGGTGTTTTCTGGCATCCACAATGGGCTATCGTTGGGTCCTTCCCATGCTTGTTCATTGACTTCTCACAATGACCCCAGAAGGAGATGCAGCTTACTACCCGGGTTTTACTAAAGAGAAAGCTGAGCTGTGGGAAATAAAGAAAGTTGCCCAAGTCACATAGCCAAAAAGTGTTGCAGGCACGATTCAAACCCAGCCACAGTTTATCTCTGTGGCTCCATGCTCTATGCCCTTAAAATGAGATTAAGTACTTCATATAGTAGTGTTTTGTGTCACTTTTCCTTAGGTTTCTCTTGTTTCTACACATTCTCAAGTTGTATTTTCAATGACCACATCAGCAAGAGTGGCTCTCACAGCTGTGTCTTCATTCCCATGCTTCAATCTTTCCTAGTCCATAGGTCTCTCTACTGGCTTCTAACTGGACGTATATACCTGGGTGCCCATTCAGTGCCTCCAGCCCAACAGGTCCAGAGGAATCTCATCAGCCTTTCCATTCCCTTTCCTTTTCTATGTCTTTAAATGACAATTTTTTCCAGACTTTCAGTCTCAAAACCTTAAAAGCCTCTGATTTTTTGTAATGTCTTTCTTTTCTCTAATTATTCCCTAAGTCCTGTTGCATCTGATCGTGCATCTTTTCTCTTTCTTGTCCCATAAGCACAAATGAAATAAAGAGCATTTTAAACTCAACTTTGACAATTGCAATAGCCTCACAGCTAGTACTAGTCTCTTTATTCCTCATCCTTCTTCCTCATTAACTATGTGTACTGTTATCTGTGGATCAACTTACCTCCCTGCCTTCACAATCCACTAAGAATATGCCAATTACATGGCAGATAATACCAGGAATTTAGGATGTTTCAGGAGGATTTGGGCCCATGAGCTGTGGAAGGGGTTTAATTGCAGTGCCACTCAATTGGTTGTAAACCAAAGAGCCAAAAAGAATAATGGAGAAACATTAGCAGGTGGGAAGGCTGTTCTCAAATAGGGAGGCGGTCAACTGATATGGCTAATCTGACAGACACAGCTTGGAGAAGGCGCTGGTATGAGGGAATGGGATGGAGGTACAGTGTAATGGTTGAAGTTAGCATTCTTGATTCAGATCTGAGGTTGAATTATCATTTTAAAAGAAAAGCCAGTGATCTCTCTTAAATATGAAATCTTGCTGCAGATTCTTCAGTGCATCTGCCAACAAAAGGGGGAATCCCATACCTTAGTACCCAAGGCCCTCCATGCTTTGAGTCTCACTGCCTCCAGTCCCCTGCCCCATTACATGCATCCTGCCCTAGCACTCACCCTGTACTTCAGTCCTACTAAGCTTCTGAAGCTTCTTGAACACAGTTTGCTGCTTATAATTTACTTTTTCATTGATTCACTCACTTAGTCATGAGAAGTAGCTTGGCATCTAAGCCAAGAGCACTGACTCTCCAGTTAGACCACCTGATTTAATTCCAGCTCTGCTACCTACCACTATGCAAACTTGAGCAGGTTACTTACCACTTCTATGCTTTAATTTCCTTATCTATAAAATGAGGGTTACCTCAATATCTATCTCCTCATGAAGCTAAGAAAACAATTGAGGTAACAATTTGTGAAATCCTTAGAACATTGTCCAACACATAGTAGGCATCCAGTGAATGTCAACTGACAATGAATTCATTCACTCAAATTACATGTTCAGGAAAGGTATTGATAAAAATGATTAATCTAATAATATATTCATTCCCTCAAAGTATCTTAGTGAGGATTGATTATGTGCCAAATATTGTGTAAAGCACAGCGTGTACAATAGAGGAAAAAAACAGACATGATCCCAGCTCTCAGGAGCTCATAGTTCAATGATGGAGACGGGTATTAAAAATAACCCATATTGAAACTAACATTAAAAATTGTGTTTAGAACATGGATAAAAATGTATTGTCATATGAGAGAAATAATGGGGGGTGCTACTTTATACTGGGAGCAGGCCGAGCAAGCTTCCTGTGGAAATTACATTTAAAGTCAATTGTGAAGAATAAGGAAACCATCATGTGAGAGGTGGTAGGAATGCTTTTTAGTGGAGGGACCAGCGTGCGTGCAGTCTAGGACTATAGGAAAGTGCACATTCAAAGGAACTAGAAGAAGTTGAGATTAGGAACTAAGGTGGGAAACGGGGAGAAGGGCTTCTTTCCACATGATCTCCCTTTTCTCTGTACTGACCCCTCCTAAATGCTCTCCTGTGCCACTATACTCATGCAGCATCCTGAGTCAAACACGGAAACACAGGTTATGAATCACCCTAGAATGAATAACCTGACATTCTTCCTCCCTAGGTGAATTTAGAAGGTTTTGTGCATGGCCTCCTAATCCTGGGTCTTGAGCATACCACATCATAACAGTTTTCAATTTTATCTGTGGTCGTTGATTGATTAATCTCCTTTCTCCAATAGAGAGTAGACTTCCAGAGTCCTATTTAATCTTCAGTACCTACTGAATCCTGGCATATGAATTTTTAATGAGAAACAGGATTGCTTCTTAGGAAAAAAACACAAGGAGACACACAGACCTGGTAGGCAGGGACTGTCATTTTTTGGGTCTGGTGCTGTTGTTGTGTGGTTGAAAAGCATAGCTCATCTCTTCAAGTTTCAAACTCTTCCTTCAATAGAATGAAAGCCAAACTATGTTCTCCGTGCTTTCCCTAATCAAGCATCATATAATTTTATGAAAATCTAAGAATGCCATTAAAATGCAAAATGCCACTTAGAGAGCTCGTGTTTTTGAGTTCACACTGCAGGCTGGCGGAAGAGCTGGCACCAGTACCTGAGCCCTCACACTCCCAAGATTGAGCCACTTCCCTGTCTGGCCCCTAGCCTTTCACCAGCTTGTGCGTTACAACGACATTTTAAAATGCCAGATTAAATTCTTGAAGTGTTTTGAAATCATTTTTCTAAACATTAACAAGATAGTTCAAGTTCCAGGGCACCAGAGTTACATATTAAATTAACTTATAATTTCCTCACTTAATATTTATTTATATTTATTTGTTAAGTGCTCTCTAAATGCTGGGCATTGAGCTAGCTACAGGAAATACAGTGAAGAGTGAGATAATCAGGCTCTTCATTTCCCTACTTCTGAGGAGTTCTGAGTGTGAGGTCTGTGAAGCCTACAAAAACAAGTAACATTCACAGCATGACACTCACTGTGGTGAGTATTCTCTAGGGTACTAACGGCAAAGGTCATGTGAGTGAAATGGGAGGCCACTTTGTTATAGGAATAAAGGAGGGCCTTTCTGAAAAGTGGGCTCAATAAAGAAGAGTGGGGATCTATTGCACACAGTTTTTATAGCTAAAACTGTAAGACTTTACTAAAATTAATCATTCATGCTTAGAAGAGAGTTCTAAAGATAGGGATTTTGCTCAATACCTTTTCTCTTGGAAGTTCAGATTCAATTCAGACACATATGTAGGAGTTAAATAGGGATGAGAATATCAGCTTCATTATTGGTTAAGATGGAATGGAGAACGCGACTTGGACCTGCTGTCCAACTATGGGCGCCTTTCTCCTAAATCTCAGAGGCCACACGTGGGAAGAGTGGTTTGTAGACCAGATACCTGCCCAGCTTGCTGCATGGAAGTCATGATCTGTTCAGCTCCGTGCCTCAAAGAAGCTGAAAGTGGGCACAGAAGTGAGCACACAGAAGTGTGCTTCTTATATGGATGAAGGGGTGGAGAAAAGAGGGCCTCTATTCTGTGGACACACTAGGCGAAAAGAGAGCCCAGAAGGGGGTACGCCAGGCATTCTTGGTCCTCCATCCCAATCTTGGCAGTAAGACAAATCCCTCCTCATCCAAAAAGGAGGATGAAGTGAAAAGCGGAGAGAAGGCAAGATGCTTCTACTTGATACTTGCAAGAGGGCTCATGGCTGTGCTTGTGGCATGGCAGGACCACAGGGAGAGGGAGACTGTGAGTCTCCCAAGCACACATCATATGCTCTGGAGATATTTAAATGCAACTATTCACTCGAGATAAGGGTCACTCATTGCACTGTCTTCATTCATTCATTTGCCAGAAGTTTAAAACATTTATGTCCTGTTGTATACACAGGGGTTACAAAGATGAGTAAGATGTAGCCCATGCTTCAAGTTGTTCACATACTATGGGAAGATAATAGACACTGATGTTGTTTTTTACAGTGAAAGAAGATCTTTGGGGAGGAATCAACATGGCCTTTTGCTAAAGAATAATCTAGGAGGGATAGAGAGCCACATAGTCTTCCACCCTCATCCCAAAGGTAGTTTAATTTAAGGGGGGAACAACATAGATTATTTGTGGGGTCTTGAACCAGACTATCTGGGCTCAAATTCCAGCATCACCCTAGCTTTATGGATCACCTTGGGTCTGGCATGGACTTCCCTGTTTCCTTATCTTTGAAAGAAGGAAATAACATTAACTTTCCATAATGTTGTTTGAACATGAAATAAAATAGAGCATGAAAAGCACTTGGCTAAAAAAAAAAAAAGCACTCGGCAAAGGCCCTGTATATAACACGGGCTCACCACATGTGTGACTTAAAAATAAATGAGTAAAATGGAAGGGAAGAAGCTCAAAGAGTTCTGTTTTCTCTCTTAGTACGAGAACTGACCATCAAAAGCTGGCACTTGGCCTAAACATCTGTGGCTCCCCCATTTTTGTCATTCTGACAGTGTGCTGCCCTTCCCCTATAATGATAAAGGAAGGTTTTGACGGACTTGTATTTAGGGACAGGAAAGCAGGTAAGTTGAGGCAGCAGCATCCTATCCTGAAGTGAATTTTAGGGAAGGTTGACCCACAGCAATGCTAAAAAGGAGGCCCATGCCATCTTTTTTTGTTCAGTAATCATGTCTTAATTTAGTAAAGATCACAACATTGCATTGATTTCATCTGACTCGTTCAAGTTGTAGATTTGATGACAGTAATTTCCTTGTTCATTTTTCATTGTTTTGATTAATAATTAAATCTTTATATCAGGAATTTGTAATGCAATAGTCACTAATTCTATGTGATTCCTATCACATGAAATGTATTCACTTTTATTATTTCTAGTTCTAAGCAGATTCCCTTTTTGAATTTTTTTTTCTTTTTAGCTTTTTTCTTCTCTGAGCTAAATTTTCATCCTTTTGGATTCTATTGTCATCTGAATTTGCACTCGTTCTAAATGATTTAAAGGACTGGAAAGTAAAATATAATTGGATTCAAAGCCCACAAAATTTTAATAAATGTTCATCAAAAATGTAACTTAAAGTAAATGTAAAAAATCAAAAGATGAAAATTATTTTTATTTTTCTGTTTTCTTCTAAAATATGCCAAATAACTTAAAATTTAAACAATTCAAATTATAATTATATCAAAATGTCAAAACTTGCATTTAAATTATTTAAATAAAGCTGAAACATTTTATTTGATCGTTTGCAAATTTAATTAAATCTTACTCATTTTTTAGCAGTAATACTATTTATGATTCTAGTACATAATGTCCATCTAGTTACCCATGTAAAGAATTGGCATCATGCTGCATGCCCATTATGCCCACGATACAAACATATGAAACTCCCAGAGCAAGATGAATTGTTCAATATAGCAAAATGTTCCTTAGCTTTCCTGGGGAACTGATGTGAATACCTCACCAGCTCATGTCTACCTCTGGAATCGTGAGATGGAATATGAACCTAAAGCAAGAAAATGGATGCTTTGCACTACTTTGCCATGCTCAAGCCTATTGTATTTGTACTATTTGTGAGGAAAGATTTCACAAGTTATCAATTTCTCTGCTCTGTTGCCTAAGTTGTTCCTGCTGCTCAAATCTGGCAGCCTCTATCTCTGATGTTGGCATCAGACCACCTGCAAACCTCCACGGTATTTTTTTTAAAGATTTTATTTATTTATTTGACAAAGAGAGAGAGAGCATGAGCAGGGGGGAGGAGTAGAGGGAGAGGGAGAAGTAGGCTTCCCCCTGAGCTGGGAGCCTGATGCAGAACTCAATCCCAGGACTCTGGAATCATGACCGGAGTTGGATGCAGATACTTAACTGACTGAGCCACCCAGGCGACCACATCCATGGTATTTGAATGCACTTTACCTTTTGTTTTGAGCACCCGCGGCAAGGGATGTACAGACACATTTTCTGGGGGCTTGAACACTCACAGGGGTAGAGGTTCAGGATTAGGGATCATGCTGCACCAGAGCTGACCGTGGGATGCTAACAAGCAGGGGCGATTCCTCAATAAGTGCATTTTCTAATGTGTCTGTAATATAAGGCCCCTCTAAAGCCTCGGGCCCACGATGGAGGCCTTGTTGCCTAGATCTAAGGGTGGTGCCACACAGGGTCAGCTTGGATGGTTGTCACACTTACTGTGAAATAAGTGCTCATCTTCAATTTCATCTTGAGTGTAGCCAGGAAGGAAGGAAGGAAGGAAGAAAAATTGTGGGAAGCCAACTTGTTTTGAGAAGTGGCCCCAAGGATATTTGACATGAATATCAAAATAACTTTATGACCCCACTTAACTGAGGTTTCTGGTTAAAATAATGCCACAGTAGCTACCCCGGCCCCCCAACACACATACTGCAGGATTTACAGCACTGTCTTGACTGTGAATAGATTATATTCTGCTGCATAGAAGGCAGGAGAAAAAAAGAAAGAAAGAAAAAAGGCAAAAAAAAAAAAAAGGCAGGAGAACTATATCTCATTCCCTTGCACCCTCACCTAAGTAGAACATCAAAGTACCTGCTAAAAGCCCATCCAAACTGATCACTAACAACATCCCCGTGGAGATGGCTTGAATCAGCAGTTTCTTAGAATCACCATATTTTAGAGACCTTCAGATTTTCAGGATGATTTACCAGGTCATTAAGGTAATGCTTAGAATTGCTAAATAATGAAGATTGCTTGCCTTCTGCCACCGAGAACTATCCAGGCAGATTTTCCAGGCTGCCCCTGGAAAAGACACTAGACAGGCAATCAGGGACTCAAGGCCCCTGAGTCTTTCAGGACTGCAGTCCATGTGCCTCACAGCCAGGGAGGCCACCCCTGCCCTGTACGGCCAGTGTTCAATCAGAGAGGACACCTGGCCGTAACTTTTATACTCATTTATCACTGAAAACATTTATTAAGCTCCTTCCATATGTCTCGCACATTTCTTGCTGCCAGTGAACAACACAAATCCCTGTCCTTATGGAGCTTACATTCTGTTGGGACAGCTGACAATAAGCAATTACCAGTGTAAATTCATAATATGTCAGATGATAAGGGAAATAAAGAAGGGTCGGGGGATCGGAAGTGCTGGGCAGCATTTGCTCCTTAGGTCAATTGGGAAGACCTTAGGGAAGGTTTTCCTGCTAACAAGATATTTAAACAGAGCCCTGCATGGAGTTGAATGGACAGTTTGTGAGCATGCCTGGGCAAGAACATTCGGGCAGAGAGAACCTCAAGGAAAAACACACCAATGTGCTATGTCAGAGGAGTGGCACATCCGGCCAGGGAGGCAGAGGCAGCATGAGCGAGCAGGGCAGTGGGAAATAAGGTCTGAGAGACAAGGGGGTCCAGACCAGTGTGAAGCCTTTGCTTTTGCAGATGGTAATCCATTGGAGGCTGCCATGATTTACTTATTCAACGCCTTACTCTGGCTGCTGTGTGAAGAGAGGCAAGGAGAAGGGGTAGAAGCAGAGAGAGCAAATAGGAGCCTGCTACCCCAGCAATCCAGACAAAAGATCACAATAGTAAGGACCATTTACTTAGCAGTCACCATGGGCTGTAGTCTAGGCATCTTTTCAAGTCTCTACATGTGTTAATTCATAAGTACTTCCAACAGCTCTGGGAGGTAGACACTAATAATGTATCCATTTTACAGATGAGAAAACTGAGGCATAGAGAGCTTTTAAGCAGTAGGCCAAGGCCACACAGGTTGTTGGAGATTGCCAGGTGTTTGGATGCAAGATGCATCCTGAGGGCAAAGCCAACAGGCTGTGCTGGTGGAATATTTCAATATTTCAATAATCATAATTCCCCTTTATTATTCATAATATTCCAGTTTTAAGGCTAAGCTCTTTAAGATTACCTCAGGCCAACTTTCACAAGTACTTGGTAAGTGGGTAGCTACTTTTGTTCTCCAGTTTATAATTGTGGAGATCAAGACTTAGAAAGTTTGAATGAAGTGTTCATGGTCATAGCTGAAGGTACCTGAAGTCTATCTCCCTCCATAGCCCGAGCTCAGCAGTTGGACTCTTCAGCCTTTCTCCTTGCCTGCTGAACTACTCCTTGATTCACTCAGGGCCTTTTGCCTCAGTCTGTGGTCTCTGGCTCTGTGTTTTTCCTTTGACCTTGACAACACACTTGGCTTTAGATGTTACTACCTGCAAGAACCTTTCTCTGGCCTTTTCCTTCCTCTTTCAGTTCTTAGCTGGGAGTTTTATATTGTATCATACCATACCATATATCATATTTGGTTATATGTATGGACTGAATTATGCCCCCCTTCATATGTTGAAGCCCTTCCTTCCAGTGTGATAGCATGTGGAGATGGGGCCTTTGGGAAATAATTAGATATAGATAAGGTCATGAAGTGATTTCCCCATGATGGGATTAGTGGCCTTATAAGAAATGGCAGAGATCTCTCTCCACGGTGAGGACAGAGTGAGAAGGTAGCCATCCACAAGCCAGGAAGAGAACTCTCACTAGAACCCGACTATACTGGCACACTAATCTTGGCCTTTTAGCCTCCAGAACCTGAGAAAATAAGTTTCTGCTGCTTAAGCTACCCAGTCTATGGTATTTTGTTGTGTCAAGCCAAGCCAACTAAGACAATAGATATCATAATATCACATACAAATTATAAATGATCTACTGTCTGTATAATACTATATTACATTATATTTATTTTCTGCTGGCTTATTTGTTCTGTTCTTGTCTGCCTGCTCTATTCTTTGTCAGCAGAAACTTGCTCAATTCCTCAGACACTGAAGGTATAGAGTAATATTTGGTGGATGCAGGAAGAAATGACTAAATATAATTTCAATCACCCTGAATAACTACCATGGTCAATGAAAAGATTCCTCAACCTGGCTCCAGTCTACTTGATCAGTGTCTCTAGGGAGTTTACTTTGAGTCCATGGGGGTTCCAATCCATTATTTCCTTAGTTCAACCAGCATGCTCAGTCCATCAACATTTCCCAAGTTAATACTAGCTCTGCGGCTATCTCCCCCAGGGATCTTGGGCAAGTCACTTTCCCTCCTTGAGCTGTAGCTGCTTCATTGTGTTTGAATGTACCTCTGGTCCCCAGAGTCTCTGACAAAACAGGATTCTAAAGATCATCTTCAGAGACAAAATGAAAGTTACAAAAACAAGGTTGCATCGGGAAATCTTCCAAGTCAGTAATTCTTCCTGGGAATAAAGAGGCAATGCTCCATGTCCAGTGTTGTGGATGGTGGGACAGAGAAGCCTGCCTGATTGTCTCCAGCTGCCAAACCCCAAGTCTGGGAAACTTGTCAAACCTGGAGCTGTGTTTTGTAATCTCTTTTAACAGGCTGCTCACATAGAGGCACTGTGGATCGATTTGCGGTGCTAAAGTGCTTGCATCCTTTCCGGAGGGGCAGTGCCCCTGAATATTTAACAAGGCAGGTAATAGTGCTAAATGAGGGTGGTATCGAGTTGGGTGGTTTGGGTCAGCCACGGCCTGGATTATAAAACTGAAAAGAGAGGATGGACAATTTTTATTGATTCAGGGCCAATTTTTTCTTACTTTATTTGCTGGATTAAATCTATGTACTTTTCTCCCAGCAGCTTCCTGTCTGGATAATAGAAAACACTTTCTATAAGTGGTTAACTTGACAGGCCTTCATTTGTACCAGGGTTGCCAGGAGTCACTCGTAACTCCCATCCTGCATGTTTACAGTTCTTTCTATACCCAGGATTCATTAGTCCATCTGTCCATCCATCCATCCATCCACCCATCCACCCATGCATCCATCCATCCATCCATCCATCCAATCAGTCAGCTTTAATGAGTTATTACTATGTGAATGGGAAAATGCTCTTTGCAAAAGAGATGAGTGAAACAGTTTTTGCTTTTAAGAAGTTCCCAGTTTAATAAAATGGGCATTTAAGGCAGGATACGTTGGCGATACAATGTGTGATGTGTTATGGTAATGGACATGCAGAACCCTCTAGAAAGAATGGAAACAGCATAGCCTGGCTTGGATTAGCTGTCAAAGAAGCCATTTTATCATATGAGTCTCTGGGTTGATCTCCGCTCCTTTTATCTCAACATTTGATATTTGAGTAGGCAAATCATTGAATATTTGGGGATTCTGTTTTGGAAAGTGAGTTTGGTAAGACTAGGTTGTAACAGGTTTAATGTGCTCTCTGATCTGCCTGCTATTCCCTTACACAACTATCTTCTAGAAAGCTAGGCTTTTCCTTGTCTGGGGGATAATGTTGCAGAGTGGCTAAGTGACTGACTTCAGAGTTAGGTGGCTTGGATTCAAATTCCTGACCGACTCCATAGGGAAAGTGTTTAACCTCCATGACCCTACGTTTCTTCTCTATAAAGTAGTGTTTATTAGCAGAAATGCTTTCAT
Source organism: Zalophus californianus (assembly GCF_009762305.2). Taxonomy (NCBI): domain Eukaryota; kingdom Metazoa; phylum Chordata; class Mammalia; order Carnivora; family Otariidae; genus Zalophus; species Zalophus californianus. Next base: position 10,478,032 of record NC_045596.1, read on the forward strand.
AGTGTGCCTGGAAAACAGCATTTAATTAATATCATCTATGACTGTGGAAAAATATCAGAGACTCTAAAAACCTATCACATTTGTAAGAAGAGACCATCAGTATATATAAAACACACTAGCTAAAATATGGAATTAGGTCAGTGGTTCTCAACCATGCCCCAGAGGGAATATTTAGCAATGCCAAGAGACATTTTTGGTTTTCACAATTCGGGCAGTGGGGTGCTAGTGACCTAGTGAGTAGAAGCCAGAAATGCTGATACACATCCTACAATATTCAGGGCAGCCTTCACAGTGAAGAATCATTTCATCCATGATGTTGAAATTGAGGTTGAAAACCCTTGGATTAGCTAAAGTGTCTGTTTAGGATGACAGCAGATATTTTAGAAACAAGAGCTACTGTGATGACTTCAAAGCATGGTTGATAATATTTATTCATTGATTTGGTACTTACTTATTTCATAAAAATTAAACACATCCTCCTGACCCTGCCCTGTGTGCTCAGGATACTGCTCCTGCAGCTTGTAAAGAGTGACTTGTGGGTCCCTGGGATTAGGAGGAAGGTTGAACATGATATCCTTGGGTGATTTGTAGGGAAAACATGAAGACCTAGCCTGGAGTCAAGGGAGATTCCATGAAGGATTGGGAGTGCTGTAGGCGGGCATGATAAAAGGACAGTTAGGATCAGAGATTCTTCTGGTCATTATGATATGGGAAGGCTCATGAGAAGCTTTTGTGACTTGACTTTGCCTCTAGTTTGACCAGCACTGACCCACCTGCTCGCACACACCCTGCATCCAGACACAGTGAAATCCATCCCCAAATCTCTTATCATGCTGTTCTCTCTGCCTGCGGCACATCTGCCACGCTTTTCCATCAAATTAGAGTGTAGCAGTTTTTGAGATGTCACTCGTGTGCCATGTTCTCTGACTCCTCAGCAGAAAAATGTCATAGATTCATCTCCCCTCCACTATGCCCTGCATAGACACGCAGCATGTTCCTGTAGTCCTGTAATATGTATTCTGACCAGCCTGCTGTTCTTCACTGTGCTGGGAGCCACCTAAGGGCAGGGCCTGTGCCCTATGTCATCTTTGTTTCTCAGATCCCTAACACAGTTCTGGCATGAATTGGATACTCTGTAAATATTAGTTGAATGAATTGAAGCTGTTGAAACCATTTCTGCTTCTAGAAATCTTGTGCTTTGCACACTGCAAAGAACCTTGCTGGTATGGAAGACCAGGTGAAAAAGAAATGAACTGAAATGGATGGAGCTTCATATTTGTGTTTCCACTCATCACATTGGAGATTATTTCCCTCATCACGTGGATGACCTCCAAGGCCCCTGTGGTGGTTGTTAGGTTCATGTTGGCTTGACAAAATGGTTACTGGCTACACTCACATAATGACATATATTCATTCATTCAATTGTTCATTCATTCATTCATTCCTCGGATATTTGTTGACTGATGTTCTGTGCAGACACTTGTGCCCATAATGGGGATTTCATGATATATGATACAGGTGTGGTACCTGCCCTTGGAGAACACAGAGTTTCCTTGGGGAAGGCTGGTACAAATGCATGAAGAATTTGATTCTAGGGTAAGTACAGGGGAAGCAAAGTACCAAGAGCTATGATACGGCTTCATGACTTATCCGCTTGGTTGGGCTGTACCACCTTCCCCAGAATTCTCCTTCTGCTGTATGTTTCCAGTTAGGTTGGACTCCAAGGAATATTTTCTCAGGAGAATTAGGAAGTAAGAAGCAAGCATGCATACCTTTTCCCTGTTACTCAATCAAACACTAGTCTTAATGGGGTCTTATCAATGAGAAATAAAGTCCCAAATTGGTTGAATTTTTTAAAATAATCAAAAGGCAGAGTATACTGGATGAATGTGACATAGTCAGGTGGAAGACCTTGAAAAAGAGATTGGACATTCTTTTTTTAAGTTTTTATTTAAATTCCAGTTATTTAACATACAGTGTAATATAAATTTCAGTTATACAATTTAGTGATTCAACACTGACATACAACACCGGGTGTTCATCACAAGTGTACTCCTTAATCCCCATCTCCTATTTCACCCATCTCCCACCCCCTCCCCTCTGGTAACCATCAGTTTGTTCTCCAGAGTTGAGTCTATTTCTTGGTTTGCTCCTCTCTTTTCTTGCCCTATGATCATTTGTTTTGTTTCTTAAATTCCACATATGAGTGTTCGTAGCAGCAATGTCTGCAATAGCCAAATTGTGGAAAGAGTCGAGATGCCCTTCAACAGATGAATGGATAAAGAAGATGTGGTCCATATATACAATGGAATATTACTCAGCCATCAGAAAGGATGAATACCCACCATTTTGCATCGACATGGATGGAACTGGAGGGCATTATGCTAAGTGAAACAAGTCAAGCAGAGAAAGTCAATTATCATATGGTTTCACTTATTTGTGGAACATAAGGAATACCATGGAGGACATTAGGAGAAGGAAGGGAAAAATGAAGGGGGGGGAATCGGAGGGAGAGATGAACCATGAGAGACTATGGACTCTGGGAAACAAACAGGTTTTAGAGGGGAGGGGGGTGGGGGGATGGGTTAGCCTGGTGATGGGTATTAAGGAGGGCATGTACTGCATGGAGCACTGGGTGTTATATGAAAACAAGAATCATGGAACACTACATCAAAAACTAGTGATGTGTTGTATGGTGACTAACATAACATAATAAAATAAAATTTAAAAAAATGAGTGAAATCATATGGTATTCATCTTTCTTTGACTGACTTAGTTTGATTGACATTATACTCTCTAGCTCTACCCATGTCATAGCAAATTGCAAAATTTCATTCTTTTTTATAGCTAAGTAATATTCCATAGTGTGTGTGTGTGTGTGTGTGTGTGTGTGTATCTCACATCTTCTTTACCCATTCATTGAGACAAGGCGTTCTTAATAACCAAGTACTCCAAGCATTCTGTGGACCCGCAATTGCTTTCCCTTCCCTCTGAATCTTCCCTTCTTGACTGCCTGCCCAGGCTTGCTTAACCCACCCCATAATCATGTAAACTTCCCTGTTTGTGTTCATGTATATATGAATGCATACATATTTATGACATGTAAGACATATACATGTGTGGGTATGCATATATGCATGTATGTATCCATGTGTGTGTATACATACCACATGCATCCGGTTCTCCTTTGGTTGAAGCCTGCCTAATACCTATCCAATTGCATTGTAGTTCAGTGGTTCAGAGGAGACCCAGTGGGGAAATGAGTTGAAATATGAAGGATGAATAGGAAAAGGAATGAGCTAGAATACTGTGTATGTTCTGTGAAAAATATGGATGTGTCTGGGTAGTAACAGTAGGAGGTGAGATTGGGAATTTTGGCAGGGACAAATGATGAGTCCATGTAGACAGGACCAAAAATTATGGTGGTTCCTGTTTTGTTTGTTTGTTTTGATAAGGCTGTACAAGCAATTAAGAAAGACAGGAAATAATTCCAGCAACCATACAACAGTTGCCACAGAGGACTTGGTATCACTATGCAGAGTATAGGTGAGATTCTTTTCTTTTTAATTTTATTTAATTTCATTTAAATTTAGTTAATTAACATATAGTGTATTATTAGTTTCAGAAGTAGAGGTCAGTGATTCTTCAGTTGTATAGAACACCCAGTGCTCATTGCATCATGTGTCCTCCTTAATGTCCATCACCCTGTTACCCATCCCCCTACCCACTTCCCCTCCAGCAACCCTCAGTTTGTTTCCTAGAGTTAAGAGTCTCTTATGATTCTAATAGTCTAATATACATATACTTTAGTTCTTCCATTTTTGCTACTCATTACTTGCTATTTCTTCCTAATATGTTACCCATTAGCAACTCCCCAACTCAAGAATTCTGTTTACCTTTCTTTAGGTATCTCTCTACAACTTCCTGCTTTGCACCACAGAGATTAACAGGTGATATAATTTCTGGTCATGGGTTTGTCAATCTCTGCTGGATTTAAGACGATTTTGGATAAGATTCTTATTTCAGCTATCTCCCTTGAAACTTACCACAGTTCTATAAATGGTCTTGCCAAAGTTATTTAGGGAGACGCACAAAGTTAACTGAAGACCACTGTTGAAACAGATTGGCCAATGTCATGATATGTCTCTCCTTGCTCAATGTGAGTTCATTGCCAGCATCTCGTCTCAGCCCTTCTTAATCACAAATGCTTGATCAAGACGTGTCTCTATCCAGACTTAGATTAGACTTTACATATAAACAAAACCATATTCTTGGTGCTGCTTATGTCAACAACCTTTCCTGGGTTAATTTTTGTTGGAATAATATTTAGTAGAAGTAAAACCTTTAAAAATAAACTGTGACTGGATGGGCTATTTATATGCCTTTATTTATTTGGGACTGAATATTAAAGATTAACTCAGTTACTCACTTTAGATAATTGTTGATAATGAAATCCTGAGCTTTTTACCTTGGGACTTATGAAAACCAAATATGAAGGCTTTTGTTGAAAACATAGGTACTTTAGAATGAAAATGTTACAACTTTTGCTATGCAATTAGTTAGTAATCAATATATAATTATAAGTATTAACCAGTAGAAATATCTAGTTCTTCATTAGAAACTGTTTAAAACCCTTTATCAAGAATTTTTCTTTGTGCTGTCGTGTTCTTTTGTTAGGAGAAGGGGGAAAGTTTCAACTTTGTTCTGTGCATTTCTTGTATTAGGACACTTAATTCTTACAATTTCTGTGCACAATACCCCAGTTGTTCTACTATTGAAATATTTTGTCCAGCCACCCCTCTCCCAGTTGTCCCCAGTAAACATGTGGCTTTTATTTTACTTACTTTTCTGAAAATAGTACCTCTCTTGTTTGTTCAATGCTCTAGCTTTGGAAGTTTTGAGTCTATTTTGAGAAAGTATCATATCTTCATTGGAGTCCACACTGAAACACGGGTTTCATTGTCCTTCCTATGCAACACCATTAAGTACTTTCTTAGACTATAGAAAATCTGGAGTTTTACTTATCATATAGTATGGAGAATATAGAAAGAGACCAATGCAAGTGTTGGTCCAAAGAAAAACTTTGCTTAGTTTCAAATTTCAAAAGCATTAACATGGAAGAGCTTCCCCGACCAACCATGAAGGTATTTCTCCTCAGTGTCTTGCCAGTTACAGAGCCAATAAAAAGAATCTTTCCACCTGCAAACATTACGACACTGTAGACCCAGCAGAGCTACAGTGTGAATGAATGAAACATTTTTCTCCAAAAATGGCAAATATACTGTTGTTACCATATATGTCCCACATACTGCAACAGCATGTTCAAATCATAATATCATCTTACTTAATAGAAGAGCATTTCCCCAAGTAAAGTGTACGGTAGGTGGCTCTAACACTATTCAGAGTTTTGTTCCTTTTAAGTATTTGTACTTTTGTGCTCTATAAAGTGTTAGCTTAAGGACTGATCAACTTTTAGACTTTATGCCTGTCAAAAAGTTTCTACCAAACCAACATCTGAATCTTTGTTTCAGCTGTAGTGTCTCAATGGAAACCAAAGGAACTTTATCATGAACCTTAGTTCACATTTGTGTTGCACAATGAGGTTAAACCAAAGAAAATTCATGATAATCCTGAAAAACACTGGGACTCTTTAAAAACAAAACAACACACACACACACACACACACACACACACACACACACACACACACACACACACAAAATCAAGAAACAGGGGCACCTGGGTGGCTCAGTCGGTTGCGGCTGCCTTCGGCTGAGGTCATGATCTCAGGGTCCTGGGATCGAGACCCGCATCAGGGCTTCTCTCTCCCTCTGCCTGCTGCTCCCCCTGCTTGTGCTCTCTCTCTCAAATAAATAAATAAAATCTTTAAAAAAATATCAAGAAACAAAAATCATTCTTATTGATTCCCAATAGAAAGCCCTATATACATCAACAGCTAAAATTTTATTGAGTGCTTGATTTATCCCAGGCACTGAACTAAGCTCCTTACATCCATACATTTATTTAATTCTCAAATCAGTCTTGGAAAGTATGATTCCCATTTGACAGCTGAGTCAACTGAGTCTCACTGATAAAACTTGCCTGAGGTCACATGGCTAGAAAGTGTAATAAGAGTTTGGACTAGAGCCTAGAACTCTCTGACCCTAAAGTCTTTGCTATTTACCAATATTATCTGCAGTCTCCCTGACTTTGATGTCTCTTTAAACTGAGTGTCCTGTGGTTGTATAACACTTGCACAAAGTTGAGATGTGGTGGTCTTCCCTTAAAGAAATTAAAATTTCCTAAGAATATGAAGTGTTGTATCAGAAGGCACCTGAAAGTCCTTCCATTTGTCATCTTACCTTGCCTCTTTTCTGTGTCTGTGACACCTTTTAGATTTTATAAATAATGATGCTGAACAATTTTAAAAAGGTAATGGCTTGGGCTGGTAAGCACAGAAATTAATCCTAAAATTTCTTACAGTTTGTTTGAAAGTCTCTGTGTCCCCTCTGGAAATGGTAGATAAAGAGAAAATGTATACACCCAGATCTGTGTAACTCCATTATGGATTATCCAAGGCCATTCAGAGAACTTCAAATGTTTTCTTTGCCTCACCTTGTCAATATTTGATCCTTGTAAGAGATGATGAGGGTGGAGAGAAAGCCAACCTCATCTGCCAGATTGCTGGAACTCATCTTTCTAATGACTAATGATGGAAATAAAACCAAAGGCTAGTGAAGCATGGAAGCTGCTGGGTGTCTGAATGTAATGGCTGATTCAGTGGCCAAAGGGTGATGGGAAAGAAAGGCATATCAATTATGTCCAAGATCATTACAAGGTACCTATATAAAGTGTTTGAGCTTGGAATTAAAAACAAACAAACAAAAACAAACAAAACAAACAAGCAAACAAACAAAAAACAGAGGTAGGACTACCAACCCAGGTCCTAGAAGCCTCTGTCCTGATAGCATAGAGATCTTAAGATAGCCATTAATTGTTGATCAAGTCACAGTTCCCAAGACTTTGTTACACATGTTTTCACACAGGTTTGATATGAAAAGCCCCTCAGAACTGTCAGCAAACCGAGTGACCATAATAATGTAAGGTGGAAAACAAAATTATCTTTACACTTGAAATAAAGGACTTGTCTACTATTTTGACTGTATGAACTTGGAAAAATCTCTGTAAGCCTTGCATTTCTCATTTGTCAGATGGGAAAATAAAAACCTGTCCAGAAAGATCGTTATGGGAATTAAGGGAAACAATGCAGTTCAATGGAATTCATATTTTAGATGTTGTATTTGAAAGGGTGGAGGAGGTTCAATGCCTGACTGCTTCTATGAACCATTTCTTTTATTTTCTATATTCTGAGGCTTTGACATCTGGGACATTGCTGACTCTGGAAAGACTGCCCTTCTCTGGGACAGACAATTCCTAGGGAGAGTAAATGCTCGCTCACTGAGCACACTTTACAAATGCAAGCCAACCAATCTAGAGTCTACACTCCAGCCACTTCCTTTACCAGAGTCTCCCTATCACCTGTCAAATCACTCCAGGGCCAGATTCCAGACAACCAGGGACAATACCTATGCCCTAGAGCCCACTGAAATGATTAAAACTGGCCACCTAAACCTGTTGAGCCTGCCTTTCCTGTTCCTTCCCCCAGAAACCACAGTAAAGGCTCTTGATATGGTTTCTCCCTCTCTGCTGCCTCCTGACCAAATTCAGCGTTTCCCCAGGAATGCCCTCTCCTCTTGGGATCTGTCAGTATAAAAGCTTTTTTCAGTGGCAGCTATCTCCCAGTTTGCTGGCCTATCACACCAAAATAATAAGGCCTATATGACAACACTGCTCAGCCCCTCTGCATCTCAGCTCCCACCACCATTGAACCACTGCAGCCCTGTTTGAAACCACAAAGGGATTGCAAAGTGATACGCAGATGCAAGGACATACACTAGGCCCAGCAAACAGGAATTTTGTCTTCCTTGCTTTATCCTCTGTGACTTGTCAGAACCACTATGGTTAATGGAGTCTATTTCTCTTCATTGTTCTCTTCACTGAGGGCATTATTCCCAATGGGCTTCTTATAGACAGGTCAAGATGTCCTGCTAAGAAATTTTTTTTTTTTTTTGGTCATTTTATTCTTTCACTCTATATGGGCCAACGTGAAACTTAAAAGAACCCATTATAGAGGCACACTCCTCACTTCCTGTGACGTTCTGTCAGTCAAAGTGATCCCTGTGGATGCCTTCTCTGAAAGGAGCTCATTTAATCCAAGACTGACAGTCCACATATCTACAGTCCAGAGGGACATGGCAATGAGATGCTGGCAGGCCTTATGTAGCAAGCGTTTAGCTTTGTTGACCTTTTCCATTAGCTGTTTCCCCTCTATCTCCATGGCATAGACTATTTTAGAAAAATCATTCACTCACTTTAGTAAGTCATGCTTCTGTGCCAGGCATTGTGCCTAGTACTAAACAAGCATATACAAATGAATTTAAACCATCACAGTCCAGACTGGTTGTTCTGATTGTTTGCTCAAATGAATAGCCATGTACACAAATATTCCCTTATCAATTCCCAAATAGTAAGACCTGCCTTTGGCACTGCATGGGGTTAGAGTTAAACCATCCATTAGGCTCTCCACTGTCTATTAAGGGAAGGAAAAAAGTACACATGGTATGTGATGTGAAGTAGGAGGTAAATGTTATGAGAAAAATAAAAGCTAAGCATAATGGATATTTGAAGAAATAGAGTATATTTAGTTGGGAGGCAGGGGAGATTAAGAGAAAAGAGACTTTATAAAGAAGGTTGCATTGAACAACTGATATGATTTCAGTAACGAAAGAAAAACAGGAAAACAGAAAAGTGAAGAATAAGCAAATAAAAAAAGTGTTTTGCCTTAAGCTGTGTCCCCCTCCACCTCCACAAATACATATGTTGAAGTCCTTAGAATATGATCTTATGTGGAGATGGAGTCTTTTCAGAGGTAACTGAGTTAAAATGAGGTCATTGGTATGAGCCCTAATCCAACATGACTGCTGACCTTATAAAAAGGTGAAATTTGCACACAGAGACATAGAGGGAAGATAATGTGAGGAGACACAAGAGGAAGTTGGCCATCTGCAGGCAGGTAGAGAGGCTTGTGACAGATGGCTCCCTCACAGCCATCAGAAGGAAACAATCCTGCTGACACCTTCACACCTTCACTGGACTTCCGGTCTCCAGATCTGAGAAAATACATTTCTGTTGTTTTGGTCATCCAGTTTGTGATAGTTTTTAATGTCAGCTCTAGCAAAGAAATACACATGGATATTGGGAAGCACAGATTGGGAGGAGGCAAGTGGAACTTGGAGCATGCACAGAGGAGAATATGAATAAAGCTCAAGAGGTGGGTTGGGGTCCTATTGGGAATACCAGAGAGGAAGAGTTAGGATTTAATTCAGTGGGAAGATGGTATTTAAAGACC